>NC_058081.1:407804570-409095823 GCF_014858855.1 Bufo gargarizans | reverse complement strand
AACCCCCTTTTGCCGTGAATAAACCCCTGCTGTGCCTGGGTGACAGGGGCCTAAATCTCTCAAAATCATCTGTTGTGTTGCTGGGTGACATGAACCCCCTTTTGCCGTGAATAAACCCCTGCTGTGCCTGGGTGACAGGGGCCTAAATCTCTCAAAATCCTTTGTTCTATTGCTGGGTGACATGAACCCCCTTTTGCTGTGAATAAACCCCTGCTGTGCCTGGGTGATAGGGGCTTAAATTTCTCAAAATCCTCTGTTCTTTTGCTGGGTGACATGAACCCCCTTTTGTCGTGAATGAACCCCTGCGGTGCATGGGTGACAGGGGCCTAAATACTCAATATCCTCTGTTGTATTGCTTTAAGACATGAACCACCCTTTGCTGTGAATAAACCCCTGCTATGCCTTGGTGACAGGGGCCTAAATCTCTCAAAATCCTCTGTTCTATTGCTGGGTGACAAGAACCCCCTTTTGCCGTGAATGAACCCCTGCTGTGCCTGGGTGACAGGGGTCTAAATCTCTCAAAATCCTCTGTTCTATTGCTGGTTGACATAAACCCCCTTTTGCCGTGAATGAACCCCTGCTGTGCCTGGATTACAGGGGCCTAAATCTCTCAAAATTGTCTGTTGTATTGCTGGGTGACAAGAACCCCCTTTTGCCGTGAATAAACCCCTGCTGTGCCTGGGTGACATGGGCCTAAATCTCTCAAACTCCTTTGTTCTATTGCTGGGTGACATGAACCCCCTTTTGCTGTTAATGAACCCCTGCTGTGCCTGGGTGACAGGGGCCTAAATACTCAAAATTCTTTGTTCTATTGCTAGGTATCATGAACCCCCTTTTGCTGTGAATAAACCCCTGCTGTGCCTGGGTGATAGGGGCTTAAATTTCTCAAAATCCTCTGTTCTTTTGCTGGGTGACATGAACCCCCTTTTGTCGTGAATGAACCCCTGCGGTGCATGGGTGACAGGGGCCTAAATACTCAATATCCTCTGTTGTATTGCTTTAAGACATGAACCACCCTTTGCTGTGAATAAACCCCTGCTATGCCTTGGTGACAGGGGCCTAAATCTCTCAAAATCCTCTGTTCTATTGCTGGGTGACAAGAACCCCCTTTTGCCGTGAATGAACCCCTGCTGTGCCTGGGTGACAGGGGTCTAAATCTCTCAAAATCCTCTGTTCTATTGCTGGTTGACATAAACCCCCTTTTGCCGTGAATGAACCCCTGCTGTGCCTGGATGACAGGAGCCTAAATCTCTCAAAATCATCTTTTGTGTTGCTGGGTGACATGAACCCCCTTTTGCCGTGAATAAACCCCTGCTGTGCCTGGGTGACATGGGCCTAAATCTCTCAAACTCCTTTGTTCTATTGCTGGGTGACATGAACCCCCTTTTGCTGTTAATGAACCCCTGCTGTGCCTGGGTGACAGGGGCCAAAAATACTCAAAATCCTTTGTTCTATTGCTAGGTATCATAAATCCCCTTTTGCTGTGAATGAACCCCTGCTGGGCCTGGGTGATAGGGGCCTAAATCTCTCAAAATCCTCTGTTCTATTGCTGGGTGACATGAACCCCCTTTTGTCGTGAATGAACCCCTGCTGTGCCTGGGTGACAGGGGCCTAAATACTCAATATCCTCTGTTGTATTGCT
Organism: Bufo gargarizans; assembly: GCF_014858855.1. Classification (NCBI taxonomy): domain Eukaryota; kingdom Metazoa; phylum Chordata; class Amphibia; order Anura; family Bufonidae; genus Bufo; species Bufo gargarizans. Next base: position 409,094,181 of record NC_058081.1, on the reverse strand, counting down.
GGTTGACAAGAACCCCCTTTTGCCGTGAATGAACCCTTTGCTGTGCCTGGGTGACATGGGCCTAAATACTCAAAATCCTCTGTTCTATTGCTAGGTATCATGAACTCCCTTTTGCCATGAATGAACCCCTGCTGTGCCTGGGTGACAGGGGCCTATATCTCTCAAAATCCTCTGTTCTATTGCTGGGTGACATGAACCCCCTTTTGCCGTGAATGAACCCCTGCTGTGCCTGGATTACAGGGGCCTAAATCTCTCAAAATTGTCTGTTGTATTGCTGGGTGACAAGAACCCCCTTTTGCCATTAATGAATCCCTGCTGTGCCTGGGTGACATGGGCCTAAATACTCAAAATCCTCTGTTGTATTGCTGTATGACATGAACCCCCTTTTGCCGTGAATAAACCCCTGCTGTGCCTAGGTGACAGGGGCCTAAATCTCTTAAAATCGTCTGTTCTATTGCTGGGTGACAAGAAACAACATTTGCTGTGAATAAACCCCTGCTGTGCCCGGGTGACAGGGGCCTAAATCTCTCAAAATCCTCTGTTCTATTGCTGGGTATCATAAACCCCCTTTTGCTGTGAATGAACCCCTGCTGTGCCTGGGTGACAGGGGCCTAAATCTCTCAAAATCATCTGTTGTATTGCTGTATGATATGAACCCCCTTTGCCGTGAATAAACCCCAGCTGTGCCTGGGTGATAGGGGCTTAAATCTCTCAAAATCCTCTGTTCTATTGCTGGGTGACATGAACCCCCTTTTGTCGTGAATGAACCCCTGCTGTGATTGGGTGACAGGGGCCTAAATACTTAATATCCTCTGTTGTATTGCTTTAAGACATGAACCACTCTTTGCTGTGAATAAACCCCTGCTGTGCATGGGTGACAGGGGTCTAAATCTCTCAAAATCCTCTATTCTATTGCTGGTTGACATAAACCCCCTTTTGCCGTGAATGAACCCCTGCTGTGCCTGGATGACAGGAGCCTAAATTTCTCAAAATCATCTTTTGTGTTGCTGGGTGACATGAACCCCCTTTTGCCGTGAATAAACCCCTGCTGTGCCTGGGTGGCAGGGGCCTAAATCTCTCAAAATCCTTTGTTCTATTGCTGGGTGACATGAACCCCCTTTTGCTGTTAATGAACCCCTGCTGTGCCTGGGTGACAGGGGCCAAAAATACTCAAAATCCTTTGTTCTATTGCTAGGTATCATGAACCCCCTTTTGCTGTGAATGAACCCCTGCTGTGCCTGGGGGATAGGGGCTTTAATCTCTCAAAATCCTCTGTTCTATTGCTGGGTGACATGAACCCCCTTTTGTCGTGAATGAACCCCTGCTGTGCCTGGGTGACAGGGGCCTAAATATCTCAAAATTGTCTGTTGTATTGCTGGTTGACAAGAACCCCCTTTTGCCGTGAATGAACCCCTGCTGTGCCTGGGTGACATGGGCCTAAATACTCAAAATCCTCTGTTCTATTGCTGGATATCATGAACCCTCTTTTGCCATGAATGAACCCCTGCTGTGCCTGGGTGACAGGGGCCTAAATCTCTCAAAATCCTTTGTTCTATTGCTGGGTGACATGAACCCCCTTTTGCCATGAATGATCCCCTGCTGTGCCTCGGTGACAGGGGCCTAAATCTCTCAAAATACTCTGTTCTATTGCTGGGTGACATGAACCCCCTTTTGCCTTGAATGAACCCCTGCTGTGCCTGGATGACAGGGGCCTAAATCTCTCAAAATTGTCTGTTGTATTGCTGGTTGACAAGAACCCCCTTTTGCCGTGAATGAACCCTTTGCTGTGCCTGGGTGACATGGGCCTAAATACTCAAAATCCTCTGTTCTATTGCTAGGTATCATGAACTCCCTTTTGCCATGAATGAACCCCTGCTGTGCCTGGGTGACAGGGGCCTATATCTCTCAAAATCCTCTGTTCTATTGCTGGGTGACATGAACCCCCTTTTGCCGTGAATGAACCCCTGCTGTGCCTGGATTACAGGGGCCTAAATCTCTCAAAATTGTCTGTTGTATTGCTGGGTGACAAGAACCCCCTTTTGCCATTAATGAATCCCTGCTGTGCCTGGGTGACATGGGCCTAAATACTCAAAATCCTCTGTTCTATTGCTGGTTATCATGAACCCCCTTTTGCTGTGAATGAACCCCTGCTATGCCTGGGTGACAGGGGCCTAAATCTATCAAAATTGTCTGTTGTATTGCTGGGTGACATGAAACCCCTTTTGTCGTGAATGAACCCCTGCTGTGCCTGGGTGACATGGGCCTAAATACTCAAAATCCTCTTTTCTGTTGCTGGGTATTATGAACCCCCTTTTGCCGTGAATGAACCCCTGCTGTGCCTGGGTGACAGGGGCCTAAATCTCTCAAAATCATCTGTTGTATTGCTGGGTGACATGAACCCCCTTTTGCCGTGAATGAACCCCTGCTGTGCCTGGGTGACAGGGGCCTAAATCTCTCAAAATCCTCTGTTCTATTGCTGGGTGACATGAACCCCCTTTTGCCGTGAATGAACCCCTGCTGTGCCTGGATGACAGGGGCCTAAATCTCTCAAAATTGTCTTTTATATTGCTGGGTGACAAGAACCCCCTTTTGCCGTGAATGAACCCCTGCTGTGCCTGGGTGACATGGGCCTAAAGCTCTCAAAATCCTCTGTTCTATTGCTGGGTGACAAGAACCCCCTTTTGCCGTGAATAAAAACCTGCTTTGCCTGGGTGACATGGCCTAGATCCCAAAATCCTCTGTTCTATTGCTGGGTGACATGAATCCCCTTTTGCCGTGAATAATCCCCTGCTGTGCCTGGGTGACATGGGCCTAAATACTTCAAAATCCTCTGTTGTATTTCTGGGTGACAAGAACCCCCTTTTGCAGAGAATGAACCCCTGCTGTACCTGGGTGACATGGGCCTAAATCTCTAAAAATCCTCTGTTCTATTGCTGGGTGACATAAACCCCCTTTTGCCGTGAATGAACCCCTGCTGTGCCTGGATGACCGGAGCCTAAATCTTTCAAAATCATCTGTTGTGTTGCTGGGTGACATGAACCCCCTTTTGCCGTGAATAAACCCCTGCTGTGCCTGGGTGACAGGGGCCTAAATCTCTCAAAATCCTTTGTTCTATTGATAGGTGACATGAACCCCCTTTTGCTGTTAATGAACTCCTGCTGTGCCTGGGTGACAGGGGCCTAAATCTCTCAAAATACTCTGTTCTATTGCTGGGTGACATGAACCCCCTTTTGCCGTGAATAAACCCCTGCTGTGCCTGGGTGACAGGGGCCTAAATCTCTCAAAATTGTCTGTTGTATTGCTGGGTGACAAGAACCCCCTTTTGCCATGAATGAACCCCTGCTGTGCCTGGGTGACAGGGGCCTAAATCTCTCAAAATACTCTGTTCTATTGCTGGTTATCATGAACCCCCTTTTGCTGTGAATGAACCCCTGCTGTGCCTGGGTGACAGGGGCCTAAATCTTTCAAAATTGTCTGTTGTATTGCTGGGTGACATAAACCCCCTTTGCCGTGAATAAACCCCTGCTGTGCCTGAGTGACAGGGGCCTAAATCTCTCAAAATCCTCTGTTCTATTGCTGGGTATCATAAACCCCCTTTTGCTGTGAATGAACCCCTGCTGTGCCTGGGTGACAGTGGCCTAAATCTCTCAAAATCATCTGTTGTATTGCTGTATGATATGAACCCCCTTTGCCGTGAATAAACCCCAGCTGTGCCTGGGTGATAGGGGCTTAAATCTCTCAAAATCCTCTGTTCTATTGCTGGGTGACATGAACCCCCTTTTGTCGTGAATGAACCCCTGCTGTGATTGGGTGACAGGGGCCTAAATACTTAATATCCTCTGTTGTATTGCTGTATGATATGAACCCCCTTTGCCGTGAATAAACCCCTGCTGTGCCTGGGTGGCAGGGGCCTAAATCTCTCAAAATCCTTTGTTCTATTGCTGGGTGACATGAACCCCCTTTTGCTGTTAATGAACCCCTGCTGTGCCTGGGTGACAGGGGCCAAAAATACTCAAAATCCTTTGTTCTATTGCTAGGTATCATGAACCCCCTTTTGCTGTGAATGAACCCCTCCTGTGCCTGGGGGATAGGGGCTTTAATCTCTCAAAATCCTCTGTTCTATTGCTGGGTGACATGAACCCCCTTTTGTCGTGAATGAACCCCTGCTGTGCCTGGGTGACAGGGGCCTAAATATCTCAAAATTGTCTGTTGTATTGCTGGTTGACAAGAACCCCCTTTTGCCGTGAATGAACCCCTGCTGTGCCTGGGTGACATGGGCCTAAATACTCAAAATCCTCTGTTCTATTGCTGGGTATCATGAACCCTCTTTTGCCATGAATGAACCCCTGCTGTGCCTGGGTGACAGGGGCCTAAATCTCTCAAAATCCTTTGTTCTATTGCTGGGTGACATGAACCCCCTTTTGCCATGAATGATCCCCTGCTGTGCCTCGGTGACAGGGGCCTAAATCTCTCAAAATACTCTGTTCTAATGCTGGGTGACATGAACCCCATTTTGCCTTGAATGAACCCCTGCTGTGCCTGGATGACAGGGGCCTAAATCTCTCAAAATTGTCTGTTGTATTGCTGGGTGACAAGAACCCCCTTTTGCCATGAATGAATCCCTGTTGTGCCTGGGTGACATGGGCCTAAATACTCAAAATCCTCTTTTCTGTTGCTGGGTATTATGAACCCCCATTTTGCCGTGAATGAACCCCTGCTGTGCCTGGGTGACAGGGGCCTAAATCTCTCAAAATCATCTGTTGTATTGCTGGGTGACATGAACCCCCTTTTGCCGTGAATGAACCCCTGCTGTGCCTGGGTGACAGGGGCCAAAATCTCTCAAAATCCTCTGTTCTATTGCTGGGTGACATGAACCCTCTTTTACCATGAATGAACCCCTGCTGTGCTTGGATGACAGGGGCCTAAATCTCTCCAAATTGTCTTTTATATTGCTGGGTGACAAGAACCCCCTTTTGCCGTGAATGAACCCCTGCTGTGCCTGGGTGACATGGGCCTAAAGCTCTCAAAATCTTCTGTTCTATTGCTGGGTGACAAGAACCCCTTTTGCCGTGAATAAAAACCTGCTTTGCCTGGGTGACAGGGGCCTAGATCTCAAAATCCTCTGTTCTATTGCTTGGTGACATGAATCCCCTTTTGCCGTGAATAATCCCCTGCTGTGCCTGGGTGACATAAGCCTAAATCCTTCAAAATCCTCTGTTGTATTTCTGGGTGACAAGAACCCCCTTTTGCAGAGAATGAACCCCTGCTGTACCTTGGTGACATGGGCCTAAATCTCTCAAAATCCTCTGTTCTATTGCTGGGTGACATAAACCCCCTTTTGCCGTGAATGAACCCCTGCTGTGCCTGGATGACAGGAGCCTAAATCTCTCAAAATCATCTGTTGTGTTGCTGGGTGACATGAACCCCCTTTTGCCGTGAATAAACCCCTGCTGTGCCTGGGTGACAGGGGCCTAAATCTTTCAAAATCCTTTGTTCTATTGCTGGGTGACATAAACCCCTTTTTGTCGTCAATGAACCCCTGCTGTGCCTGGGTGACAGGGGCCTAAATCTCTCAAAATCCTCTGTTCTATTGCTGGGTGACATAAACCCCTTTTTGTCGTCAATGAACCCCTGCTGTGCCTGGGTGACAGGGGCCTAAATATCTCAAAATTGTCTGTTGTATTGCTGGTTGACAAGAACCCCCTTTTGCCGTGAATGAACCCCTGTTGTGCCTGGGTGACATGGGCCTAAATACTCAAAATCCTCTGTTCTATTGCTGGGTATCATGAACCCCCTTTTGCCGTGAATGATCCCCTGCTGTGCCTCGGTGACAGTGGCCTAAATTTCTCAAAATACTCTGTTTTATTGCTGGGTGACATGAACCCCCTTTTGCCTTGAATGAACCCCTGCTGTGCCTGGATGACAGGGGCCTAAATCTCTCAAAATTGTCTGTTGTATTGCTGGGTGACAAGAACCCCCTTTTGCCATGAATGAACCCCTGCTGTGCCTGGGTGACATGGGCCTAAATCTCTCAAAATACTCTGTTCTATTGCTGGTTATCATGAACCCCTTTTTGCTGTGAATGAATTCCTGCTGTGCCTGGGTGACAGGGGCCTAAATCTTTCAAAATTGTCTGTTGTATTGCTGGGTGACATGAACCCCCTTTTGACGTGAATGAACCCCTGCTGTGCCTGGGTGACATGGGCCTAAATACTCAAAATCCTCTTTTCTATTGCTGGGTATTATGAACCCCCTTTTGCCGTGAATGAACCCCTGCTGTGCCTGGGTGACAGGGGCCTAAATCTCTCAAAATCATCTGTTGTATTGCTGGGTGACATAAACCCCCTTTTGCCGTGAATGAACCCCTGCTGTGCCTGGGTGACAGGGGCCTAAATCTCTCAAAATCCTCTGTTCTATTGCTAGGTGACATGAACCCCCTTTTGCCGTGAATGAACCCCTGCTGTGCCTGGATGACAGGGACCTAAATCTCTCAAAATTGTCTTTTATATTGCTGGGTGACAAGAACCCCCTTTTGCCGTGAATGAACCCCTGCTGTGCCTGGGTGACATGGGCCTAAATACTCAAAATCCTCTGTTCTATTGCTGGGTATCATGAACCCCCTTTTGCCGTGAATGAACCCCTTCTGTCCCTGGGTGACAGGAGCCTAAATCTCTCAAAATCCTCTGTTCTATTGCTGGGTATCATGAACCCCCTTTTGCTGTGAATGAACCCCTGCTGTGCCTGGGTGACAGGGGCCTAAATTTTTAAAATCGTGTGTTGTATTGCTGGGTGACATGAACCTCCTTTTGTTGTGAATGAACCCCTGCTGTGCCTGGGTGACATGGGCCTAAATACTTAAAATCCTCTGTTCTATTGCTGGGTATCATGAACCCCCTTTTGCCGTGAATGAACCCCTGCTGTGCCTCGGTGACAGGAGCCTAAATCTCTCAAAATCCTCTGTTGTACAGCTGGGTGATATGAACCCCTTTTTGCCGTGAATGAGCCAGTGCTGTGCCTGGGTGACAGGGGCCTAAATCTCTCAAAATCCTCTGTTCTATTGATGGGTATCATGAACCCCCTTTTGCCGTGAATAATCCCCTGCTGTGCCTGGGTGACAGGGGCCTAAATCTCTCAAAATCCTCTGTTCTATTGCTGGGTATCATGAAGCCCCTTTTGCTGTGAATGAACCCCTGCTGTGCCCGGGTGACAGGGGCCTAAATCTCTCAAAATCCTCTGTTCTATTGCTGGGTGACATGAACCCCCTTTTGCAGTAAATGAACCCCTGCTGTGCCTAGATGACAGGGGCCTAAATCTCTTAAAATTGTCTGTTGTATTGCTGGGTGACATGAACCCCCTTTTGCTGTGAATGAACCCCTGCTGTGCCTGGGTGACATGGGCCTAAATACTCTTAAACCTCTGTTCTATTGCTGGGTATTATAAACCCCCTTTTGCTGTGAATGAACCCCTGCTGTGCCTGAGTGACTGGGGCCTAAATCTCTCAAAATCCTCTGTTGTATTGCTGGGTGACATGAACCCCCTTTTGCCGTGAATGAACCCCTGCTCGGCATTGCTGACAGGGGCCTAAATCTCTCAAAATCATCTGCTGTATTGCTGGGTGACATGAACCCCCTTTTGCCGTGAATAAACCCCTGCTGTGCCTGGGTGACAGGGGCCTAAATCTCTCAAAATCATCTGCTGTATTGCTGTGTGAGATGAACCCCCTTTTGCCGTGAATAAACCCCTGCTGTGCCTGGGTGACAGGGGCCTAAATCTCTCAAAATCATCTGTTGTATTGCTGGGTGACATGAACCCTATTTGCCGTGAATGAACCCCTGCTGTGCCTGGGTTACAGGGGCCTAAATGTTTCAAAATCGTCTGTTGTATTGCTGGGTTACATGAACCCCTTTTGCTGTGAATGAACCCCTGCTATTTATTGCTGACTGGGAACTAAATTTAGTGAAAACGTATGTTACTGATCGGAAGATGCGCGACTACAAGCGCACGCTGATGATAGCATTCCCACCTGACAGTGGGGGCACAGTGGAAGTACACGGCAAAGGCAGAGGAGGAGGAATAGGTTGCCAACGCAGCTGGGGCACCACCAGCACCTGAGAAGGCACGGTTAGCATGGCCAAAACGTGGAAAAGCTTTGTCAGCCTTGGAGGTGATGTACTGCCTGCAGCTAGTGTATAGTGTTAACGTGTGTTCAGCACGGCAGAGAGCATTATCACAGGCAGCATTCAATGTGGACAAGCTTACGTTTATTAAAATTAACCAGGCATGGATCCCAAAGGACTTGTCCGTACCTTATGCAGAATAGACATTTATACCAGCCTCTACTATCCATTCTTGTACTCAAGTGCACTTATTCTTTGTTTTATTTTGTTATATGTCCCTATATTTTTGGGGATACCCCAATTTAAAAAACAATTCAGTGTTCGCTACCTTTTCCTCCTTCACCGCCGCTTCTACCTACACCGCCACGTCAACCTACACCGCCACATCCACCGCCTCCTCAACCTCCTACTCCTAGATCCAGATTGTTATTTTTAATTTTTCAGTATTTTATGTTATTTTAAGTCATTTTACTATCCACATTTGTTTTCAGAACAGTTGTCATGCTCTTAAGCACATTTTTATGCCTTTTGCAGCCCTCTAGCCCTTTCCAGGACTATTTTAGAGCCATTTTAGTGCCCAAAAGTTCAGGTCCTTATTGACTTCAATGGGGTTCGGGGTCAAGTTCGGGTTCCGAACCCGAACTTTTTTTTCAAGTTCGGCCGAACTCGTCGAACCCGAACATCCAGGTGTCCGCTCAACTCTACAAGTGACGAGTCGACCATGTTTCATTGCAATTCCTCATGACAGCCCACAAATATCCGCCACCACAAATCATGGTTCCTGTCTTAGGTAAATTCAGCGGCATAAAAGGCCCTTTATGTCCTTTGAATGCCTAATTTTTGGGGCCTGTACTGGCCGACAGTTACATATTTATCCTGTGACCGCCTAATGTACCTCTAGCCACAGAATCCCAAATTATTTGCTGTCAGGTAAACGCCTATTGGCTTATTTTTGGGGCCTGTACTGGCCGACAATAAAATTTTTATCCTGTGACCGCCTAATGCACCTCAAGCTGCATAATCCAAAGTTCTTTGCTGTCAAGTGAACGCCTATTGACAAATTTTTGGGGCCTGTACTGGAGTGGCAAGTTCTCGCAACAATACATAGTGCACCAATCACTAATATCTCATGAGACCTTATAAAATGTGAAGTTGTGTGTAACGCAAAAAAAAAAAAATATTGCATCATTAGGGATTTTTGCAATGGCGCTTTTTTAAACACTTGATCTGCATATACAGTGAAGTATGGTGGTGGGGGCATCATAATTTGGGGCTGCTTTGCTGTGTCAGGGCCTGGACGGATTGCTATCATCGAAGGAAAAACGAATTCCCAAATTTATCAAGACATTTTACAGGAGAACTTAAGACCATATGTCCACGAGCTAAAGATTAACAGAAGATGGGTGTTGCAACAGGACAACGACCCAAAGCATAGAAGTATATTAGCAACACAATGGCTTAAACAGAAGAAAATACGCCTTCTGGAGTGGCTCAGTCAGAGTCCTGACCTCAACCCGAATGAGATGCTGTGGCATGACCTCAAGAAAGCGATTCACACCAGACATCCCAAGAATATTACTGAACTGAAACAGTTATGTAAAGAGGAATGGTCAAGAATTGCTCCTGACCGTTGTGCTCGTCTAATCTGCAACTACAGGAAATATTTGGTTGAAGTTATTGCTGCCAAAGGAGGTTCAACCAGTTATTAAATCCAAGGGTTCACATACTTTTTCCACCTGCACTGTGAATGTTTACATGGTGTGTTCAATAAAAACATGGTAACATTTAATTATTTGTGTGTTATTAGTTTAAGCAGACCGTGATTGTCTATTGTTGTGACTTAGATGAAGATCGGATCACATTTCATGACCAATTTGTGCAGAAATACATATCATTCCAAAGGGTTCACATACTTTTTCTTACAACTGTAACATGCATGTGAAATGTAATCAAATACACTGCTTTAATGTCAAATTACTTACAGTGATCAGAAATTCTTCCTCAATGTCATGAAAATTGTTGCCAACCATCTTTTCTGATCGCAATCAAACATTTGGTCTGGTGGAAACCCAGTTGCTGTAGTAGGCCGCGCATATTTTGTGCATAGGCGAAAATTACATTGAAGATATTTCGCTTTCAAAAAAATAATTAATGGAGATCGCAAGTTCAAATAATACATCTGGTATGTCACTGTCCATGTTGTGGGACTATTTGTGCACTTCTAGTAAGTATTTGGTGGCTGCAAATATGAACTGAAGGTATTCCAGGTTCGCCTGCCTTTAAAGTGAATGGGGCCGCAAACATTTGATCACGTTCGTGTGATGGCGAACCTTCCCGGCTGATGTGCGAGCAGTGATTTACTGGAACATTCCTTTCAGCAATGTAAACATTAACTGCTGGATTTGCGGAGGAATTTAAGAGAGATTATCTGATTATTTTCCCTTATGTTGTCACATAAACAGTTGCTGGTTTGTTTAGTTTTTTAAGCCTGGAAAACCCCTGTAACATAGAAGGTGATCTGCATAAGATACTGCAGCCATGCTTATCAGATAATCCACTATAAGATCTTTGTTTCACAGACGTTTTCATTCATTCAACATTAAGAAAAAACATATTATTTATTTCACCAGCATCCAAAGGTGGGCAGCTTTTGCTCTGTTCTACTGATGAGATCACTTCCAGTAAATGCTTCTAGTAATACAAAAAACATCTGCCTGTACTGTATTTAACATTATTTCAAGCCTGGAGGTCTCTTGCAAACAATAAAAAAAACTATGGACCCCATTCAATGGACAAAGGAGATTCTGGTGGTTCTTCTATGGAAATTATTAATACTTTAACCCCTTCAGGACCTTGCCTGCCATTTTTCACCTAAAGGACCAGGCCATTTTTTGCAAATCTGACATGTGTCACTTTATGTGGTGATAAGTTTACAACGCTTTCACTTATCCAAGCTATTCTGAGAATGTTTTCTTGTCACACATTGTTCTTCATGACAGTGTTAAATTTGAGTGAAAAATATTTAATTTTTATTCATAAAAAATAAAAAATGTATCCAAAATTTGGAACAATTAGCAATTTTCAAAATGTCTATTTCTCAGTTTTTAAAACAGATAGTGATTAGTGATGAGCGGCAGGGGCAATATACAAATTTGTCATATTTTGCAAATATTTGGGTGAATATTCACCATATATTCGCAAATTCGAGAATTTATCTCCAGTCATTATTTTCTTAATTGCGGAAATCAGCAATTGAAAAATTTGAGATAAAAATTAGCATTACGAAAATTCGCAATCAACGCTACTCCTAAAGTCAAAGATATTTCAAAATTACGAATATATTTCACTATATTCTAAATTCTCGAATTATGATCAACACTAATAGTGATACCTCCTAAAATAGTTATTAATTTACATTTCCCATATATCTACTTCATGTTTGGATCATTTTGTAAATTACATTTTCATTTTTTTGGCATGTTAGAAGGCTTAGAAGTTTAGAAGCAAATCTTAAAACTTTTAAGAAAATTTCCAAAACCCAATTTCTTAAGGACCAGTTGAGGTCTGAAGTAACTTTGAGGGCTTTCATAATAGAAACCACCCACATGTGTCCCATTTTAGAAACTACACCCCTCAAGATTTTGAAAACTGATTTTACAAACTTTGTTAACCCTTTAAGTGTCCCACAAGAATTAGAGGAAAATGTAGATACAATTTTAGAATTTCACTTTTTGGCAGATTTTTCATTTTAATCAATTTTTCCAGTGACAAAGCAAGGGTTAACAGCCAAACAAAACAATTTTATATACAAAAAATATTTATTACCCTGACTCTGTAGTCATATCTGGTCATAAAAAAAACTCCCAGGCTGTGAGCTGTGCGCTGCGATTGGCCAGCGCTGCAGCTTAGGAGAAGGAGACGCCCACAGGACAAGGGCAGACACCGCCTACTATAACTTACAGAGCGAAGATACTGGAGGGCATAACGGGAGAACTGAGCGGGCATTATAGTAAGTGCAGTGAGATCTCCGGGCGCCGTTCTACATGTCAGCATACTTAGTTCACATTGTTTTACAAGTGAAAGGTCCTCTTTAATGTTACTATTAGTGTTGAGTGGATCGAAGTTAACGAAGTGAAATTCAATCCAAATTTCAGGAAAAATTTGATACACCACAAATCTGAATTTCCTCGTGCATCGTGGTAAGTACGAATCAGAATTTTTTCTAAAATGGCTGCTGCACATTTTAAAGGGAACCTGTCACCAGTTTTATGGTGTCCTAACTAAGGGCAACATAAATAAGTGACTGATTCGCTTAGCAAAATGCTGGGTCACTTTCTTTAATTGACCCAATCAATCTGTCAACATCTTGTATTGAAAAGCTCCAGCTGATAATGATGAGTCATGAATATTCATGAGCGCCTGACCTTCCCCGCCCACCTGCTGCTGAATGGCAGTTTGTTTCCATAGGAATCAGCAACAGATGGGCAGGGGAGTGGCTATAGCTCTGAATTAAATATACGCTGGACTCAATGACCTCACGCCGGACTCGAAACAGCTCATTAGCATGCGGCATGCGGCATCTTTGTGTGTATATTATGAGGTAACCATCTGTCACACCAGTAAGTGAATATATCTAAGGTACTTTTTAGTAGTTAATGATTGTAGATAATTAGTTAGATTATAATCAAATATCCACATGACAGGTTCCCTTTAAGTGAAAGTAATAAGCTCGGAAACGAGGAATCACCTATAATGCCGTGCAGCCAGCCAATCAGCAGATAGCCAGCCTCTGTGATGTCACAGCCCTATAAAAAGCCTAATTTTCGCTGCTCTCCATTTTACAGTGAACTGAGCATAGGGAAAGACGTAACAAGTGCTAGGTAAAGTGATTTTTAAAGCTTTTACTAGTATAACCTGGGATAGGGACAGTGTACATAGATCGTAGGGAGAGTTTTTAGACACTGTAGGGAGGACACAGGGAGGGCATAGGGAGAGCACAGGAAGACTGCCGCATAATGCAGGCTCTGTAAGCTGAAGAGATCCATAGGTGACAGCACAGTTTGCATCAATCCCCTGTGTAGGGCACAGAGCTATCTAATTGAATGGTGACCACCTTGTTTAATAGAGAGGCAATACTATTACGCCTTGATTCTCAAATTGGGATGAATAAGCTGTTTAATATAACTGCTACTGGGGTGGCTAACTTGTTTAATAGAAAAGCTATTTTATTATGCATTGATTCACATATTGGGGTGAATAACCTGTGCAATAAAACTGTAATTGGTCTGCCCACCTTTTTTAATAGATAAGCAATTCTATTACACCTTAATTCCCATATTGGGATGAATAAGACATCTAATATAACTATTGGGGTGCCTGCCTTATTTAATAGATAAACAATTATATTATACCTTGATTCTACAATTGGGGTGAATAACCCATGTAGTAAAACTGTTATTGGGGTGCTCATTAGGCCTTGATTCTCATATGGTGGTGAATAGGGATGAGCGAACTCGAACTGTATAGTTCGGGTTCGTACCGAATTTTGGGGTGTCCGTGACACGGACCCGAACCCGGACATTTTTGTAAAAGTCCGGGTTCGGGTTCGGTGTTCGTCGCTTTCTTCGCGCTTTTGTGACGCTTTCTTGGCGCTTTTTGAAAGGCTGCAAAGCAGCCAATCAACAAGCGTCATACTACTTGCCCCAAGAGGCCATCACAGCCATGCCTACTATTGGCATGGCTGTGATTGGCCAGAGCACCATGTGACCCAGCCTCTATTTAAGCTGGAGTCACATAGCGCCGCCCGTCACTCTGCTCTGATTAGCGTAGGGAGAGGTTGCGGCTGCGACAGTAGGGCGAGATTAGGCAGATTAACTCCTCCAAAGGACTTGATTAACTGATCGATCTGCAGCTGTGGATCATTGAGCTGCTGATCCTCAATTGCTCACTGTTTTTAGGCTGCCCAGACCGTTTGTCAGTCACATTTTTCTGGGGTGATCGGCGGCCATTTTGTGTCTTGTGGTGCGCCAGCACAAGCTGCGACCAAGTGCATTTAACCCTCAATGGTGTGGTTGTTTTTTGGCTAAAGCCTACATCAGGGTGAAGCTGTCACACCAAGTGCATTTAACCAGCAATAGTCTGTTCATTTTTTGGCCATATACAAAATCAGGGGCAAGCTGCGCCTGTCACCAAGTGCATTTAACCCTCAATGGTGTGGTTGTTTTTTGGCTAAAGCCTACATCAGGGTGAAGCTGTCACACCAAGTGCATTTAACCAGCAATAGTCTGTTCATTTTTTGGCCATATACTAAATCAGGGGCAAGCTGCGCCTGTCACCAAGTGCATTTAACCCTCAATGGTGTGGTTGTTTTTTGGCTAAAGCCTACATCAGGGTGAAGCTGTCACACCAAGTGCATTTAACCAGCAATAGTCTGTTTATTTTTTGGCCATATCCCAGTCTAATTCTGTCACTAAATCCATACCGGTCACCCAGCGCCTAAATACTAGGCCTCAAATTTATATCCCGCTAAATCTGTCCTTAGTGCTGTAGCTGGGCGAGTTATTTAGTGTCCGTTCAAGCACATTTCTTGTTCTGGGTTGAAATACAATTCCCAATTTAGCAATTTCATAATTTAGTGGTTTCTGCTATATCAGAGCTATTTGAAATCTATCCCTAAAAGGGTATATAATATTCAAGGTGCACATTGGGTCATTCAGAATAACTTCACACACACCCGCTACTGTGTATTTCCAAGTCTAATTCTGGCACTAAACCCATACCTGTCACCCAGCGCCTAAATACTAGGCCTCAAATTTATATCCAGCTAAATCTGTCCCTAGTGCTGTAGCTGGGCGAGTTATTTAGTGTCCGTTCAAGCACATTTCTTGTTCTGGGTTGAAATACAATTCCCAATTTAGCAATTTCATAATTTAGTGGTTTCTGCTATATCAGAGCTATTTGAAATCTATCCCTAAAAGGGTATATAATATTCAAGGTGCACATAGGGTCATTCAGAATAACTTCACACACCCGCTACTGTGCATTTCCAAATCTAATTCTGTCACTAAACCCATACCTGTCACCCAGCGCCTAAATACTAGGCCTCAAATTTATATCCCACTAAATCTCTCGTTACCGCTGTCCTGTTGTGGCTGGGAAAGTTATTTAGTGTCCGTCAAAGCACATTTTTTGTTCTGGGTTGAAATACAATTCCCAATTTAGCAATTTCATAATTTAGTCGTTTCTGCTATATCAGAGCTATTTGAAATCTATCCCTAAAAGGGTAGATCATATTGAAGGTGCACATAGGGTCATTCAGAATAACTTCACACACACGCTTCTGTGCATTTCCAAGTCTAATTCTGTCACTAAATCCATACCGGTCACCCAGCGCCTAAATACTAGGCCTCAAATTTATATCCCGCTGAATTTGAATACAATACATTGGGCCAAATAATATATTTGTTGTTGTGGTGAACCATAACAATGAGAAAAACATCTAGTAAGGGACGCGGACGTGGACATGGTCGTGGTGGTGTTAGTGGACCCTCTGGTGCTGGGAGAGGACGTGGCCGTTCTGCCACATCCACACGTCCTAGTGTACCAACTACCTCAGGTCCCAGTAGCCGCCAGAATTTACAGCGATATATGGTGGGGCCCAATGCCGTTCTAAGGATGGTAAGGCCTGAGCAGGTACAGGCATTAGTCAATTGGGTGGCCGACAGTGGATCCAGCACGTTCACATTATCTCCCACCCAGCCTTCTGCAGAAAGCGCACAGATGGCGCCTGAAAACCAACCCCATCAGTCTGTCACATCACCCCCATGCATACCAGGGAAACTGTCTCAGCCTCAAGTTATGCAGCAGTCTCTTATGCTGTTTGAAGACTCCGCTGGCAGGGTTTCCCAAGGGCATCCACCTAGCCCTTCCCCAGCGGTGAAAGACATAGAATGCACTGACGCACAACCACTTATGTTTCCTGATGATGAGGACATGGGAATACCACCTCAGCATGTCTCTGATGATGACGAAACACAGGTGCCAACTGCTGCGTCTTTCTGCAGTGTGCAGACTGAACAGGAGGTCAGGGATCAAGACTGGGTGGAAGACGATGCAGGGGACGATGAGGTCCTAGACCCCACATGGAATGAAGGTCGTGCCACTGACTTTCACAGTTCGGAGGAAGAGGCAGTGGTGAGACCGAGCCAACAGCGTAGCAAAAGAGGGAGCAGTGGGCAAAAGCAGAACACCCGCCGCCAAGAGACTCCGCCTGCTACTGCCCGCCGCCATCTGGGACCGAGCACCCCAAAGGCAGCTTCAAGGAGTTCCCTGGCATGGCACTTCTTCAAACAATGTGCTGACGACAAGACCCGAGTGGTTTGCACGCTGTGCCATCAGAGCCTGAAGCGAGGCATTAACGTTCTGAACCTGAGCACAACCTGCATGACCAGGCACCTGCATGCAAAGCATGAACTGCAGTGGAGTAAACACCTTAAAACCAAGGAAGTCACTCAGGCTCCCCCTGCTACCTCTTCTGCTGCTGCCGCCTCGGCCTATTCTGCTGCTGCCGCCTCGGCCTCTTCCTCCGCCTCTGGAGGAACGTTGGCACCTGCCGCCCAGCAAACAGGGGATGTACCACCAACACCACCACCACCACCTCCGTCACCAAGCGTCTCAACCATGTCACACGCCAGCGTTCAGCTCTCCATCTCACAAACATTTGATAGAAAGCGTAAATTCCCACCTAGCCACCCTCGATCCCTGGCCCTGAATGCCAGCATTTCTAAACTACTGGCCTATGAAATGCTGTCATTTAGGCTGGTGGACACAGACAGCTTCAAACAGCTCATGTCGCTTGCTGTCCCACAGTATGTTGTTCCCAGCCGGCACTACTTCTCCAAGAGAGCCGTGCCTTCCCTGCTGTCATGGTCTTACCTTCTCACTGTTCTCCTTCGTTTGACATGTGCTGGCGGCCATCTTGGTTTCTGGGTTTCTTGTAGCCTCCCACCCTGCGGCTCCTCCTTCCCACTGGGAGGAGCTGGATGCCTAGCTCATATATATAGAAGGTCTGTGGCTTCAGTTCCTTGCTTGGTCCTCCTGTGTGCACATGCTTCAAAGACTGCTGCTGCTTCTGGTTCCTGATCCTGGCCTCGTCTGACTACCCCGTTGGTTCCCGGTCCTGGCTTCGTCTGACTACCCCGTTGGTTCCTGATCCTGGCTACGTCTGACTACCCTCCTGGTTCCTGACCTCCGTCTACGCAAGACCCTGCTTCAGTTTAGCCATCCGTTTGGACTTTAGCTACGGCTTGATTTTCAATAAAGCCTTCTTATTCCACCTATCTCTGTTGTACGTCTGGTTCATGGTTCCATGACATTAGGACCAAGCCATGAATTCTGACGGTACAGGGCCATCCTCGCTACCTACGCTGGTTGCCAGACTTGATCAGCAGGATCACCTGTTGGGTCGGTTCGCGGTGGCGTTACAAACCCTGCTTGAACGCACGGCTCATTTAGCTTCCGTTGCCGATGGGTCGGTTGTCGCTCCTGGGCCCGCTCCTACTGCCGCTCCGGTTGTTGCGCCAGAGTCTACCCCGACACCTGTTGCTGCACCTGCGGTGTTTCGGGGTATGACCGGTTCTGCCCCCCTTCCACAGCGCTTTGGGGGAGAGCCAACTCAGTGCCGAGGTTTCCTTAACCAGGTGGCCATTTATTTCGAGTTGCTGCCACATGCCTTTCCTACTGAGAGATCAAAGGTGGGCTTCTTGATCTCGCTGCTCTCGGACAAGGCCTTGGCCTGGGCCAGCCCTTTATGGGAGAACAACAATCCGGTGGTTGCCGAGTTTTCCGGTTTTGTTGCTTCTCTTCGGAAGGTATTCGATGTGCCGGCTCGTGCTGCCTCTGCTGCGAAGCTCCTTATGTCCATCAGACAGGGTTCACGATCCGTAGCTGAATACGCCATTGAGTTTCGTACCCTGGCAGCAGAGGTGGGCTGGAATAATGAGGCTCTGGTCGCTGCTTTCTCTCATGGTCTCTCGGATGCCTTGAAGGATGAGATTGCAGCCAAGGACCTACCAGTGGAGCTCGAGTCCCTTATTTCTTTCCTGATTTTGATTGACACCAGACTCAGGGAGAGACCTTCCTTTAAGGAGAGCCTGCGGAGGCCTTCTAACAGATTGGCGCCTACGTTTGCTGTCCCACCCGTGCCTCCCTCTCCTCCCACGCCTCCTGGGGATGACTGGTCTGGGGGTCAACCCATGCAGCTGGGGGTTGCTCGCCTGTCTGAGGGGGAGAGGGTACTCCGGAGACGCGAGGGCCGATGCATGTACTGTGGTCTCGGTGGGCATTTTCGGTTGGCATGCCCGAACCGTCCGGGAAACGCTCGCACCTGAGATCCTGTCGGGGGCAGATCTTGGGTGGAGTCTCCTCGTCCCCGGTTTCCCGTGTTGACAAACCACTGATTACTGTTGTCCTCTCCTGGGTCGGGGGCTCGGTGACGACCCAGGCGTTGGTGGACTCTGGTGCTGGTGGCTTGTTCATTGATAGTGTGTTCGCCGCCGCCAATTCCATTCCTCTGCAGCCTCGAGGTTCCCCACTGGCTCTTGAGGCGATAGACGGCAGACCCCTTCTGCCGCCACACGTGACTCAGGAGACCCTTCCAGTGGGGATGGCCATTGGTGCCGTTCACAGAGAGTCGGTCTGTCTCCAGGTTATTTCGTCTCCACACTACTCGGTGGTCTTGGGGTACCCCTGGCTCCAGAAGCATAATCCGACTTTCGATTGGAGATCGGCCGAGATCCTCTCGTGGTCACCGCAGTGTGGGGCTAGTTGCATCCATGGGCCTGTCAAGTTGCTGTGTACTTCCTCGGACTCTCTGTTGCCTCCTGAATACGAGGAGTACCGGGATGTATTCGATAAGGTGCGTGCGGTTGCCCTACCTCCGCACCGCCCATACGATTGTGCCATAGAGTTACAATCTGGTGCCGTTCCTCCTCGTGGCAAAGTCTATCCACTGTCGGTAGCGGAGAATGAGGCCATGGAGGAGTACGTGAGGGAGGCGCTTTCACGCGGACACATTCGCAAATCCTCGTCCCCGGCAGGGGCTGGATTTTTCTTTGTGAAAAAGAAGGGCGGTGAGTTGAGGCCTTGCATCGACTACAGGGGTCTCAATCGCATCACGATCAAGAACGCTTACCCGATACCCTTGATTTCCGAGCTGTTCGATCGCCTCAAAGGGGCCACGGTCTTTACCAAACTCGACCTGAGGGCGGCATATAACCTGGTAAGGATCAAGGCGGGCGATGAGTGGAAGACCGCGTTTAACACCAGGACCGGTCATTATGAATCCTTGGTTATGCCCTTTGGGTTGTGCAATGCGCCCGCAGTCTTCCAGGAATTCATCAACGATGTTTTCCGTGACCTGTTGCAGCAGTGTGTGGTGGTCTATTTGGATGACATCTTGGTATATTCTGCATCCATGGAGGCCCACATTCTGGATGTCAGACGAGTGTTGCAACGCTTACGAGAGAACAAGCTGTTCGGTAAGCTTGAGAAATGCGAATTTCACCGATCCCAGGTAACCTTCTTAGGTTACATCATTTCCGCTGAGGGGTTCTCCATGGATCCTGAGAAGGTTTCGGCTGTCTTACAGTGGCCCCAGCCCAGTGGGCTTCGTGCCCTGCAGCGCTTTTTGGGCTTCGCCAATTATTATCGGAAGTTCATCAGGGACTTTTCCATGCTAGCCAAGCCTCTCACGGATCTGACCAGGAAGGGCAGTAATCCTCAGGTCTGGCCGCTCGAGGCCATCCGAGCTTTTGAGGCTCTAAAGTCCGCCTTTGTGTCGGCTCCGATTCTGTCGCATCCCAACCCTGGGTTGCCTTTTGTCCTCGAGGTGGACGCGTCTGAGACGGGAGTAGGCGCCCTCCTGTCTCAGCGTAGAACACCAGAGGGTCCTCTGCTTCCTTGTGGGTTTTACTCCCGGAAACTGTCTTCCGCGGAGTGCAACTATCAGATTGGTGACAGGGAGTTATTGGCCATCGTGCAGGCCCTTAAAGAATGGAGGCACTTGCTCGAGGGCTCGGTGGTTCCGGTTCTCATCCTGACGGACCACAAGAATCTGACCTACCTCTCTGAGGCCAAGAGATTGACACCACGTCAGGCCAGATGGGCTCTGTTCTTGTCACGTTTTAATTACGTGGTCTCCTACCTACCCGGCTCTAAGAACATCAGAGCGGATGCCTTATCACGGCAGTACTCCGAGCTGTCCGGGGAGGAGTCGATTCCGACTACGGTCATACCCCCGAATCAGATCCTGGCTGCTATTCGCACCAGCCTGACCTCTCCTCTGGGTGAGCAGATTTTGGCGGCTCAATCTGGTGCTCCCTCTGGGAGACCCAACGGCAGATGTTTTGTGCCTGAGGAGTTGCGCACTCGGTTGTTGCGAACCTACCATAACTCCAAGGCCGCGGGGCACCCTGGAAAGAATCAGCTGTCCTGGGCGGTTTCACGTCTGTTCTGGTGGCCTTCTCTACGTTCCGACATCGCCGCATATGTAGCGGCATGCTCCGTTTGTGCCCAGAGTAAGTCCCCTCGGCACCTTCCGTTGGGCCTTTTGCAACCCATAGCCACCGGGGAGCGTCCATGGTCACACCTGGGGATGGATTTCATTGTGGACCTTCCTGCATCCCGAGGCCATACGGTCATTCTCATGATTGTGGATCGGTTTTCCAAAATGTGCCACTGTGTTCCTCTCAAGAAGTTACCCTCTGCACAAGAGTTGGCCTCGATTTTTGCCAGGGAGGTCTTCCGGTTGCACGGTTTGCCCAAGGAGATTGTGTCGGATCGGGGGAGTCAGTTTGTGTCCAGGTTCTGGCGCGCCTTTTGCTCCCAGTTGGGGATTCATCTCTCTTTCTCCTCGGCCTACCACCCTCAGTCCAATGGGGCCGCAGAACGATCCAATCAGGCCTTGGAGCAATTCCTTCGTTGCTATGTCTCCGATCACCAAGACAATTGGGTTGACCTCCTGCCTTGGGCTGAGTTTGCCAGGAACACGGCGGTGAACTCTTCCTCTGGGACGTCTCCCTTCATGGCCAATTATGGGTTCCAACCTGCCGTG
This sequence comes from Bufo gargarizans, assembly GCF_014858855.1. Classification (NCBI taxonomy): domain Eukaryota; kingdom Metazoa; phylum Chordata; class Amphibia; order Anura; family Bufonidae; genus Bufo; species Bufo gargarizans. The sequence goes on along the minus strand of NC_058081.1, from coordinate 409,072,953 downwards.
TTACCGGAGGTATTCTCTCCCCAGGATACTCCGGCTGTGGAGGATCACCTTTCCGTCCTACGTACTTCTTGGGTACAGATCCAGAGGTCCCTTGAGGTCTCTGCGCAACGCCAGAGACTCCAGGCTAATCGCAGACGAGCGCCCGCTCCTTCCTACCAGGTCGGAGACCGTGTATGGTTGTCCACCCGCAACCTCAACCTTCGAGTGCCCACTCCCAAGCTGGCGCCTCGCTTTGTTGGTCCCTTCCGAGTGCTTCACAGGGTAAACCCGGTAGCCTATGCCCTTGCGCTTCCTCCTGGCATGCGGATCTCCAACGTGTTTCATGTCTCCCTGTTGAAGCCATTGGTGTGTAATCGTTTCACTTCCTCGGTTCCTCGGCCCCGTCCGGTCCAAGTGGGCAATCGTGAGGAATATGAGGTGAGCAATATCCTGGACTCACGCCTGGTCCGCGGTCGGTTGCAGTTTTTGGTCCATTGGCGTGGTTATGGTCCAGAGGAGCGTTCCTGGGTTCCCTCCACAGATGTCCATGCTCCTGCGTTGCTCCGAGCCTTCCACGCACGCTTCCCTCTGAAACCGTTCCTTACTCCGCGGAGGAGGGGCCCTTGAGGGGGAGGTACTGTCATGGTCTTACCTTCTCACTGTTCTCCTTCGTTTGACATGTGCTGGCGGCCATCTTGGTTTCTGGGTTTCTTGTAGCCTCCCACCCTGCGGCTCCTCCTTCCCACTGGGAGGAGCTGGATGCCTAGCTCATATATATAGAAGGTCTGTGGCTTCAGTTCCTTGCTTGGTCCTCCTGTGTGCACATGCTTCAAAGACTGCTGCTGCTTCTGGTTCCTGATCCTGGCCTCGTCTGACTACCCCGTTGGTTCCCGGTCCTGGCTTCGTCTGACTACCCCGTTGGTTCCTGATCCTGGCTACGTCTGACTACCCTCCTGGTTCCTGACCTCCGTCTACGCAAGACCCTGCTTCAGTTTAGCCATCCGTTTGGACTTTAGCTACGGCTTGATTTTCAATAAAGCCTTCTTATTCCACCTATCTCTGTTGTACGTCTGGTTCATGGTTCCATGACACCTGCACAACCAAGTATCCGATAAAATCAAGTGTGCACTGCGCAACGCCATCTGTGGCAAGGTCCACCTAACCACAGATACGTGGACCAGTAAGCACGGCCAGGGACGCTATATCTCCCTAACTGCACACTGGGTAAATGTAGTGGCAGCTGGGCCCCAGGCGGAGAGCTGTTTGGCGCACGTCCTTCCGCCGCCAAGGATCGCAGGGCAACATTCTTTGCCTCCTGTTGCCACCTCCTCCTTCTCGGCTTCCTCCTCCTCTTCTTCCACCTGCTCATCCAGTCAGCCACACACCTTCACCACCAACTTCAGCACAGCCCGGGGTAAACGTCAGCAGGCCATTCTGAAACTCATATGTTTGGGGGACAGGCCCCACACCGCACAGGAGTTGTGGCGGGGTATAGAACAACAGACCGACGAGTGGTTGCTGCCGGTGAGCCTCAAGCCCGGCCTGGTGGTGTGTGATAATGGGCGAAATCTCGTTGCAGCTCTGGGACTAGCCAATTTGATGCACATCCCTTGCTTGGCGCATGTGCTGAATTTGGTGGTGCAGAAGTTCATTCACAACTACCCCGACATGTCAGAGCTGCTGCATAAAGTGCGGGCCGTCTGTTCGCGCTTCCGGCGTTCACATCCTGCTGCTGCTCGCCTGTCTGCGCTACAGCGTAACTTCGGCCTTCCCGCTCACCGCCTCATATGCGACGTGCCCACCAGGTGGAACTCCACCTTGCACATGCTGGACAGACTGTGCGAGCAGCAGCAGGCCATAGTGGAGTTTCAGCTGCAGCACGCACGGGTCAGTCGCACTACAGAACAGCACCACTTCACCACCAATGACTGGGCCTCCATGCGAGACCTGTGTGCCCTGTTGCGCTGTTTCGAGTACTCCACCAACATGGCCAGTGGCGATGACACCGTTATCAGCGTTACAATACCACTTCTATGTCTCCTTGAGAAAACACTTAGGGCGATGATGGAAGAGGAGGTGGCCCAGGAGGAGGAGGAGGAGGTGGAGGAAGAGGGGTCATTTTTAGCACTTTCAGGCCAGTCTCTTCGAAGTGACTCAGAGGGAGGTTTTTGGCAACAGCAGAGGCCAGGTACAAATGTGGCCAGCCAGGGCCCACTACTGGAGGACGAGGAGGACGAGGATGAGGAGGAGGTGGAGGAGGATGAGGATGAAGCATGGTCACAGCGGGGTGGCACCCAACGCAGCTCGGGTCCATCACTGGTGCGTGGCTGGGGGGAAAGGCAGGACGATGACGATACGCCTCCCACAGAGGACAGCTTGTCCTTACCCCTGGGCAGCCTGGCACACATGAGCGACTACATGCTGCAGTGCCTGCGCAACGACAGCAGAGTTGCCCACATTTTAACCTGTGCGGACTACTGGGTTGCCACCCTGCTGGATCCACGCTACAAAGACAATGTGCCCACCTTACTTCCTGCACTGGAGCGTGATAGGAAGATGCGCGAGTACAAGCGCACGTTGGTAGACGCGCTACTGAGAGCATTCCCAAATGTCACAGGGGAACAAGTGGAAGCCCAAGGCCAAGGCAGAGGAGGAGCAAGAGGTCGCCAAGGCAGCTGTGTCACGGCCAGCTCCTCTGAGGGCAGGGTTAGCATGGCAGAGATGTGGAAAACTTTTGTCAACACGCCACAGCTAACTGCACCACCACCTGATACGCAACGTGTTAGCAGCAGGCAACATTTCACTAACATGGTGGAACAGTACGTGTGCACACCCCTCCACGTACTGACTGATGGTTCGGCCCCATTCAACTTCTGGGTCTCTAAATTGTCCACGTGGCCAGAGCTAGCCTTTTATGCCTTGGAGGTGCTGGCCTGCCCGGCAGCCAGCGTTTTGTCTGAACGTGTATTCAGCACGGCAGGGGGCGTCATTACAGACAAACGCAGCCGCCTGTCTACAGCCAATGTGGACAAGCTGACGTTCATAAAAATGAACCAGGCATGGATCCCACAGGACCTGTCCGTCCCTTGTCCAGATTAGACATTAACTACCTCCCCATAACCATATATTATTGGACTCCAGGGCACTTCCTCATTCAATCCTATTTTTATTTTCATTTTACCATTATATTGCGAGGCTACCCAAAGTTGAATGAACCTCTCCTCTGCCTGTGTGCTAGGCCTAAATATATGCCAATGGACTGTTGCAGTGGTGGCTGACGTGAAGCCTCATTCTCTGCTATGACATGCAGACTGATTCTCTGCTGACATGAAGACAGATTCTCTGTTACGGGACCTCCCTCCTCTGCCTGGGTGCTGGGCCTAAATATATGCCAATGGACTGTTGCAGTGGTGGCTGACATGAAGCCTGATTCTCTGCTATGACATGCAGACTAATTCTCTGCTGACATGAAGCCAGATTGTCTGTTACGGGACCTCTCTCCTCTGCCTGGGTGCTGGGCCTAAATTTATGACAATGGACTGTTGCAGTGGTGGCTGACGTGAAGCCTGATTCTCTGCTATGACATGCAGACTGATTCTCTGCTGACATGAAGCCAGATTGTCTGTTACGGGACCTCTCTGCTCTGCCTGTGTGCTAGGCCTAAATATATGCCAATGGACTGTTGCAGTGGTGGCTGACGTGAAGCCTCATTCTCTGCTATGACATGCAGACTGATTCTCTGCTGACATGAAGCCAGATTGTCTGTTACGGGACCTCTCTGCTCTGCCTGTGTGCTAGGCCTAAATATATGCCAATGGACTGTTGCAGTGGTGGCTGACGTGAAGCCTGATTCTCTGCTATGACATGCAGACTGATTCTCTGCTGACATGAAGCCAGATTGTCTGTTACGGGACCTCTCTGCTCTGCCTGTGTGCTAGGCCTAAATATATGCCAATGGACTGTTGCAGTGGTGGGTGACGTGAAGCCTCATTCTCTGCTATGACATGCAGACTGATTCTCTGCTGACATGAAGACAGATTCTCTGTTACGGGACCTCCCTCCTCTGCCTGGGTGCTGGGCCTAAATATATGCCAATGGACTGTTGCAGTGGTGGCTGACATGAAGCCTGATTCTCTGCTATGACATGCAGACTAATTCTCTGCTGACATGAAGCCAGATTGTCTGTTACGGGACCTCTCTCCTCTGCCTGGGTGCTGGGCCTAAATTTATGACAATGGACTGTTGCAGTGGTGGCTGACGTGAAGCCTGATTCTCTGCTATGACATGCAGACTGATTCTCTGCTGACATGAAGCCAGATTGTCTGTTACGGGACCTCTCTGCTCTGCCTGTGTGCTAGGCCTAAATATATGCCAATGGACTGTTGCAGTGGTGGCTGACGTGAAGCCTCATTCTCTGCTATGACATGCAGACTGATTCTCTGCTGACATGAAGCCAGATTGTCTGTTACGGGACCTCTCTGCTCTGCCTGTGTGCTAGGCCTAAATATATGCCAATGGACTGTTGCAGTGGTGGGTGACGTGAAGCCTCATTCTCTGCTATGACATGCAGACTGATTCTCTGCTGACATGAAGCCAGATTCTCTGTTACGGGACCTCTCTCCTCTGCCTGTGTGTGTGCTGGGCCTAAATATATGCCAATGGACTGTTGCAGTGGTGGCTGACGTGAAGCCTGATTCTCTGCTATGACATGCAGACTGATTCTCTGCTGACATGAAGCCAGATTGTCTGTTACGGGACCTCTCTCCTCTGCCTGTGTGTGTGCTGGGCCTAAATATATGCCAATGGACTGTTGCAGTGGTGGCTGACGTGAAGCCTCATTCTCTGCTATGACATGCAGACTAATTCTCTGCTGACATGAAGACAGATTCTCTGTTACGGGACCTCTCTCCTCTGCCTGGGTGCCGGGGCCTAAATATCTGAGAATGGACTGTTCCAGTGGTGGGTGACGGGAAGCCAGATTCTCTGCTATGGAACCTCTCTCCAATTGATTTTGGTTAATTTTTATTTATTTAATTTTTATTTTAATTCATTTCCCTATCCACATTTGTTTGCAGGGGATTTACCTACATGTTGCTGCCTTTTGCAGCCCTCTAGCTCTTTCCTGGGCTGTTTTACAGCCTTTTTAGTGCCGAAAAGTTCGGGTCCCCATTGACTTCAATGGGGTTCGGGTTCGGGACGAAGTTCGGATCGGGTTCGGATCCCGAACCCGAACATTTCCGGGATGTTCGGCCGAACTTCTCGAACCCGAACATCCAGGTGTTCGCTCAACTCTAGTGGTGAATAACCTGTCTAATATAACTCTTATTGTGGTGTTTGCTTTGTTTCATAAATAAGCAACTCCATTAGGCCTTGATTATTATATTGGGGTGAATAACCTGTGTAGTATAACTGTTATTAGGGTGCCCATCTTGTTTAATAGATAAACAATTCTAATACGCTTGGTTCTCAAATTGGGGTGAATAAGCTGTCTAATATAACTATTAGGGTGCCCACCTTTTTTAATAGATAAACAATTCCATTACCTCTTGATTCTCAAATCGGGGTGAATAACCTATGCAGTAAAATCGTTATTGGGGTGCAGATTTCATAAATAAGCAATTCATTTAGGCCTTGATTCTCATATTGGGGTGAATAACCTGTGTAATATAACTGTTATTGGAGTGTCCACCTTGTTTGATAAATAAACAATTCCATAAGGCCTTGATTCTCATATTGGGGTGAATAATCCATGTAGTAAAACTGTTATTGGGACGCCCATCTGATTTCATAAATAAGCAATTCCATTAGGTCTTGATTCTCAGATTGGGGTGAATAACCTGTTTAATATAACTGTTATTAGGGTGTATACCTTGTAAAATAGATCAAGAATTTCATTAGGCCTTGATTCTCATATTGGGGTGAATACACTGTCTAATATAACAGTTATTGAGGTGTCGACATTAAAATTTTATAACCTATTTTAGATATATAGTTACTGTTACCATACAGTATGTCCACCAAAGAGGTTCCATGGCCCTCCAAAGGAACAGCAGTGGTAAAAATGTTGTCTGAGCCAGCAAAAGTAGCAGCATAAGGCGACTTTCACACTAGCGTTCGATCGGATCCGTTCTGAACGGATCCGATCATAATAATGCAGACGGAGGCTCCGTTCAGAACGGATCCGTCTGCATTATTTTTAGCATATAACAGCTAAGTGTGAAAATAGCCTCGTACGGATCCGTCCAGACTTTCAATGTAAAGTCAATGGGGGACGGATCCGCCTGAAGATTGAGCCATATTGTGGCATCTTCAAACGGATCCGTCCCCATTGACTTACATTGTAAGTCTGGGCGGATCCGCACGGATCCGCACGCCTCCGCACGGCCAGGCGGACACCCGAACGCTGCAAGCAGCGTTCAGCTGTCCGCCTGTCCGTGCGGAGGCGAGCGGAGCGGAGGCTGAACGCCACCAGACTGATGCAGTCTGAGCGGATCCGCTCCATTCAGACTGCATCAGGGCTGGACGGCTGCGTTCGGGTCCGCTCGTGAGCTCCTTCAAACGGAGCTCACGAGCGGACCGACGAACGCTAGTGTGAAAGTAGCCTAAGAAAGGATGGTGGTAGCAGCAGACGTAGCAACAGGCCAGAGCTGTCAGTGTCATCCAGGGGTCATGTTTTGAAAACCAATCCCGCTGTCCTGGAATGGTTTACTCATTATTTAACATCATCTCAAATTATATGAGACATCCACAGCCAGGAGTATGTGGGTTCCTCTGATACCACACTTAGTTGGTATTGCCACAAACAAGCTCTGTGTCCTCACCTGTCCTGAACCTGTCTCTTTCTTTTTCTGCTCCTTCTGCCAGCCAAGGTATATATGCCGCACGCTCTGCTCTGCTTTTCATCAAGGATAATATTTCTGAGGAAGGATAGCAGCTACAGAAGAGGTCCACTTTGGAGAAGTAGATGTGCAAGTGGTAGTAGGAGTTGAGAGAAGTCAAGGATGCAGGCTGTGAGACTGGTGAGGGTGACATAAGTGACGTGCTGACAGTAGTGTATGATGATGTAGCTGATCGCACATGGGAGCCAGGCAAAGAGGGGGGTTCATCATCATCATCAGGGAGGGTGGCAGCTTGCCTCTGAGACAGCAGCAGGGTGTGAGCCAGCAGGTTGGCAAAAGTGTGAGATCTAGAGCCAAACATGCCCGCAGTAGACCGTTTTCTAATCAACTATAGGTCCACGGAAACAACTATAGGTCCACGGCTGCATAGAGGTAGAGGCAGAAAGTTATCAAGCAGTGGTGGGGGTAAAATGGGAGTTATTCGTCAAGTCGCCAGAAGACGTCAGCGTAGCCATATGCAAGATCTGTGGAAAGAAGATGATGCACGCCCAGGGTGCCAATGTTAGCACCACGGCCCTGCGTCAACACATAGAGCATCACCATAAAGTGGCATGGAAAAACAGAAGCGCTAATGTAGTGGCACAGCCTGAAGCATCTCCCAGCACCCCCACCCTATCTCCAGCAGTCAGGGCTCGTCACGTTCCAGTGGGCGTGAACCCACCGTGCCACGCGTCCTACCCCCTCTAAGGGCATTGTCTAAGTAAACCCCTTGTTCTTCACAGTACCCCTGATGGTGGGGATAGGCTTTCCCGAGAGGAACACCAGGTCAGCAGGCCGATTCGTAACCAGGAGCAACAGTGCAGGACTGAAGGATGAGGCAGAGGCAAAGGTAGCAGAGTCCAGAAACACAAGCACGGGTCAGGTACAAAGGAACACAAGCAGAGAAATCAGCAACCTTTGCAGGACACAAGGACCTTGACACTCACCCATCTGGGTAAGGGGCTGAGACACTTATATACATGCAGGAGGGCTAGGATTGGTCAGCGAGGTCGCATGATATAACCCATAAAGCACAGGAAGTGACGCGCGCTAGCCCTTAATGAAGTGCTACAGGGAAGAAACAGTAAGCATGCTGTGGCCAGGGCTGAAAGGAAACTGTTGAGCAGATCTCAGAACAAACCTGCAAAGACAGAGCCCAGGACTGCAGTGGTGAATGGGGAAGCACAGGCAGCAGATCACTGCTGAACACGGCATCCAGGACTGTGCAGGGCTCCACCACCTCAGCAGAAGGGTGCTGTATTTCCTTCCCATTGTCTACTGGTCCTGATGCTCCTCCACCTCCTCGTCATGCGTTTCACCAGCAATCGATCACCGAGGCGATTGCAAAGAAACAACAGTATGTGTCACTCATTCCACTCATCCAACAGTGCAGAACCTGAACCTGCTCCTGGCCAAGTTGCTGGTTCTACAGCCCCTCCTTTTCCTTGTGGTTGACTCTGCACATTTCAGAGAACCGATGGCTTGTGCCAAGCCAAGTTTATGGCTACATTAATGTGTGGAGTTTTAACTATGGTCAAGGACAATATATGTCCTTTACGGCCAACTGGGTAAATCTGGTTCCAGCTCAGGCACACCAGCAACTTGGCCAGGTGATGGCAATGCCGCCTCGGCGTTCTTATGCAGTGACTGGGGCGCTAGTGGCCTTCTCTGCATCTCATCCTGCACCTTGTCCTCAGCCTCCATTGAAGGCACAGTTCAGATTGGTCCTCCATAACACCTATGCAGAGCACAGCGGTGTCACACTGTTCTGCACCTGCCTAGCCAGGGAGGAACTGCTTGGCATCATCAACCAAGAAATCAAATCCTGGCTGTCTCCTTGCCAACTGAAGATCAGAACTATGGGCACTGATAACGGGAAGAACATTGTGTCAGCGTTGTGTCAAGGACGGCTGACCTATGGGCCTGCATGGCGCATGTCTTTAACCTGGCTGTAAACTGCTTCCTGAAGTCTTTAGATTAACCTGAGTTATTAACCTTTCTAAAGATGAATCAGGCGTGTATCAGGGGGAGAAAAACAGAACTGGCTTGCGCATCCACAATACTATGCTTTGATCTAATTAAACGTACTTCTCAGCGCCATATTGATGTCTACAGCCCCCGTACATACTACATGCTGTACAAGAGGCATTAGTGTACATTTTGATCAAAAGGCATAAGGCTACTCACCACGCCAAGGTCGCCTCTTTGAGTGGAACCTACTCTGACAAAAAGGCGCAGCACAATGCGGTGCCAAAGCGGCACTGCCCTAGTAGGCGGCAGGACCCAGGAGTCAAACAGCAACCTTGCTGTTTGACAATGTCAGGCATGGCACTGGGTCCCACTAACCCACCAGCACAGCTCCACAAAAACAAAGGCCACCGTGCAGTACTGCACCATGTGAACAGTTGTCTAACACAACATGTCCATTGCTATCAGGATCTACAGGTAAATGACCACTTATATGCAGACTTTTGCAAAATTAAAATGACCTGTACTGAATGGGAGGAGTGCTGATACTAGTAGTAAAGAAGAAAGATTCAAATAACATATATCGGGGGGGGGGGGGAGAATAGAACCGGATCTTACATCCACAATGCTATGCTTTGATCTAATTAAACTCACTTCTCAGCACCATATTGAAGTGTACAGCCCCCATACTACATGCTGTAGTAGAGAAAGTGTACATTTTGATCAAAAGGCATAAACCCACTCACCATGCCAAGGTCGCCTCTTTGAGTGCGACCTACTCTGACAAAAAGGCGCAGCACAATGCAGTGACAAAGCGGCACTGCCCTAGTAGGCGACGGGACCCAGGAGTCAGGCATGTATCAGCCAGGATTTCCAAACACCTGTTCCTGAAGATTCAGACTAGATCATTCTGGCAGTAATATTCTGACTGCACTGTGCTGCCACACCAGAACATTGTGAAATATGGCCCATTACTTCTAACTACGTGCTTCAGCCACTATTCTGATGCTGCCATCCACCTGATGCCACAAATCTGCTGCCTCTGCTGACATCTTCTCCAACTGCCACAATCTTGTGCTGTTGCACCACCATGTTGACTCCTCATTATGTTTCCACCCTCAACACTCAGTGACGGGGCCACTAGTGTTTCTGTTTGGTCTTGTTGACATCACCATTTATTTTACCCTTCTTCTGATCTTCAACGAAAAATGAAAAACACAAAATGGATCCTTTCTTTGGAGCATCCATAAGGCCTCTATCACACAGTCAGTATTTTGCATCAGGATTTGATCATGATTTGGAGGCTAAAAGCAGGAGTGGGTGGGTACAAAACACAGAAGACCTGCCAATATTTCCATCACATGTCATCTCTGCTTTGGACCCACTCCTGTTTCTTTTTTAGCCTCAGCAATTGTCAGGATCCATGGCTTAGATTCAGGAGGGGGGCCTGCGTGGTTACACTGGACCTCCCTCTGTCAGCACTCTATCATCTGAATCTAATTAATCTTGGCTGCCGCCACTCATCATATCAGGCTGACGAGACACCTTGCATGAAAAAACACTTAAGTACTTTCTACAACTGAAAATTCACAGGGTTAATACATCAATATCAATACTCTTCCATGTTCATGGGACCGTTAGAACACAAGAAGGCTCTTATTAAAGTGAAATTTTAATATAAAAAAGGACCTCGCGTACAAACAATTGGGTTATCATAGAAAATATAACATAACATACACAGACATATACACACAGTGCAAAATAATGTAAAATAGAAGGGCTAAAAACAGAACGTAATAGGTTACGCAAATGTTAATTCCAGTTGCCTGGGGAAGCAGAAATATCCGTCAGTCCATCAAGGTAGTGATCCCCAAAGACATGAGTTTGCTTTTCTCCATGCATGTGTTAAAAAGGGTCAGTACCTTCCCCCCCCATCACCCCCCACCTCTGATGTCAGAGGAGGCCAGTGAGTATGGTAATGACCTTTTATGACAGTTTTTACGATAACTTGATGGAAATCGAGTCGGCCTCAAAATCTTTGTATTAAAATATCTTTTGGGGTATTCACTTTTGCAATTTCATATTACCTGCATCCACTCCGTCCGAATGTCCGGCACATGTGCGTACTAAACATGGCAGAGGCAATAGCAGGATGGATGGACTTATCTAATTGCTCCCTGTTACTGGGCTGGGATCTATTTGATTTGATGGAAGCATATACAAGGCCTGAGTTCTCAGGAGTAGGGATGAGCGAACTCGAACTGTATAGTTCGGGTTCGTACCGAATTTTGGGGTGTCCGTGACACGGACCCGAACCCGGACATTTTCGTAAAAGTCCGGGTTCGGGTTCGGTGTTCGTCGCTTTCTTCGCGCTTTTGTGACGCTTTCTTGGCGCTTTTTGAAAGGCTGCAAAGCAGCCAATCAACAAGCGTCATACTACTTGCCCCAAGAGGCCATCACAGCCATGCCTACTATTGGCATGGCTGTGATTGGCCAGAGCACCATGTGACCCAGCCTCTATTTAAGCTGGAGTCACATAGCGCCGCCCGTCACTCTGCTCTGATTAGCGTAGGGAGAGGTTGCGGCTGCGACAGTAGGGCGAGATTAGGCAGATTAACTCCTCCAAAGGACTTGATTAACTGATCGATCTGCAGCTGTGGATCATTGAGCTGCTGATCCTCAATTGCTCACTGTTTTTAGGCTGCCCAGACCGTTTGTCAGTCACATTTTTCTGGGGTGATCGGCGGCCATTTTGTGTCTTGTGGTGCGCCAGCACAAGCTGCGACCAAGTGCATTTAACCCTCAATGGTGTGGTTGTTTTTTGGCTAAAGCCTACATCAGGGTGAAGCTGTCACACCAAGTGCATTTAACCAGCAATAGTCTGTTCATTTTTTGGCCATATACAAAATCAGGGGCAAGCTGCGCCTGTCACCAAGTGCATTTAACCCTCAATGGTGTGGTTGTTTTTTGGCTAAAGCCTACATCAGGGTGAAGCTGTCACACCAAGTGCATTTAACCAGCAATAGTCTGTTCATTTTTTGGCCATATACTAAATCAGGGGCAAGCTGCGCCTGTCACCAAGTGCATTTAACCCTCAATGGTGTGGTTGTTTTTTGGCTAAAGCCTACATCAGGGTGAAGCTGTCACACCAAGTGCATTTAACCAGCAATAGTCTGTTTATTTTTTGGCCATATCCCAGTCTAATTCTGTCACTAAATCCATACCGGTCACCCAGCGCCTAAATACTAGGCCTCAAATTTATATCCCGCTAAATCTGTCCTTAGTGCTGTAGCTGGGCGAGTTATTTAGTGTCCGTTCAAGCACATTTCTTGTTCTGGGTTGAAATACAATTCCCAATTTAGCAATTTCATAATTTAGTGGTTTCTGCTATATCAGAGCTATTTGAAATCTATCCCTAAAAGGGTATATAATATTCAAGGTGCACATTGGGTCATTCAGAATAACTTCACACACACCCGCTACTGTGTATTTCCAAGTCTAATTCTGGCACTAAACCCATACCTGTCACCCAGCGCCTAAATACTAGGCCTCAAATTTATATCCAGCTAAATCTGTCCCTAGTGCTGTAGCTGGGCGAGTTATTTAGTGTCCGTTCAAGCACATTTCTTGTTCTGGGTTGAAATACAATTCCCAATTTAGCAATTTCATAATTTAGTGGTTTCTGCTATATCAGAGCTATTTGAAATCTATCCCTAAAAGGGTATATAATATTCAAGGTGCACATTGGGTCATTCAGAATAACTTCACACACACCCGCTACTGTGTATTTCCAAGTCTAATTCTGGCACTAAACCCATACCTGTCACCCAGCGCCTAAATACTAGGCCTCAAATTTATATCCCGCTAAATCTGTCCTTAGTGCTGTAGCTGGGCGAGTTATTTAGTGTCCGTTCAAGCACATTTCTTGTTCTGGGTTGAAATACAATTCCCAATTTAGCAATTTCATAATTTAGTGGTTTCTGCTATATCAGAGCTATTTGAAATCTATCCCTAAAAGGGTATATAATATTCAAGGTGCACATTGGGTCATTCAGAATAACTTCACACACACCCGCTACTGTGTATTTCCAAGTCTAATTCTGGCACTAAACCCATACCTGTCACCCAGCGCCTAAATACTAGGCCTCAAATTTATATCCCGCTAAATCTGTCCTTAGTGCTGTAGCTGGGCGAGTTATTTAGTGTCCGTTCAAGCACATTTCTTGTTCTGGGTTGAAATACAATTCCCAATTTAGCAATTTCATAATTTAGTGGTTTCTGCTATATCAGAGCTATTTGAAATCTATCCCTAAAAGGGTATATAATATTCAAGGTGCACATTGGGTCATTCAGAATAACTTCACACACACCCGCTACTGTGTATTTCCAAGTCTAATTCTGGCACTAAACCCATACCTGTCACCCAGCGCCTAAATACTAGGCCTCAAATTTATATCCCGCTAAATCTGTCCTTAGTGCTGTAGCTGGGCGAGTTATTTAGTGTCCGTTCAAGCACATTTCTTGTTCTGGGTTGAAATACAATTCCCAATTTAGCAATTTCATAATTTAGTGGTTTCTGCTATATCAGAGCTATTTGAAATCTATCCCTAAAAGGGTATATAATATTCAAGGTGCACATTGGGTCATTCAGAATAACTTCACACACACCCGCTACTGTGTATTTCCAAGTCTAATTCTGGCACTAAACCCATACCTGTCACCCAGCGCCTAAATACTAGGCCTCAAATTTATATCCCGCTAAATCTGTCCTTAGTGCTGTAGCTGGGCGAGTTATTTAGTGTCCGTTCAAGCACATTTCTTGTTCTGGGTTGAAATACAATTCCCAATTTAGCAATTTCATAATTTAGTGGTTTCTGCTATATCAGAGCTATTTGAAATCTATCCCTAAAAGGGTATATAATATTCAAGGTGCACATTGGGTCATTCAGAATAACTTCACACACACCCGCTACTGTGTATTTCCAAGTCTAATTCTGGCACTAAACCCATACCTGTCACCCAGCGCCTAAATACTAGGCCTCAAATTTATATCCCGCTAAATCTGTCCTTAGTGCTGTAGCTGGGCGAGTTATTTAGTGTCCGTTCAAGCACATTTCTTGTTCTGGGTTGAAATACAATTCCCAATTTAGCAATTTCATAATTTAGTGGTTTCTGCTATATCAGAGCTATTTGAAATCTATCCCTAAAAGGGTATATAATATTCAAGGTGCACATTGGGTCATTCAGAATAACTTCACACACACCCGCTACTGTGTATTTCCAAGTCTAATTCTGGCACTAAACCCATACCTGTCACCCAGCGCCTAAATACTAGGCCTCAAATTTATATCCCGCTAAATCTGTCCTTAGTGCTGTAGCTGGGCGAGTTATTTAGTGTCCGTTCAAGCACATTTCTTGTTCTGGGTTGAAATACAATTCCCAATTTAGCAATTTCATAATTTAGTGGTTTCTGCTATATCAGAGCTATTTGAAATCTATCCCTAAAAGGGTATATAATATTCAAGGTGCACATTGGGTCATTCAGAATAACTTCACACACACCCGCTACTGTGTATTTCCAAGTCTAATTCTGGCACTAAACCCATACCTGTCACCCAGCGCCTAAATACTAGGCCTCAAATTTATATCCCGCTAAATCTGTCCTTAGTGCTGTAGCTGGGCGAGTTATTTAGTGTCCGTTCAAGCACATTTCTTGTTCTGGGTTGAAATACAATTCCCAATTTAGCAATTTCATAATTTAGTGGTTTCTGCTATATCAGAGCTATTTGAAATCTATCCCTAAAAGGGTATATAATATTCAAGGTGCACATTGGGTCATTCAGAATAACTTCACACACACCCGCTACTGTGTATTTCCAAGTCTAATTCTGGCACTAAACCCATACCTGTCACCCAGCGCCTAAATACTAGGCCTCAAATTTATATCCCGCTAAATCTGTCCTTAGTGCTGTAGCTGGGCGAGTTATTTAGTGTCCGTTCAAGCACATTTCTTGTTCTGGGTTGAAATACAATTCCCAATTTAGCAATTTCATAATTTAGTGGTTTCTGCTATATCAGAGCTATTTGAAATCTATCCCTAAAAGGGTATATAATATTCAAGGTGCACATTGGGTCATTCAGAATAACTTCACACACACCCGCTACTGTGTATTTCCAAGTCTAATTCTGGCACTAAACCCATACCTGTCACCCAGCGCCTAAATACTAGGCCTCAAATTTATATCCCGCTAAATCTGTCCTTAGTGCTGTAGCTGGGCGAGTTATTTAGTGTCCGTTCAAGCACATTTCTTGTTCTGGGTTGAAATACAATTCCCAATTTAGCAATTTCATAATTTAGTGGTTTCTGCTATATCAGAGCTATTTGAAATCTATCCCTAAAAGGGTATATAATATTCAAGGTGCACATTGGGTCATTCAGAATAACTTCACACACACCCGCTACTGTGTATTTCCAAGTCTAATTCTGGCACTAAACCCATACCTGTCACCCAGCGCCTAAATACTAGGCCTCAAATTTATATCCCGCTAAATCTGTCCCTAGTGCTGTAGCTGGGCGAGTTATTTAGTGTCCGTTCAAGCACATTTCTTGTTCTGGGTTGAAATACAATTCCCAATTTAGCAATTTCATAATTTAGTGGTTTCTGCTATATCAGAGCTATTTGAAATCTATCCCTAAAAGGGTATATAATATTCATGGTGCACATAGGGTCATTCAGAATAACTTCACACACCCGCTACTGTGCATTTCCAAATCTAATTCTGTCACTAAACCCATACCTGTCACCCAGCGCATAAATACTAGGCCTCAAATTTATATCCCGCTAAATCTCTCGTTACCGCTGTCCTGTTGTGGCTGGGAAAGTTATTTAGTGTCCGTCAAAGCACATTTTTTGTTCTGGGTTGAAATACAATTCCCAATTTAGCAATTTCATAATTTAGTCGTTTCTGCTATATCAGAGCTATTTGAAATCTATCCCTAAAAGGGTAGATCATATTGAAGGTGCACATAGGGTCATTCAGAATAACTTCACACACACGCTTCTGTGCATTTCCAAGTCTAATTCTGTCACTAAATCCTTACCGGTCACCCAGCGCCTAAATACTAGGCCTCAAATTTATATCCCGCTGAATTTGAATACAATACATTGGGCCAAATAATATATTTGTTGTTGTGGTGAACCATAACAATGAGAAAAACATCTAGTAAGGGACGCGGACGTGGACATGGTCGTGGTGGTGTTAGTGGACCCTCTGGTGCTGGGAGAGGACGTGGCCGTTCTGCCACATCCACACGTCCTAGTGTACCAACTACCTCAGGTCCCAGTAGCCGCCAGAATTTACAGCGATATATGGTGGGGCCCAATGCCGTTCTAAGGATGGTAAGGCCTGAGCAGGTACAGGCATTAGTCAATTGGGTGGCCGACAGTGGATCCAGCACGTTCACATTATCTCCCACCCAGTCTTCTGCAGAAAGCGCACAGATGGCGCCTGAAAACCAACCCCATCAGTCTGTCACATCACCCCCATGCATACCAGGGAAACTGTCTCAGCCTCAAGTTATGCAGCAGTCTCTTATGCTGTTTGAAGACTCCGCTGGCAGGGTTTCCCAAGGGCATCCACCTAGCCCTTCCCCAGCGGTGAAAGACATAGAATGCACTGACGCACAACCACTTATGTTTCCTGATGATGAGGACATGGGAATACCACCTCAGCATGTCTCTGATGATGACGAAACACAGGTGCCAACTGCTGCGTCTTTCTGCAGTGTGCAGACTGAACAGGAGGTCAGGGATCAAGACTGGGTGGAAGACGATGCAGGGGACGATGAGGTCCTAGACCCCACATGGAATGAAGGTCGTGCCACTGACTTTCACAGTTCGGAGGAAGAGGCAGTGGTGAGACCGAGCCAACAGCGTAGCAAAAGAGGGAGCAGTGGGCAAAAGCAGAACACCCGCCGCCAAGAGACTCCGCCTGCTACTGACCGCCGCCATCTGGGACCGAGCACCCCAAAGGCAGCTTCAAGGAGTTCCCTGGCATGGCACTTCTTCAAACAATGTGCTGACGACAAGACCCGAGTGGTTTGCACGCTGTGCCATCAGAGCCTGAAGCGAGGCATTAACGTTCTGAACCTGAGCACAACCTGCATGACCAGGCACCTGCATGCAAAGCATGAACTGCAGTGGAGTAAACACCTTAAAACCAAGGAAGTCACTCAGGCTCCCCCTGCTACCTCTTCTGCTGCTGCCGCCTCGGCCTATTCTGCTGCTGCCGCCTCGGCCTCTTCCTCCGCCTCTGGAGGAACGTTGGCACCTGCCGCCCAGCAAACAGGGGATGTACCACCAACACCACCACCACCACCTCCGTCACCAAGCGTCTCAACCATGTCACACGCCAGCGTTCAGCTCTCCATCTCACAAACATTTGATAGAAAGCGTAAATTCCCACCTAGCCACCCTCGATCCCTGGCCCTGAATGCCAGCATTTCTAAACTACTGGCCTATGAAATGCTGTCATTTAGGCTGGTGGACACAGACAGCTTCAAACAGCTCATGTCGCTTGCTGTCCCACAGTATGTTGTTCCCAGCCGGCACTACTTCTCCAAGAGAGCCGTGCCTTCCCTGCACAACCAAGTATCCGATAAAATCAAGTGTGCACTGCGCAACGCCATCTGTGGCAAGGTCCACCTAACCACAGATACGTGGACCAGTAAGCACGGCCAGGGACGCTATATCTCCCTAACTGCACACTGGGTAAATGTAGTGGCAGCTGGGCCCCAGGCGGAGAGCTGTTTGGCGCACGTCCTTCCGCCGCCAAGGATCGCAGGGCAACATTCTTTGCCTCCTGTTGCCACCTCCTCCTTCTCGGCTTCCTCCTCCTCTTCTTCCACCTGCTCATCCAGTCAGCCACACACCTTCACCACCAACTTCAGCACAGCCCGGGGTAAACGTCAGCAGGCCATTCTGAAACTCATATGTTTGGGGGACAGGCCCCACACCGCACAGGAGTTGTGGCGGGGTATAGAACAACAGACCGACGAGTGGTTGCTGCCGGTGAGCCTCAAGCCCGGCCTGGTGGTGTGTGATAATGGGCGAAATCTCGTTGCAGCTCTGGGACTAGCCAATTTGACGCACATCCCTTGCTTGGCGCATGTGCTGAATTTGGTGGTGCAGAAGTTCATTCACAACTACCCCGACATGTCAGAGCTGCTGCATAAAGTGCGGGCCGTCTGTTCGCGCTTCCGGCGTTCACATCCTGCTGCTGCTCGCCTGTCTGCGCTACAGCGTAACTTCGGCCTTCCCGCTCACCGCCTCATATGCGACGTGCCCACCAGGTGGAACTCCACCTTGCACATGCTGGACAGACTGTGCGAGCAGCAGCAGGCCATAGTGGAGTTTCAGCTGCAGCACGCACGGGTCAGTCGCACTACAGAACAGCACCACTTCACCACCAATGACTGGGCCTCCATGCGAGACCTGTGTGCCCTGTTGCGCTGTTTCGAGTACTCCACCAACATGGCCAGTGGCGATGACACCGTTATCAGCGTTACAATACCACTTCTATGTCTCCTTGAGAAAACACTTAGGGCGATGATGGAAGAGGAGGTGGCCCAGGAGGAGGAGGAGGAGGAGGAGGAAGAGGGGTCATTTTTAGCACTTTCAGGCCAGTCTCTTCGAAGTGACTCAGAGGGAGGTTTTTGGCAACAGCAGAGGCCAGGTACAAATGTGGCCAGCCAGGGCCCACTACTGGAGGACGAGGAGGACGAGGATGAGGAGGAGGTGGAGGAGGATGAGGATGAAGCATGGTCACAGCGGGGTGGCACCCAACGCAGCTCGGGTCCATCACTGGTGCGTGGCTGGGGGGAAAGGCAGGACGATGACGATACGCCTCCCACAGAGGACAGCTTGTCCTTACCCCTGGGCAGCCTGGCACACATGAGCGACTACATGCTGCAGTGCCTGCGCAACGACAGCAGAGTTGCCCACATTTTAACCTGTGCGGACTACTGGGTTGCCACCCTGCTGGATCCACGCTACAAAGACAATGTGCCCACCTTACTTCCTGCACTGGAGCGTGATAGGAAGATGCGCGAGTACAAGCGCACGTTGGTAGACGCGCTACTGAGAGCATTCCCAAATGTCACAGGGGAACAAGTGGAAGCCCAAGGCCAAGGCAGAGGAGGAGCAAGAGGTCGCCAAGGCAGCTGTGTCACGGCCAGCTCCTCTGAGGGCAGGGTTAGCATGGCAGAGATGTGGAAAACTTTTGTCAACACGCCACAGCTAACTGCACCACCACCTGATACGCAACGTGTTAGCAGGAGGCAACATTTCACTAACATGGTGGAACAGTACGTGTGCACACCCCTCCACGTACTGACTGATGGTTCGGCCCCATTCAACTTCTGGGTCTCTAAATTGTCCACGTGGCCAGAGCTAGCCTTTTATGCCTTGGAGGTGCTGGCCTGCCCGGCAGCCAGCGTTTTGTCTGAACGTGTATTCAGCACGGCAGGGGGCGTCATTACAGACAAACGCAGCCGCCTGTCTACAGCCAATGTGGACAAGCTGACGTTCATAAAAATGAACCAGGCATGGATCCCACAGGACCTGTCCGTCCCTTGTCCAGATTAGACATTAACTACCTCCCCATAACCATATATTATTGGACTCCAGGGCACTTCCTCATTCAATCCTATTTTTATTTTCATTTTACCATTATATTGCGAGGCTACCCAAAGTTGAATGAACCTCTCCTCTGCCTGTGTGCTAGGCCTAAATATATGCCAATGGACTGTTGCAGTGGTGGCTGACGTGAAGCCTCATTCTCTGCTATGACATGCAGACTGATTCTCTGCTGACATGAAGACAGATTCTCTGTTACGGGACCTCCCTCCTCTGCCTGGGTGCTGGGCCTAAATATATGCCAATGGACTGTTGCAGTGGTGGCTGACATGAAGCCTGATTCTCTGCTATGACATGCAGACTAATTCTCTGCTGACATGAAGCCAGATTGTCTGTTACGGGACCTCTCTCCTCTGCCTGGGTGCTGGGCCTAAATTTATGACAATGGACTGTTGCAGTGGTGGCTGACGTGAAGCCTGATTCTCTGCTATGACATGCAGACTGATTCTCTGCTGACATGAAGCCAGATTGTCTGTTACGGGACCTCTCTGCTCTGCCTGTGTGCTAGGCCTAAATATATGCCAATGGACTGTTGCAGTGGTGGCTGACGTGAAGCCTCATTCTCTGCTATGACATGCAGACTGATTCTCTGCTGACATGAAGCCAGATTGTCTGTTACGGGACCTCTCTGCTCTGCCTGTGTGCTAGGCCTAAATATATGCCAATGGACTGTTGCAGTGGTGGCTGACGTGAAGCCTGATTCTCTGCTATGACATGCAGACTGATTCTCTGCTGACATGAAGCCAGATTGTCTGTTACGGGACCTCTCTGCTCTGCCTGTGTGCTAGGCCTAAATTTATGACAATGGACTGTTGCAGTGGTGGCTGACGTGAAGCCTGATTCTCTGCTATGACATGCAGACTGATTCTCTGCTGACATGAAGCCAGATTGTCTGTTACGGGACCTCTCTGCTCTGCCTGTGTGCTAGGCCTAAATATATGCCAATGGACTGTTGCAGTGGTGGCTGACGTGAAGCCTCATTCTCTGCTATGACATGCAGACTGATTCTCTGCTGACATGAAGCCAGATTGTCTGTTACGGGACCTCTCTCCTCTGCCTGGGTGCTGGGCCTAAATTTATGACAATGGACTGTTGCAGTGGTGGCTGACGTGAAGCCTGATTCTCTGCTATGACATGCAGACTGATTCTCAGAGGGCCTGAACCTCTGTAGACCTGAAGTAAATATATCTTTACACAAAATGGCTGTATTTCAAATGTCTGTATTTTAAATGCCTGATTCAAACCCCTGTATATAGGGGGGTATCTCACACGGTCTGAACCAGTGTAGGCCTGAAGTAAATATATGTTTCCACAAAAAAGATGTATTTCAAATGACTGTATTTCAAATGCCTGATTCAAACCCCTGTATGTAGGGGGGACACTGGCGTAGCTATAGGGGTCGCAGCGGTCGCAATTGCGACCGGGCCCCTAAGTCAGGGGGGCCCACGGGGCCCCCTCAAGCCAGGAGAACGCAGCCCGCAGCTGATAACTAAAATCAGATTCACAGGGGGCGGAGCGGAGGCTGAGAGGTGAGCCCTGACTGTGCAGGGCAGGCGAAGTGAGGAGGGGGAGCGGCTTCAGTTCAGGAAGTGGAAACTGTGTGCAGAGGTGCTGCGAACTTGCGAGTGACTCTTTTCTCCTATCCTGTGTTGATATACTGAGGTGAGCGTGGCGTCGGCGGAGTGATAAACTACTGGACCGTCCGACCGGGGTCCTGGTCCGGTCCAGTAAGTGACTGTCCCTGGCCTGAGTGAGTCCCCTGACCTGCCTGGTGGCTGATCGAGAGCGCCGGTGAGATTGTGATAAGCCCAGACCAGTCAATACCCCCTTAGGAAATTTCAGTCTCATCAGATGTAACTGCAGCAGGCCAGCAGTGATTGATAAGCAAGAATTAATGTGCACAGTGGGAGGCCCCACCTTAGGCAAGTGACAAACTGCCCCCCCCCCCCCCCCCTCAGTCTTAGGCAAGTGACAAATTCAGCTCTGCTACATCTACAATGACCAACTACAACGAATGTAATGCCAAACAGCAGTTCCTCTATGTGATGCCTTGGATAGCTTCCACTGGACCCACAGGCTGTGGGTCCAGTGGAAGCTATCCAAGGCATCACATAGAGGAACTGCAGTTTGGCATTACATTTGTTGTAGTTGCTCATTGTAGATGTAGCAGAGCTGAGTTTGTCACTTGCCTAAGAATGAGGGGGGGGGGGGCAGTTTGTCACTTGCCTAAGGCCCCATGCACACGGCCTTGTTTCACAGCTGTGTGCGGGCCGTGGAACCGCGGCCTGGATCCCTCCTGAGAGCAGGAGCGCACGGCGTCACTGGTTGCTATGACGCCGTGCGCTCCCTGCTGCCGGCACAGTACAGTAATACACTGGTATAGATCATACCAGTGTATTACTGTATTGCGGCGGCAGCAGGGAGCGCACGGCGTCATAGCAACCAGTGACGCCGTGCGCTCCTGCTCTCAGGAGGGATCCAGGCCGCGGTTCCACGGCCCGCACACGGCTGTGAAACACGGCAGTGTGCATGGGGCCTAAGACTGAGGGGGGGGCAGTTTGTCACTTGCCTAAGACTGAGGGGGGGGGGCAGTTTGTCGCCTGCCTAAGGGGGGGCCTCCCACTGTGCACATTAATCCTGGCTGCCCGGCAGCCAGCGTTTTGTCTGAACGTGTATTCAGCACGGCAGGGGGCGTCATTACAGACAAACGCAGCCGCCTGTCTACAGCCAATGTGGACAAGCTGACGTTCATAAAAATGAACCAGGCATGGATCCCACAGGACCTGTCCGTCCCTTGTCCAGATTAGACATTAACTACCTCCCCATAACCATATATTATTGGACTCCAGGGCACTTCCTCATTCAATCCTATTTTTATTTTCATTTTACCATTATATTGCGAGGCTACCCAAAGTTGAATGAACCTCTCCTCTGCCTGTGTGCTAGGCCTAAATATATGCCAATGGACTGTTGCAGTGGTGGCTGACGTGAAGCCTCATTCTCTGCTATGACATGCAGACTGATTCTCTGCTGACATGAAGACAGATTCTCTGTTACGGGACCTCCCTCCTCTGCCTGGGTGCTGGGCCTAAATATATGCCAATGGACTGTTGCAGTGGTGGCTGACATGAAGCCTGATTCTCTGCTATGACATGCAGACTAATTCTCTGCTGACATGAAGCCAGATTGTCTGTTACGGGACCTCTCTCCTCTGCCTGGGTGCTGGGCCTAAATTTATGACAATGGACTGTTGCAGTGGTGGCTGACGTGAAGCCTGATTCTCTGCTATGACATGCAGACTGATTCTCTGCTGACATGAAGCCAGATTGTCTGTTACGGGACCTCTCTGCTCTGCCTGTGTGCTAGGCCTAAATATATGCCAATGGACTGTTGCAGTGGTGGCTGACGTGAAGCCTCATTCTCTGCTATGACATGCAGACTGATTCTCTGCTGACATGAAGCCAGATTGTCTGTTACGGGACCTCTCTGCTCTGCCTGTGTGCTAGGCCTAAATATATGCCAATGGACTGTTGCAGTGGTGGCTGACGTGAAGCCTGATTCTCTGCTATGACATGCAGACTGATTCTCTGCTGACATGAAGCCAGATTGTCTGTTACGGGATTGCCTGGGTGACGTGAAGCCTCATTCTCTGCTATGACATGCAGACTGATTCTCTGCTGACATGAAGACAGATTCTCTGTTACGGGACCTCCCTCCTCTGCCTGGGTGCTGGGCCTAAATATATGCCAATGGACTGTTGCAGTGGTGGCTGACATGAAGCCTGATTCTCTGCTATGACATGCAGACTAATTCTCTGCTGACATGAAGCCAGATTGTCTGTTACGGGACCTCTCTCCTCTGCCTGGGTGCTGGGCCTAAATTTATGACAATGGACTGTTGCAGTGGTGGCTGACGTGAAGCCTGATTCTCTGCTATGACATGCAGACTGATTCTCTGCTGACATGAAGCCAGATTGTCTGTTACGGGACCTCTCTGCTCTGCCTGTGTGCTAGGCCTAAATATATGCCAATGGACTGTTGCAGTGGTGGCTGACGTGAAGCCTCATTCTCTGCTATGACATGCAGACTGATTCTCTGCTGACATGAAGCCAGATTGTCTGTTACGGGACCTCTCTGCTCTGCCTGTGTGCTAGGCCTAAATATATGCCAATGGACTGTTGCAGTGGTGGGTGACGTGAAGCCTCATTCTCTGCTATGACATGCAGACTGATTCTCTGCTGACATGAAGCCAGATTCTCTGTTACGGGACCTCTCTCCTCTGCCTGTGTGTGTGCTGGGCCTAAATATATGCCAATGGACTGTTGCAGTGGTGGCTGACGTGAAGCCTGATTCTCTGCTATGACATGCAGACTGATTCTCTGCTGACATGAAGCCAGATTGTCTGTTACGGGACCTCTCTCCTCTGCCTGTGTGTGTGCTGGGCCTAAATATATGCCAATGGACTGTTGCAGTGGTGGCTGACGTGAAGCCTCATTCTCTGCTATGACATGCAGACTAATTCTCTGCTGACATGAAGACAGATTCTCTGTTACGGGACCTCTCTCCTCTGCCTGGGTGCCGGGGCCTAAATATCTGAGAATGGACTGTTCCAGTGGTGGGTGACGGGAAGCCAGATTCTCTGCTATGGAACCTCTCTCCAATTGATTTTGGTTAATTTTTATTTATTTAATTTTTATTTTAATTAATTTCCCTATCCACATTTGTTTGCAGGGGATTTACCTACATGTTGCTGCCTTTTGCAGCCCTCTAGCTCTTTCCTGGGCTGTTTTACAGCCTTTTTAGTGCCGAAAAGTTCGGGTCCCCATTGACTTCAATGGGGTTCGGGTTCGGGACGAAGTTCGGATCGGGTTCGGATCCCGAACCCGAACATTTCCGGGATGTTCGGCCGAACTTCTCGAACCCGAACATCCAGGTGTTCGCTCAACTCTACTCAGGAGGAAGCACGTGGCTCTAATATGGATTTGTCCACTTATTTCTTTGATGTATGTTGCAAGATAGAGGTTTCATGTGTGACCTTGGTGGAAAGGACACTAGCCTTTTCCTGACCCCTCTAACAGGAATGTTCTGGGAGGGGTTGCCTATTCCTAACAATAATTTTAATAACTGGATCCCTTTATCACCACAGCAATACTGATCAATTACTGACCGAATAATGACCGTGTGAATGCAGACGCTTAAAAGACAGGATCCATTTTTCGGCAGTTGTTCTTCTGCCAGATTAGAAGAAGGGAAAAACAACAGTGACATCAACACAAACTTACTGCTGACACCCACTCCACTCTGTCATGGGGCCACTACTTGTATCAGTGTGTAACAGAACAGGTTCTTTAGCAATCTACAGTCATGTGAAAAAATTAGGACACCCTTTGAAAGCATGTGGTTTTTTGTAACATTTTTAATAAAAGGTTATTTCATCTCCGTTTCAACAATACAGAGAGATTAAAGTAATCCAACTAAACAAAAAAAACTGAAGAAAAGTCTTTTCAAGATCTTCTGTAAATGTCATTCTACAAAAATGCCTATTCTAACTGAGGAAAAAGATAGGACACCCTTGCCCCTAATAGCGAGTGTTACCTCCTTTGGCTGAAATAACTGCAGTGAGACGGTTCTTGTAGCCATCTACCAGTCTTCGACATCGGTCTGAGGAAATTTTACCCCACTCCTCAATGCAGAACTTTTTCAGCTGTGAGATGTTTGAGGGGTTTCTTGCATGTACAGCCCTTTTCAAGTCACCCCACAGCATCTCAATGGGATTCAAATCTGGACTTTGACTTGGCCATTCCAGGACTCTCCATTTCTTCTTTTTCAGCCAATCTTTGGTTGATTTACTAGTATGTTTTGGGTCATTGTCATGTTGCATGGTCCAGTTCCGCTTCAGCTTTAATTTTCTAACTGATGGTCTCACATGTTCTTCAAGCACCTTCTGATACACAGTAGAATTCATCGTGGATTCTATGATGGTGAGCTGACCAGGTCCTGCTGCAGCAAAGCAGCCCCAAACCATGACACTTCCACCTCCATGCTTCACAGTTGGTATGAGGTTCTTTTCTTGGAATGCTGTGTTTGGTTTACGCCAAACATGTCCTCTGCTGTTGTGTCCAAATAATTCAATTTTGGACTCATCTGTCCAAAGAACATTATTCCAGAAGTCCTGGTCTTTGTCAACTTTATCTCTGGCAAATGTCAGTCTGGCCTCGATGTTTCTCTTGGAAAGCAAAGGTTTCCTCCTTGCACACCTCCCATGCAAGTTAAACTTGTACAGTCTCTTTCTGATTGTAGAGGCATGTACTTCTACATCAACAGTAGCCAGAGCCTGCTGTAGTTCTCGAGATGACACTTTAGGGTTTTTGGAGACCTCTTTTAGCATCTTGCGGTCTGCTCTTGGGGTGAACTTGCTGGGGCGACCAGTCCTGGGCATGTTGGCAGTTGTTTTGAAAGCCCTCCACTTGTAGACTATCTTCCGGACAGTGGAATGGCTGATTTCAAAATCTTTTGAGATCTTTTTAAATCCCTTCCCAGACTCATAGGCTGCTACAATCTTTTTTCTGAAGTCCTCTGACAGCTCTTTTGCTCTCACCATGGTGCTCACTCTCACTTCAACAGTCAGGAGCACACCAAACTAAATGTCTGAGGTTTAAATAGGGCAAGCCTCATTCAACATGCAGAGTAACGATCTACTAATTATGTGCACCTGGTGTGATATACCTGTGTGAGATCTGAGCCAATTTAAGAGGGAATACATGTGAGGGTGTCCTATCTTTTTCCTCAGTTAGAATAGGCATTTTTGTAGAATGACATTTACAGAAGATCTTGAAAAGACTTTTCTTCAGTTTTCTTTGTTTAGTTGGATTACTTTAATCTCTCTGTATTGTTGAAACGGAGATGAAATAACCTTTTATTAAAAATGTTACAAAAAACCACATGCTTTCAAAGGGTGTCCTAATTTTTTCACATGACTGTATGTGAAATCAGCAGACAGTGTAAAAGGTGACCACTCTTTTACTCTGTAGTAGAATCTTGGGCCACTGCACATTATACCTAATGCTAACACTGACTTGTAAGGCTAAGTTTACAATTCACTTACTTGGTCCATTTTTGACCCATAACTGACTAAATAAGTGAAGTGTGAACTGAGTCTAAGGCCTCATGCACACGACCGTGGAAAATCACGGATGCACACAAGATCCGTGTCTGTGATCCGTGTCCGTTTTTTCCTATCATTTCAATGGCAAACTTGACTTAGATTTTTTTTTCATTTTTCATGTCCGTGGATCCTCCAAAAAACAAGGAAGACCCACGGACGAAAAAACGGTCACGGATCACGGACCTACGGACCCCGTTTTTGCGGACCTTAAAAAAAAACGGTTGTGTGCATGAGGCCTAAGAATTATGCCTGTCACCTGCTTGTCATACTGAAACACAGTAACTATTTCTTTACCACAACGGACTAGCTATGCATGTTTCTGCAATGCACAGTAATGTACACTGAGATACACTCTCCCTCCAGGCTGGGACATAGCTGATTTATAATGCGCTTCATGACAAATTAATTTGGATCTAGTTGAATTTTTTTGAAGAATTTTTTTGAAAAATATACCCTGGGTCTGGAAGTCGCAGCGGGTGGCTGCGCGCTCTATGTCTAAAGATCACGCTGTTTCTTAATGATAGTTTTCTGTGTTTGCCTTACTATCCTTTTTGTCTCACTCAGGGATCCGTAGCTTCTCCTCCTCAGCTGTTTCTTGTCTGTCACTCCCAATCTCCTTATATTCTCCTCTCTCACGTCTCTGGTTGCCAGATATAGAGCTTCCTGCCTGGACTTCTATACTGACCCACTGGAGCTGTGAATCCTGGTTGTTGTTCCAGAGTGTTACCCTCCGGATCCTTGTTGGGCTTTTTGTTGTCTTCTGTTGTCGCCCACCTGGGATTATATGTTGTCTGTATTGTCTGTCCTCCCCTTGGTGTTTTCCTTTAGAGCTAGTGGTGCGGACTAGTGTTCCCATCGCCCTATTCACTATCTAGGGCTCATCTTAGGGAAAGCCAGGGTTTTAGGCACGCGATCGGCGTACGGGTGAGGAACCCGTCTAGGGACGTCAGGGCAGTCAGGTGCCAGCCTCAAGGTGAGATAGGGGTCACCACCTTTCCCTCTTCCTTGAACAGAGCCTTCCCTTTTCCCTCCCTTTGTGTCACGTATGTAATAGGTATGCCGGTCGTGATAATATCCCAACGCAGACTTTTCTCTATTTTTATTTTGTATCTGAACCAGCGGGTATTCCTCCCGCTTTTATGCCAACTACAGTCATGCACTATGTTGGAGCTGTGTTTATTCTTTTTTTATACCATGAAGAAGTGTGACATTCACTGATCCTTCACTGTCTGTTGGCTTGTGTCAGAAAGTGAAATGTTAGCCTGTCTTGGGCCCCTTTCAGACGAGCGAGTATCTCGCTGCAGACTTGCAGCAAGGCACCTGACCTGAACTGCCAGCACTGCCGGTGTCACATAGCATTATATTGATTTATGGTTCTATGTAATCCTTACAGTTCTGGAATGTATTGGATAACACTGGCAGCATTATTACTCGCTCATCTGAAAGGGGCCTTAACCCAGAATTTAGTGCAGAATACTACACCACCCACTAGAGATGAGCGAATTGAAGTTGATGAAGTGGAATTTGATCCAAATTTTTAGGAAAAATTTGATTCACACAGAGGCCGAATTTCCTCACGCTTCGTGGTAACGAATCACATTTATTCCTAAAATAGCTGCTACACATGTTAGGACATGAACCAAAGAACTCTGGGAAGGCAGGATCACCCATAATGCCATGCATGCAGCCAATCAGCAGCCAGCCAGCCCCTGTGATGTCACAACCTATAAATAGATCCAGCCATCTTGGATTCTGCCCTTTTCCAGTGTACTTAATGCATTGAGAGACTTCAGCAGGCGCTAGGGAAACTGCTAAGAAAAACTTTATTGTGCTGAAAAAATTATTTGCAAGTTCATGGAAATATTATATAAGGTGTAGGGAAAGGATAGGGAGGCATCATCTACACTATAAAAAGAGAACAGGGTGCAATAGAAGAGTGTACAGCCTGGGTAATAGGAGTGATTCTATTACCCAATTTTAGGTGTTTTCAGATGTCTTCCCACTATATGAGGTTGGTAATGTTAAATAGAGTAAAAGACGTCATTGCCTTAAGGTGAAATATAAGGTTAAATTCTGAGGAAAATAGAGAGTATCTGATGAACTGAATACTTGATACTTATTGTCAAGTCCTCTAATTCCTCCAATGGTGTATTGGATAACCATATTACCTGCAAATCCAGGACTATGGGGGGAGGTAAGGAGGGGAGGGGGGAAAAGGAGTGTTAATTATGGGTGAGGAAGGAAGGGGAGGGGGAAGGAGGACGAACTAAAACAAATAACAGATAACAAAAAACAAAAAACATGTCACATGAATGATATCTATCTGTTGCAAGAAATCTGAAATGACGGAAACTCCGTCAGTCTAGATATGTGTTGATCTTTTCAGAAGAAATAAAGCTGTTCCATTTGGACCATATTTCCAGGTATTTTTTATATTTCCCAATGGAGGACCACTTGATTTTTTCGAAACTACTTGTCAAGTTGATTTCCAATAACCACTCCTTTATCGTCAGGGTATCAGTACTCATCAAATACCTCGGAATTAGTGATTTAAAAGTGGTGATAAGAAATGGGAACAATCTATCCTTCAGAAGGCGATTGTCCTGTTTCGCTAGTCCTAGTAGGATCAACTCTCTATCCAGTTTGATATTATAACCATAGAGCTCAGATATGATTAGGTTAAATTTTTCCCAAAATGGTTTAATTCTTTCACAATATACCCAAATATGAGAGAGGGAGCCCTCCTGACCATTGCACCTCCAACACTTAGCGGGGATATTGCTGTCAATCCTGTTTAAAATTGGGTCGCTTTCTAGACTATTGTCCAGATGTCCCTCCACTATTGAAAATTCTATTTTTGGTACTCAGCAATGCTCTTTAAATTGCGTGAGACACCACTGATATTGTTTTTAGATCTCAAAACCAGTTTTGAATATGCTCGTTATTCAAATTTTCCACCTTATGTCACAGGGTTTGTTAGACAAATTTACCCGATTAATAAATAAGTTATTAAGTGCCTCATTGAGATATTCCTCATATAAGACATCGCCCTATTTAGAGGATTCATCCTAACAGAATGAGATTTGCTTTATATCTACATTTACCTGTGGACCTGCTTATCCTTTGTTTTCCTATTTTACAATGTTGTAAAAAAATGTTTTTCTTTTCTCTTTTATTATTCAAAAAATTTAATAAAATTTAAATTTACAAGGAGTGATTCTATTACGGCTTGCTGCACTAATTGTAGTTATACTGCTGCTTTTAGGTTGTTTGCACTATATTATACATCAGTAATTCCAGCACACCTTGGTTGTTATTGGGGTGCAAGTGCTGTGTGATACAGCCATTTACGGGGTGTATTAATAGGAAAGATATGTACATCCTATTAGCCGTTCTGCGTTAATTTTACATTGTTTTACTTTTTGGGGGGATGTATTAATAGGAAAAAATATATGTCCTAATTGCCGTTCAGAGGTGAAGTTACATTGTACTACAGCCATTTATGGGGTGTATTAATAGAAAAGATACGCATGAAGTACATCACATTAGCCGTTCTGCGGTGAATTGTGATTTTTTTGGGGTGTATTAATAGGAAAAATAATATGTCTTGATTGCAGTTCTGCGGTGAAGTTGCATTGTACTAAAGCCATTTACTGGGTGCATTGAAGGGAAATAAACCTACTTCCTATTATCCATTTTGCGGTGAATAGTAATTGTTGTTTTTTGGGGGGGAAGGAGTTTATTAATCTGAAAAAATAGTCTTAATTGCCATTCTGCGGTGAAGTTACATTGTACTAAAGCCATTTTTTTTTTTTGGGGGGGGGGGGGGTACTTTTTAAATATTAATTAAATTATTTTATTATACAGTATGTCAGACAGGCAGCAGAAGAAGGGGGGGTGGCAGCAGGAGTCACAGCGAGAGGCCTGAGCTCCCGGTGTCATCTAGCAGTTGTGTCTTTACCAGCAACGCAGCGGTGCTTGAATGGTTGACTCGGTCTTCAACTTTGTCGCAAGTGATATCCGACACCCCCAGCCAAGAGTCGGTGGGTTCCTATGACTCTTAGTTGGCATGGCCTGGGAGCAGGCCCTGTGCCCCCAACTGTCCTCAACCTGCCTCTGTCATTTTCTGTTCCCTCAGCACAAGAAGTATTATATGCCATAGGCTCAGCTCCACTTTTCAGCGAGCACGAGCTATTAAAGGACTGTCAGTAGCTACTGCCCAGGCAAGATCTGGAGGAGACATCCGCTGCTTCCTCTGGTAGGCAGGCAAGTAGTGATGGTGAGTCGCGTGGGAGCAGGTCATCATTATCATAAGGAGAAGAGGGTGGCAGCTTGCGAATGAGGCAGCAGCTGAGCCAGCAGGGTGGTAGTGTGGCCATGAGTCAGCAGGGTGGCAGCAGTGGGAGGTCAGGAGTCAAGCATGACTGGGGTAGACCACCCGCTTCGCAGGAGCCTACCTTACCGGAAAGTAGAGGTGCAGGGGTTCACGGAGGCAGTGGTAGAAGGCAGTCAGCGCAGAGTGTTGGGGGGGGATGGCATACTTGTCGGTTTGGCAATTTTTTGTTAGGCCGCTGGAGGAGGTGATCATGGCCATTTGCCAAATTTGTGGGCAGAAGGTGAAGAGTGGTCAAGGTGCCAATGGTGGCACCATGGCCCTGCGTCAACACATTCAGCCTCACCATAAAGTGACCTGGGAGAACCGTGGCTCTGATGTGGTGGTCCAGCCCGCCACATCACCCAGTGGCATGCAACCAATTTCATGCAGTCAAGGCTCCACCACCTCAGCTGAAGGGAGCTGTCTGTACTTCCCATCATCTGCTGGTCCGGATGCTCCTGCTCCTTCTCCTCCTACTCCTCATCAGTCATTCTGTCTGCAATCTATCACCGAAGCGGTTGCCAAGAGGCAACAGTATGCGTGGACTCCAACGGCACAGAAGGTGAACATGCTCCTGGCCAAGTTGCTGGTGCTGCAGTCCCTCCCTTTCCAAGTGGTGGACTCTGCACCTTTCAAAGAACTGATGGCTTGTTCCGAGCCAAGGTCTAGAATCCCAAGCAATCATTTCTTTGCGAGAAAGGCAGTACTAGCCCTGCACTCATATGTAGAATACAATGTGGACCAGTCCTTGAGCCTGCATGGCAGCAGTGATATGTGGAACTGTAACTATGATCAAGGACAATATATGTCCTTTACAGCCCACTGGGTGAATGTGGTTCCTGCCCAGCCACACTAGCAGCCTCCACTGCAGGAACAATTTACAGTGCTTCCGGCAATGGAACTGCCTGCCGGATTCTTCTAACGCTAGTGTGAAAGTACCCTAACCTGTTAAAAAATACTGTATTATTGGTTTCATCTTTTACAGCCTCAAGTGGAGTTGAATGGTATTGACCAGATTTTTTTTTTGCTTCTGTTTGTATTTACTGGATTGTAATTACAATAAGCCGAGGTGTCTCACTCGTGACTAGCTCTGGTATGGTGCTGCAAGCAGAAAAAAGGGGAACACCCAACCCTCTAATGGTAAGTGAAAATATATAGAAAAATGGGCGAGCACTCATACATTCGCCATCAAATTGAAGTATACAGAAAATTTATTCAATAATAAGTGAACATATACGCATACAATAAAAAAAAAACAATGAAACAATAAAAAACAATGAAGCAAAAAAATATAGCAATGAAGCAATAAAAAATAGCATATAATACAATACAGGCAACATTTTTGCTGTGCAAATGACTGTATTAAAGCAACCTATATTTGGTCTGCCGCCATTTTACATTTGCTATTATTAAACCGCTTTCAGCGATTTCTTCTGTGACTGTGTCCACGGATATTTCTCCTATGTTAAAATCCCTGGTAGAAGGTAGAATGTCACTTTCTGGGTGCACACATTGCACCTATTGTAAAATCACAAAACACACTTGTGTATTTCCCGATGAATCGTATGGCACTGCGTATAGAGTCATTCCTTATGTTTCTTAGACTCCCATTTTGCCAATATACAGGGATAATCTTTAAAGATGTTTGGCTTACCTCCTTCCCAACGTATAGTTCGGATGTCTTCCGATCACTTGGCGAGGAGAGCAAATTGTTGCCGGTGTATTTCGTTGCATTCCTCGAACCAAGAAAATTCAGATCTCGCGGGAGTAGTACAAATATTGCGAGAGCTCACTTGCTCTTCCACCGCGAATATATTCAACTAGAATCGGAAGAAGTATATTCATTCCTTATTCTTTTACTTTATTTCTTCAAGATTCTTTCTGTATGGCCATACAGTTTTCAGGAGGACTTTGTTGCGGGTACGTTCACTTGTTGCACCTGACGCGTTTCGGAATGATACACTATCCCTTCCTCAGTGGTCAAGTGTTGCCCACCTAGCCTCCATTCTTTATATTGTCTCTAATTAGGTCAGGATTGCAAACACCTGCTGCTCCAATTTTTCCTCAATTGGCAAAAGAAATTGTGCCCTAAAGCATTTTTCTTAATAATACTTGTTGCGGTTTTTCTGCGTTTTTTTTTTTTAGTATATTCATTTTTTTGTTTTTTTACGTTATCTACATTTGGAAACAAGGTAGAGAAGGGTTAGATGCATTCCTAAAAGAAATTAATAACAACAAACTGAATCTGGTCTTTACCTCCAATACACAAGAAAGGACCAAATTCTTAGATTTGGTGATCACGAAACACGAGAATAAATATATATGTGAGACGTTTCGGGAAAACTGCAACTAGAAATAGTTATATTCATTTTTCCAGCTGCCAAGATGGCTAATCAATATTCCCTCTGGTCAGTTCCGCAGAATCAAGCGGAACTGTACAGAGGGACATACATTTGAAGAGGAGGCCGATTGAAATGAAGAAACTATTTATGGAAAAGGAATATCCCGAGAAAATTGTCGAGGAGTCGCTTAGCCAAATTAGGAAGTTAGAAAGAAGGTAGTTCTTTGAGAAAAAAGAAAATGAACAGTTGACTAAAGAAGATAATATACGAGTTATCCTCCCATTCAATGAGAGCTATAGGAAGATCCAGAAAATTATTAGAACCCATTGGCATCATGTATTGAGTGATAAAACTATAGGACATTTGCTCCCAACTGTTCCATCAATCACTTTTACCTTCTACCAGGGATTTTATCATAGGAGCAATATCCGTGGACACGGTCACAGAAGAAATAGCTTAAAGCAGTTTAATAATAGCAAAATGGCGGCAGACCAAATATAGGTTGCTTTGATACAGTCATTTGCACAGCAAAAATTTTGCCTGTATTGTATTATATGCTATTTTTTATTGCTTCATTGTTTTTTTTATTGTTTCATTGTTTTTTTAAATTTTATGCGCATATGTGCACTTATTATTGAACACATTTTCTGTATACTTCAATTTGATGCTGAATGCTTTCTTATAGCACTGTGCTGTTTTAATTTAAATTTAGTTTTTAATCTTAGTCCTTTTCAAAAATTCAATAAAGCTGATTTTATGTGTGCTATGTGTCTCTTTCTATGTTTCAGTACAATATTCACATGGTGACTTGCACTCATTTTTTTGCCAGGGGTCCCCACCATTTGTACATCGCTTGACATTTTTTTTTTGGGGTGCTTTAAGGATGATATTTTTTTTTAAATGGTAGGATAGCGGGAGAACTTTTTTGGGGACTTTGTCACCCTTCTAAATTAAAATGAAGTGTGGCTGAGATGTATATTTTGAGATTAAAAAGAAGACGTTTAATCTCTGGGGTATAATGGTATCTATTGATAAAATGGGACATGTACAAACTGGTATTTGTAGGAAAATGACTTCAGTGAACAGCCTCCTACACTGGCATAGCTGTCAGTATGGTGAACAGAAGAGGGCAATAGACCAGTATTTAAGAGCAAGCAAACATCTCAATTGATAAGTTCTAAATGGAATATGAAAATTCATTATAATGCTTTAGGGCACATGGCTATCTTAAAAATATTCTTAACCTCTTAACCCACCTTGATGTACCCATACATCATGAGGGTTAAGAGGCTGTATGGAGTGAGCTCAGGCACCTCCTGGCATTTACTGGGTTTGAAAATATCTTTTATCCTGGCAATTTAACGCCATCAGATGCTGAAGTCAATAATGACTGCAGCATCTGTGCGGTTAGACAGAGGGAGGGGTTTCTCTTACTCTTACGATCGAAGCCCCTGTGGAGAAATTGCGGGGCTCCAATTGGTTACTATGACAGCCTGAGGGCCTTGTGAAGGCTTGCAGTGCTGTCCAAGCAAGCTGCTTGAAAAGCTGTATTCTAGAGCGATTTATGAGACAAGTTATCAGAAGATAACAGGGGGACTAAAAAGTAAAGTAAAAACAAAATGTAAGTTAAAAAAATCCCACTAAAATATTAAGAATCTTCCTTTCTCAGTTTTACATATTAAATCTATCTACTGCCCCTACTCAGTGAAAAAGAGTCTGAAAGAAACCCATTTACTTGTATCTGAGCAGTAGGTCTTAAATATAACAAGTGCAAGGGGAACATAAACTCGTTTAGTGCGAACAGATGGCTTCTGTTCTAGCTACAAACACCTCTGAGTACAACGTAATAGTTGCCACAACCATCTGAGAAGTTTCCAACCTGGCTAAAAAAGCTAGTGTCTTTCCATTCTTATCTCCTTGGGAAAAAAGTGGTGCCTCTGAGCTAAAAACAAACAAACAAACAAATGCTTCTGGGTGTATTCAGTCCGGAGGAGTGTATAGGCCCATTTGGCTTCCAGCCATTCCATTTGGCAATGTACAGTGGGATAAGCAAGTAAATCATGTCCCAGCACAGTAATTCTCGGCTCAAGGTCACTCCGAGTGTGCAACAACTCCTTCTCTATTGGCTGCAATAGCAGAAATGAGGACACTGCTCATTATTGCCTTGCAAGTCTCCCATTCCATTACTGAGTTGGAAGAATCAGAGTTTACCAACAATACTTCCTCAGATCTTGCTTACACTGATTGTCAACCATAAAAAACTTCGACCACATAGAATTCACTGCACTGCTTAGCCAGTCAGTTTAGGGGCTATGTAATAATAACAACCTGAAGAGGGGCATGATCACAGATACCCTGTCGAGGGTACTCTGCAGCCGAAACTTGGAAAAGACAACCAGAGCTGGGAGTGGTTAGGTCAATTCTTGACAGAATTCTCATGCAAAGTGGCAAGACAATTGTTTAAAATCTGGATGTAGCAACTGCAAAAACTTCCACAAAATTTTGAGCCTGGGCCCAGTTATAGACTGTTATGGGACACAGCCATTCCATCTTAATTTCTAAAGTCACTTTGAAATCTCCCAGCAATACAAATTCCACCTTTGCCATTACCTCATCCAACAATTGTCTGTGGAACGGGATGGGAGCATACAATGCCTTGAAAAAGTCCCTGCTCATATATGGAGTCAGTGCTTGGGGACACCTGAGTGTATTTAAATCTAATTTCTGAAAAGTTTCTGTGAGGCTTTAAACTCCCAACGTTGTACATTAGAGACAGGGACTTTATCCACTCAGCTATAAAGTTGAATGCTAAACTATGTCAGAAAAACCTCCTAGAAGTTTCTGAGGTAGTGAGTAATACTCACTACATCAAATACTACTATGAGGTTTTTCTGAAGCAGTTTAGCAGTCAGCTTTATAGCTAAGTGGATAAGGTCCTTGCTTCTAATGTACAAGGTTGGGAGTTTGAATCCTGGCAGCAACATTTTTATATATTAGTTTTTAGCCATAATATGTTTACATATTTTATTATATATTTAGAATATATGTAAATATATTATGGCTAAAAACATCAGTAGTAGTTTCCCACATATTATGCATTCATATATATCAGAAGTATGATTATTTATATATATATATATATATATATATATATATATACACTCACCTAAAGAATTATTAGGAACACCTGTTCTATAATGCGATTATCTAGTCAACCAATCACATGGCAGTTGCTTCAATGCATGTAGGGTTGTGGTCCTGGTCAAGACAATCTCCTGAATGCCAAACTGAATGTCAGAATGGGAAAGAAAGGTGATTTAAGCAATTTTGAGCGTTGCATGGTTGTTGGTGCCAGACGGGCAGGTCTGAGTATTTCACAATCTGCTCAGTTACTGGGATTTTCACGCACAACCATTTCTAGGGTTTACAAAGAATGGTGTGAAAAGGGAAAAACATCCAGTATGCGGCAGTCCTGTGGGCGAAAATGCCTTGTTGATGCTAGGGGTCAGAGGAGAATGGGCCGACTGATTCAAGCTGATAGAAGAGCAACATTGACTGAAATAACCACTCGTTACAACCGAGGTATGCAGCAAAGCATTTGTGAAGCCACAACACGCACAACCTTGAGGCGGATGGGCTACAACAGAAGAAGACCCCACCGGGTACCACTCATCTCCACTACAAATAGGAAAAAGAGGCTACAATTTGCACGAGCTTACCAAAATTGGACTGTTGAAGACTGGAAAAATGTTGCCTGGTCTGATGAGTCTCGATTTCTGTTGAGACATTCAAATGGTAGAGTCCGAATTTGGCATAAACAGAATGAGAACATGTATCCATCATGCCTTGTTGCCACTGTGCAGGCTGGTGGTGGTGGTGTAATGGTGTGGGGAATGTTTTCTGGGCACACTTTAGGCCCCTTAGTGCCAATTGGCCATCGTTTAAATGCCACAGGCTACCTGAGCATTGTTTCTGACCATGTCCATCCCTTCATGACCACCATGTACCCATCCTCTGATGGCTACTTCCAGCAGGATAATGCACCATGTCACAAAGCTTGAATCATTTCAATTTGGTTTCTTGAACATGACAATGAGTTCACTGTGCTAAAATGGCCCCCCCAGTCACCAGATCTCAACCCAATAGAGTATCTTTGGTATGTGGTGGAACGGGAGCTTCGTGCCCTGGATGTGCATCCCTCAAGTCTCCATCAACTGCAAGATGCTATCCTATCAATATGGGACAACAATTCTAAAGAATGCTATCAGCACCTTGTTGAATCAATTCCACGTAGAATTAAGGCAGTTCTGAAGGCAAAAGGGGGTCCAACATTGTATTAGTATGGTGTTCCTAATAATTCTCTAGGTGAGTGTATATAATGTCCAAAGAATGAGGCAGCACTCCAGATAAAGTGAAAAAAGTGGATCCTTTATTCCCCTCTGTGCAACGTTTCAACCATCTCAATGCGGTCTTTCTCAAGCATATCACATGGTGTCATACACGGGTATATATACCCACAATCCATAGCAAACAATGAATGTGACAATTATTCAATACTGAGTGTAATAACGTGGAAAATACGATATATAATAAATCAAAACTGACGTGATTTGTATGACCTGATAGTATACATAACATGATGTTCTACACTGTACAATACAGTGTACATGCACACATTAATCATAATAACAGCATAACTGTGGGTTAATTGACCATAATCAAATTCATCAACATAATGTCATATCACCTGTGTGCAAAAAGAAGTGAATAATTCAGTGAGATTAAAAACAACTCACACTGCGGCACATGGACCGGAGCGCCAAAGTCAGCGTCCTCACTGCTGTACCACGCATGCCCAGAGACCTCGTCACGTCACAAAGGCAACACCCTCGAGAGCAGAGCCAAGCGTCGTCACCATGGAGATGTGTAACCACATGACCATCGCGATCGGCAAGTGACTACTCAAGAGGATGTGTCGGGTGGAACCCCGCCCATGGAGCCGGATGTGCGTCGCCAGGCAACAATGCCAACATTGCTGTCACGGCAACCGCAAGCCCAGCTAACGTGCACAGAGGTCCGCCCCCAGCCAAGGACAGACTCGGACAATTGGCAACAAAGATCAGCAGGGGGAGGGGGAGAAATACTGACAGCGGGAGAAAAACACAATGGGCACAGAAATATAGAAGTAAAAAATGAGTCAAGGGAAACCAATAGGCTCCCCACCGGGTCACTGTATATATAATTCAGAATAGGAGTGAGCGTGGTTTGTAAGAGTATGTCAGCACTACGAAGACACCTTCATGATCTGTGCCATACTCATATTATAAGACAACAGGACGGGGGCCAAAGGGTCACGTCGCTCTCACGACAGAGACCCCCGGTCCATTGAGGGTATGGGGTCAGAGACACGTCCATGCCACCGAACCCAAGCCCAATAACCGACCCTTCAGTCTGTAAATTTAAATTAAAAGGAGAAAAAAAAACACCACTCCAGACAACCAATATAACTACAGTTGACCCACGTATTGTGTAGCATAAAAAATGTACATGCGCCCCAAGGATCTCCCCCATCAGCATAATCCCAACATTAAGACGCAGAAAGGAAGGCGGACCGTCCATGGACATCACCAGTGGAGCACCAATAATCTAGAGAAAGAAAAAAGATTGTATAAGCAATAAAACAGTAAAAACTGTACATCTATATGAAACAATAGTTACATAATTGATGACACCAATGGAAAATTCACATACACCAGGGCATAACAGGGAGAGGAACAAGAGAGGATAATAAGCAGCCCTATCCTATACCACACTCTACTTGAAATCGATATTGAGACCATAAGGTCTTAGTGTGTTGAGACGATGGATCCATCTCAGCTCCCGTTGTTTGAGAGCCAATGTCCTGTCTCCTCCCCTTCTAGACAGAGTGATATGGTCCACTAACATAAATTTTAGGTCCTTCTCCTTGTGGTTGGCCTCAACAAAGTGTTTAGGGACAGGCAAATCTTTTCTTTTTTGTCGAATAGAGACCTGGTGATTGTTTAGACATGCCTTCATGTCACAAGTGGTCTCCCTAACATATAGGAGGCCACAAGGACAGGAGAGCACGTAAATCACATAGGAACTGCTGCATGTCAAAAAATGTGAACCTATCCCCCTTGGTCATGTAAGCGCAATTAACGCAACCAAGGCAGGGATAGGAACCCCTCCTTCGAGAGCCAATATGGGACTGTACCAAGGTCCTAGCAGGAATGTCAGCCCGGACTAGCTTATCCCGAAAATTGGCAGACCGCCTATAAGAAAGCAAAGGCGGCACAGTCAGAGCCGTGATATCAGAAAAATTGCTCTTAAGTATTGACCAATGTTTACGGACAATACGGGTAATTTGGACACTTTGTTCCGAATACGTGGAAATAAAAGGTATCCTCTCCACTATGTTGCGTTTGCCCTCTGGTGGTGCCTGTTGTAGGTTTTTCACCCTGGTAAGGTGTTTATTAATCACCCGGGCAGGATAGCCTCGTTCCCTAAACTTATGTACCATCTGTGACAGGCGAGTCGGGAGTAAGTCAGGATCCTGTACCACCCTCTTAACCCTGAGTAGTTGACTGTATGGTACAGAGTTGATGATAGACCTCGGATGACAGCTGCTATAATGCAGCAACGTATTACAGTCAGTGGGCTTGATATAGATGTCAGTAGATAATGAATCACCCACTATGGTGACAATGGTATCGAGAAATTGGACATGGGTGGTCGAGTGCACAAGAGTAAAACTGATGTCCGGGTCCATGTGGTTCAAAAAGTCATGGAAACTCTCAAGAGAAATAATGTCACCCTGCCAAATGAGGAAGACGTCATCTATGTATCGCCACCACCCCAGAACTTGGCTGAAGTGGTGGGATACATAGACAAGGTCCTCCTCGAGGGCCGCCATGAAGACATTGGCATAAGTGGGTGCCACATTAGACCCCATGGCGGTCCCTCGTAACTGAACATAGAAGCTATCCATAAACAGAAATTAATTATTTCTCAAAACCAAATCCAGAAGGTGAATGATAAAATCTTGACAAGGTAGAGAATAATTGCTGCCAGCAAGCTGTCTCCGAACTGCAGCCACCCCTCTATCATGATCAATGGAGGTGTACATGCTCGTGACATCAAAAGATGCCAGTAGACAACCATCTGGCAGCACAATGTCAGAGATCTTGTCCAAAAAATCACCAGTGTCCCTGATGTAGGACCTGGCGCTGATCGCGTAGTGTCGGAGTAATCGATCTAAAAATATGGAAATGTTGGAAAAAATGGATCCCGTGCCCGCAACAATGGGGCGACCAGGTGGGTCCATCAGAGATTTGTGAATTTTTGGAAGCACGTATATGACTGGTGTACGTGGCTGTGACACTATTAAAAAAGAATGGAGTTCACCATCAATAATGTCCTGACCCAGTACTGTATCAAGGACCTTCTTGATGAGTCTAACAATATCAAACTTCGGATCACCAGTCAATACCCTGTAAACACTCTGATCACCCAATTGTCTCCTGATCTCTTGAACATATTAGGGGGTGTCCATGACAACAACAGCACCTCCCTTATCAGCCGGTTTGATGGTGAGGCTGCTGTCACGGCACAAACCCTCCAAAATGACAACCTCAGAAGAGGTCATGTTGGGATATCTAAGAAGCGTATTAGTAACCTTCTCACGTAGGGAGGCTATATCAATCGAGACAGCCTTCCTAAATGTGTCCAATGCAGGTGAATTACTGTGTGGTGAAAAATCACTCTTGTTGAAAAGCCCAAAAGAAATCGACCTCCAAATGGAACCAGTCAACCTTAGTAGAAGGACAAAATGAAAGGCCTTTAGACAGTACATTGATTTGTATATCAGACAAGGGTACAGAGGAAATATTTGCCACAGTAGAAATATTACTATTTATCATTGGGTCTGATTCCCCTTTCTGCGCAACGCCATAGGTTTAATCGGTTTTGGAGATTTGGGATTTCCGCCATCTGTGGTGTCTTCTGCCACCCCGTCTGGTTCTCTGACTGTCCCAGGGCCCATCTCTAAAAAAGACTTGGTAGGTACAGGATTATTGGTGTTATTTGTGGCCGCTGGCCCAGACTGTCCCGACTGATGATGTTTTTTATTAATCGGACGATGTGGAGGGAATTGTCTCTTGGATGTATCATTCTGCCATGTATAGATTTTACCTTTGGCATAATCATCGGCGTCCCGCAGCCATTTTTTCCTCTTAGTGGACTCTTGATCCTTGGTGAATTTAGATAGGTATTCCATACAACTATCCTCATACTTTTTAAATTCATCTGGCCCCAACATGGTTTCCAAAGCAGCCTTAGTCTGGTTTTGCCGCAACATGCTATCAGCCAGTTCCTGTTGCAGATATTCCAGGCTCAAGAGAATAATATCATATGCATATTTATTCGAAATCTGAATGAATTTCTGCGCATAGGTGGATTCAACAGGAAAAAGATTCGGTTTGAGTTGTGAACGAATCCCTCTAGGGATTCTATGCTCCTTAAAGTATTGACCAAGAGTCATCAAATGTAGGTCAGTGGACACAATCTTCTTAGCGTCTGCCTCAAAGCTTCTTTTTAAATCAATCAAGGTGGGTGTAGATAGAAATGAAGGCTCACTCACCAAGCCCTGTAGAATCCTCTCCTCGTCAGCCCTGGTGTATGTGAAGACGTCGGGGAGATCCATAGCACAGATGCAATAAAATAAATAGATGATACGGTGCAAGCTGGGTAAGTCCAAATAAGCAGAAACCAAAAAAGAATCACAGCAGCACAAGACCAAAAAACTGCGGGTGCAAGTCCTCTTGCAGTGTCCCAGGGGGTCAGTAGTGTATGCTGGGCTTTGTAGTGCAGATTGACTCACTAACCTGGGATCCACTGTCGTCTTCAATTGGGGCAAATACTGGAACAGGCAGGTATTTAAAAGTTCGTGACGCCAGTGTCAATTAAACGGTGACACGCCGTGTATGGTATTGTAGAAGAATGAAGCAAGCATAGGATAGCCAACAAAAACTGGAACTTTTACTGAATATCAGTGAGTATAATACATGGACGCAGTTGGAAGCGCAGTTCCATGAAAGACAGTTGGTTACTATTGGAATACAGCTGGTTCTTGGAAGTACAGAATGGCCGGTCTTAGCAATGTTTTATACAGAGTGTTGATTACAGGAGATGCAGTACAGGCGGCTTGCACACTATTCCTGACTGGTCCCGAAACATGTGACTTTCTCTCCAAGGTCTAATGCCCTTTATCTGGCGTACCCTTGAAGCTGTCCCCATCCAGTACCTCCTCTGTTATCTTGAGTACCTCTTGCTTTATCTGATCGGCCTCTGTGGTATTCTGTGTCTTGGCTGGTGGCTTGCTTATGCTGTTTCAGCTAAACGGATGATGACTCAGGAGGGGAACCTTTTCCTTGGATCCGGAACCCGGTTACAGGGCTTACTACCCTCTCCTAGTCGGCAGGCTTCAGGCCTGCTCTGCTCTCACAGGCCCATAGCCTGGCCTTCACTCAGACACAGGATCATTTCTGACCTCTGCTCCCACTGTCTGAACCTACTACTACTTCCTGACTGGGCCTTATATAACCTAGGGTTCCCTAGCTCCCTCTAGTGACTCAGAGCTGGAATGACACCCTAGCCGGCCTGCACATGCACATTTCACAGTAACAGGAAGTACATAGCATTACAGTACAAGATGTTTTATACCAACCTCCCCTTAAATACAGGGGGAACGACAGTACCCAAGTGACCCTTCTGTAGTGACGGGGTATTACTCTCCCGTACACTACACTCTCAGCCGTAGGCTCAGACGGCTATAGATGAGTATAATGTCCAAAGAATGAGGCAGCACTCCAGATAAAGTGAAAAAAGTGGATCCTTTATTCCCCTCTGTGCAACGTTTCAACCGTCTCAATGCGGTCTTTCTCAAGCATATCACATGGTGTCATACACGGGTATATATACCCACAATCCATAGCAAACAATGAATGTGACAATTATTCAATACTGAGTGTAATAACGTGGAAAATACGATATATAATAAATCAAAACTGACGTGATTTGTATGACCTGATAGTATACATAACATAATGTTCTACACTGTACAATACAGTGTACATGCACACATTAATCATAATAACAGCATAACTGTGGATTAATTGACCATAATCAAATTCATCAACATAATGTCATATCACCTGTGTGCAAAAAGAAGTGAATAATTCAGTGAGATTAAAAACAACTCACACTGCGGCACATGGACCGGAGAGCCAAAGTCCGCGTCCTCACTGCTGTACCACGCATGCCCAGAGACCTCGTCACGTCACAAAG
The DNA here is from genome assembly GCF_014858855.1 of Bufo gargarizans. Taxonomy (NCBI): domain Eukaryota; kingdom Metazoa; phylum Chordata; class Amphibia; order Anura; family Bufonidae; genus Bufo; species Bufo gargarizans. The sequence continues at coordinate 409,029,185 of NC_058081.1, read as the reverse complement.
GCAACACCCTCGAGAGCAGAGCCAAGCGTCGTCACCATGGAGACGTGTAACCACATGACCATCGCGATCGGCACGTGACTACTCAAGAGGATGTGTCGGGTGGAACCCCGCCCACGGAGCCGGATGTGCGTCGCCAGGCAACAATACCAACATTGCTGTCACGGCAACCGCAAGCCCAGCTAACGTGCGCAGAGGTCCGCCCCCAGCCAAGGACAGACTCGGACAATTGGCAACAAAGATCAGCAGGGGGAGGGGGAGAAATACTGACAGCGGGAGAAAAACACAATGGGCACAGAAATATAGAAGTAAAAAATGAGTCAAGGGAAACCAATAGGCTCCCCACCGGGTCACTGTATATATAATTCAGAATAGGAGTGAGCGTGGTTTGTAAGAGTATGTCAGCACTACGAAGACACCTTCATGATCTGTGCCATACTCATATTAGAAGACAACAGGACGGGGGCCAAAGGGTCACGTCGCTCTCACGACAGAGACCCCAGGTCCATTGAGGGTATGGGGTCAGAGACACGTCCATGCCACCGAACCCAAGCCCAACTACCGACCCTTCAGTCTGTAAATGTCCACGTATTCGGAACAAAGTGTCCAAATTGCCCGTATTGTCTGTAAACATTGGTCAATACTTAAGAGAAATTATTCTGATATCACGGCTCTGACTGTGCCGCCTTTGCTTTCTTATAGGCGGTCTGCCAATTTTCGGGATAAGCTAGTCCGGGCTGACATTCCTGCTAGGACCTTGGTACAGTCCCATATTGGCTCTCAAAGGAGGGGTTCCTATCCCTGCCTTGGTTGCGTTAATTGCGCTTACATGACCAAGGAGGATAGGTTCACTCATCTAGTTACGGGGACCCAATATGAGATTGGTCATTTTTTGACATGCAACAGTTCCTATGTGATTTATGTGCTCTCCTGTCCTTGTGGCCTACTATATGTTGGGGAGACCACTTGTGACATGAAGGCACATCTAAACAATCACCAGTTCTCTATTCGACAAAAAAGAAAAGATTTGCCTGTCCCTAAACACTTTGTTGAGGCCAACCACAAGGAGAAGGACCTAATATTTATGTTAGTGGACCATATCACTCTGTCTAGAAGGGGAGGAGACAGGACATTGGCTCTCAAACAACGGGAGCTGAGATGGATCCATCGTCTCAACACACTAAGACCTTATGGTCTCAATATCGATTTCAAGTGGAGTGTGGTATAGGATAGGGCTGCTTATTATCCTGTCTTGTTCCTCTCCCTGTTATGCCCTGGTGTATGTGAATTTTCCATTGGTGTCATCAATTATGTAACTATTGTTTCATATAGATGTACAGTTTTTACTGTTTTATTGCTTATCTTTTTTCTTTCTCTAGATTATTGGTGCTCCACTGGTGATGTCCATGGACGGTCCGCCTTCCTTTCTACGTCTTAATGTTGGGATTATGCTGATGGGGGAGATCCTTGGGGCGCATGTACATTGTTTATGTTACACAATACGTGGGTCAACTGTAGTTATATTGGTTGTCTGGAATGGTGTTTTTTTCTCCTTTTAAATTTACAGACTGAAGAGCCGGTTATTGGGCTTGGGTTCGGTGGCATGGACGTGTCTCTGACCCCATACCCTCAATGGACCGGGGGTCTCTGTCGTGAGAGCGACGTGACCCTTTGGCCCCCGTCCTATTGTCTTATAATATGAGTATGGCACAGATCATGAAGGTGTCTTCGTAGTGCTGACATACTCTTACAAACCACGCTCACTCCTATTCTGAATTATATATATAGTGACCCGGTGGGGAGCCTATTGGTTTCCCTCGACTCATTTTTTACTTCTATATTTCTGTGCCCATTGTGTTTTTCTTCTGCTGTCAGTATTTCTCCCCCTCCCCCTGCTGATCTTTGTTGCCAATTGTCCGAGTCTGTCCTTGGCTGGGGGCGGACCTCTGCGCACGTTAGCTGGCCTTGCGGTTGCCGTGACAGCAATGTTGGTATTGTTGCCTGGCGACGCACATCCGGCTCCGTGGGCGGGGGTTCCACCGGACACATCCTCTTGAGTAGTCACGTGCCGATCGCGATGGTCATGTGGTTACAAGTCTCCATGGTGACGACGCTTGGCTCTCGAGGGTGTTGCCTTTGTGACGTGATGAGGTCTCTGGGCATGCGTGGTACAGCAGCGAGGACGCAGATTTTGGCGCTCCGGTCCATGTGCCGCAGTGTGAGTTGTTTTTAATCTCACTGAATTATTCACTTCTTTTTTGCACACAGGTGATATGACATTATGTTGATGAATTTGATTATGGTCAATTAACCCACAGTTATGCTGCTATTATGATTAATGTGTGCATGTACACTGTATTGTACAGTGTAGAACATTATGTTATGTATACTATCAGGTCATACAAATCACGTCAGTTTTGATTTATTATATATCGTATTTTCCACGTTATTACACTCAGTATTGAATAATTGTCACATTCATTGTTTGCTATGGATTGTGGGTATATATACCCGTGTATGACACCATGTGATATGCTTGAGAAAGACCGCATTGAGACGGTTAAAACGTTGCACAGAGGGGAATAAAGGATCCACTTTTTTCACTTTATCTGGAGTGCTGCCTCATTCTTTGGACATTATACTCATCTATAGCCGTCTGAGCCTACGGCTGAGAGGACTTGCACCCGCAGTTTTTTGGTCTTGTGCTGCTGTGATTCTTTTTTGGTTTCTATATATATATAGAGAGAGAGAGAGAGAGATTTTTTTTATATATATATTTTTTTTCTTTAGTAATAATTACAGGTGTTCAGCCGAGCATGCTCAATTAAAACTAGTTACACCCACAAACGTTAAAGTTTTTTGGGGGGGATTATATGTCATAGACCAACACAAAGTAGCACGTATGTGTGAAGTGAAAAGGAAAATGATACATGGTTTTCCAAAATTTTAATAAATAAAAATCTGAAAAATGTGGCGTGCATTTTCAGCCCCCTGTACTCTGATACCCCTAAATAAAATCCAGTGTGACCAATTGACTTCAGATGTCACTTGTGTGTAATTTATTCTTAGTATAAGGGCCTGGATGTATTTCTGGAGAGTAATAATATTACAGGCTATAGCTACTAGAGAGGGATCGTTGAACCAGGGAGTTGCCTGATTGGAGTCGGGGAGGAATTTTTTATTCCCTTAAAGTGGGGAAATTTTTTTATTTTTTTTTTGCCTTCCTCTGGATCAACTTGCAGGATAACAGGCTGAACTGGATGGACAAATGTCTTTTTTCGGCCTTATGTACTATGTTACCATAACTAAAGCTGTTCTGTGAGAGCCTCAGAGGTTTTTTAGAGAACATTAGTGATCAAATAGCATCATGAAAACCAACACACCAAACAAGTCAGGGATAAAGTCCTGGAGAAGTGTAAAGAATCTCACTGAGCACTGTTCATTCCATCATACACAATTTGAAAGAGTATGGCACAACTGTAAACCTTCCAGGGCATGCTCATCCACCTAACACAGGCAAGGAGAGCACTAATTAGAGAAGCAGCCAAGATGCCGATGTTTATTCTGTTGGAGCTGCAGAGATCCACAACTCATGTTGGAGAATCTGTCCACAGTACAACTATTAGTTGTGGCAAGAAGAAAGCCATTTTTGAAAGCAAGCAATAAGAAGTTCTATTTTCTGTTTGCCACAAGCCATGTAAGGGACACAGCAAACATGTGGAAGAAGGTGCTCTGGTCAGATGAGACCAAAGTTGAATGTTTTGGCCTAAAAGCAAAATGCTATGTGTTGCAGAAAACTAACACTGCACATCACCCTAAGCACACTATTCCCATCGTGAAAAACGGTGGTGGCAGCATCATGATGTGGGAATGCTTTTCTTCAGCAGGGACAGGGAAGCTGGTCAGAGTTGATGGGAAGATGGATGAGCTAAATACAGGGCAATCCTGGAGGAAAACCTGTTAAAGGCTACAAAAGACTTGAAACTGTGTCTGAGATTCACCTTCCAACAACCCTAAACTTAAAGCCAGAACTACAATGGAATGGTTGAGATCAAAGTGTTTTTGTGTGTTAGAATGGCCTATTAAAATTCCAGACCAAAATCCCATTGAGAATATGTGGCAAGACTTGAAAATTGCTGTTCACAGACACTCTCCATTCAATCTGACTGATCTTGAACTATTTTGCAAAGGAGAATGGGCAACAGTTTCAGTCTAGATGTGCAAAGCAGGTAGAGCCATACCCCCAAAAGACTTGCAGCTGCAATTGTAATTTCTCTTCACACATACTTGCTACTATGACATAAAATCCCAATAAATTACATTTAGGTTTGTAGGTGTAATGTGAAAAATATGTGGAAAAGTTCAAGGGATATAAATACCTTTTCCAGTCACTGTAAATCCCCACTCTAAGCAAAGCACAACCTCTAAGGGATACCTACAAAAGGACAAATCTCCCCAAAGGATCTGCCTGAACTGAAAATGCAGAGCATTACACACCAGTATAGATACTCCTCAAGTATAGTTCAAGTAAACAGCAGATTATAATGTCAGGAGTATACCCTTTCAGGTAATTATAAACTAAGGAACTTTTTAACTTATAGTTGAGACCCTGCACAATCCATAAAATAATTTTGCAAGCAGCCATCTATCCTCAAAAGTAGAACAAAAACAATCATGATGTACTATATAGGTGCTACTCCACACACTAACAAACATACATAGAACCCCAGATCCAACTCTGCCCAAGCACCCCTAAACAGTCTGATCACATAAACCCAAACCAACAAATACAAGAACCCATCTCTTGGCCCATGGAGGATAGTCCCTTGATACATTCACTTGCAACACTAAGGAAGTGCATCAAGGAGTAAAATGAAACAGAGGTCTCCTAGTAGTGTAAAACTATTGATAGCAAAAGTACAAAAAACTTGAGCTCAATAAGTACAATCAGAAAACAAAAAATACAACTATAAGGGAAGTATGACAATCCTTCAGAATTATTTGGGAGTGAATATCTCCCAAGGTAACTACTGTATAACAGTTACCTGTAAAGAGATGAACGAACACAGGCACATAAAAAAAACATACACATCAATAGGAGAGAATCAAAAAGTTTACAGTTTCACGTGCGTAGGCTCAGGATGTATATCATTTTCAGTGATGAGGGATTGGAAAGTCCTTCATGTTCTTTTCATATGATGGACATCTAGTATCCAAAGTCTCATCAGGTATAGCATAGCATACTTTATGCCCAGCTTAAGGAGATGGGCTTGGACCTGAGCGAACTGCCTTCTTTTCTTCTGCGCTTGAGAGGTAAAGTCCGGATTAAAGGAAAGTTTTGCATTTTCATAGTGAACTGCACCCTTCAGTATAGCTGAAGCTAGGATCTTATTGCTATTTCTGTAGTTCAGAATTTTCATAATAAATGGTTGTAATGGTGGCAGAGGCAAAAAAATGCTACACAAGGAGAGGAGAGTGACGACGTGGATGATACAACTGAAAGACTACTCTGGGGCTGCAAGGAGGAGGAGCTGGGGGATGGCACTCACCCATGGCTCAAGGTCACAGTGTCAGACTCTGGTGATATTGACATCATCCTGCTGTGACTAAGAGGAAGAGTGTGCCATACAGTCATTCTCTTTGTCCTCAATAATAATCTGTCACTGAGCAGAATCAAAGGAGATCAGTGGCCTGCTGCTACTACTACTGGCCAAACGGATTTTGCCAACTGTGTCATTACTGCTGGCTGCACTACTACAGCTACCCACATTCTCACTCATGGATGATGAAGCACAGTTATTTAATTTTCAGCCCAAGCAAATGGCAGGTGTCACACATGAGCTGCCACTGGCTAACATTGAAGTTACAGAGTATTCCTGTCCACCTGCATCATCAAGAAATCATTCACAGCCTTCCTCCTTGCTCTAATAGTCTGTCCAACATGTGGAGGGTGGAGTTCCAATGTGTGGAAACATCACAAATGAGGAGATGTTGGGGACCACCACTCTGCCTTTGCAGCTCATGGAGGGCGTGTTTTGCACGGTAAGAGTGGCTCAAGTGCATGCACAGTTTCCTGGCCATTTTCAAGATGTCTTTCAGTTGGGTGGAAGACTTCAAGAACCATGTTTACGACTAGATTAAAGCCCCATGCACCATGCAGGGTGCATGGGTCAGCAGTGCCAGAATGCTGTTCCCATTATCGGTAACCATGGTTGTGATCTTCAGTTGGCGAGGAGACAGCCAGGATTCAATTTCTTGAAAAAAGACCCGGAGCAGTTCCTCCGCAGCGTGACTCCGTTCACCAAGGCTGGCCAGGTGTAGAAGAGCGTGAAATTGCCGTGCCAAAAATAGGTGGTATGCTGGAAGACCACTCTGAACTGTGCTTACAGTGGAGGATGAGGAGGTAGAGGAGGACATTGGTGCCAGAATCATGGCATGAGAACGTGGAGGTGGAATTGCCATCACCAGGCCAAGTTGCTGGTGTGCCTGGGCAAACCACATTTACCCAGTGGGCCATAAAGGACATATATTGTACTTGACCATAGTTACAACACATTGGCACTGCCATTAACTGTACCAGACACAAACAGGCTCAAGTACTGGCTCACCTTCTGCTGTATGTACGTTTGCAGGTTCTGGTACAGCTTTTTTAGATATTTAGTGACAACTTTGGACTCTCCACCTTGGCTTGGCACAAGCCATCAGTTCTCTGAAATGTGTATAGTCAACCATATAGAAAAGGAGGGACTGTAGTACAAGCAACTTGGCCAGCAGCACATTCAGCTTCTGCATCATTGGATGAGTGCGCACATAAATTATTTGCAATCGCCTCGGCGATCGATTGCTGACAAAATGCATGACAAGGAGGAGGAGTATCAGGACCAGTAGACTATGGGAAGAAAACATAGCTCCCTTCTGCTGAGGTGGTAGAGCCTTGACTGCTAGAGAAGGGGTGCGGCTGCTGGGAGATGCTTCAGGCTGTGCCACTACATTAGCCCTTTCTGTTTTCTCAGGCTACTTTATGATGACACTTCATGTGTTGACGCAAAGCCATGGCGCTACAAACAGCCATGCTGAGGTCCACAAGCAACTTAATGAAAAGTTCCCACACTGCGGAGTATGGCTTTTAACCCCCGGCCACCACTCTATGTTGACTGCCTGCCACTGCCTCTATGAAGCTGTGCACCTCTAGTTTCTGGAAAGGTAGGCTTCTGAGCAGCAGACGGTCTACCCCGGGCATGTTTGGGTCTATATCTCACCCTGCTCCAACCCTGCTGATTCAGCAGCATGCTGCAACCCTGGTCCTGTCTAATGGGCAATATGCCCCCCTAACCCCCTAATGAGGATAAAGCCCACTCTTCACCAGGCTCCCACTATGCAACTGATAACATTATCATCCACTACTGTCTTCTCTTCAGCAGACCCTCACTAGTCTCATGGTCACGTCCCTGACCACTGGCAATACCTGCTCCCACATGACTTTCATTGTCGCTACTTGCATGGCTACAAAATTAATCAGCTGACCTTTTCTCCAAATCTGGGCTGGGTAGTAGCTGCTGACTGTCCTCAATAAGCTCACCCTCAATTAAAAGAGGAGCAGAGCTGTTAGCATACAATACTTCCCAAGTAGAAGGAGCAGAAAAAGAAAGAATCAGGTTCAGGACAGGTGGCAGCACAGAGCTTGTTCCTGGGCTATGCTAACTAAGTGTGGTGTCAGAGGAACCCACCGACTCCTGTTTGTAGGTGTCTGATGTTTAGATAATGTTGAAGACCGAGTCAACCATTCCTGGACAGCGGGATTGGTCATCAAAACACAACCGCTGGATGAAACTGGCAGCTATGGCCTGTTGCTGCAGCTGCTACCACTCCCTCTTGATCTGCTACTACTTCTGCTGTCTCCAGTAACAGTTTTGCCACTGCCCTTTCCTTTGGAGGGCCCTGGCAACTGTCTGTTAGACATACTGTACTGTAACACTAAATGTATATATAAGTTATTCAATGTCAAGGTGGACACCCCTCTGACAGAAGAAAAAATCAGAATCAAGGCGTAATAGAATTGCTTATGTAATAAACAAGGTGGACATCCCACTAACAGTAGAACAAGGCAGCTTATTCACCCTAATTTGATAATCAATGCCTAATAGAATTGATTACCGTATGTTTCGCCCCATAAGACACACTTTTCCACCCCCAAAAGTGGGGGGGAAATGCCCCTGCGTCTTATGGGGTGAATGCTGCCATCTTACATTGCAGTCTGCGATGCTGCAGCATCGCAGACTGCGATGTATCAGCTGGAGGGGAGAGGGAGGAGGGGCCAGTGTCATGCAAATGCGGCGGGGCCGGTGCGGTCACTGTACTCCGGCCCCGCCACTAACTCACTGCTTTATTGCCTAAACCTTTTATAATAATAACTTTAATTGAAGTTCCGATCCCCAGCCCCATCTGTACAACTTACTAAATGTCCTGTAGCAGGCAGAGCAGTGCGGGCGGCCGTCCGTAATTCACTGACGTCACGTGCCTGCACCGCCTACTTCATTCATAAAGTAGGCGGCGCAGGCACGTGACATCAGTGAGTTACGGTCGGCTGCCATTCATAGGTCCCCCATAACAGTGCCATCCACAGATCCCCCATAACAGTGCCACCCACAGATCTTCCCATAACAGTGCCATCCACAGATCCCCCATAGTAGTGACATGCACAAACCACCATTAGTTCAAAACCCACCAAAAGCACACCTTTTGGTTAAAAATATATTTTTTCTTATTTTCCTCCTCAAAAACCTAGGTGTGTCTTATGGGCCGGTGCGTCTTATAGGGCAAAAAATACAGTATCTATTAAACAAGGAAGACACTGTTTAATAAAATAGCTCTGTGCCCTACACAGTGATTGATGCAAACTGTGCTGTGTGTTATGGATCCCTTCAGTTTCAGATAACAGTCCCTGCACTGTCCATACAGTCCCCTATGCTCTCCCTACAGAGTTTAAAAACTTTACCTGTGATCTTCCTACACGCTTCTTGCACTCTCCCTATCCAATATTCCACAATTAAAAGCTTTTAGCAGCACTGTCCCTAGCGCTTGTTACGTCTCTCCCTATGCTCAGGTCACAGTGAAATGGCGGAGACTGCGTGGGATGAGGCCTTTAAAGCCCAGAATGAACAAGAATTTAAATGAATAAATTATACACCAATGTGCTCAGTTCCTCCTGCTTTATATCATGGTGCCTGTAACTTACAATGTATGTTCATGGTGACAGGTTCCCTTTAAGAAAACATGACTGCTCAGCCAAGTCAAGCAGTTCAAAGGATTTTCATGGGCAAAGAAAAACATATTTAAGGGTATTGCACATGTCCGTGTTTTGTGGTCACACATTGCGCATCCACAAAATGCGGATACTGGCCGAATGCATGCCGCCATTTTATTTTATTTTTACTCCTGCAGAAAACGGACAAGAACAGACAAAAATAGGACCTGTTCTATCTTTTTGCGGGCCTCTGAATGGACCTACAGATGAGGACATTGTTGACTGCATCTTTTGCGGCCCCGCTGAGATGACTAGGTCTGCATCCGACTGAAAAAACGGAAGTGGACCAAAAGAGAGATGCATATATTTTTTTTATCAATAAAACATATGCAGAAGCAAATGAGCTGAGGTAAAGATAAAGGAATGAATGTGCTCAGAGAAGGGTTTTAGTTAAAGACTCCTCCGAGGATATAAACAATACTACTCCTATAAAGATGTCTTTTTGGCAAGATATTCTTAAATATCTTACAAATGACTACAACCTTAGCCTGAATAACATCCTCTTTGTTATACATCCATATTACTTGCAGATGCAGCACTTGTTTGCAGAACAACTCTTTATTGCTATGATTTTTACCATTCTGTTCCGTCATAAGAAGCAATTATTCAGTCACTGAAAAGTTCTTGGACATTAGTTTTGGTGCATTGCTACTTTATTAGCTTCTGTCTTTTAGCTACTGAATAAAAATGGAATAAAAATGTACATTTTTGAAAACTGAGCTCCCTGGGAAATACATAAAAAAAGAAATGTATTTATAATGGTTTCTAGTGCCATAAGTAGTCTACAGCCTTTATCTTGTCATCCTTACTTACAGAAACCTGATCTTTTGCAAATTTTTTCACTAACCTGTGGAAAATAGAATTATTGTTATACAGTTGCAAGAAAAAGAATGTGAACCCTTTGGAATGATATGGATTTCTGCACAAATTGGTCATAAAATGTGATCTGATCTTCATCTAAGTCACAACAATAGACAATCCCAGTCTGTTTAACCTAATAACACACAAAGAATTAAATGTTACCATGTTTTTATTGAACACACCATGTAAACATGCATAGTGCAGGTGGAAAAAGTATATGAACCCCTAGACTAATGACATCTCCAAGAGCTAATTGGAGTGAGGTGTCAGCCAACTGGAGTCCAATCAATGAGATGAGATTGGAGGTGTTGGTTACAGCTGCCCTGCCCTATAAAAAACACACACCAGTTCTGGGTTTACTTTTCACAAGAAGCATTGCCTGATGTGAATGATGCCTCGCACAAAAGAGCTCTCAGAAGACCTACGATTAAGAATTGTTGACTTGTATATAGCTGGAAAGGGTTATAAAAGTATCTCCAAAAGCCTTGCTATTCATCAGTCCATGGTAAGACAAATTGTCTAGTGATGAGCGAGCATGCTCGGCCGAGTACCAGTTCGGCTCGAGCATCGCTATGCTCGGCAGATCCGAGTGCTCGGCCGAGTACCACATGTGCTTGAGCGCCATGCTCGAGTCTCCTCCCCGCACGTTTGGTGCCTTCGAAGCAGCCAATAAACATGCTGGTAAGTATTGCCATCACTGTAATGCCATTAGCCATGTTTTCTACTAGCATTACAGTGATTGGCTGGCCGGAATATGTCATTGGGTGCTATATAGCACCCGGTCACGTGGGTTCTGCTCATTGGGAGTCAGGGAGAGCTGCTGTTAGGAAGGGACAGACAGTGTAGGGAGATTGTGATAGCAAATTACTCTTTCTCAAGACATTTCAAAGACCCAAAAGTCCTTTTAAGGACTACTGTGCATGTTGGCAGCAATTTAAAGTGCAGATTTGCACTTTTTTTTTTTTTTTACAAAAATAATTGCTTCATTGGCTATCTTAATAGAAGGTGTCTGCAGTTACTTCTGACATCTGTGCAATATCTTCTGTGTATCAGGGGCATAGATAGGAAGAATATCAGTGAAAACAATATTTTTTTTGTCCCAGAATCTGACCACATTTTTGCTGTCAGCTGTTTAACCCATTAATCTCAGTGCTCTGCATTAGAATACCGTCTGTGCACTTCAGGGCCATATATTGGTAAAAAGTGAAAATTAATATCTATACAAATTTCACTTAATCTGCACACAGTTTTCTTGTCTGCTGCAAAAAAAGGTTATCGCAGCACATTGCATTTCTATACCATCTGAGTGCTTCAATCCCATATATTTGGAAAAAGTGAAAATCAATATACAGTATATACAAATTATACTGATTCTGCACCCAGTTTTCTGGTCTGCGGCAGAAACCGTTTATCGCAGCGCATTGCATTTCTATACCATCTGAGTGCTTCAATCTCATATATTGGGAAAAAGTGAAAATCAATATATATACAAATTTCACTGAATCTGCACCCAGTTTTCTTGTCTGTGCTAGAAACCGTTTATCGCAGCTCTTGCATTTTTTATACCATCTGAGTGCTTCAATCCTATATATTGTAAAAGTAAAAATCAGTATATATACAAATTTCACTGAATCTGCACCCAGTTTTCTTGTCTGTGCTAGAAACCGTTTATCGCAGCTCTTGCATTTCTATACCATCTGAGTGTTCAATCCCATATATTGGAAAAGTGAAAATCAATATGTATACAAATTTCACTTAATCTGCACACAGTTTTCTTGTCTGCGGCAGAAACCGTTTATCACAGTGCATTGCATTTCTATACTGTCTGAGTGCTTCAGGCCCATATATTTGGAGAAATAGAAAATCATTATATATACACATTTCCCTAAATCAGCACCCAGTTTTCTTGTCTGCGGTTTTAAAACGTTAATTGCAGTGCATTGCATTTCTGTAGTGTCTGTGCGCTTTAGGCCCATATAATGGGAATAATATAGTCATAAATATAAACAACATCATAAAACAGTGTCTCTACTGCAGATTACAATAATCTGTGGCTTAAATACTGTCCAAAATCTGTGCTGTTCTGTGTCATATACTCCCCTGTATCTGAAAACTGTCTTTTGTGGACAGTAAAAAAAACAGCGTCACAACCATTAAAAAATCCATAAATATGAAGAAGGCCAGCACTAAGGGACGGGGAAGTGGGCATTATGCTGATGGTTCAGGCAGAGGTCATGGCATTGGGCACAATGAAACTGCCTGCTGCTAGTGCACCAAAAGAAAAAGTTATAAAACTGTACCCAGCTTCATGTCCAACTTAGCTAGGCGGCACATGACAACACTGTCCAAGTCAGACCAGTGCGAACAGTTGGTCGGTTGGCTTGCTGATAATAATGCTTCCAGTCAGCTAAGCACCACCCTCTCTTCCACCAAGTCTTGTCTCGGATTCTGGTCAGCCAACTACTAGCTCAGATCATCCTTCCTCCCACCATGGAGAGGCCTGTCAAATGAGTGATCCCACACTCGGATATTCCCAGGAGATCTTTTCAGCTCCACTATTAGATTTGGCCCTCGCGGCCAGCATGCTTGAAGAGGGACTTGAGATATTGTGCCCTGATTCCCAATCTCTTGAGCCTTCACAGTCTCAAGAAGATGACGGTGGTGAACGTCAATCATTAGTTCACAAGGTGGATGGCGATGAGACACAGTTGTCATTTACTGAGGTTGTGGTAAGATCAAGACAGGAGGATGATCAGAGTGAGGAAGGGGACGAAGAGGTGTTGGACGATGAGGTCATTGACCCAACATGGGAAGGTGAAAAGCCGAGCGAGGACAGCAGTACAGAGGGCGGGGGATCCGCAGCACCGCAACAGGCTGGAAGAGGCAGTGGGGTTGCAAAAGGGAGAAGTCGGCCCACACCAAACAGGCCCTCAACCGTTACACCGATCACCCCCATGCGTTAATCAACCTTAACAAGGAGTAGGTGTTCCACAGTATGGCGCTTTTTTGAGGAAAGTGCAGAGGACAAAAGAGTGGTAGTTTTCAACCTGTGCTGTACCAAAATGAGCCGAGGCATGAACACTAGCAACCTCACCAGTCACCACCACCAGCATGATCCGCCACATGGCATCCAAGCACCCTGCTAAGTGGGCCGAATGGCCGGGTCTGCGGGTCACACCACTGCCTCCTCTTCCCCTGTGTTACGTGCTGTCCAATCCCCTGTCCAAGACGCAGGCCCGAATGTCTCTCACCCTGCACCTGGACCTTTGAATGAACCAGCAGCAACAACATCCACTTCCCTGTATCAGTGTAGCATCCAAATGTCCATACCACAGTCATTTGAACGCAAGCGCAAATAACCACCCACAGGCCATAGCACTTAATTGCCAACTTTAAAAATTACTGGAGCTTGAAATGTTACCATATAGGCTTGTAAACACTGAGGCCTTCCGCAGCCTGATGTCGGCCGCGGTCCCTCGGTATGCAGTCCCCAGCTGCCACTATTTTTCACGGTGTGCCGTGCCCGCCTTACACTAGCAGGTGTCCCAGAACATCACCCGTGCCCTGACCAACGCAGTTACTGGGAAGGTCCACTTAACCACGGACACATGGACAAGTGCTGGTGGCCATGGATGCTACATTTTCCTGACCACACACTGGGTGAATGTGGTGGAGGCCAGGAGTGAGTCGTACTCCGGGATGGCACACGTGCTACCCAGGCCCAGGATTGCGGGCCCTACGTCCATCAGGGTCTCCGCAAGCAGCTATGTTACTGTCTCCAACCCCCACTTCTCCTCCTCTTCTGCCTCATCCTCCTCCACTTCCACCTCCAGCAGCCATCAGTCACTAGCTGGAAGCAGTGTAGCACTGCTGTGGGTAAGCGTCAACAGTCTGTGCTGAAGTTGATCTGCTTAGGGGACAAACAGCACACCGAAGCAGAGATTTGGCAGGGTATAAGGGAACAGACCAAGCTGTGGCTCTCTCCACTCAACCTACAACCAGACAAGGTTGTGTCTGACAATGGCCGTAACTTGGTGGCGGCTTTGGAGCTCAGTAACCTGACACACATACTCTGCCTAGCCCACGTCAAAACATACCCCAATTTGCCAGAGCTACTAGTGAAGGTGTGCCGCGTGTGTGCCCATTTCCGCAAGTTGTCCACAGCTTTAGCAGGCCTGTCAACGCTGCAGCAGCGCTTGCGGCTTCCAGCTCACCGACTCTTGTGCGACATGAGCATGAGCTGGAATTCTACGTTCTATATGTTGTCCAGGCTTTGTGAGCAGCAGAGGGCCCACTATTAAGGACGATGCTCTGAATGTGGCAGACGATGAACTGGGGGAGGACATCTCACACAGTTCTTCTTCTCAGCATGCATTGGACGGTGAAGAGGAGGAGGAGGAGGTGGAGATGGAGACTGTTGCCTCTGCTACTGAGGCTAGTACCCATGGAACTTTAATTCCATCTGTTTAGCGTGGATGGGCCGAAGAGGAGGACATTTTGCCTGTTGATACTCGACATATACGCATTTTAGATAACACGGATTACAGGGTGTTCACCCTTCTCGACCCCCGCTACAAAGAAAACTTCTCATCTCTCATTCCTGTGGTGGAGAGGACGAGTAAAATGGTGCAATACCAGAAGGTACTTGAGAGATTGCTCCGGAATTTTCCATCTGACAATGCTGAAGGCAGAGTTCGTAATGCCTTAGGCATCCGGGGAAGGGAGACAATGGGAACACACAGCAGTTCCAACAAAGGCAGGGTAATACTCTCCAAGGCATGGGACACTTTCATGACACCCGCCAGCACCCTCACCATGAAGCGCGGCCTAGTGGTACAAGGAGGGAAAAGTTTGGGAAGATGGTGAAGGAATACATAGCAGATCGTGTCAGCATCCTAAATGATCCCGCAATGCCTTACAACTACTGGGTGTCCAAGCTGGACACGTGGCATGAACTTGCGCTCTATGCCTTGAAGGTGTTGGCCTGCCCTGCCGCCAGCGTTTTGTCTGAGCGTGCATTTAGTGTTGCTGGTGGCATCATAACAGATAAGCGCATCCGCTTGTCCACTGACAATGCTGAAAGGTTGAATCAGATAAAAATGAACAAGGCCTGGATTGCCCCTGACTCCTCCACTCCAACAGAGGAACGCTAAGCTAATGAGGTACAAACACAGAATTGAAATGTATGCTTTACAAAGTACTCAATCCACAAGATTCAGATGCACCCTTTTCACCTCCAAAAAAGGGTATATGTTTGAATCTTGTTTGCTCATCCTTCTCCTCTTCCTGTTCCATACAGTATATATGCCCTCAGTACAATGTTTCATACGGTCTGCTCACCTGTAGGCCCTCACTTGAATGTTTCATACAATCTGCTCACCTGTAGTACCTCACTCCAATGTTTCATATGGTCTGCTCACCTGTAGCCCCACGCTCCAATGTTTCATACGGTCTGCTCAACTGTAGGACCTCACCTCCAATGTTTCATAAGGTCTGCTCACCTATAGGCCCTCACTACAATGTTTTATGGGGTTCGCTCACCTTCAGGCCCTCATCTCCAATGTTTCATACAGTCTGCTCAGCTGTAGGCTCTCACTACAATGTTTTATGGGGTTCGCTCACCTGTAGGCCTTCACCTCCAATGTTTCATATGGTCTGCTCAGCTGTAGTCCCTCCCCTCCAATGTTTCATATGGTTTGCTCAGCTGTAGGCCCTCAATTTCAATGTTTCATACGGTCTGCTCAGCTGTAGGCCCTCACTACAATGTTTTATGGGGATGCTCACCATAAGGCCCTCACCTCCAATGTTTCATATGGTCTGCTCAGCTGTAGACCCTCACCTCCAATGTTTCATACGGTCTTCTCAGCTGTCGGACCTCACCTCCAATGTTTCATAAGGTCTGCTCACCTATAGGCCCTCACTACAATGTTTTATGGGGTTCGCTCACCTTCAGGCCCTCATCTCCAATGTTTCATACGGTCTGCTCAGCTGTAGGACCTCACTACAATGTTTTATGGGGTTCGCTCACCTGTAGGCTTTCATCTCCAATGTTTCATATGGTCTGCTCAGCTGTAGTCCCTCACCTCCAATGTTTCATATGGTTTGCTCAGCTGTAGGCCCTCACTAAAAAGTTTCATACTGTCTGCTCACCTGTAGGCCCTCACTACAAGGTTTTATGGGGTTTACTCACCATAAGGCCCTCAACTCCAATGTTTCATACGGTCTGCTCACCTGTAGGCCCTCACTAAAATGTTTTATGGAGTTCGATCACCTTCAGGCCCTCATCTCCAATGTTTCATACGGCCTGCTCAGCTGTAGGCCCTCACTACAATGTTTTATGGGGTTAGCTCACCTGCAGGCCTTCACCTCCAATGTTTCATATGGCCTGCTCAGCTGTAGGCCCTCACCTCCAATGTTTCATATGGTCGGCTCAGCTGTAGGCCCTCACTACAACAATGTTTCATACGGTCTGCTCAGTTGTAGGCCCTCACTACAATGTGTTATGGAGTTTGCTCACCTTCATGCCCTTACCTCCAATGTTTCATACGGTCTGCTCAGCTGTAGGACCTCACCTCCAATGTTTCATAAGGTCTGCTCACCTATAGGCCCTCACTACAATGTTTTATGGGGTTCGCTCACCTTCAGGCCCTCATCTCCAATGTTTCATACGGTCTGCTCAGCTGTAGGACCTCACTACAATGTTTTATGGGGTTCACTCACCTGTAGGCCTTCACCTCCAATGTTTCATATGGTCTGCTCAGCTGTAGTCCCTCACCTCCAATGTTTCATACGGTTTGCTCAGCTGTAGGCCCTCACTACAAAGTTTCATACTGTCTGCTCACCTGTAGGCCCTCACTACAAGGTTTTATGGGGTTTACTCACCATAAGGCCCTCAACTCCAATGTTTCATACGGTCTGCTCAGCTGTAGGCCCTCACTACAATGTTTTATGGGGTTTGCTTCACCTGTAGGCCTTCACCTCCAATGTTTCATATGGTCTTCTCACCTGTAGGCCCTCACTAAAATGTTTTATGGAGTTCGATCACCTTCAGGCCTTCACCTCCAATGTTTCATATGGCCTGCTCAGCTGTAGGCCCTCACCTCCAATGTTTCATATGGTCGGCTCAGGTGTAGGCCCTCACTACAACAATGTTTCATACGGTCTGCTCAGTTGTAGGCCCTCACTACAATGTGTTATGGAGTTTGCTCACCTTCATGCCCTTACCTCCAATGTTTCATACGGTCTGCTCAGCTGTAGGCCCTCACCTCCAATGTTGCATACGGTCTGCTCAGCTGTAGGCCATCACCGCCAATGTTTCATTAGGTCTGCTCTCCTGTAGGCCTTCACTAAAATCTTTTATGGGGTTAATTCACTTTCAGGCCTTTATCTCCAATGTTTCATACGGTCTGCTCAGCTGTAGGCCCTAACTACAATGTTTTATGGGGTTCTCTTACCTGTATGTTTTCACCTCTAATGTTTCATATGATCTGCTCAGCTGTAGGCCCTCACTACAATGTTTCATACGGTCTGCTCATCTGTATGCCCTCACTACAATGATTTATGGGGTTTGCTCACCTTAAGGCCATCACTACAATGTTTTAGGGGTTCGCTCACCTGTATGCCCTTACCTCCAAGGTTTCATACGGTCTGCTCACCTATAGGACCACACTGCAATGTTTTATGGGGTTTGCTCTCCTGTAGGCCCTCACTAAAATGTTTTATGTGGTTCGCTCACCTTCAGGCCCTCACTAAAATGTTTCATACGGTCTGCTCACCTGCAGGCCCTTACCTCCAATGTTTCATACGGTCTGCTCAGCTGTAGGACCTCATCTCCAATGTTTCATAAGGTCTGCTCACCTATAGGCCCTCACTACAATGTTTTATGGGGTTCGCTCACCTTCAGGCCCTCATCTCCAATGTTTCATACGGTCTGCTCAGCTGTAGGACCTCACTACAATGTTTTATGGGGTTCACTCACCTGTAGGCCTTCACCTCCAATGTTTCATATGGTCTGCTCAGCTGTAGTCCCTCACCTCCAATGTTTCATACGGTTTGCTCAGCTGTAGGCCCTCACTACAAAGTTTCATACTGTCTGCTCACCTGTAGGCCCTCACTACAAGGTTTTATGGGGTTTACTCACCATAAGGCCCTCAACTCCAATGTTTCATACGGTCTGCTCAGCTGTAGGCCCTCACTACAATGTTTTATGGGGTTTGCTTCACCTGTAGGCCTTCACCTCCAATGTTTCATATGGTCTTCTCACCTGTAGGCCCTCACTAAAATGTTTTATGGAGTTCGATCACCTTCAGGCCTTCACCTCCAATGTTTCATATGGCCTGCTCAGCTGTAGGCCCTCACCTCCAATGTTTCATATGGTCGGCTCAGGTGTAGGCCCTCACTACAACAATGTTTCATACGGTCTGCTCAGTTGTAGGCCCTCACTACAATGTGTTATGGAGTTTGCTCACCTTCATGCCCTTACCTCCAATGTTTCATACGGTCTGCTCAGCTGTAGGCCCTCACCTCCAATGTTGCATACGGTCTGCTCAGCTGTAGGCCATCACCGCCAATGTTTCATTAGGTCTGCTCTCCTGTAGGCCTTCACTAAAATCTTTTATGGGGTTAATTCACTTTCAGGCCTTTATCTCCAATGTTTCATACGGTCTGCTCAGCTGTAGGCCCTAACTACAATGTTTTATGGGGTTCTCTTACCTGTATGTTTTCACCTCTAATGTTTCATATGATCTGCTCAGCTGTAGGCCCTCACTACAATGTTTCATACGGTCTGCTCATCTGTATGCCCTCACTACAATGATTTATGGGGTTTGCTCACCTTAAGGCCATCACTACAATGTTTTAGGGGTTCGCTCACCTGTATGCCCTTACCTCCAAGGTTTCATACGGTCTGCTCACCTATAGGACCACACTGCAATGTTTTATGGGGTTTGCTCTCCTGTAGGCCCTCACTAAAATGTTTTATGTGGTTCGCTCACCTTCAGGCCCTCACTAAAATGTTTCATACGGTCTGCTCACCTGCAGGCCCTTACCTCCAATGTTTCATACGGTCTGCTCAGCTGTAGGACCTCATCTCCAATGTTTCATAAGGTCTGCTCACCTATAGGCCCTCACTACAATGTTTTATGGGGTTCGCTCACCTTCAGGCCCTCATCTCCAATGTTTCATACGGTCTGCTCAGCTGTAGGACCTCACTACAATGTTTTATGGGGTTCACTCACCTGTAGGCCTTCACCTCCAATGTTTCATATGGTCTGCTCAGCTGTAGTCCCTCACCTCCAATGTTTCATACGGTTTGCTCAGCTGTAGGCCCTCACTACAAAGTTTCATACTGTCTGCTCACCTGTAGGCCCTCACTACAAGGTTTTATGGGGTTTACTCACCATAAGGCCCTCAACTCCAATGTTTCATACGGTCTGCTCAGCTGTAGGCCCTCACTACAATGTTTTATGGGGTTTGCTTCACCTGTAGGCCTTCACCTCCAATGTTTCATATGGTCTTCTCACCTGTAGGCCCTCACTAAAATGTTTTATGGAGTTCGATCACCTTCAGGCCTTCACCTCCAATGTTTCATATGGCCTGCTCAGCTGTAGGCCCTCACCTCCAATGTTTCATATGGTCGGCTCAGGTGTAGGCCCTCACTACAACAATGTTTCATACGGTCTGCTCAGTTGTAGGCCCTCACTACAATGTGTTATGGAGTTTGCTCACCTTCATGCCCTTACCTCCAATGTTTCATACGGTCTGCTCAGCTGTAGGCCCTCACCTCCAATGTTGCATACGGTCTGCTCAGCTGTAGGCCATCACCTCCAATGTTTCATTAGGTCTGCTCTCCTGTAGGCCTTCACTAAAATCTTTTATGGGGTTAATTCACTTTCAGGCCTTTATCTCCAATGTTTCATACGGTCTGCTCAGCTGTAGGCCCTAACTACAATGTTTTATGGGGTTCTCTTACCTGTATGTTTTCACCTCTAATGTTTCATATGATCTGCTCAGCTGTAGGCCCTCACTACAATGTTTCATACGGTCTGCTCATCTGTATGCCCTCACTACAATGATTTATGGGGTTTGCTCACCTTAAGGCCATCACTACAATGTTTTAGGGGTTCGCTCACCTGTATGCCCTTACCTCCAAGGTTTCATACGGTCTGCTCACCTATAGGACCACACTGCAATGTTTTATGGGGTTTGCTCTCCTGTAGGCCCTCACTAAAATGTTTTATGTGGTTCGCTCACCTTCAGGCCCTCACTAAAATGTTTCATACGGTCTGCTCACCTGCAGGCCCTCACTACAATGTTTTATGGGGTTTGCCCACCATCAGGACATCACTACAATGTTTTATAGGGTTCTTTCACCTGTAGGCCCTCACCTCCAATGTTTTATACGGTCTGCTCAGCTGTAGGCCCTCACCTCCAATGATTCATATAATCTGCTCAGCTGTAGGCCCTCACTACAATGTTTTATGGGGTTCTCTCACCTGTTGGTCCTTCACCTCCAATGTTTCATACGGTCTGCTCAGCTGTAGGCCCTCAACTCCAATGTTTCATACGGTATTCTGAGCTGTATGCCCTCACTACAATATTCCATGCGGTCTACTCACCTGTAGGCCCTCACTACAATGTTTTATGGGGTTTGCTCACCTGTAGGCGCTCACCTCCAATTTTTCATGCGGTCTGCTCAGCTGTAGGCCCTCACCTCCAATGTTTCATACGGTCTGCTGAGCTGTAGGCCCTCACCTCCAATGTTTTTTATACGGTCTGCTCAGGTGTAGGCCCTCACCTCCAATGTTTCATATGGTCTGCTCTCCTGTAGGCCCTCACTACATTGTTTTATGGGGTTCGCTCACCTTCAGACACTCATCTCCAATGTTTCATAAGGTCTGCTCCACTGTAGGCCCTCACTACAATGTTTTATGGGGTTCACTCAACTGTAGGTTTTCACCTCCAATATTTCATATGGTCTGCTCAGCTGTAGGACCTCAACTCTAATGTTTTATACAGTCTGCTCAGCTGTAGGCCCTTTCTACAATGTTTCATACGGTCTGCTCACCTCTAGGCCCTCACTACAATGTTTTATAGGGTTTGCTCACCATAAGGCCATCACTACAATGTTTTATTAGGTTCGCTCACCTTTAGGCCCTCATCTCCAATGTTTCATACGGTCTGCTCAGCTGTAGGCCCACAACTCCAATGCTTTATACCGTCTGCTCACCTAGGCCGTCACTACAATGTTTTATGGGGTTTGCTCACCATAATGCTCTCACTACAATGTTTTATGGGATTTGCCCACCATCAGGACATCACTACAATGTTTTATAGGGTTCTTTCACCTGTAGGCCCTCACCTCCAATGTTTTATACGGTCTGCTCAGCTGTAGGCCCTCACCTCCAATGATTCATATAATCTGCTCAGCTGTAGGCCCTCACTACAATGTTTTATGGGGTTCTCTCACCTGTTGGTCCTTCACCTCCAATGTTTCATACGGTCTGCTCAGCTGTAGGCCCTCAACTCCAATGTTTCATACAGTATTCTGAGCTGTATGCCCTCACTACAATATTCCATGCGGTCTACTCACCTGTAGGCCCTCACTACAATGTTTTATGGGGTTTGCTCACCTGTAGGCGCTCACCTCCAATTTTTCATGCGGTCTGCTCAGCTGTAGGCCCTCACCTCCAATGTTTCATACGGTCTGCTGAGCTGTAGGCCCTCACCTCCAATGTTTTTTATACGGTCTGCTCAGGTGTAGGCCCTCACCTCCAATATTTCATATGGTCTGCTCTCCTGTAGGCCCTCACTACATTGTTTTATGGGGTTCGCTCACCTTCAGACACTCATCTCCAATGTTTCATAAGGTCTGCTCCACTGTAGACCCTCACTACAATGTTTTATGGGGTTCCCTCAACTGTAGGTTTTCACCTCCAATATTTCATATGGTCTGCTCAGCTGTAGGACCTCAACTCTAATGTTTTATACAGTCTGTTCAGCTGTAGGCCCTTTCTACAATGTTTCATACGGTCTGCTCACCTCTAGGCCCTCACTACAATGTTTTATAGGGTTTGCTCACCATAAGGCCATCACTACAATGTTTTATTAGGTTCGCTCACCTTTAGGCCCTCATCTCCAATGTTTCATACGGTCTGCTCAGCTGTAAGCCCACAACTCCAATGCTTTATACCGTCTGCTCACCTAGGCCGTCACTACAATGTTTTATGGGGTTTGCTCACCATAATGCTCTCACTACAATGTTTTATGGGATTTGCTAACCTTTATGCCCTCACCTCCAATGTTTCATACGGTTTGCTAAGCTGTAGGCCCTCACTACAATGTTTTATGGGGTTCACTCACCTTTAGGCCCTCATCTCCAATGTTTCATACGGTCTGCTCAGCTGTAGGCCCTCAGTATAATATTTTAAGGGGTTCGCTCAACTGTTGGTCTTCACCTCAAATATCTCATACGGTCTGCTCAGCTGCAGGCCCTCACCTCCAATGTTTGATACGGTCTGCTCTGCAGTAGGCCCTCACTATTGAAGGGTTAAATAGAATAAGCTATATGATCTGTATGAAGGACAGGAGGTTGGGTGGCAACATACTAGATGGTGACTATATTTACATTGACCTTCTGTCTATATAAGGAACTGTTCCTAGTCAGCATTTTTGTAATGAGAGCTGCAGCTGTTCTTGTATGTATGGATGGATGTATAAAAGGCCCGTATGGTCAAGAATAAACAGAACTGTTACTGACGCCATACTGCATGTGTCACTGATAGTTCTCCGGGCCTGCCTTCAAGGAAAAAGGAAGGAATCAAGGTGCATTGAGAAGGAAAGGATACTTTCAGCTGGGAGCTCATCCACGGAACATTCCTGTCTAATGACTGGGGACATTCCGATGATTTCCGTAAAATTTTCTGTTGCTTCTATTTTAAATCCGCTTTAGACACACTGAAACTAATACTATCTATCTTTAGGCAAGATAGACTCTAAATAGACTACTGGCCAAGTCTAACAGATAAATTCTTTAGGGAAGGATTTAGCAAATAAATTCTTTAGGGAAGGATTTAACAGATAAATTCTTTAGGGAAGGATTTAACAAATAAATTCTTTAGGGAAAGATTTAACAGATAAATTCTTTAGGGAAGGATTTAACAGAGGAATTCTTTTGGGTAGAATTCAAATAGAGTCTGCACCTTGATTTCTCTTGTCACCCAATTCCTATCGCTTCTTTTCTGTCGCTTTCTTATGCTTTCTTTTATGTTATGCTGTTATGAAGCATTAAGTAATTTTTATGTTGAAGGTAAGCAGCAAATGATACTGTTAAAAATGTACTAACTTTATTGTGTGTGTCCTGGATGAACCCGCTAACCCAGAAACTGGTGAACGCACTCTTGGCATTCTCTTGATGATCTTCAAGAGGTAGTCACCTGAAATTATTTTCACTTCACAGGTGTGCCCTGTTAGGTTTAATAAGTGGTATTTCTTGCCTTATAAATGGGGTTGGGACCATCAGTTGCATTGTGGAGAAGTCTGGTGGATACACAGCTGATAGTCCTACTGAATAGACTGTTAGAATTTGTATCATGGCAAGAAAAAAGCAGCTAAGTAAAGAAAAACGAGTGGCCATCATTACTTTAAGAAATGAAGGTCAGTTAGTCCGAAAAATTGGGAAAACTTTGAAAGTGTCCCCAAGTGCAGTCACAAAAACCATCAAGCGCTACAAAGAAACTGGCTCACATGCAGACCGCCCCAGGAAAGGAAGACCAAGAGTCACCTCTGCTGCGGAGGATAAGTTCATCCGAGTCACCAGCCTCAGAAATCACAGGTTAACAGCAGCTCAGATTAGTGACCAGGTCAATGCCACACAGAGTTCTAGCAGCAGACACATGTCTAGAACAACTGTTAAGAGGAGACTGTGTGAATCAGGTCTTCATGGTAGAATATCTGCTAGGAAACCACTGCTAAGGACAGGAAACAAGGAGAAGAGACTTGTTTGGGCTAAAGAACACAAGAAATGGACATTAGACCAGTGGAAATCTGTGCTTTGGTCTGATGAGTCCAAATTTGAGATCTTTGGTTCCAACCACCATGTCTTTGTGCGACGCAGAAAAGGTGAACAAATGTACTCTACATGCCTGGTTCCCACCGTGAAGCATTGAGGAGGAGGTATGATGGTGTGGGGGTGCTTTGCTGGTGACACTGTTGGAGATTTACTCAAAATTGAAGGCATACTGAACCAGCATGGCTACCACAGCATCTTGCAGCGGCATGCTATTCCATTTGGTTTGCGTTTAGTTGGACCATCATATATTTTTCAACAGGACAATGAGCCTAAACACACCTCCAGGCTGTGTAAGGGCTATTTGACCATGAAGGAGAGTTATGGGGTGCTGTGCCAGATGACCTGGCCTCCACAGTCACCGGACCTGAACCCAATCAAGATAGTTTGGGGTGAGCTGGACCGCAGAGTGAAGGCAAAAAGGCCAACAAGTGCTAAGCATCTCTGGGAACTCCTTCAAGACTGTTGGAAGACCATTTCAGGTGACTTCCTCTTGAAGCTCATCAAGAGAATGCCAAGAGTGTGCAAAGCAGTAATCAAAGCAAAAGGTGGCTACTTTGAACAACCTAGAATATGACATATTTTCAGTTGTTTCACACTTTTTGTTATGTATATAATTCCACATGTGTTAATTCATAGTTTTGATGCCTTCAGTGTGAATCTACAATTTTCATAGTCATGAAAATAAAGAAAACTCTTTGAATGAGAAGGTGTGTCCAAACTTTTGGTCTGTACTGTACCTCATTATGATGAGGACAGTGACCTTGAGGAACAGTTCCCTTTTATGACAGTAGGGGACACCTTGTTAACCCCTTAGGGACACAGTATTATTTCACCTTAAGGACCAGGCCATTTTTTGCAAATCTGACCAGTGTCACTTTAAGTGCTGATAACTTTAAAACGCTTTGACTTATCCAGACCATTCTGAGATTGCTTTTTCATCACATATTGTACTTCATGACACTGGTAAAATGAAGTTAAAAAAATCATTTTTATTTATAAAAAATACCAAATTTCCCAAAAATTTGTAAAAAATAGCAAATTTCCAAGTTTCAATTTCTCTACTTCTATAATACATAGTAATACCTACAAAAATAGTTATTACTTTATGTTTCCCCATATGTCTACTTCATGTTTGGATCAATTTGGGAATGATATTTTATTTTTGGGGGATGTTACAAGGCTTAGATGTTTAGAAGCAAATCTTGAAATTTTTCTGAAATTTTCAAAAACCCACATTTTAGGGACCAGTTCAGGTCTGAAATCACTTTGTTTTATTCAAAACTGATTTTACAAACGTCAAATCAGTTAATGGCAAATGGTGATCAAATTTCAGAATTTAGATTTTTGGGCAAATTTTTAATTTTAATCCATTTTTTTCCAGTAACAAAGCAAGGGTTAACAGCCAAACGAAATGCTATATTTATTGCCTCAATTCTGTAGTTTGCAGAAACACCCCATATGTGGCCATAAACTACTGTACGGGCACACAGTAGGGCGTAGAGGGAAAGGTGTGCCGTATGGTTTTTGGAAGGCAGATTTTGCTGTAATGTTTTTTTTTGACACCATGTCCCATTTGAAGCCCCCCTGATGCACCCCTAGAGTAGAAACTCCATAAAAGTGACCCCATCTAAGAAACTACACCCCTTAAGGTAACGGTGTTAACCCTTTAGGTGTTCCACAAGATTTAATGGAAAATTGAGATCCAATTTCAAAATTTCAATTTTTGGGCAGATTTTTCATTCTAATATTTTTTTTACAGTTACAAAGCAAGGTTTAACAGCCAAACAAAACTCAATATTTATGGCTCTGATTCTGTATTTTACAGAAACACCCCATATGTGGTCGTAAACCACTGTACAGGCACACTGCAGGGTACAGAATGAAAGGAATGCCATACGGTTTTGGAAGGCAGATTTTGCCGGACTGTTTTTTTTTACACCATGTCCCATTTGAAACCCCCCTGATGCACCCCTAGAGTAGAAACTCCAAAAAAAGTGGCCCCATTTTAGAAACTATGGGATAGGGTGGCAGTATTGTTGGTACTAGTTTAGGGTATATATGATTTTTGGTTGCTCTATATTACACTTTTTGTGCGGCAAGATAACAAGAAATAGCTGTTTTGGCACCGTTTTTATTTTTTGTTATTTTCAACATTCATCTGACAGGTTAGATCATGTAATATTTTTATAGAGCAGGTTGTCACGGACGCGGAGATACCTAATATGTATACTATTGTTTTATTTATGTAAGTTTTACACAATGATTAAATTTTTTTATTAAAAAAATAATGTTTTAGTGTCTCCATAGTCTGAGAGCCATAGTTTTTTCAGTTTTTGGGCACATATCTTGGGTAGGGTATGATTTTTGCGGGATGAGATGATGGTTTGATTGGCACTATTTTGTGGTGCGTATGACTTTTTGATCGCTTGCTATTACACTTTTTGTGATGTAAGGTGACAAAAAATTGCTTTTACACATTTTTTTTTTGTGTTCATCTTAGGGGTTAGATCATGACAGGTTAGATCATGTAATATTTTTATAGAGCAGGTTGTCACGGAAGCGGTGATACCTAATATGTATACAATTTTTTTAATTTTGTAAGTTTTACACAATGATTTCATTTTTGAAACAAAAAAATATCATGTTTTAGTGTCTCCATAGTCTGAGAGCCATATTTTTTCAGTTTTTGGGCAAATATCTTGGGTAGGGTATGATTTTTGCGGGATGAGATGACGGTTTGATTGGCACTATTTTGGGGTGCGTATGACTTTTTTGATCATTTTATTACCTTTTTGGGGAAGTAAGGTGGGCAAAATTTCAATTTCATCATAGTTTTTTATTTTTTATTTTTATGGCGTTCACCGTTAGGGTAAAGTAACATGACCGTTTTATAGATCAGGTCGTTACAGACGCGGCGATACCTAATATGTGTAGGGAATTTTATTTTTTTAATTTTTAATCAGTGATAAATGTGTTTTTGGATTTTTACTTCTTTTCACATTTTTTTTGCTTTTTTTTTACCCAGATCCACTTGACTCTTGAAGATCCAGTGGGTCTGATGTCTGTATAATACAGTACAGTACACTATATAGTGTATTGTACTGTATTTCACTTACACTTTGTCTGAACAGATCTATGCCTTTAGCACAGATCTGTTCAGCACCTGAGAAGGCGTCCTGTTGCCATGGGAACCTTCCCCGTCTGCCACAACTGAGCAGACGGGGAAGGGGAAGGAGGGGAGCTGTCTGGGGGCTCCCTCCCTCTGTGACCCCATCCTGTCTGGGGGCTTCAAAGCCACAGCAGCCCCCCGATGGGAGAGGGAGGGAGCTCCCTGACTGTTATTAACCTTTTCCATACAGCGGTCCGTACGGAACTATGAGGCCTTGGACTGCCCCTCATAGTTCTGTCCTTCTACAATATGTGGACGATCTCCTCATATGTAGTTCTACTCGGGAGGCCTGCCAGGCAGACTGTGTTAGTTTATTACTGTGGTTATGTGGAAATGGTCACAAAGTTTCTAGGAAGAAATTACAATGGTGTATGAAAAGTGTTGAGCATTTGGGATTCTTTCTCAGTAAAGGTGAGAGGAAAATCAGCCATGCCAGAATTACCTCTGTACTGGGTCTGCCCCACCCACAAACAAAAAAAGACATGTTGACCTTTCTTGACATGATTGGTTACTACCGCCAATGGATTGCTGATTGTTCCTACTATGATAATATTCTGAGACAAGCCACTAATACTGATATGCCTGACTTCTTTAAATGGTCTGAAGAAATGTTACAAGCTTTTAGTCATTTGAAATGTGCAATGGTTTCAAGTCCTGGTTTGGGCCTACCCGACTATGGTGTGATGTTTCACTTATTTGTCAGGGACAATTGTAAAACCATGGCAGGAGTCCTGGCGCAAGATCATGGAGGTAAATTCCGCCCTGTTGCTTTTTTCTCAAAAGTGGTTCCAGTACAGGTTCAGGGCATGCCTGCGTTTCTCAGGAGTTTGGCAGCCTGTGCTATGGTCACTGAGATGGCCACGCCTATCACCCTAGGTCACCCCACTACTCTACATACCTCACACAATGTTCAGGCCCTATTGAAGAACATACAGTGGGATGCGAAAGTTTGGGCAACCTTGTTAATCGTCAGGATTTTCCTGTATAAATCGTTGGTTGTTATGATAAAAAATGTCAGTTAAATATATCATATAGGAGACACACACAGTGATATTTGAGAATTGAAATTAAGTTTATTGGATTTACAGAAAGTGTGCTATAATTGTTTAAACAAAATTAGGTAGGTGCATAAATTTGGGCACTTATTGTCATTTTATCAGTGACCCCTGACCTACATACACAGGTGAATCCAATTATGAGAAAGAGAATTTAACCCCATAGGGACACAGCCTTATTTCACCTTAAGGACCAGGCCATTTTTTGCAAATCTGACCACTGTCACTTTAAGTGCTGATAACTTTAAAACGCTTTGACTTATCCAGGCCGTTCTGAGATTGGTTTTTTCGTCACATATTGTAAAATGAAGTCCAAAAAATTATTATTTTTTGCACAAAATAATACCTAATTTACCCCAAAATTGCAAAAATTAGCAAATTTCAAAGTTTCAGTTTCTCTACTTCTGTAATACATAGTAATACCCCAAAAATTGTGATGACTTTACATTCCCCATATGTCTACTTCATGTTTGTAGCATTTTGGGAATGATATTTTATTTTTTGGGGATGTTACAAGGCTTAAAAGTTTTTCAAGCAAAATTTGACATTTTTCAGAAATCTTCAAAATCCCACTTTTTATGGACCAGTTCAGGTTTGAAGTCATATTGTGAGGCTTAGATAATAGAAACCTCCCAAAAATGACCCCATCTAAGAAACTACACCCCTCAAGGTATTCAAAACAGATTTTACATACGTTGTTAACCCTTTAGGTGTTGCACAAGAGTTATTGGCAAATGGGGAAGAAATTTGAGAATTTCATTTTTTTGTCTAATTTTCCATTTTAACCAATTTTTTCCACTAACAAAGCAAGGGTTAACAGCCAAACAAGACTGTAGAGTGAAAGGTGCGCCGTTTGGTTTTTGGAAGGCTGATTTTTATGGACTGGTTTATTTACAACATGTCCCATTTGAAGCCCCCTGATGCACCCCTAGAGCAGAAACTCCCTAAAAGTGACCCCATCTAAGAAAGTACACCCCTCAAGGTATTCAAAACTGATTTTACATATGTTGTTAACCCTTTAGGTGTTGCACAAGAGTTATTGGCAAATGGGGATGAAATTTGAATTTTTTTTTATTTTGCCTTATTTTCCATTTTAACCAATTTTTTCCACTAACAAAGCAAGGGTTAACAGCCAAACAAGACTGTATCCTTATTGCCCTGACTCTGCCGTTTACAGAAACACCCAATATGTGGCCGTAAACTACTGTACGGCCACACAGCGGGGCGTAGAGTGAAAGGTGCGCCGTTTGGTTTTTGGAGGGCTGATTTTTATGGACCGGTTTATTTACACCGTGTCCTGTTTCAACCCCCCTGATGCACCCCTGGAGTAGAAACTCCCTAAAAGTGACCCCATCTAAGAAAGTACACCCCTCAAGGTATTCAAAAATGATTTTACATACGTCGTTAACCCTTTAGGTGTTGCGCAAGAGTTATTGACAAATGGGGATGAAATTTGAGAATTTCATTTTTTTGTCTAATTTTCCATTTTAACCCATTTTTTCCACTAACAAAGCAAGGGTTAACAGCCAAACAAGACTGTATCTTTATTGCCCTGACTCTGCCGTTTACAGAAACACCCAATATGTGGCCATAAACTACTGTACGGCCACACAGCGGGGCGTAGAGTGAAAGGTGCGCCGTTTGGTTTTTGGAGGGCTGATTTTTATGGACCGGTTTATTTACACCGTGTCCTGTTTCAACCCCCCTGATGCACCCCTGGAGTAGAAACTCCCTAAAAGTGACCCCATCTAAGAAATTACACCCCTCAAGGTATTCAAAACTGATTTTACATACGTCGTTAACCCTTTAGGTGTTGCGCAAGAGTTATTGACAAATGGGGATGAAATTTAAGAATTTCATTTTTTTGTCTAATTTTCCATTTTAACCAATTTTTTCCACTAACAAAGCAAGGGTTAACAGCCAAACAAGACTATATCTTTATTGCCCTGACTCTGCCGTTTACAGAAACACCCAATATGTGGCCGTAAACTACTGTACGGCCACACAGCGGGGCGTAGAGTGAAAGGTGCGCCATTTGGTTTTTTATTTTGATGGCCTTTTTTTATTGACACTGTGTCCTGTTTTAACCCCCCTGATGCACCCCTGGAGTAGAAACTCCCTAAAAGTGACCCCATTTTGGAAACTATGGGATAAGGTGGCATTTTTGGGGGGACTATTTTTAGGGTACATATTATTTTTGGTTGCTCTATATTACATTTTTGTGAGGCAAGGTTACCAAAAATTGAAATTCTGAAATTTCATCTCCATTTGCCATTAACTGTTGAGGAACACCTAAAGGGTTAATAAAGTTTGTATAATCAGTTTTGAATACCTTGAGGGGTGTAGTTTCTTAGACTTTTAGGGAGTCACTTTTAGGGAGTCACTTTTAGGGAGTTTTTACTCTAGATGGGCATCAGGGGGGCTTCAAAAGGGACATGGTGTCAATAAAAAAGGCCATCAAAATCGGCCTTCCAGAAACCATGTCTGTCCTTTCCTTTTGCGGCCTCCCTTTTACTGATACAGCAGTTTACAACCACAAATATGGCATTTCTGTAAACTGCAGTATCAGGGTAATAAATATTAGCTTTTGTTTGGTTGTTAACCCTTGTTTTGTTACCAGAAAAAACGGATTGAAATGAAAAAGTGCCAAAAATTGTGTTTTTGGCACCGTTTTCTTTTTTTTTTTTTAACCGTGTTAATCTGGGGGGTTAGGTCATGGGATATTTTTATAGAGGAGATTCTTACGGACGCGGCGATACCTAATAAGTCCACAAGGGGCGTTATGCATGGAGGAAAAAGAACACAGCATTCCAAGAAAAACACCTGCTACCTACAGTAAATAAGGTGGTGGTTCCATCATGCTGTGGGGCTGTGTGGCCAGTGCAGGGACTGGGAATTTTGTCAAAGTTGAGGGACGCATGGATTCCACTCAGTATCAGCAGATTCTGTAGACCAATCGCCAGGAATCATTGACAAAGCTAAAGCTGCGACCGGGCTGGATCTTTCAACAAGACAACGACCCTAAACACTGCATAAATGCCACTAAGGCATTTATGCAGAGGAACAAGTATAGCGTTCTGGAATGGCCATCTCAGTCCCCAGACCTGAATATAATTTAAGGTCTGTGGTGTGACTTAAAGAGAGCTGTCCATGCTTGGAAGCCATCAAACCTGAATGAACTAAAGATGTTTTGTAAAGTCCAAAATACCTTCAACCAGAATCCAAACTCTCATTGGAACCTACAGGAAGCGTTTAGAGGCTGTAATTTCTGCAAAAGGAGGATCTACTAAATATTGATTTAATTTCTTTTTTGTGGTGCCCAAATTTATGCACCTGCCTAATTTTGTTTAAACAATTATAGCACACTTTCTGTAAATCCAATAAACTTCATTTCACTTCTCAAATATCACTGTGTGTGTCTCCTATATGATATATTTAACTGACATTTTTTATCGTAACAACCAATGATTTATAGAGGAAAATCATGACGATTAACAAGGTTGCCCAAACTTTCGCATCCCACTGTACATACGCAACATATGTCAGCACAAAGACTGAGTGGATATGAAGTTTTGTTACTGTCTAATCCTCAACTTCATATCAAATACTCAACACCCACATTTGGTCCAATAGCTACACTGAATGCCCTACTTGGCTACAAGGAAGAGCTGGATGATTTGCCTCCTCCCCATGCATGTACTGAACTTATACATGAATATACCTCATCTAGGCCTGACTTACAGTCCACACCCATTGAAGGAGCATCAGATATTTTTGTGGATGGATCTTGTTCTCATCCTAATGAGAACAAGATCCATCCAACACTTATCATGCAGGATAGCTGAACTGATTGCCCTCACTAGAGCTTGTTGCCTTTTTGAGGGGAAAGATGTAAATGTATACAACGATTCCAAGTATGCCTTTGGGGTTGTACATGATCATGGGGTAATCTGGCAGAGGAGAGGCTTTATAGCTGGAGATGGGAGTACATGATCTCCTGGCCGCCATCCAATTACCAAGCAAAGTTGCTATATCCATTGTAAGGCGTATACTGGTCTACAAACGCACATAGCTAAAGGATATGCCCTAGCTGATCAGGCAGCAAAAGAGGTTGCTATTAGAACGGCAGCAACAGTTCAAATGCCCTCCCTAGTTTCAGACATTACCCTTACTGACAATCTATTGCTCAGCCTCCAGGATTTGGCTACCAGTAGTTACAAAATAGAATGGCAGTCGGTAGGTGCAGTACAAGACCCTAATACGGGTCTTATCTGCTAAGAGGGGAAGCCCTGTATCCCAGTTGCAAGCCCCCCGATTTTAATTGCACAGTATCATGGTCTTGGCCATAGGGAAGCACAGACAACCACTGACCTCATTCGTAGAGATTTTTTTATACCAGGTCTTAGATCAAAGGTACAATCTTATGTTTCACGGTGTATTATATGTCTCAGAAAAAACCCAAATAATTCAAAGAAGGCCCAACACCAGCATCTGAATTACTCAACTTCACCATTCACTCACTTACAAATTGACTTCACCTATATCCCAAAGACAGGACGAACGCAGGAGTATGCCCTTGTAATTGTGGATATGTTCTCTAGATGGTCGGAGGTCTTTCCTACCACCAATGAAACCACACAAATTGTGGTAAAAATTTTTGTTACAGGAGATCATCCCCAGATGGGCTTGTCCTGTTCAAATTGACTCAGATAATGGCCCAGCTTTTGCGTACAGGGTATGTAAGGAGCTTTCCAAAGCCCTTAGGATTGACTGGAAGTTTGATCTTCCTTATCACCCGCAGAGTTCAGGAGTAGTAGAAAGAATGAATAGAACAATTAAAGAGAAAATAAGGAAAATTACCAGAGGCACATTCACTAATTGGAAAAAGTTCTTGCCTATAGCCCTAGCAGAAATTTGGATGCAGCCTAATAAGAAGATAGAGGGTGACTATATTTACATTGACCTTCTGTCTGTATAAGGAACTGTTCCTAGTCAGCATTATTGTAATTAGTGTTGAGCGCGAATATTCGAATATCTATTTTTTTTGCGAATATCGGCACTTCGCTAATTCGCGAATATTTCGAATATAGTGCTATAAATTCGATATTTCTTATTTTTTTTTATTTTTTAATTGTTATATTTTTTCCTTTCCCACTTCCCTAAAGTTGTTCTTACCTGTCCTTTGGATTCCTGGCTTCCTGGCTGCTCCAGTCAGTGCCCGTTGCCACTTCTGCCGACTTCCGTGCTCATGGGGACCATCACCATGGGAACGTCTCCATATACTAGAATGTACTGTCGGATTTGAGAATTACGTTGAAATCGCAATTCGATTATTTCAAGTTAAAATAATTGAATTGCGATTTCAACTTAACACTGCTATATTCCATATTCGTTAATTCTAGCCTAATATGGAATATAGCAGTGTTAAGTTGAAAATCGCAATTCGATTATTCTAACTTGAAATAATCGAATTGCGATTTCAACGTAATTCTCAAATCCGACAGTACATTCTAGTATATGGAGTCGTTCCCATGGTGATGGGGACGCTCCATGAGCATGGAATATAGCATTACTAAGTTGAAATCGCCATGCGATTACTTTGAGTTATATCAATCGCATGGCGATTTCAACTTGGACCTGGTTTACTATGGTTGGCTTCAATGGCTTGGTAGAATTAGCGAATATGACGAATATATTCGTTATATTCCACAAAACGAATATAACAAATGTATTCGTTATATTCCACAAAACAAAGATAACAAATGTTATTCTGCATCTTCGTTTTAGCTACCTATTCATCAATTTCGCTAATTCTAGCAACCATATAGGAAAGTTGACTATAGAGACAGCTAAGTTTAATCCGCTATGCAATTATATTACTTTGCTTTTTTTTAATAAATAGAATAATTATAATAATTATCAGGTATTATAATTATTCTATTTATTAAAAAAAAAAAAAGCAAAGTAATATAATCGCATAGCGAATTAAACTTAGCTGTCTCTATAGTCAACTTTCCTATATGATTGCTAGAATTAGCGAAGTTGATGAATAGGTAGCTAAAACGAAGATGCAGAATAACATTTGTTATCTTTGTTTTGTGGAATATAACGAATATATTCGTCATATTCGCTAATTCTACCAAGCCATTGAAGCCAACCATATAGTAAACCAGGTCCAAGTTGAAATCGCCATGCGATTAATATAACTCGAAGTAATCGCATGGCGATTTCAACTTAGTAATGCTATATTCCATGCTCATGGAGCATCCCCATCACCATGGGAACGACTCCATATACTAGAATGTACTGTTGGATTTGAGAATTACGTTGAAATCGCGATTCGATTATTTCAAATTAAAATAATCGAATTGCGATTTCAACTTAGCACTGCTATATTCCATATTAGGCTAGAATTAACGAATATGGAATATAGCATTACTAAGTTGAAATCGCCATGCGATTCCTTCGAGTTATATTAATCGCATGGCGATTTCAACTTGGACCTGGTTTACTATGGTTGGCTTGGTAGAATTAGCGAATATGACGAATTTATTCGTTATATTCCACAAAAATGAATATGGCGAATGTATTCGTCATATTCCACAAAACGAAGATAACGAAGTATTCTGCATCTTTGTTTTAGCTACCTATTGGTCAACTTCGCTAATTCTAGCAATCATATAGGAAAGTTTACTATAGAGACAGCTAAGTTTAATTCGCTATGCGATTATATGACTGCTTTTAAAAAAAAAAAAATTGAATAATTATAATACCTGATAATTATTATAATTATTCTATTTATAAAAAAAAGCAAAGTAATATAATCGCATAGCGAATTAAACGTAGGTGTCTCTATAGTAAACTTTCCTATATGATTGCTAGAATTAGCGAAGTTGATGAATAGGTAGCTAAAACGAAGATGGAGAATACTTCGTTATCTTCGTTTTGTGGAATATGACGAATACATTTGCCATATTCGTTTTGTGGAATATAACGAATATATTCGTCATATTCGCTAATTCTACCAAGCCAACCATAGTAAACCAGGTCCAAGTTGAAATCGCCATGCGATTAATATAACTCGAAGGAATCGCATGGCGATTTCAACTTACTAATGCTATATTCCATATTCGTTAATTCTAGCCTAATATGGAATATAGCAGTGCTAAGTTGAAATCACAATTCGATTAATTCAAGTTATAATAATCGAATTGCGATTTCAACTTGGACCTGCTATATTCCATATTAGGCTGGAATTAACAAATATGGAATATAGCAGTGCTAAGTTGAAATCGAAAGTCGATTATTATAACTTGAATTAATCGCATTGCTATTACAATAGCAGAGTAGCCTTTAAGTTAAAATCGCAAACGCGATTATTTAAATGGCATATTAATCGCGATAACTAGAATAATGACGAATATTCAATTTCGACAAATATAAAACGAATATTCTATCGAATATTCGCGAATTTCGTCGAAATCGAATATGGCACCTGCCGCTCATCACTAATTGTAATGAGAGCTGCAGCTGTTCTTGTATGTATGGATGGATGTAAAAAAGACCCGTATGGTCAAGAATAAACAGAACTGTTACTGACGTCATACTGCATGTGTCACTGATAGTTCTCCGGGCCTGCCTTCGGGGACAAAGGAAGGAATCAAGGTGCATTGAGAAGGAAAGGATACTTTCAACTACAATATTTCATACGATCTGCTTAGCTGTAGGCCCTCACTACAATGTTTTATGGGGTTTGCTCACCATAAGGCCCTCACTACAATATTTTATGGGGTTTGCTCACCTGTAGACCCTCACCTCCAATGTTTCATACGGTCTGCTCTCCTGTAGGCCTTCACTACAATGTTTTTTGTGGTTTGCTCACCTTCAGGCCCTCATCTCCAATGTTTCATACGGTCTGCTCAGCTGTAGGCCCTCACTCCAATGTTTTATGGGGTTCGCTCACCTTCAGGCCGATACCTCAAATGTTTCATACTGTCTGCTCAGCTGTAGGCCCTCACTACATTGTTTTATGGGGTTCGCTCACCTGGAGTCCTTCACCTCCAATATTTCATACGGTCTGCTCAGCTGTAGGCCCTCACTACAATGTTTCATACGGACTGCTCAGCTGTAGGCCCTCACTACAATGTTTCATATGTCTGCTCAACTGTAAGCCCTCACTACAATGTTTTATTGGATTTTCTCACCATAAGGCCATCACTACAATGTTTTATGGGGTACGCTCACCTGTAGGCCCTCACCTCCAATGTTTCATATGGTCTGCTCAGCTGTAGGCCCTCACTACAATGTTTTATGGGGTTTGCTCACCTGTAGGCCTTCACCTCCAATGTTTCATACGGTCTTCTCAGCTGTAGGCCCTCACCTCCAATGTTTTATATGGTCTGCTGAGCTGTAGGCCCTCACTACTTCCAATTTAGGGCACTGCGTGTGCGCCGTGCAATGTACTGTGCCACCAGATATGAGCGGTGTGTTAAGTAGTACTATTCCTATCAGTTGAATCCCTGTTACGTCCCCTATCAGGGGACGTGTATGGAATAGATTTTAGACAAGCGCAAATAGTTGTCAATAGTTGACACACTCATGACATAAATGTTATTCCTCTATGTGTCAATCTTGGTGTAGTGATGACTGTGATCGTGCGCACGTTTGGGAGATTGCAGGCGATGGGAGTTTTTCAAAGCCTATGATCGTGCTGAGGTAGTTCAGTGACAGTTAAGTGACCCAAAAAACAATGATTATGCAGTGTGGGCCCATTGTTGGCCTAGTAGGCTTTAATGATCACCTTAGATGATCACAAAGAAAATTAATGTTTTTTCTATGCAAAATTATCCAGCCGATCGCTTTTGGTCTGTTCACAATGAACAACAACCTTATCATCTGGGGTGTGCCAACATTGCCATTGCCAACACACTCATAGAGGTGATCGCTTCATTGTGATACGCAAGTCCCTTCACCACAATAAGGTAACGATCACGAGGGGGAATTGACACATGTATATGCCTTTTTTTTTTTTTTTTTTTGCAGCCACAGTACAGCACCAGAGGCCATAAAAATTAGGCATGTACACATGCCAGAAAAATTTGGTATTTTTGCAGCCACTGCTGGAGCAGCGGCTGGAAAAATTGATGTTTTCCAGGCAGAAAGTGCACTAAAACATTGCTGTTTGAACCCTAGTTGGTGGTGGAGAAGTCACGAAAGTCATCCGGCATGCAGAGATAAAATACAGCAGCGTGTGGACCATTTTTAGTCCAAGGCAGCTCATCTCATCAGGCCTTTTTTAGTCAAATGTAAAGCCCACTGTCAGTCCCTTCGGGATCCATGCCTCATTCATCTTAATAAAGGTGAGGTAATCTAGACTTTTTTGACCTAGGCGACTTCTCTTCTCAGTGACAATACCTCCTGCTGCACTGAAGGTCCTTTCTGACGGGACACTTCAAGCAGGGCAGGCCAGAAGTTCTATTGCAAATTGGGATAGCTCAGGCCACAGGTCAAGCCTGCACACCCAGTAGTCAAGGGGTTCATCGCTCCTCAAAGTGTCAATATCTGCAGTTAAGGCGAGGTAGTCTGCTACCTGTCGGTCAAGTCGTTCTCTGAGGGTGGACCCCGAAGGGCTGTGGCGATGCGTAGGACGTAAAAAGCTCTGCATGTCCTCCATTAACAACATGTCTGTAAAGCGTCCTGTCCTTGCCGGCGTGGTCGTGGTAGGAGGAGGATTACTTTCACCTCTTCCCCTGTTAGATTCCCGTTGTGCTGTGACATCACCCTGTTGTGCATTTTCATAAGTGCACAATGTATCTGATGATACTATATTCAATATGGATGATCATTGCCTTTAACAGCATGTGATCAGCATGAACCTGAAAAAAACTGAAAAAAGATGGGTTCATGGGCATGGCAAGTTCAATATGTTAAAAGTGAAAATAGAGAGAACATTATACTTTTTATTGTTTAGAGACATGGATTTATCTATACTGGCTTCTCTAAACATGTCTCTCTGAGGAACAATGGGTGTTTCATGGCTGAGCCATGATCTGATAAGGAAAGATATCCATAAAACACGTCTGGTGTGGAATAGATATCTATTCATATATTCACACACAATATATATATATATTAGGGCTGCGCGATAAATCGAAAAAATAATCGAATCGCGATAATCGGCAAATGCGATATGGCGATTTGGCCGACCCGAAAATGCAGCGATTATATATAAAGGGGCCCCGCGCACATAACTGCCTTTGCGTGTAAAGTATTTTACTAGTGTGTGAAACAATCTCTCTCCTATTGATAACAGGTCCGGCCTCTGTACTCACTATCACGATGAATGCAATGCACTGCAGCGAACGGCAGCGAGCTGGCCGTCCGGCGCGTGACTGACGTCACTTAGTAACGCTTCTGCTTCCTGAAGTGGGAGGAGCGTTACTAAGTGACGTCAGTCACGCGCCGGCCGGCCAGCTCGCTGCCATTCGCTGCAGTGCATTGCATTCATAGTGACAGTGAGTACAGAAGCCAGACCTGTTATCATTTGGGAAAATCCAAGCAAATAGACCTCTAGCACAATTCCCTTAAAATATTGCATCGCATATCGTTATCGCAATTTTTAGTGCCCTAATCACAATCGCACAAAATTCCCATATCGTGCAGCCCTAATATATATATATATATATATGTATGTATTCCTGTGTGCATTTATTTAGCGTTTGAACT
Source organism: Bufo gargarizans (assembly GCF_014858855.1). NCBI lineage: Eukaryota > Metazoa > Chordata > Amphibia > Anura > Bufonidae > Bufo > Bufo gargarizans. The sequence goes on along the minus strand of NC_058081.1, from coordinate 408,990,006 downwards.
TGTTAATGATTCATATATACTATGCGATATTGATGTATTATAACCATTGTTCATGTATATTTATACTGTGTGTATCTCACTGAGTGGATATAATCTTAGGGGATGTAGAGAGCGTTTAAATTGAATTTTCCTAAATAAGATCTATTTAGAGGTGATGATGTTATTTCAAACATCATTACTCAATAGCTGAGACAGTTAGGGTACACAAACCAGGGGAAAAGTTTAAAGATTATTGTTCTCTTATCTGACCATAAATAAGATGGTATGTTAACTGTCAAGCTGGATCCGTGATGTCTGAAAAAGTGATTCTAAAGTGTCAAAGAAGAATCCCTCCTAATTGATTTAAGGTGGAAAAGGTCAACGTTTAAGTTGTGTAATGAAGCCATATAAAATATTAAAAATTGTTATATGATACAACAGTGCCATCAAGTGGTAGATGGGCAGAAGTGTCTAAGGAATGCCAATTAAATGACATCATCCCCATGATTAACATATGTCACACCCACCTTATCTGATTGGAAATCCCTAATCTAGAAGAGGATGAGTTCTTAGATAACATGGAGTATAAAGAATGCATGTGAGAGGTTAGACAGAACTTCAACTAACAACTTACTTCAACAACTAAAATACAACTACAACCCAAGAAAATCTTGCTACAAAGAAACATTGGCACAGAGAAAATTGCCCATAAGAAGGATTTATTACAAAGAAACTTGGATAAATTTTTGTATACTGGCAAAGCATTTATATGTCCGCCAAGTAAATTTTTCATTTTTCATATTTCATAAAAATATGAAATCATAATTTGGCCACACACCTTCCTGGCCTGCTTGAGGACGTCCTGTAAGCCTGGGTACTTATGCACAAAGCGTTGTACGATCAGATTCAACACATGTGCCATGCACGGCACATGTGTCAACTTGCCCAAATTCAATGCCGCCAACAAATTGCTTCTGTTATCACACACCACTTTGCCGATCTCCAGTTGGTGCGGAGTCAGCCACTGATCCATCTGTGTGTTCAGGGCGGACAGGAGTGCTTGTCCGGTGTGACTCTCTGCTTTCAGGCTAGTCAACCCCAAGACGGCGTGACTGGAGGAGGAGGTTAGCGAAGAGGATGGAGTAGGAGGAGTAGAGGAGGTGGCAGCAGGCCTGCCTGCAAGTCGTGGCGTTGTCACCAACTCCTCTGCAAAGCCACGCATTCCATGCTTGGCAGCCGTCAGCAGGTTTACCCAATGCGCAGTGTACATGATATACCTGCCCTGACCATGCTTTGCAGTCCAGGTATCAGTGGTCAGATGGACCCTTGCCCCAACACTGTGTGCCAGACATGCCATGACTTCCTTTTCCACAATAGAGTACAGGTTGGGGATTGCCTTTTGGGAAAAGAAATTTCGGCCGGGTACCTTCCACTGCGGTGTCCCAATAGCTACAAATTTTATGAAGGCCTCAGACTCCACCAGCTTGTATGGTAAAAGCTGGCGGGCTAAGAGTTCCGACAAGCCAGTTGTCAGACGCCGGGTAAGGGGGATACTCTGTGACATTGGCTTCTTACGCTCAAACATTTCCTTGACAGACACCTGACTGTGGGCAGATGAGCAGGAACTGCTCAAGGCGAGAGGCGGAGTGGCGGATGGTTGAGAGGGGGCAAGGAGGACAGCAGTGGTTGACGTGGCTGAAGATGCTGGACCAGAAGGAGGATGGTGGCTTTGAGTTTGTGTGCTGCTTGTACTCATAATCATGTGTTGATCCCATAGGCGTTTGTGATGTGAGATCATGTGCCTTTGCAAAGCAGTTGTACCTAGGTGGGTGGTGGACTTCCCACGACTCTTTCTTTTGGCACAGGTTGCAAATGGCATCGCTGTTATCAGAGGCAGACACACAAAAAAAAATGCCACAATGCTGAGCTTTGCAATGACAGCATTCTGGTGGCTGCAAAGTTTTTAGTTTTTTTTTATGTAATCTACTGTGACACCAGATATGAGTGGTGGCACTGGGCACTGGCAGTAGTTGGAACAGTACACGCTGTAGGCCTGACACACACGCTTGCAGTCAACTGCAATTATATTACAGTCAAAAACGTTTTTTTTATGTAATCTACTGTGACACCAGATATGAGTGGTGGCACTGGGCACTGGCAGTAGTTGGCACAGTACACGCTGTAAGCCTGACACACACGCTTGCAGGCAACTGCAATTATATTGCAGTCAAAAAAGTTTTTTTTTAAATGTAATCTACTGTGACACCAGATATGAGTGGTGGCACTGGGCACTGGCAGTAGTGGGCACAGTAAACACTGTAGGCCTGACACACACGCTTGCAGGCAACTGAAATTATATTACAGTCAAAAACATGTTTTTTTTTATATAATCTACTGTGACACCAGATATGAGTGGTGGCACTGGGCACTGGCAGTAGTTGACACAGTACACGCTGTAGGCCTGACACACACACTTTTGCAGGCAACTGCAATTATATTACAGTGAAAAAAGTTTTTTTTTTTTTTTTATTTAATCTACTGTGACACCAGATATGATGTTGGCACTGGGCACTGGCAGTAGTGGGCACAGTACACGCTGTAGGCCTGACACACACACTTGCAGGCAACTGCAATTATATTACAGTGAAAAAAGTTTTTTTTTAATGTAATCTACTGGGACACCAGATATGAGTGGTGGCAATGGGCACTGGCAGTAGTGGGCACAGTACACGCTGTAGGCCTGACACACACATTTGCAGGCAACTGCAATTATATTACAGTGAAAAAGTTTTTTTTTTTTAATGTAATCTACTGTGACACCAGATATGAGTGGTGGCACTGGGCACTGGCAGTAGTTGGCACAGTACACGCTGTAGGCCTGACACACGCTTGAAGGCAACTGCAATTATATTGCAGTCCAAAAAGTTTTTTTCAAATGTAATCTACTGTGGCACCAGATATGAGTGGTGGCACTGGGCTCTGGCAGTAGTTGACACAGTACACGCTGTAGGCCTAACAAACACGCTTTGGCAGGCAACTGCAATTATATTACAGTGAATAAAGTTTTTTTATATTTTTTTATTTAATCTACTGTGACACCAGATATGATGGTGGCACTGGGCACTGGCAGTAGTGGGCACAGTACACGCTGTAGGCCTGACACACACGCTTTCAGGCAACTGCAATTATATTACAGTGAAATGTTTTTTTTGTTTTTTTAATGTAATCTACTGTGACACCAGATATGAGTGGTGGCAATGGGCACTGGCAGTAGTGGGCACAGTACATGCTGTAGGCCTGACACACACGCTTGCAGGCGACTGCAATTAGATTGCGGAGGAAAAAATAAAAAGCAGACTGATGTACTAGCCCTAAAAAGGGCTTTTTGGGGTGATGTCAGGACGCTGTCCTTACAGCAGATCAGATGAGTCTTTCAGGACTGGAGTGGACACTGAATACACTGGCCTAGCTATCGATTTCCCTTTTAAATCAGCAGCAGCTGCACTGTCCCTGCTCTCTTCTAACACTGCAGCTTCCGAATGAATCTAAGATGGATGCTGTCCTTGCTTTTTGCTAGGAGGTGGGAGGGTCTGGGAGGGAGGGTATGCTGCTGATGGCTGGAATGTGTCTGCTGACTGTGAGGTACAGGGTAAAAATTTGCTCAATGATGACAAATAGGGGGCGGACCGAACATAGCATATGTTTGCCCGCCGCGGGGAACGCGAACAAGCGATGTTCGCCGGCGAATAGTTTGGGACATCTCTACTAGGGAGTAAGACTAATGTGTCTAACAGATGTGGACATTGCAAAGCCAACTACGAGGGTACCTGCATACAAGATTTTTTATCAGTGTGGATGTTCATGTAGAAAAACCACAGCGTAAGGGTTCATGCACACTAATGTATTTTCTTTTAGTGTCTATTCAATTTTTTGGGCAGACAGTATGCGGAACCATTCATTTCAATAGGCCTGCCAAAAAACGGAAGTTACTCCATGTGCATTCCGTTTCCGTGTGTCCGAATGCCCATTCTGCAAAAAACTAGATCTTGTCCTTTTATTCTGCGAAATACAGAATGCACACGAACACTATCCATATTTTTTATGTTTTTACAGTCTGCAAATTGCGGATCCACAAAACACAGATACTGGCTGTGTGCGTTACACATTTTACAGAATGGAACGTCCTGCCATTTATGAAACAGTCTTAGGTATAGGACATGTTCTACTTTTGTGTTGGGCAAACGGAACGGACGTACAAGTGTGGACAGGTTTTTGGACAGTAAAGTGAATTTAACAATCCAGAGTACACACATGTTTCACGACACTGCGTCTGCCTATGTTTTGTGACTTCCTCCACTTGTAGATGCCCCCTGCTAAGCACCTTTTAGGTGCAGTACAGTAAGTAATGTGCGACATCCTAGAAGCGCCACTTCCTTATATGGATTATATCATCGCTAGAAGCCGCACCTACTTATATGGATTATATCATCGCTAGAAGCCGCACCTACTTATATGGATTATATCATCGCTAGACGCCACACCTGACTCATGGTTGAGTTAACAGATATTTTTTCTAAAGGTAACAGGAAGTGAAAAGGGCTTGTATGGCTGATTGTAAGTACAGAGCTGAATTGAAGGTTACCTCAAGACAAAGGACTTGTGGGCCCGGGGTGAGTATGGATTCCTTAACTGTGATAGATATGTCTGTTGGGGGGAGGGGCTGACTGAGATGGGGGAAATAATAAATGCTGTTTTCTCCATGTTAACTTTTAGGAAGTGAGAGGAGAAAAAGGTGAATATAGCCGATATAGCTGACACTAAATAGTAGGGAGATGACTACAGTTTCAATAGATTCAATAGTTTTGAAAAACTCGATTCAGCCCGATTTGCTGTACTTCGTCAAGTAATTCTATTTTTTCTGAATTAATTTGTCACAAATTGCAATAAATCAGGTATACCCAAGCCACTCTACCTAATCATATTCATCCTACTTGGTGGCCCAATCTCAGTGTGAAGGTTGGAACCTAAACGGCAGGGAGATTGCAGGGAGAGTGTATTGCCGTGTGCATTACGTCCTAGTGCACCTACATTCATAGTTAATCCGTTCTGTAGGTACTGTGACGTCAGTATTATGGTGTAATTCATCACTGTCTACATCAATGTGCAGTGTTTAACAGAAGGGATTAGCTATGATTCTTGGTGCACTTCACAATGATGCAGGCGGCGATAAATTATATCTGTAATACTGATGGCACAGTACCTGCGGAACGGATTAGGCTACTTTCACACTGACGTTTCTGTGTCCGCCTGTGAGATCAGTTTCAAGGCTCTCACAAGCGGCCCCAAATGGATCAGTTTAGCCCCAATGCATTCTGAATGGATAAGGATCCGTTCAGAATGCATCAGTTTGCCTCTGTTCAGCCTCCATTCCACTCTGGAGGTGGACACCAAACAGCTGATTGCTGTGTCCGCCTGGCGGTGCGGAGCCAATTGGATCTGTCCTGACTTAAAATGTAAGTCAATTGGGACGGATCCATTTGCATTGACACAATATTGGTGCAATTGTAAACTGATCCGTCCCCTATTGACTTTCAATGTAAGTCAGGACGGATTCGTTTGACTTATACTTAGACTTTTTTTTTTTACTAAGTTATGCAGACGGATCCGTACTGAACAGATACCAGCGTTTGCATTTATAGGTGCGGATCCGTCTGTGCAGATACCAGACGGATCCGCACCTAACGCAGGTGTGAAAGTAGCCTTAACTATGTATGTAGGTGCACTAGAACATGGCAATACAAAGCATTCAGTAAAGAAAAAAAAACTCTGCACCCCTGCAGGAGATGTGTCCATATGGCTCCTTATTGAAACAAAATAATGAAATGGAGGCAGTGCCAATAAAGAAGTTGAGTAAAACAAATGTTCTTTTAACCCCTTCACTACTGGAGGTTTTTTGATTTTGCATTTTCATTTTTCTTACCTATCTTCCTTGAGCCTTAACTTTTTATATTTCCGTTCACATAGCTGTGTGATGGCTTATTTTTTGTGGGACAAGTTGTACTTTCTAATGCCATCATTAATTATGGCATAGAAATGTAGTGGGAAGCAGTATAAAAATTTCAAAAGGGGTGGAATAAATAAATAAAAAAGGCAATACCTCCACTGTTTTACGGGTTTTGTTCCCACAGCATTTTGTTTGCGGCAAAACTGACCCATCTAAATAGTGTAAAAATAAATTGAAACTTAGAAAAAAAAAATTTTTTTTACATCACCATATTCTGACCCCCATAACTTTTTTATTATAGTTTTAGCTACTGAGCTGTGTAGTGGGGGCTAATTTTTTTGCAGGACAATCTGTAGTTTTATTGATACCATTTTGGATTGTGTGTGACTTTGTTTGGGGATAAGAGAAGCAATGAAAAAATTGCAAATTGTCAATTTTGAACCTTTTTTTCGTTACGCCATATGCTGTATTGAATTTTTTTTATATTTTAATAGTACGGGCTTTTTTGGTCGTAGTGATACCCATGATGCTTATATTTTTTTGTTATTTAGGTATTTATTTTTTATTATACGGAAAAGGGGGTGATTTAAACTTTGAAAATTTTTTTAGGTATTTTTTATTTTATTTTTATTATTTGTAATTATTTTGAAGCTCATATATGAGGCTAAAAAAATCTATTTTTAAATTTTGAACAATCATGTATTTTTTAAATTACTTTATTATTGTCTATTGCTAATTTCTTATGTTGCCATCCATCTGGTAAAAATCACATAAAAAAAAAAAAAAAGGCACCAAACAGATATACCTCTGACTATACTAGCTGGTCATACAAGCAGATATTAAAAGCTGAGACTTTTGCCAATATATTCCTGTCAGGAAGATATCGGAGCCCATCATGCACCACGTCACGGTCACTCAGCATGGCAAGGGGTCCTACCACTGCACTAACTATGGCGTGAACACGGTCTGAAGGTGATGAAATCCAGCTCACAGCCAAGCTTCCACACAACCGCATAGCAGGACAACTAATGCAATGTGAACACAGCCAGACTGTAAGCCACACCCATATCAGACCATGTGATGGAGGTTACCAGGTGCAACAGAATGTTCAAATGCCAGATAGAGGCCCATTCAATACATATAAAACAACATCACAAAAATATAGTGGCCAATATGGGGGACTGTCTCAACCACAAACACTGTAGCGTGTCTTTCATTGGGCGAGCAGTCCCACCACATGTGAACCACTAAATTACCGTGGCAAGTATGGGGGAGCTGCTCAAACCCCAAACACTGTAGCGTGTTTATCATTGGGGGAGCAGTCCCACCGCATGTGGACTGCAGCTAACGACCATCCCGAGCAAGTAATGCATACAAAGGAGGACACCAACGCGGTCCACATGCACCACAAAAACATCCTACACAGACAGGAGCATTGTGCGGATGAAAATACAATCATATAAATCACTGAAAAAAAAGGCACCAAACAGATATACCTCTGATTATACTAGAGTGAGATTGCTCCTCCAATGATAAACACGCTACAGTGTTTGGGGTTTGAGCAGCTCCCCCATACTTGCCACGGTAATTTAGTGGGTCACATGCGGTGGGACTGCTCACCCAATGAAAGACACGCTACAGTGTTTGTGGTTGAGACAGTCCCCCATATTGGCCACTATATTTTTGTGATGTTGTTTTATATGTATTGAATGGGCCTCTATCTGTTGCACCTGGAAACCTCCATCACATGGTCTTATATGGGTGTGGCTTACAGTCTGGCTGTGTTCACATTGCATTAGTTGTCCTGCTATGCGGTTGTATGGAAGCTTGGCTGTGAGCTGGATTTCATCACCTTCAGCCCGTGTTCACACCATAGTTAGTGCAGTGGTAGGACCCCTTGCCATGCTGAGGGACCGTGACGTGGTGCATGATGGGCTCTGATATCTTCCTGACAGGAATATATTGGCAAAAGTCTCAGCTTTAAATATCTGCTTGTATGACCAGCTAGTATAGTCAGAGGTATATCTGTTTGGTGCCTTTTTTTTAAAGTGATTTATATGATTGTATTTTCATCCGCACAATGCTCCTGTCTGTGTAGGATGTTTTTGTGGTGCATGTGGACCGCGTTGGCGTCCTCCTTTGTATGCATTACTTGCTCGGGATGGTCGTTAGCTGCGGTCCACATGCGGTGGGATTGCTCCCCCAATGATAAACAGGCTACAGTGTTTGGGGTTTGAGCAGCTCCCCCATACTTGCCACGGTAATTTAGTGGTTCACATGCGGTGGGACTGCTCGCCCAATGAAAGACACGCTACAGTGTTTGTGGTTGAGACAGTCCCCCATATTGGCCACTATATTTTTGTGATGTTGCCATCCATCTGGTAGCCAAAATAAGAATTGCAGTTTGAATACTCTGGGTCTCTTCAGCGAGACCCAAGGTACTCAAAACAATTACCGGCATTCCCATTGGCCGCAGGGGATGTTGGTAGGATGCCCGGAAGTGTCTGGGTTTTTGACACTTTAGATGCCATGATCTCACTTGATCACTGCATCTAAAGGCTTTAATTACCGCAATCGGTATTATTGCCGGTCGCGGTAATTAGCAACTGGTCTCTGCTGCTTGAAACGTGCTGGACTTAAATAAGTTATCCGAGGCTGAAAATGGACCCCCATATACTCGGGCCCCTCACACCGATTCTACTTACCTGGCTCCCCGCACTTCTCTCGGTCCCCGCACCGCCGCTGCTGCTTCTCCCCGTGTGCTGATGAAAACATCCGGTGTTGGGGGTGGGAGCAGACAATGGAAGGCGGTAATAGGGACGAGTCTCCCTAGCGTCATCTGCAATGCTAGGGAGGCTCGTCCCTGTCCCCTCCTGCCATTGGCTGCTCCCCTCCCAAACACCAAATGATTTCATCTATGCAAGGAGAGAAGGTAAGGTGGCAGCAGTGGCAGTACCAGGGACAGTAGTGGCCCCATGACAGAGTGGGGAGGGTGGCAGTAGCCGCAGTGGTAGTAAGTGACAATAGAGGCCCCATAACAGAATGAAGGGGGGGACAGCAGCAGTGGCACTAAGGCTGTGTTCACATCACTGTTTATTTTCCGTTATTCTGATCTGTCAGAAGAACTGAACACAAAACAACAAAAAGAACTGTGTTTTGAGCACCCATAATTCCTCTTTCAGACCCTCAGTATTTGATCAGTAATTGTAAGTGTAAAGGGAGAATATTAATTACCAATATTTATGCAAATATCAATATTTAATAGTCATAAATTGGAGGAGTCGTCTAGTGATGACTCCGCCTATTTTTACCTTAAGTAAAGATAACACTTTCACTTTGCTTTACGCTAATCACTAAACTTACTGCATGCTCCTTACTGAACTAACTACCGCTAATAGCCACACGTTACACAGTAGATACAAATAACACACAATATTTATTAACACCTACAGTACACAACGCACGCAATGCACTAACAATACAGTACTAAAAATACAGTACTACACAATCCCGAATTCCACCCACAAACTGTAACTAATACACACACATACACATTAGCAGCCCACCCAACCTGGCTCTAAACCATCCCTATGAATGAAGGGTTAACGGTGGCGCTGCAAGGGTAAATGCAGACCACAGACACAGGGTTACAGGGGTACAGCAGGGGTTAACACAGAATAGGGAGCAGGGATGCTCCTACAGGGTTGGGGTAGGGGATTAGTGGTAATATGGGCAGGTAGGAATTATTGGGGGTTGATGGGATAGGGTATAGGAGTAATAGGGCAAGTAGGGGTTCGTTGGTGGGATATAGCAAGTAAGGGTCAGAGGGATGCATTGGTGGGATGGCAGGGGAATGTGTAAGGGTTGGTATAGGGAGGGTTAAATCGTTGGTGGTATAGAGAGGGTTAATAGGGGTAGGTAGAGTATGTGGGCAGGTCGTTGGTGGCATAGGCCAAATTGGGGTTAATCAGAGGGGTACGTTGGTGGGATAGGGTAGGTACGAGTTAATATCCTTGGTGGGATAGGGTAGGTAAGGGTTAGCGGGGATGATACGTGTTTGCATGTATATATATATATATATATATATATATATATATACATACATATGTCTCAACCCTTCCTCAACAGTAAGCCAAAACCAGGAGTGGGTACAAAACAGAGGTAAAATATAATAGAAATATTTGCATCTCTGCTGTTTTGGACCCACTCCTGCTTTTGGCTTACAAATACTGATGCAAAATACTGAACTCGTGAAACAGGCCTTATGCTCAAATTGCATCCATTTTGGCCATTTACATCTGAAATCATTTTTATTAATTTTTTTAACAAGGGACAAAAGTCATGCATGTAGGACTTTAATGGCGTCTTTCACACAGTTAGTATTTCATCAGCATTGGAGAGGTGAAGAGAGTTCCTGGACAAAGACGATTGAGGGGAGATCTTATAACTAGAGATAGCCTTGCAGTTCGCCCGGCGGTAGTTTTGCGGTGAACTTTGCTTGTTCGCGGTTCGTCGAACAGGTGAACATATGGCGATGTCCGCTGGCGCCATATTCTTTTGCATTGTGCAGAACTTTGACCCATGACACATCTATCAGGTGGGACAGGACAGCCAATTGAGATATTTCAGCAAATGGACACACCCCCTACCCTATAAAAAAAAACTGATCTGGCCGCCATTTTACATTCAGTCTTTTGCCAGTGTAGGGAGAGGTTGCTTTGTGGATCAGGGACAGACTGTTAGAGACACCAAACGCTAGCTAATAGGGCCACAAAAGTCCTTTTAAGGACTGGTATAGGAGTGCTATCGATAGGTGTGACATACTAAGGGATGTGATATACTTATAATATACTTTCTAACATAGAAAGTATATTATAGTGCATTTGTATTGTGCAGTAGTTGTGTACGGTTCTGCTGCAATACTGCAGCTATACAGAGGGACAAACGCTATTGGAACAACTAATTGCAACTGGTGTGATATACCAGTTGCCCCCCCCCATAAAAACTGATTGAGGCAGGTGTGTGATATACCCATAATATAATTTCTATATAGTGCATTTGTATTGTGCAGCATTTGTGTGCGGTTCTGCTGAGATACCGCAGCTATACAGAGGGACAAACGCTATTGGAACAACTAATTGAAACTGGTGTGATATCTGTTGCCCCAAAATAAACTGATTGAGGGATTTGATATACCTGCTTCCAGCAAATACTCATTAAGGGGTTCTATATACCTGCTTCCACAAATACTGCTCTTCTATAGGGACTTTGTCACAGGGTCATTTTGAAAATGACAGGCAGAGGAAGAGGCAGGCCATTCCACAGGGGTGGTAGGAGTCGGGCAGGTGCACCAGGCCGGAGCCTAAGTGGGAAGTCGGAGAAGATGCGTGCGATTACGTCAAAGAATGCAGCAGAGTTAGTTGAGTGGCTCACTCATCCTCTGTATCAGCACCCTCATCACTGTCTGCTATTTTGCACCCCCAAAGACACCACCGCCACCACCATAGCTACCTCCACTAGAGAGGAATTATTTTCCCACCCAATCCTAGACCTTACCGATGCGCAGCCATTCTTGGCATCAGATGAGGAAGAGGAGGTAGCAACGTCCGCCATCCAGCGGTCTGACTACAGTACCCAGATCAGCCCAAGGAGGGTAGTCCCCGCTGTTGCTGCCTACTCCAAGATCTCTAATGTCAGTGGTGGTGAAAGTGATGATGATGACGTGTCGATGGATGTCATGTGGGTGTCTACAAGAGAGGAAGAGGAGGGAAGTTCAGAGGGGGAGACGGAGCAGCAGATAGGGAGAAGGAGGAGAAGCAGGAAGAACTTGCAGTGCACAGGAGGCAAAAAGCAGACTACAAATGTATCTGGAGTGAGCCATCCACCATGCACGGTCACATCTGGCGATCCCAGGACGCCGGCACATGGCTCCACAGTGTGGGCTTTTATTAACGTGTCAGCTGCTGACAATAGTGTTGCCATCTGCAGCCTGTGCTGTCAACGCATAAGTCACGGTAAGCCCAACACTCACCTAGGGACGACCACCTTAAGAATGCACTTGGCCTACCATCACCGAGCCCGGTGGGAGCAACAACATCAGAACCCACAAAGCCACACTCCTGGCGCTCAAACGTCCTGCTTCTTTTCCTTTTCCTCTCTCCTCACATTTGTCCTCCACTCACCCTTCCACCGTGCCATCGTCACGTTCAACTGGCAAAAGGCACTGTCACAACCAGACAGCTGAGAAGCTCTGACAGAAGCCTTTCTTGAGTTTCTTTGTTGTGATGTTCAGTTGCTCATCTCGTTAGCCTCTTTCAGCTGTCATGTAGTTAGACTGATTGCATCCCTTTAAATTCCGCCCCATAATGCATTACTGGGCGGCTTATACTACTTCCTGGAGTGTGTGTGCATGCTGGTCCTGTTTTGCAGTCTGCTACAAAGTTAAGTGCTGAACATTTATCTGTTATTTTCTGTTTGCTGGATCCCAGGTGACCCTGACTCCCTCCGTGTCTGGTGTAGGGAGCCGGTGGTCGTGTCCCCTCACTATTGTAGGGTGTTCAGGGGTTATATAGTCGAGGTACGTGGATATGCAACCATCCACCTCTGGGATCTTTGCATAGGCTGAGCAGCCAGGGAAAGTCTCAGGTCTTGTGCAGGGGTCTCCCTTTGGTTCCTTAGCTTTGGATCCAGTGAGTCATATATGCATGTTGCTTTGTCTTGTTTCCTGTACACCGTCCGTGACATTATAAGCCGCCAAAACCGTCTCAAGCATGGATCCGGTTTCACTTTTGGCTGAATGCTTCCAGGGTCTTTCATTGGAGGTAGCTGATCTCCGTAAGACTTTTTCTCAGCTTCAAGTGACCGGTTCAGCTTGCGTTCATGGAGTTTGTTCTGAGCCTAAGATCTCACTCCCGGATACGTTCTCCGGGGGTAGTGAGAATTTTGTGCGTTTTAGAGAGGCTTGCAAACTCCATTTTCGCCTTCTTCCCCATTCCTCTGGTGATGAGGAACGGAGGGTGGGGATCATTATATCGCTGCTCAGGGGTAACGCTCAGTCTTGGGCCTTTTCGCTGCCGGAGGGGGCACGGCCTCTCCGTTCAGTGGATGAATTCTTTTTAGTCCTGGGTCAGATATATGATGATCCGGATCGTATTGCTCTGGCTAGACTACGTCTATTATGCCAGGGTAAACAATCCGCAGAAATATACTGCTCAGAATTTCGGAGATGGGCAGCTGATACTGGTTGGAATGATGCTGCACTCCGAAGTAAATTTTGCCATGGTCTTTCAGAGGGATTGAAAGATGCATTTGCCTTTCATGAGAGGCCTATTTCTTTGGACTCTGCTATGTCTCAGGCCGTTCATATTGACAGGCGTCTTAGAGAGAGAGTGGAGAGATGTCCCGTTCCTGTCATACTCAGTCCCAGGACAGTGCAGCGGTCTCATTCTGTGTGCAGGGGTCTCGGTTGCTGTCAGTCCCTGCTGAGCAGGAGCCCATGCAGCTGGGGTTGATTGCTTCTGACAATAGAAGATTCAGCTCGCATGGGAGGGTTTGCTTTTGTTGTGGAGGTATAAATCATTTGGCAAATGTTTGTCCTTCTAGGAGATTCAGGCAGTTTTCTGGGAGTAATAAAGAAACAAACAGGAAAAAATCTTTTAAAAATGTTCCGTCTGTTACTATTGGCAGGGTTGAGGCGGAGATTGAAGGTTTTCCGTTTGCTTGTAGTTCCCGTTTTGTCCTGCTGGCTAGGGTGGCGCTAGAGAGCAAGAATTTTTTTTGTGAGATTTTTGTGGATAGTGGAGCAGCTGTCAATCTCATTGATAATCAATTTGCAATAACTCATGGTTTCCAGGTGCGCACTTTGGGAAAGGATATTCTTGTTTTTGCTATTGATTCCGCTCCACTTTCTCAGAAATCATTAAAGGGCATAGTTCACAATATCCGTTTAATTGTGAGTGATGCTCATGTTGAGGATGTGTCATGTTTCGTCCTTAGCGGTTTGCCTACTCCTCTAGTGTTGGGGCTACCCTGGCTCACTCAACATAACCCCACCATTGATTGGCAAGCGAGGCAAATAAATGGTTGGAGTGACTTTTGCAGAGAGAATTGCCTCACGACATCTGTTTCTGAGGTTGCTACTAAGACTGTACCATCTTTTCTCTCTGAATTTTCGGATGTCTTCTCTGAGAGTGGAGTTCAGGATTTGCCCCCGCACAGGGAGTACGATTGCCCTATTAATCTCATCCCAGGCGCCAAACTGTCTAAATCTCGTTTATACAATCTTTCCCAACCTGAGTGGATCGCTATGCGTGCTTATATCTCTGAGAGTCTGAGAAAAGGACACATACGACCCTTGAAGTCACCTGTTGCCGCTGGTTTTTTCTTTGTTAAGAAAAAAGATGGTTCTTTAAGACCTTGTCTGGATTTCAGGGAGCTGAACAATATCACTATTCGTGACCCTTATCCGCTTCCTCTGATCCCGGACCTGTTTAACCAGGTTGTTGGGGCTAAAGTCTTTTCCAAATTAGATCTAAGAGGGGCATACAACCTGGTCAGGGTCAGAGAAGGAGACGAATGGAAGACGGCCTTCAATACCCCTGAGGGCCATTTTGAGAATTTGGTTATGCCTTTTGGTTTGATGAATGCCCCAGCCGTTTTTCAGCATTTCGTGAACAGCATTTTTTATCATTTAATGGGAAAATTTGTATTAGTGTATTTGGATGACATTTTGATTTTTTTTCTCCTGATTTCAAAACTCATAAGAAACATTTACGTCAGGTCTTGCTCATCCTGCGGGAGAATAAATTATATGCGAAACTGGAAAAATGTGTGTTTGCGGTTCCAGAAATTCAATTTCTGGGGTTTCTTCTCTCCGCTTCTGGTTTTCGCATGGATCCCGAGAAGGTCCGCGCTGTGCTTGAGTGGGAGCTTCCTGAGAATCAGAAGGCGCTGATGTGTTTTTTGGGCTTTGCCAATTATTACAGGAAGTTTATTTTGAATTATTCCTCTATTGTTAAACCACTCACTGATATGACCAGAAAGGGGGTAGATTTTTCTTCTTGGTCAGTAGAGGCGCGTAAGGCTTTTTCTAATATCAAGGAGAGTTTTGCTTCCGCTCCCATCTTGGTGCAACCTGATATTTCTTTACCCTTCATAGTTGAGGTTGATGCTTCGGAGGTGGGTGTGGGGGCGGTCTTGTCTCAGGGTTCCTCTCCTGCCAAATGGCGACCATGTGCCTTTTTCTCGAAAAAACTCTCCTCCGCAGAGAGAAATTACGATGTGGGAGATAGGGAATTGTTGGCCATCAAGTTGGCTTTTGAGGAATGGCGCCATTGGCTAGAGGGAGCCAGACACCCTATTACCGTATTTACTGACCATAAAAATCTGGCCTACTTGGAGTCAGCCAAGCGTCTGAACCCGAGACAGGCCAGATGGTCTTTGTTCTTTTCTAGGTTTAATTTTGTTGTCACGTTCCGCCCTGGAGTTAAGAATGTGAAGGCAGATGCCCTGTCACGTTGTTTTCCGGGAGGCGGGAATTTTGAAGACCCGGGTCCCATTTTGGCTGAAGGTGTGGTGGTCTCTGCTCTTTTTTTCTGAATTGGAGGCAAAGGTGCAGGCAGCCCAGTCAGAGGCTCCTGACCTTTGTCCTCCTGGGAGGTTGTTTGTGCCTATCGCTTTAAGACACAAGATTTTTAAGGAACACCACGATACGGTCCTTGCTGGGCACCCGGGGGCAAGAGCCACACTGGATCTCATCGCTCGGAGATTCTGGTGGCCGGCGCTTCATAAGTCGGTTGAGGGTTTTGTGGCAGCCTGCGAGACTTGCGCTCGTGCCAAAGTCGTGCCTCATTCACGGCCATCAGGTCCTCTCCTTCCCTTACCCATTCCTTCCGGTCCTTGGACACATCTGTCCATGGACTTCATAACGGACCTGCCTCGTTCCTCAGGGAAGACTGTGATTCTGGTGGTGGTGGACCGTTTTGGCAAAATGGTGCATTTCATCCCTTTTCCTGGTTTGCCTAATGCTAAGACGCTGGCGCAGGCATTTATTGATCACATTGTCAAATTGCACGGTATTCCTTCAGACATAGTCTCTGATAGGGGCACGCAGTTTGTTTCCAGATTCTGGAAGGCTTTCTGTTCCCGCTTGGGGGTTCGGTTGTCATTCTCTTCTGCTTTCCACCCGCAGTCGAATGGCCAGACAGAGCGCGTCAATCAGACTGACATATCTGGAGATTTTTGTCCCTTGCTGAGTTTGCTTTAAATAACCGTCGTCAGGAGTCCTCTGATAAGTCACAATTTTTTGGTGCATATGGGTTTTATCCGCAGTTTGGGACTTTCTCGGGAGAGGGGTCTTCTGGTTTACCTGATGAGGACAGATTCTCCTCGTCTTTGTCATCTATTTGGCAAAAGATTCAGGATAATCTAAAGAGCATGAGTGAAAGATATAAGCGTGTGGCAGATAAGAGACGTGTGCTTGGTCCGGACCTGAATGTTGGTGATCTGGTGTGGTTGTCTACCAAGAATATCAAATTGAAGGTTCCCTCCTGGAAGTTGGGTCCTAGGTTTATTGGGCCTTACAAAATCCTGTCTGTCATCAATCCTGTTGCCTACCGTCTTGATCTTCCTCAGACTTGGAAGATCCATAATGTTTTTCATAAGTCCTTATTGAAACCTTATGTTCAACCCATTGTACCCTCGTCTTTGCCTCCTCCTCCGATTATGGTTGATGGGAATCTTGAATTTCAGGTCTCTAGGATTGTGGATTCTCGGCTTGTATGCGGTTCTCTCCAGTACCTTGTTCATTGGGAGGGTTATGGTCCTGAGGAGAGGATGTAGGTCCCAGTGATGGACATTAAGGCCTCTCGTCTCATCAGGGCTTTCCATAGGTCCCATCCTGAGAAGGTGGGCTCTGAGTGTCCGGAGTCCACTCGTAGAGGGAGGGGTACTGCCACAACCAGACAGCTGAGAAGCTCTGACAGAAGCCTTTCAGAACCTCCTCCTTGAGTTTCTTTGTTGTGATGTTCAGTTGCTCATCTCGTTAGCCTCTCTCAGCTGTCATGTAGTTTTGGTGCAGGGAAAGTCTCAGGTCTTGTGCAGGGGTCTCCCTTTGGTTCCTTAGCTTTGGATCCAGTGAGTCATATATGCATGTTGCTTTGTCTTGTTTCCTGTACACCGTCCGTGACAGGCACGCTTCCATGGCCCAAATGTTCGAACGTAAAAAGTTGATGACGCCGGATAACCCTCTTTCCCAATGGCTGACTGCTGGCTTCTCGGAACTGCTAGCATGCCAACTACTGCCATATAAAGTGGTGGACTCGGAGGCCTTTATAAAATTTATGGACATTGGCACACCACAATGGAAGGTTCCTGGAAGGAAATATTTGTCCCAGAAGGGCATCTGAGAGCTACATATATGGCCATGTTCAGCGGCAAGTGAATATATCTCTGGCACACAGTGTCGGTGCCAAGATACATCTGACCACAGACAAGTGGTCTAGCAAACACGGGCAGGGTAGGTACATAACCTTTACTGCCCACTGGGTGAACCTTCTGACGGCTATGAAGCATGCAACCCGTGGCACCCGTGTGGATTTGGTGTTACCGCCACGGATTGCATAAAGGCCTGCCTCTTCTTCTCCTCCTCCTACTCCATCCTCCATCTCCTCCTCGGCTGACTCCTCCTTTTCCACTGCTACCCTTTTCCCCTGCTCCCCAGAACCTATTCGACGTGCCAGGTTAGACGTTGCCATGCCGTGCTGAGGCTGTTGCGCCTGGAGGCCAAGAGCCACACAGGTCCTGCGCTGCTTTCAGATCTTCGGTCATAGGCCAATCAGTGGCTAACCCCGCTCAATTTGACAGTTGGTAAAGTGGTGTACGAAAACGGTGCCAATCTGCTGAGCACGCTGAAACAGGGCAATATGACACACGTGCTGTGCATGGCACACGTCCTGAACTTAGTCGTGCAGCGATTCGTTGCCAAATACTTTAGGGTCCAGGACATCTTGCAGCAGCAAAATCTCTGGCCATTTTAGAAGATCTTACATGGCACCATTTGCCCGTCAAACATTTGATTTGTGACTGCCTGACGCGCTGGAACTCCACCTTGTATATGCGTGATACGCTGCTCTAGCAAAAATGTGCCACTAACAACTTCCTGTATGAACTCTGTGGCAGGAGAGGTTCTGGGAGCTTGGTTTTTTTTTCACAGCGCCAGTGGCTGCTCATGTGCGATGAATGCAGACTTCTGCGACCATTTGATGAAATTACCAAACTGGTCAGTCCCAGCCAGGGCACCATCAGTGACATCGTACCTTATGCCTTATTTCTGGAGAGTGCATTGCGTTGTGTCATTAATCAAGCCGTCGAGGAGCAGGAGCAGGAAGATGAGGAAGTCACAATGTTGAATGAATTCCCAGGAGGGGCTACTCCTTCTGAGACAAGTCAGCAGGAGTTTGAAGAGGAGTCAGAGGAGGATGGTGACTGAGGGGAGGAGGAGGAGGAGGAGGAGAAGCAAGAAGAGCAGGCTTTAAACTTTTATGGGATCCCTGGTGTTGTCCGTGGATGGGGGGAGGAGACCAAGGATGACATTCTCCTGGGCAATGAGCAGGAGCCAGGCCACTCCTCCGCTTCCAATTTAGTGCAAATGGGGGCCTTCATGCTCCAGTGTTTGAAGAAGGACCTGTCAGAATGCAGCATTTCCATGCCTTGCTTTGAGAGATGCTGCATTCTGCTGTTGCGGGCGCTGGCAGAGGAATTTTCACCCACAGTTGCGGGTACCAATTCTACAGCGCATACAAGAAAAGAGCGGTTTAAAGATGTGTTGGTCACTTCAGATATGAGATCATTCTTGCAGTCAACCCATCGACAGCCGTCCTCTGGATCCAGCCTCAGGGAACGCCTAGACCGACAGGTGTCCGACAACATCGGGTTAATGGCCAATGTGGACGCTCTGAGAAGAAAGGAACCCCTTGACTACTGGATGTACAGGTTTGAGCTGTGGCCAGAGCTGGCACAATTTGCCATCAAACTCTTGGCTTGCCCCTCGTCGAGTGTCCTGTCCGAAAGGACATTCAGCGCAGCAGGGGGGAATGTGACCGATAATCGCACTCGCCTAGCTCCCGACAGTGTGGACTACCTCACATTTCAAAAAATGAATGAGGCATGGATCTCAGAGGAATTCAACACTTGTGACGACCACGTTTAGTTGAACTTCCTCTTGCCAGCCCAAACATATCTTGCCACCACCCAGAACAAATAAAATAATGGTCCCTGTCTTATGTAACTACAGCACCATAAAAGGCCTTTTATGTCTGGTGAATGCCTAATGTTTGGGACCTCGGAGGAATTCAACACCTGTGACGACTGGTTATCGAATTTCAACTATTATCATTTGAGGGGTGAATTTCGTTTTTATGTTTTTAATCCATTTTTTTCTTTTTTTTTTCTTTTAAACATATGTATTTAACATGTATTTGTACTGGCTTGCAGTGAAATTGATTTCCAATGACAGTCTAATATATTGCCAGCCACATAATCACTTGATGTTTTCTGTCCGGTGAATGAATAATTTTTGGGGCGTGTAGTCCACTGGCCTGCAATAAAATTGATATCCATTGACGTCTAATAAACCTCCGGCCACATAATCACTTGATCTTTTAGGTACGGTGAATGCATAAGTTTTGGGGTCTGTAATCTAACTGGCCAACAGTAAAATTGTTATACGGTGACCACTTAATGTGCCTCCAGCCACATTATCAATAGTTTTTTTCTGTCCGGTGAATGAATAATTTTTTGGGCCTGTAGTCCACTGGCCTGCAGTAAAATTGATATTCATTGACCATCTAATATACCTCCAGCAACATAATAACTTGATCTTTTATGTACGGTGAATGCCTAATTGTTGGGGCCTCGGATGAATTCCACACCTGTGACGACCACGTGTTATCGAATTTCACCTATTATCATTTGGGGTTTATTCAAGAAGGGGGATTTCGTTAGCCATGGTTTTTAATCAAATTTTATATTTTTAGTTCTTTTAAACATACGGTATGTATTTGACATTTATTTTTACTGGCCTGCAGTAAAATTGATCTCCAATGACCATCTAATATACTGTACATCCAGGCACATAATCACTTGTTTTTTTCTGAACATTGAATGCATAATTTATGGGGCCTATGCTCCACTGGCCGAAAGTAAAATTGTTATCCAATGACCGTCTAAAATACCTCCAGCCACATAATCACTTGTTTTTTTCTGTCCAGTGAATGCATAATTTATAGGGCCTATACTTCACTGGCCTACAGTAAAATTGTTATCCATATCCACTGACCTTCTAATATACCTCCAGCCACATAATCACTTGTTCTTTTATGTCCAGTGAATGCATAATTTTGCGGGCCTGTACTCCACTTGCCTTCAGTAAAATTGTTATTCAGTGAAAGCCTAATATATCTCCAGCCACACAAACATTTGTTTTTTTATGTCTGGTGAATGCCTAATGTTTGGGGCCTGGTTTCCACTGGACTGCAGTAAATTTTTTATCCACTGACCGCCTAATATACCTCCAGCCACATAATCACTTGTTCTTTTCTGTCTGGTGAATGCCTAATGTTTGGGACCTGTACTCCACTGGCCTAAAGTAAAATCCATATCCACTGACCATCTAATATACCTCCAGCCACATAATCACTTGTTCTTTTCTGTCCAGTGAATGCATAATTTTTGGGGCCTGATCTCCACTGGACTGCAGTAAATTTTGTATCCACTGACTGCCTAATATACCTCCAGCCACATAATCACTTGTTCTTTTCTGTCCGATGAATGCCTAATGTTTGGGGCCTGTACTCCACTGGCCTACAGTAATATCCATATCCACTGACTGTCTAATATGCCTCCAGCCACATAATCACTTGTTCTTTTCTGTCAGATGAATGCATATTTTGTGGGGCCTGTACTCCACTGGCCTACAGTAAAATTGTTATTTAGTGAACGCCTAATGTACCTCCAGCAACATTATCACTTGTTTTTTTCTGTCCAGTGAATGCCTAATGTTTGGGGCCTGATCTCCACTGGACTGCAGTACAATTTTTATCCACTGACCGCCTAATATACCTCCAGCAACATAATTACTTGTTCTTTTGTCACTGTCCATGTTGTGGGACGATTTGTGCACTTCTTGTAACTATTTGGTGGCTGCAATAATGCCCTGAAGTTTTTTTAGGTTCGCTTGCCATTAAAGTAAATGGGGCCCGACGCGAACTTGTTGTTTGCGAACATTTGATCACGTTCGCAAATCTTCTCGGCCGATGTTCGTCCATCACAATTAGCCACTCAAATGTTCGCGAACTGTGTGTTCGCAGCGGGCCCCATAGACTTGAATGGCAGGCGAACTTGAAAAACCTTATATTTGCAGCCACCAAATAATTACTAGAAGTGCACAAATAGTCCCATAACATTGACAGTGACATACCAGATGTATTATTCGAATTTGCGATCTCGATTAATATTTTTTTTTCAATGCAAAATATTGTCAATGTAATTTTTACGTATGCGTATGCGCAAAATAGGTGCAGCCTACTACAGCAACTGGTTTCCACCAGACAGAAGTTGTATGTGATCAGAAAAGATGGTTGGCAACAATTTTCGCAATGTTGAGGAAGAACTCCTGATCACGTTCAGTAAATTGACATTAAAGCAGTGTATTTGATTACATTTCACATGCGTGTTAGAACAATCGCTGTATATGCAGATCGAGTGTTTTAAAAAAAAGCGCCATTGGGAAAATCCCTAATGATGCAATTTTTTTTTTCGTGGTAAACACAACTTCATATTTTATAAGGTCTCATGAGATATTAGTGATTGGTGCACTAAGTATTGTTGTAACAACTTGAGACATCACAGGTAAATTACACCAGTAGAAATTTTTGGTCTCAATAGCGTTTGGCACTCTGTGTAGCAGAGGTAACGCAGCAAAACCGCAAACAAATACTGCGCTACCTAAATGCACTATATAGAATGTATATTATCGGTATATAACACCACTGCTTCAATCAGTTTTTTTGTGGGGCAACTGGTAAATCACACCAGTAGAAATTATTTGTTCCAATAGCGTTTGGCACTCTGTGTGGCTGCAGAATCGCAGCAGAACCGCACACAACTGCTGTACAATGCATTTGCACTATAATATACTTTCTATGTTAGAAAGTATATTATAAGTATATTACACCCCTCAGTAAGTCACACCTATCGATAGCACACCTATACCAGTCCTTAAAAGGCATTTTGCTGCCCTATTAGCTAGCATTTTGTGTCCCTAACAGCCTGTCCCTGCTTCACATAGCAACCTCTCCCTACACTGGCAAAAGACTGAATGTAAAATGTCTGCCAGCTCGTGTTTTTTTCTCGTGTTTTTTTTAGAGGGTGGGGGTGTTTCCATGTGCTGAAACATCTCAATTGGCTGTCCTGTACCACCTGGTGGATGTGTCATGGGTCAAAGTTCTTCACAATGTAAAAGTTTATGGTGGTCCCGAATATCGCCATATGTTTGCATGTTCTGCGAATCGCGAATGCGCAAAGTTCGCTGCGAAACGACAGGCGGGGCGAACTGCAAGGCCATCTCTACCTATAACTACAGTATGTATAAATATATCATGGGGCCAGTACAGACATTTCTCTCATCATTAGGGATGAGCGAACTCGAACTGTATAGTTCGGGTTCGTACCGAATTTTGGGGTGTCCGTGACACGGACCCGAACCCGGACATTTTCGTAAAAGTCCGGGTTCGGGTTCGGTGTTCGTTGCTTTCTTGGCGCTTTTGTGACGCTTTCTTGGCGCTTTTTGAAAGGCTGCAAAGCAGCCAATCAACAAGCGTCATACTACTTGCCCCAAGAGGCCGTCACAGCCATGCCTACTATTGGCATGGCTGTGATTGGCCAGAGCACCATGTGACCCAGCCTCTATTTAAGCTGGAGTCACATAGCGCCGCCCGTCACTCTGCTCTGATTAGCGTAGGGAGAGGTTGCGGATGCGACAGTAGGGCGAGATTAGGCAGATTAACTCCTCCATAGGACTTGATTATTGATCGATCTGCAGCTGTGCATCATTGAGCTGCTGAAATTCAATTGCTCACTGTTTTTAGGCTGCCCAGACCGTTTGTCAGTCACTTTTTTCTGGGGTGATCGGCGGCCATTTTGTGTCTTGTGCGGTGCTGCGACCAAGTGCATCCAAGCTGCGACCAAGTGCATTTAACCCTCAATGGTGTGGTTGTTTTTTGGCTAAAGCCTACATCAGGGTGAAGCAGTCACACCAAGTGCATTTAACCAGCAATAGTCTGTTCATTTTTTGGCCATATACTACATCAGGGGCAAGCTGCGCCTGTCACCAAGTGCATTTAACCCTCAATGGTGTGGTTGTTTTTTGGCTAAAGCCTACATCAGGGTGAAGCTGTCACACCAAGTGCATTTAACCAGCAATAGTCTGTTTATTTTTTGGCCATATACTACATCAGGGGCAAGCTGCGCCTGTCACCAAGTGCATTTAACCCTCAGTAGTGTGGTTCGTCAAGCTGTGACACCAAGTGCATTTAACCAGCAATAGTCTGTTCATTTTTTGGCCATATACTACATCAGGGGCAAGCTGCGCCCGTCACCAAGTGCATTTAACCCTCAGTAGTGTGGTTGGTCAAGCTATCACACCAAGTGCATTTAACCAGCAATAGTCTGTTCATTTTTTGGCCATATACTAAATCAGGGGCAAGCTGCGCCCGTCACCAAGTGCATTTAACCAGCAATAGTTTGTTCATTTTTTGGCCATATACTACATCAGGGGCAAGCTGCGCCCGTCACCAAGTGCATTTAACCCTCAGTAGTGTGGCTGGTCAAGCTATCACACCAAGTGCATTTAACCAGCAATAGTCTGTTCATTTTTTGGCCATATACTAAATCAGGGGCAAGCTGCGCCCGTCACCAAGTGCATTTAACCAGCAATAGTCTGTTCATTTTTTGGCCATATACTACATCAGGGGCAAGCTGCGCCCGTCACCAAGTGCATTTAACCCTCAGTAGTGTGGTTGGTCAAGCTATCACACCAAGTGCATTTAACCAGCAATAGTCTGTTCATTTTTTGGCCATATACTAAATCAGGGGCAAGCTGCGCCCGTCACCAAGTGCATTTAACCAGCAATAGTCTGTTCATTTTTTGGCCATATACTACATCAGGGGCAAGCTGCGCCCGTCACCAAGTGCATTTAACCCTCAGTAGTGTGGTTGGTCAAGCTATCACACCAAGTGCATTTAACCAGCAATAGTCTGTTCATTTTTTGGCCATATACTAAATCAGGGGCAAGCTGCGCCCGTCACCAAGTGCATTTAACCAGCAATAGTCTGTTCATTTTTTGGCCATATACTACATCAGGGGCAAGCTGCGCCCGTCACCAAGTGCATTTAACCCTCAGTAGTGTGGTTCGTCAAGCTGTGACACCAAGTGCATTTAACCACTTCAGCCCCGCTAGGTGAAACCCCCTTCATGACCAGAGCACTTTTTACACTTCTGCACTACACTACTTTCACCGTTTATCGCTCGGTCATGCAACTTACCACCCAAATGAATTTTACCTCCTTTTCTTCTCACTAATGGAGCTTTCATTTGGTGGTATTTTATTGCTGCTGACATTTTTACTTTTTTTGTTATTAATCAAAATGTAACGATTTTTTTGCAAAAAAATGACATTTTTCACTTTCAGCTGTAAAATTTTGCAAAAAAAACGACATCCATATATAAATTTTTCGCCAAATTTATTGTTCTACATGTCTTTGATAAAAAAAAAATGTTTGGGCAAAAAAAAATGGTTTGGGTAAAAGTTATAGCATTTACAAACTATGGTACAAAAATGTGAATTTCCGCTTTTTGAAACAGCTCTGACTTTCTGAGCACCTGTCATGATTCCTGAGGTTCTACAATGCCCAGACAGTAGAAAACCCCCACAAATGACCCCATTTCGGAAAGTAGACACCCTAAGGTATTCGCTGATGGGCATAGTGAGTTCATAGAACTTTTTATTTTTTGTCACAAGTTAGCAGAAAATGATGATGATTTTTATTTTTTTTATTTTTCTTACAAAGTCTCATATTCCACTAACTTGCGACAAAAAATAAAAAATTCTAGGAACTCGCCATGCCCCTCACGGAATACCTTGGGGTGTCTTCTTTCCAAAATGGGGTCACTTGTGGCGTAGTTATACTGCCCTGGCAATTTAGGGGCCCAAATGTGTGAGAAGAACTTTGCAATCAAAATGTGTAAAAAATGACCGGTGAAATCCAAAAGGTGCACTTTGGAATATGTGCCCCTTTGCCCACCTTGGCAGCAAAAAAGTGTGACACATCTGGTATCGCCGTACTCAGGAGAAGTTGGGGAATGTGTTTTGGGGTGTCATTTTACATATACCCATGCTGGGTGAGAAAAATATCTTGGTCAAATGCCAACTTTGTATAAAAAAATGGGAAAAGTTGTCTTTTGCCAAGATATTTCTCTCATCCAGCATGGGTATATGTAAAATGACACCCCAAAACACATTCCCCAACTTCTCCTGAGTACGGCGATACCAGATGTGTCACACTTTTTTGCTGCCAAGGTGGGCAAAGGGGCACATATTCCAAAGTGCACCTTTCAGATTTTGCAGGCCATTTTTTACACATTTTGATTGCAAGGTACTTCTTACACATTTGGGCCCCTAAATTGCCAGGGCAGTATAACTACGCCACAAGTGACCCCATTTTGGAAAGAAGACACCCCAAGGTATTCCGTGAGGGGCATGGCGAGTTCCTAGAATTTTTTATTTTTTGTCACAAGTTAGCGGAAAATGATGATTTATTTTTTTTCTCTTTTTTCCTTACAAAGTCTCATATTCCACTAACTTGCGACAAAAAATAAAAAATTCTAGGAACTCGCCATGCCCCTCACGGAATACCTTGGGGTGTCTTCTTTCCAAAATGGGGTCACTTGTGGCGTAGTTATACTGCCCTGGCAATTTAGGGGCCCAAATGTGTAGAAGTACCTTGCAATCAAAATGTGTAAAAATGGCCTGCAAAATCTGAAAGGTGCACTTTGGAATATGTGCCCCTTTGCCCACCTTGGCAGCAAAAAAGTGTGACACATCTGGTATCGCCGTACTCAGGAGAAGTTGGGGAATGTGTTTTGGGGTGTCATTTTACATATACCCATGCTGGATGAGAGAAATATCTTGGCAAAAGACAACTTTTCCCATTTTTTTATACAAAGTTGGCATTTGACCAAGATATTTTTCTCACCCAGCATGGGTATATGTAAAATGACACCCCAAAACACATTCCCCAACTTCTCCTGAGTACGGCGATACCAGATGTGTCACACTTTTTTGCTGCCAAGGTGGGCAAAGGGGCACATATTCCAAAGTGCACCTTTCGGATTTCACCGGTCATTTTTTACACATTTTGATTGCAAAGTTCTTCGCACACATTTGGGCCCCTAAATTGCCAGGGCAGTATAACTACGCCACAAGTGACCCCATTTTGGAAAGAAGACACCCCAAGGTATTCTGTGAGGGGCATGGCGAGTTCCTAGAATTTTTTTTTTTTTGTCGCAAGTTAGTGGAATATGAGACTTTGTAAGGAAAAAAGAAAAAAAAAGAAAAATCATAATTTTCCGCTAACTTGTGACAAAAAATAAAAAATTTGAGGAACTCGCCGTGCCCCTCACGGAATACCTTGGGGTGTCTTCTTTCCAAAATGGGGTCACTTGTGGCGTAGTTATACTGCCCTGGCAATTTAGGGGCCCAAATGTGTAAGAAGTACCTTGCAATCAAAATCTGTAAAAAATGGCCTGTGAAATCCGAAAGGTGCACTTTGGAATGTGTGCCCCTTTGCCCACCTTGGCTGCAAAAAAGTGTCACACATCTGGTATCGCCGTACTCAGGAGAAGTTGGGGAATGTGTTTTGGGATGTCATTTTACATATACCCATGCTGGGTGAGAGAAATATCTTGGCAAAAGACAACTTTTCCTATTTTTTTATACAAAGTTGGCATTTGACCAAGATATTTCTCTCACCCAGCATGGGTATATGTAAAATGACACCCCAAAACACATTCCCCAACTTCTCCTGAGTACGGTGATACCAGATGTGTCACACTTTTTTGCAGCCTAGATGCGCAAAGGGGCCCAAATTCCTTTTAGGAGGGCATTTTTAGACATTTGGATCCCAGACTTCTTCTCACACTTTCGGGCCCCTAAAAAGCCAGGGCAGTATAAATACCCCACATGTGACCCCACTTTGGAAAGAAGACACCCCAAGGTATTCAATGAGGGGCCTGGCGAGTTCCTAGAAATTTTTTATTTTTTGCATAAGTTAGCGGAAATTGATTTTTTTTTGTTTTTTTCTCACAAAGTCTCACTTTCCGCTAACTTAGGACAAAAATTTCAATCTTTCATGGACTCAATATGCCCCTCAGCAAATACCTTGGGGTGTCTTCTTTCCAAAATGGGGTCACATGTGGGGTATTTATACTGCCCTGGCTTTTTAGGGGCCCTAAAGCGTGAGAAGAAGTCTGGAATATAAATGTCTAAAAATGTTTACGCATTTGGATTCCGTGAGGGGTATGGTGCGTCCATGGGAGATTTTATTTTTTGACACAAGTTAGTGGAATATGAGACTTAGTAAGAAAAAACAAAAACAAAAAAAAAATTTCCGCTAACTTGTGCCAAAAAAAATGTCTGAATTTAGCCTTACAGGGGGGGGGGGTGATCAATGACAGGGGGGGTGATCAATGACAGGGGGGTGATCAATGACAGGGGGGGTGATCAATGACAGGGGGGTGATCACCCATATAGACTCCCGGATCACCCCCCTGTCATTGATCACCCCCCTGGTAAGGCTCCATTCAGACGTCCGTATAATTTTTACGGATCCATGGATCGGATCCGCAAAACACATGCGGACGTCTGAATGGAGCCTTACAGGGGGGTTATCAATGACAGGGGGTGATCAGGGTGATCACCCCCCTGTCACTGATCACACCCCCTGTAAGGCTCCATTCAGACATCCGCATGATTTTTTACGGATCCATGGATACATGGATCGGATCCACAAAAAACATGCGGACGTCTGAATGGAGCCTTACAGG
This sequence comes from Bufo gargarizans, assembly GCF_014858855.1. Lineage (NCBI taxonomy): Eukaryota > Metazoa > Chordata > Amphibia > Anura > Bufonidae > Bufo > Bufo gargarizans. The sequence goes on along the minus strand of NC_058081.1, from coordinate 408,961,864 downwards.
GGGGTTATCAATGACAGGGGGTGATCAGGGTGATCACCCCCCTGTCACTGATCACACCCCCTGTAAGGCTCCATTCAGACATCCGCATGATTTTTTACGGATCCATGGATACATGGATCGGATCCACAAAAAACATGCGGACGTCTGAATGGAGCCTTACAGGGGGGTTATCAATGACAGGGGGTGATCAGGGTGATCAGGGTGATCACCCCCCTGTCACTGATCACACCCCCTGTAAGGCTCCATTCAGACATCCGCATGATTTTTTACGGATCCATGGATACATGGATCGGATCCACAAAAAACATGCGGACGTCTGAATGGAGCCTTACAGGGGGGTTATCAATGACAGGGGGTGATCAGGGTGATCACCCCCCTGTCACTGATCACACCCCCTGTAAGGCTCCATTCAGACATCCGCATGATTTTTTACGGATACATGGATCGGATCCACAAAAAACATGCGGACGTCTGAATGGAGCCTTACAGGGGGGTTATCAATGACAGGGGGTGATCAGGGTGATCACCCCCCTGTCACTGATCACACCCCCTGTAAGGCTCCATTCAGACATCCGCATGATTTTTTACGGATCCATGGATACATGGATCGGATCCACAAAAAACATGCGGACGTCTGAATGGAGCCTTACAGGGGGGTTATCAATGACAGGGGGTGATCAGGGTGATCACCCCCCTGTCACTGATCACACCCCCTGTAAGGCTCCATTCAGACATCCGCATGATTTTTTACGGATCCATGGATACATGGATCGGATCCACAAAAAACATGCGGACGTCTGAATGGAGCCTTACAGGGGGGTGATCAATGACAGGGGGGTGATCAGGGAGTGTATATGGGTGATCACCCGCCTGTCATTGATCACCCCCTGTAAGGCTCCATTCAGACGTCCGCATGTGTTTTGTGGATCCGATCCATGTATTCATGGATCCGTAAAAATCATGCGGACGTCTGAATGGAGCCTTACAGGGGGGTGATCAATGACAGGGGGTGATCAGGGAGTGTATATGGGTGATCACCCCCCTGTAAGGCTCCATTCAGACGTCCGCATGTGTTTTTGCGGATCCGATCCATGTATCCATGGATCCGTAAAAATCATGCGGACGTCTGAATGGAGCCTTACAGGGGGGTGATCAATGACAGGGGGGTGATCAATGACAGGGGGTGATCAGGGAGTGTATATGGGTGATCACCCGCCTGTCATTGATCACCCCCCTGTAAGGCTCCATTTAGACGTCCGTATGCGTTTTGCGGATCCGATCCATGTATCCGTGGATCCGTAAAAATCATACGGACGTCTGAACGGAGCCTGACAGGGGGGTGATCAATGACAGGGCGGTGATCAATGACAGGGGGGTGATCAGGGAGTTTATATGGGGTGATCATGGGTGATCAGGGGTTTATAAGGGGTTAATAAGTGACGGGGGGGGGGGTGTAGTGTAGTGTAGTGTTTGGTGCGACTGTACTGACCTACCTGAGTCCTCTGGTGGTCGATCCTAACAAAAGGGACCACCAGAGGACCAGGTAGGAGGTATATTAGACGCTGTTATGAAAACAGCGTCTAATATACCTGTTAGGGGTTAAAAAATTCGGATCTCCAGCCTGCCAGCGAACGATCGCCGCTGGCATGCTGGAGATCCACTCGCTTACCTTCCGTTCCTGTGAGCGCGCGCGCCTGTGTGCGCGCGTTCACAGGAAATCTCGCGTCTCGCGAGATGACGCGTATATGCGTCCAGGAGGAGAAAAGCAACCACCTTCCGGACGCATCGGCGCGTTAGGCGGTCCGGAGGTGGTTAACCAGCAATAGTCTGTTCATTTTTTGGCCATATACTACATCAGGGGCAAGCTGCGCCCGTCACCAAGTGCATTTAACCAGCAATAGTGTGGTTATTTTTTGGCCATATCCCAGTCTAATTCTGTCACTAAATCCATACCGGTCACCCAGCACCTAAATACTAGGCCTCAAATTTATATCCCGCTAAATCTCTCGTTACCGCTGTCCTGTTGTGGCTGGGAAAGTTATTTAGTGTCCGTCAAAGCACATTTTTTGTTCTGGGTTGAAGTACAATTCCCAATTTAGCAATTTCATAATTTAGTGGTTCCTGCTATATCAGAGCTATTTGAAATCTATCCCTAAAAGGGTATATAATATTCAAGGTGCACATAGGGTCATTCAGAATAACTTCACACACACGCTACTGTGCATTTCCAAGTCTAATTCTGTCGCTAAATCCATACCGGTCACCCAGCGCCTAAATACTAGGCCTCAAATTTATATCCCGCTAAATCTCTCATTACCGCTGTACTGTTGTGGCTGGGAAAGTTATTTAGTGTCCGTCAAAGCACATTTTTTGTTCTGGGTTGAAGTACAATTCCCAATTTAGCAATTTCATAATTTAGTGGTTCCTGCTATATCAGAGCTATTTGAAATCTATCCCTAAAAGGGTATATAATATTCAAGGTGCACATAGGGTCATTCAGAATAACTTCACACACACGCTACTGTGCATTTCCAAGTCTAATTCTGTCGCTAAATCCATACCGGTCACCCAGCGCCTAAATACTAGGCCTCAAATTTATATCCCGCTAAATCTCTCGTTACCGCTGTACTGTTGTGGCTGGGAAAGTTATTTAGTGTCTGTCAAAGCACATTTTTTGTTCTGGGTTGAAGTACAATTCCCAATTTAGCAATTTCATAATTTAGTGGTTCCTGCTATATCAGAGCTATTTGAAATCTATCCCTAAAAGGGTATATAATATTCAAGGTGCACATAGGGTCATTCAGAATAACTTCACACACACGCTACTGTGCATTTCCAAGTCTAATTCTGTTAGTAAATCCATACCGGTCACCCAGCGCCTAAATACTAGGCCTCAAATTTATATCCCGCTGAATTTGAATACAATACATTGGGCCAAATAATATTTTTGTTGTTGTGGTGAACCATAACAATGAGAAAAACATCTAGTAAGGGACGCGGACGTGGACATGGTCGTGGTGGTGTTAGTGGACCCTCTGGTGCTGGGAGAGGACGTGGCCGTTCTGCCACATCCACACGTCCTAGTGTACCAACTACCTCAGGTCCCAGTAGCCGCCAGAATTTACAGCGATATATGGTGGGGCCCAATGCCGTTCTAAGGATGGTAAGGCCTGAGCAGGTACAGGCATTAGTCAATTGGGTGGCTGACAGTGGATCCAGCACGTTCACATTATCTCCCACCCAGTCTTCTGCAGAAAGCGCACAGATGGCGCCTGAAAACCAACCCCATCAGTCTGTCACATCACCCCCATGCATACCAGGGAAACTGTCTCAGCCTCAAGTTATGCAGCAGTCTCTTATGCTGTTTGAAGACTCCGCTGGCAGGGTTTCCCAAGGGCATCCACCTAGCCCTTCCCCAGCGGTGAAAGATATAGAATGCACTGACGCACAACCACTTATGTTTCCTGATGATGAGGACATGGGAATACCACCTCAGCATGTCTCTGATGATGACGAAACACAGGTGCCAACTGCTGCGTCTTTCTGCAGTGTGCAGACTGAACAGGAGGTCAGGGATCAAGACTGGGTGGAAGACGATGCAGGGGATGATGAGGTCCTAGACCCCACATGGAATGAAGGTCGTGCCACTGACTTTCACAGTTCGGAGGAAGAGGCAGTGGTGAGACCGAGCCAACAGCGTAGCAAAAGAGGGAGCAGTGGGCAAAAGCAGAACACCCGCCGCCAAGAGACTCCGCCTGCTACTGCCCGCCGCCATCTGGGACCGAGCACCCCAAAGGCAGCTTCAAGGAGTTCCCTGGCATGGCACTTCTTCAAACAATGTGCTGACGACAAGACCCGAGTGGTTTGCACGCTGTGCCATCAGAGCCTTAAGCGAGGCATTAACGTTCTGAACCTGAGCACAACCTGCATGACCAGGCACCTGCATGCAAAGCATGAACTGCAGTGGAGTAAACACCTTAAAACCAAGGAAGTCACTCAGGCTCCCCCTGCTACCTCTTCTGCTGCTGCCGCCTCGGCCTCTTCTGCTGCTGCCGCCTCGGCCTCTTCCTCCGCCTCTGGAGGAACGTTGGCACCTGCCGCCCAGCAAACAGGGGATGTACCACCAACACCACCACCACCACCTCCGTCACCAAGCGTCTCAACCATGTCACACGGCAGCGTTCAGCTCTCCATCTCACAAACATTTGAGAGAAAGCGTAAATTCCCACCTAGCCACCCTCGATCCCTGGCCCTGAATGCCAGCATTTCTAAACTACTGGCCTATGAAATGCTGTCATTTAGGCTGGTGGACACAGACAGCTTCAAACAGCTCATGTCGCTTGCTGTCCCACAGTATGTTGTTCCCAGCCGCCACTACTTCTCCAAGAGAGCCGTGCCTTCCCTGCACAACCAAGTATCCGATAAAATCAAGTGTGCACTGCGCAACGCCATCTGTGGCAAGGTCCACCTAACCACAGATACGTGGACCAGTAAGCACGGCCAGGGACGCTATATCTCCCTAACTGCACACTGGGTAAATGTAGTGGCAGCTGGGCCCCAGGCGGAGAGCTGTTTGGCGCACGTCCTTCCGCCGCCAAGGATCGCAGGGCAACATTCTTTGCCTCCTGTTGCCACCTCCTCCTTCTCGGCTTCCTCCTCCTCTTCTTCCACCTGCTCATCCAGTCAGCCACACACCTTCACCACCAACTTCAGCACAGCCCGGGGTAAACGTCAGCAGGCCATTCTGAAACTCATATGTTTGGGGGACAGGCCCCACACCGCACAGGAGTTGTGGCGGGGTATTGAACAACAGACCGACGAGTGGTTGCTGCCGGTGAGCCTCAAGCCCGGCCTGGTGGTGTGTGATAATGGGCGAAATCTCGTTGCAGCTCTGGGACTAGCCAATTTGACGCACATCCCTTGCTTGGCGCATGTGCTGAATTTGGTGGTGCAGAAGTTCATTCACAACTACCCCGACATGTCAGAGCTGCTGCATAAAGTGCGGGCCGTCTGTTCGCGCTTCCGGCGTTCACATCCTGCTGCTGCTCGCCTGTCTGCGCTACAGCGTAACTTCGGCCTTCCCGCTCACCGCCTCATATGCGACGTGCCCACCAGGTGGAACTCCACCTTGCACATGCTGGACAGACTGTGCGAGCAGCAGCAGGCCATAGTGGAGTTTCAGCTGCAGCACGCACGGGTCAGTCGCACTACAGAACAGCACCACTTCACCACCAATGACTGGGCCTCCATGCGAGACCTGTGTGCCCTGTTGCGCTGTTTCGAGTACTCCACCAACATGGCCAGTGGCGATGACACCGTTATCAGCGTTACAATACCACTTCTATGTCTCCTTGAGAAAACACTTAGGGCGATGATGGAAGAGGAGGTGGCCCAGGAGGAGGAGGAGGAGGAGGAAGAGGGGTCATTTTTAGCACTTTCAGGCCAGTCTCTTCGAAGTGACTCAGAGGGAGGTTTTTGGCAACAGCAGAGGCCAGGTACAAATGTGGCCAGCCAGGGCCCACTACTGGAGGACGAGGAGGACGAGGATGAGGAGGAGGTGGAGGAGGATGAGGATGAAGCATGGTCACAGCGGGGTGGCACCCAACGCAGCTCGGGTCCATCACTGGTGCGTGGCTGGGGGGAAAGGCAGGACGATGACGATACGCCTCCCACAGAGGACAGCTTGTCCTTACCCCTGGGCAGCCTGGCACACATGAGCGACTACATGCTGCAGTGCCTGCGCAACGACAGCAGAGTTGCCCACATTTTAACCTGTGCGGACTACTGGGTTGCCACCCTGCTGGATCCACGCTACAAAGACAATGTGCCCACCTTACTTCCTGCACTGGAGCGTGATAGGAAGATGCGCGAGTACAAGCGCACGTTGGTAGACGCGCTACTGAGAGCATTCCCAAATGTCACAGGGGAACAAGTGGAAGCCCAAGGCCAAGGCAGAGGAGGAGCAAGAGGTCGCCAAGGCAGCTGTGTCACGGCCAGCTCCTCTGAGGGCAGGGTTAGCATGGCAGAGATGTGGAAAACTTTTGTCAACACGCCACAGCTAACTGCACCACCACCTGATACGCAACGTGTTAGCAGGAGGCAACATTTCACTAACATGGTGGAACAGTACGTGTGCACACCCCTCCACGTACTGACTGATGGTTCGGCCCAATTCAACTTCTGGGTCTCTAAATTGTCCACGTGGCCAGAGCTAGCCTTTTATGCCTTGGAGGTGCTGGCCTGCCCGGCAGCCAGCGTTTTGTCTGAACGTGTATTCAGCACGGCAGGGGGCGTCATTACAGACAAACGCAGCCGCCTGTCTACAGCCAATGTGGACAAGCTGACGTTCATAAAAATGAACCAGGCATGGATCCCACAGGACCTGTCCGTCCCTTGTCCAGATTAGACATTAACTACCTCCCCTTAACCATATATTATTGGACTCCAGGGCACTTCCTCATTCAATCCTATTTTTATTTTCATTTTACCATTATATTGCGAGGCTACCCAAAGTTGAATGAACCTCTCCTCTGTCTGGGTGCCAGGGCCTAAATATATGCCAATGGACTGTTGCAGTGGTGGCTGACGTGAAGCCTCATTCTCTGCTATGACATGCAGACTAATTCTCTGCTGACATGAAGCCAGATTGTCTGTTACGGGACCTCTCTCCTCTGCCTGGGTGCTGGGCCTAAATATATGCCAATGGACTGTTGCAGTGGTGGCTGACGTGAAGCCTCATTCTCTGCTATGACATGCAGACTGATTCTCTGCTGACATGAAGCCAGATCCTCTGTTACGGGACCTCTCTCCTCTGCCTGGGTGCTGGGCCTAAATTTATGAAAATGGACTGTTGCAGTGGTGGGTGACGTGAAGCCTGATTCTCTGCTATGATATGAAGACTGATTCTCTGCTGACATGAAGCCAGATTCTCTGTTACGGGACCTCTCTCCTCTGCCTGGGTGCCGGGGCCTAAATATCTGAGAATGGACTGTTCCAGTGGTGGGTGACGGGAAGCCAGATTCTCTGCTATGGGACCTCTCTCCAATTGATTTTGGTTAATTTTTATTTATTTAATTTTTATTTTAATTCATTTCCCTATCCATATTTGTTTGCAGGGGATTTACCTACATGTTGCTGCCTTTTGCAGCCCTCTAGCCCTTTCCTGGGCTGTTTTACAGCCGTTTTAGTGCCGAAAAGTTCGGGTCCCCATTGACTTCAATGGGGTTCGGGTTCGGGACGAAGTTCGGATCGGGTTCGGATCCCGAACCCGAACATTTCCGGGAAGTTCGGCCGAACTTCTCGAACCCGAACATCCAGGTGTTCGCTCAACTCTACTCATCATCTATTTATTCCCAGGACTGTGACTGTGATGAGGAGACATCCTCTGAGTTTAGAGGAAAGAAGGTTTGTAAAGAAACATAGAAGAGGATTCTTTATGGTAAGAGCAGTGAAACTATGGAACACACAAAGGACTTGGATATATTTCTGGAGTGTAATAATATTACAGGATATAGTTATTACATTTCTGGAGTGTTTGTTGATCCAGGGAGTTATTCCGATTGCCTGATTGGAGTCGGGAAGGAATTTTTTCCCCTTAAAATTTGGAAAACCTCTACCTCACAGAGTTTTTTTAATTTTTTTACTCCCTCTGGATCAACAAGACGTGCAAGATAACAGGCTGAACTGGATGGACAGAAGTCTATTTTCAGCCTTACAAACTATGTGACTATGTTACTAAAGGCGAGTTCTTTTAGGGGTAACTATGCCCCCATCCACACTGAACACCCGCTCTGATGCCACTGGCCAGGCATGAAAGCATGCCAATGGCATTCAAGTTTGCATGCCCAGTTTTCCAGGGGATCATGGGCGACAGGGTGCAGTCCAAGTATGCCACTATATGCTGGTTGAGGTTCTGCTGGATATCCCGCTGCTGCTGTGTGTTTTCTTCAGTAAGCAGCTGAAAAAAACTGCTCATACTCCAGATTAAAATTGCTGCACATGGAGCTGGTTCTGCTCCTGCATAGTCATGGCAGTAGAGTGTGAGCGCAGAGGGTCTCCCTGGTCAGACCTTCCTGAGGATGGGCGATGGTGCTTGTAGGCAGCGATCAACTGACTACACAGCATGTCTCTATAGTAGTTCATTTTTTGCATCCCTCTCAAAAGGTCTAAAATATGTGCAACATGCCAGTCCGCAGGGGTAGAACACGTGAGATTCTCGGTGGGCCGAAGTGTACAAACAGTTCATCGGTTACTCACAGTTTAGCAGACGCCTCCCTGGGCCAGCAGTGCAGTGAAGGGGAGAACAGCACTGGATTCTCTGGGGCACACTCTATTACAGGGGACACCAGCCAGGTGGTGATGGAGGTGCCCTTGATGGTGATTGGGTTTCTGAGTGCTTGTGCGGCTGGGCCCCTGACTTAGGTAGTGTTGTGACGCCAGCACCTTGATGGTGCAAAATGTTGAGTGATAGTAGTATGAAAGCTTTACTATAACCAGGTTCTTGATAACAGTTTATATCCAGTAGTAATACAGTCACTAGTATACATGCAAGTTGGATGCGATGAATCCCATTAACAGGCTGTGCTGGTGGTAATGTGTCTGGCTAGGGTAGTTAGTTAGGTACTGACATTCCACTCTTTGCCTTGCTTCAGTCTTTGTTGAGGTAGCTCCAGTCTTGATCTTCTACACAAGTGATATGACAGAATCCTTATCTGTCAGTCCATCACCTAATTACAAAGGCGCCTTTAGCCTATAATAATGTCCCCGCCTTCCTTTGTCTTGATCCAATAATAAACTTGACCAGAAATTCACTTGTTACCCCTGAAGAGTAAATAGTAGAATGTAGACTGTCCTCTGTGTGTCTTCCTGGCTTTGTTACTCAAGCGTGCGATGGCTTCTCTGGGCCGTGGAGCCCCAAAAAAAAACTGAGAGGAGAGGGGACCTCTTCTTTCCCCTTAGATCCTCACTCCATCTCCTTCACAACTCCAAACTCACAACTCCCTAACTAGGCCTGAACTGCACTATTTATACTGTGATGCTACCCCATCTACTGGTGGATGTATGTAGTGCACCTGACAGCCTGCCAAAAAACGGATTTCACAAGGTAGTACAATGCAGCATGATATTACAGAAGACAACAAAAAGCTTTTGCAGTTCCCACATATGCTAGTGGGACGCTGCATATGAACCCATTTTTGACTGGTAGCGAGGGTCTAACAATGTGGATAGCCAGTAGTCATCCCTCTGCCTAATCATGACAATATGGCTGTCACTACACAAATATGACAGCGTGCCATTTGGCCATTTGTGAAAGGGACTCAGAAGGTCTCCCTGTCTCCATCTCTACTTCATACTGCAACGGTCTGTTGGTATCATCTACGTCTTCGCCCTTTAGCTTCTCATTCTTCTCCTGCTCCTTTTCTGTCACTTGGGTAGATAAACCACCTAGTTGTGTATAAAATTCCTAGTCATTTGTGTCCTCCTCCTCTGCCAGATCCTCCTCCTCAGGGCTCAGGTAGCCGTGAAATGTAGTTGCCACGTCTTCTGTCTTTTTGCCAATCAGAATTGTCAAGATCCCTTCCAGTACATTAAGGAGTGGAATGACATAATTTATTCCATAGTTCTGCCCACTGACAAATAAAGTGGCCTCCTCAATTCGCCTGAGCAAATGGCATGTGTCATGCATGAGCTGCCACTGGTCTACGTGGAAATTACACTGGGGAGTAGACCTGTCCATCTGCAGCATTAAGAAATTGTTGACCTCCTTCCTCTGCTTGTGCAGGCAGTCTATGTGGTGTGGAGTTCCAACGGGTGTAAACGTTGCATATCAGACAATGCTGGGGAAGAGCATTTTGCCTTTGCAGCTCAAGGAGGGCTTGTTTTGCAGGGTAATAGTGGATGAAATGCATGCACAGTTTGCTGGATATTTTTAACAGTTCAGTGGAAGAAATGGGTGACAACGACATTGAAGGCATGCATCATGTAGGGCTCATGGGTCAGCCAACCCTGGCGTAGCGCAGACAAAATGTTCTTCCCATTTTCAGGAACAATGCTTCCTATCTACAGTTAGTGAGGAGACAGCCAGTGTTCAAATTCTTTATTGATGATGCTGAATAGTTCCTCTCTGGTGTGGCTCAGTTCGCCATGGTTGTCCAGGTGCAGAACAGTGTGACATCGCTTAGCTTTGCATAGGTGATATGATGGAGGACAACAGTGAACTGTGCCTAGAGGGGAGGGTGAGGAAAAAGTAGTGGATGAGGAGGCAGAGGAGGACATTTGCACAGAAATCCCATGATTACAGCATGGAGGCATCATTGCTATCAACTTGCCAAGTTGCTGCAATGCCTGGTCTGGAACGACATTTACCCAGTGGGCTGTGAGCGACATACTGTATATTGTCCTTGATCATAGTTACAACTCCATACGTCAGCACTGGTGTGAACTGTACCAGATACCAAGAGGCCCAAAGATTAGTTCACCTTCTGTTCAACATACGTGTGTAGGGCTGGTACAGCTTTTTTGTAAAATAAAAGATGTGTGGCGTGCCAGAAAGTGTAGGATACACAAAAAATGCGTATATCATCTATAGTAAAGAATTACAATCCAAATGGAGTTAAAAAGCAATAATATATGATACACAAGTTATAAATATTATTAAATATTTATATTAAATATAAATATTTAGTGCAGGATATGCCACTTAGTTCACCTAGGAGGGGGGTGTACAAGATAAAATCATGACACTTGTCACCCTCACCTCACTCGCTGAGATTGCTAGTAGTTATCAAAATACCATGTCCTAAAAGATGATGGACCGGAGGACTTCTTGGTAAATGAAGGTTCTTTATTAAAGTCAAGCTCAATGCGTTTCAGGGAACACAGATAAATCCCCTTTTTCAGGAGGATACAATAAAAATTATCACTAAAAAACATGTTTAAATAGACATAGCAGACTTGCTCCATAATTCCCTGGTCACATGACTTCCGGACCGGAAGTGCATTATGCGTTCTACCCTGGAACTCATGATTATACTAATTTAATTGAGCCAGTATTCCCGTAAAAAAAATATAATTCAAAATGTGATAATAATCAAATATTGGTGAGGAATAAGTAGGTTGGATCCATTATTCACATCTTTGAAGGCAGTATATCGAGTGAAGTAAGCACTATCCTCACTTCCGGTTCACTCATTTCACTTCCGGTGAACATCCTGTCACGGCTGTAAGTGAGCAACAAGAGCCTACACAGTGAATAGCAACTGACCGGACCCAAACTAGGGAGGATAAAGGGTGACCCCTGTCAGACCCTAAAAGCTCTCCCTAAGCTGCTAAGCACATGTCCGGATCCATATGGTGGATCGAGACATGTCCACGTATCTAAGGCTGATGACCACTGAAACCCCTACAATAGTGGAAGAGGCACGGCCACCGGTGCCCTGCTCAGTATATGGACGGAACCGGGGTCGCTTCGGATCCAGTCAGCAAAGAAACAGAAACACACAATGTCAGAACACTTAACTGAAGGAGCTGCAGCTGCAGTGAAAACAGATCCAAAGTCAGCAGACAATATCCGAAGTACTTGCTTCAGCAGAACACAGATCCAGTGAAAAGATATCACACCGGTGAAGATACTCAAGCGAGAGATACAGCTCAAATGAAAAGTATAATCCGCACTTCTACAAAGGAGGAGGGGTGATTTAAAGGCAGCAAAATCAAACACAGGAGTGACAGCTGGGAGGAAGGAAACAGAAAGTAAAGACCTCATCACAGGGGTGGAGAAACAGGGCAGAGGGAACTCCTCCAAGCTCTAGTAGTGACATCATCACAGGGGTGGAGAAACAGAGCTGTGAGAACGTCTCAAAGCTCTGGTAGTGACACCCCCCTAGACAAAACTCCTGGGTGCTCCCCTGGTGGTGGGTGACATGAAGCCTGATTGTCTGCTATGACATAAAGCCTGATTCTCTGCTATGGGACCTCTCTCCTCTGTCTGGGTGCCAGGGCCTAAATATCTGACAATGGCCTGTTCTAGTGGTGGGTGACATGAAGCCTGATTCTCTGCTATGACATGAAGCCTGATTCTCTGCAATAGGACCTCTCTCCTCTGTCTGGGTGCCGGGGCCTAAATATCTGACAATGGCTTGTTCCAGTGGTGGGTGACGTGAAGCCTGATTCTCTGCTATGACATGAAGCCTGATTCTCTGCTATGGGACCTCTCTCCTCTGTCTGGGCCTAAATATCTGACAATGGCCTGTTCCAGTGGTGGGTGACGTGAAGCCTGATTCTCTGCTATGACATGAAGCCTGATTCTCTGCTATGACATGAAGCCTGAATCTCTGCTATGGGACCTCTCTCCTCTGTCTGTGTGCCGGGGCCTAAAAATATCTGACAGTGGCCTGATCCAGTGGTGGGTGACATGAAGCCTGATTCTCTGCTATGACATGAAGCCTGATTCTCTGCAATGGGACCTCTCTCCTCTGTCTGGGTACCGGGGCCTAAATATCTGACAGTGGCCTGTTCCAGTGTTGGGTGACGTGAAGCCCGATTCTCTGCTATGACATGAAGCCTGATTCTCTGCTATGGGACCTCTCTCCTCTGTCTGTGTGCCGGGGCCTAAATATCTGACAGTGGCCTGTTCCAGTGTTGGGTGACATGAAGCCTGATTCTCTGCCATGAGACTTCTCTCCAATTGATATTGGTTCATTTTAATTTATTTTATTTTTATTTTTATTCATTTCCCTATCCACATTTGTTTGCAGGGGATTTACCTACATGTTGCTGCGTTTTGCAGCCCTCTAGCCCTTTCCTGGGCTATTTTTCAGCCTTTTTAGTGCCGAAAAGTTCGGGTCCCCATTGACTTCAATAGGGTTCGGGTTCAGGGCGAAGTTCGGGTCGAGTTCGGATCCCGAACCCGAACATTTCCGGGAAGTTCGGCCGAACTTCTCGAACCCGAACATCCAGGTGTTCGCTCAACTCTAGTCACTATGCCTTACAGCAAGCAATCAAAAAGTACAATGAACCTCACAATGGTACCAATGGAAAAGTCACCGCATCCTGCAAAAAATGAGCCTCTACACAAGACGTTTGACACAAAAATAAAAAAAATCTGGCTCTCAAAAAATGTAAACACAAAAACTGAATTTTTTTCAAAAATGCTTTTATTGTGTAAGATTGCAAACAAACAAACAAAAAATAAATAAAAGACATATTAGGTATCACTGCTTCTGTTATGATCTACTCCATAAAAATATCTAATGGCCTAACCCATCAGGTTAATGCTGTAAAAATAATAATAAAAAAAACAAATTTTAAAAGCATAATAGTGAGCGGTCAAAAAGTACTGTGACGAACTGCGACCGCCGCGGCCACAATACGTCACGAAACCGTCACAGCGCCCCTAGTGGTCAATCCGCAAACAGGCCCCCCAGCCACTTCCAGCACACCGACAGTCTAACTTGAGTCCGTACAGTCGATAGGCTGAAAGCGCAGGGAGTGGACCTCCGATTGACCGCAAGTAAGCGTGCGACGAACTGCGACCGGAACTACACACAGGGTAGTTTAACTGCCACCACCTTGCAATTTATGGGAGCAAGGACCCCACTATCTAGATAACACAACCGAGTAGCTTTCCCTTCGGAGAGGCTAGGGTAAGTTTTTGCAGTGTTTGAAAACAGGCATATGGCTAGAGAAATGACTTGGAGGTCATTTATTATATATCTATATACAATACAAATTATCACGATGCACAGTAATTATTAACACAATAATCAAGGAGAGTATAGTCCAATAAACAAAAAGAGAGAAAAGAAAGAAAATACTTAGTTTCCGCAGAAAAGATGTCCGTTGGGGAAATAGTCAGTTGCAGGGGTCAAGTCCAAGAAGCCTTTGTCCAGTGTAATATGCCTACAGCCCACAGGTTCTCTGGCTGAGGCCCTCTTTAGGTGTTGTTAAAAGTGGAGAACTCCTTTAGCAGATCCTAGGTCTGTGTTATAAAGGCTCCCAGAATCAAGGCGGGGAATTGAGAGTCCGCCTGCTGGGCAGGCTGTATTCCTGAGGTGAATGTCAGTTCTGAAATATGGCATGTGCCATATCGTGGGATATCTCCGCTGTACACAAGTAACAAGCACATATTCACATTCCCCACAAAATATGGAGTTCAGGGATACCAAACATTACTATTATAACTGGTTCTATGATGGGGTAACACCATAACTTTACCTGGGCACATCTTAGAGTTATGTTTGTCCTATGTAAACGTCCAGTGACTTCTGAGTGACACGATGATGTAATTTTTACGTCCGTAAGATGCATGGGCTCTCTTAAAAAGGTAAAAATCATATCTCAGATTCATGTTGCAGTCTGGGAAACCTTGGTGCCGGCTTGTCTGCAGCAAGCCAGCTTACAGATCCTGATAGCAGCGACACCAATCGGCTCCCCCCAGGTGCCGTCTTCACACCTAGCTGTGATATCTCTTCAGGAAGAGAAGTTCTTTTGTCAACCATAGGAAGCCAGCTGTAATTGCGTTATCTGCTAGGCATCTATTGACTGACTTGAACAAAAGGACTATGTTGTTCTCTGGGTACAACAGAAGAAGACGCTCTGAATAATCAAATTGTAGGTTCTGGGGCCTAGGGAAATAATTACTGTTTAATAAGGCAGAGTAATATTGATAATATTGGGAGGACAGTTCAATATTCTCGCGGCTCATCCGTGACACCTCCCCCCGCATCTGTGGCTAGACATCTGTCCGCAAGACGGGTGGCGTCGCCGCTAACCTGCGCTGATCGGTCTGGATCGCCGTTGCACCGGGATAAGCCATCCGCATTTTGATGTCTGCTGCCTGCCCTGTGCTGGATGGTAAAATCGTACTGCTGCAGCGACAAGCTCCAACGTAGGAGTTTCCCGTTGGACCCCGCAGTACGGTTCAGCCAACTGAGAGGATTATGGTCCGTAATGATTGTGAAGGAGCGGCCGTACAGATAGGATTGAAGCTTCTGCAGGGCCCACACAATCGCCAGACACTCCTTTTCTGTAGTTGAGTAGGAGACTTCTCGGGGAAGAAGTCTCCGACTCAGGTACAGAAGAGGATGCTCGTCCCCTTTTCCATCCACCTGGCTTAAGACAGCGCCGAGACCATAATCTGATGCGTCGGTTTGCACTACGAACCGACGGCTGAAATCTGGGGCTTGAAGCACAGGGGCGCTAGCTAACGCCTGCTTCAAGGCCCGGAAGGCGTTCTCACACTCAGGGGTCCACGTAACCACTTTCGGGTGCTTCTTACCAGTGGCATCCGTCAGGGGCTTCGCGATGGCACTATAGGCCGGTACAAACTTCCTATAGTAGCCCGCGGTCCCCAGGAATGCCTGAACCTGTCGCTTGGTGATAGGCCGAGGCCACGCTAAGATGGCGTCAACCTTTCCCGTGTCCGGTTTCAGGGTGTTCCCTCCCACTCGGTGCCCTAAATACTAGACTTCCGTCATGCCGATCTGACACTTACTTGGCTTAACTGTCAAATTGGCTGCAGCCAGCCGTTGCAGTACCTGGGACAGATGTTTGAGGTGTTCTTCCCAGGTGGGGCTAAACACCGCAATATCGTCCAAATATGCTGCAGCGAACGGCTGCATTTCCTCCAGCAGGTCGTTCATAGCCCGCTGGAACGTGGCAGGCGCATTTTTCATTCCAAAGGGCATCGTCGTAAATTCGAAGAGCCCGAAGGGAGTGATAAAGGCCGACTTCTGACGCGCGTCCGGGGCAAGAGGGATCTGCCAGTACCCCCGGCTCAGATCCATGATTGATAGATAGCTGGCAGCCGCCAGCTTATCTAGCATCTCATCGATGCGAGGCATGGGGTAGGCGTCCGTAGTGGTTACAGCGTTCAACTTCCGGTAGTCCACGCAGAACCGCGTTGTCTTGTCTTTCTTGGGTACCAAGACGACGGGTGCCGCCCATGGACTACAGGACCGCTGAACGACCCCCAGTTCTAGCATCTCCCCCACCTCACGCTGCATGTCCGCCTGCACCTCCGGAGAGACGCGATAGGCGGATTGCTTGATGGGGGGATGTGCTCCGGTATCTAACCGGTGAGCGACCAGATTGGTCCGTCCCGGGATACCTGAGAAGGTCCGGTGGTACCGACCTAACACCTCCTGTAACTGCTCTCTCTGGGACGGGGAGAGCTGCGGGTTGACATTTATGTCCCCGTCCGTCTCCCGGGTGTCAGCCAGCAGATCTACCAGAGGGTCTGTCTCGCCCTGTTCTAACCGGCTGCACACTGGGAGTACATACTGGGTTCTATCGTGGTGAGCCTTCAGCATGTTAATGTGAAAGGCCTTCTGTTTTCTACCCCCCATGTTCACCAAGTATGTCAGGGGGTTTAAACGCTTCTCTATGGTGTATGGCCCCTCCCATGCCGCCTGTAACTTATTGTGCCGTATGGGAAGAAGGGCATAGACCTTGTCTCCAGTTTCAAATGCCCGGTCTCCCGCGGTGCGGTCGTACCATAGTTTCTGTTTGGCCTGGGCCTGGGCCAGATTCTCTGTTACCATGGCAGAGAGTGACTCCATTTTGTCTCTGAACTTCAGGACGTAATCCACTACAGAGACATCCGTGGGATCACCTTTGCCTTCCCACGTCTCTCGCATCAGCTGTAGTGGCCCTCGGACGTTCCTGCCATACAGGAGTTCAAACGGGGAGAACCCGGTGGACTCTTGCGGTACTTCCCTGTAGGCAAACAGCAGATGAGGCAGGTACCGTTCCCAGTCCCCACCCTGCGACTCAATGAATGTGGCCAGCATCTGCTTTAATGACGCGTTAAAGCGCTCGCAGAGGCCGTTGGTTTGCGGGTGGTATGGACTGGAGACGAGGTGCGTCATCTGGATCTTTGCCACCAGGGCGTTCATCAGTTCAGACATAAACTGGGGTCCCTGATCTGTGAGCATCTCCGCAGGGAACCCTACACGGGAAAATATGGAAATTAGCGCGTCTGCTACCTTGTCTGCCCTCAGGGAGGAGAGGGCGACCGCATCTGGGTAGCGAGTCGCGTAATCCACCAGCGTCAAGATGTACCTCTTGCCGCTGTGGCTGGGAATGGGCAGAGGTCCAATTATGTCGACTGCCACTCGGTGAAATGGCTCACTTATGATTGGCAGTGGACACAGGGGAGCCTTGCGCGGATTCCCAGCTCGTTTAACCTTCTGACAAACCGTACAGGAGCGACAATAATTGATGACATCTATCCTCATTCTAGGCCAGTAGAAATGCCCCTCAATACGGTCAAGTGTCCTGCGAATTCCTAGGTGCCCTGCCAAGGGGATGTCATGGGCGGATTTCAGCACATGCCCCCGGAAGGCACTAGGTACCACAAGCGACTTGGTACTCACGGTCATTTCGCCTTCGGTGGGTTGTATCGCCTCACTATACAACTTCCCACCTTCCCAGTACACTTTGAACCCGGCCCCATCCGCGAGGGGCTCAGCAGCCTGTCTTCTGAGACCCTCGAGGCTAGGATCGGTTTGAAGTGCGTGCTCGAAGGCCGCCTGATCCGTTTCAGCCAGCTGGCCCGTGGCGTACGAGGCCTGTGGCTGACAGTCACCCTCCCTGGGGTCAGAGGAGTGGGAGGAGACCGGAGCCTCTTCCCCCTGTTCTGAGTTCAAGTTTTGGGTGGCCCGACTCCGAGTCACAGCTAGGACAGGTATGACTTCGGAGCAAGGCAGATTAGCATTTTCAATATCACATGTAGAAATCACATTAGCAGGTACATCATGCATATCATCAACATTAATATTGGATACATTCAACCCCCCTCCCACAGACTCTTGCCCCCGGGTGCCAAGCACCTGGGTGGGGGCAGAGGGCGGACCCCCTTCCTGGGATCCCGAGGGGTTCGTGGCGGGTTCATAATAGGATACCAGCTTGCCTAGATCGGACCCCAACAAAACAGGAACTGGTAGCTGGTCTAGGATACCAACTACCTTTTCTTGAACACCCACCCCCCAGTCGATGGAAACCCGGGCTTGGGGAATGTGAGAAAGAGTGCCCCCCACCCCAGTGAGGGTGAGATACTTGTCTGGGATGATGTCCTTTGTGGGCACAAGGTGCGGACGCACCAGGGTGACATCGGCTCCCGTGTCCCGGAAACCGGTGACTAGCTGGTCATTCACTGTAACAAGCTGGTGATTGCTGGTGATGGAGTGAATCTCCTCCCCACCGGCGAACAAAACAGTTGAGGATGATGGTTCACGCTGGGGTGCGCTGGCTGGCTGTGTCTGTCGTGGGCGAGGTACAGGTGGTTCAGATGCTGGCTGTGGCTGTCTCCGCTCAGGACAGTTGAATTTCATATGTCCAGGCTTGCGGCAGTAGTGACAGGTGATTCCATTAGGTGCCCCAGGTCTGGAAGCAGTAGCTGCACTTGGTGGTCTCTGTGGTGGACGGCCCACAGAGGCAGGGGGGTCTGCCCTGACATTGGGCAGACCTCCTCTCCAGTGAGATGGTGCAGATTTACGCAGATCGGGCACTCGGGTTGTGACAAAAGTCTCAGCTAAGTCTGCAGCAGCGGTTGCTGACGCAGGCTTCCGTTCTAGCACGAATTGTCTCACATCCGCAGGGCAAATACAAAGAAGCTGGTCTAGCACCATCAAGTCCTCTAGGATGTCATAAGACCCTTTTGTTAGGCCTAAAGTCCACTGGCGGAATGTAGTGCGTAAGCTGCTGACCACATCCGGATAAGAGTCCGTACGATCCTTTTGTAAGGACCTAAACCTTTTCCGATAGACTTCAGGGGTCAGCTGGTATTTAGCAATGATAGCGTCTTTTATGGCGGAATAATCTTCATCCTGCTCCATGGATAACTCCGCAAACGCGTCCAGCACTTTGTAGCGCAACAGGGGGGTCAGGTGTCTGGCCCACTGCTCTTGGGGCAGACGATACTGACGGCAGGCTTTCTCAAAGGATCGCAAAAACAAGTCTATGTTAGTGTCCTTTTCAATGGGAGCAAATTTAAATTTTGCACTCACGTGTGATGCTGCTCCTTCTGCAGGAAAGTTGGGTGATGAGCTTCGGCTGGGTTGATGTATTCTGGCCATGCTCAGTTCATGCCGACGTTGGCTTTCTGCAGCAGCGGCCTCCCTCTCAGCTCGGCGTTCTTCGCGCTCCGCCATGTACTGCAGGTACTTTACTGGGTCAGTGTCCATTAGTTTTTGGAGGGCCTGCTGCATCATAGGGTCTGTACAAATAGATAGTCTGGTACTGGCCGGTTCCGGGCGAGTACTTAAAGAAAAATTAGGATCCGTACTGAAATACTGCGCTGGGGGGCCAACAGGGCCCGCAGGATGTTCCCCCTCCGAGTAGTCAGGATTCTCAGTCTCCGGTTCCTCAGGACTTGAGTCAGATGGGCCGGTGTCTCCCGCAGTAGACACATCCAACAGCCGCAGTTGTTGGTTATCCCATCGGAACAAGTCTTTTATCAGGTCGGTCTTCGTCTTGCGACCGACTTCAATGCCCCGTTCTTGGCACAGATTTTCCAGATCTGCCAAAGCCATTTTCTTGTATTCCCCGGAAATTTTCACGCCAAATAAAAGATAGATAAAGAAAACAAGATTTCGGGGAGGGTACTGGACTACACAGTCTCTCTGTACACACAGATAAATGTATTGCACTCAGCCACACCACCACCAAATTGGTTTGGTTCTGACAGAGGTAAATTAGTTCATCTCTGTTCAGATGTTCTAAACACATGCAAAAAGGAATCCCAGTAGCTGCCTACCAACATGTGACGAACTGCGACCGCCGCGGCCACAATACGTCACGAAACCGTCACAGCGCCCCTAGTGGTCAATCCGCAAACAGGCCCCCCAGCCACTTCCAGCACACCGACAGTCTAACTTGAGTCCGTACAGTCGATAGGCTGAAAGCGCAGGGAGTGGACCTCCGATTGACCGCAAGTAAGCGTGCGACGAACTGCGACCGGAACTACACACAGGGTAGTTTAACTGCCACCACCTTGCAATTTATGGGAGCAAGGACCCCACTATCTAGATAACACAACCGAGTAGCTTTCCCTTCGGAGAGGCTAGGGTAAGTTTTTGCAGTGTTTGAAAACAGGCATATGGCTAGAGAAATGACTTGGAGGTCATTTATTATATATCTATATACAATACAAATTATCACGATGCACAGTAATTATTAACACAATAATCAAGGAGAGTATAGTCCAATAAACAAAAAGAGAGAAAAGAAAGAAAATACTTAGTTTCCGCAGAAAAGATGTCCGTTGGGGAAATAGTCAGTTGCAGGGGTCAAGTCCAAGAAGCCTTTGTCCAGTGTAATATGCCTACAGCCCACAGGTTCTCTGGCTGAGGCCCTCTTTAGGTGTTGTTAAAAGTGGAGAACTCCTTTAGCAGATCCTAGGTCTGTGTTATAAAGGCTCCCAGAATCAAGGCGGGGAATTGAGAGTCCGCCTGCTGGGCAGGCTGTATTCCTGAGGTGAATGTCAGTTCTGAAATATGGCATGTGCCATATCGTGGGATATCTCCGCTGTACACAAGTAACAAGCACATATTCACATTCCCCACAAAATATGGAGTTCAGGGATACCAAACATTACTATTATAACTGGTTCTATGATGGGGTAACACCATAACTTTACCTGGGCACATCTTAGAGTTATGTTTGTCCTATGTAAACGTCCAGTGACTTCTGAGTGACACGATGATGTAATTTTTACGTCCGTAAGATGCATGGGCTCTCTTAAAAAGGTAAAAATCATATCTCAGATTCATGTTGCAGTCTGGGAAACCTTGGTGCCGGCTTGTCTGCAGCAAGCCAGCTTACAGATCCTGATAGCAGCGACACCAATCGGCTCCCCCCAGGTGCCGTCTTCACACCTAGCTGTGATATCTCTTCAGGAAGAGAAGTTCTTTTGTCAACCATAGGAAGCCAGCTGTAATTGCGTTATCTGCTAGGCATCTATTGACTGACTTGAACAAAAGGACTATGTTGTTCTCTGGGTACAACAGAAGAAGACGCTCTGAATAATCAAATTGTAGGTTCTGGGGCCTAGGGAAATAATTACTGTTTAATAAGGCAGAGTAATATTGATAATATTGGGAGGACAGTTCAATATTCTCGCGGCTCATCCGTGACAAGTACTATGTACCCCAAAATGTTACCATTGAAAATGTCAACTCATCCTGCAAAAAATGAGCCTCCGCATAAGATGATCGGCAGAAAAAAATAAAAAATAATATGGCTTTCAGCAAATGGTGACACAAAAACAAGACTTTTTTTCAGAAAAGCTTTGTCTAAAAGTGGTAAAACGTAAAAAAGTACAAACCGGATTCCAAAAAAGTTGGGACACTAAACAAATTGTGAATAAAAACTGAATGCAATGATGTGGAGATGGCAAATGTCAATATTTTATTTGTAATAGAACGTAGATGGCAAATCAAACGTTTAATCCGAGTAAATGTATCATTTTAAAGGAAAAGTACGTTGATTCAAATTTTCACTGTGTCAACAAATCCCAAAAAAGTTGGGACAAGTAGCAATAAGAGTCTGGAAAAAGTAAATTTGAGCATAACGAAGAGCTGGAAGACCAATTAACACTAATTAGGTCAATTGGCAACATGATTGGGTATAAAAAGAGCTTCTCAGAGTGGCAGTGTCTCTCAGAAGCCAGGATGGGTAGAGGATCACCTATTCCCACAATGTTGCGCAGAAAGATAGTGGAGCAATATCAGAAAGGTGTTACACAGCGAAAAATTTCAAAGACTTTGCATCTATCATCATCAACTGTGCATAACATCATCCAAAGATTCTGAGAATCTGGAACAATCTCTGTGCGTAAGGGTCAAGGCTGTAAAACCATACTGGATGCCCGTGATCTCCGCGCCCTTAAACGACACTGCACCACAAACAGGAATGCTACTGTAAAGGAAATCACAGAATGGGCTCAGGAATATTTCCAGAAACCATTGTCAGTGAACACAATCCACCGTGCCATCCGCCGTTGCCAGCTGAAACTCTACAGTGCAAAGAAGAAGCCATTTCTAAGCAAGATCCACAAGCTCAGGCGTTTTCACTGGGCCAGGGATCATTTAAAATGGAGTGTGGCAAAATGGAAGACTGTTCTGTGGTCAGACGAGTCACGATTTGAAGTTCTTTTTGGAAATCTGGGACACCATGTCATCCGGACCAAAGAAGACAAGGACAACCCAAGTTGTTATCAACGCTCAGTTCAGGAGCCTGCATCTCTGATGGTATGGGGTTGCATGAGTGTGTGTGGCATGGGCAGCTTGCATGTCTGGAAAGGCACCATCAATGCAGAAAAATATATTCAGGTTCCAGAACAACATATGCTGCCATCCAGACGTCATCTCTTTCAGGGAAGACCCTGCATTTTTCAACAAGATAATGCCAGACCACATTCTGCATCAATCACAACATCATGACTGCGTAGGAGAAGGATCCGGGTACTGAAATGGCCAGTCTGCAGTCCAGATCTTTCACCTATAGAGAACATTTGGCGCATCATAAAGAGGAAGGTGCAACAAAGAAGGCCCAAGACGATTGAACAGTTAGAGGCCTGTATTAGACAAGAATGGGAGAGCATTCCTATTTCTAAACTTGAGAAACTGGTCTCCTCGGTCCCCAGACGTCTGTTGAGTGTTGTAAGAAGAAGGGGAGATGCCACACAGTGGTGAAAATGGCCTTGCCCCAACTTTTTGGGGATTTGTTGACGCCATGAAATTCTGATTCAACATATTTTTCACTTAAAATGGTAAATTTTCTCAGTTTAAACTTTTGTTCCGTGATTTATGTTCTATTCTAAAATATTAGAAGTTGGCACCTCCACATCATTGCATTCAGTTTTTATTCACGATTTGTATAGTGTCCCAACTTTTTGGAATCCGGTTTGTATCTAAAATTGGTATCTCTGTAATCATACTGACCAGCAGAATAAAGATAACTTGTCATTTTTCATGCTTAGTGTTCACCACAATGACAAATCCCCCAAAACAATGGCAGAGTTCCCGCCTTTTCCTTGTCGTACTCAGCAGCAGCACCCATGGGTATTTCTAATCCTACTGAAAACATAGGACAGGAGATGTCAATTAATCAATTTAATTCAGATCCTATAAAACTGCCTAACTTAGTCCATCCTATTGTGTTTTTTTCTGTCCTTCCTGGTAAAGGACATCCTTCTGGAGAAGGGGAGATGTTGGGAAGTTTTTTTTTTTATTAATTTGACCCTCCATTCAGTTTGTAGTGTGGTTAGGTATATGTCAGGACCTAGGTCCTCTTGTTATATTAGATCTAGGCCCTTATGTACTTACCGGGCGACGTATCCCTTTGGTGGTTCCACCTCCCCCCGGCTGGCGCTGCGTGCGCGCGTCTTGCCCGTGCACCACTTCCCAGGGCGGCGCTCTGCTGCGCTTTGCCCGCTCCTACTAAGGTATGTTGTTCCTAATACAATTGCTGAATATTACCTTCTATGTACAGTACAGACCCAAAAGTTTGGACACACCTTCTCATTCAAAGAGTTTTCTTTATTTTCATGACTATGAAAATTGTAGATTCACACTGAAGGCATCATAACTATGAATTAACACATGTGGAATTATATACATAACAAAAAAGTGTGAAACAACTGAAAATATGTCATATTCTAGGTTCTTCAAAGTAGCCACCTTTTGCTTTGATTACTGCTTTGCACACTCTTGGCATTCTCTTGATGAGCTTCAAGAGGTAGTCACCTGAAATGGTTTTCACTTCACAGGTGTGCCCTGTCAGTTTCTTGCCTTATAAATGGGGTTGGGACCATCAGTTGCATTGTGGAGAAGTCAGGTGGATACACAGCTGATAGTCCTACTGAATAGACTGTTAGAATTTGTATTATGGCAAGAAAAAAAGCAGCTAAGTAAAGAAAAATGAGTGGCCATCATTACTTTAAGAAATGAAGGTCAGTCAGTCCGAAAAATTAGGAAAACTTTGAAAGTGTCACCAAGTGCAGTCACAAAAACCATCAAGCACTACAAAGAAACTGGCTCACATACAGACCGCCCCAGGAAAGGAAGACCAAGAGTCACCTCTGCTGCGGAGGATAAGTTTATCCGAGTCACCAGCCTCAGAAGTCGCAGGTTGACAGCAGCTCAGATTAGAGACCAGGTCAATGCCACACAGAGTTCTAGCAGCAGACACATCTCTAGAACAACTGTTAAGAGAAAACTGTGTGAATCAGGCCTTCATGGTAGAATATCTGCTAGGAAACCACTGCTAAGGACAGGCAACAAGCAGAAGAGACTTGTTTGGGCTAAAGAACACAAGGAATGGACATCAGATTTCCACTGGTCTAATGAGTCCAAATTTGAGATCTTTGGTTCCAACCACCGTGTCTTTGTGCAACGCAGAAAAGGTGAACGGATGGACTCTACATGCCTGGTTCCCACCGTGAAGCATGGAGGAGGAGGTGTGATGGTGTGGGGGTGCTTTGCTGGTGACACTGTTGGGGATTTATTCAAAATTGAAGGCATACTGAACGAGCATGGCTACCACAGCATCTTGCAGCGGCATGCTATTCCATCCGGTTTGCGTTTAGTTGGACCATCATTTATTTTTCAACAGGACAATGACCCCAAACACACCTCCAGGCTGTGTAAGGGCTATTTGACCATGAAGGAGAGTGATGGGGTGCTGCGCCAGATGACCTGGCCTCCACAGTCACCAGACCTGAACCCAATCGAGATGGTTTGGGGTGAACTGGACCGCAGAGTGAAGGCAAAATGGCCAACAAGTGCTAAGCATCTCTGGGAGCTCCTTCAAGACTGTTGGAAGACAATTTCAGGTGACTACCTCTTGAAGTTCATCAAGAGAATGCCAAGAGTGTGCAAAGCAGTAATCAAAGCAAAAGGTGGCTACTTTGAAGAACCTAGAATATGACATATTTTCAGTTGTTTCACACTTTTTTGTTATGTATATAATTCCACATGTGTTAATTCATAGTTTTGATGCCTTCAGTGTGAATCTACAATTTTCATAGTCATGAAAATAAAGAAAACTCTTTGAATGAGAAGGTGTGTCCAAACTTTTGGGTCTGTACTGTAGGTTGTTTTTTTTCTGCTGAGGTTAGTGTAGTAACCTTTCTTTTTTCTATTGGCTTACCCCTCGGGAGAATGGTCTAGGAGAGGCAGTCTGCAGGTACTCTGCTGCCACCTAGTGGTGTTTTTTTCTCACTACATGCTAACTCTTTACTATAGGAGTTCTTTATGGCAGTCTGTTACATTTTTTTCCCTCTCGTTCACAATGGAGCAGATTAAACTAATGCTCTTTGCTTTATTGTAGAATAATGTTTCACGGTTCGGAAGAGAGAGGCTTCACTGCAATAAAGTCCGCTGGAAAGCGAAATCATGTCCTGCAGATCATGTTACACCCCCCTGCCAGATGACAGTGAATGTTACTTCTGCTTAAATTGCAGAGCAAATGACTTTCTTGTAGAGGATCAGCCCTTATCAAATAAGGATATTTTATTATGGATGTAGGACTTTGTACATGATGCGTTTAAGCAGTTCAAGAATAATGAGATCGGAGATTCTCAAACACAGATGACATCGGGGGCTACTATTGATTAAGCAGAGTCTTCTCCCAGAGAGTCCGACATGTTTGAAGAATACAAGGTAACAGATGAGATTAACTTCTCAGAATCAGAGGAGAGTGATCAGGAAATTAATTTATTTACATTACAAAAAATGTCAAGATTGTTTAAATCTCTTGAGCCTGAGTGTGTAGTACAGATTGAAATAGTCGGAAATCTAAAGCATTTACAGTTATTCCCTTGGTGAAAAAGCTTATTATCAACAAATGGAAGATACCAGATAAGGGGCCTATATTTAACAAAAGATTCAAGTCTATGAGAATACCCCAAGGTTGACGTAGCTATCTCTAAATAGTTCACATGCACATTGGTTCCAAGTGAAGATGGATCTAATTTTACAGACCAAATGGATAAGAGGATAGAGAATGCTCTACGCTGAAATTATCTCGCAGATGATGGCTTCTCCAGATGGAGGAGGATATAGATCAAGATGTACCTAGAGATTACATTTTATTATCCTTTAAGAAGATAGCTCTGGCTTCTGAATTTCTTTGTGATGTGTCAGTTCAAAAAGCAAGATGTGCTGCATGGTCCATGGCACTCTCTACTGCAGGCAGAAGGTCTCTGTGGATAAAGCCTTGGGGGGCAGATGCCCACTCTAAGAGCAAGCTGTGTGCCATGGAATACCATCCAAATAGACTCTTTGGGCCAGAGCTAGGCACACTCATGGAGAGCTTGTCAGACAAGAAGGGTAAATCTCTTCCGTATGTTTCCAGGAGAAAGTGGTTTTCTTCCTTTCGCACAGCCAATAGAGGCACAGGGTGCAGAAGATCAGATTGAGGAGAGACACCCAGTTCCAAAGCCTCAGATGAGGTGGGGAACTATTGTAAGGTATCTCAACAGATTCATACGCAAAAAGAGATTCCATATGGAGACGGTTCATTCCACACTAAGTCTTCTAGACCCTGGAGATTACCTCGCTACGATAGATTTAAAGGACGCGTATTTACATATCCCCATTCACAAAAGTTACCGAAAGTTTCTGCGCATCGCAGTCTTCTTAGGGGAACAACTACATCACCTACAGTTTACGTCACTTCCTTTCGGGATCTTGTCAGCCCCATTAACTTTTACAAAGGTGATAGCAGCAGTAGTAGTAGGTTTCAGATAATTGGGAATAACAGTAATCCCATATTTGGACGACTGGCTGGTGAAGGGGTCGAGTGTGGAGATTCTCAACTCACATCTCCAGGTAATATTCGACAGACTTCACTCTCTAGGATGGTTAGTCAATACAAAGAAGTCCAGTATCACACCAGCCCAACAGAAGCAATTTCTTGGGTTTATCTTTGACACCAAAGCAATGACTCTCTTCCTATGGAGAGAATGAAGATTCTGCACCAGAAGGTATGATTGTTGAGACAAATCAGACCGATTTCCCTTCGTCAGATGATGAGGATGCTCGGTCTCATGACTGCTGCCAGCCTGGCAATTCCGTGGGCAGGTTGGCACATGAGGCAGTTACAGCAGGAGATATTACAAAAGTGGTACAGAGACAACAATTCTTTAGCTCATATGACAATAGTCCTAAAGGAGACAAGAGAATCCCTGAGGTGGTGGATGGCTGTGACAGGGACATTTGCCCTTCCTGTATGGACCAAAATCACAACCGACGCTTCGGCAACAGGTTGGGGTGCTCACATGAAGGGGCAGAGGGTGAAAGGAACTTTGACCCCAGTGGAGAGACTAATGTCATTGAATCTCAGAGAGATGAGAGCTGTCTACAATGCGCTAACGCAGTTTTACCCCATGGTCCGGGATCAAGCTGTGGCGAAACCAACCTCGCCACAGTGTTTTGGAGGGGGCTGTTTGCCAGCCTCCTGCCCTGGGATTATGGTCCCTTAAGTTATTGGGTCTTAAGGCACTTGGGACTGAACCCTCTGTCCCTGTATTGCATAATTTGCCTTACTTGCTTGGATTTTACTATTCCCATAGTGAGAACAATGGATGAAGCACATGGTGAGAACAATAGATAGCGGCCATTTTAACTCACAGACACTGTTCTGACTTTTCAACACGGTGCTATCTTGCATGTATTTGGTGCACAGAGACATCATTCAGTAGTTTGAAACTACCAAACAGGGGACACATTTATTAGTGACTATTTTCTGTATAACTTGTATATTTTAGGTGTAACTGGCATAAAACTGTATTTCTCTGCCTTTGATAATTATATTCGCCATTGTGTTCAATAATCATCACCGGCAGAGGGGAGGATTTTGTGTGGGTGTGTTTCTATTGTCCCATTGTGTGTTTAAATGGTGATGTCTGTCCTGTTGTCTCCACATGTGTATTGGCGATTTCCCTTTGTCCTGAGAGATAATTGGATTGCTCTTCGGTTGTCTCCAGGACAGAGAGGAGGAAACCATGATGCATTGTCGGGATGTGTTGTATCTGTCCTGTATTTGCAACAACTGTAATAAAAACCAGGCTGGGTGTGCCAGCACGTCAGACCACTGCTTGACCCTCAACACGGAGCCTTGTCTCGTTATTGGGGGGATTCCCTGTATGCTGTTAGAGACTGATTGCCAGGAGTGTAAGCTGATTGTATGCTTTTCCTGTTCGTCTGCTAGCAGCTATTCGCGAGGTTCCAGTTTGGAGTGCTATTTTGTATCCCGTTCGGGAGTTTGGTGTTCTGCAGTAGCTGTGCCTGTCTCTCAGAAAGGGGCATATCGCCTAAACGGATTTTAACCCCTTGTCTGCTGAAATGATCCGTTACACAAGCCATAAAGATAAAATCGGACAAGACCACTGTTACGTACCTAAATCGCCAGGGAAGTACCAGATCATTAGCCCTCCTCAAAGAGGCGGAACGGATCTTCGGATGGGTAGAGTCCAATATCCAACAGCTGTCAGCTGTATACATCAGAGGAAGGAGCAATGTAGTAGCCGACAGACTAAGCCGCGACTTACCCCCTCTGAGAGAATGGTCTTTGGACCCAGGAATATTTGCGCAGCTTATAAAGTGTTGGCGTCGACCCCAGATAGATATAATGGCTACTTGGAACAATGCAAAGGTTCCTCTATTTTGTTCCCTATTCAAGAGGGACAACCCATGGGTGCTGGATGCCCTCTCAGTCCCGTGGGACTTCACACTGGCCTATATATTTCCGCCCATGCCTATGATCCCAAAGGTCTTGCAGAAGATCAGATGGGACCAGGTCTCAACAATCCTAATCTTTCCATACTGGCCCAAGAGGGCATGGTTTACCCCACTAGTGGTGATGAGCAAGAACACCTCTTGGAAGCTCCCACAGATTCCACACCGGGTGACGCAGGGCAACAAATGTTGTCCGCATTTACGTCACCTGTAGTTGACAGCATGGAGGTTGGCTTCCCCCTTTTAATGGAAAAGGGCTTATCCAAGGCAGTGATTAGAACTCTGTTACAGTCCAGAGCAGGATCTACAAATAGAGCTTACCTAAGAATCAAGAAAGTCTTCCATCTTTGGTGCAGAAGAATTGGAGTAGCATCTGAGTCTCCTTCTATCCAGGATATTCTGAATTTCCTGCAGCAGGGGTCGAGAAAGGTTTAAAGCCTAGCACGATTAAAGTCCAGATATCAGCCCAATCAGCTTAATTGGGAAGGAGACTATCACAGGAGCCTCTAATTCAGACGTTTGTCAAGGTGGTAAAAAGGATTAAGCCGCAAGTCATCAACCCGATTCCAAGGTGGGACCTCTGTGTAGTTCTAGATCAGCTATGTAATACTCCCTTTGAACCACTCCAGAGATAAAGTTTATGTCCATTAAGGTCTGTATCTTAGTGGCAGTTACTTCAGCTTAAGCGGGTGAGTTAAATTCAGGCCTTGGCATGTGCGGAGCATTACACAATTTTTCTTCAGGATAGAGTATTGCTGAGGACTTTACCTTCTTTTCAACCAAAAGTTCCTTCCTTTACGAATCTAAATCAGCAAATTGAGCTGCCCATTATCCTCCTGGATCCTGCTTCAGAGGAGGAGTGTAGACTTCACTCCCTGAATGTGGGCAGAGCATTAAAGAAATATGTCCAAAGAACAAGACAGTTCAGGAAGACAGACCACCTGTTTATATCATATTCAGGGAAGAGGAGAGGGGAGAAACTAACAAAAGCCTCAATATCCAGATGGAATACGAGAGGCTATCACTATCTGATATGAATTTAGTGGATCAGAAGCGCCAAAACCCATAAGGGTCCATTCCACTCGTGCTATAAGCTACACCATGGGCAGAGAAAAGATCTGTCCCCATAGACCAGATCTGTAGAACAGTGTCCTCGAGTTTGTCCAGCACGTTTGTGAAGCATTACAGACTGGATATAAGACAAATAGGAGAGACGGCTTTTGGCAGATCGGTAATAGAGCCCGTGGTATAATGGAGAGCCCTCCCTGTAGGATTACTTGCTAAATGCCCATGGGTGCTGCTGCTGAGGACGACAAGGAAAGTGTAATTTTTCTTACCATAAATTCTCTTTCCTTTAGTCCAAAGCAGCAGCACATACACCCGCCCAATAAAGTGATTGTTGAAACTTACCTTGAGTAGCTATTGTATGACTGGAAGTTCAGTCAGAATTACACAATAGAAGGGACTAAGTTAGACAGTTTTATAGGATCTGAATTAAATTAATAAATTGACATCTCCTGTCCTATGTTTTTAGAAGGATTATAAATCCCCATGGGTGCTGCTGCTTTGGAGTAAAGGAAAGAGAATTTACAGTAAGAAAAAATACACTTTCTTTATACTGCTTTCCAAAAAGCTAAATAAAAAGCAATCAAAAAGTTGTATGTACCCCAAAATAGAACCAATGATAAAATACAGTTGAGAGAAATAAAAATAAAAAATAAAATGTATGGTGGAATATGGATTAATATTTACTGTCGACCATGTCCTCACCCCCCCATTTGCTGACAGATAGCAGAGGTAGTGAACTCCACAGGAAGGCCCTGCTTCCAAGCCCCAGCCCTGATTGTTATTTAATTCACCTTTTGGCATGCACATCAGTGTACATGCAAAATAAGTTCCCACCCCCCAGCCATCTGTTTGTCAGCTAGCAAGGAAGAAAGCCCCAGGGGTCCAGGCTTCCAGGAGGCCCCAGGTGGAGAATGTCACACCTCAATCATTCAGTTTGGAAGCAAGCTAAATCCTGCAAAAAAAAAAAAAACCCAGCAGGAGGTATCAGCTCTACCAGGCTCAATGCTACCTGCCAGACATGTAGGCACCTACATTTCCTAAGGAATTATGAATCGCCCGGCCATCGCAGGCACAAACCGGATACATATTTGTGTCATCGTGGGCCTGATGTACGTTCCCATGATCTTTGTTTGATGGGGCGATTTCAGGTAAGGGAGATATCCATATCTCCCCACAGGTGCTCCCAGCACCAGAGAAGGAGGGGTGGCCCCTACAGGTCATGGCCTACCCATAGGCGGGGAGAGGCATGGCCAGCTACAGGTTATAAGCCCATGCAAGCCAGGAAACCCCTGACATCACGTGACTGAAGCCAAGGGCTATTCCACCCTTATGACCCAAAGGAACTTTCATCTACCCGGTAACTGACTTTTACTCTGCTGAACCCTGTTGTACTCAAATAATCTGTATCTGTAACCTCAGACCACTGTGTATATTCTCTACGTATGTTGTGTTAACCGCCTCCGGACTGCCTAACGCAGATCCACGGTCCGGAGGCGGCAGCTGCAGGCAGACTGACGCATATACGCGTAATCTCGAGAGACGCGAGATGACACGCTTAGCCGGCCCGCGCATGCACAATGCGGGCCGGCATTTCTTCAAGGGGGGTCGCGTCATCAGCTTGCCAGCCAATGATCGTGGCTGGCAAGCTGATGATTTTTAAAAAATCCAATCAAAAGCCAGATAACAGATCATATTAGTAAATATGATCTGTTATATGGCTGCCCTGCTCCTCTGCTGGTCCTTTTAGTCGGTTGGATCCAGCAGAGGAGCAGGCTTCACAGTGAGTAGCACCAACACTACACTTTAGCCCCAGATCACCCCCTGCACCCCAATTAACCCTTTGATCACCCCTTTGATCGCCCCTGTCAATCACTAGTGAAAGGAAAAAAGTGATCAGTGTAAACTGTCACTTTTTTTTTTCACTGGTATTGACCGTCAGGTTTTAGGATAGTTTAGGCCCCTTGGTTAGGTAGTTTAGGGATCAGTTAGCGCCCAGCCCACCGCACCGCAGTCCCTTATTCGCTG
The DNA here is from genome assembly GCF_014858855.1 of Bufo gargarizans. Lineage (NCBI taxonomy): Eukaryota > Metazoa > Chordata > Amphibia > Anura > Bufonidae > Bufo > Bufo gargarizans. Next base: position 408,930,029 of record NC_058081.1, on the reverse strand, counting down.
ATTAGCGTATCGCTAATCAGCATTTGTACTTTTATAGTATCTGTAAGTGATCAAACTGATCACAGTCAGATCTATAATAGTATTAGTGTCACTTTAGTTCGCCCTCCACCCAAAACGCAGTGTTTGCCCGATCAGGCGGTATATTAGCACAAAGAGTCCAAGTCCATCAGGGGGTCCTAGCACCAAACGCGTTTCGGGGTCTATTGTTACCCCTTCCTCAGTGGTAATGCTACCCCCTTCTAACTTTCCTTATATAGTCTTTGGTAATTGGATAATCATCCTCTGCTGTGTGGATCGGTTTCTTGTCTCAAAACCTGATGTGGACTTCCAAATCACCTATTTTTCCAAACAATTCGTCTGTGTTTCTCATATACTGGTTATTATATGAATTCTTTAATCACTCCTCTATACAACAATGTTGACTGCACTAATTATACAATACCATATTACATAAATATTACAAATGTTCCGATAACTGCACAAATCCAGTGTGACTCGTCTAAAGTAGTATAGTGTTTTATTTGCAACATAAACGCAATGTGTCCTGCGGTATGCGTGCGTTTTTCATTCCAACTTTTTATTGTCTCTACTGGATTGTGTTGTCATACATTTCCCTCCCAACTTGCTTTTTACCATATCTGTTACATATATATATATATATCAAAATGTAGATAAAAATATTATTTATTAAATATTTTAAAAAACTCACTTCACTTATTTATATTTTTCTGTTTTTTGTGGTTTGTAATTTTCTATAGATCTATTGTATTTTCATAAAGTATTTTTCACAAAACTTTTAGAAAAACTTTTTTTTTACCCCCCAAGTCTTCCTATATGAAAAACACATAATCTTGCAGATGTAGATATCCTTTTACAATCCATACTTTCCTTATATATATTTTTCTTTGATGTAAGGGCGGGTTGTTTGTTCCTATTATTATATAGATATGCAATGGTATTTGCATAGAGGAAGGGGGCAATTGAGGATCCGCAGTATATATGAGGACTGTGTCGGATATATGACTGAATGACTGGTGGAGGTCCGCCGCGGAGGACCGGACCCACCCAGAAATAAATTCACTGGGAAGGATCCCGTCCCCCTACCTGGGGAGCAGTGGGAAGACAGTCTGGGACTTGGTGTCACCCTTATTCGGCAAGGGGTACCATCTTTATGTGGACAATTTCTACACAAGTGTGGCCCTCTTCAGGCATTTGTTTCTAGAACAGATTGGCTGCTGTGGCACTGCGCAAACTAGTCGCGCGGGCTTCCCCTAACGGCTCGTTACCACCCGTCTTGCAAGGGGGGAGAGGGCTGCCTTGTGTAACGAAGAACTGCTCGCGGTGAAATGGAGAGACAAGCGTGACGTTTACATGCTCTCCTCCATTCACGCAGACACGACAATACAAATTGAGCGAGCAACCCGTGTCATTGAAAAGCCCCTCTCAGTCCACGACTATAACCTTCACATGGGAGGGGTGGACTTCAATGACCAGATGTTGTCTCCGTATTTAGTTTCCCGCAGAACCAGACGCTGGTATAAGAAGGTGTCTGTATATTTGATTCAATTGGCTCTGTATAATAGTTTTGTTCTCTACAGTAAGGCTGGGAGAACAGGATCCTTCCTCAAATTTCAGGAAGAGATCATCGAAAACCTCCTGTACCCAGGAGGTTCCGTGGCCCCATCCACCAGTGTAGTTAGCCGTCTACACGAGTGACATTTCCCCAATGTCGTTGCCGGTACCTCAACCCAACCGTCACCCCGAAAAAGATGTCGTGTCTGTAGCAGGAGAGGAATAAGGCGTGACACCCGCTATTTCTGTCCTGACTGCCCTGACCACCCTGCCCTATGCTTAGGGGAGTGTTTCCGGAAGTACCACACACAGGTACACCTAGCATAGGGATCACATCTCACCAGGACAGGCACACAGGGCTATTAGGGCCCATTCACACAGAGCTGCTGCAAACATCTCCTTTCACCTGGGACAAAGTGCATAACACACTTCGCCACATCTTTGGGCGATTTGCGCTTTGCACATTGTCCCATGGGGAAGGAGAGGTTTGTCCTATAAAGGTAAAAAATATATATATATAATCACCAGTAAGCAAAAAGGTTAATGTTCGGTTCAAAAAGTTAAAGTTTATATGTTTTGTTCCGAAGTTAATAAAATTATTGCGTTGCGACCTGGTTTTTTCTTTTTTTTTTTTTTTACCTTCCAGGTGGACCAACCGATCAACTAGCTGCAGCACTGATGTGCATTCTGACAGAAGCATTGCGCTGCTGTCAGATTACACACAAGTCGGTGCATGCGGCGCTGCAAGACGAGATTTCTCCTCTGCAGTAAAAGATACGTTTGCCGAGGCATATGAGCTGAGGAGGAGGCGGTGTTCCTATGCTTTGGCAAACACTTTGTATATAAAAAAAAAATCCCGGCAATGATTTATTCATCCACATCGATTGATGTGAATGGGAAATCTGGTTTGCCAGGGCATACGAGCTAAGTGGGTATGGATGTTGGGCGGAGCTCCTATGTCCTGGCAGACGCCTTTCCCCTCCTTTTTTTTTGGCAGAGATTTTTTCATCCACATTGATTGATGCGAATGAAGAAATCTGTGCCGTTCATTTTTTTCTTTCAGCCCAGGGGCTGAACGGAAAAAAAATATCTCATTACCTGTATGCTCAATATAAGGAGAATAGCAGAAACTCCTAATGCTGGCCATACATGTAATGATTGCGGAGACCCTCAAATGCCAGGGCAGTACAAACAGCCCACATCTGACCCCATTTTGGAAAGAAGACACCCCAAGGTATTCGCTGAGGGGCATATTGAGTCCATGAAAGATTGAAATTTTTGTCTCAAGTTAGCGGAAAGTGAGACTTTGTGAGAAAAAGAAAAAAAAAAAAACAATTTTCACTAACTTATGGCAAAAAAAAATTAATTCTATGAACTCGCCAGGCCCCTCATTGAATACCTTGGGGTGTCTTCTTTCCAAAGTGTGAGAAGAAGTCTGGGATCCAAATGTCTAAAATTGCCCTCCTAAAAGGAATTTGGGCACCTTTGCGCATCTAGGCTGCAAAAAAGTGTCACACATGTGGTATCGCCGTACTCAGGAGAAGTTGGGGAATGTGTTTTGGGGTGTCATTTTACATATACCCATGCTGGGTGAGATAAATATTTTGGTCAAATGCCAACTTTGTATAAAAAAATTGGAAAAGTTGTCTTTTGCCAAGATATTTCTCTCACCCAGCATGGGAATATGTAAAATGACACCACAAAACACATTCCCCAACTTCTCCTGAGTACGGCGATACCAGATGTGTGACACTTTATTGCAGCCTAGGTGGGCAAAGGGGCACACATTCCAAAGAGCACCTTTCGGATTTCACCGGTCATTTTTTACAGATTTTGATTGCAAACTACTTCTCACGCATATGGGCCCCTAAAATGCCAACGCAGTATAACTACCCCACAAGTGACCCCATTTTGGAAAGAAGACACCCCAAGGTATTTTGTGATGGGCATAGTGAGTTCATAGAAGTTTTTTATTTTTTGTCACAAGTTAGTGGAATATGAGACTTTGTAAGAAAAAAAAAATCATCATTTTCCGCTAACTTGTGACAAAAAATAAAAAGTTCTATGAACTCACTATGCCCATCAGCGAATACCTTAGGGTGTCTACTTTCTGAAATGGGGTCATTTGTGGGGGTTGTCTACTGTCTGGGCATTGTAGAATCTCAGGAAACATGACAGGTGCTCAGAAAGTCAGAGTTGCTTCAAAAAGCGGAAATTCACATTTTTGTACCATAGTTTGTAAACGCTATAACTTTTACCCAAACCATTTTTTTTTTTTGCCCAAACATTTTTTTTTATCAAAGACATGTAGAACAATAAATTTAGCGAAAAATTTATATATGGATGTCTTTTTTTTTTTTGCTAAATTTTACAGCTGAAAGTGAAAAATGTCATTTTTTTTGCAAAAAAATCGTTAAATTTCGATTAATAACAATAAAAAGTAAAAATGTCAGCAGCAATGAAATACCACCAAATGAAAGCTCTATTAGTGAGAAGAAAAGGAGGTAAAATTCATTTGGGTGGTAAGTTGCATGACCGAGCAAGAAACGGTGAAAGTAGTGTAGTGCAGAAGTGTAAAAAGTGGCCTGGTCATTAAAGGGGTTATCCGAGTTAATAAAAAAAAAATAAACACTTACAATCCATCAGGATATACATATAATTTGGTTAGGCTAGATTTCATCAAGTTAAAACCCATACTTACACCTTTTCATGGTTTTGTTATTGCTGTGTTTACATGCTGAAGTACATGCTGAGGGGGCGTATAACAACAAAGCCTGAGCTCTGCCTCATGAATATTTCTGGGCGTGAACAACCTGACCTTTCCTTCACCCTGCTCTGCACTTTGCAAAAAAAAATAAAAATACACACTTGTCATAGGGATGGACGGATCCCTCTGTCAGTCTTTTTCACAGTATTCCCGGTTTGTGCATGTGCAGACCGGAAGGATGGATCTGTCTATCTGCTTGCCATGCGGATGGACGGATCCCTCTGTCAGTCTTTTTCACAGTACTCCCGGTTTGTGCATGTGCAGACCGGAAGGATGGATCCGTCTATCTGCTTGCCATGCGGATGGACGGATCCCTCTGTCAGTCTTTTTCACAGTATTCCCGGTTTGTGCATGCGCAGACCGGAAGGATGGATCCGTCTATCTGCTTGTCATGCGGATGGACGGATCCCTCTGTCAGTCTTTTTCACAGTTTTCATGGTCTGCTCATGCGCAGACCGGAAGGACGGATCCGTCCTTTAGTTGTTTTGCAATGCCGGATCCGCAAGGCAGCTCCGTCGTCAGAGCTGCGTGCCTGCCGGATCCGCCGATCAGTGTGACAACGGACAGCATTTGTAGACGGATCCAGGTGCGGATCCGTCTAAAAATGAATTGCAATAACGGATCCATCCAGCGGCACGGGCAAATAGCGGCAGGGCGGGTCCGACAGGGTGAACAGCCTGTCGGATACGTCCTGCCGCTAGTGTGAAAATATCATTAGCATTATCTATATCTAAGCAATATCTATATTATTCAAATATATATTCAATATGGATATTGCTTAGATAAATACATATATTGGTGGCAGATAAGGATTTTATATAGCTGAATACAGATGATGATGATGATGATGATGATAATGATGGCCAATTATTTATTTATATTTCCCAGGGGGTGTTCAATGTGTACTAGTGGGGGAGGGGGGGGGACCAGGGCTGTAATAACGATCCCCAGATGCAGAGGGGAACGTTTACAAAATGCCACCTCTAGCCCCAGTGAATGCAGGAGGGACAAACAGTCAAACATACCCTTCTGCCTGAGAAGAGATCGCCTCGGCTCTGGTATGTACTGCACATGAGAGATCGCGTAACAGAGCCGAGGCAGTGAGGAGAGCTGGAGGGGGGAGGGCACCAGAGGCTCTGACGTTTCGTTTACAGAGCCTGGACACTCCCCCAAACAGGGAGAGCTGTAAACGAGACGTCATCAGCAGAGCAGAGCCGAGGCAGTGAGAAGAGCTGGAGGGGGGAGGGCACCAGAGGCTCTGACGTCTCGTTTACACAGCCTGGCCACTCCCCCAAGCAGGAGAAGGCTGTAAATGAGACGTCATCAGCAGAGCAGAGCCGAGGCAGTGAGGAGAGCTGGAGGGGGGAGGGCACCAGAGCTCTGACGTCTCGTTTACACAGCCTGGACACTCCCCCAAGCAGGGAGAGCTGTAAACGAGACGTCATCAGCAGAGCAGAGCCGAGGCAGTGAGAAGAGCTGGAGGTGGGAGGGCACCAGAGCTCTGACGTCTCGTTTACACAGCCTGGCCACTCCCTCAAGCAGGGAGAGCTGTAAACGAGACATCAGAGCCAGAGCAGAGCCGAGGCAGTGAGGAGAGCTGGAGGGGGGAGGGCACCAGAGGCTCTGACGTCTCGTTTACACAGTCTGGACACTCCCCCAAGCAGGGAGAGCTGTAAACGAGACGTCATCAGCAGAGCAGAGCCGAGGCAGTGAGAAGAGCTGGAGGTGGGAGGGCACCAGAGCTCTGACGTCTCGTTTACACAGCCTGGCCACTCCCCCAAGCAGGAGAAGGCTGTAAACGAGACGTCATCAGCAGAGCAGAGCCGAGGCAGTGAGAAGAGCTGGAGGGGGGAGGGCACCAGAGGCTCTGACGTCTCGTTTACACAGCCTGGCCACTCCCTCAAGCAGGGAGAGCTGTAAACGAGACGTCAGAGCCAGAGCAGGCTTACTGGCGTCGGGGGTCACATGACCCAGAACTAAACTGGACAAATGGTGATAGATAGCTTATGAAAGTGACTTTAATAAACTTTCAATGGACTACAATAAAAGCAATTAGAATAGATTTATTTAAGTCGGATAACCCCTCTAAGGGGGTTTCAGCTAGGGGGGTTGAAGTGGTTAAATCTAGTGTGCCCTTACTGCAATTAAATATATAATTTAATCTTGTGCTATCTTGTATCTCGATCACGAATCCCCACGTCCGTGTTTTTGCCCAGTTATAAGCTACCGCGGGTTGGTTTCTCACCCTATATAATCCCTTTTAGCGGACCGGGCTTACATCAAACGAGAAGCTGGTGGCAGATATCCCGGGCTGAGACAGCACTGTTTTCACTGTGGCAGTGAAAAGACTCTCTCAGCTTGTTGCCTCTCTGTGCCCGCGTGGACAGGAGGTGTGTGTGTAAACTGTAACAACCTGACCTTACCTTCTATTCTGGAGGGCGTAACGTCACTTTTTGGTAACCCATGAGTATACCGCGGCTCGTGAGCTCGACGTACGTGACATCAAGCGTGCACGAGGTGTGGTATTTGTCACAGGTGGTCAGAAAATGAAAGTACTGGTCTCCAGTGTCATGGAACCATGAACCAGACGTACAACAAGAGATAAGTGGAAATAAGAAGGCTTTATTGAAAATCAAGCTGTGAGGCAAAAGTCCAAACGGATGGCTAAACCGAAGCAGGGTCTTGCGAAGCCAGAGGTCAGGAACCAGAAGGGTAGTCAGACGAAGCCTGGATCAGGAACCAGCAGGGTAGTCAGACGAAGCCTGGATCAGGAACCAGCAGGGTAGTCAGACGAAGCCAGGATCAGGAACTAGAAGCAGCAGCAGTCTTAGAAGCATGTGAACACAGGAGGACCAAGCAAGGAACTGAAGCCACAGACCTCCTATATATGAGCTAGGCATCCAGCTCCTCCCAGTGGGAAGGAGAAGCCGCAGGGTGGGAGGCTACAAGAAACCCAGAAACCAAGATGGCCACCAGCACATGTCAAACGAAGGAGAACAGCAAGAAGGTAAGACCATGACAGTACCTCCCCCTCAAGGGCCCCTCCTCCGCGGAGTAAAGAACGGTTTCTGAGGGAAGCGTGCGTGGAAGGCTCGGAGCAAGGCAGGAGCATGGACATCTGCGGAGGGAACCCAGGAACGCTCCTCTGGACCATAACCACGCCAATGGACCAAAAACTGCACCCGACCGCGGACCAGGCGTGAGTCCAGGATATTGCTCACCTCATACTCCTCACGATTGCCCACTTGGACCGGACGAGGCAGAGGAACCGAGGAAGTGAAACGATTACACACCAGTGGCTTCAACAGGGAGACATGAAACACGTTGGAGATCCGCATGCCAGGAGGAAGCGCAAGGGCATAGGCTACCGGGTTTACCCTGCGAAGCACTCGGAAGGGACCAACAAAGCGAGGCGCCAGCTTGGGAGTGGGCACTCGAAGGTTGAGGTTGCGGGTGAACAACCATACGCGGTCTCCGACCTGGTAGGAAGGAGCGGGCGCTCGTCTGCGATCAGCCTGGAGTCTCTGGCGCTGCGCAGAGACCTCAAGGGACCTCTAGATCTGTACCCAAGAAGCACGTAGGACGGAAAGGTGATCCTCCACAGCCGGAATATCCTGGGGAGAGAATACCTCCGGTAACACGGCAGGTTGGAACCCATAATTGGCCATGAAGGGAGACGTCCCAGAGGAAGAGTTCACCGCCGTGTTCCTGGCAAACTCAGCCCAAGGCAGGAGGTCAACCCAATTGTCTTGGTGATTGGAGACATAGCAACGAAGGAATTGCTCCAAGGCCTGATTGGATCGTTCTGCGGCCCCATTGGACTGAGGGTGGTAGGCCGAGGAGAAAGAGAGATGAATCCCCAACTGGGAGCAAAAGGCGCGCCAGAACCTGGACACAAACTGACTCCCCCGATCCGACACAATCTCCTTGGGCAAACCGTGCAACCGGAAGACCTCCCTGGCAAAAATCGAGGCCAACTCTTGTGCAGAGGGTAACTTCTTGAGAGGAACACAGTGGCACATTTTGGAAAACCGATCCACAATCATGAGAATGACCGTATGGCCTCGGGATGCAGGGAGGTCCACAATGAAATCCATCCCCAGGTGTGACCATGGACGCTCCCCGGTGGCTATGGGTTGCAAAAGGCCCAACGGAAGGTGCCGAGGGGACTTACTCTGGGCACAAACGGAGCATGCCGCTACATATGCGGCGATGTCGGAACGTAGAGAAGGCCACCAGAACAGACGTGAAACAGCCCAGGACAGCTGATTCTTTCCAGGATGCCCCGCGGCCTTGGAGTTATGGTAGGTTCGCAACAACCGAGTGCGCAACTCCTCAGGCACAAAACATCTGCCGTTGGGTCTCCCAGAGGGAGCACCAGATTGAGCCGCCAAAATCTGCTCACCCAGGGGAGAGGTCAGGCTGGTGCGAATGGCGGCCAGGATCTGATTCGGAGGTATGACCGAAGTCGGAATCGACTCCTCCCCGGACAGCTCGGAGTACTGCCGTGATAAGGCATCCGCTCTGATGTTCTTGGAACCGGGTAGGTAGGAGACCACGTAATTAAAACGTGACAAGAACAGAGCCCATCTGGCCTGACGTGGTGTCAATCTCTTGGCCTCAGAGAGGTAGGTCAGATTCTTGTGGTCCGTCAGGATGAGAACCGGAACCACCGAGCCCTCGAGCAAGTGCCTCCATTCTTTAAGGGCCTGCACGATGGCCAATAACTCCCTGTCACCAATCTGATAGTTGCACTCCGCGGAAGACAGTTTCCGGGAGTAAAACCCACAAGGAAGCAGAGGACCCTCTGGTGTTCTACGCTGAGACAGAAGGGCGCCTACTCCCGTCTCAGACGCGTCCACCTCGAGGACAAAAGGCAACCCAGGGTTGGGAATGCGACAGAATCGGAGCCGACACAAAGGCGGACTTTAGAGCCTCAAAAGCTCGGATGGCCTCGAGCGGCCAGACCTGGGGATTACTGCCCTTCCTGGTCAGATCCGTGAGAGGCTTGGCTAGCATGGAAAAGTCCCTGATGAACTTCCGATAATAATTGGCGAAGCCCAAAAAGCGCTGCAGGGCACGAAGACCACTGGGCTGGGGCCACTGTAAGACAGCCGAAACCTTCTCAGGATCCATGGAGAACCCCTCAGCGGAAATGATGTAACCTAAGAAGGTTACCTGGGATCGGTGAAATTCGCATTTCTCAAGCTTACCGAACAGCTTGTTCTCTCGTAACCGTTGCAACACTCGTCTGACATCCAGAATGTGGGCCTCCATGGATTCAGAATATACCAAGATGTCATCCAAATAGACCACCACACACTGCTGCAACAGGTCACGGAAAACATCGTTGATGAATTCCTGGAAGACTGCGGGCGCATTGCACAACCCAAAGGGCATAACCAAGGATTCATAATGACCGGTCCTGGTGTTAAACGCGGTCTTCCACTCATCGCCCGCCTTGATCCTTACCAGGTTATATGCCGCCCTCAGGTCGAGTTTGGTAAAGACCGTGGCCCCTTTGAGGCGATCGAACAGCTCGGAAATCAAGGGTATCGGGTAAGCGTTCTTGATCGTGATGCGATTGAGACCCCTGTAATCGATGCAAGGCCTCAACTCACCGCCCTTCTTTTTCACAAAGAAAAATCCAGCCCCTGCCGGGGACGAGGATTTGCGAATGTGTCCGCGTGAAAGCGCCTCCCTCACGTACTCCTCCATGGCCTCATTCTCCGCTACCGACAGTGGATAGACCTTGCCACGAGGAGGAACGGCACCAGATTGTAACTCTATGGCACAATCGTATGGGCGGTGCGGAGGTAGGGCAACCGCACGCACCTTATCGAATACATCCCGGTACTCCTCGTATTCAGGAGGCAACAGAGAGTCCGAGGAAGTACACAGCAACTTGACAGACCCATGGATGCAACTAGCCCCACACTGCGGTGACCACGAGAGGATCTCGGCCGATCTCCAATCAAAAGTCGGATTATGCTTCTGGAGCCAGGGGTACCCCAAGACCACCGAGTAGTGTGGAGACAAAATAACCTGGAGACAGACCGACTCTCTGTGAACGGCACCAATGGCCATCCCCACTGGAAGGGTCTCATGAGTCATGTGTGGCGGCAGAAGGGGTCTGCTGTCTATCGCCTCAAGAGCCAGTGGGGAACCTCGAGGCTGCAGAGGAATGGAATTGGCGGCAGCGAACACACTATCAATGAACAAACCACCAGCACCAGAGTCCACCAACGCCTGGGTCGTCACCGAGCCCCCGACCCAGGAGAGGACAACAGTAATCAGTGGTTTGTCAACACGGGAAACCGGGGACGAGGAGACTCCACCCAAGATCTGCCCCCGACAGGATCTCAGGTGCGAGCGTTTCCCGGACGGTTCGGGCATGCCAACCGAAAATGCCCACCGAGACCACAGTACATGCATCGGCCCTCGCGTCTCCGGAGTGCCCTCTCCCCCTCGGACAGGCGAGCAAACCCCAGCTGCATGGGTTCACCCCCAGACAAGTCATCCCCAGGAGGCGTGGGAGGAGAGGGAGGCACGGGTGGGACAGCAAACGTAGGCGCCAATCTGTTAGAAGACCTCCGCAGGCTCTCCTTAAAGGAAGGTCTCTCCCTGAGTCTGGTGTCAATCAAAATCAGGAAAGAAATAAGAGACTCAAGCTCCACTGGTAGGTCCACCTCATCCTTCAAGGCATCCGAGAGACCATGAGAGAAAGCAGCGACCAGAGCCTCATTATTCCAGCCCACCTCTGCTGCCAGGGTACGAAACTCAATGGCGTATTCAGCTACGGATCGTGAACCCTGTCTGATGGACATAAGGAGCTTCGCAGCAGAGGCAGCACGAGCCGGCACATCGAATACCTTCCGAAGAGAAGCAACAAAACCGGAAAACTCGGCAACCACCGGATTGTTGTTCTCCCATAAAGGGCTGGCCCAGGCCAAGGCCTTGTCCGAGAGCAGCGAGATCAAGAAGCCCACCTTTGATCTCTCAGTAGGAAAGGCATGTGGCAGCAACTCGAAATAAATGCCCACCTGGTTAAGGAAACCTCGGCACTGAGTTGGCTCTCCCCAAAGCGCTGTGGAAGGGGGGCAGAACCGGTCATACCCCGAGACACCGCAGGCGCAGCAACAGGTGTCGGGGTAGACTCTGGCGCAACAACCGGAGCGGCAGTAGGAGCGGGCCCAGGAGCGACAACCGACCCATCGGCAACGGAAGCGAAATGAGCCGTGCGTTCAAGCAGGGTTTGCAACGCCACAGCGAACCGACCCAACAGGTGATCCTGCTGATCAAGTCTGGCAACCAGCGTAGGTAGCGAGGATGGCCCTGTACCGTCAGAATTCATGGCTTGGTCCTAATGTCATGGAACCATGAACCAGACGTACAACAAGAGATAAGTGGAAAATAAGAAGGCTTTATTGAAAATCAAGCCGTAAGCAAAAGTCCAAACGGATGGCTAAACCGAAGCAGGGTCTTGCGAAGCCAGAGGTCAGGAACCAGAAGGGTAGTCAGACGAAGCCTGGATCAGGAACCAGCAGGGTAGTCAGACGAAGCCTGGATCAGGAACCAGCAGGGTAGTCAGACGAAGCCAGGATCAGGAACCAGAAGCAGCAGCAGTCTTAGAAGCATGTGAACACAGGAGGACCAAGCAAGGAACTGAAGCCACAGACCTCCTATATATATGAGCTAGGCATCCAGCTCCTCCCAGTGGGAAGGAGAAGCCGCAGGGTGGGAGGCTACAAGAAACCCAGAAACCAAGATGGCCGCCAGCACATGTCAAACGAAGGAGAACAGCAAGAAGGTAAGACCATGACATCCAGAGGCTCCATTCCAGGTTTTTCTCCTGTTACCCCTTGTGAAAACTAAAAATGGGGAGCTTATTCAAAATTTTATTGTAAGAAATGAAAAATGACATTATCACACCCAAGTGTTTCTAAATTCTATTCAAAGCCTGTGGGGTCAAAGTGGTCAGTACACCCCTAAATAAATTCCTTGAGAGGTGTAATTTACAAAATGGGGTAACTTTTTGAGGATTCTACTGTGGGGGTACCTTAGTGTGCCTTAAAATGTAACATGGCGCCTGAAAACATTCCCGCAAAATCTGCCCATACAGCAGCTTATGCAGTGTTTCTGTATACTGCAGAATCAGGATAATAAATATTGAGGTTTGTTTGGATGTTGACCGTTTGTAAAATTAGCAAAAAAGTAAAATTATTAAATTTTGCCTCCATTTTCCTTTAATTCTTGCGAAACATATAAAGAGTTAACAATGTTTGTAAAATCAGTTTTTAATAACTTGAGGGTTGTAGTTTCTAAAATGAGGTCATTTATGGGTAGTTTCTTCTATGTAAGCCCTACAAAGTGACTCGAAAGATCCAAAAAGTGGATTTTGGAGACTTCTAAGAATCTAAGCCTTCTAATGTCCGAAAAAAATAAAATAACATTCAAAAAACAATGTAAAGTAGTAAGTAGTAACAATTTAAGTAGACATGGGGAATGTTAATTAATAACTAAATTATGAGGTATCATTATCTGTCTTAAAAGGAGAGAAATTCAAACATAGAAAATAGGGAATTTTTCAAAATTTTCCATAACTTTTGGATTTTATTTATAAATAAAGGTAAAACATATAGTGTCAGAATCCTGATGTATTTTTCTAATTTAGAACTAGCGGCCACTGTTTCTCTCACTCTAAACTATTGTGTTGCACCACCACTCTTCGCCACTGGAGGCTGCTGTGTTTGTCCTAGGATTTGCCTTTAACAAAGATGGCCGATGTGTGCTGATTGGAAGCCATCTTGTTTCCTGGGCTTATAACCATGAGGCAATTCAATCATTGCTCCAGTGTCTATCAGTGTAACAGCGGCTGCTGTGCGCCGCTGTTCTCCTGTTTACCGCTGCGGTCCTGGGCACCATGTTCAGTGGTGATCTGCTGCCTGTGCTTCCCCATTCAACGCTGCAGTCCAGGGCTCTGTCCTTGCAGGTACTGTTTGTTCTGGGATCCGCTCCACAGTTTCCTTTTAGCCCTGGCCAAAGCATGCTTACTGTTTCTTCCCTGCAGCACTTCCTTAAGGGCCAATATATAATCCAAAAGAACGGGGGCACATCAAAATTAGAATAAGAGTGCTGGCACACGGTATAAACACACTATGTAATTCAAGAGAAAAAAGAATACCGAGATAATAGCCTCACATCTATAAAAGTATCAAATTTATTTAGGACAACAGACACGACAAAAATTGAGTTAAAAACATTGTATACAATGAATCTGGGCCATGTGAACAAATCATGTAACATGCCCTGCCTGACTCACCACAACACCATAAGCAAACCCCCACACATACAAATGAGCAGAAAAGTAAAATGCATGTAATCCATCAACAATGAAATTAGTGGAAAGCTAAATGCTTATCATTAAAGATGACATGGTGGAGGTATGCGTGGTGGTCAGGAAACAAGCCCAACGCGTATCTCCAGGCTCTGCTGGCTTCCTCAGGGGTGCCTGTTTCTGAGTACCACAGTAGGTCCTTATATACACACATAATAATTACTAATAATGTTCAAACATCACCTTTGTTGAGGCGGCAAAAGGGAGGAGGGGGAGGGGGGGCGGCGTGGAAACAACAACCCTCCATACAGGTGGTCAATGAACAGAAGGGAGGAAAAAGGGAGGAGGGAGGGGGCAGCTCGATGCGTCCCATGTGTGCTGCAAACAACCGCCAGCCATTATCCGCCGGCGACGGCCTGTATGGTGGCCAGGGGTGATGTGCATCTATGTGCGCCGCCGAGCCGTCGCGTCCTGCGTTCCAATTCCCGGAAGCAGCAGGGCGTGCATGCTCGCAGGGCACACCCTGCGTGCCAAATACCGGAAGTCCTCCGGAATTGTTGGAATCAGCACCAGCGCATACAGAGAGGAGGCTCTGCGGACAAAGCGACATAGAAGCAAAATGTGAACATAAAAGAAAAGAAGAAGTATATGGAAAACAATGAAGGAAAAATCGCATTACTGAATCTAGCCTAAATTAAATATATTAATGCATAAATATGCAGCAGTAGCACCACTACTACCCTTAACTATTCAGTATATAGAGGGCTCCATAATTGGAAACATAACCCCATAATAAGGCACCATCTATTCACATGCTCAGTCCAATGCTGCATATAAAGCTAAAAAATACAATAATTAAGAATGTATAAATCAATGTCCCTTTACTATCCAACAAATATATATACATAAACCCTGTTAAGTGAATTCTCATTTGTGCTATTTATACTTTTAATTTCAATATCATTTCAATCTTTATATTTTGATTGATTTTATTATTATTTTGCTTTAGTATTTTTTATTTTTAACTTTCAATTTTTATTTATTTTTTATTTATTTATTTTTATATTATATTTTGTTTTATATATATATATTGTATTATTTTTTATTATTTATTATTATTAACATTTTCTGTAATATTTTTGATATTTTTTACATATATATATCTACTATTGACATAGATTTATAGTTCTTGTTATATTAGCACTATATTTTAAGTTTTGATTCAGATTTGAATTATTTTTTTATATTAATTTTTACAAAGATTTTTTATTGTTATTCCTTGTCTTTTATACACAAAAAAAAGGGGGGGGGGGAGCATGCCACATTGTCCACAGCACACTCGCTCACAACCCACAAAAAAGGGGGGGGGGAGAAACCAGGGAGAAGGGGGACAGATGAGGGAAACCATATATGCCTGAAAATTGGGATTATTACATATGTTGTACCGAATTACAATTCAAGGCACTATTCTATGTCCATAACAAGAGCAACGAGTCCTTCAAATTGCATCATCCTGAAGGAACCTCAGACAACGATCCAGAGATTTCTTTGTACTTCATTTTAGGCTGTTCCAGGTAGGAGACAGAAATATTATAAATTCCGGCTGACGCCAAAGTGAAGAAGCGTTGATCAAGTGAAAAGGTGCCCACTACATATATACATCTAGAAAAAAGAAGAAGAGAAAAGGAAAATTATATTATAATATGTGAATAACATTTTTTACCCAGAATAAAACCCTCTAAATAAAAGTTCCTCATTAAAACCCGAGGGGATAAACTGTCCAAATTGAAAATCCATCGGGATTCAGCTTTAAGTAGACATTGTGCCATGTGTATACCCCTGATATTATGCTGGATCTTTTCTAAACCCACCACCTCTAAACCATTATACTTACCAGCGTGATAATCCAAAAAATGAGTGGCCACAGAAGTGAGAGGTGTCTCGTTTTCAGACCTATCCCGTGCAGCCAGAGTAATGTTAGACATATGCTGCTGGATTCGTTTCCGTAGTTCCTGTGAGGTCTGCCCCACATATATTTTCTTGCATTGACAAAGCAGGAATGTTTTAGAGGGTCAGCTCAGCAGCAGGCCCTCGCCCATAATGTTTTAGAGGGTCAGTTCAGCAGCAGGCCCTCACCCCTAATGTTTTATAGGGTCAGTTCAGCAGCAGGCCCTCGCATATAATGTTTTATAGGGTCAGTTCAGCAGCAGGCCCTCGCTCTTGATGTTTTATAGGGTCAGTTCAGCAGCAGGCCCTCGCTCTTAATGTTTTAGAGGGTCAGCTCAGCAGCAGGCCCACACCTAAAATGTTTTACATGGTCAGCTCACCTGCAGGCCCGCAACTCAAATCTTTTACAGGGTCAGCTCACCTGCAAGCCCAAACCTAAATCTTTTACAGGGTCAGCTCACCTGCAGGCCCGCAACTCAATGTGAATGAGGCCCTCCTTTATGTGATATACAGGTTGTATCGTAATGCCTCTTCATTGTAATTTTTGGCAGAACTTGCACTTTATATACAAGTAAATATACAGGAAAGAATGTTTTCAATAAATTTTTCCTAAAAAAAATGATTTTTTACTTTGGTTGAGTGTTTTGCGGTCCGCAAACCACGGATGGCGCAATTTGCAGAACGACACGGACAGCCTTTAATATCACTGCCTATTCTTGTCCGCAAAGCGCAGATAAGAATAGGACATGTTATATTTTTTTAGCGGACCACAGAACGGAGCAACGGATGCGGACAGCACACGGAGTGCTGTCCGCATCTTTTGTGGCCCCATTTAAGTGAATGGGTCTGCATCCGAGCCGCCAAAACTGCAGCTCGGATGTGGACCAAAACAACGGCCGTGTGCATGAGGCCAAATTCAAATTAAGAAAAAGCGACTTTTTCCAAATTTTCTGTAATTTTGTATTTTTGTTTTATAAATATACAGTAGGTAAAATGTATTGACCTAAATTTATCACTAACATAAAGTGCAATGTGTCCGATGAAAACAATCTCAGAATAGCTTGGATAAGTAAAAGCATTCAAAAGTTATTTCCACATAAAGTGACACGTTAGATTTGTAAAAATAGGCCTGGGCAGGTAGGTAAAATCTGGCTGTGTCTTGAAAGAGTTAATCAGATGTTTGTCATTGTTGTATCTTATTTAACTGAAGATCAATTAGTCAATGTGTAATAGCAATGACTAAGAGCTATACACTGCCTGTGCACAAAGGGCAGCTGGTGCTTCCTCTTCCCCTCCCTCCTTCCCTCCCTCTTTCCCTCCCTCTTTCCCTCCCTCCCCTGTGCTCATTACTGAAAACCAAAGGCCGAAGCAGGGCTCTTCAGTTTTCTCAGCATTCTCACTGTTTTATAAAGAGTACAACATTGCAAAATCCCAGATATGTTGATGGAAGTAGAAGAGGTAAGATGTCAGCATGAGAGATTTTACTGGGATGGCTTCTGCATACAGAATTTGAAAGGGTGTAGGGGGTTTAGTGATCAAGTCCTGTAGTTCTAGACCGGCCATATAGCTGAGCTTTCCGTATGCAAGGATATAGTATGGTCATGTACCTTGATGACTGCAGTAACAACTTGAAGGTCGATGTAAATGCATAATCTATAGCTAGTGTATAGATAATTGTCTATTTTCTTTGAGTGGCTGCATTTAATTCTAGTAGTATCCGAGACAATTCAGTATGTCTGTAGATATTACAGTCATGAAGTAGAGATTTTCTGAGAAATTCGGCATATCTGATCTGTATTGTTAATAAATGCTCATTACTGTTTCTGTTGCAATGCCCAATTTATAGCCTTTAGTTCTGTGAATGAATGCAAATGCTAATTCCTTAATCCCTTTATTATTTTGCCTTACTTTGCAAGTGTAATTATTTTTAGCACTTCCTGAAACACAAGAGTTGGGTTGGGTACTGCTTTCTGATATACACCCTGTCCTAATTCAAGTTTAGGAGGCACCTTGTTGGATATCTCAATTCTATTATATTGAGACAGACAGCAGAGCACTTCCTGCACAAGACATAAAGAAGTGGTTAAAGGGGTTGTCTCATCATGGACAATGAGGGCATATTGCTAGGATATGCCCCAATTGTCTTATAGGGGTGGGACACGCACCTACAGTATATCCAAAACGGAGCCCCGCAAGTGAAGGAGGGCGTACTGCGCATGCACGGCCGCCCTCCATTCATTTTCAATGGGGCTGGTGAAAGTAGCCGAGCACTGGCTCGGCTATTTCCGTTGGCCCCATAGAAATAAAAGGGAGCTGGGGCCGCGCATGTGCGGTGCGCTCCCATTCACTTCTATGGGGAGCCGACTTGGTGGTGGCTGGACTGGAGTCCTCCAGCCAACACCTTGCGGGGCTCCGTCCTCAATATAGGTACGGGTTCCAGCAGTGGGACTCGCACCTATAAAACAATGGGGGCATATCTTAGCGATATGCCCCCATTGTCCATGATGTTACAACCCATTTAACAGCACTATACAGACCCTTCTTTGAAATTATCGCCAAAAAGATGCAATATCGAAGTGAATCTTTCAGTTCCACACCCTATTTCGTAGAACTCAATGACTGCTATCCAGTCTGGTTTGTCAAACAGTTCATGGCAGGCCAACTCCTAGGCTATACCCAGTTCTAAATGAGAGTTAGTTATGCACGATTAAATATGAATAACTTTATACTGTTTAACTTTGTCTTTACATGTTTGGAACAAAAACTGTATTAAAGCGAAAACATCAGGATACTTAGTTATTAAACCTTAGAAGTAATTTAAAGAACATAAAATACAGAAGAAAAATAACATCCATTAATAAAACTTTTACATTCCTTGATAATTGCCACTCCCACTGTAGAAGAAATTATTATATCTTCATTCGGCATGCTGAATTCATCAATGAAATGATTGAGTCCAAATTTACATATAAATACATACAGTACATTCACTTAAGGCCTGTTTACTCACACATATAAAGGACGTAAAAACCTGAACGTTGCCCATAGCTCACTTCCAGGATGTGTTCACCAAGCCAACATAGACAAAATATGCTTGGCGCCGGGGGACTGGGATCATCCATGCAGGATTTGGTGTCACTTAGTACATATACATCAGGATTTTCTTCCACCTTATTTAGTACAGTATCTAATAAGCCTATTATCTGAGTAAGGCGATGGTAAATGCAGCCACTCACAAAATGCACAGTATCCTTTCAAAGAAATAAAATGATGTGACACCTTTGAAAGGTACCTGTAGAGTGCCCATAAAATGTATCCACATCCTTGTACTTTTTCATGTTTTATTGTGTAACCATATGAAATCAAATTGGATGTAAAGGGGTTATCCCATGATTAATATAAAAAATTAAAATCAGACATCATATAGTATATGACAGTCCCTAACAAAGCTAGAACCAGGCCTCTACTTCACATGGATCCAGAGATTCCTCCATTCATTGCTTAAATTGCTATGCTAGCTTTATTTCAAACTGAAAGCTCACGGGACATGTCCTTTCTGCTGCAGTTTAGGGAGACACTCCTTTTCTCAGGGGTATGTCCTGACTGCTGCACCTCTCTCCCTGTAACTGAACATCTTCTAAGGCCCCTTTCAGACGAGAGAGTGTCTCACTGCGGACTCGTAGTAGAGCACCCATCCTGAACTCCCGTCACTGCCGGGGTCGCATAGCATTATATTGATTTATGATGCTATGTAACCCTTGGAGGTCTGAAATGTACTGGATAACACTGACATAATGCTGTCAATGTCCTCTAATACATTCCAGAATTATAAGGGTTACATAGCATCATAAATCAATATAATGCTATGTGACTCCGTCAGTGCTGGGAGTTCAGGATGGGTGCTCTACTACGAGTCCGCAGCGAGACACTCGCTCATCTGAGAGGGGCCTAATGGTAGGTGGGGCTGGTGGCAATTAATAGATGGACATGAGCATGTGTATCCATATCAGCAATGTTACTGAGGTGGAAGGAGATGTCTGATCACTGTTGGTCCCATCACTGCTGAGCCATTCTTTCTCCATGTGACTGACAAAGAGAAGCCGAGTATAGTTCTGGATTAGCTCTATCATACCCACAGTTGATTGTGGGAGTATGCGTGCTTGCCCCTGCTTCATTCAAGCTTCTCCTCACTGCTGGAGGTGCAGAAAGGAGGAAAGAGGGACACAGGACCTCCAGCAGTGGAACATCAGGCTCGGACTGGCCCACAGGGGTACAGGGGAATCCCCGGTGGGCCCCTAGTCTCCCACCTCCTGCACAAATGGCACATAACACAGTAGACTTACTGCACTACATACATATATTCAATGTACAGCACCTCAACCAGCCTATGTTCATATAAAAACTTGTTACATTATTTATTATATTTGAATGTATCTGTATGGTGGACCCCCAAAATAAATTTTACTGGTGGGCCCTAGGTACCCCAGTCCGACACAGCATGTCATCTGTCATGTGTATTGGTTATAAATGCTGGCTCTGAGAATTCCTCTTTAAGGTTCTGTTGACATGTGATAGAAGTGCACATTGGAAAGCATTCTTGATATGACAGTGACATGCAGTATGTCCAGTGTCGGACTGAAGTCTCTTACGCCGATCAGAGGAAATGGGTCTGAAGGCCCAACCTCTGTGTATATAGGACCTTAAGGGCCTTGTTCCATTATTGTCAGAGCTTGGGCCCACTGGAGGATCCTCTGGTACTCGGGGGGGCCAGTCCGACCCTGCATATGTCACTGTACAGGTATACAGTGGAATACATAACCACTGGGTTTCCATGTTAAAAAAAAACATGCTTCGCAGTATACTCTTTTGCAGGATGCCTCTGTATACAAAACCACAGTTTTTAAAGTTTTATATACAGTTAACCCCTCAGTGACCAGTATGTTTGGTGCCGTACTGACCAAGCGATTTTTTTCATTGTCACCTTCTAAGGGCTCTTTCACACCTGTGTTATGGTCTTCCGGCATAGAGTTCCGTCGTCGGGGCTCAATGCCGGAAGAATCCTGATCAGGATTATCCTAATGCATTCTGAATGGAGTGAAATCCGTTCAGGATGCATCAGGATGTCTTCAGTTCCGGAACGGAACGTTTTTTGGCCGGAGAAAATACTGCAGCATGCTGCGCTTTTTGCTCCGGCCCAAAAAACTGAAGACTTGCCGCAAGGTCGGATCCGGAATGAATGCCCATTGAAAGGCATTGATCCGGATCCGGCCTTAAGCTAAACGTCGTTTCGGCGCATTGCCGGATACGACGTTTAGCTTTTTTAGAGTGGTTACCATGGCTGCCGGGACGCTAAAGTCCTGGCAGCCATAGTAAAGTGTAGTGGGGAGCGGGGGAGCAGTATACTTACCGTCCATGCAGCTCCCGAGTGACGTCAGGGCGCATGGCACGTCATCCATGCGCATGGTGCGCTCTGACGTCACTCTGGAGCGCCCCGGGAGTTGCACGGATGGTAAGTATACCGCTCCCCCGCTCCCCGCTCCTACTATGGCAACCAGGACTTTAATAGCGTCCTGGGTGCCATAGCAACACTGAACGCATTTTCTTCAAATGCTTTCAGTACACTTGCGTTTTTCCGGATCCAGCGTGTAATTCCGGCAAGTGGAGTACACGCCGGATCCGGACAACGCAAGTGCGAAAGAGGCCTAAGAGTTATAATTTTTATTTTTCTGTCTATGTAGCCGTACAGAGGCTTGTTTTTTGCAGGACAAGTTGTAGCTTTTAATGGCACCATGCTGGGCTACACATAACCTACTGATTAACGTTTATTAACTATTTTTGTGAGGGGATAGGAAAAAACAGCAATACTGCCACATAATTTTTAGGTTATGAATTTTTCAGGGTTCATTTTTTGTCATAAACATGATAACTGTATTCTCTGGCTCAGTATGATTATGGCAATGCCAAATACATACAGTTTTTTTTATGTTTTACTACGGTTGTGCAATCATTTTTGGGTACATAACGCTTTTTCATTTATTTTTTACAGAGTTCACCATACGTAGTACAACAAGGGAACTATAATAGGCAATCTTTTGATCGATTCTAAAATACATTGCAGTGCAGTGCAGTGTAGTGCAGTGCATTTTAAAGTCAGTGCTATACTGACATTGACCAGCAGGTTGCACAAGAGAGGTGCAGCCTGCTGGGAAATACTGGAGGCAGGCCTAGGTCTTGACCTGCCTTCACGGCAGCGCTTAGACTGGGCTACCGTGAAAAGGCAGTGTCCCAGCCTAGGCCCCTTAGTGCCTGCCACAGTAATGCTTATGGCTGAACTTAGGCCCTTATCACAGTGTGAACATAGACGAATTCTTAAAGGGGTACTCCGGTTTTAATTTTTAAAATGTATTTGTTTATATAATAGAAAATCATACAATTTTCAATTATAAATATATTTAAAATTCTGCATACACACCTTTCTTATCAGGCAGTTGACCTCTATATGCAGAAGAATGGTATAGCCCAGGGATGAGCAAACTCGGCCCTCCATCTGTTTTAAAACTACAAATCCCATCATGCCCTGCTGTAGGCTGATAGCTGTAGGGAGACTGGGAATGATGGGATTTGTAGTTTTACAACAGCTGGAGGGCCGAATTTGCCCATCCCTGGTATAGCCCATGTATCAGTCCTATATAATGCATCCATGGCCAAACTGAAACATAGCATCCGTCATGTGACATTTTTTACACGTTGACATTCAGTAAGCAGTGTTACATGACATACATACATATGCTGGGTTAGCACAAAGAACACATTCATTGATAAGTAAACAGGACTAGTGGCGGAATCATCATTTTTATTGTGGTTATTACAGAAACTACATCATTGTGTGCCTGTCTGTTATTTGTAAAATGGCTGACTGTTTCTAAGTGATGGTCTCATGTTGTTAATAAAGTTTAGTGTAAAAAAAAAATACAAAGCACACACAGAGATCTGCTTCTACAGACATGAGGTGCTGCTGCTGCAGAAATACTGTACACTGAATATAGTGTATATGTTCTGTTCTTCAGTACACTTCTAGAAGGCTTGCACAGTAAAATATAAATTTTCGCAGATGACACTAAACTGTGTAAAGTAATTAACACTGATGAGGACAGTATACTACTACAGAGCGATCTGGATAGACTGGAGGCTTGGGCAGAGAAGTGTCAGATGAGGTTTAACACTGACAAATGTAAGGTTATGCACATGGGAAGGAATAATGCAAGTAACCCGTACATACTAAATGGTAAAACACTCGGTAAGGCCTCTTTCACACGACCGTATGGCTTTTTCAGTGTTTTGCGGTCCGTTTTAAACGGATTAGTTGTTCCGTTTTTTGTTTCCGTTCTGTTTTTCTGTTCCGTTTTACCGTATGGCATATACAGTATACAGTAATTTCATAGAAAAAATTGGGCTGGGCATAACATTTTCAATAGATGGCTCCGCAAAAAACGGAACGGATATGAAAGACATACGGATGCATTTCCGTATGTGTTTGTTTTTTTTGCAGATCCATTTACTTGAATGGAGCCACGGAACGTTATTTGCGGGCAATAATAGGACATGTTCTATCTTGGAACGGAAAAACGGAAATACGTAAACGGAATGCACAATCCGTTTTTTTTGCGGAACCATCGAAATGAATGGTTCCGTATACGGACCGCAAAAAACGGCCTAACACTGACATGGGATAGGAATCCTAATAAACAGCAAACTAAGCAGTAAAAACCAGTGTCAGCAGCTGCTGCCAAGGCCAATAAGATAATGGGTTGCATCAAAGGGGGCATAGATGCCTGTGATGAGAACATAGTCCTATCACTTTACAAAGAGTTCAAGAGGGGCCTGGATGTGTTTCTGGAGAGTAATAATATTACAGGCTAAAGCTACTAGAGAGGGATCGTTGATCCAGGGAGTTATCTGATTGCATGATTCGAGTTGGGAAGGAGTTTTTTTTCCCCTTAAGTGGGGAAAATTGGCTTCTACCTCACGATGACAGGCCAACCTGGATGGACAAATGTCTTTTTTCGGCCTTATATACTATGTTACTAAAGCCAGGTCACATGATACTTTTGAGGGTCACAAGACGGAATCCTTTTTTAGTCCTATCTAGCTCTTCTACAGATGCATTTTACAGGACTAAAATGGGCTGTACCATATATATATTTTTTCTTTAAGGAGAGACAAATGCACGGATATAACAAAGGTCTGCAATTTAAAATTTTTAATTGTTCAACATCCTATTAGCTAAGTAAAGAAATATAATAATTAAAACCTGAATACCTCTTTAAGAAAAGATAGGTATAGATATTATAGAGGACCTATCGGCTCTCCTCCCATGTCTTTTTTAGTAAGTAATTCTATTCCCCTATAAAATCACAATATTTGATCAACTTTTATTAGAACTCTGCCTTGTTTCTGTTACGCCTCATTCACACAGTCAGTGTTCGGTCAGTGATTTCCATCAGTGATGGACTGCCAAATCCAGGTGCGGCTCTAAACACAGAACAGGTGCAGATCTTTCCCTTATACCTCATGTCTGTGTAGGCTCCACTCCAGGTTTTGGCTCACGATCAGGCTTTATTCTTCTGTAAAATAGAATAAACTGACAACTGGACGTTAATCATTACTGACAGTTCCAGACTGTGTAGAGTCACCGATTTGACAAGGGGAATGGCAATACCCTGCTGATACATCCTCTTGGGCAAATATTTGTTTCTTGTTCATTTGCTTTCTTAATGCAAAGCAACGCTGTTCTTTAAATACCATGCATTAAACATTTCCTACTATTCTGCTTAATTTTGGGGGGAAACAGGAATGCAAAAAAAAAAAAAAAAAACAGGGATTCCACCATGGGATTTGGTGTTTTTTTTTTCTCCACTGTTTACCGCACAATAAAAAATTACTTTATTCTACAGGTCAGTATAACTACCAAGCATATACGGCATTATTAAATTTTACTACCTTTGCACTATAAAATTTTATTAGGGAAAATAAATAAAAAATGTGCTGCATTCCAAGCAACATAGCTATTTTATTTTTTATATTGCCATAATCATGTAAGGACTTGTGTTGTGCATGATAGGGTGCAGTTTATAGTGATTGTGGTAGAGGGGAATTGAAAAAAAAAAACACATCAAACCTGCCATTTTTTTGTGCCATGCATAAAGCAGTATAAATAGCAAGTTATGGATCCTTATGATTGCAGCAAATATATACTTTTTAATGGCCAACTATTCTTTAAAAAATGTTTAATGAAAAAATAGTTTTATTTGTTTATTTTTGGTGTGGGAATGCTATGTTTTATATAGCAACCTATTAGGCTACACCTCTGGCATGGCCTAAAGGGCAGATATTAAAGAGGTTGTCTCACTTCAGCAAATTTAATTTACCATGTAGAGAAAGTTAATACAAGCTACTTACTAATGTACTATAATTGTCCATATTGCCTCCTTTGCTGGCTGGATTCATTTTTCTATGACATTATACAGGTCCTTCTAAAAAAAAATAGCATATTGTGATAAAGTTCATTATTTTCTGTAATGTACTGATAAACATTAGACTTTCATATATTTTAGATTCATTACACACAACTGAAGTAGTTCAAGCCTTTTATTGTTTTAATATTGATGATTTTGGCATACAGCTCATGAAAACCCAAATTTCCTATCTAAAAAAATTAGCATATTTCATCCGACCAATAAAAGAAAAGTGTTTTTAATACAAAAAAAAGTCAACCTTCAAATAATTATGTTCAGTTATGCACTCAATACTTGGTCGGGAATCCTTTTGCAGAAATGACTGCTTCAATGTGGCGTGGCATGGAGGCAATCAGCCTGTGGCACTGCTGAGGTGTTATGGAGGCCCAGGATGCTTCGATAGCGGCCTTAAGCTCATCCAGAGTGTTGGGTCTTGCGTCTCTCAACTTTCTCTTCCCAATATCCCACTGATTCTCTATGGGGTTCAGGTCAGGAGAGTTGGCAGGCCAATTGAGCACAGTAATACCATGGTCAGTAAACCATTTACCAGTGGTTTTGGCACTGTGAGCAGGTGCCAGGTCGTGCTGAAAAATGAAATCTTCATCTCCATAAAGCTTTTCAGCAGATGGAAGCATGAAGTGCTCCAAAATCTTCTGATAGCTAGCTGCATTGACCCTGCCCTTGATAAAACACAGTGGACCAACACCAGCAGCTGACATGGCACCCCAGACCATCACTGACTGTGGGTACTTGACACTGGACTTCAGGCATTTTGGCATTTCCCTCTCCCCAGTCTTCCTCCAGACTCTGGCACCTTGATTTCCGAATGACATGCAAAATTTGCTTTCATCCGAAAAAAGTACTTTGGACCACTGAGCAACAGTCCAGTGCTGCTTCTCTGTAGCCCAGGTCAGGCGCTTCTGCCGCTGTTTCTGGTTCAAAAGTGGCTTGACCTGGGGAATGCGGCACCTGTAGCCCATTTCCTGCACACGCCTGTACACGATGGCTCTGGATGTTTCTACTCCAGACTCCCCAAGGTCTGGAATCGGTCCTTCTCTACAATCTTCCTCAGGGTCCGGTCACCTCTTCTCGTTGTGCAGCGTTTTCTGCCACACTTTTTCCTTCCCACAGACTTCCCACTGAGGTGCCTTGATACAGCACTCTGGGAACAGCCTATTCGTTCAGAAATTTCTTTCTGTGTCTTACCCTCTTGCTTGAGGGTGTCAATGATGGCCTTCTGGACAGCAGTCAGGTCGGCAGTCTTACCCATGATTGCGGTTTTGAGTAATGAACCAGGCTGGGAGTTTTTAAAAGCCTCAGGAATCTTTTGCAGGTGTTTAGAGTTAATTAGTTGATTCAGATGATTAGGTTAATAGCTCGTTTAGAGAACCTTTTTATGATATGCTAATTTTTTTAGATAGGAATTTGGGGTTTTCATGAGCTGTATGCCAAAATCATCAATATTAAAACAATAAAAGGCTTGAACTACTTCAGTTGGTGTGTAATGAATCTAAAATATATGAAAGTTTATCAGTACATTACAGAAAATAATGAACTTTATCACAATATGCAATTTTTTTTAGAAGGACCTGTACACTCCTCGTTTCCATGGTTATGACCACCCTGCAATCCAGCAGTGGTGGTCGTGCTTGTACATTATAGAAAAAAGTGCCACACTCTCTGGTGGCTGGAACCACGGAAGTCCACATAGGCTAGTGCTTTTTCCTATAGTGTGCAAACTCGACCAGCTCTTCTGGATTGCAGAGTGGTCATAACCAGTGGTCTCTACATGATAAATGGCATTTGATGAAGTGAGATAACCCCTTTAATGATAGACATGGGGGTCTGGCTTCCCGCTGCCATAATAACCATCAGCATTACATTGCAGGGACAGATGAAGTTTGGGGCTATACTGTACCTAAGAGAGTCATCTAAACAGCAATCCTGGTCTTTACCCTTTAAACTCTGTACAGGGATCTGGACTCTTAGAGCTGTCTTTGTTTGAGTAACTACTGATCTAAAGACATCAAGAGATAAGGGCAGGAAGAGTACAGCAGTCCTATAAATAATCTGAGGTGAGGGTAAGCAGCACAGTAAGGGTCAGGACAGGAAACTGACCCTTTAAGAGCTGGAGGGACAACACATGTGCCCTATGGGCAGTGAGAGGCATAGCCGTCAAGAAGTAGGCCCTAGCCTGCAGATAGGATGCACAGTGCTACCCCCACAGCTGGGACTACAGAGCAGAGAGAGGGAGACAACAGGACCAGAATGCCGAAACACTGGAGCAGGTGAGCAGAGTGGCAGTTGTACCCACCTGCAGCAGAGGAGAGGTGTCAGGATAATGACTACTATTGCACTCAAAAAGGTATAGTGCAGCCCTAAACTGCCCAGACTCCCTATTCCTACCTACTTTCACGATCACCCTAGGCAGTCACTCACAACTGGATGACACTACTATACTGCAATACGTGAAGGGCGACACACAAACAGGGACGAACAAAGAAACACCAGGAGTACGGAAAAAAGTTCAAATACCAGTTAATCAATAAAGTACAAGTAATGTCCGAGGTAAACGAGAAAACCAAAACATGCCAAAGAGTTAGAACTAGGAGATCAATCAGATACCAGAAAGCCAGATGCCTAAACTGTAGTCACAAAAGCCCAAAATACAGAAAATCCTGAAATACAAGCCAGGGGGGTCTTCTATAATGCAAGGAACCATAAGGAGGAGCCAGAAGAGACCAGCACCTGCACAATGCAGGTTTTGGCCTTAATACTGAAAGAAAGGCAACCCATGCAGCCATGCCTGCACGTCAGGTGGAGCTGAGGTTCGGGAGACCCAGCGCACCTCCCCACTGGCCCAGGGCTCCATCAGCAAGGGCAGTCCTGCAATCCTGGGTCCCCTGGCAACCGGATGCCACTGTCCCCATGAAGCCAGCAGCAGCAGCCATGGGAAACATAACAAGTGGTGGGAAACATAACAAGTGCCATAACAATAATATTTCTTTAAAAATAGCATGCAGGGGCGTGGCCAAGCAGCCGAGTGAGATGGAAGCCTGAATCTGAGCTCCTGCTCCACTGAAGCGTCTCAGACCTGCTAATCCCCACTAATAACCACCAAACTGACATCTATTCGTCCCTCTCAGCTCCCTGCATGCCTCCATGATGACTAGAGGCAGAAAAAGCTTGAAGAAGCAGGGAAAACTGGACTTTTTCTTTGCCCATGAGAAGACCAAAATGGCACTGGAGGAGACAGCACACGGAGCACGCCGGGCTCCAGCCCTTCCTCATCAACGGGCTCACATTCACCAACCGGGCCCCTGCAAAACAAGTCTCCCTCCAACGCTTCTTCTGCGGAGTCCCCTCTTGCAGCGACTTCATACAGACTTCAGCGGATGGCAGAGGAGTCCCTTCCCGCTCCCCCTGGAAGCGCCAACATCCAGGCCTCACCGCCAGCCAGCCCGGACAAGAAGCGACCAAGACACCATGGTCCCAGTGAATCCGGTGAGTGCACAGCTTCCCCCAGGGGCCAGACGGGTATACCCTCCATACATGAGTCGCTACAAGGTCTGCAAACGACAGACCAACCAGCCTCAGGGACCCTGTTGAAGGACATGTTGCTGACGTTTCACAACTCCATAATGGCACAGATCTCAAAATCAATTGTGCCGATCCAGGCTACTGTTAGGGAGCTGGGGGATAAAATGGAGCATGTGGAGACCAAAATGTGACAGTTTGCTACCTCCCATAATACACTAATTGATTCCCATGAGCTCCTCTCTGAAGAGGTCACCCAGCTTAAGGCAAAGATCGCAGATCTGGAGGATCGTTCCCACTGGAACAACCTCAAACTGAGGGGGGTCCCAGAAGATGTTACTGCATATGAGCTGGCAGTCTACAGTCAGAATCTGATACAGCTGCTTCTGCCTAAATGTGCTGAGCGCGACCTTATAATCAACAGGGCACACAGAATTGTCAAGCCCAAGCACCGACCTGACGACGTCCCAAGAGATGTACTGGGTAGGCTGCACTTTTTCCATATTAAGGAGCAACTCCTCACGGCCGCAAGGAAAATGGAGTCTCTACCGGCCCCATATGCGGGGGTTAAGATTTTTGCGGTGACATTACAACTCCGGAAGTCTCTTGCCCCTATTACTACAGCTCTGAGATCGCACTCCATCGCTTATAGATGGGGTTTCCCCGTTAAGCTTTTAATTCACAAAGACGGCTCTTTTGTGGTGATTCGCTCAGTTGCTGAAGGTAAAGCGAAGGTAAATCCATACAAGATCTTGATGCCCCTAGACGTCACCATACATCTGGAGAATGGCTGTTGGTGGAAAATAGGCGACGAAAGAAAGCGCCCTAAATGGGACCTTTTCGTTTCTACCTCCATGGAGCAGTAGTCCTACTATTCTCCATTCTGGCATTTGGCAGGACTCTTCCCCTATCAGTTGCTGAGGCGCAAACATGTGCCTTACCTATCTCCTTCTTCCCAACTTGTCCTCCCACTAGGGCAATATTTGTTGTGACTCCCCAGTCACTGTTTGTGTTTTTCACTTTTCAGTTCTGGTTCTCTACATATTTCTGGCAGAGCATTATTTTTCACTATGCTTACTTTGTTTGTGTTCACCGCTGCTGGGATTGCGCCTCCCTCCACTTCAAGGCACTTCTTGCATTCATAACAATACAGATTAATGATGGTACTAAAGCTTAGCTCTTTAAACGTTAGGGGGCTAAATAGCCCTTACAAACGCAATCTGATGTGGAGGGAGGCTCTCTCTCTACAGTGCGCTCAGGAGACGCATATAATAGCTGCGGATGCTGACCGCATCAAACATAGATGTTTCCCAGTTGTTCTCCAGGCTCACTGTACCAAAAAGAAACGAGGAGTGTTGCTGGCAATTAAGAATACTGTAGCTTATACTGCGGTATCTTCTATCGTCGACTCCGGAGGGCGGCATATCATACATGTCTGTTATCTAAACAATATTCTCTATACCTTGGTAGGGCTATATATGCACCCAATGCGCACTCCCAGCGCTTCCTCCAAAACCTTTTCAATAAGGTCCAGTCTGTACAACAAGGAAGGGTCCTCATTTGCGGGGATTTTAATATGGTCCCAGATGCACCCATGGACTCCTCCGTGAGAAGGAACCCCCTTTACATTGATGAGTCTTCTCTCCAAAATGTCCCTATATGACATCTGGCGCTTACATCACGCCATGGAACGAGACTATACTTATTTCTCCCCCTCACATCTAACATATTCTCGTATAGATCTTGTGTTGGTGGATAGAGCTTTCCTCTCGACTATCACAAGCTCTGAAATAGGAACAATATCATGGTCAGACCATGCTCCTGTCTCGGTAATGATTTCAGAACAGTACAACCGCCCTCCGAACCCGACATGGAGAGTAAATTAATATTTACTTGCAGACCTGGATTGTCAAAGGGAGGTAAAGGATGCTTTGTCTGAATATTTCCTGAACAATGTGAACACAGTAGATAATCTGTCTATTGTTTGGGCAGCACACAAGGCCTATATCAGAGGTATTTTCATCAAGCTAGGGCATAAAGCCAAAAAGAAGAGAGAGCACCTCACTACGTATTTGCTGAACAAAATTCGAGCATTAGAAATTCTGAATAAGGCGTCCTCCACTCCTCATTATCCAGAGGAGCTCCGCTCCCTCAGGGCACAGCCAGGGGAGCACATGCTGCACAGATATTAACTGTCTTTGAAAAAAGCCATAGCCGTGTACTATTCACAAGCAAATAAAGCAGGAAAACTATTGGCAAATAGAATTAAGTGCAGGACCCAAAACTCCCGGATTGCTTTTCTCTGGGACACCTCTAAAACCCACAAAATGTATGACCCGAAAGAGATTGTGAATAGGTTCATGTCCTTCTATTCAAAGTTATACAACCTAGCTGATAATAAAGAGGTGGTTCAACCTTCTGACCATGACATCAGCAATTTTCTTAATTCCCTCTCACTGCCTTCCATGTCTGAAGAACATAAAGTAAGGTTATGTCAGCCCATTACATTAGATGAAATATTAGGCATTATTAAAAAGCTACCCCATCATAAAAGCCCCGGACCGGATGGTCTGTCTAATTCCTATTACAAGCTTTTCTCTGAGATTCTGGGCCCGCATCTTCACTCGTCCTTAGTGAGGATCATGACTGATGGGCACATGCCTATGGAGATGTTGGAGGACACTATTGTCACCTTGCCCAAACCCGGCAAAGAACCAACTATTCCCCAAAACTTTCGGCCTATTTCCCTCCTCAATACTGACCTGAACATCTACGTCAAGTTATTGGCAAATAGATTGGCGGCGATTATACCGACCTTGGTTGCCCCCGACCAGGTAGAATTTGTCTTGGGTAGGCAGATTACAGACAACTCCAGGAGAGTATTCAACCTATTGGATAGGGTCAATAGGCTACGACTGCCCACGGTGTTCCTTACCCTGGACACTGAGAAGGCATTCGACCGGGTGAATTGGTCGTTTGCCTTCTCGGTACTCCAAAAAATGGGCTTCCCTGACGCTCTTATTAGAGCAATAGAAGCATTATATAAGGGCCCTGCTGCCTAATGGTGTTCTGTCGAATCCCTTTAACCTCTCAAACGGTACTAGGCAGGGCTGCCCCCTGTCCCCTCTAATATTTATACTGTGCCTAGAGCCGTTAGCGCAGGCTATCAGACAATCATAAAGTGTCTCGGGAATTCAGATTGGTGACAGGCAACACACCCTCTCCTTATATGCGGATGACATAATCCTTTCCCTAACCAACCCTGTCCTGTCGCTACATGAAGTTAGGAAAGTTATTCACACTTATGGCTCCCTATCATTTTACAAACTTAACGAAAGTAAATCTCAAGCCCTCCCTCTCTTTGTCCCCAACCAAACTCTGGAGCATCTAAAAAAGCTTTACCCCTGGGACTGGCAGACCATAGGAGTCCAATATCTTGGGGTTCAACTTACCCCCACTATTCAAAAACTGTATGATGCAAATTTTCCTCGATTCCTCCTAGACTTTCAGAAGGAGTTGGAAAACATAGCGAAATTGGAAATATCGTGGCTAGGCAGATTGGCAGCCTTCCAGCAGCAAGTGCTCCCTAAGCTTCTCTATCTGTTCAGAATCCTCCCACTGGAACTACCCAGTTCCTTTTTTAACGCTGTTAATAAAATGCTTAATAGGTTCATTTGGAAAAAAGGTCCTCCCTGCATTGCCAGGACAATTATGTCCAGATTTAAGAATGTAGGGGGATTAAACCTCCCAAATATTTATGATTATTACCTAGCTACTAGGATACACCAACTTAAGGAATGGTGGGCCGTTGATAATCCCAAACACTGGGTCCACATTGAGCAGACACTCGCCCCAGCCCACAACTTAAAAGCAATGATGCTGGCTTCCCTCTTTAAGGAAGTACCGGCGCAATCCCTCCGATACCTACTTTCCACCTCCTTGAAAGCCTGGAAACGGTATCACAGTGGTGGTCACGGAACGATTGCTTCTATTGCAAAATTCACCCCAATAGAGGCGCTGCATTACCTCATTCCTGACCTTTCTCTGGAAGGGTGGAGAGATGGAGGCGTAGTAACGGTTGCAGATTTGCTTTTCCAGGCAGGTTTGAACTTCTTTGAAAACTTGCAAATCCGTTTCAATATACATAAAAGGGATTATTATAAATATTTGAGGATTCACCACTTATTGGCCTCCAATCCTACACTTGCTGTGAACTCACACGTTGTGCTACTGAACCAATGGGCCCTGACACAATCCAAATGGAAGGGAATCCGCCCTCTCTACTCATTTCTAGGCAGCAAAAACTCCTTTGTAAAGACTGCCCCCATTGTCTTGTGGGAACTAGAATTAGGACGTGGTATCCCCCCAGCGCAGTGGTCCACAGCTATTAATTACGCGACTAAAGGACTGAAGTGCATGTCACACCTTGAATCTTACTCGAAAACACTACTCAGATGGTATTTCACCCCCCTGAGACTAAGTCGCATTTACCCAGGCTCGGGAACTGGAGCCGTGCTGGAGGGGATGCGGTGGCAGAGGGTCCCTTTTAAACATACTTTGGGGTTGCCCCTTGTTACAAGAATTGTGGTCTAGTATTTTTGAATTAGTCGAAAGGGCATCAGGCCGCAAGCAAATTAGAGATACAGCTCTGGCCTTGCTCTTTATTGATATTATAGAGATCCCTTATAAATTCAGGACCATTGCTATGCATCTGTTTTTAGCCACAAAACTAGCCATAACTAGGTACTGGAAAAGCTCGGTGATACCGACTGTACAGGAAATTTTAAGTTCCGTAAACACTACTAGATCATTTGAAAAGATGGTGGCACACAAGGGTTTCGTGCTGCGTAGATTTGAAAGGGAATGGGTGCAGTGGACCAACCTATCCCCTGGTGGATAACTTGGGAAACTCTAGCTCTGATTACCTATGTAGGATATAGGCATGTTACACTGATTATACTCATGGATGCCTGTGATGCACACTATGAAGTCTTGATCTATGTATAACTCTCTGCCTTTTTCTTTCTTTCTGTTGTTTTGTTATTTTCCATGTTTCTATTCTACTAGATATTGATACCTGAACTGTACTAATGCTGCGTCAAGTAGTTTTCTAGAACGCAATAATTGGAGTACACATTAACACCTTGCTCCTGCTTACTCATACATAGTACTTCTGTATACTAATGTAACGTGCTATGATGTACGATTATTTTTGCACCGATCCTTCGTATACTGGTTATTCTGGATAAATGAAAAAATCTTCAATAAAGATATATTGAACGAAAAAAAATAGCATGCATACTCTTCAAAATGAATGTCAACGAGCAAGAGTGTCTAAAACACTTGTGTACTTCATGTCTAGAAAAATAAAGAATCACAATAAATTTCACATCTTTATGTTACAAATATAAAAACATTAGCAAAAGATTATAGCAGCTCAAACCCATGTTGGAGTTCCTCATACGAACATACTGTAGATTCAAACCATTTGGTATTTGTGTATTGAGCTCATCTTTGAGGCTTGAATAAACAGGAATGCACAGAAGGTCATAAACAAGACAATTATGAATACTGCAGCAGGGTGGGAAGCACGTTGTGTTGTTGTACATACTGATGCATATACTATGCTATACCTATGCAAATAGTTGTTGATCAGGCCAAACGTGTGTGGTGAGCTCCTGTCGGCCAAAGTGTAAAATATCGTCCAGCATTTCTCTATTTTTCAAGAAATGCTTTAGAAGGAGCCCAACAAAATGCGCAAAGTTCGTGATGAAAGATAAAAGTTAAAAGGGTTTAATTCGCATAAAAAGAAACAGTTACAAAGTTTAGGAAGAGAAAAATATAAAGTACAGCAGAAGAATCTCAAAAGATAACAAGCAAGCAATAAACCAATTTAGAATGAGTGAAGAAAAAGTGATTCCCTTAAAGTAACGTGTATGTGTGAATGTGTGTGTGGAGAGCACAGGTGTCTTGTCAATGAATGCTCTCCCAATGTCATGAGACAAAGCCTTTTTATAGGTTGACTCTCCATAGAGTTACATTGTATCCTAAATTTACCATTATAACAGACATATATGGTTAACAAGTAAAACCCCTTACATCATGGTTTTCTAAGTTTCCTTATTTGTAAAGCTAATAATGATATGCTGAGTTAGGAGGATTCCTAACCTTTCCAAATACTATTGTCGTCTCAAGAACTGTCAAAATTGACACGTCACACAAGTGCTGACCTTTCATGGTCCTTAAAATACCCTATCCTACTAAAAAGTGTTAATATGTTATTTTACATTTCCCCCTGATTATGATTTTAAATCTAATTTTTCAATCATAACCTTCGCAATTATTCACCATTCGTATCACATTCATATCACATTCATTCATTGACTATGTTATAGCACTTGGTTGATTGATCAATTTTTGGTTCCGTATTCAATATAGAATTGGAATACTGAGTTCTTTTTAACATTTCTTTTAAAATGTTGTCTCCCTTATTAATTTCTTCCTTTATATTCCTATATGTTTTCCTAATCCTATACATAACAAAAACTTGATAGATAATACACAAAAATATAATAATAAATATAATAATAATAGGATGGGATAACGTATTCTCAACTGCTGTTTGTGTAGAAGATTTTGACCACATATTTACAGATTTCTTCAATTTTCCCCACCAAGACGTTCCAGACATGATATTCCATTCATGTTCTATTTCTGATAATTGTCCTTGTTTATGATTAAATGCAATTTCTGCTTCTTTTATTTGTTCACTTAATATTTTTAAAAAACCTTTATCCTTTTTAATTTCTTCTGTCCACTTATCCCACGGAAATGTATCAATTTGAGTGAGATTAAATTGTACTGGAAGGGTTTTTAATTGATTTGTATTTATGGAAGAAATATTAAGTCTTCCTAAATTCATAGAAATAGCTTTCAAATCTCCTTCCAAACAATATAGACCTCTTGTCAAATTCTCGTAATGTATACAAGAAGAAAAGAATGCTACAACCTTTTCTTTCTCAGACATCACTTGTACACAAACTTTGTTTGGACCAACTTGAGTTACCAAATCATGAATTGAGTATACATTCTCAATTCGTGCATGGCAAGAAGTTTGATTATGGAAACAAGAATGATAAATCTCCTTATCTTGCTCCGGTAAACAGATTATTTTAGAAACAAAGTGTAAACATGAAGAAAGATCCAATTGTTCTATATGAGAACCATCATATGCAAATTCCGTATATTGCAATTGATAAAAAATCAACTGTGTTTCACTCACGGGAACTCCTAAAACAGTTACTGGAACGACCATTTGTTCTCTTCCAGCTACTGGAATCAATGAGGTCGCTGTACATGTGTTCTCATTACATCCTAACCACTTATTTACCCATAAATCTATGTGTCTCATACTGTAATTATATTCCATAGGTAGATTTTCCAATAAACCAAGTGGAGTAATTCCACTTTGTAAAGCCTGAGCCATTATTTTTAAATTTGTAGAATATTCTATTTGGATTTCCATACATGCCCTGGCTACTTCTGACTCTTGTTCACTTTGGATCAAACCTAAAGTAACATCTTGAAGATGTGAAACAGAAGATCCTAAAACAACTACAGAATTAACAATCATTTTCTCTAAAAGTTGGTTTAGACTTTTCTGTACTTTAATTCCTTTCTTTTCCAGATAACCTATGGTTTTTAAATCTGATTGTAATGAATTTACATTCATTGTATTTACCAAGCTTCCAAAGGTACCTATTCCTCCTAAAATACCTTCTACTATACCTCTTTTAGTTCTGGTTTGCTTGGAAACACTCCTTTTAAACCATTTTTCTAAACCTACCTCCATATTAGCAAGATGCTTTCCACATTTAGGATATTTTGATGATATTTTCCAGTCTGATATGTTAAATGTCCACATTATGGTGACATATTTACCATTCCTCAAAAGAGGCTTGGACTGGAAATGGTTAATCTGGAAAGGACTAGATGATTCAAATTTGACTTTGGTACAAATATTTTCTGTAGGTGACCATACAGTAACATTTACAGTTTCACATTGTTTATGGTTGTTTAGAGTTAATATGCAACACTGATAAATTCCTGAATCTTTAGGAGATGGATGATCTTGATAAAATATAAACTTTTTATCAAACCATTTCACATTTCCAAATTGACCTCTATGAATTACATTAGTTGGACCATTTGATAAACTACCTAAAAATACCTCTCCTTTAGTCCATGTTATCACAGATTCGGATGGAATCTCTAATCTTGTGCTGCATGTTAAATATAATGGATTAGTTTCTTCCTGAATATTTACCCATGTTGGAGAAACTTGAAGTTCGGGATTAATAACATTTGTTCCTATGAAGTTAATGGTTATGTTAACTCCAACAGGTTCCCTAATTATTTGGAATCTCCAATTTTTCACCCAATCTTCATCAATTTTTCCTGTTATGGGAAAAATTGATGGATCCATTATTTTTACATAGTTCTGGGTTTGAAACCAAATTTCCTCTCGAGATTTTCCCACTTTTCCTAATGCTATCTTATCATTTGTGAGGTCTCCAGACCATGTAGCTGACTCATTTCCTTTTATCACAATACTCCAGTATAATACATCTATTGATGTACATTCCCATGTACCTGTTCTATTGTTATGTGTGAATGTTCCTTGTAATTGAGTGAACTTTGTCCTGCTGTTGCATGTAATGTAATGTGTGTATCATGTCTGAAGTGTAATTCAATACAACAGTTAACGCCATAACCCATGCAAAGACTTCCGGAAATGTCTCTGGAATTATCTTGAATTTGTTCTTCCAGAAAATCTTCAAGATGAAATCCTCTTCTCCTTCGTGTAAGGATTGAAGTCTCTGTATCATGGTCACTCTTTTTATCGTGAAAGAATTCTGCGCATGTAGTTGTGAACATCACCATCAACAATGACATTCTCATCATGAAACTGTTTTTCTGAAGACATCTTTTTCCGTTGTAGAATGCATATTCCATGAAGAATTTCATTCCCTAATGAAGAAAAGCAGTATCATTATTTTGGTACATACAATTTACATTGATCAACATGTACCCACAATTTATGTTGTCTGCGAGTATTCTTTAAAGCATTCGGTGCTCTTTGAACCAAAATCACTACTTGTCCCATAGTATCAATGATTTCAAAGGGACCTTCCCAATTGCTTTCCCAAGGTCCACTCTTCCTGAAGGTCTTAATCATTACAAAAGCACCTTTTACAAATTTAGAAGAGTGAGGTGGTATCATGCGTTGCATTTTAGATGCAGCATATGGAAGAATTGTACTTAAATTCTCCTGCAATAACTGTAACCACCTGGACCTTGCTATCGCATCTTTTTGAGGTGTAGACAAGAATGGTTCGTTTGGGAATATTAATGGCATTGTTCTTCCCGTCATTAATTCAAATGGAGTATACTGTGTTGTAGAGGAAATGGTTCCTCTTATACTCATAAGAACAAAGGGTACTGCATCAACCCATGTATTTCCTTTGTCTAATAACATTTTTGCAATTCTTGTCTTAATTGTTCGATTCATTCTTTCCACAATGCCTGCAGATTGTGGGTGATACGATACATGGAACTTTTGTTGTACTCCTAGAATAGCACAAACTGTTTGCATGATTTTACCTGTAAAATGACTTCCTCTGTCAGATGTAATCATTCTTGGGATCCCCCAAGTACAAAACACATGATTCATCAATGCCCTTGCTGTAGACAGAGCATCATCCTTCCTGACAGGTAAGATCTCTACCCATTTTGAAAATACATCCACCACCACTAATGCATACCTCAGTCCATGTTTACCTGAAGGTAGAGGACCTATGTAGTCTATCTGTAATGTAGACCAAGGACCATCTGCAGGTGCAATTCGTAAAAGTGGAGGCTTTTGTCCTTTAGGTCGCGGGTTGACTTGAGCACAAATGAGACATGACTGAACAACATCTTGGACAATCTTCTCCATTTTGTCCCAGTAAAATTTCTCTTTGAGAATTCCTAACAATTTTTCCTGACCCAAATGACCTAAACTTTCATGATTGTACTTGGTGAATTCCATTTGTAAATGTTTTGGGACAACAGGACGCAATTCCCCCTGACAGTCATGACACAAAACCCCGTTTTCACAAACAAAGGGAGGTTTTGGATCAACCTGAGAAGCTGCAAGGGACGAATCCTTCGCTTGTTCTTCTGCAAAAGAAGGCAAATGCGTGTCTGTTTTCCTCACTGGTAAAGCTTTCAAAGATTCAGTTTCTCCCTTCAACTTTCCTGTCTTAGCTGCTTCCTTCGCCAATGTGTCTACAGTGTTGTTTCCAATAACTAGCTCATGTTTGCCTTTCTTATGTGCGGGAACTTTGACTATAGCATACCCATTTGGATTTTTAGTAGCTAACTTGAATACTTGCTTGAGTGTATCACTATGAACCAGGACCTTGTTAGAGGAATCTACAAAACCTCTCTTCTCCCACACTGGTAAATAGTCTGTCAGTGATCTCACGACATATGAACTGTCACTATAAATAACCAAGGGACTCTTGTTTTCTTTCTCATCAATTGTCAGTACTGTCTTGACAGCTTCTAACTCTGCTCTCTGAGCTGAATAGTGTCCTGGCAGTCTATGCTGGACTGCATATCCTCTTTCAGGATACAGGATAGCATAACCTGTATAGTACTGTCCCCCTGAACAGTATCTTGAACCATCAACAAATACTGGTTCATCACTGTTCTCTGCATCTCTCCTAAACAAGCTAGGATATGATTCATAAAATGTTTCTGAACATTCATGAGTTTTCCCTTCATACTGCATTAATTGAGGAAGTACATACTTGGCTTTGTGATCAATCTCAATTTGTTTTGATGATAAGGACAACAACCAATGTGCAAATCTTTGATTTGACACACCTGGGAGGTTTTTCTCAAGGAGAAGTTTTAGTGTGGAGTGAGGAGTCTGCAGAATGATTTTGTTAAATCCAACAATGTGTTCTGTTGCCTTAACAGCAAAATAAACACCCACCAAATGTTTTGCACAAATTTCAAACCCTTTTTCCACAGGTGTGAGAAGCTTAGAGAAATAGCCCAAAATCCGCCATTCTCCCCCTTGCAACTGTAAGAGTACAGCTGACACAGCCGTGTCTGAGGTATGAACCTGCAAAGCAAAAGGTGCCAGAGGCATAGCTGTTGACAATGCTGGAGAGGTTTGCATATTTCGCTTTAAAAGTTCAAATGCCTTCTGTTGTTCCTCTTCCCATGGTCCAAAAGAGTCATCATCATTATTTTTCAAGAGATCATAAAGAGGCTTAGCTTTTTCTGCAAACCCTTCTATGAATTCTCTGGAAACGTTTACCAGACCCAAGAAATGTCTTAGAGCCTTGTGTGATGTTGGAATGGGAAGAAAAGCAATAGCTTCAATCCTTTCTTGAAGAGGCTGTCTCTTTCCTGGACTGATTAACACTCCAAGATATCTCACTTCATTCCGTAATAATTTGACTTTTTGAGTATTCAATTTCAAACCTGCTTCATGCAACAATGAAAACAATTCTGCTAAGAGAGATAAATGCAACTCCCTATCCTCAGTGGCTAAAAGAATATCATCAACATATTGCAACAGACAATCGGGTCTTGAAAATTTGGACAATACTTTTGCAACTGCCTGATGAAATATGCTAGGTGATAAATGTGCTCCTTGAGGTAATCTGCAAAATACATATTGCTCATCCATGAGAGTAAATGCAAATTTGTATTGACAACTTTTTGCTAGAGGAATGCTGAAAAAACCATTACTGATGTCTAAAACAGAGAAAAACTTTGCCTTAGCATTCAGTTGTGCCATCATGTCATGAGTATTTGCAACAATGGGTGCCACATTTGGGGTATACTTATTCAGCAGTCTTAGGTCCAATAACATTCGGTATGAACCATCAGGCTTCACAGTACACCACAAAGGATTGTTCGTTACTGAATTAGCTTTTCTAATTACACCCTGATCAAGCAGTTCCTGTATGATTTTAGACATGGGACCAATTGATTCAGGTGGCAATTTGTACTGCTTTTGGGGAGGAGGATCTCTCCCCTCGACATTCACAAGTACATCTTTCATTGTGCCCACCTCATTCCTGAATTGTGCCCACAAAGAAGGAGTACATTGTACAATTCCTTTTAAAACTTCATCATCACCAGTGTCTGGCCACAAATGTTCTGAAGAAACAACTTCAGTTAAGCTAACAGTCCCAATCTGACTGTATTCAGTGGGATCAATGACTACAGGTTTAGATCCATCAACATCTTTCCAGATCACCTTATTCCCTAAGTCAATGACCCAACCCCATTTCTTCATGATGTCAGTTCCTATGATGTTTTCAGAGTTAGTACTATGCCAAATGTCAATTTCAGTTTTCAGATAGCCAGGTATTTCCAAACCCACATTCTGAGCTAAAATTGCTTTAGTACCGCTCTTTCCACTAAAACCAACAATTGTACAAACAGGTGCATTTGGAGTTAGAGGCAGGTCCTGATTAGTCACGCTTAATTGAGCTCCTGTGTCAATGAGAAATGTCACCTCTTTGCCCTGTAAAGATCCCTTTACAAAAGGTCTCCCACACTCATCTAATGAAACGGGAGCTACTAGTTCCAAAGGACTAGAGGTCAGAGTTCGTCCTAGTCATGGGGAAGGTAACAAACCAGTTGTCTCCTCAATCTTATCACCATAGGATTTCCCCTTGTACATTGTGTTATTTAATGTTAATTCTCTAATTTGTCGTATTAG
This sequence comes from Bufo gargarizans, assembly GCF_014858855.1. Taxonomy (NCBI): domain Eukaryota; kingdom Metazoa; phylum Chordata; class Amphibia; order Anura; family Bufonidae; genus Bufo; species Bufo gargarizans. Next base: position 408,888,561 of record NC_058081.1, on the reverse strand, counting down.
AGGTGCATACGGTGACGGTGACTGATGCTGCTCTGGAGAAGGAGCTGTCGGCACAAAACCATTTTCTTTCCCTGAATTTTGTGTCTCACTAATGAATTTCCTACATTGCCATTTTAAATGTCCTATTTTCCCACAATAATAACAAGTAACTTGTCCTCTGTGAAATGACACCTTTCCTTTCTGTTTGTATTGGTCTCTTTTCATGGAAGGGTTTGATTTAGGATGATTTAAATTTGTTACCTGATTTTCATTCTTTCTTTGGACTGCAGCAACTTTGACCCTTATACTACTTTGTTTTATTGATCTCCTTATTTGATCAATAAATGTTGCCGTTTCCTGTAACGTAGGCTTTCCTAGTGCTAACTCCCTGGAGACTGGATCAAGATATTTGAACCGTTTTACAAATGACTTTATCATTGCAGTGGGTTCAGAATCATCCTCAATTTCCATGACCATTCTATAAGCTTGTTCAAATTTTATCAAGAATGCAAATGGATCATCCTGTAAAGTTGGCTTTAACATGTCAAGGATTTCAAATGTAGGAGTAGATTCTCCAGTAGTAAATAAAAGTAGTTGCCTCAATCGATCTGCTGGGGAACTATGTATTATTTCGCGCTCATCATTTACTCTTGGTGTGGTCTCTAATCTCCTTGCCATATGTGAGGGAAGCCATACTTTAAATACTTTGTTTTTCTGTTCATTATTTAGATTGAACTTATCAGTATTAGATTCAAAGATATCAGCATTGTGAAATGCATCCATCTTATCAGTATAAGCTGGGATATCTTTACAAATTTTTATTAACTGATCATGTATTTTTAAATTTAACCTGGCTGCCCTGTCATGTAATTTCCTCCTCCTGACTTCCTCAGCCTCTATGTCTTCATTTACATCAGCTGGACTAGTGTCTGGAATGTAGGACGCACCCGTATCTATGCCACTTTTTGTAACGATAGAAACTTTTTTCATACGATGGCATAATCTTGATATGAGCTGTGTCCTAGTTTCCATCTGATCTTCTAGATCTTCAATGTGTTGTGCCAAAATTTGACACTTTGGACAATCATTAAAATCATCCTCTTCTATGTGTTCCTGTGTGTCTGTATCATGTGTGTCTTTATTATTCACACATATACTATGTGTCTGAGTCTGTGGCTGCCTGTCTTCAAGAACTAATGTATTGAATATTTTCACCATATGTAATACATTCCTGAGCTTCTTCTGCAATTTATCCATACACAACAACTTTTTGTCAATTCTTATGTTTTCTTCTTCACATTGACTATATAAACTTGCCCATAATTGTGCATTAGTATGACTACTTACAACTTTAAACTCCAATTTACTTTTATCTGAATAAGAATTAAGAAATTCCATTACTTACTCAGGTACCGTGTAATGATGTCCCCTTCTTACGTCTTCTTCCCACAGTCAATGGAAGGATCTCTGTGTAGTAAATTCTTTCCTCAAAGACCTTCGTCTGTATTACGTCTGGGAAGTGACACTTGCAACAGATGTGTGGCTCACTTCTTCTTCTATAGGTTCGTTGTTGTTGTTTTCCTGAAGCTTGTAATAATAATAATCTCTCTCTTGGGCCCACCTCTTTACAAACTGAAGGAATGCAGCAAAAATCCGCTGGCTCGCCAATGTAAAATATCGTCCAGCATTTCTCTATTTTTCAAGAAATGCTTTAGAAGGAGCCCAACAAAATGCGCAAAGTTCGTGATGAAAGATAAAAGTTAAAAGGGTTTAATTCGCATAAAAAGAAACAGTTACAAAGTTTAGGAAGAGAAAAATATAAAGTACAGCAGAAGAATCTCAAAAGATAACAAGCAAGCAATAAACCAATTTAGAATGAGTGAAGAAAAAGTGATTCCCTTAAAGTAACGTGTATGTGTGAATGTGTGTGTGGAGAGCACAGGTGTCTTGTCAATGAATGCTCTCCCAATGTCATGAGACAAAGCCTTTTTATAGGTTGACTCTCCATAGAGTTACATTGTATCCTAAATTTACCATTATAACAGACATATATGGTTAACAAGTAAAACCCCTTACATCATGGTTTTCTAAGTTTCCTTATTTGTAAAGCTAATAATGATATGCTGAGTTAGGAGGATTCCTAACCTTTCCAAATACTATTGTCGTCTCAAGAACTGTCAAAATTGACACGTCACACAAGTGCTGACCTTTCATGGTCCTTAAAATACCCTATCCTACTAAAAAGTGTTAATATGTTATTTTACACAAAGTCAGTCTACAGCCATCCACTGGCATAAACCCCATCCTTTGACCTCCCCGCAAGATACATAACTGGACACTCAGGATCCAGGGACTGTAACTCCATCCTTTTTCTGACCTTTTGGACCCCTTTTGGTCATGTGGCCAACGTTCAACCTCAAGCGTCGGCCTACAGTTCCCCCACAAACAGTAACTGGAAGTACCGAAGCTGTCGTTTGCTTGGCTTGCTGAGCTTCAGGCACCCTACTACTGAGCCCATAAAATCTGAAGCTCTGCAGAACTCACCCTGCTGGATGGCTAGGTTTATTGGTGGGTTGCTGCACACAGGAGTAGTGGCAGATGGAAAGCTGAGTGGGAGCAAATCATTGTGGTTAATGACCCTACCAGTAATGTAGAGGTGGTATCTGCTGTGTAGTCTATGTGGTGAAGGAGAGGGCACTGAACCCAACACTGCTAAGCCATTAGAAGTGGAGAGAAAGCGTAGTTTTGAGTGGGCTTGTGTACCAGCGACTGTACATATGAAATCTGATCCCCCAAGGAGTATAGTAAAGAATAAGTGAGGAAGTGTCCACTCTGCTATTAAACTGTCCCAACATTTCAAACACATCTGTGAGATTTATTGATATAAAGTGACAGTCTATAGCAGTTTACAGTCTCATATATTCTTAGATGGAGCTTTCTCTGTAATATCTATTTCTTGGAACACGGTGCCATCTAGTGGCCACAATTGAGATAGCACTTCTATCTCATATGTTCAGCAGATTACATGGAGCATTAACCCCTTAATGCAAGTTTATCCAGAGGAAGGCAAAAAAAAAAAAAGTGAGGTACAAGGCAATTTTCCCCACTTTGGGGGAATAAAAAATTCCTTCCCAACTCCAATCAGGCAATCGGAATAACTCCCTGGATCAACGACCCCTCTCTAGTAGCTATAGCCTGTAATATTATTACGCTCCAGAAATACGTCCAGGCCCTTCTTGAATTCCTTTATTGTACTCACCATCACCACCTCCTCAGGCAGAGAGTTCCATAGTCTCACTGCTCTTACCGTAAAGAGTCCTCTTCTATGTTTGTGTACAAACCTTCTTTCCTCCAGACGCAGAGGATGTCCCCTTGTCACAGAAACAGTCCTGGGGATAAATAGATGATGGGATAGATCTCTGTACTGACCCCTGATATATTTATGCATAGTAATTAGATCTCCCTTCAGTCGTCTTTTTTCTAAAGTGAATAACCCTAATTTTGATAATCTTTCAGGGTACTGTAGTTGCCCCATTCCAGTTATTACTTTAGTTGCCCTCCTCTGGACCCTCTCTAGCTCTGCTATGTCTGCCTTGTTCGCAGGAGCCCAGAACTGTACACAGTACTCCATGTGTGGTCTGACTAGCAATTTGTAAAGTGGTAGGACTGTGTTCTCATCACTGGCATCTATGCCCTTTTGATGCAACCCATTACCTTTTTGGCCTTGGCAGCAGCTGCCTGACACTGGTTTTTACTGCTTAGTTTGCTATTTATTAATAGCCTAAGGACCTGCTCCATGACTATAATTAAATGGATTCTACTCAATTGCTTACAGTATGGTCTACTTTTGTCATGTGTTTTAAACCATTTTCCTGGAGAATTTTACCTACAATTACCTAATTCTATAATCAGCATCTTCCACGTAGTGGAGAGATATTTTGCTTAATAAGGAATCTCATGGTCCTGTTTTTACTGTCACAATTTGGAAAACACTGGGGCTCATTTCCTGGTCCCAGCAGACATCAGCCTTCTCTACTCCTAAAAAGGGGATTTGCCATGCAGATAGGGACAGTGATAATGAAGACTCTATACTGAACTATGATCTCCTAATCTCATGCACCTTTATTTCACAAGTTCTCTCAAAAGCTGTACACCCACGACTTGATGATCTTGCAAAAATGAAAAGAGAATCAAAACAAATCGGACACCGAATTGAAACTTTAGCGTCGATCCAATAAGACATTGTCGGATTCACTGATGCACTGCCTCTGTACCAATCGCATATTTATAACCTTTATGAGCGAATTGAAGATCAAGATAGTTGTGGGAGGAGAAATAATCTCTATATACGTGGAGTACCAAAATGTCGTTTGTGAATCTTTACTAGATGACTATACCGATCTAATAATTCAAGAGAGAGCCTTAGGTCCCAAACCTTCTGATCCTCCAAGAGATATTATTTGCAAGTTTCTTAATTTTACACTAAATAAACTAGTAATAATAAAATCAGGAGAAACTTTTGACATCACATATGAGGAAGCGCACATCCTGATTTTGCAGGACTGACATGCTTAAAGGTTAACGTAAGGGCCTTTTGTTAACGGATTATCTCAGATACAAACACATTGGGGGACGTTTACAATAGTGGCGTAAACAAGTCACAAATTAGAACGCACATCATATATGCACCATCATTTGTCACTTTTTATGCTTCTTAGCCTTTTTAAACTTTTCGGAAGTGCAGAGAAAAAGCGGCGAGGCTCAAGGGGAGGTGGTGGGGATCTCTGAGACACACCAGATTTACTATTACTTTCCACAGAAAGTGGCATCAGTTATAGCTGAAGACCAGCCTGTAGCTGGTGTTCACTTCAGTATTTTGCGTACAGCAGGGCAGAGATGCGCCTATTTAGACGCACCAGTGCAAGGCGATCAATACTGATGTATGGATACGCCAGTCTTGATAAAAGTCCCTCACTGCATTTTACTGGCTGTTCCCTTTCATTCTCTGGCAGTTGGAGCCGGAGCACACTTGGAATCATGAAGGGTTAAAAGTCAGTTATCGGCATGACCGCACGGTCGTGGACATTAGTCTCGGGTGTTTAAAACAGCAGGCACGTGGTGGCTATGGCGCCTGCTCTGCTCGTGAGGGGGCGCCATCTTTAATGTCCTAGCCAGTGCCATACATGTACGATGCTGGTCAGGAAGGGGTTATAGTCACATGTGTAAAAAATGTTTAGATATGTCTCTTAAACCAGGGGCATAGTAAGGGTGGGCAAGCAGGGCGCGTACCCCAGACATAGAGGGTGAGCGTGTGCCCAGGCAGTTACCTGCTTCACCGTTCAGCTGAGCTGCAGCCCTCTCAAGCAGTCCACACATTATGATGCTAGGCTGTGTAGGAGAAGCGTGCAGGCCTGGGAATCAGCCTCCCCGTACACGACCCAGCATCGCAATGTGTATGTGACCGTATCGTGCTACAGCTAGGGAATGTCGAATGTGCACGATCATGAGGAGAACTTTGTTAAAGAGAACCTGTCACCAGTTTTCTGCTGCTCTCACTTCCTTAAATCCTAACAGCTCCAGCACATGCCAATGAGTCCCCATATTCATGAGCTCATGGCTCTCACTGCCCACTTGCCACAGATTGACACTTATTTTCCATATGAATCAGCAGCAGGTGGGTGGGGACAGCCATAAGCTCATGAATATGGGGACTTGTTCAGCATGCGCTGAAGCTGTTTAATACAAGATTTGGGGAAAACAGCTGGATCAATTAAAGAAAGTGACCCAGCATTTTGCTAAGGAAACCTGTTTCTAGATTATGTTAAGACACCGTAACACTAGTGATAGATTTCCCTTTAATGGAGCTGGAGGGAGCACTACTGAAAGGGGCAGAATGTGGTGATTACTACATTGAGAGGACACAAAGTGGGCATTATTACCTACCGTGAGGAGGCACTGAATGGGCTAACGGCAGTGAGGGGGCACATCGTGGTCATTACTAGTGTGAGGGGGCTACAATGTGAACATAACTACTGTGAGGGGGCAAAATGTGGACATTTGTACTATAAAGGGGCACAATGTTCATATTACTACTGTGAGAGGGCACAATGTGGTACCACTAAGGTGAAAACAATGCCCTAGATTACTCTGTTATACCATTGAGATGGTGTTTCAAAACATGAATTCAAGATTTGAGAATAAATATGCTCACGCGAGTTAAGTGAATAAATATATTTACTAAGTATGATTAAATATAAAATAACAGACATTGTTATAGATAAATAAAAAGTAAATAAACATCACTATCCTAAATATGGGGTAGGGATCCGGTCGACCATGCTATAACACTTAGCTGTCTTCCAGGTTATAATTAGGGGTGAGCGAATCGACTTCGGATGAAATATCCGAAGTCAATTCGCATAAAACTTAGTTCCAATACTGTATGGCGCATGAGCTCCATACAGTATTAGAATGTATTGGCGCCGATGAGCCAACGTTATTGCTTTGCGAAGTCTTGCGAGACTTTGCATAATAACTTAAAAAATTAATTTGTACTGTAAAAAAACATTTCCCAAACTCAGGTTTGGTTCCAAGGTGCCACTTGGAACCGAATCCGAGTTGGAGAAATGTTTTTTTACAGTACAAATTATTTTATGAAGTTATATGCGAAGTCTTACAATCTAGAAACAAGAGCTTACAATCTATGATGATTTCACAAGATTATTATGTTTCTTCGGTGCTCTTCTGTCTTGACTTCTTGGAATATATTGATGTATGTTAAATGATGGATTTTTTTTTTTTGCCTGCTTCCCGTATATGGTGTCTGGACACTGCAGGAACCGGAAGTGACGCTGTGCGTTCCACGCTGGAATGCACACCACTTCCCTTTTCTCCCCTAATGTGGGTGGATGTTCCACTCCATGTGTTTTTAATCGACCTAATTGATAGACTATGTGTAGCTAGTGAATACACACCACTTCTATCCCTTGAGGAAGTAACCGCGAAACACGTGTCGAGATTCAGGACTGCTTTGGTCTGTATACTTGCATTATCTCCTATATCTATTGATCCATCTTTTTATTTATTTGGGGTTAGGGTTTATTGATACCCACAGCCTATAGGAGTAATTGTTATTTATATGTACTATTAATTGTAGTCCTGTGGATATTTTTCCTGTGAAACGTAATGCTGCTGATATATATGTGATTCTAACTTTTTTTAAACAATTTGTCTAATAAAATTTGTAACTTTGTGTCATACAACTGCTCTCCTGTTCTCTAGTTGTTTTGGGTATATCATTGATGCTTTATCGGACAGCACTATACCGGGCGTCATTTTGCTCTGTGTTTTGGGTGACTATGATGAGATAGAGGTGAGACAAATGGTTACAAGTGCTTGATTTGTGCAATGATCTAGCCATCAGGGACAGAAAAATTTGGATTATGGTGGATGTCAGTCGCAACTCATTGGCTGGGCAGAGGACACGACTAGGATGGTAGACAGAGTTTAGGGGAGAGATGTAGGGGGGTGCAGTACTGTGAAGAGCTTTGTTAATGAGAATGAGCACTTTAAATTGAATCCTGTACTGTATGGGAAACCAGTGTAATGACTGGCACAGGGCGGAGGGATCATAGTAGTGGATAGACATATAGATGAGCCTGGCTGCTGCATTCGGGATTGGAGAGGTGAGAGTCTGGTGAGGGGAAGACCAATTAGTAATGAGTTACAGTAATCGAGCCCGGAATGTATCAATGCAACAATGAGAGATTTTGTTGTTTGAAAGTAAGGAAGGTAGGTTAGTAGATTAACCACCTCAGCCCCCCTAGCTTAAACACCCTTAATGACCAGACCACTTTTTACAATTCTGCACTACACTATTTTCACAGTTTATTGCTCGGTCATGCAACTTACCACCCAAATGAATTTTACCTCCTTTTCTTCTCACTAATAGAGCTTTCATTTGGTGGTATTTCATTTTTACTTTTTTTGTTATTAATCAAAATTTACCCAAATTTTTGCAAAAAAAATTACATTTTTCACTTTCAGTTGTAATTTTTTTTTTTAAAAACGACATCTATATATACATTTTTCTCTAAATTTATTGTTCTACATGTCTTTGATAAAAAAAAATAGTTTGGGTAAAAAAAATAGTTTGGGTAAAAGTTATAGCATGGTACAAAAATGTGAATTTCCGCTTTTTGAAGCAGCTCTGACTTTCTAAGCACCTGTCATGTTTCCTGAGGTTCTACAATGCCCAGACAGTAGAAAAACCCCACAAATGACCCCATTTCGCAAAGTAGACACCCTAAGGTATTCGCTGATGGGCATAGTGAGTTCATAGAACTTTTTATTTTTTGTCACAAGTTAGCGGAAAATTATGATTTTTTTTTTCCTTACAAAGTCTCATATTCCACTAACTTATGACAAAAAACTAAAAACTTCCATGAACTCACTATGCCCATCACAAAATACCTTGGGGTGTCTTCTTTCCAAAATGGGGTCACTTGTGGGGTAGTTGTACTGCCCTGGCATTTTAGGGGCCCTAATGTGTGAGAAGTAGTTTGAAATCGAAATGTGTAAAAAAATTCCCTGTGAAATCCTAAAGGTGCTCTTTGGAATATGTGCCTCTTTGCCCACCTAGGCTGCAAAAAAGTGTCACACATCTGGTATCGCCGTACTCAGGAGAAGTTGGGCAATGTGTTTTGGGGTGTCATTTTACATATACCCATGCTGGGTGAGAGAAATATCTCGGCAAAAGACAACTTTTCCCATTTTTTTTTATACAAAGTTGGCATTTGACCGAGATATTTATCTCACCCAGCATGGGTATATGTAAAATGACACCCCAAAACACACTGCCCAACTTCTCCTGAGTACGGCGATACCACATGTGTGACACTTTTTTACAGCCTAGGTGGGCAAAGGGGCCCACATTCCAAAGAGCACCTTTAGGATTTCACAGGGCATTTTTTACACATTTTGATTTCAAACTACTTCTCACACATTAGGGCCCCTAAAATGCCAGGGCAGTATAAACACCCCACATGTGACCCCATTTTGGAAAGAAGACACCCCAAGGTATTCAATGAGGGGCATGGCGAGTTCATAGGAAAAAAAAATTGGGCACAAGTTAGCGGAAATTATTTATTTATTTTATTCTCACAAAGTCTCCCTTTCCGCTAACTTAGGACAAAAATTTAACTCTTTCATGGACTCAATATGCCCCTCAGCAAATACCTTGGGGTGTCTTCTTTCCAAAATGGGGTCATTTGTGGGATGTTTGTACTGCCCTGGCATTTGAGGGTCTCCGCAATCATTACATGTATGGCCAGCATTAGGAGCTTCTGCCATTCTCCTTATATTGAGCATACAGGTAATGAGATTTTTTTTTTCCGTTCAGCCTCTGGGCTGAAAGAAAAAAAACGGCACAGATTTCTTCATTCGCATTGATCAATGTGGATGAAAAAATCACTGCCGCAAAAAAAAAAAAAAAGGGGGAAAGGCGTCTGCCAGGACATAGGAGCTCCGCCCAACATCCATACCCACTTAGCTCGTATGCCCTGGCAAACCCGATTTCTCCATTCACATCAATCGATGTGGATGAATAAATCATTGCTGGGATTTTTTATTTATTTTTTATATACAAAGTGTTTGCCAAAGCATATGAACACCGCCTCAGCTCATATGCCTCGGCAAACTTATCTTTTACTGCAGAGGAGAAATCTCATCTTGCAGCGCCGCATACACCGACTTTTGTGTAATCTGACAGCAGCACAATGCTTCTGTCAGAATGCACATCAGCTAGTGCTGCAGCTAGTCGATCGGTTGGTCCACCTGGAAGGTTAAAAAAAACAAAACAAAAAAACAGGCCGCAACGCAATAAATATACTAACTTTATAATAACATTTGAACGGAACATATAAACTTTATTTAATTTTTTCAACAGAACGTTAACTTTTTTGCTTACCGGTGATTTTTTTTTTTTTTTTACCAAACCTCTCCTTCCCCATGGGACAATGTGCAAAGTGCCCAGAGATGTGGCAAAGTACATTATGCACTTTGTCCCAGATGAAAGGAGAGGTTTGCAGCAGCTCTGTGTGAATGGGCCCTAATAGCCCTGTGTGCCTGTCCTGTGAGATGCAATCCCTATGCTAAGTGTACCTGTGTGTGGTACTTCTGGAAACACTCCCCTAAGCATAGGGCAGGGTGGTCAGACAGTCAGGACAGAAATAGTGGGTGTCACGCCTTATTCCACTCTTGCTACAGACACAACATCTTTTTCGGGGTGACGGTTGGGTTGAGGTACCGGCAACGACATTGGGGAAATGTCGCTCGTGTAGACGGCTCACTACACTGGTGGTTGGGGCCACGGAAACTCCTGGATACAGGAGGTTCTCGATGATCTCTTCCTGAAATTTGAGGAAGGATCCTGTTCTCCCAACCTTACTGTGGAGAACAAAACTATTATATACAGCCAATTGAATCAAATATACAGACACCTTCTTATACCAGCATCTGGTGCGTCGGGAAACTAAATAAGGAGCCAACATCTGATCATTTAATTCCACCCCTCCCATGAGCGAATTATAGTCGTGGACACAGAGGGGCTTTTCAATGACACTGGTTGCTCGTTCAATTTGGATTGTCGTGTCTGCGTGAATGGAGGAGAGCATGCAAACGTCACGCTTGTCTCTCCATTTCACCGCGAGCAGTTCTTCGTTACACAAGGCAGCCCTCTCCCCCCTTGCAAGACGAGTAGTAACGAGCCTTGGGGGAAGCCCCAGCGACTAGGTCGCGCGGTGCCACAGGAGCCAATCTGTTCTAGGAACAAATGCCTGAAGAGGGGCACACTTGTGTAGAAATTGTCCACATAAAGATGGTACCCCTTGCCAAATAACGGTGACACCTAGTCCCAGACTGTCTTCCCACTGCTCCCCAGGTAGTCAGGGCAACCGACCGGCTCCAGGGTCTGATCTTTACCTTCATAGATCTGAAATTTGTGGGTATAGCCTGTGGCCCTTTCACAGCGCTTATACAATTTGATCCCATACCGGGCGCGCTTGCTTGGGATGTATTGTTTGAAGCCAAGGCGCCCGGTAAAATGTATAAGGGACTCATCTACGCAGATGTTTTGCTCAGGGGGATACAAATCTGCAAATTTGTTGTTGAAGTGGTCTATGAGGGGCCGAATTTTGTGGAGCCGGTCAAAAGCTAGATGGCCTCTGGGACGGGAGGTGGTGTTGTCGCTAAAGTGCAGGAAACGCAGGATGGCCTCAAATCATGCCCTGGACATGGCAGCAGAGAACATGGGCATGTGATGAATTGGGTTCGTGGACCAATATGACCGCAATACCCCTTATTTGACATTTGGACTACTAAATTTAGGCGGTATTCCCTGAGACTACCCAAGAAAAAAAAGCAAGCCTGTCTTACAAATGGGAGACTAGCGAACTACCAGAAGCCGCTGCGATTGATAAAAAATATCAAAACTGATTTTTTTATCGCCGTAGAGCTTGTGAAGTGATAAAAAAAAAATAATATGTTGTCACTGCGGCGGGGCGGGCGTGGGTGAACGCACGTGTGGGCGACCGATCAGGCCTGACCGGGCAAACACTGCGTTTTGGGTGGAGGGCGAACTAAGGTGACACTAATACTATTATAGATCTGACTGTGATCAGTTTTGATCACTTACAGATACTTTAAAAAAACAAATGCTGATTAGTGATACGCTAATCAGCGAGTCAGTGACTGCAGTGCGGTGGGCTGGGCGCTAAACGATCGCTAACTACCTAACCAAGGGGCCTAAACTATACCTAAAACCTAACAGTCAATACCAGTGGGAAAAAAAAGTGACAGTTTACACTGATCACTTTTTTCCCTTTCACTAGGTGATTGACAGGGCCGATCAAGGGGTTAATTTGGGTGATCTGGGGCTATGTGTGGTGTTTGGTGTACTCACTGTGATGTCTGCTCCTCTGCTGGAACAAACCGACCAAAAGGACCAGCACGTAAGGCATTACATGGCTTGTGATTCGTTTTTTTGAAAATCATCAGCCTGCCAGCGATGATCATTGGCTGGCAAGCTGATGATGTAATACCCCTCTAACTTTTGCCAGCCCGCGCATGCTGGCTGTGAGCGTCATCTCGCGTCTCGCGAGATGACGCGCCAATGCGTGACTCTGTCTGAGACAGCCGCCTCCGGACCGCGATCCTGCGTTAGGCGGTCCGGAGGCGGTTAAGGAAACACTGGAAGTTCAGTTTGGAAAGATTCAGTTTTAGATACAGAGAGGACATGATGTTAGAGACAGCGAACAGTCACTGGTGAAATGTGGTTACGGGATAAGTGTTTAGTTGGGTTTCATCAGCATAGAGATGGTACTGGAAACCAAGTCTGCTAATTGTCTCTCCAATAGGGGCTGTGTAGTCAGAAAACAGGAGAGGGCCTAGGAATGAACCCTGAGGAACCCCAACAGCAAGTGGGAGAGGAGTGGAAGTAGAGCCAGAGAATGATACAATGAAAGGGCAGTCAGAGAGATAGGAAGGAAACCAAGATAGAACAGTGTCCTAGGGCGACAGATTGGAGCATGCTGAGGAGGAGATGGTGGTCTACAGTGTCAAATGCAGCAGAGATCGAGGAGAATTTGTATCATCTCAAGTCAAATGAATTTTTTAAAAGTGGACTCCAATCAAGGGGTAGAAACATCTCAAGATGATTAAGAGAATTAGGAGGCCCCCAGAGCTACATTTCAAGTGTCATAGAAAAAGCAAAACTTAACCTTTAATGAATATCCGATTAGTAATGGGACCCAATTAACACTTTTTTTTTTTTTTTTTTTTTTTTTTTGCAAATAGGGCCCAAAAACTACAAAAAAGACAAGAAAAAAGAAAAAAAAAAGATATTACATTGGTGTCAGGAAGTAGGTACACCAAATCAGGCAGAGTGGGTTAACAGTAAACCCAAACAAATTAAAGAGGACCTTTCACTCGTATACAAACTAACTCTATCTGTGGGCAGAGCGGCGCCCAGGGGTCCCCCTGCACTTACTAGTATGCCTGGACGCCGCTCCATTCGCAGCTCATAGACTGGCCTGGACGCCGCACACAGCTCATAGACTGGCTATGAGCTGTGCGCTGCAATTGGCCAGTGCTGCAGCAAGGGACACGCCTCCTACAAAAAATCAGTCCAATACAACAGACGGAGCTGAGACACCGGAGCCTATACCGAGCGAACGGAGCGGCGTCCAGGCATACTAGTAAGTGCAGGGGGACCCCTGGGCGCCGCTCTGCCCACAGATAGAGTTAGTTTTTAGTTTGTATACGAGTGAAAGGTCCTCTTTAAGCTGGTGCTGAAAAAAAAAATTGCCACGTTTCCCCCGTCTGGCCTGCATCCTAACCATCCAATTCGGCACCATCAATAATGGATTATCATCATCCAATTCAGATTTCAGGGTTGAGCGATTGATTCTACCATAAGCCTGATTCATTTACTATCAGTCTAATTATTTTCGTACTATTAAGCCTGTATTACACTGGTCGAAATTTCAGCCAATGAGCGCTCGTTAGTGATCATCTTGCAGTGTAATACTGCCACAATACATGCTTAAAAATCAGCGCTTGCCGGCAGCATCGTGCTGTCTAATTATGATCTGCTCCCGGCAAATCACTAGACAGCATGTGGATGAGTGGTGGCATATCGATTGCTCCTCTCTATGCTGGGGAGGAAATTGCTGCATGTAAAAGCAGTAGTGTTCCTCCACTAGCTAGCAAGTGATTGCCGGGAGAGAACGCATCTATCCTGACAATTGCTTCCTGATCTGCCTGTCTAATACAGGCTTTAACCTATTATTTAACTTATCTCATACTATACTGTGTCAGAAATCATCCTGCTACGTCTGTTTAGTTCAGATTCTCTTGCCCTCAAGTTCTCCCTCAGTTAAGATGGCGGATTCTGTCTCAGCTGGGTGCCATCTTACTTCCTGTTTCACATTTAAACCTCTCAAGCCTGTTACTAATTTCTTGAGTATTGTGTTTAGCTTCTGCTCGTGCAGTCCTCTTGCTTGGAACTAGCTCTCTGATTTGTCTACTTGCGGTTTACCCTGCTACCTTGTGAGATCCTGCTACCTCCTGTTGCCGACCAGGATTGCTTGACTACGTTCCTGTGCCACCTGCCCTGACCCATTGCTCATCTGACTTCGGCTCTGCTGCATTCTTCAGTCCTGCACTGTTGCTACCGGTAACGGCTCCACCTGCCTGGCTCTGCTGCATTCTTCAGTCTTGCATCGTTGGTACCGGTTACGGCTCCGCTTGCTTGGCTCTGCTACATCCTTCAGTCCTGCAACCTTCTATTCAAGACTCCGGTGTTTCCTGTGTACAGGCCTTGTCCCTGCTATTGGATTCTATCAGTATTCCACTAGTATCGTGACACTAGGATTACTGTCGATATATTGACTCCATGATGAACTCAGACAGTGGAAATGCGTTGGGACAATTTTTTTAGCACCAGTTTCATTTGTTTATGGGTTTATTGTACTCTGTAAACATGTTCTACGTAGGATATAATAGGGTGTTCAGGGATAGGTTCGGGTGAGGAGTGCATCCACCATCAGGGTGGTGTTCTGTATGCAAAGGTAACTTTTAGGATAGTGTTTCTCCTCAACCTCCCTCTCCTGCCCAATTTGATGTACCTACTTCCTGACCTACTTTTTGCAGTTTCTGAGTCCTATATGTAAATAAGAGTATAATTTGAGATACATTTTTCCCTTTCTTAAAAGGATATTCATTAAAGGTTAAGTTTAAAATTTTGGGCGACAGGGCTGTTGGTATTAGCATAAATACTATGATCGAATTACCTTGTTAGCCCTTATGCACATGAACGTATTTACTTTTCGTGCCCGTGTCATTTTTTTTGCAGACCGTATGCGGAACCATTCATTTCAATGGGTCAACAAAAATAACAGAAGTTACTCCGTGTGCATTCCGTTTCCGTATGTCCGTTCTACAAAAAAAATAGCACATGTCTTATTAATGTCCGCATTACGGACAAGGATAGTACTGTTCTATTGAGTAATCCCAATCACAGACATTTAACCCCTCAGATGCCGTGGTCAATCCTGACCACGGCATCTGAGCGCGTGAAACACCAGAAGGGCGCGCTTCTGGTGGTGCTCCAGGTCCTCCGTGCAGCGATCGAAGGAGCCGGAGCAAGTGTGCAGCAGCCCCTGTCTTTGTTAATGATAGGAGGCTGCTGCATAGTATTTCCTATGGAGCTCTTGCCTGTAATAGGGCTCCATAGGAAACAAGCCATTGTCTCATTGACTCCAATGCTAGTGCATTGGAGTGTATGAGAATAGTAATCTAATGATTGCATGTTATAGTTCACTATGTGATCTATAAAAAAGTATAAAAAGTTTAAAAAACATTCAATTCACCCCCCTTTTCCCAAAATAAAAATAAAAGAACTAAAACAATGAAAAAATACACATCATGGGTGTCGCAATTTGGAAAAAAGCCTATAGTCTAAAAATATAATCCCGATATAGCAAACAGCAAAACGGAAAAAAGCGTCCAAATGGCCGATTTGCCGTTTTTGGTCGCTTCATTTTCTACAATTTTTTTTATAAAAAGTGATCAAAAAGTCATACACACCCTAGAAAAAGTTATAGGGGTCAAAATATGGCGACAAACAAATAAAACTGATTTTTTTCCCCACTTTTTAACTTTTTTAACACTGGTGCTATGGGAAACCAGTGTAATGACTGGCACAGGGCGGAGGGATCATAGTAGTGTATAGACATATAGATGAGCCTGACTGCTGCGTTCGGGATTGGAGAGGTGAGAGTCTGGTGAGGGGAAGACCAATTAGTAATGAGTTACAGTAATCGAGCCCGGAATGTATCAATGCAACAATGAGAGTTTTTGTTTGAAAGTAAGGAAGGTAGGTTAGTAGATTAAGGAAACACCGGAAGTTCAGTTTGGAAAGATTCAGTTTTAGATACAGAGAGGACATGATGTTAGAGACAGCGGACAGTCACTGGTGGAATGTGGTTACGGGATAAGTGTTTAGTTGGGTTTCATCAGCATAGAGATGGTACTCGAAACCAAATCTGCTAATTGTCTCTCCAATAGGGGCTGTGTAGTCAGAAAACAGGAGAGGGCCTAGAAATGAACCCGGAGAAACCTCACCATCAAGAGGGAGAGAAGTGGAAGCAGAGCCAGAGAATGATACACTGAAAGGGCAGTCAGAGAGATAGGAAGGAAACTAAGATAGAACAGTGTCCTAGGGCGACAGATTGGAGCATGCTGAGGAGGAGATGGTGGTCTACAGTGTCAAATGCAGCAGAGAGATCGAGGAGAATTAGAATAATGTCAATAGAGATGGTCTTGTGGTTGGCCCAGCGGTGGTTTCGCTGCAAACTTAGCACGTTCACAATTTGACGAACATGCAAACATATGGCGATGTCCGCCGGCGCCATATTGTTTTGCATTGTACCGAACTTTGACCTATGACACACACATCAGGTGGGACAGAACAGCCAATTGAGACTTTTCAGCACATGCACACACCCCCATCCTATAACAGAACCCAATCTGGCTGCCATTTTACATTCTGTGTTTTGCCAATGTAGGGAGAGGTTGCTTTGTGAAGCAGGGACAGACTGTTAGGGACACCAAATGCTAGCTAATAAGGCCACAAAAGTCCTTTTAAGGACTGGTATAGGTGTGCTTTCGATAGGTGTGATATACATATAAAGTATATTATAGTGCATTTGTATTGTGCAGCAGTTGTGTGCAGTTATGCTTCGATACCGCAGCTCTATAGAGGGCCAAATGCTATTAGAATAACTACTTGCAACCAGTGTGAAATACCTGTTGCCCTTAAAAAAACCTGATTGAGGGGTGTGATATACCTATAATATACTTTCTAACATAGAAAGTATATAGTGCATTTGTATTGTGCAGCAGTTGTGTGCGGTTCTGCTGCGATACCGCAGCTATATAGAGGGATAAGTGCTATTAGAACATCTATTTGCAACGGGTGTGATATACCTGTTGCCCCCAAAAAACTGATTGAGGGGTGCAATATGACTGCTTCCACAAAATACTGACTAAGGAGTTTGATATACCTGCTTCCACAAAATACTGATTGAGGGGTGCGATATACCAGCTTCCACCAAATATTAATTAAGAGGTTATATATCCCTGCTTCCACAAAATGCAGATTGACAGCTGAGATATACCTGCTTCCATAAAATACTGATCAAGGGTTTTTTATATACCTGCTTCTACATAATACTGATTGAGGGGTGCCATATACCTGCTTCCACCAAATATTGATTTAGGGGTTCTATATACCTGTTTCCACAAAATACTGATTGAGGGGTGCGATATACCTGCTTCCACAAAATCTATATTAAGGGGTGCAATATACATGATTCCACCAAATATTGATTGAGGCCTGCGATACACCTGCTTCCACAAAATACTGATTAAGGGGTTTGATATACCGGCTTCCACAAAATACGGATTGTGGGGTGCGATATACCTGCCTTCACAAAAAACTGATTAAGGGGTTTAATATACCCGTTTCCACAAAATAAAGATTGAGTGGTGCGATATACTTGCTTCCATAAAATACTGATTAAGGGGTTTAATATACCTGCTTCCACAAAATAAAGATTGAGTGGTGCGATATACCTGCTTACACCAAATATTGATTACGAGTTTTATATACCTGCTTCCACAAAATACTGATTGAGGGGTGCGATATACCTGCTTCCATAAAATATTGATTAAGGGGTTCTATGTACCTGTTTCCACAAAATACTGTATGAGAGATGCAATATACCTGCTCCAAGATCCCACACAAGATTAAATAACGTGTGGATGAAAATATAAGAATACATAAATCACTGAAAAAGGTGCACCACAATAATATGCGACTGGCCATACTGGCTAGACCCTCACGCTGATGTTAAAAGCTGAGACTTTAGCCAATATATTCCAGTCAGATTATAAACACGCTACAGTGTTTGGGTTGAACATTTCCTCCCATTTAGGCCACTTTACTCAGTGATTTTTCTTTACATGTGATGAATGTGCTATGCCTGTCATTGGTAACATTCTGGTGCACCTGGTAGCCTGTGTCACATGGCCTGTTATAGGTGGGGCTTGCAGCCTCCTCCTCCCTCCCAATGTATTAGTGATCTTTACTATGGTATGTAGGAATTTAGCTGTGAGTCGGTCCTTAGCACCTATCAGACTGTGTTCACACACGATAGGTAGTTTAGCTGTAGGACCCACCCCACACTGAGACACCTTGACGGGGTGCACAGGGCTCCGATATGTTCCTGACTGATATATATTTGGCTAAAGTCTCAGCTTTTAACATCAGTGTGAGGGTCTAGCCAGTATGGCCAGTCGCATATTATTGTGGTGCACCTTTTTCAGTGATTTATGTATTCTTATATTTTCATCCATACATTATTTTATCTCGTGTAGGATGTTTTTGTGGTGCATGTGGTCCGCTGCCGGCATCCTCCATTGTATGCATTTTTGCTGGGGATTGCCGCAACAAATCGCTTGCGGAGGAATTGCTCCCCCGATTATAGACACCCTACAGCAGGGGGTGGCCAATCTTACAGACACAAAGAGCCCCCCAAAAAACACCTATGACTACCAGGAGCCACAAGCTATACATTTACACACAAGTCACTGTATTTTTTGCCCTAAATGATGCACCTAGGTTTTAACAAAGAAAAATAAGAGAAAAAAAAAAAAAAATCATCTGATCTGAGGTCTGATTAAAATAGTTTTTTCTTATTTTTCATAAGCAGAGAAAAAAAGATAAAATATATTTTTCACCTGACTCTAAACCAGATCACCAATCCTCATCAGACCCCCAAAATAAGACCCCCAATGCTTGGATCAGACTCCCAGTGTCAGACCCGATCGTGCTCAGACATCCCGCCTTCTCAGATCTGAGCCTCCATGCTCAGACCTGACCAACCCATGCTCAAACAAGACCCCCCATGCTCAGATATCAACCCCCCCATGCTAAGATATGACCCCCTCATGCTCAGACTTGCTCCCATGCTTGGATCAGACCCCATGCTTAGTTCTATAATTTAAAAAA
The DNA here is from genome assembly GCF_014858855.1 of Bufo gargarizans. NCBI lineage: Eukaryota > Metazoa > Chordata > Amphibia > Anura > Bufonidae > Bufo > Bufo gargarizans. Next base: position 408,869,450 of record NC_058081.1, on the reverse strand, counting down.
ATCTCTTCCCTCTCCTGATCAGGCACTGGGCTCCTGCTCAGGCACCTGCTACTCTGCAGGTTTGACACGCTCTCCACTGTGACCTGATGAGCACAATGTCAGGTCATAGTGCGTGTCTCCATGTACCACGTTCTCGCACTGTGTGCATTATGATGTAGTGGAGAGTGAACTAGAGCTGAAAAGTAGCAACAGTGCCCGATCAGGAAAAGAGATCTGAGCATGGGGTGGAGAGTGAGCGGGCCTGCCTGACTGCTTCCCGGCTCCACAGCTAGAGCCTCACTTGAAGAAAGAGCCGCATGCGGCTCAAGAGCCACGGGTTGGCCACCCATGCTCTACAGTGTTTGGGGTTGAGCATTTCCTCCCATTTAGGCCCCTTTACTCAGTGATTTTTTTCTTTACATGTATTGAATGTGCTAATGCTTGTCATTGGTAACATTCTGGTGCACCTCACAGCCTCAGCCTCCTCCTCCCTTCCATTGTATTAGTGATCTTACTATGGAGGTATGTAGGACTGTGATCACACACGATAGGTAGTTTAGTCGTAGGACCCACTCCACACTGTGCAGGGCTCCGATATGTTCCTGACTGGAATATATTGGCTAAAGTCTCAGCTTTTAACATCGGCATGAGGGTCTAGCCAGTATGGCCAGTCGCATATTATTGTGGTGCACCTTTTGTTAGTGATTTATAACCTCTACTCCAGTGGCCTACAGTAAAAAAAATTATCCAGTGACCGCCTAATGTACCTCCAGCCACATAATCACAAGTTCTTTTCTGTCAGGTGAATGCCTAATTTTTGGTTGCCGTGGCCCAAAATAAGATTTTTCTAGGCTCTAGCATGGCACATTTTTGAGAATTTCTCTTTAAGACGCATAAAAATTTCCCCTGATTAAAATACATATTTTTGTGGGAATTTTTGCCATTGATCCCCCTCTGGTATGTCACTGTCCATGTTGTGGGACTATTTGTGCACTTCTAGTGACTATTTTGTGGCTGCAAATATGACCTGAAGGTTTTTCAGGTTCTCCTGTCATTCAAGTGAATGGGGCCCGTTGGGAACGCGCAGTTCGTGAACATTTGATTGTGAACGCGCGTTCGCGAAACGTCCCAGTCGATGTTTGTCCATCACTACATGTCAATTCTAATTAATTTATTACAGGTAGACTCCAATCGAGGGGTAGAAACATCTTAAGATGATCAAGAGAGTTAGGCTATATGCACACCAACATTGTGCGTTTTGCGGTCCGCAAATTGCGGATCCACAAAACACGGATGGCATCCGTGTGTGTTTCGCAATTTGTGGAACGGCACGGACAGCCTTTAATATAACTGCCTATTCTTGTCCGCAAAGCGCTGATAAGAATAGGACATGTTATATAGCAAAAACTGCGGCTCAGATGCGGATCAAAACAACGGCCTTGTGCATGTAGCCTTAGGATCCCCCCAGAGCTACATTTCAAGTGTCACAGAAAAAGTAAAACTTAACCTTTAATGAATATCCGATTAGGAAAGGGTCCCAAATAACACTTTAATTTACAAATAGGGCCCAAAAACTACAAAAAAAAGAGAAAAGGAAAAGATATTACACTGGTGTCAAGTAGGTACATCAATCGTGAGGATAGGTCATTGTGATGAATACCACCCCTCGTGCCCGCTGACGTCAACCACGTCGAGCTCACGAGACCTGGTATGATCACAGGGTTTACCAAAAACGTGAAGTTACGCCCTCCAGAGGAGCACGTAAGGTCAGGCTGGTATAGTTTACACACACACCTCCTGTCCACGCGGGCACAGAGAGGCAACAAGCTGAGAGAGCCTTTTCACTGCCGCAGTGAAAACAGCCCACACTCAGCCCGGGTAACTGCCACCAGTTTCTCGTTTGATATAAGCCCGGTCCGCTAACGGGATTATATAGGGTCAGAAACCAACCCGCGGTAGCTTATAACTAGGCCAAAACACGGACGTGGGGATTCGTGATCGAGATACAAGATAGCACAAGATTAAATTATAGATTTAATCGCTATAAGAGCACACTAGATATAACACAATATACACAGACAATATATACAGTGGTCTGAGGTTACAGATTACAGGTTAAATGGTTACAACGGGGTTAAGCAGTGTAAAAGTCAGTTACCGAGTATGATGAAAGTTCCTTGTGATGTCCTGAGCTGGAGTCCACATGAAGGGCTGTGATCTCCTGCTATTTCCTGGGTCCCTCTAAACACATGTGTAGGATGTGACCCCTCTTCAGAGAAAGACGTGCCTACTTGCTGGCACCAGACTTTTAACCTGTAGCCGGCCCATCAGGGAGGGGTCAACTCCCCCTCTTCTGAGCTGACAGCCAATGACCCACAAAACCCTTTAGGGTTCATAGCCTGGTACCGGTATGTGGTTTCTATGGGGAGATATGGGTCTTCCTGGCCTACTGACACTCAGATGGCTGGGGGGGTGGAAACTTATTTTGCATGTACACTGAATCATGCCAAGAGGTGCATCAAATTACAATCAGGGCTGGGGGCTTTGAAGCAGGGAAATCCTGTGGATTTCCCTACCTCTGCTGTCTGTCAGCAAATGGGGGGTGTGAGGACATGGCTGACAGTAAATATTAATCCATATTCCTTACAGTCATCATTAGCAGAAAAGCAGAGAACCCCTTTAAAAGAAACACAACTATAAAAATGTGCTATTGCTTGGATCATACTGACCTGCAGAATGAAGTTCACATGTCATTTTTAACGCACTGTAAAAACTAAACCCATAGAACAATGGTGGAATTTTCGATCCCTCCCCATTTAAATCTTTTTGTTTTTTTCTGCCGCACCACAATACATCATATGCAACATTAAATGGTGCCATTAGAAAGTAACTTGCCCCAATAACAATAAGCTCTGATATGACTACATGAACAGAAAAAAAAAAAGTTATGGCTCCTGGAAGACAGAGAGTAAAAAAAAAAAAAATGAAATAAAAAATGGAAAATGGATGTGTCAGGAATTGGATAATAAAAAAGATTAGGGGTATGTACAACATTTTGATCTGTCCATAATGTTTGGTTCAGTTGTCAACCCGGAATGAGATCTGTTCTGGGGTCTGCATTTTGGTGATTGTACTTTTTGCTGAGGTAAATTTGCAGCGAAATCCACATGTTCTGCCTTGGATTTTTTTCTAAATTTGACCAGAGAATTGTGTCCTTTGCATTGCAGAGTGTAAAGGCTCAGGAGTTAGCCCCTGCGTGTGACAGTGAGCCGCCTTCAGCGAGTACGTTACATGCTGAAGATTGCTTGTCCTAAGCATCACTCATTTAGCGCGTTGCTGAGGGACAACTTCAAAAAATCAGCTAATATACTGCTATATAATACCTACACATTAAAAACAATACTGAAGTGACAAAACAACATTCTTTGACATACTGTGCAGGACCATATTCTGTCCTTCTGTTTCCGGAGTGGGAATGAGGGGGGAGAGCGCCTGTCACCTTCACCTCTGAGAGCGCTGCCTGTAGCAGATATCCTTTCCGTGTCACATCCAAATGCTTCTGCTCCTGCTTCTTCTTGTGCATTGTCACAACCGCTCAGCTCAGAACAAATGTTTGATGAGATTATCTATTTGTTTACCGAATATTCCTCCGGGGAAACCTTAATGCTTCTGCCTCACTGATGCCCATCTCGTATAATAAGACAAGCTACTTTATCCACAGACAGGTCATTCTTTCAGCTAATGGAAATACAATTGTACAATTTCCTCAATATTGCCTGCACCAACCGCCAGGCGGGCATAATAGAATTTAACCTGCCTCCGGTATATAAGGCAGCTGTCTGTGTGCTGTCCACAATAACCAACTCCGTTTCCTTAGAGAAGGTGTAACTGCTCCCGAGATGATGATGTTCTGTGATCTATGCACTCAGATCCTCAGCATCCATCAAGAGGTAAAGTATGCTTCCTTTCTAGATTTCTCTTGCTAGCAGAGATCTATTATACAGAGCTACTTGTGTGTGGGGGAAAATCACTGAACACAAGTGATACACATTTCTTTTTAGCATACACCTTAAGGCCTCTTTCACACGACCGTATGGCTTTTTCAGTGTTTTGCGGGCTGTTTTTTCTGGATCCGTTGTTCCGTTTCCGTTTTTCCATATGGCATATACAGTATACAGTAATTACATCGAAAAAATTGGGCTGGAAATAACATTTTCAATAGATGGTTCTGCAAAAAAACTGAACGGATGCATTTCCGTATGTGTTCCATTTTTTTTGCGGACCCCTTGACTTGAATGGAGCCACGGAACGTGATTTGCAGGCAATAATAGGACATGTTTTATCTTTCAACGGAACGGAAAAACTGAAAAATGAAAACGGAATGCATACAAAACATTCTGTTTTTTTGGCGGAACCATTGAAATGAATGGTTCCCTATACGGAACGCAAAAAAACGGCCAGTAAACGGAAAAAAAAAAACGGTCGTGTGAAAGAGGCCTAAATGTGTATTAAAGTGTTGTGGTCATTTTTGGATTTTGCCAATTTTTTTTTTCAATTAATACTGTAGCAAAACGATGGTATAGCCTCAATGAGCGAATACATAATTACCGTATACTCCAGTACTGAGTAACCTGGCCTTACAGCTGATATCTAAGGTGTTATCACAATTCATGCGATTCTCATATTTTTTTGTGTGGTGCCAAATGAATTAGAAGTATAAGTATGTGTGCGCCATACTAGTTTCATAATGAGACCAGACACACAGTTGGTTTCATGAAAAAGCACTTCTTCAACCCCCTGAGCAAGAACAAGAGGGCTTTATTCAAGTTACATTAACTTAAATAGCAGACATGACATCACAAAAAGGGGTGCTCCTTAAGAAGAGACTATTGGCTCCTTAACCTGATAGGAGTGGTTTCAGCAACTTCAACTCTAAGTACATTGGTCATTTTGAAAACTGCAACCTAATCCCCCCTTCCGCCTCCCCTATTGACCTTAAAGGGAGTCTGTCACCTCCATATGGCCATATACAGTGCTTACATGGCTCTGTAGCACACCTACACCTTGCACCAGCAAGAAAAACGAAGTTTAATTCATATGCAAATGAGTCCTCGCAAGTGCCCAGGGGCGGCGTTCAGTATGTAGGTGCCCAGGCTGCTCTGCCTTCTTCTCACTTTACTCCTCCCCTGTCTCATGCGAGGGCTCATTTGCATATGAATTAATTTTCGTTTTTCCTGCTGGTGCAAGTCTAAAGACAAATAGGTGTGCTACAGAGCCATGTAAGCCCTGTATATGGCCATATGGTGGTGACAGACTCCCTTTAAAACAAAAGAATGCACACATGGCTCATACATCTGGTTTGCTGCCATCTATACTGTATATATGTATATATAGAGAGAGAGATAAAGCCTATCTCTCACAAATGTTCACAGACTTAATTGTGTCATAATATCTGCAGTACACAACTTGTAACATGTAATATATATATATACCGTATTTTTCGCCCTATAAGACACACCAGCCCATAAGACGCACCTAGGTTTTACAGGAGGAAAATATTTTTCATTAGACCTCAGGTCAGACCAACAATCAAACTTCAAATGTTAATCAGACCTCAGCTCACAGCCCCAATCAGACCACCAATGTTAATAAGACCCCAATAAGACCTAAGATCAGACCCCAATGTGAATGACCCCCAATCAGATCTCAGAAAAGAGCCCCATGCCTCTCATATCAGTCCCCACTTCCTCTCATATCAGCCCCTATTACCTCTCATATCAGTCCCCATGCCTCTCAGTTCAGACCGCAGCAGCCTCAGAACATATAAAGAAACCACTTACCCTTCCTGCTCCTGGCCGCCGCTGCTCCTCACCACCCACGCTCTTCATCCTCCTGCTGTTGGCTGTGCTGTGAACTGGCACGCACAGCGTGAGGTCACAGAGCCACTGCACAGCACAGCCGAGCGGAGGACCAGGAGGAGGTGAGTACAGAGCCTTCACTGCGTCCCGGTCCTAATGAGCGCTTCCATAATGGAAGTGCTCACTAGTAGAGATGAGCGAACTTCTGTTTTAAGTTCGGCGTCTAAAGTTCGGGGGCGGGTTAGCGGAGAATCCCGATCTGGAACCGGATATGGATTCCGACTTCCGTTGTGGTCCGTGGTAGCGGAATCAATAATGGCCGATTATTGATTCCGCTACCACGGACCACAACGGAAGTCGGAATCCATATCCGGTTCCAGATCGGGATTCTCCGCTAACCCGCCCCCGAACTTTAGACGCCGAACTTAAAACAGAAGTTCGCTCATCTCTACTCACTAGCATTCTCCTTATAGGACGCAGGAACATTCCCCCCTTTGGGGCAAAAAACAACGCCATATATATATATATATATATATATATATATATATATACACACACACACACACACATATATTTCTGGATAGTGATATTAGTATAAAATAAAATGGTAATTTAAAATTATGTCTATATAAACAAGACTACACTTTCATGATGATAGGACTGGTGGTTATCACATTGGCATTTACTTGATGGGATTTTTTCGATTCTGAACATGCAGAGTCCCAATTCTAGTAACAGTGTCACATAACTGTCACATAACTGCTTCCTGTCAAGTGAAATGTGTCACATCTGTTCCTCCAAATTCAGGTATATTGACAAACTGCCATAGAACATTTTCAAAAGGCTTAACGCACAAGGCCTAGTTTATATTTTGGGGTGCAAAATACTTAATAACTTCCACATGCCTCTAGAATTGCTATTTTCATGCACAAATATGAGCTAGAATAGGACATACAGAGAGATTTGCAGATTGGGCCCATGGAGCCATTAAAACACGCATGTGTGCATGGCCCCATGGAAATAAAATCTTGGCACTAAAATGTGGGCTATTTTTAATTAGGTGAAGTTTTTTCAATTCCCTCCCCCCCCCCCTCCAAAAAAAAATAAAAAATGACAACATGGTGTAGCTCTTGGTGATTTGTAAGGCATTTTCACATCACCTTCTCAATAAGAAAGCCACGAAGTAAACACTAGCAGTAAGACACAGTGGGCTAGATTTTCTAATGTGTTTGTGCCTAACATGTGGGGAAATTGCGGATTTGCAGCAGATCTCAGCCTTCATTAGAAAAAGGTGAGCTAAAGCTGCAAACATAACTGACATGCTGCGGATTTCTAAGTCCACAATGCAGGTCAATCCCTGCACGGAAAACATCTGCAAAGCGTACACAATATGTGTTTAATCGCATGCACTTTGATGGTGCTGGACTATGCTGCGGTTTTTCCACACTGGAATCTGAGCGGAAAACCCGTACATGTGTCACAAGGTGTGCAGGTAGCCTGTGGTTTACTTCCTGTGTGTTGTACCATCACCCACTGTCCCGGGCATGATGTCCTTCTTTTTGGGGTTAGAAAAGTGTCCACTCTGCTGTAATAACGACTACTGTGTGTACCTAGACAAGGCCCGGGCCATAATGATGTCTGTCATGCATTAGGGCCTGGGCCGAATTCCTCAGCTGGCCTCTCCATCCATACTGTGACACTGCCTGCTGGAGTGAGCAGAGGAGCACACTGGCCGAGGATCCTGTCCCAGCAAGTGCAATTATCTCACTGCATTGCACCTGCTCGGGTGAGTGGGATGTGCTCCATTCACCAGAACGGGACTATTTTTTATTTATTTTTTGTACTTGGGGCCCTAAATCGTTTCAGTCCATGGCCTCATGCACACAGCCGTTCCCTGCGGCGGCCAGGACGGACCAAGACCCATCCAACTTGACATGTTCTAGCTATTTTGCTGTGCTGAAGCATGGAGAGAAACACCACGGAAGCACTCGGTAGTCAATGGGGAGCACACGGCCGGTGCCCGCATATTGCGTGCATGAGGCCCATTGCTGAGCATTCGCCTTGGAGCTATACGAGTCTCCCCTTCTGCACAGAATACAGTTACTGTAGAGCAGACTATACTATAGAAAATATGTTCTCGTTCACACAACACATTGTCAACACATAACCGCTCCCCACAAAGTAAACGCCACGACCGCAAAGCACACAACCTGCCAGCCCGTACCACGTGACCGTGGAAGTCACATGACGCGCGCACGTCAGAAGGTCTCTACGGAGCAGGGGCACCGGCCGCTTCTCTGGAGCAGTGAGTAACAGCACCGGGTTGGCAGGAGGCGACTGCTGTGTCAGCGCTATGGAGGGGAGGTATCCCGACTTCAAGATCCGATTCCAACCTGGCTGGACGGAGGTTGTGCGGGTAAGAACTGAGCTCGGGCCTCGGTTCTTGTGCCAGAGACTGCTGTGTAATGCCAGGGTGGGGAGCAGAGAGATGCGCAGCATGTGCTGAGATCCGCTGTACCCCCCAACTTCCCGGAAGATGGACGTGGTCGGTGCTGTGCAGCATGTGGTGAGAGCTGAAAGTATAGCAAGTGTATATCATATCCTGGTTCTGGGGCCCGGCTTTCTGCATCCCTGGGGTGTAAGTAATAGTGGTTAATGACAGTCTGGGTGCAGCCGTATATGTACTGACCTCGGGGAATTCAGGAGATGACGCTGCGGACAGCCATATGTGTGCACATTGCTAGTTTATGTCTGGCAGGACAGCTATATGTGCGCACCTAGCTGGTTTATGTCTGGCAGGACAGCTATATGTGTGCACATTGCTGGTTTATGTCTGGCAGGACAGCTATATGTGTGCACCTAGCTGGTTTATGTCTGGCAGGACAGCTATATGTGTGCACCTAGCTGGTTTATGTCTGGCAGGACAGCTATATGTGTGCACCTAGCTGGTTTATGTCTGGCAGGGCAGCTATATGTGTGCACCTAGCTGGTTTATGTCTGGCAGGGCAGCTATATGTGTGCACCTAGCTGGTTTATGTCTGGCAGGGCAGCTATATGTGTGCACCTAGCTGGTTTATGTCAGGGCAGCTATATGTGTGCACCTAGCTCGTTTATGTCTGGCAGGACAGCTATATGTGTGCACCTAGCTGGTTTATGTCTGGCAGGACAGCTATATGTGTGCACCTAGCTGGTTTATGTCTGGCAGGACAGCTATATGTGTGCACCTAGCTGGTTTATGTCTGGCAGGGCAGCTATATGTGTGCACCTAGCTGGTTTATGTCTGGCAGGGCAGCTATATGTGTGCACCTAGCTGGTTTATGTCTGGCAGGACAGCTATATGTGTGCACCTAGCTGGTTTATGTCTGGCAGGACCGCTATATGTGTGCACCTAGCTGGTTTATGTCTGGCAGGACAGCTATATGTGTGCACCTAGCTGGTTTATGTCAGGGCAGCTATATGTGTGCACCTAGCTGGTTTATGTCTGGCAGGACAGCTATATGTGTGCACCTAGCTGGTTTATGTCTGGCAGGACAGCTATATGTGTGCACCTAGCTGGTTTATGTCTGGCAGGACAGCTATATGTGTGCACCTTGCTGGTTTATGTCTGGCAGGACAGCTATATGTGTGCACCTTGCTGGTTTATGTCTGGCAGGACAGCTATATGTGTGCACCTAGCTGGTTTATGTCTGGCAGGACAGCTATATGTGTGCACCTAGCTGGTTTATGTCTGGCAGGACCGCTATATGTGTGCACCTAGCTGGTTTATGTCTGGCAGGACAGCTATATGTGTGCACCTTGCTGGTTTATGTAAAATAGGCATGATGCTGCCAGTGTTATCCAATACATTCCAGAACTGTAAGGGTTACATAGCATCATAAATTAATATAATGCTATGTGACCCCTGGCAGTGGTGGGAGGTTTCGCAGCTCGTCCAACGCTTGTCTGCAAGGGCCCATAAGTACTACAACTTTCATATTGCTCCTCGACTAAAAATACTCCTAAAAAATGGTGAGGAGCCAACTCCTCAGTTCTCTAATTTTGTAGAATTCTAAAAAGAGTGATTTCTAGACGGCGGGGCGACATAGAAACATAATGGGGGAGATTTATCAAAACCGGTGTAAAGGCAACCTGGCTTAGATGCCCATAGCAACAAATCAGATTGATTCTTTGATTTTTTGAAGGATCTATGAAAAATGAAAGCTAGAATCTGGTTGCTATGGGCAACTAAGCCAGTTTTCCTTTGCACCGGTTTTGATATATCTCCCTGTAGGTAGCGTTTCAATCAGCATGATCAACCCTCCAGACATTGGGGGAGATTTATCAAACTGGTGTAAGGTAGAACTGGCTTAGTTGCCCATAGCAACCAGATTTCACAGCTCCTTTTGAAAATAAAAGGTGGAATCGGGATGTTTAGGGTCCATTCACACGTCTGCAATTTCGTTCCGCAATTTGCGGAACGGAATTGTGGACCCAATTATTCCTATGGGGCAGCACGATGTGCTGCCCGGACACGGAATTGCGAACCCGCACTTCCGGGTCTGCAATTCCGTTCCCAAAAAAAAATTGAACATGTTCTATTCTTGTTCTATACAGAATTGGGGTTCAGTCACACAACCGTATTTATTTAGCAGTCCGCAAATGCAGATCCACTATCTGTTTTGCTGTCTGCATTTTTTGCTGCGCCAGCGAAATTAATGGGTCCTCATCCAATCTGTAAAACATACTGATTGGATGCAGACCATAAATATGGTCATGTTAATGGGGCCTTATACTGACATAATGCACTCAGTATAACCCTGGGTTCACACCTGAGCGTTCGCGATGGAGCGCTCTGTATGCGCGATTGTACTGGCCTTTACAATCGCGCATACAGAGACAAGCGAACGCCCATTGTCGCGCATTCCTGAAAGTCTATGTACGAGAACGTGCGACAAAACGCCCCAAAGAAGCTCAAGAACATTTTTGAGCGTAGGGTGTTTTACAGCGCGTTCAAACGCGCTGTAAAACGCTCAAGTGTGAACCAGGGCCATAGGGAAGCATTGGTTTTCATGTGTTGAGAGTTTTACAGCGCGTTTGAACGCGCTGTAAAACGTTCAGGTGTGAACCCAGCGTTAGGGCATGTTCACACGACCGTGTGCTGTGGCCCACAATGCATGGGCACCGACTGTGGAAGCCGCATGCGGATCGCAAACCCATTCACTTGAATGGGTCCGCGATCCGTCCGTTCCGCAAAAAGATAGAGCAAGTCCTATCTTTTGGCGGTGCGGAGCCACGGAAGCACTTCATAGTGCTTCCGTGGGTTTCTGTTCCGTGCTTCCGTTCTGCACCACATCTCCGGATTTGCGGACCCGTTCAAGTTAATGGGTCCGCATCCGTGATGTGGAATGTACACGGCCCATGCCCCGTGTATTGCGGACCTGCTTTATGCGGGCCACAATACAGCAACAGAGGTCACGCAGAGACACCCAGCATTACAAATCATTATAATGCCGTGCACTCCTGTGAAATTAGCAGTGTCCATAACGGGAGATGGCGCTCACACACAGAGCAATTTCAGGACATGTTTGTCTGAAATTAGCCTTAGGCCTCCTTCACACGGGTGTCCCGGATTTGCTCCGGATGCGCCGCACGTGTATGCATGCAATTTCAGTCAGTTTTGATTGCATTGTTCAGTTTTTATCGCGCGGGTGCAATGTGTTTTGCACGCGCGTGATAAAAAACTGAATGTGGTACCCAGACCCGAACCCGGACTTCTTCACAAAGTTTGTAAAATCAGTTTTGAATACCTTGAGGGGTGTAGTTTCTAGAATGGGGTCATTTTTGGTGGTTTCTATTATATAAGCCTCACAAAGTAACTTCAGACCTGAACTGGTCCTTGAAAAGTGGGTTTTTAGAAATTTCTGAAAAATTTCAAGATTTGCTTCTAAACTTCTAAGCCTTGTGACACCCCCAAAAAATAAAATGGCATTCTCAAAATGATCCAAACATGAAGTAGACATATGGGGAATGTAAAGTAATAACTATTTTTGGAGGTATTACTATGTATTATGGAAGTAGAGAAATTGAACCTTGGAAATTTGCTAATTCTTCAAAATTTTGGGAAAATTTTGTATTTTTTTTTATAAATAAAAATTATTATTTTTTACTCCCCTTTACCAGTGTCATGAAGTGCAATATGTGATGAATAAACAATCTCAGAATGGCCTGGATAAGTCAAAGCGTTTTTAAAGTTATCACCACATAAAGTGACACTGGTCAGATTTGCAAAAAATGGCCTGGTCCTGAAGGTGAAAATGAGCCCGGTCTTAAGGAGTTAGGCCTAGTTCACACGAACGTTTTTTTTGCGGGTGTACGGGCCGTTTTTTTTGTGTTCCGTATACGGTCCGTATACGGAACCATTCATTTCAATGGTTCCGCAAAAAAAACTGAATGTGTTCCGTATGCCTTCCGTTTCCGTTTTTCCGTTCCGTTGAAAGATAGAGCTTGTCCTATATTTGGCCGTAAATCACGGGTCGTGGCTCCATTCAAGTCAATGGATCCGCAAAAAAAACACGGAACACATACGGAAATGCATCCGTATGTCTTCCGTTTCCGTTCCGTTTTTTCTGAACCATCTATTGAAAATGTTATGGCCAGCCCAATTTTTCCTATGTAATTACTGTAAACTGTACATGGCATACGGAAAAACGGAACGGAAACGGAAACACAACGGAAGTCAAAAACGGACCAACGGATCCGTGAAAAACGGACCGCAAAAAACTATAAAAGCCATATGATCGTGTGAACTAGGCCTTAGAGGTAGTCTCACTTCAGTAAGTGGCATTTATCATGTAGAGAAAGTTAATACAAGGCACTTGCTAATGCATTGTTATCATCCATATTACTTCCTTTGCTGGCTACATTCATTTTTCCATCACATTATACACCACTCGTTTCCATGGTTACTGACCACCCTGCAATCCATCAGTGGTGGTCATGTTTACACAATTTAGGAAAGAGCACTGGCCTATGTGCACTCCCATGGTCTCAGCCACCAGAGAGACTGACGCTTTTTCCTATATTGTGCAAGCACGACCACCATTGATGGATTGCAGGGTGATCTGTAATCATGGAAATAAGCAGTGTATAATGTGATGGAAAAATGAAGCCAGCCAGCAAAGGAAGCAATATGGATAATAAGAATATATTAGTAAGTGGCTTCCTCTACATGATAAATGCAACTTACTGAAGTGACAAAACCCCTTGAATGACCCCCAATATTTTCAATGTACTTATACCCAAAAAGGACCATGAATACACTGATAAATCTGCCCTTATGTTAAATGTGCAGTGATATGATCAGTGAGTAGGGATGAGTGAACTTGTGTTTTTAAATTCGGCGTACAAGGTTCGGGTTATCTAAGAATTCCGTTATGGATTCCGCTACCACGGAAGAAGAGCTCACTGACAGCGCTGGTCACTGAGCCAGAAGGAAGGAAAGAGACTCATATATTAATATGAGGGAGCAGTGAGGACAGCGCCCACCAGCTTCCAGCCTGTCTCCCTTTCTTGCTAGTCAGTGCAACACTGCGCTGTTAGGGCTCATGCACACAAACCTATTCTCTTTCCGTGTCCGTTCCGTTTTTTTTATTTATTTTTTTGCGGACCGTATGCATTCATTTCAATGGGTCCGCAAAAAAACAGAAGTTAATTCGTGTGCATTTCGTTTCCGTATGTCTGTTCCGCCAAAAAATAGAACATGTCCTATTATTGTCAAGATCATAGACATACTGTTCTATTAGGGGCCAAATGTTCCGTTCCGCAAAATACAGACTTCACCCTGACGTCATCCGTATTTCTTGCCGATCCCTTTTAACTGACCGCAAAATATATACAGTCGTGTGCATGAGCCCTTAGGAAGATGGATGTCTCTTAGGGATCTTGCACACGGCCTTTGTCCATATTGCAGCCCACAATACACGGGCACCGGCCGCATGCACCCCGCATCACGGATGCGGACCCATTCATTTAAACGGAGGCACGGATCGGAAGCTCACGGAAGCACTACAAAGTTTTGTCCGTGCCTCCACTTGGCAAAAAAGAGTGCTTGCACTACTTTTTTGCTGTGCGGGCCATCGGGTGCGGATCGCGGACCCCATTCAAGTGAATGTGTCTGCGATCCGCATGCGGCGGCCCCACGGTCGGTGCCTGTGCATTGTGGACCGCAATTAGCGGTCGCTAGCACACGGTCGTGTGCATGAGCCCTTAGCAGAGGCTCTGCAAAAGGTTGCTGCGAAAGGACATTTCAGCTCTAGTTTTCTCCTATAAATAAAGGTTTTCCCTAATAAAGTATATTAGAATAATGTTCCCTATCTCTGTCCCTACACATTAGCAAAAAAAAATATATAAGTTTATTAGACAAAAAGCTGTTTGGAAAAGGTTAAATATTACTTCTGAAAAAGTGCGCCAAAAAATACTCCGTCGTAGTTTTAAAGGGGTTCTGCAGTTTTTTTAAACTGATGATCTATCCTCTGGATAGATCATTAGCATCTGATTGGCGGATGTCCGACACCCGGGACCCCCACCGATCAGCTGTTTGAGAAGGCAGTGGTGCTCCAGTTGCGCCGCAGCCTTCTCGCTGTTTACCGCAGGCCCAGTGACGTCACGACTTGTATCGATGGCCTGGGCGGGGATAAGCTCTGTTCACTTGAATGGAGCTTAGCCGTGCCCAGGCCATTGATACTAGTAGTGACGTCACTGGGCCTGCGGTAAACAGTGAGAAGGCCGCTGCGCTACTGGAGCACCACTGCCTTCTCAAACAGCTGATCGGCAGGGGTTCCAGGTGTCAGACCCCCGCCGCTCAGATGCTGATGATCTATCCAGAGGATAGATCATCAGTTTAAAAAAACTGGAGAACCCCTTTAAGCCACTTTGTATACTAAAAAAGGACAAATAGGCACACATGTTAAGTGTCCTCAAAAAAGGCACCTAAAGAATTTGTTGTAAAATCATTAAGTGGCACAGGCGTCTCAAAACACAACAAAACAGGCGCAACAATGTAAATAAATTGTGCAGACACGAAAAAACATTGGTATCAAGGATCAAATACGGCAAAAAAGTGGCGCAGACACTTCAGTAAACTTAACAAACTTTTTCAGACTTCTGCTCATAAGATGATGCACCTGTGAAATATCAGGGTGGTAGATGTAGCCTTGAGATGCTTCACACCCCCCCCAGAAGAACTGACCTTGGCTTTCAGCTCTTATGGTTTATTGAGGCGGCCGTGGTGGGAATGTTCTGCTTGTGTTTCATGTTTTACTTGGAAAAATTGCAGATCAGATATAATGTAGATATTAAAGGGGTTATCCGAGTTATTTCTTTGTTCTTTCTATGTTCCTAACTAAGCAGATGTAACAGCTTTCCAATTCACTCACTTTATCTCCGGTGCCTGGTTTCTCAGATGTCACTGAGGGTCACATGACCTGTGATGTCAGCTTCTCTCCCTGTGCTGATAATGTTCGTTACAAGCCTTCAAACCAGACCTCACTGTGCTGGCCACTCCCCCTCTCCTAGGATTCTTAACCCCTTCAGCTGCACAGACTGGGTAGCTGCAGGCAGTAACAATTCTGGGCACAGGAGCTGACAGATTAGACAGAGCATTGCACACAAAGGTAGGGGGAAGATCCTGTGTGTATTAGTGTCATTATACAGCTGGGTTCTACACATACAAGTTGCTGTTGATTTCTCCCATCACTCAGGGCAGCACTTGTATTCACTCCCTTAGCAGTGTCATTATACAGCTGGGACTTGTAGTTCTACACATACAACATGCTGCTGATTCTCCCAGCACTTAGGGCAGCTCTTGTTCCACTCCCTGAGCAGGGGGAGGGGCAGAGATAGTTTTTATTGCATGTAAACAAGGGCCATAAGAGAACCAGGGAAATAAGGAAATATATGTATTTTTTTTTTTTGCCTGAAACTTGCTTAGCTTAGTTATATATTGCTGCCCATCAGATTTTCAGTGCTATATATTTTTTTTTCATAACTCTGACAACCCCTTTAAAGCCGTTCCGCAGGTTTTCTGAAATTGAATGGGATAGAGCTGTAAGGGTAGGGGGTGCAGGTACAAGTGCAGAAAATCTGCACCAAAACCGAACCAAAAAACGCATAAGGCCTCATGCACATGGCTGTTGTGTGGCTATTGCGGTCCCCGATGCACGGGCAACATCCGTGCAGCGGGCTGGCCCGTGGTCTGTCCGCACCTCAAAAAAAATGACATGTCATATTTATTTGCGGTGTGGAACAACGGAAAGAACTACCACAGAAGCACTCCGTAGTGCTTCCGGTGTTCCGTTTCGTGACTCCTTTCCGCATCTCCGGAATTGCGGACCTAATCAAGTGAATGGCGTGGCCGTGGATTGCCGACCCGCCGTTTGCGGCCCGCAATACGGCCACGGCCATCCAACAGCCATGTGCATGAGGCCTATATCTGCAATATTTATTGTGTATGTTTGCTTTTTTGTTGTGAATTTTATGCAGATTTTCGCTGATCTCACTCTTCCAATGAAAAGGGTGAAATCCACACAAGAACAAAGCCTAAACTATTGACCTGCTGCAGATTTCCTCACCCAAGAAAAAGGCAAAGTGGGAGATTTATCTTTTTTTAAGTGGTGTAAAGTAGAACTGGCTTAGTTGCCCACAGCAACCAATGAGATTCTACATTTCATTTTTTTACAGCTCCTGTGGAAAATGAAAGGTGGAAGCTGATTGGCTGCTATGGGCAACTAAGCCAGTTTTCCTTTTCACCTGTTAAAAAAAAAACAAAAAAAAAAAAAAAACACAATCTCCCCCAGTGTACATGAGATTTATCTAATCTCATATCCTTTGCTGGTTCTGTATTAAGGGCTCTTTCACACTTGTGTTGTCCGGATCCGTCATGTACTCCATTTGCCGGAATTAGACGCCGGATTCGGAAAAACGTGTAAGAACGCATAATATTTTCTTTCCGGATGCGTCTTTCCGGCTTTTTTTGTAAGATACTGATCCGGAAATCCTGAAGCCAACATCAGTTTTTTTTCCGGATCCGTCGTATGGATCTGGTATGGGGCCGGGGCCGGATCCGTCGAAACAGCGCATCCGTCGTGTACTGATGAGCGAATCCGGTATGTAAATTATTTCTTATCAGAAAATTTCTAGTTTGTTTTACAACTAATAAAATATGCAAGGGACAAACACACATAATACTCACCTCCAGGAGCTTCTTTCACGGGCTGTCTAGTGGAAGTTTTCGCGCCAGCCAAGCCCTTCCTACTTCCTGGCGCAGGCGCAACTTCCGGATCCATCGTTGCGTCGTAACAACTGAAGATGTTAGGACAGATTCGGAATAATACATTTCAATGGGCTATTATTCCGGATCCGTCGATGCAGCAAGTCTTCAGGATTTTTGACCGGAGCAAAAAGCGCAGCATGCTGCAGTATATTCTCCGGCCAAAAAACGTTCTGGTCCTGAACTGAAGACATCCTGATGCATAGAAGATTCATAGTTGGACAATTTTTCTGTTGTACTTAGGAAGGAGAAAAATGTGTTTCTTTGGTCATCTTCATCACAGCACATCTCATGATGTTGCCTCATTCGGGCCACCAGGCCTTGCATTTCTTTGTTGCAGTGTTTGCATTTTGCACGCATGCCTACCTTACCGATAGGTAAAGGAACTTCATTAAAATATTGCCAAACTGGGTCTCTTTTACGGCCTGCTGCCATTATAGTTTTTTTCCTCCAAGGAAAGAATGTGATAAACCTCAGGTCATACACACAAAAAGATCCAAAGACTTGTCTGTGAAGGTTCTCATTTATCTGTAAAGAATAAATCAAGGCAACTGGACTTACTGTAGATTTCTTGAAAACGTTTCACTCGTTCTTCCAACGAGCTTTCTCAATTCTCAGTGACTGTACAAAAATTCTGGGAATAAATATGTAACTGAAATCAACATCTGGTAATTATACCTAGCATTGGGTCAAAGGTGTTGATTCATTATCCTAATTGGAGTCAGTAGGTGATAAAGACTTCCCAGAAAAAGGTGTCAAGACAGCATTGTATGTGGCAGACAATAGATGTCTAAACCCCCCCCCCCGCCTCTATTCAAGCTTGGCTTCTCCATTTTTACATAGATGGCCTCTTTCACGTACAATGCTGTCTTGACACCTTTTTCTGGGAACTCTTTATCACCTACTGACTTTAATTAGGATAATGAATCAACACCTTTGACCTCATGCTGGGTATAATTACCAGATATGGATTCAGTTACATATTTATTCCCAGAATAAATTTTGTATAGTCACTCAGAATTGAGAAGGCTCGTTGGAAGAACGAGTGAAACGTTTTCAAGAAATCTACAGTACGTCCAGTTGCCTTGATTTATTCTTTACAGATGATCCAAAGACTTGTCTGGCTGTGGCTGTGCAGTACTGTGCTCAGAAAGTTTCACTTTAATTTTGTAGTACTCCTTGTCTGCTTGCCTTTTCCTCCTTACACTTAGTTCCACTTTCTTCTTGTGCAGATCTATTCCACTCCAAACAATCAGAAAAATATTGTTTTATATTCTATTCACTGAACTTTAAACTTAGCACTGAAGGGGTTGATTCTGTGTTTATAGGTTTGTAGAAGTTAGGATTAAGATCTTTTTCTCAACTCTTTTTTTCATGTTGTTATAAATTCAGTTTTGAGAACTCCAAAATTAAACCAAGCATCTGTGATAATATCTTGTAGGCAGAGAAACTACCCAGTAATCTTACAAAAACCTCTGGAAGAGCATGACATTGTGAATGGATTAATGGAATTTAACAAAAAATTAAACATATACAGCCTTATTCTACATAATAAAAAAAGTAATCTTTATTTCAGAATGAAATAAGCTTTGGATGGTAATATATTTTCCTCAAAAAGCATTTTATATTGAAAAATCTGATTTTAAATAAAAAAATCTTTTTTTTTTAAAATATTTTTATCCACCCATTGATTTTTATCCACCCTGCTTAGAAGTTTAGAAGTAAATCTTGAAATTTCTCTGAAATTTTCAAAAACCAACTTTTTAAGGACCTGTTCAGGCCTGAAGTCACTTTGTGAGGTGTACATAATAGAAACCACCCAAAAATGACCCCATTCTAGAAACTACACCCCTCAAGGTATTCAAAACTGATTTTTTACAAACGTTTACCCTTTAGGTGTTCCACAAGAATTAATGTAAAATAGAGATACAATTTCACTTTTTTGGCAGATTTTTCATTTTAATATTTTTTTCCAGTTACAAATCAAGGGTTAACAGCCAAACAAAACTCAATATTTATGGCCCTGATTCTGTAGTTTACAGAAACACCCCATATGTAGTCGTAAACTGCAGGGCGCAGAAGGAAAGGAATGCCATACGGTTTTTGGAAGGCAGATTTTGCTGGACAGTTTTTTTTTGACACCATGTCCCATTTGAAGCCCCCCTGATGCACCCCTAGAGTAGAAACTCCAAAAAAGTGACCCCATTTTAGAAACTACGGGATAGGGTGGAAGTTTTGTTGGTACTAGTTTAGGGTACATATGATTTTTGGTTGCTCTATATTACACTTTTTGTGATGCGAGGTAACAAGAAATAGCTGTTTGGCACCGTGTTTTTTTTTTTCTTTTTTTTTGGGGGGGGGGGGGGGGGGGGTTTATTTACAACATTCATCTGACATGTTAGATCACGTGGTATTTTTATACAGCAGGTTGTCACGGACGCTGTGATACCTAATATTAGGCCTGCACAATATATTGCCAAAGCAATCGCAAACACAATAAATCGCAATCGCCAATAGGCCGACCTAAAAATGCTGCAATTATATTGCCATATGTTTTCGCTTTATAAGACAAACTTTTTCCCCAAAAAAGCGATGGTTGACTTTTTACGTGGCTGACATCGATGTATCGCCGGCCGCTGTGCTGCACAGCGCGGCCGCCGATACATCAGTTACAGTATGGGGAGGGAGGAGGGGCTGGAGGCAAGTCGTTATTTTAATGAACAAATGTTCTATTTATTCTATATATAACCGATTGAAGGAGTGAGATAAATAAAGTACACTTTAGTTCAAGGAAATATAGACTACAATAGTCCAAAAATAACACAATTTATTTGAAAATCACAAAAAAGACACATGATCAGCACTGGTCACAAATAGAACAATACACACAGGTTACAATACACATTAAAAACCAAGGGGACCGATGGTGAGCTGCCGATATATATATCTAAAAATAAAGTGCAAGTGCATAATTATACCCAATTGGTCATCAATTGATAGACATATAGTATCTACAAGCTATAGCTATTGGATACCACAATAATATCCACATGCATATATATCAAAATTTGCCACAAAGTTGGTGTAAGATATACATCAAATTTGTCAGAGCTAAGGCAGTAACGATGATCGAAATTGAATTCAGCACATGATGGAAAAAATACTGACCAATTGATTTGAGTATATCGTGTAGCAACACCACCGGTCCACTCCCCAACGCACGTTTCGCGTACAGCTTTTTCAAGGGGTACTATTTATTCTATATACAGTGTGCAGTGTATTAAGAAAATGACAAGTTTTGTATTTTGTACTTTTGCAGTAATGCAAATATGTTATTTAATTTAGTAAAAGATGTTTTATTTTGAAAACCACTCTGCATTTCAGTTCTGGAGTTAAGCATAACTACATTTCAGCATTATCAGTAATTTGTGTGTGATTTTTTTTTTTGCCTTGAAAATCCAAGCAAATAGACCACTAGCACAATTCCCTTTAAAATATCGTATCGTATATCGTTATCGCAATTTTTAGGGCCCTAATCGCAAAAAATTCCCATATCGTGCAGCCCTACCTAATATGTATAATTTTTTATTTGTTTATGTTAGTTTTAAACAATGATTTCATTTTTTTTTTAACAAAAAAAAAATCATGTTTTAGTGTCTCCATAGTCTGAGAGCCATAGTTTTTTCAGTTTTTGGGCGATTATCTTAGGTAGGGTCTCATTTTTTGCGGGATGAGATGACTGTTTGGCACTATTTTGAGGTGCATATGACTTTTTGATCGCTTGCTATTACACTTTTTGTGATGTAAGGAGCACAGTTTTATTTTTTTTACGGTGTTCATCAGAGGGGTTAGGTAATGTGATATGTTTATATAGCCGGTCGATATGCACGCGGTGATACCTAATATGTCTATTTCCCCCCCCCCTTAATTTTTGAAAACTTTTTTGGGGGGGAAATTCTGTTTTTGCTTATTTTTACTTTAAATATTTTTGGGGGGGGAAAAGTCCTCACTTTGGGACTTCAACTTTTGGAGGTCTAATCCTTTTACAATGCATTCCAATACTTCTGTATTGGAATGCATTGGTGTATGAGTAATACTGTGTGTATTACTCATACAGCTTCCGGCCTGTGAGATCCAGGGGGCTGGATTAGGGTACATATGATTTTTGGTTGCTCTATATTACATTTTTGTGAGGCAAGGTTTCTAAAAATAGAAATTCTGAAATTTTATTGCCATTTGCCATAAACTGTTGAGGAACACCTAAAGGGTTAATAAAGTTTGTAAAATCAGTTTTGAATACCTTGAGGGGTGTAGTTAGATAGGGCCGCTTTTATGGAGTTTCTACTCTAGGGGGGCATCAGGGAGGGCTTCCAATGGGACATGGTGCCAAAAGAAAAAGGCCATCAAAATCTGCCTTCCAGAAACCATACGGCGTTCCTTTCCTTCTGCGCCCTGCCGTTTTGTTATACAGCAGTTTACGCCCACATATGGGGTGTTTCTGTAAACTGCAGAATCAGGGTAATAAATGTAAAGTTTTGTTTGGCTGTTAACCCTTGCTTTGTTACTAGGGGAAAAAAAACGGATTAAAGTGGAAAATTTGCCAAAAAAATTGCTGTTTTGGCACTGTTTATTATTTTTTTATAGTGTTCATCTGAGGGGTTAGGTCATGGGGTATTTTTATAGAGCAGATTCTTACGGAGGCGGCGATACCTAATATGTCTACTTTTTATTTATGTTTTACACTAATTATCTTTTTATAAAAGATAAAAAATTTTGTATCTCCATGGTCTAACGCCTCATGCAACCATGCTGTTTTTTGCGGTCCATGTTGCCTTCCACAATTTGCGGAACGGGCAAAGCGCGGACAAGAATCGGACATGTTATATTTTATTAGCGGGGCCGCGGAACGGAGCCACGGCTGCTGACCGCACACGGAGTGCTGTCCGCATCTTTTGCGTCCCCATTGAAATGAATGGGTCCGCATCCAAACCGCCAAGACTGCGTCTCGGATGCGGACCTAAACAACGGTCGTGTGCATGAGGCCTAAGGGTCTTTTTTTTTTTTTTTTTTTTTGTGTCGATTATCTTAGGTAGGGGCTAGTTTTTTGCGGGATGAGAGGACTGTTTTATTGGCACTATTTTGGGGGGCATATGACTTTTTGATCGCTTGCTATTACAATTTTTGTGATGTAAGGTGACAAAAAAAAACTATTTTTTGCACTTTTTTTTTTTTTTTTTTTGACAATGTTCATCTGAGGGGCTAGATCATGGGGTATTTTTATAGAGCAGATTCTTACGGACTCGGCGATAACTAATATGTCTACTTTTTTATTTATTTTAGTTTTACTAAATATTTTTGAAAACTTTTTTTGTTTTTAGTGTCTCAAATCTGAGAACCATAGTTTTTTATCCGATTTCTCAGTGGCTAAATTGGGGAAGGGGAATATAAATGTTATACTCCATGGAAGTGTGGTACTCCCTGAAGCAACCAATAATGCAGAGGCCCGGATGATCTGGGCACGTGTCACACTGAGTAGTGGTGTCCTTCCGTATCCCCCTCCTGTGACACACTCCCGCACCTTTTTTGGGTCCGTCCCTTCTTTCCAGTATGGGGGACCACACCTGGGACGATCCGGGCGCCTCCAGTTCCCGAGGTACTCCGGCCTGCTCTTTCCTGGTCAGAAAAGATCAGGTCCTTGTGGACTGCCTCATAGAACTGAAGGAATGTCCCTGTGTTGCCAGCGCTCCGGGACAGCGCAAAAGAGATGTACAAGGCAACCTGCACCAAGTAGACCGCAACTTTTTTGTACCATGCCCGGGTTTTGCGCAAGGCATTATATGGCTTGAGGACTTGATCAGAGAGATCAACTCCTCCCATATACCGATTGTAGTCGGCGATACAATCAGGCTTGAGGACCGTTGCTACGGTATCTTGGACAGGGGTGATGCCATTACCGTGAATTGTGGACAGTACAAGGACATCACTCTTGTCCTTATATCTGACCAGCAACAGGTTTCCACTGTTAAGGGCACGGGTCTCACCTCTTTCGATTGGTACCTGGAGGGGGTGGGTAGGAAGGCCGCGTTGACTTTTCCGCACGGACCCACAAGCGGACGTGGATCTGGCGGCGAGGGACTGGAACAAGGGGATACTAGTATAAAAGTTATCCACGTACAGGTGGTAACCCTTATCTAGCAGTGGGTGCATAAGGTCCCACACAAGTTTCCCGCTAACACCCAGAGTGGGGGGACATTCTGGGGGTTAAATACGGGAATCTCTCCCCGTGTACGCACAACTTGTAAGTGTACCCTGAGGCACAAATTTGGCCCCAAAGTGATTGATGACCGGCCTGATTTTGTACAGGCGGTCTTAAGCAGGATCACCTTGGGGGGGGGGGGGACATGCTGCATTATCTGCATAATGCAGGCATTTCCGGATGGCCTCAAACCGGGAGCGTGTCATGGCCGTACTGTAAAGTGGGGTCTGGTAGAGGACGTGCCCACTCCAGTAATGCCTGACACTAGGTTTATTTTTATTATATATTTTCTTGCATCCTACAAATCATTGTGACACCTTTTTAAATTTACAAATGCATCAGATACATATATACCAACCCCCCTCCCCATTTTCCTTATTTGCTGCCCAAAATTTTTTTTATACCTCCCGCATTCTCTCACCCCCCACCCCCCACCCCCCGGGGTCCCAGCCCTCAGAGAAAAAAAATAACCAGAGAAAGAGACAAAGCTTGTCAGATTTTTCTTTTGGATATTTACTAAATGGGATTCTTCTCTAGTAAGTACATTTTTAATGAGCCTCTCCCATTCTTTAATTGAGGGGGGTGGCTTACCTCCCCAATGTCCCATAATACATTTTCTTGCCTGAAAGAGGAGTTTGGATGCAATTTCTTGATGTTGGGGGGGGGGGGGGGGGTGTCCATTTTGTCCACTCCCAATACACAAATCTCAAATGTATTAGGTACTATAAACTGATGATATTGCTCTATTCTATACTTAACCTGTCCCCAAAATTCCTGAATCCTTCTACACATCCAGAGTGGGTTTATTATATTTCTTAAAGGGATTCTGTCACCAGGTTTCACCCCTTTAAGATAAAAATATGGTTATGTTCAGGGAGCTTTAACCATTCCTAAAGTAGTTTTTATAAATGCAATCTGTAGGCTCATTTTGCTAAAAATACGCTATTACTAACCTGTCAGTCATAAAAATAAGGTGCCCAAGGGGATGTAAATGGCTCCAAGCTGCCGCCCTCACCTGCTGCCGTTCGTGCCCAGCGCCGCCTCATAATCTTCTGTGACGCCTCCAGCTCTCCTGCTGTAACATCGCTGTGAAAGCCTCCTGCTCTCTCTCCCTCTCCCCTCCCCCCTCCATGTTTCCACCACACTTCAGTAAGATGGATATTACCCCACAGTATGGTGTCTGCATGGAGTCCCACCTGGTTCCACAATTTCCTTGCCTGTCTCCAAACCATGTTCATCAGCTAAAAGAGCGGTATCTTATTATTACTCTGTTGTCCCAAGATCCCAGCTTCAATTAATTGAAAGATATTACATTTCTCTAGCCTTTTATTTATTCCTGCAATCATGGACTTATATATTTGCGTATTACTCCACATTATCATGTTTTTTTATTTGGCCGGAAGTAAAATAAAGTTCCACATCTGGAATTGATAATCCGCCCTCCCTCTCGTGAATACACAATATTTGTGCTTTTATCCTTGGTTTTTTTCCTCGCCAGGTCAGGTCCATTAATATGCTAGTTATTATTTTAAGTTCCATAGGACATAGTTTAGGGATGGTAGCAGGCACATTTTCACCAGGGAGATACGACCTGTCATCGAGACATACAATCTTTTCCATACCTCTGTATTTTTCTTTATTTCTTTTAACTTTGGGGTCACGTTCAATTGGATATAATACTTGGGGTTTGGGGGTTATTTGAATACCTAAATATTTAACTGGTTCATTAAGCTTCATAATTTCCAGTGCACCTGGAATAAAGACATTCAGAGGATCAATCGGGACGCATGCTAACTTAGACTAATTTATCCTAAGCCCAGATTATTCACCATATTGATCAAATACCTGAAAAATCCTTGTCAAAGATCTATGTGAGCCTACAAACAGCATAATGTCATCTGCATTTTTTCCTCGTGTTCACCAAACCTGAAGCCCTCAAAAGAGAGGACACCCCTGTCTAACCCCCCTACGGATGTGTATATTATCGGAATATTCTCCATTCAGTATCACTTTTGCAGAAATTTCTGTATATAGCAGATTTACCCAGGATATAAATTTATCTCCGAGTCCCATCTTCTTCAGTGTTGCCATCAAAAAAGGCCATTCTACAGTATCAAACGACTTTGAGGCATACAATGTAACAATCAGTCGTTCACCACAGTTTTCGGGCTCAAGCTGGGTGTTCACAAAGTAGCGCATGACATTATCCATTGTGGTCTTGCCCGACATGAAACCCGTCTGATCTTCATGTACCAGACCCGATACCACACTTCTAAGTCTAGTTTCCAAAATCTTTGCCAATGTTTTATTGTCAGTGTTAATTAACGAAATGGGACGATATGAGTCCGGAAAGGTTGGATCTTTCCCTGGTTTTAGAATCAATGTAATTAATGCCTCTCTGTGAGTCTGGCAGTTTCCCTGCCTTTCTCGAGTTGTCCCACATTGTCAATAATTTCGGGATTAATATTTCTTTATATTGGGCATACACTTCAAACTGGATACAGTCTATTCCTGGGGATTTATTTTTCGTGATACTAGATAATATTTTGTCCACTTCCAGGGCATTCAAGGGGGCCTCTAGTTTCTCACTTTGCTCTGATGTTAGCGTAGAGTTATTGATTATCTCCAGAAACTGTTGAATTTGCACCGGGTTCTTATTTATCTTGGTATTATATATATCTTTAAAATATTCTTGAAGCAGTTCTATTTTCGCCACATGTTCAGTGATTTTATTTCCTGATTTATCTAATAGGCAATGTATATAATTATTTTTTCTTGTCTTTGTCACTACTAGGGCCGCTAACTGTTTACCCGGTATCTGCGCATAGATATAATTATCCCTCACGTAATTTTCTTTCTGTTGTTCAGCCATTAAGAGTCGCTCATCTTCCAGTTTTGAAACTTTCTCTATCCAGACCTCATAATTACTTTCTGTAGGATTTTTAATATAATTAGCTTTTCCACCTCTTGTTGCAGTTTGATAATTTTTTCCCCCCTTATCCCTTTCTTGTATATTGCCGTGTACTTTATAAAAATCCCCCCTCATATAGGCCTTCGCAGCCTCCCAAACTATATTAACTGACGCTGAATGATGATTCATCACAAAAAACTCCCCTATCGCTTTTAAAATCTTATCGTGTATCCTCATTATGTTTATCCACCCTATATTTTATGTGCATCCTCGTTAAGTTTTTTTTTGTGTGTTTTTATATGTATAATAATTGGATTATGGTCCGAGATCCCACGTTGACTGTATTTAACACCGTCAATTTCCAATACACCTGTATTATTTGTGAAAACAAAATCAATCTGTGATAAACTCCTATGCATCTTTAAAAGGCATGAGTATTTTTTTTAATTTAGGATATAATACCCTCCAGATATCTATCCAACACATTTCTTCCGTGATATTTTTTAATTTAGAACCCGTGCAGACGTTTTGAACCTTACCTACCCTACATCTATCTATTTTACTATCCATAATATTACTAAAGTCCCCCATAGCTAGAAGTGTTTTTTTTCTCCTACCTTGAGCCCAAAGTCATACATTTTTAAAGGGACTTCAATTTTGAAAGCTGGTGGTATGTATGTATGTATGTATGTATGTATGTATGTATATATATATATATATATATATATATATATATATATATACATACATACATATACACATTGGCTATTATCCACAGTCTTCCTTCCAGCAAACAATCCATCAGAACATATCGGCCCTCCTGATCTTTAACTGTTTCCCTTATTTTAATATCGATATCCCGATGTATCAAGATACTCACACCTCTTGCATATGATGAATAAACTGAGTGAAAAGAGTGCTGTATCCATGGTCTAGCCAACCGCATTATCGTTTAACTTGTCAGATGCGTCTCTTGTAAGCAAATTATAGCAGGTAGAAATCTATGTATTTCATCAAACACCGCCACCCTCTTTGCTCCCCTGCTCAAACCCCTAATATTCCAAGAGATTAGAGATTATTCTCATAAAGACCTATATAGTTGTCCACCCATTCTTCTGACGTAGCTAGATTCCCAGAGGAGGGGAGGAGAAAAGGCAGGGAAGCTGCAGCACTCCTGGGGTGTCTAGGGTCACAGCTGTGCTGTGGACCCCAGACAGCCGATTTTAGGGTGATGCAACAAAAACTGGCTTTTTTTTTTTTTCCCCCACTAACTTTCCATCAATATCCGTGCCTAACCCAACCTGTCCCTAACCTTTCCCTAAATACTTTGGTGAAGGTGGTGCTAGGGCACAGATGGGGGTGCTGGCTGATGATCCCTGCAGCTCTGGAGATCCATCACTCCCTCCTCGGCTCCTGGACACAAAAGGAGGAGGAGAGGAGCGCTGCAGTAATTTGAATGGCTCAGCCGATCCTGAGAGGTGATGTCACCATCACCTCTCGGGATCACAGGATGGTGATGTGTGGTGTATTATCACACCACCGATCACCATCCTGTTCCGGGTTATCGGGTCCCCAGAGACCCGAATAACCCGGAAACGCAGTAAACCACAGGTCTGCTGCGGTTTTCTGCTAACGCCGACACGGGGGAAGGGGGGGGATTCACAGGACCCCCTGGGCATTGACCCAAGGTGCCTGCTCAATGATTTGACTGGTACGTGAGGTGACCGGAACAGGTTAAGCAAATCCGGCAGGCTGTTCTGGCCGGGAACAGCCTGCCGGATCCATCGTCGCTGCCGAGCACAACCATGCGCTGCTGGAATTACGTCTG
The DNA here is from genome assembly GCF_014858855.1 of Bufo gargarizans. NCBI lineage: Eukaryota > Metazoa > Chordata > Amphibia > Anura > Bufonidae > Bufo > Bufo gargarizans. Next base: position 408,841,313 of record NC_058081.1, on the reverse strand, counting down.
GCCCCATTCACTATAATGGGGACCGGTTGTAGCTGAATCTCCACCTGGAAAATATGGCTAGACGAGCAGAGTGCTCGGCATGTTCTCCAGTTTGTAGCTGGATCTCCACTGTTCCCCATTATAGTAAATGAGGCCAGGTGGAATTATGGCAGTGATGGATCTGGCAGACTGTTTCCAGCCGGAACAGCCTTTCCGTTCTACTGTTCTGTTATAGTAGCAGGAGGACGGATTTGGCACATAACTGAACCTAAGTACCACATAGGTTTCTGTTCGGAAGATGATTTGGGAGCGGAGACAAAAGCTGTGCATGCAGGACTTTTGTCTCCACTTCAAAAATCTTCCTCTGAGCGGAAACCTAACAGACCCCATTATAGTCTATGGGGTCCTTAGGTTCCGTTGTGCTTTATGTGCCAAATCCATCCTTTCCGTTTTGGAAAGGCTGAATGGTGATGTGAAACAAGCCTAACATAGCAGGCACCCGCATATCGCAGCTAATGACCCACCCAGTCACTGCATCATAATAGTACAATGCTGAGTGTTAGGGCTCATGCACACAACTGTTGTTTTGCGGTCTGTTTTTCACTGAGTTTTTTCGTATCTGAGGGTTGTTTTAATTTTTTTCTCTGATTTAAGTCCTTGTTCGTTATTCCACAAAACATATCCGTGTGGTTCCCATATGCGATCCGTTTTTTTGGGATCGGAAACAGTAACTTAATAATCACCAAACACATGAGCAATATGGGTTGGGCATAGCATTTCTACAGTATGGATCCGGAAAATACATGGAACACATCCGTATGTTATCCGTGTGTTTCGTATTTTTTGCGGACCCATTGACTTGAATGGGGCCACGGACCGTGATTTGAGGATAACAATAGAGGACATGCACTACTTTTTTGCGGAACGGAAACGGAATGCACACGGAGTACCGTAAAAAAAAAAAAACGGAATGGAAGCGGAATGAAAATACGTTTGTGTGCATGAGCCCTTTACCACCTTTTCAGCATGATGGACTGTTATGGCACAGCATGGCAAGGGATTAGGAAGCTGGATAGCCCTTAGTAGCTAATATAGAGAAAGGTTGTAGCCAGCTCACCTCATTGTCCTGCACGGCGGTGCACGGGGCGGACTCAAGCCAGTCCCTTGTAAGCGGAAGAAGATAGAAAAAAATGCTCCAGCACCGCGATGGATAGTATGAAAATCCCGGTCTTTATTAACACCACAGAAAAGTCAGGTGTATACAGCAATCGAAGACAAACACTGGTGGTCCCCGGTACCCCGGATCTACGCGTTTCGAACTATTGAGTTCTTAGTCATGATCCTAGGTGTCCCCCATGCTCCAAGCCTCAAATACTGTCCGCCCGCCACTATCCCCTCCTAATAAGGGAGGGGCATAGTGGAACAGGGCCGGCAGTAGAATCGGCTGGGCCCATGGGAGACACCTGTGTAAACCCAATCACATGTTAACAATCCCAGTCTCTATAGTATTCCATGAAAAGAGGAATGTGTACATAAATAAAACAAACTAATATAAAATCCTCTGTAGGTCGTCCCTCCAGACATATTTAACATAAGATTCTATTCTAATTCCATGTGAGTCATGAATAAATAGATCTAATATTCAAAAGACAGAGATAAATAGATACAAAATCTCCGGATCACAGACAGCGCACAAAAGTAGGAATTTTATAGTATTGTATTGTCCCATTTGTATCACATGTGTGTCACATCTCTGTTTGGTTCCATACATTGTTCTTTTAATTTTTTCTCCTTTCTTTCGTTCATCCAATACATTAGAGTATTTGGTTTTCTTCCTTATGCTTGGAAAACGCATTGTGTGAACCGAGGTCAATCTTTAGACTGAAAAAAAATTAAAAGAACAATGTATGGAACCAAACAGAGATGTGACACACATGTGATACAAATGGGACAATACAATACTATAAAATTCCTACTTTTGTGCGCTGTCTGTGATCCGGAGATTTTGTATCTATTTATCTCTGTCTTTTGAATATTAGATCTATTTATTCATGACTCACATGGAATTAGAATAGAATCTTATGTTAAATATGTCTGGAGGGACGACCTACAGAGGATTTTATATTAGTTTGTTTTATTTATGTACACATTCCTCTTTTCATGGAATACTATAGAGACTGGGATTGTTAACATGTGATTGGGTTTACACAGGTGTCTCCCATGGGCCCAGCCGATTCTACTGCCGGCCCTGTTCCACTATGCCCCTCCCTTATTAGGAGGGGATAGTGGCGGGCGGACAGTATTTGAGGCTTGGAGCATGGGGGACACCTAGGATCATGACTAAGAACTCAATAGTTCGAAACGCGTAGATCCGGGGTACCGGGGACCACCAGTGTTTGTCTTCGATTGCTGTATACACCTGACTTTTCTGTGGTGTTAATAAAGACCGGGATTTTCATACTATCCATCGCGGTGCTGGAGCATTTTTTTCTATCTTCTTCAGCCCTTAGTAGCTACACAGAGGAAGAGTTCTAACCGCTGTCTTTTTATATTGTAGGAGGATTTTGTTGCGTCCTGCAGAAGAGTTCTGATAACTGGAGCAACTGGTCTCCTGGGCCGAGCTGTATACAAAGAGTTCAAGGACAAAAACTGGCATGTACTGGGCTGCGGTTACAGCCGGGCTCGACCTCAGATTGAGTCGCTTAATCTGCTAGACACATCTGCAGTGAAGGAACTGGTCGAAGAGTTTAAGGTAAATTATTAAGGGGTTGTGTCATAAACTGCTTTTCACTCTAAAGGTTATTTTCATCTAGTACTTTGGCTCCTATCCCTATTTTTATTTTTTTCAAAAAATTCATTTGCACTTGTCTCTTACCCCCATGCTTGAATCCTTGTCATGTGTCTGCTGTCCCATCTTGCCTTAGGGCAGTGAAATGGTCCTGACATCAGCAGATCATGTGACCAGAGGTCACGCTACATTTTTTTTCTGGAGGAGTAAAAAATACTCCTCTTAACTTTTTTTTAGAAGTATATAGTAGTAGTAGTAAATAGGTAATACGAGATTTCTGCAGGGAAACCATTACTAGTCTACTTTGGAACTGTCTTCCATGTATAAATAGCAAACTTTTCTAAAAGGGTTTTCCTGGATTTTAATATTGATGACCTGTCCTCTGCCGATCAGCTGGCAGCTCCCCGTGAGTGCAGCCTTACCTTGATTGTTTACCTGCTCGCCGTCAATATCGCAGCGGTGAGCAGGTGTAATTACAAGAAGCCATCCCATTCAATACTATGGGACGGCTCCTTCTATACACTTGAATAGGAACGAGCCGTCCCATTAAAAATAATGGGATCACTTCTAGTTACACCTACTCAACCCTGCAAGGTCGACGGTGAGCAGGTAAACAACAAAGGTAAGGCTGTGCTCGTATGGAGGTGGGAGTGGTGGGTGTCAGACCTCCGCCGATCTGATATTGATGACCTATCCTAAGGATAGGTCATCAATACTATTACCTTCTTCTATAGCCCAGTTGCTGTATTTTCATGACAGTAACAATAAAAACTGCAACTTCACTGCACCTTCTGAATATACCTAGCCCCGGTAGATGTGTGCAGACATCTGCATCTTTTGTAAGAAACGGGCTCTCTCAAAACTTAATAAAGATTTTGGGTGGCACTGTCTAGGGCTAAGAAGCTCCAGGGTGGCACTGTCTAGGGTTAAAACGCTCCAGGGTGGCACTGTCTAGGGTTAAAACGCTCCAGGGTGGCACTGTCTAGGGTTAAAACGCTCCAGGGTGGCACTGTCTAGGGTTAAAACGCTCCAGGGTGGCACTGTCTAGGGTTAAAACGCTCCAGGGTGGCACTGTCTAGGGTTAAAACGCTCCAGGGTGGCACTGTCTATAGGGTTAAAACGCTCCAGGGTGGCACTGTCTAGGGTTAAAACGCTCCAGGGTGGCACTGTCTAGGGTTAAAACGCTCCAGGGTGGCACTGTCTAGGGTTAAAACGCTCCAGGGTGGCACTGTCTAGGGTTAAAACGCTCCAGGGTGGCACTGTCTAGGGTTAAAACGCTCCAGGGTGGCACTGTCTAGGGTTAAAACGCTCCAGGGTGGCACTGTCTAGGGTTAAAACGCTCCAGGGTGGCACTGTCTAGGGTTCAAACGCTCCAGGGTGGCACTGTCTAGGGTTCAAACGCTCCAGGGTGGCACTGGCTGGGGTTCAAACGCTCCAGGGTGGCACTGGCTGGGGTTCAAACGCTCCAGGGTGGCACTGGCTGGGGTTTTAGAAGCCCCTGGGTGGCACTGGCTGGGATTTTAGAAGCCCCTGGGTGGCACTGGCTGGGGTTTTAGAAGCCCCTGGGTGGCACTGGCTGGGGTTTTAGAAGCCCCTGAGTGAAAGAGGTTGAAGGGATTAAAACTTTTTATTTTATTTTGTTGATCCAAGGCTCCATTCCAGAGTGATACTTTTTCCTAATATGCAACTTAGGCCTTTGGTGCAACATGGACTTCACCATTGCTCTGGCTGCACTCGTTTCTGAGGGCAGCCCCTGCCTGGCTGGTTTGATGCACAGGCGGTGGCAAAGCAGTGAGGGAAGGGCTGGCCTGCATGTCGTTAGCAGTCAGTGCCCGGTGCTGCTTGAGTGCACAGGCGCAGCCGGCCTGGTTAGGGGACGGGTAGGCCATGAACATGTTGATATGCTCATTGTGGGTTGTAACCAGGCTAGGATTAACTCAGTGTCTATCTCCAACTTTCTTAAAATCCCAGACAGACCCTTTAAGGGGAATAGAATTAATAGAGACCTGGTTTAAATTGAGAAATAGTTCTAGAACAGCTCTCAGCAACCTTCACCACCCCAGCTGCTGTGAAACTGCAACTCCCATCATGCACACATACTTGGCTATTCTAGTAACTCCTGTAGAAGTGAAAGGAGGATTCTGAGAGTTGTAGTTTCAGAACCGCTGACGTGCCGGAGGTTGCTGATCCCTGTTCTAAAAAAAAACAAGCTTGTTGGAAAATATGAACATGGCTGTAATACACCTGACTCCATAGCTGTATACTATGAGCGTAAAATGTATATCTTTCCTGTATCTAAATAATTGTTTGTTTCTTCCAGCCACATGTGATTGTACATTGTGCTGCTGAAAGGAAACCGGAAATTGTGGAGAATCAGCCAGATTTGGCTGCCTTGATAAATGTGGGGGCGTCTGAAAATCTAGCTAAAGTTGCAGGTAATTGGTTGACCTACTCCTAACACATTGTAAATAAATGTATTTTACCTATATTCTGGTAAAAGCCATATTCAATGTAAACCATGGATTTGATAGCTCCTTAGTGCAATCAGACAAATTGTCACCTCAAAAGCCTCTTGTATCCTGCATCCACCCCCTTTACCCCCAAGCACATACCTGTTCAGGGCATCACACCACACTATTCCCTTTATACTAATTGGCTTGTTAGTTTTAGTTTTGTTGTGTTTTTTTTATTTTATTTTTTTCCGGGGTGTATGTACCTTTTAAAATCCTCATCATTTTGTGACCCAGTTGACATTATAGTGGTGTTTTCACTTTCACTTGGATAAAGCTATTAAACCTATTATTATTTTTTTTGCCTAATGTGAATTGTTAGAAGGGTTGCCCAGCCCCATGGAGGTTTTCCAAAGATTTCTGCTGCTCTCATGCCTCGATGTTCTCTGTTCACCCAGTTTCAGTGACATCATGTGACCTGTAGCCAACCACTGTCCCACACTGTAAGCACTTTGTCAAAAATGGGGTGGAATAAACCCTTTCATCCAAAAATGTATTCTTCATTTTCTTGATGCCTCCTCCCTTTGGCTGAGCCACTGTTCACACTTCTCTGTAAAGCATTTTCCCCTTTTCTTCTATTCCGCAGCTGCGGGTGGAGCATTCCTTATCTATATTAGCACAGACTATGTCTTTGATGGAACAAACCCTCCTTACAGAGAAGACGCTATGCCTAATCCCTTAAACCTGTATGGTAAAACCAAGCTAGAAGGAGAGCGAGTAGTGCTCCAGAACAATGAGGGTGAGAGCGGGTTTTTTGGTCAGTCAGCGTGCTGTAATTGAAGAAATATTCAAGCAAGTTTTCTGTTATTTTGATGGAAGGTGCCGCAGTGCTCAGAGTTCCTGTGCTGTACGGAGACGTGGAGAAGATAGAAGAGAGTGCTGTCACAATAATGTTTGACAAGGTGCAGAACAGTAACAAATCGGCCAACATGGACAACTGGCTGCAGCGGTTTCCCACATATGTGAAGGATGTGGCTAGTGTATGTCTACAGTTGTCAGAGAGAAAGCTTCAGGTACAGCAGAACATCCAGCATAGATGCATCCTGTTTTGTGACTAGAACTCCTTCCTTGCCCACTTATAATCTATATATGTAAAGAAATCTTCCCATTTCAGCAGCATTTCACAGTGTACCTGTTACCACTTTGAGGTGTAATCTGCATTGGTGTATGATATCTTCCCTTGTGGTCATTTAGTTAAATGTTGTCTTTTTATGTCACTTTTTCCATTACTTTTACTTTCATGTGGATTTGAAGGGTGAGCTTGACCAAGAGGCTTCACCCAAAGTCGCACTCGCCAACAGCATCCAGTAAGGGCACAATGTGTTCGACATCAGCCCATGTGGCCTTACACCTTCACTTTGTGCTAGAAACAAAAAAGACACTGAGCTAATGTTCATTGGTGTCAGCCCCTGTCATTGTATCCTGTAAACACTAGCTCACGTGCTCCCCTTGCTGAGATTTGCAGAGTTTCAACACATACCAGTTAGAAAAATGGTGTGCCGCCAATCAGGCGAAAATTTTATACAGTATCCTGTGAAAATAGTAAAAACAAAAATCAGAGAAATTCCCCATTGTGCTGCTACCCCAAGACTCAGAATAGTACATCAGACTACATGATCCACCAATTGGCTCCTTAAAAATAGGGCTGCATATGGCTAGAACCACTAAAGAATATTCATTTGCGCTAATGTTGGTTAATGGGGCCTGTTTTAGTTAGGCCTTGAAAGTGTTAAACATAAAAGTAGCCACTTTTTCGCCATCACTGAGCGCTGAAGCTCCTGTCTATGGTGGCCCAGAAGTGAGGCCTCATCCATAGTCACATGCACCACTGGCCATATGGTGACACATCCCCCGCGGTCACATGCGGCTTGGGCTTATGTCACCACTGAGGCTAGTGCATGGCTGCAGTGCTGTAGGTGACCATGGACGGGATGCAACACTTCCGGTCTGCCAGAACGGAAATCTTCATGCTTAAACAGAGCAGTAGTAAATAAGTAAGTGAGTTTTGTCTTGGGGTCGAACAGCCCCTCTAAGGGAACCTGTCTAGAGGAGGGTAACTAACCCACCAGCATTTCTTTATGCAGCTGGGGTTTAGCCCTGTCAGTTTCGGAGTTACATGGTAGAAGAACTCCTCAGTCTCTGGAGAGAATCCACTCGTCTGCTCATGGAGACTGGGTGACTGCAATGCTCTTGACAAGAGTCTCCATCTCACTTAGCACAAATTGATTTCTGTGAATGTAATCATCTGTTGCTTTTCAATGCGATCATCAGCAGGACAGCAACACTGAGCGTCCTCAACAGTGGCTTGCAAAATGGAACAAAATTATTTTATATTGTGTTAGGCTGGAGATAGAAGAGATACCGTTCAGGGGCTGCGATACGTCACTGAATGGTATCGCACACTGCAGGCTCTTATGTTGTATCGGTTCTCAAAATGGAGAAGTCGATGCCATTCTATTTTATGGGCGGTCAGGTGCAGAACGTTTCCAGTCATATCCAGGAGTGGACCAGCAAGCCCACCGGAACATCAGCGCAGGAGCAGGGGGATTTAAAAAGTATTGCCGGTTTTTTACTGGCATTCTGAGAAATCATCAGGTTAGGACCTGCAGACAGATTTTGTTCTAAGATCACAGGGGCAGAGAGGTGCATACAGATTGTTATTGCACATTTCCCATGTCTCGCGCTTATCTGTACAGTTAAATGATGGTTCAGAATGAATGGTGCTCATCCTTAAAATTTAAAATCTAGTCTGTGGCATTACTGCCCTTCATAAAAAAAAATACCCTAGTAGTGTACCCTAAAGCCTTCCTGTGTAATCCCAGCACCAAACATGTTCAGCTCTTTAGCTGTCACGTCCTCCGTTTTTACCTGCTCAGTGGCCACGAGATTCTGCAGGTAAAATTGCGTTATTATCAAAACAATATTCTATCTTTGTGAGTTTGGAACCCACACCCCGAGCATGTGGGCATGATATCTGATGTGTGTGGCTGCTCTACATGAGACTGTAACAATGCACATTATTGGATTGGACATTTTACTGATCTGCCATCTTGTCATTCCCAGGACCCCTCAATAAACGGCATTTTCCATTGGTCTGGTAACGAACAGATGACAAAATATGAAATGGCTTGTGCCATGGCAGATGTTTTCAACCTTCCCGCCAGACACTTGAGACCAGTAAGTAATGTGAGATGGAGTGTGAGTATTTCTGCGGGGTTCTCCAAATCCCCTTCACAAGCAGTGGAATGAATATCGGTGCAGAAGCATTATGCGGAGTGTGTGTTGTGGACTTTTATGCATAGACCTGGTAGGTAAATACACACCTCATTGTGAAATGTGAAAAACCTTCCCAATGGAGTTAGTCTGAACTGGCCCTTACTGTGTTAATGAGTCCCCATGGTTTTGTGTAGGCAGTGGATGTTATGTTGCACTGGGAGAACAATCCCAAGGTTCCTTAGTAGCTTCCAGGGTCACTTACATTGCACGTGTAGAAGGGAGTGAACTGTGGATAAGAGAGACAACTCCTGTCTTGTTAGAGCTGAGTGGGCTGAGGTTTTAAAAGGAATGTTTTTGAGATTAAATCTCGCTCCAGTGACAGTTTTTAGCTTGTCGTACATTTTCAATCATGTTCGCACCCTTTATATTATATTAGTATAATGCAACATTTTTTTTGTCAGAAAGTACTGTAAATTATTACAAGAAAAAACTATCTGTGTCTAATATGGTCAGGGGGGTTTGGTAGAGCTGATCCCTCTGATCATTTTCTTAATGATGGGGTAGTGCACTCTGCACTACCCTATCTGCCCCCACCAGGGAATCAAATATGAATCACTTTTCTACCCTAAGCCAAGAAGGCTCGTGACTGTCTTAGACCTCCAGGGAAGCCTTAAAGGGTTTCTGTCACCAGAATTAACCCTCTTAAACTGTCTGACATTAGCAATGTGTCACTTCAGACTGCTGGGAAGGTGTAATTATATATAATTGTTCACTCCTTATCACTTCTGCTGTAAAGCTTTATTGAGTTCCCTAGTTTTAATTCTACATCTTTTAATTTTCTGTATATAGAGACCTCTCGCATATGCTTTCATGGCGTCCCATACTTTCCCTAAGGGTGCCGACCCTTTATTAAAATTAAAGAATTCTCTTATGTATTCTGTTAGGGGGTCTTCCTCATCTAACAATTGTATCCAAAAGGGATCAAGTTTCCAGAGCCCTGATCCACAGCGTCCTCTATCTTTTTCAAAACTCAATTCTGTGTGTATGGGGGAGTAATCAGAGAGGCAGCGCGGTAGGTATTCTATAACAGAGGTATAAGGCAATGCTTCTAGGGACCCAATGGGCTAATCTATTCTGGACAGGGAATTATGGGACACAGAGAAGCAGGAGTATTGCAGTTCCTGGGGGAATCTAATTCTCCATAGATTGTGCAGGTCCAGTTCTCTGAGTAGCTTTGCCAATGAGGTCTCCACAGCATTTGCTAGGTTATTAGGGAACTTATCCAAAAAAGGATCTAGATATTTGTTAAAATCACCCATCATCAGAATCGGCACCTGTGGGCCTTGAGCTCTCCATGTCATTACTTCTTTTATTGCACTGCTGGAATATGGCGGTGGAATGTACATGGCAATTAGAAGAAATTGTACCCCAAAAATAGACACTCAAAGGGAATGGCTCTATGGACTAGGACACTAACCCCCCTAGCGTGTGTAGAAAAGGTGGAATTAAAGGCCTGTGAGATCCATGGTTTATGAAGCAGTCTATGGGATTGTTTAGACAAGTGAGTCTCAGTGAGGCATATTATGGTTGGCTGATACTTCTAAACGGCCATAAAAAACGCTTGGCGTTTAGTGAGATCTCCCAGGCCTCTAACATTTAATACTATAATGTGAGTTTTATCCGCCATCATTCCGTGGAAGACATAAGAGAAAAGATGATCTAGACATCAAAATAAGGCATTTACCATATGGCAAAAGAACAATTGCATGTATTATCTCTCTGCAGGTCTTAACCCTAAGTAAATAATGAACATAATATTCCCAACAAAAAGAACTTTTGGTGGTCCCCAAGCAGGACATGAGGCACAGGAAAAGTTCCTATCACCCGCAGCATAGAAAGCAGTAGCACATCCGCATTCACGGATCAGATCTCAGTAATAGACATCCGGGCAGCAATAAAACAGCATAACAAATGGCGTATTGGCACAGTTAACTCTTGGTATGTCAACTAAACATGTAACAGCACAAGTATGACTACTAAAGTCATTGTTATAAGATAGCACCAGATTGTTACTCTGGAGCACGGTGGTGTCCATAAAAGAACAGGATCATAGCAGACAGGAAGCATTATACTTATCCGCCCGTCCCCAGAGTCTTCCAGGTTTTCCTCGGTGAAGTCCCAGGCGTGGCATTTCCCACTTTTTTTTCATAACTTTCGGAGGATAGGGCTTTCTTTTGTTCAATCCAACCAGGGATTCAAAGAAGTGGGTCTTTCCTTTAAACACTATCCGCAGCTTTGAGGGATATAGCATGGAGTACTGTATATTCTGTGAGCGTAGTCGCTTTTTAACATCCAGGAATCGTGCACGTCGTCTCTGCACCTCCGCTGAGAAGTCAGGAAAAATAGAGACTTTATGTCCATCTATAGATAGATAGATTCTGGCGTTCCCTTGCTTTGCGGAGAATGGTATCTCTATCTTGAAAATGTAAAATCCATATTCACATTGGTCTAGGAGGGCCTCCTGATGAGGTGGTGGGCGAAACGGCATTCTGTGCGCCTTCTCTATAGCAAGCCAGGATCCTACTCCACACTGAGGGGCAACACCCCGAAACAGCTGTCTGTGGATGGATAACTGGCTTAGGTCTTCCCTGTGACATCCTTAAAGCTTATAAAAGAGCGGGATCTTGACATAGGGGCCACTTAATGTGGTGGATTTGGTGATCTCTGTAATGGGAACACCCCTTTGCTCGGTTTATCTTCCTTTGAGGGATATCTGGCTCTCACTGTGTTGAAGACCCATCACTGGGGCTCCACGGTTATTTTGCATCTCTCTATAGCAAAGAAGGGAGAAAGAGAGTCTTTTCCAAATATCTTTCTGAACCAGTCCTCAAAGAAGTGGACAGCATGGGACACCAGTTTTTTCAGGGACCCCCCACTATGCAAAGGTTATTTCGGCGCGATCTATTTTCCAAATGCTCAGTTTTATTTATTAGGAGGGTTGATGTTGTGTATTACTTTAGCCAGATCCCGTTTCATAGGGGGGACCTGGTCTTCCAGTCTGCTTACTTGTCCCTCCGCTTCAGCTATTCTTTCGTTAACTTTCCTGATATCCTGTCTAAGGCCTCTTTCACACTTGCGTTGTCTGCGTTGTCCGGATCTGTCGTGTACTCCATTTGCCGGAATTACATGCCGGATCCGGAAAAAACGCAAGTGAACTGAAAGCATTTGAAGACTGATCCGTCTTCAAAATGCGTTCAGTGTTACTATGGCAGCCAGGACGCTATTAACACCCTGGTTGCCATAGTAGTAGTGGGAAGTGGGGGAGCAGTATACTTACCGTCCGTGCAGCTCCCGGGGCGCTCCAGAATGACGTCAGAGCGCCCCATGCGCATGGATGACGTGTCCATGCGATCACGTCATCCATGCGCGTGGGGCGCACTGAAGTCAATCTGGAGCGCCCCGGGAGCTGCACGGACGGTAAGTATACTGCTCCCCCGCTCCCCACTACACTTTACCATGGCTGCCAGGACTTTAGCGTCCTGGCAGCCTTGGTAACCATTCAGAAAAAGCTAAACGTTGGATCCGGTAATGCGCCGAAACGACGTTTAGCTTAAGGCCGGATCCGGATTAATGCCTTTCAATGGGCATTAATTCCGGATCCGGCCTTGCGGCAAGTTTTCAGGATTTTTGGCCGGAGCAAAAAGCGCAGCATGCTGCGGTATTTTCTCCGGCCAAAAAACGTTCCAGTCCTGAACTGAAGACATCCTGATGCATCCTGAACGGATTTCTCTCCATTCAGAATGCATGGGGATAAACCTGATCAGGATCATTCCGGCATAGAGCCTTGACGACGGAACTCTATGCCGGAACAAAAGAACGCAAGTGTGAAAGAGCCCTAATAAAGGACGCATTTTCTTGGCGGGACCCAATGGATGCATTAAGGGTCATCAGAGCTGCACTACATTGGTGCACGGCTGCATATATGTCCTTAATAGTAGGTTCAGTCAGCAGCGGGAGAGTGGGGATAGAGGGTTGTACTTGGGCACTGTGCAGTGAACTATGCTCAGTGGGGGGGGCCCTTCACTTGCCTTCAACTCCTCCACGTGGGATCCGCCATCTTGGGAGCAGGAGTCTCGCTCTGTAGCATGAGCGGCCGAATCCGCTGCTTGTTCCGCCATCACTCCAGGCAGAGTATCCTCCGGTACGAGGTTCTCTTTTGTGGGAGTGACATGGGCATATTATTCCGGGTGCGGTGCGACCTCCACTGCTTTATTAGACACGGCCGCGCCATGTTGTTTTGCTGGGGTCGGTCCCGCCGCCTCCTCTTTCTTCCCGACAGAGCGGGTCATACCGGCCTGGGGCCACAGAGAGGTCTTTCTTGTTATTTTGATGGTGCCTGGCTGTTTAAATCACCGCAGCCAAAGGATGGTGACAGATCTTTGCAAGCCCTGCCCGGGAGCTCTAGCGCACGTACTTTTACATTGCCGGCCAGGCTACGCCCCGGTAGTTTATTTGTTTAATTGCTTACTTTTAATCTCGCATGCAACAGTGGTCTGATCGCTGTTACGATATAATGCAGTAGTCATCTATTGCAGTGTATTGCTATTTCCATGCTGTAAATCTGCCATAAACTTGCACAATGAACAGATATAATATGCTGGTATATGTCCTTGCTGAAGCCAGTCACTGTATATAGATAGGGAATGCTATCATTTTTGATAGGTGGTGATCTGACCTTTTAGGACCCACCCCCAACAATCCTGAAAATAAAGGAGACTTGCTGGTCTAGCACTGCATCCCTTTTAGGTTTTTTCCCACACAGCGGCCTCTAACTACTTCTGTGCAGGGAACCGCAGCGTGGCCTAGTTCAAGAGTGCGTTGCTGTGCTCATCAGGTCATACCCTTTGCTCTCAGGATTCTAGCAATATGTCAGCACTTTATGAAAGATTTGTTGTTTGAATTATTTTCTGTGGTCTAAACTTAAAGGAGTTGTCTTGCTTCAGCAAGTGGCATTTATCATGTAGAGAAGGTTAATACAAGGCACTTACTAGTGTGTCCATATTGCCTCCTCTGCTGGCTTCATTCATTTTTCCATCACATTATACACTGCTCGTATCCATGGTTACGACCACTCTACAATCCAGCAGCTGTGGCCTTGTTTTCCATGTAGGAAAAAGCTCTGGTCTCTCTGGTGGCTGGGACCATGGGAGCACGCATGCGCCATAGCTCCTGTCCCGGACACCTCATAATCGCGCTGTAGCAGTGGCCAAAAGTCCTGGAAACTAGCAGTATATAATGTGATAGAAAAATGATTCAAGCCAGCAAAGGAAGCAATATGGACAATCACAATGCATTAGTAAGTGACTTGTATTAACATTCTCTACACGATGCATGCCATTTGCTGAAGTAATACAACTTTGACACAAACGTTTTTTTGTTGTGGTCTTTTTTGAAAATCACAGGATGACATTTTTAAAATCACATGGATTGCGGAAAAAAAAGTTTTTTCTCTAGCAGCTTTTGCACAGAATAAAATGGCAAACCAAATTAATGTATGAAAGTAGCGTAAAATTATGTTTATAGCATAGTAAACCTTTTGTTAAAAAAAAAAAAAAAAAAAAGTCAAGATGCTTGGTTTAAATCGTTCTTCCACTTTTTTGCATGTTCTGACTTTCCTTGAGCCTCTTTGTTGATGGAAGTCCTAGAAGCTGCATTCTAGCATAAGATAGATAAATGCAGAGGTAGTGCCGGGTCACAAGTGGTTAATTGGGAAATTGTGCTTATATTTGTTTAGATCACAGATGAACCTGTTGGAGCTACTCCCCGACCTTGGAACCCACAACTGGACTGCTCCAGGCTGGAGGCACTTGGCGTTGGGCAGCGGACACCCTTCAGAGTCGGCATTAGGGAATCCCTTTGGCCATTTTTAGATGAAAAGAAATCGCATCAAACTATGTTCCATTAGTTTATTGTTCCTTGTAGATGAAGTTGATTCCTCTACTTTTTTTTCTTGAAGAAATTTAGTTTTGTATTGTTGTTAATAAGTATATATAAATTGAGAAAAACTGGTCAATGTCAGTTCTGGTATATAAACACTTGAGTGTATAAAGTCGATTGTTATCATCTGTCGATTTACTGATTATCAGGACAGCAGTTAAATACAATAGTTTCTGGATATATTGTACTCTGCCTTCTGTGTGCTGTATGTGATCCTCCAACCCATCTGCATGGCAGATCCAGCCGTGGCATCATTTAGTCAGTGGATTAGGAGACTGATGCTGGGTAGGACTTTAATTTCCTTGATGCTGTGCTGATGCCAAATCACTATACCATTAGTGCACAATGCTGTGTACCACACGTACCCTGTGCTCTGCTCATCGTGATACCAAGGTTGTCCCTATTGTGCCACAATTTTGGTCACTTTTTCTATAATGAAAAATGACAGCATTATCCTGTATTGTCCCCGTTTTCAGGATCCTTTATTTCCAGTGATAAAATCTATCCATTGTCATGTGATGTGGTTAAGGCACAGCTCTGACTACTGTATTGTAACCCCAGGGGACTGGGCGCCTGTGTCTCCATAACATAACAAGGACAGATTTTTATTCTGTGGAAGCAATAAACGATGCTATTGAATGACTGAAAGCAAAGATCTTGAAAACCATTGAGAATCAATACAGAAAATGATATTGCAAATAAGGCTACTTTTACATTAGCGTTTTTTTGCGGTTCCGTCATGGATCTGCAAAAAACGCTTCCGTTACAATAATACAACCGCATGTATTCGTCATGAACGGATCCGGCTGTATTAGGTCTTCTATAGGCATGACTGATCCGTCCCCATTGACTTGCATTGTGTGTCAGAACGGATCTGTTTGGTGTCCGCCTCCAGAGCGGAATGGAGGCTGAACGAAGCCAAACTGATGCATTCTGAACGGATCCTTATCCATTTAGAATGCATTAGGGCAAAACTGATCCGTTTTGGGCCACTTCTGAGAGCCCACGATGGAAAGCCAAAATGCTAGTGTGAAAGTAGCCTAATAATCTTTATTTGCTGAAAATGGAATACACTTTTAACGGACGTGTGTGTGTGTGTTTTTTATTTTTTTATTCCACCTGCTTCCCACTGCTCAGTTCCAGCTTCATAGGTTCCAGGGTGTCTTCACAGCACTTCGGTTCCTGCATGTAAACTTCAGGTGTGCTGCAGAAGCCAATGACTGGCCTCAGTCAAGTAGCGAGATTAGATGGTTCAACCATGCAGACGGCAAACATTGATTTTTGTGTCTGTATAAAATATGCGATTGCCTGATGAGCGACCGTGTGCTTGTTCATCGGGTAATCGTGGCACTTTTACAAAGGCAGATCTTCGCTAACGAGAGTTCCTTTGAATGCTTATTAGCAATCATCTGGCAACCCAGCGTAATACAGGTTTTAGGGCTGTTTCACCCAAGTGAGTCCATTGCGGGAATCGCATAGTGTGTGAGCGTGATTCTCCGTTCTGGACTTGCAGAAGAGCATGGAATTATACTGATTTATAATGCTATGTGCCTCTGCTTGACCTCTGCAGGATTATACTGACAACTTTATGTCACTATGTTTCTGGAGAAGTAAGGCTTCTATCACACTGGCATTAGGCTTGTCTGGCAGACTGTTCCGGCATGTTTGAACATGTGTGCTGCCAGAATCCCGGCCCCATTCACTATAATGAGCTGCGGCCACATTTCAGGCCTGTCTCTACTTTAGTGAATGGGGCTTCCGGCAGCACACGTGTTCAAACAGTACAGATCCGGCAGGCTGTTCTCCTGCTGGACAAGCCTAAAGCCAGTGTGAAGGAAGTCTAAGGTCATGCAGAGGCACACACCATTATAAATCATGATAATGCCGTGTGTTCCTGCAAGACCAGAGCAGAGGATCACATTCACACATTCACACATTCCTGTAATGGACTCACTCGTGTGAAACAGCCCTTAGTCTATGGTGGAAGTTTACATGTGGGGACCAAAGTGTCGCTATGAAGACGGAGCTGTAACCAGCCACCGGGGAGCAGGAAAGTATGTTTTCTCTTCAAAGGTCCGGTGGGGAGGGGAGGAATCCTAGGCAACCCCTTTGAATTTAAGAATTGTAGTATTTCAGATTGTTTGTTTTCCAGAAATATGCTGCCATGGAGCAATACCACACTATGTGGTCTACTATTTCTGATGGCATACATTGTTTGCCATACCTTCGTCTTCAGTATGTTCTACCAGTGCAAGTCCAATCATTCTTTACAAGTTTAGGCCAATGTTCTTCCAAGGTTAACGGAAACCTTATTCAGCACTTGTAAGTTTAGTTTAAAATAAAACACTGTATATTTCTAAAATCCGTCTCTGCATATTGATTTGTTAAAAAGGACCTTTCACCACTCCTGATATTCCTGGTTTAATATCTTCATGTATTAACAATTCTGGAGCATATAGTCTTATGGCTCTGATGTGCCATTCCTGTATTATTTCTACTAGAAGTGGCATCTGTTTTTTTTGCAGATCCATTGTAACAATGCCTATCCTTGTCCGCAAAACTGACAAGAATAGGACATGTTCTATTAGATTTTTGGGGATGCGGATAGCACATGGTGAGCTTTCCGCATTTTTTGTGGACCCATTGAAATGAATGGGTCTGCATCCTATCCTCAAAAAAAAAAAAACTGAACGGAAATAAAATACGTTCGTGTGACTGTAGCCTGAAGGTAATGGGTTACTTATGCTCCTTAGTGAACAGCACAAAATTTAGAACACAAAAAACAATAGTGGAATATATATTTTTTTTCTCCATTTCCCCCAGGAACGAGTTAATCAAGGAGTTGAATAAAAAAAAAAAAAAAAAAATTATTATATATATATATAATGTCATAGGCAAATGGCTATTTGCCACATTTGTGTGAGGGGAGGCGGGGCTATACTGCTTATAAGCCGCAGCCTCCTCCTCACCTTACCGGCGGCTTGTTTCTGCATCACTTCCGGGCGCCTGTACGCACGTGAGTATACGGTCTCTGCCTCTCATCTACATCAATGTCTACATCCCAGCGTTCACGTCTTCCAGCGGTAGAGGGGTTAAAAATAACGAGGAGTGTTTTATATGTATATCCGGTATTGTTACATCATAGGACGGGGTTATATTCAGTCCCATCAGGCTTATGTCTGGCTGACCAGGGACCTTGGTTACTTTGCTTTTCCTTATTCATGAATGTAAGTGACTTACTGCGGTCTTTCATCCTCTGTCTGGCCGGCGGTGTGTCAGCTCCTTTAGGTAAGGGAGCAACCGGAACGTTTCTGCCTGGCAGCATCGGCTCCCCACGCGGCAGTCTCTCAGGTTGCAGGAGTCAGCACGACTCCGCTCTCGACACATTGTAAACACATTGTAATGTATAAGCACCGGCCGCCGTGCTCTTAGTGAGGCAGGAGTGCATGCAAGGCTGTTTTTCTTCTGGTAGGCTCTTGATTCATCTGGTCTGCTGCAACCTCCAGGCAGCAGATCATAGTGGTTCAATAAAAAAAAAATATATGGGAGTTTGGGTTGGGAAAAAATAAAATCAAATAATAAAACAAATACAAAGGGTCTCTTTAAGGTTCTGCAGCATGTGTCGCAAGTTGATTGCCCATCATCTTCTCTAGTGGGGTAATCTCAAGCAGTGCTTTACTTATCAATTATTGGGTCAATTGTCTACAGGTTTTTCTTTCATATATGCGTCCAAAGGTTCGTGGCTCCTTCTATCCATCCGATGCACGGCTTTGTCCCAGCAGACGCAGCTATTCTTAGTAGACACATTTGGCATCAGGGTCAAAGTAAGCTATTGTGCATTACGGGAGTAGATTTAAGACTAGGGGGTTGTTACAGTTGCTAATACTCTGTTTTTAACATGTTCAAAAAAGGAAAAAAATAAAACTAAGGAAAAATATAAATAAAATATGAAAAATAAAGAGACACTGACAGGCCCAATAAGCATATTTAGATATATAGATAGAGATATATATATATATATATATATATATATATATATATATATATATATATATATATATATATATATCTTCTAATGTGTATTAAAAACATTAGTATACTCCCTGTCCACCTTATAAACACAGTAAAATCATGTTTGATAACCTGATAGAATCGTTCTCCTTTGCGCCCAAGGGGCGGCGTTTCAGCTCCACTGTTTTCAAGTGCTGCCAGCTCATCAATATTCACTTCGCTGGGTGGCTTCTGCTGTCCCCAACGCTCCGAGATCCCGCGCATGCCCAATAGAAAGCTATGGGCATCGGCCTCACTTGCAGCTTCTGGGCATGGGCAGGATACCTTGCGCTGCACTCCCAGTGGCCACAATGATACTGCACCTGCGTCCCATAAACATCGCTGAGGCGGCATCAGCTGCGCCTGCGCTGGCTTTGTGATCACAGCCACTACATGTCTTGCTGCCGATATGTGTGAAAAAGCGCATGTCTCAGTCTACACTCGTTCGGGGCTTGCAAGGCTACTTAGGTCACATTATATACTGCTATGTACACATCTTCCCATATTCCGTCACTTCGGTGAAGGGGTGCTCTGCATGCTGGTCGGCATGTCGTGTGCTGGTACGGCGGTTCTTGGCACATCGGCGGTCCGTGATACTGGTGAATGGCACAAACTGGTGTTGGGTATTCATCTTCTGCATTAATCATGTTGTGTTTTAGTAGGATGTCTCAAGAATCATTCATGGGCGATACATCATCATCCCGTGGGAGCATGGTGTCACATTCCGCAAGAGACTCCACACCATCAGTAAGGTAATGGACTGTACCCAAGTTGATGGCAGAGTTATCCAAAAGTGGAATTCAATTTCCAGCTTCTGCAAGGAAGGCGGAACTGTTCCGTCTTCTGTCTTCAGTTCTGGAGGTCCAAAATCCGCAGGTGGTGTGCATGGACACTATTCAGACCTCGCTTATGCAACTGTACCCGGCCATCAACTCCATGCATCATCAATGTTGAAATTTCAGGCTAGAGTCGATCGAGGCAGGCGATACAGCTGCCCGTTTGGTGTGCCAAAGTCCGGCAGGTTCTTCTAGCCTCCAGGCTAGTGTTGCTGGTGGGTCAGGTTCTGTACCCCCTATTGTTCCATTTCGTTCCAGCCAACATTCGACAAGAAATAATTGACGGCAAGGACGTGAACTTGGCGTCCTTACTCATAACAGCTCATGAGGCGCCAGACAACAAGACCATAGTCTGTGGGGAGGTCTCGTGGTCCTCAAATCTAAGGACGTGAGGTTGAATAGAAACTCAACATACCAGAGTTTCTTAGCCTTTAGTCTGATCAATGGTCTTTCCGCAGGTTTCCGTATAGGGCTATTGGCTCTTCTCTTTTTGCAGGTCTCTCCACAAGCAGACCGCGTACCATCACCAGTGCCCAGGCTCGACCAGCTAGTGATGGACTAACGGTTCATCTCGCCACCGCCAGGTCCCTTATGACTAAAGCCCTGTCCTGTAACACCCTAAGGATATATAAGAAGGCACGGAGCTCGTTCTGTAATTTTAAGAGAACCCATTCTTCGGCAGGAGTGGCCAATATCTCTTACCTACTGGCCTTTGCTGCATTTTTTGCCACTCTCACAAGCTGTCATTTAGCACTATTAAGTTATACCCGGCTGGGATTCAACATCATTTGTATCTAATGCATCCTAATCTACCCTCCTTGTTTTCAGCCCATCCAATTAGAATGCTACTGATGGGTATCCAGAAGGGGTCCGCCATTGCCCGCCATACACGACAGCCATTTACAGGGTCAATGTTCAGATTGCTTTCAGATAGACTATGCAAAACCCCTTCAGTAAGCACGTTAGTTTATTGATCAAGACAACCATGTACCTAGCCTTCTACGGCTTCCTCAGACTAGGCGAGTTCACCTGCGCCACAACATGCAAGAGCTATCTGAGGAAGGATCAGCTGTCATGGGATGAGTCATGCTAAGTTCTTACTTTAACGTCCACAAAGACGGCCTGAGCGGGTCCGCTCACAGAGGTTAGATACTTCCCCACTGGTAATAAGTGGTGCCCAGTTATGGCAGTGCAGGATTGGACGTGCTTTTCCGAAGCAACACCAGGGGATGCTCTTCTGCGAAGGCTGGGTTCTGTGCCTTTGCGTTGTCAGAACTTTCTTAAATTCATCCGAATATTGTTGAGGAATGTCTGGGTCAGTCCCAGTTCCATCACAGGGCATTCCCTTCGCACTGGTGCAGCTTCGCTGCCTCCAAGCACAACGTCTCAGTGCATGTTATTAAGAAGCTAGGCAGATGGCAGTCGGCTTGTTATGCACGATATATACCAAATCCGTAGTGTGAAATGTTTAATGCTTTCAGGAATCTGGTATTGTAATTTTGTTAATAACACTATTGCCCTGAGCTATGTTTGTTATTTTTGGCCCCTTTAGCCTACCCTCCGTACGGCAGTCTCGGCATACCCCTACTGCTTAGCATAGTAGGTAGGTAGGCGTACTTATCTTGAGCCGACCCGAATAAATGTTATAGGCAAATAGCTATTTGCTGCATTTGTGTGAGGGGAGGCGGGGCTATACTGCTTATAAGCCACAGCCGCCTCATCTTACCGGCGGCTTGTTTCTGCCCCACCCTCCCAAGTACCCTTTTATTCTAACTACTCAATGGGGTGGGCCCCTTTAGCCTACCCTCCGTACAGCAGTCTAGGCATACCCCTACTGCTTAGCATAGTAGGTAGGTAGGCGCACTTATCTTGAGCCGACCCAAATACAAATATATATCCCAGAATGTAGCATTGAAAGCACAACTGCTGTCAGAAGAAAGCATACAGATCATTTTATATATTGAAACCTGTATTTTAGTGACAAATTTGTAGCGCAGTTGTGGAGAATTTGACTCCCCAGTAACTGTTAGGGTGGCTGCACAAGGTGCAGATTTATGTGCAGAAAATCTGCATTAAATACATGTCAAAAACACATACAAATCCGAACTCTTTATCGCAGTTTGTTTTGTTATGTGAATTCGCTGTAGATCATTGAGAAAGGTGAAATCCGCACAAGGAAAATGCAACAATTGACATGCTGCAGATCAGCAGGTCAGTTTCCGCACTTGAGATAAAAGCAAAAATGTAGATTTGTATAATCTCATGCTCTTTGCTGGTACTGTATTACACTGAGGATTTTACTATGTAATCTGCATCGAGTGCAGGCACCCTTAGGGTAGGGCGGGCAGATTTGCTAATCCTGTAGATGATGTATTTGGTGAATGGATAGACCCTAGTGGTTTGCTTACAGGTGCATCTCAATAAATTAGAATATCACTGAAAAGTTAATTTCAGTAATTCATTTCAAAAAGGGAAACTCGTATACAGTGAGGAACAGAAGTATTTGAACACTCTGCGATTTTGCAAGTTCTCCCACTTAGAAATCACGGTGGGGTCTGAAATTCGCATTATAGGTGCATTTCCACTCTGAGACACAATTAAAAAAAGAAGAAAAAAAAAGGAAATCACATTGTATGATTTTTAAAGAATTTGTCTTGCGCTGCTGAACATAAGTATTTGAACACCTGAGAAAATCTGTGTTAATATTTGGCACAGAAGCCTTTGTTTGCAATTACAGAGGTCAAATGTTTCCTGTAGTTCTTGACCAGGTTTGCACACACTGCAACAGGGATTTTGGCCCACTCCTTCACACAGATCTCCTCTAGATCTGTCAGGTTTCAGGGCTGTCGCTGAGCAACATGGAGTTTCAGCTCCCTCCAAAGATGTTCTATGTGATTTAGGTCCGGAGACTGGCTAGGCCACTCCAGAACCCTGATATGCTTCTTACGGAGCCACTCCTTGGTTATCCTGGCTGTGTGCTTCAGGTCGTTGTCATGTTGTAAGACCCAGCCACGACCCATGTTCAATGCTCTGTCTAAGGGAAGAAGGTTGTTGCTCAAAATCTCACAATAAATGGCCCCATTCATCCTCTCCTTAAAGGGAACCTGTCACCAGTTTTATGGTGTCCTAACTAAGGGCAACATAAATAAGTGACTGATTCTCTTAGCAAAATGCTGGGTCAATCTGCCAACATCTTGTATTGAAAAGCTCCAGCATATAATGATGAGTCCTGAATATTCATGAGCTCCTGACTCTCCCCGCCTGCCTGCTGCTTATTGACAGTTTTTTTTCCATATGAGTCAGCAGCAGGTGGGCAGGAGAGTGACTATAGCTCTGAATTAAAAAAAAATAAACGCTGGACTCACTGACGTCACTCTGGACTCAAATCAGCTCATTAGCATGCGATATCTTTGTGTGTATATTATGAGGTAACCATCTGTCACACCAGTAAGTGAATACATCTAAGGTACTTTTTAGTAGATAATGATTGTATATAATTAGATTATAATCAAATATCCACATGACAGGTTCCCTTTAATACAGTGCAGTTGTCCTGTCCTTTCGCAGAAAAGCACCCACAAAGCATGATGTTACCACCCCCATGCTTCACAGTAGGGATGGTGTTCTTGGGATGCAACTTATCCTCCAAACACGACGAGTGAAGATTAGATCAAAAAGTTATACTTTGGTCTCATCTGACGACATGACTTCATCCAGATGGTCATTGGAAAACTTCAGATGGGCCTGGAGATGTGATGATTTGAGCAGAGGAACCTTCCGTGCAGTGCATGATTTGAAACCATGACGGCGTAGTGTTCTACCGACAGTGACCTTTGAAACTGTGGTCCCAGCTCTTTTCATATAATTGACCAGCTCCTCCCTTGTAGTTCTAGGCTTATTCCTCACCGTAATCACTGCAGAAAATGCACCAAAATGATACGCAACGGACAATACTAGCTAATTCCTCAAGCTGATGTTAAAAGCTGAGAACTTTGCCAATATCTTCCAGTCAGGAACATATCTGAGCCCCTCATGCACCACATCACGGTGTCTCAGCATGCATGGGATCCTACCACTAAAACGCCTGTAGTGTGTGAACAGGTTCTGAACAATGCTAGAAATTAACTCTAGGCTCTCACATGCCTCCATAGTGGTATCACCAATGATGTGAGGTAAAATAAAGCTATGAGCCGCACCCACAACAGACCATGTGACACAGAAGCTACCAGGTGCAAAAGAATGTTACCAACAAAATTAAGTGGCACATTCCATATACATAAAGGCAAAAAGGGCCAACAAGTGCTAAGCATCTCTGGGAACTCCTTCAAGACTGTTGGAAGACCATTTCAGGTGACTACCTCTTGAAGCTCATCAAGAGAATCCCAAGAGTGTGCATAGCAGTAATCAAAGCAAAAGGTGGCTATTTTTAAGAACCTAGAATATGACATATTTTCAGTTGTTTCACACTTTTTTGTTATGTATATAATTCCACATGTGTTAATTTATAGTTTTGATGCCTTCAGTGTGAATCTACAATTTTCATAGTCATGAAAATAAAGAAAACTCTTTGAATGAGAAGGTGTGTCCAAACTTTTGGTCTGTACTGTATATTTTTTCATCTGCACAATGTATCATTTTGTGTAAGATGTCCTTGTGGTGCATGCGGTCCGCACCGGCATCCTCCATTGTACGCATTTTTTGCTGGGGATTGCTGTTGTCTGTGGACTGCATGTGGAGGAATTGATCACCTGGTTATAGACGCGCTACAGTGTCTGGGTTTGGAGCATTTCCACCGGTTTAGGTCTTTTTTCAGTGAGTTTTTATTCCTCACCTTTCTTATCATAAGTGAAACCCCACAAGGTGAGATCCTGCATGGAGCCCCAGTCCAAGGGAGTCTGACAGTCGTCTTTAGCCTCTTCCATTTTCAAACAATTGCTCCAACAGTTGATCTATTTTCACCAAGCTGCTTGGCAATTGCCCCTTAGCCCTTTCCAGCCTTGTGGAGGTCCACAATTTTGTCTCTGGTGTCTTTTGACAGCTCTTTGGTCTTGCCCATGATAGTTGGCGTCTGACTGTCTCTAAAGAGCTCAGACAGGTGCTACTAAGTTAGATTAATGAGTGGAGTAGAGGTGAGGTGGACTTTTTAAAGGCACAGTAACAGGTCTTTGAGAGACAGAATTCTTTCTCAGGTGTTCAAATACTTATGTTCAGCAGTGCAAGACAAATACATTCTTTAAAAAATCATGCAATGTGATTTCCTTATTTTTTATTTTTTATTTTTTTATTCTGTCTGAGTGGGAATGCACCTACAATGTGAATTTCAGACCCCTCCGTGATTTCTAAGTGGGAGAACTTGCAAAATCACAGGGTGGTCAAATACTTCTGTTCCTCACTGTATTATATAGATTCATTACACACAGAGCGATCTATTTCACGCATTTCTTTTAATCACATCCACATCCGCCCCTCTGTCCAGGCTACTACTCACTTCCTCATAAAAACAAAGCAGGTTAGTCTGACAACTTCTGTCCTTGGTAAACCCATGTTTGTTATCACTTATATTATTTACATTCACATACTTCTGTATATAGTCCCTTTAAGAGTCTTTCAAACATTTTTCCCACAACAGAAGTAGACGTAACTGGTCTATTACTTATGAATGTTCTACAGCTCCTTTTCAATATGGGCAGAGGGTTGGGCAATAAACTGGTATCTACCATACATAGCGGTATTAAGATATGGCAATACCACAGTTTCTTAATTACCGCTGTATATTGGTCACATCATAGAAGCGGTCAAACTTGACAGTGCTGATCGCTTTTAAAATGGGTGCTGTGTATGTTAGTCCTGAGTTCACATCTGATTCATTCTACATCTTTTTGGCAGATTCAGGCTTATGCTAGCCATCTAACACTGCCTCTGTACCCTGGAAGTGATGCTGTTCTCTGCCCGTCTGAACACTTTGTGGTACGAAGCCAGTGAGGACTCTTAAGGGCAGCTTGCCACGAGGTCTGGATCGTGTCTTGCCCTCCCAGCATGGGTACTATCATGTTGGCCCTATTTAGCAAGCTTTTGGGCTGTTTCAAGGCTTTATTTTGGAAGGAGGAGATGGAGCTCAACCTGGTGGGTCTGCAGTACTCGGAAAAGACCACCGTTGTCAATGTCATTGTGGTGAGACCTGATGCTTATGACAAAAATGGCTGCCTATACATGGATTGCATGTTTAGCATCTAACAGTTACAACTCCTTCCCTGAGTAACACTACAAGTACTTGAACAGCTCTGAATAACATACTGTCCCTGAAACAAAGGTATATGTCTTACCAGATATACTTGAAAAAGGATGGTGGCGTTTAAGAAGAAGATATGCAGGAGACGGCTCTGCTGATGTCCTGTAACATGGAGACTGGGCTTCTCTTTCCCAAAATACACTACACTCCCACAATGCTTTTCACCTCCCAACAATACAATAATCTTTATTAAGAGACAAAGTGTAGTACAGTTTTAAGACTGCTAGATGGTGCTATAACCTAACTATGTCTGTGAAGGTTCTTATTTATCCAGGTCATGGTATATATCTGTAAAGAATAAATCTGTCAAGACAGCATTGTATGTGGCAAGCTTGAATAGAGGTGGGGGGAGGGTTAGACATCTATTGTTTGCCACATACAATGCTGTCTTGACACCTTTTTCTGGGAAGTCTTTATCACCTACTGACTCCAATTAGGATAATAGGATCAACACCTTTGACCCAATGCTGGGTCTAATTACCAGATGTGGATTCAGTTACATATTTATTCCCAGAATTTTTGTACAATCACTCAGAATTGAGAAAGCTCATTGGAAGAACGAGTCAAACGTTTTCAAGAAATCTACAGTACGTCCAGTTGCCTTGATTTATTCTTTACAGATATATAACCTAACTAGTATCTACAGAAATACAGCAGATGTGATCTGTAATGATACTGAAATGAATCTCCCTGTGTTGGGACAGAACACTCCTCGTCTGGCGTCAACAGACACCACCACTGGGTCCTTCTTTCATAGCGACCCATGTAGGTAAATAATGGGATCCAGCTTTTCCAAAGAGCTATCTTTGGAGACTGTTTGACTTTTTCTTAGGTAGTCTATTTCCTTATTATAACATTCACATTGTATCATGCAAATTATTATGTTCTTGGACCTTTCCAGATTGGGAGCGGTAAAGGCATGTTTGCAGTGATGCCAACCTTTGCAGGGCTTCTGGCTCACTGGTGATGTCTAAGCTGTATGAGCTACACAGGATATAGCACAAAAGAGCAACATCCAGGTGGAGAACCTGTTGAAACTGGGATTTGCTTTGGTGGCTCACAGTCACTGTGCGTAGAGCAGATACTTCAGGTCAGATTTCTTCATCGGCTTCTGGGTCTACCAATTCGAATGTGTCGGATCCAATGTTGCAAGACGTTGAACGGTACAGGAACGCAGGACCTGTAAACCATGTGTCTTTAGGGTGGCTTGGCGCGACGGATCTAGTCGTGTGGTCTGCAGGATTATGCTATATAGGGACGTTGTACCACTGTTTAGTATCCTTAGAACCCGATTGCAGATGTAGACGTAAAAACATTTAATCACATGTAATCAAGTATTATAAATCCCCCAGATAATTTTTACAATAAATTCATAAATCTATAATAACATTAATAATATAAAAAAAGGATATGAAAAACACAGTCTATCCGATCACTTTAAAAAACATTGCAACAGTAATCCATGTGGCTTAAAATATATAGCACTTGAAAAGGTGACTGAAAACTGGAGGGAAGGTAAACATAGTAACATAGTAGCATAGTACATAAGGCCAAAAAAGACATTTGTCCATCCAGTTCGGCCTGTCATCCTGCAAGTTGATCCAGAGGAAGGCAAAAAAAAAACCCTGTGAGGTAGAAGCCAATTTTCCTCACTTTAGGGGAATAAAAAATTCCTTCCCGACTACAATCAGGCAATCAGAATAACTCCCTGGATCAACGATCTCTCTCTCTAGTAGCTATATCCTGTAATATTATTACGCTCCAGAAATACATCCAGGCCCCTCTTGAATTCCTTTATTGTACTCCCCATCACCACCTCCTCAGGCAGAGAGTTCCATAGTCTCACTGCTCTTACCGTAAAGAATCCTCTTCTATGTTTGTGTACGCAGAGGATGTCCCCTCATCACAGTCACAGTCCTGGGGATAAATAGATCATGGGATAGATCTCTGTACTTACCCCTGATATATTTATTTATATTAATTAGATCTCCCCTCGGTCGTCTTTTTTCTAAAGTGAATAACCCTAATTTTGATAATCTTTCAGGGTACTGTAGTTGCCCCATTCCAGTTATTACTTTAGTTGCCCTCCTCTGGACCCTCTCCAGCTCTGCTATGTCTGCTTTGTTCACTGGAGCCCAGAACTGTACACAGTACTCCATGTGTGGTCTGACTAATGATTTGTAAAGTGATAGGACTATTTTCTCATCACGGGCATCTATGCCCCTTTTGATGCAACCCATTATCTTATTGGCCTTGGCAGCAGCTGCCTGACACTGTTTTTTGCAGCTTAGTTTGCTGTTCATTAAAATTCCTAGATCCTTTTCCATGTCAGTGTTACCGAGTGTTTTACCATTTAATAAGTACGGGTTGTGACGAACTGCGACCGCCGCGGCCACAATACGTCACGAAACCGTCACAGCGCCCCCTAGTGGTAAATCCGCAAACAGGCCCCCCAGCCACTTCCAGCACACCGACAGTCTAACTTGAGTCCGTACAGTTGATAGGCTGAAAGCGCAGGGAGTGGACCTCCGATTGACCGCAAGTAAGCGTGCGACGAACTGGACCGGAACTACACACAGGGTAGTTTAACTGCCACCACCTTGCAATTTATGGGAGCAAGGACCCCACTATCTAGATAACACAACCGAGTAGCTTTCCCTTCGGAGAGGCTAGGGTAAGTTTTTGCAGTGTTTGAAAACAGGCATATGGCTAGAGAAATGACTTGGAGGTCATTTATTATATATCTATATACAATACAAATTATCACGATGCACAGTAATTATTAACACAATAATCAAGGAGAGTATAGTCCAATAAACAAAAAGAGAGAAAAGAAAGAAAATACTTAGTTTCCGCAGAAAAGATGTCCGTTGGGGAAATAGTCCGTTGCAGGGGTCAAGTCCAAGAAGCCTTTGTCCAGTGTAATATGCCTACAGCCCACAGGTTCTCTGGCTGAGGCCCTCTTTAGGTGTTGTTAAAAGTGGAGAACTCCTTTAGCAGATTCTAGATGTGTTATAAAGGGTCTCAGAATCAAGGCGGGGAATTGAGAGTCCGCCTGCTGGGGCCGGCTGTATTCCTGAGGTGAATGTCAGTTCTGAAATATGGCATGTGCCATATCGTGGGATGTCTCCGCTGTACACAAGTAACAAGCACATATTCACATTCCCTACAAAATATGGAGTTCAGGGATACCAAACATTACTATTATAACTGGTTCTATGATGGGGTAACACCATAACTTTACCTGGGCACATCTCAGAGTTATGTTTGTCCTATGTAAACGTCCAGTGACTTCTGAGTGACACGATGATGTAATTTTTACGTCCGTAAGATGCATGGGCTCTCTTAAAAAGGTAAAAATCATATCTCAGATTCATGTTTCAGTCTGGGAAACCTTGGTGCCGGCTTGTCTGCAGCAAGCCAGCTTACAGATCCTGATAGCAGCGACACCAATCGGCTCCCCCCAGGTGCCGTCTTCACACCTAGCTGTGATATCTCTTCAGGAAGAGAAGTTCTTTTGTCAACCATAGGAAGCCAGCTGTAATTGCGTTATCTGCTAGGCATCTATTGACTGACTTGAACAAAAGGACTATGTTGTTCTCTGGGTACAACAGAAGAAGACGCTCTGAATAATCAAATTGTAGGTTCTGGGGCCTAGGGAAATAATTACTGTTTAATAAGGCAGAGTAATATTGATAATATTGGGAGGACAGTTCAATATTCTCGCGGCTCATCCGTGACACGGGTGACTTGCATTATTCCTTCCCATGTGCATAACGTTACATTTGTCAGGGTTAAACCTCATCTGTCACTTATCTGCCCAAGACTGCAATCTATCCAGATCCCTCTGTAGTAGTATACTGTCCTCTTCAGTGTTAATTACTTTACACAGTTTAGTGTCATCTGTGAAAATTTATATTTTACTATGCAAGCCTTCTACAAGATCATTAATAAATATATTGAAGAGAATAGGGCCCAATACTGACCCCTGAGGTACTCCACTAGTGACAGTGACCCAATCTGAGTATGTACCATTAATAACCACCCTCTGTTTTCTATCATTGAGCCAGTTACTTACCCACATACAGACGTTTTCTCCCAGTCCGAGCATTCTCATTTTATATACTAACCTTTTATGTGGTACAGTGTCAAATGCTTTGGAGAAGTCCAGATACACGACATCCATTGATTCGCCACTGTCAAGTCTAGAACTTACCTCCTCATAGAAACTAAATTAGTTTGACATGACCGATCCCTCACGAAGCCATGCTGATATGGCGTTATTTGCTTATTTCCGTTAAGATGCTCTAACATAGCATCTCTCAGAAAACCTTCAAAAAGTTTACCCACAACAGATGTTAAACTTACCGGCCTACAGTTACCAGGCTCTGTTTTTGGACCCTTTTTGAATATTGGCACCACATTTGCCATGCGCCAATCCTGTGGGACATTCCCTGTCAGTATAGAGTCTGCAAATATCAGAAATAAGGGTCTCGCTATGACATTACTTAGTTCCCTTAGGATACAAGGGTGTATGCCATCCGGTCCTGGCGATTTGTCTATTTTAATCTTTTTAAGTCGCTGTTGTACTTCTTCCTGGGTCAGACAGGACACTTTTAATGGGGAATTTATTTCAACATTCAGCATGTCATCTGACAGTTTATTTTCCTCAGTGAATACATTGGAGAAAAAAAAAATATTTAACAGCTTTGCTTTCTCCTCGTCGCTCTCTGCGACTCCTCCTCATTACTCTTTAAAGGGCCGACACCTTCAGATTTATACTTTTTAGCATTTATATAATTGAAGAATATTTTAGGGTTAGTTTTACTCTCTTTGGCAATTAATCTCTCGGTCTCTAGTTTGGACGCTTTTATTTGTTTTTTACATGTTCTATTTTTTCCTTATAGTTTTTCAGTGCTTCCGTGCTACCCTCCTGTTTTAGTGTTTTATATGTTTTCTTTTTGTCATTTATTGCTTTCTTTACAGTTCTGTTTATCCACATTGGTTTCTTTTTGTTCCTTAACCTTTTATTCCCATACGGTATGTACCTCTCACAATGAGATTTTAGGATGCTTTTAAAGATATCCCATTTTGTGGCTGTATTTTTATTTGTAAGGACTTTATCCCATTGTCACAACCAGACAGCTGAGAAGCTCGACAGAAGCCTTTCAGAACCTCCTCCTTGAGTTTTCTTTGTTTTGAATTTCAGTTCCTCATCTCGTTAGCCTCTCTCAGCTGTCATGTAGTTGGACTGATTGCATCCCTTTAAATTCCTCCCCATAATGCATTAGTGTGCGGCTTATACAACTTTCTGGAGTGTGTGTGCATGCTGATCCTATTTTCCAGTCTTCTACAAGATAAGTGCTGTACATTTATTTGTGATTTTCTGTTTGCTGGATCCCAGGTGACCCTGACTCCCTCCGTGTTTAGTGTAGGGAGCCGGTGGTCGTGTCCCCTCACTATTGTAGGGTGTTCAGGTGGTATCTAGTCAAGGTACGAGGATATGCGATCATCCACCACTGGGATTTTCGCATAGGCTGAGCAGTCGGGGAGAGTGCCAGGTCTTATGCAGGGGTCTCCCTTTTGTTCCTTAGTTTTGGATCCAGTGAGTCATATATTCATTTTGCATTGTCTTGTTTCCTGTACACCTTCCGTGACACCCATTTAGTTAGGCCTATGGCCTCTCTTAGTTGGCTAAATTTAGCTTTTTTGAAGTTTGGTATTTTTGTTCCTCCCTGTAGAAACGCTCTTTTGAATGATAATTGGAAGGTTATTACTTTGTGGTCACTATTTCCCAGGTGTTCCCCAACCTGCACGTCTGTTGTTCTGTCAGGCCTATTGGTAACTTTGTTTCCCAAATGTCTAGGTGTAAATCAAAGAAAATATATGACTTCGGGTCCCTGATACCAAGAGGTCTCAACGCAGAATTGGAGATTCTTGGATTTCTCTAAAATGGGGTGGTGGTGTGAATTGCATTATCCATCGGTGCCATGTTTCACTTCATCTCACTGATGGATCCTGCGTTCACACCCTCACCCAACAGTGCAGATGATCCCATTTCTACTACTATTTTTATTTTACATTTTTTATTGTATTTAGCAAAAATTTAGAAGTGAGGGCGAGCACTCAACACCTGGAATCAGTTAGTGATGCATAAAATAATTTATTAAATCACCATATAACAGTATGACATACAAATGGACCCTATAAACTAAAATCTGATGGATACAATAAAAACAATAATAAAATAATAAAAATACCACTTGAAAATTAGTTGAATAATAACAGTCTTTTCTGTTCAGTGCTGCTAATATATTAAATAGGTTTTGCCGCTATGCTTTAGTATCCCATGCGTATTTTGCAATAGTCAGTGGAATTCGCTGGCTCTTAAATGCAGCTCCGATAGCAGCCCCACAGTAGTACAAAAGGATTCAGTATGTCCACCACCACATATAATCAGGGCTAGATCTCCTTGGATGCCAAATGATCTTAAAAACATGCACCTTCCAGAGGTACGTCTCACCATGTGAGGTTTAGGCTGATAGTGTTCCTACCTTCCTCTGTTTGCGAGGACGTCACGTCGGACGTGTACGGTGGATAGGCTGCAGGCGGTTGTTCCGGCGTCTTCCTCGTGGTGTCTGTGATCCGTGATCAGCTGTTCCCAAGTCTCGCGGGATTTCGGACGTAGTGAGACCCTGGACTGTACAGCGGTAGTTCAACGTTCTGTACTTAGCGTCTCAAGGGTCTTGCTTCTTCCGCTAGTTGAATTGTTTGCATGGCCATGCGTCTATTGCGGAGATGCTTCTAATACAGGTGTACGGCCCAGACGCGTTTCGGGAACTCCTTCCCTTCGTCAGTGGTCCAGCTACACCTGTTTTGCTCCGCCCTTTATACTTCCAACTAGCTCCCAAAAACCTGGATCACCGGATTAGTTTTCAAATACATGGGATATGCATGCGGTTTTTAGCGGTATTGGTGCGGTTTTCTTAATGAACATGCGTTTTGATGTAAAATAAATTCCTTATGACAATCTCTGTATTCTTCATAGGTCATATATATAATTTATATTTATATTACAGAGAGGGTTAGTCTCCAAATGAATAATATCATTTAAATGCCAACCTGCACTGTGAATTCTCTTATTTGAATTGATTCAACCATAATGGATGGCATGAGTAACATCTAGGTATATATACTTATATATGAAAATATACAATAAAACTATATGAAATATGCATTACCAGTAGAACATGACTCCTATGTATAAAAATATAAAATATATGAATATCTGTTCCACTGGTATCTTAGTACTGTGTAATACATACATCTGTTTCAATGTATAAAATAATAAAATAATAAAATGATAAAATAGGCTGAGAGAGAGATATAACCTTCATAATCACAAAATTTTAATGATATAAAATGTGTAAAATATAAAATATAAAAGTATATAACATATAGAATTTTTGCAAAAAATATTTTTTTAAAAATTATAAAATTTGAAAAATGCACATTCAGGGCAGTGGCGTCAGTTTCCATGTTCTGGTTTTATTGTATTTAGTTATTTAATTCTATCTTATTTTATTTATTAACCTCACTGACAGGTACGGTAAAACTTATGAGGGTATATAACATTAATAAAAATAATCAAAAAATGACCAACAACTAATAATCGAAGATCAATAAAAGGCCAACCACTAAAAATACCAGAGAACACACAATGGGTGATTGTATGATAAACTTGTGATATTTTGAGGCCTATGTTATCATATATATATTTATACTTAGATCACTGTGCCATTAATGATTTGTTTTGATTATAAAAAATGTGTGAATTGGGGATTATGTGCAGGAACCTAATCATAATACAAATGGAGGTTTTGACTCTGATAGGATGATTTGGTCCATGTTTTGTATTTCGCTTGAATTTGTTTAAAAAATTGTCCTAATGGTGGATTTTATTTTCATTTGGATATGTGCACCACTGAGCAAGGTACATACGTGTTCTGAAACATGTCTGGTGGCGGTTGTGAAAGGACAGTGTGTACGGGTTCACACCACAAATAAAGCAAGTACGGACATTATTAATAATTGAAGTCTGCGTCCTGGTAAGCTCAGCGAACAGTTACGCTGAGATACCAGGAGACTGGATTATAAGTCGACAGAGGAATCGCAGGAGGCTGTAAGTAAAACCAAACATCATTGTATCCAAACGGCCTTAACCGCAACCTGCAAGTCTGAATTGATTTAATTATTCAATAGGGTGACTGTGCTAAGTAGCCAAATTTTGACATGTATATAGGTGCCTAAAGTTACAAACAGCATTTATGTGAATAAGATTGCAACAAATAGGCACGGACATTATATCATCTGCCCATATCAGATGAAATATTGGTGAAACCCAAAACACACGCCCAAATACTAGTAAGCAACCACATTATTTTTATTTTTAATATTTTATGCGTGAGCTCCGCATTGTAGAAGGACCAGTCTTATAGATTTATGAATTTATTGTGAATATTATCTGGGGGATTTATAATACATTGTTTGATTACATGTGATTAAATTATTGCTAAATATTGTGAGCCAGCCACTTTTTGTCCATATTTGTTTGGACTCTCCAGACTGGTGGGTGACCATAAGGCCGAGCTCCAATTAATCGGTGAGCGTCTGCAATGTGTGCATTGGTAGACGTAAAAACGTCTGGTTATATTGCAGATATATCCTAGGACTACCTTGCTGTCCATATAAAACTCCACTTCTCTGATTTCTAGGCTCATTCCTGAAGTAATAAGTTCAGCCAACTCCACTGAAGGAACAGCAGTGCAGAGTTCCAGTCTGGGTATCGTGTGTTCACGGAGTGTCGCCAGTTTGATCCGACTCATGACAAATCATATATGGCATTGTTCTTTGACATCAGTGGTCTGTAGATCAATAGTTTGACTTTGACATGGTATGGAAGCATATGGTTGTGCCACATAAAGGCTGGTCGAAGCTTCGAGAGACTTCTTCCAATTTATCCACAGGTCCGTTTTCTCCGTTGGAAGCGATCATTCCAATCAGAGGTCTCAATGGTGAAGTCTCTCATTTTACCTTGGATGGTAACAGGCGCTATGAATCCCAGAGGATCATATAAGCTGTGTATGGTGGACAGAACTCCTCTGCGTGTGAAAAGGCTTTTCTTCCTTGCTGATTTGGAAGGTGAATGTGTCTGCCTTTAAGTCCCACAGCAAACCGAGGCTCCGCTGCATGGGAAGGGAGTCGGTGCTAAGATCCAAGTCCTTTAGCTCACATGAATGGTCTTTGGGTGAGAAGGCCTCCATTAAATTACAGCTGTTGGAGGCAATTTTGTGCAACCTCAAGTTGCAAGCATCTCTTGAGCCCTTTTCAGGAGACTGATTGCGGTCTCGTTCGTGGGTGTGGATTTCAAACAGTCGTCCACGTAGAATTTTTTTTCCCACAAAGGATCTGACATTTGACCCATACTTTTCTTCACCCTCTCGGGCTAAATGTCTGAGACCATAGATAGCGACTGCAGGGGAAGAACTGTTTCCGAAGATGTGCACTCTCATACGGTACTCTACAATGTCTTCATTGGGGTTGTCGTTGCGGTACCAGAAGAACCTCAAGTACAGTAGTTTGTGTTCTTCCTTGACAATGAAGCAGTGAAATATCTGTTGTATGTCGGCCATAAATGCTATAAAAATCTCTTCAGAAGTGTAAAAGTACCTCCAGAAGTCTGTTGTTGAGGTCTGGACCAGACAGTAAGACATAATTTAGGATTTTTGTGATAATACATGCCGAATATGGGTAAGTACCAACACCTCCTCAGAGTCTTAGAGAATGGGTGCCATTTCTGCATTGATGTTCTGAAATACTCTCTCCATGAAGGTAAAGAAATGTTCTTTCGTCTCTGGTGTCCTCTGAAGTTTGTGTTTGATGGGGATAAATCAGTTGTAGACAAGTTCTTTGTTGCTAGGTAATGTCTCTCGGGTTTAAACGGTAAAGGTGCGACCCAGCTTTTTGACCTGTCTTGCTATTCCTTGATCCATGATATCCAAGAACAGCCTGTCTTCTATGGACATTGCAACCCTGTTGTCTTCTCTTGTCCTGTAGAAAACTGTGCACCCTAAGTGATCTTGATCACCATCGCAGGCGTGGTCTTCAGAGGAGGTATTTGCGAAAGAACAAGGCACAGGAGCTCTGTGTGGCAATTCTTTTATCAGGAAACTACTGTGACATGGCTGGAATAGGAAAATACATCTATTTTCAAGTGTGGTGGTGAGCATACTGTTGAGGTCGGCTTGTGTGCTCCTCCTACACAGACATCTCCTATGATGACCCATTGTAGATCAAGTCTCTGGGAGTATGGAGCATCTTGGAGACTGTTAATCTGTCCTCTATCCTTGTGAACTTGTAGTAAGTCTCTTCTAAGGAGTAAGACTATCAGGGCTTCTGGGTCCAGTTCTGGTATTGGGTGAACCATATGCCTCAGGTGGGAGTGGTATGCTGTCACCTCTGGTGTAGGTATCTCAGAACGGTTGTCAGGAATGTGGTTGCACTCCAGTATTTATGGCAGTGACAAGCAGGTCTGACCATCTATAGACTCCACTTTGTACCCAGTTGATTTCCTCCCCACCGTATCAACGATACCTGCACATGTCCTTAAGGAGTAGGGAGGACTGGGCCCTACGATGTTGAAGGTGACGACGGTGGATTTAACTAAAGACCTGTTGCTTTGATCATCGAAGTGTCATGGTAAGTGGGGAAAGGAAGAACATCAAATAAACAAACTACAACAGTAATACAGGCTAGGCCCCAAAGCTAGTGAGGAGGGGGATGGTAACCTCCTAGTTATCCCTGAGCCTCCCCCTGACTGACAGTATGAGCAAATACTAATGGTGGAAGAACTCATACACCGGAACCTCAGTCCTGCTGAAACTGTCACAAACCCTAAATTAGGGAGATGGGATGAGACTTCCGGGACCTTCCACTTAGCTTGAGATGAGTAAGAAGCAAGAAAACCTCTAATAACCAGCTTAGAACTTCATAAGGAAATAACAACTGCAAGGTCTGCAATGAGAGTCAGGCTTAAACAGAGCTACTAAACAGTAAATGAGTAGAACCTGTGGAGAGGTGAGATCTGACAGACAGCAAGGAAAACCAGAAAGACCTGTCAGATAGACTCATGTGTCTCTCTGATCTTCTCAGACCTCTCACAGGGCAGGCAGTGAAAGTACTCCTCCTTCTACGGGTGACCTCCGGGCACACAGGACCGACCTTATCCAGGTGTGCCCTGTGAAAAGCCTTCAGAAGGTGACTAGCACGGATATCAGTCGGCGGAACCCACATTCTTTTTTCTGGCCCGTAACCCTTCCAATGTACAAGTTACCGTGAGTTAATTATTCTGGAGATCTGAAACTCCAGATTATTATCTATCATGACAGGAGGAGGTGGCAAGGGAGATGGTTCAGCAGGTTCCACATAGTTTTTCAACAAAGATTTGTGAAATACATTATGGATCTTCCAAGCCTGTGGAAGTTCAAGACTAAACGCAACTGGATTAATAATGGCAGAAATCTTGTAAAGACCAATAAATCTTGGGCCCAACTTCCAAGAGGGTACCTTCAGCTTAAAGAGGTTCTGTACTTTTTTAAACTCTGGATAGATCATCAGCTTCTAATCGGCGGGGGTCTGACACCAGAGGATAGATCATCAATTTAAACAAAGTGCAGAACCCCTTTAATGTTCTTAGTGGACAGCCACACCAAATCACCCACACATAGGTCCAGACTAGTCATACGTCTCTTGTCAGCCATGTGTTTATATCTTTCGCCCATTTTTTTCAAATTGATTTGAACCAAACTGAGGGAGAAACCCAACCTAAAAATTGTGACTTATCAGTTTACTCCTGTCTACGGTTTTTCAAGGCAA
Source organism: Bufo gargarizans (assembly GCF_014858855.1). Taxonomy (NCBI): domain Eukaryota; kingdom Metazoa; phylum Chordata; class Amphibia; order Anura; family Bufonidae; genus Bufo; species Bufo gargarizans. The sequence continues at coordinate 408,803,714 of NC_058081.1, read as the reverse complement.
ACTCAGCCAAAGACAAAAATGAAGACCACTCTTCCTGATTCTCGGAGACAAAACACCTCAAATTAGTCTCCAGATTCTGGTTAGTGCACTCAATGTGTCCATTCGACTGAGGGTGAAAAGCCAAAGAGAAAGACAACTGAACTCCCAGACGAGTACAGAATGCCCTCCAGAACCTATGGTATAAAGTGTGCCTGCCATCTTACTGAAGCGGTCTACCACCACCAACAGTCTTCCCAGAAGAGCTAGGTAAATCAGTGATGAAGTGCATGGACAAATGTGTCCAAGGACGGGATGGAATGGATAAAGGAAGAAGAGATCCTGAAGGCCGAGTATAAGTCACCTTGGCACGTGCATAGGTCTAAGCTGCCACATAGCCCTCCACACTTTTACGTTAACCTGGCCACCAGAATCTCTGAGAAATAAGATCTACAGTGGATCTGCTCCCAGGGTGTTCCGCAAGGACAATATCATGATTCTCCTTGAACACCTTGTGTTGAAGCCCAGAATGAACAAACTACCTCCCTAGAAGACAGGAATCGGGACACCTCCGCCTCAAGTTCAGGATAAAGGGCGGATACCACCACCCCATCACCCAAAATCGGAGCAGGATCCTCCGAATCCCCCCAGGAAAGCTACTCGACAAAGCATCTGCTCTGACGTTTTTGGCCCCAGGGCGATAAGTGACCGCAAAATTTAATCTGGTAAAAAAACTATTGTAACACCCCAGAGTTGTTACTAAACTCTTCTACCCCGCTACAATCTCTTAAGAGCCTTGTCATCTCATGTAATTTCACATAATATCCTCACAGATGTGCATTCTAAACCTTGTCAAATGTATAACTGTATAATCAACTTGGTAAAGGAGGAGAGCAAATCAACTCGGTAAACGAGGAGAGCATTTTTAAAAGAAGAAAAACTACCACAAGAGGACACAGTTTTAAATTAGAGGGGCAAAGGTTTAAAAGTAATATAAGGAAGTATTACTTTACTGAGAGAGTAGTGGATGCATGGAATAGCCTTCCTGCAGAAGTGGTAGCTGCAAATACAGTGAAGGAGTTTAAGCATGCATGGGATAGGCATAAGGCTATCCTCTTATAATAGATAGGACCAGGGACTATTCATAGGATTCAGATATATTGGGCAGACTAGATGGGCCAAATGGTTCTTATCTGCCGACACATTCTATGTTTCTATGTTTCTATTGTTGCAATTTTCATGTTTCCCAGCAGGTGGCAGCAATGTTCTGGTAAGGACTTGGGGTCAGTTTAGTGTTCCTAGGCTGGAATTCAAGTTTAGCTCCCCCCTCTGTGAGCAGAGTGGGTTGCGCCCACATCCTGCCTCATGGGTGGAGAAGGACATTAGTCAGTGTGCCAGCCACACCTGCTAGGGGAAGCTCTGTGCGTGAAGGAGCTCTCAGATATAGGGAATCAAGCCAGGATCTTGAGACATTGATCATCATCCCCAGCCTGAGCCCTTCAGCCTCAGCTGGTTAAAGCAAGCAGACAAACTCCAGAATTCCAGGAAGAAACCATACCCTGTGAAGATAACTGAGTCAAGTTCCAGAGACCCAGGAGAAGCCATATTCCTCCTCAGCTAGTCAGTCCCCATACAGTAGAAGATAGTGTAGAAGCCAAATTCCTGCCACATTACAAAGCTACAATGCAGACGTCCTTTCCTGCAAGCTCCAGGTACGTGAGAGAGCAGAAGCATTAATTCCTGCCAACCATTGCCAATACCTGCTGGGACCTAAGACTAAAAGCTGTATCTTGCTTGGATGAAAGCTACCATCAGTAAAGACAAGTGTGAACTTTACCCAAGGTCTCAATTACTGCTGCAAATTCCTCCTGGAGCCAGGATCCAGGAGTCCAGCTGTACCCAGGTAGGAGACACCATTGACACTATTACCACTACCATACAGAGACATTGCACCACTCTGGCATTCCTAACCTTGGGCGTGAGTTATAACATCTTGGAGGGCCCTATGACAATACCCTGCGCACGCTGCAATTGGCATCACAAACAAAACTATAGACTATTCTACCCATATCCTGACCCACTGCATAATTTGGCGTCCATGTAACTGTACCACGGTCCTGCTCATTGCAAAAGTGGCGTCACTGGAACAGGATTGGAGTGAATTGTGTGCCTATCCCTGCTACAACAGAACCGGATCCAATTTGTGCCAACAGGATGAAATTGCATGTTTATCAGTACTGCAAGACCTAAGAATTGTGCCAAAACCCAAGAAATTTACTTTATTGCCTTGTTGCTGTGCCAGAAAGCGCTAAAACATGTGCACCAGCACTCCAAGGGTTAATTCACCATATTCACATAATGACGCTGCTTCTTCATGCCCTTCAGAAGCAGGGAAACTTAAAGGGGTTGTCCGCGTTCAGAGCTGAACCCGGACATACCGTTATTTTCACCCCGGCAGCCCCCCTGAGCCTAGCATCGGAGCATCTCATGCTCCGATGCGCTCCAGTGCCCTGCGCAAGATCGCGCAGGGCACGGGCTCTTTTGTTTTTAATAACACACTGCCGGGCGGTAACTTCCGCCCGGCAGTGTGTTCGGTGACGTCACCGGCTCTGAGGGGCGGGCTTTAGCTCTGCCCTAGCCGTTGTACTGGCTAGGGCAGCGCTAAATCCCGCCCATCAGTGCCGGTGACGTCACCGGGGTTCCTGTCAGCCCCATGGAGAGCCCGGTACGTCACCGGAACTCTGAAAAATGCCTTTGCCCTGCGCGATTTAGCGCAGGGCAAAGGAGAGCATCGGAGCATGAACTGCTCCGATGCTCATGTCAGGGGGGCTGCTGGGGGGAAAATGGAGGGCTGTCCAGGTTCAGCTCTGAACCTGGACAACCCCTTTAAGAACGCCGAAGAACGCCCTCTCAAGAGCGTGAAAATGCCGAATATGCCCCCCCTAGAAGCGGGAAACCTAAATCCTGCCCACCAAAAACTCTGCGCTACAAGCCCAGGGAGTGAAGTCATGGTAGGAGCAGTCATGCACCCTGAGGCCCAGGCCCGGTCCAAAGCTGCCCCTGCATCATGCCCAGTGGACTCTGATACCCCTGGTAGGCCCAAGCCAGCCCTGCCACGCACACATGCTGGTGTGGCGGAGGCGGCCTGAGCTACCACTCTGCCGCCCAGAAGAGAGAGCCCCAGGCCAAGCCACCTTCACCTGGAGGTCCCACTAGAGATAACCAACCTCACTACCAAGGCAGTACCAGAAACCGCCACAAGAGGTCAGTGGAGCTCCATCACAGCAGCTGCAGCCACCTACATCATGCCTCTAACTACTGCCATAATGGAGTCAGAGAAGGACTGCCCTGTGGCCATTGTCATTGCCACTAGAGACTTTCAACCGCTGCAACAACAGCGAAGAAAACTCCCAGTCCCTCCAGCAGGCCATCCGCCAGGCGGATTTTACCACTCTTGCCCCTGACTACTGGAGTAGCAGAGCCAGAAAAGAGAAAGTCTGTGACTATCATTCCTGCCACTACAGAAATCTCTGGGCCTACTACTACTACTGCTACTGCTACTGTACAGCCTGAACCCATCAAACAGGAGCACTGCCCTGAGGTGTGTGAAGATAAGGAGGAATCTACTGATACTGCTCCATGCACTCCGGAACCACCACAGATTCCAGAGCTTCTTGCTATGAAAGACCAAGGGTCTATCCTTTATTGCTGTCCTGTGAACCTGTCACCTGCCAGGAAAAGACCAAGGCTTACAGAGGATTTTCCAGAAAAAGGTGATCCTGCAATTCCAAGTTCTGCCACAGAAAGCCACCAGGAGATTGCAGATGGAGTTTCTGCTAGAATTACAGCTTCTGAGAGCACACAGGTTAAATAATGACTTTTGTATCCTCAAATATGGGACCCAGGAGGAAGATTTCCAGACTTTTCTGTGAGGAAAACTACCCACTGTGGAAATTACCCACTACCTTGTGTGGATTACAATTAACTTTTATTGTTCCTGTGGATTACAAGTGACTTATGAACTTATTGTTCCTGTCCACAATCAAGCACTTCAAAGAAAGAAGGACTCAAGTCATTTTTGAGCGCATTATGATAATATTGATTGCACTAATATTTTCATAATGTTTATGCACTAATGTTTTCAAGTTATGTAATGTTTAAGTATAACATGCCCATTGTGTGTATTCTCTTTTAGGTGCATCAATGTGACCTCATTCACTTATTGTGAAATTGCACTTAACTTTTGCACTTAACCAGATATGTAGCAACTTACTCTTGTATGCCTTCCTTTACAGCTCTTGAAGATAGAGAGTGCAGAAGCCAAATTCCTGCCACATTACAGAGCTACAAAGCAGACGTCCTTTCCTGCAAGCTCTAGGTATATGAGAGGGCAGAAGCATAAATTCCTGCCAACCATTGCCAATACCTGCTGGGACCTAAGACTAAAGTTGTATCTTGCTTGGATGAAAGCTACCATCATTAACCACTTCAGCCCCGCTAGCTGAAACCCCCTTCATGACCAGAGCACTTTTTACACTTTGGCACTACACTCCTTTCACCGTTTATCGCTCGATCATGCAACTTACCACCCAAATGAATTTTACCTCCTTTTCTTCTCACTAATGGAGCTTTCATTTGGTGGTATTTTATTGCTGCTGACATTTTTACTTTTTTTGTTATTAAAATTTTGCAAAAAAAAACCGACATCCATATATAAATTTTTCGCTAACTTTATAGTTCTACATGTCTTTGATAAAAAAAAATAAATGTTTGGGCAAAAAAAAAAAATGGTTTGGGTAAAAGTTATAGCGTTTACAAACTATGGTACAAAAATGTGAATTTCCGCTTTTTGAAGCAGCTCTGACTTTCTGAGCACCTGTCATGATTCCTGAGGTTCTACAATGCCCAGACAGTAGAAAAACCCCACAAATGACCCCATTTCGGAAAGTAGACACCCTAAGGTATTCGCTGATGGGCATAGTGAGTTCATAGAACTTTTTATTTTTTGTCACAAGTTAGCGGAAAATGATGATGATTTTTTATTTTTATTTTTTTCTTATAAAGTCTCATATTCCACTAACTTGCGACAAAAAATAAAAAATTCTAGGAACTCGCCATGCCCCTCACGGAATACCTTGGGGTGTCTTCTTTCCAAAATGGGGTCACTTGTGGGGTAGTTATACTGCCCTGGCAATTTAGGGGCCCAAATGTGTGAGAAGAACTTTGCAATCGAAATGTGTAAAAAATGACCGGTGAAATCCGAAAGGTGCACTTTGGAATATGTGCCCCTTTGCCCACCTTGGCTGCAAAAAAGTGTCACACATGTGGTATCGCCGTACTCAGGAGAAGTTGGGGAATGTGTTTTGGGGTGTCATTTTACATATACCCATGCTGGGTGAGAAAAATATCTTGGTCAAATGCCAACTTTGTATAAAAAAATTGGAAAAGTTGTCTTTTGCCAAGATATTTCTCTCACCCAGCATGGGTATATGTAAAATGACACCCCAAAACACATTCCCCAACTTCTCCTGAGTACGGCGATACCACATGTGTGACACTTTTTTGCAGCCAAGGTGGGCAAAGGGGCACATATTCCAAAGTGCACCTTTCGGATTTCACCGGTCATTTTTTACACATTTCGATTGCAAAGTTCTTCTCACACATTTGGGCCCCTAAATTGCCAGGGCAGTATAACTACCCCACAAGTGACCCCATTTTGGAAAGAAGACACCCCAAGGTATTCCGTGAGGGGCTTGGCGAGTTCCTAGAATTTTTTATTTTTTGTCGCAAGTTAGTGGAATATGAGACTTTGTAAGGAAAAAAGAAAAAAAAAAGAAAAATCATAATTTTCCGCTAACTTGTGACAAAAAATTCTAGGAACTCGCCGTGCCCCTCACGGAATACCTTGGGGTGTCTTCTTTCCAAAATGGGGTCACTTGTGGCGTAGTTATACTGCCCTGGCAATTTAGGGGCCCAAATGTGTAAGAAGTACCTTGCAATCAAAATCTGTAAAAAATGGCCTGTGAAATCCATAAGGTGCACTTTGGAATATGTGCCCCTTTGCCCACCTTGGCTGCAAAAAAGTGTCACACATCTGGTATCGCCGTACTCAGGAGAAGTTGGGGAATGTGTTTTGGGGTGCCATTTTACATATAACCATGCTGGGTGAGAGAAATATCTTGGCAAAAGAAAACTTTTCCCATTTTTTTATACAAAGTTGGCATTTGACCAAGATATTTTTCTCACCCAGCATGGGTATATGTAAAATGACACCCCAAAACACATTGCCCAACTTCTCCTGAGTACGGCGATACCACATGTGTGACACTTTTTTGCAGCCTAGATGCGCAAAGGGGCCCAAATTCCTTTTAGGGGGGCATTTTTAGACATTTGGATCCCAGACTTCTTCTCACACTTTCGGGCCCCTAAAAAGCCAGGGCAGTATAAATACCCCACATGTGACCCCACTTTGGAAAGAAGACACCCCAAGGTATTCAATGAGGGGCCTGGCGAGTTCCTAGAATTTTTATTTTTTTTGCATAAGTTAGCGGATATTGATTTCTTTTTTTGTTTTTTTCTCACAAAGTCTCACTTTCCGCTAACTTAGGACAAAAAATTAAATCTTTCATGGACTCAATATGCCCCTCATGGAATACCTTGGGGTGTCTTCTTTCCGAAATGGGGTCACATGTGGGGTATTTATACTGCCCTGGCTTTTTAGGGGCCCTAAAGCGTGAGAAGAAGTCTGGAATATAAATGTCTAAAAATGTTTACACATTTGGATTCCGTGAGGGGTATGGTGAGTTCATGTGAGATTTTATTTTTTGACACAAGTTAGTGGAATATGAGACTTTGTAAGAAAAAACAAAAACAAACAAAAAATTTCCGCTAACTTGGGCCAAAAAAATGTCTGAATGGAGCCTTACAGGGGGGGTGATCAATGACAGGGGGGTGATCAATGACAGGGGGGTGATCAATGACAGGGGGGTGATCACCCATATAGACTCCCTGATCACCCCCCTGTCATTGATCACCCCCCTGGTAAGGCTCCATTCAGACGTCCGTATAATTTTTACGTATCCATGGATCGGATCCGCAAAACACATGCGGACGTCTGAATGGAGCCTTACAGGGGGGTGATCAATGACAGGGGGGTGATCACCCATATAGACTCCCTGATCACCCCCCTATCACTGATCACCCCCCCTGTAAGGCTCCATTCAGATGTCCGCATGATTTTTATGGATCCATGGATACATGGATCGGATCCACAAAACACATGCGGACGTCTGAATGGAGCCTTACAGGGGGGTTATCAATGACAGGGGGTGATCAGGGTGATCACCCCCCTGTCACTGATCACCCCCCCTGTAAGGCTCCATTCAGATGTCCGCATGATTTTTACGGATCCATGGATACATGGATCGGATCCACAAAACACATGCGGACGTCTGAATGGAGCCTTACAGGGGGGTGATCAATGACAGGGGGGGGGATCAGGGAGTGTATATGGGCGATCACCCGCTGTCATTGATCACCCCCCTGTAAGGCTCCATTCAGACGTCCGTATGCGTTTTGCGGATCCGAGCCATGTATCCGTGGATCCGTAAAAATCATACGGACGTCTGAACGGAGCCTGACAGGGGGGTGATCAATGACAGGGGGTGATCAGGGAGTGTATATGGGTGATCACCCGCCTGTCATTGATCACCCCCCTGTAAGGCTCCATTCAGACGTCCGTATGCGTTTTGCGGATCCGATCCATGTATCCGTGGATCCGTAAAAATCATACGGACGTCTGAACGGAGCCTGACAGGGGGGTGATCAATGACAGGGGGGTGATCAGGGAGTTTATATGGGGTGATCATGGGTGATCAGGGGTTCATAAAGGGTTAATAAGTGACGGGGGGGGGTGTAGTGTAGTGTAGTGTAGTGTAGTGTAGTGTAGTGTTTGGTGCGACTTTACTGACCTACCTGTGTCCTCTGGTGGTCGATCCTAACAAAAGGGACCACCAGAGGACCAGGTAGGAGGTATATTAGACGCTGTTATGAAAACAGCGTCTAATATACCTGTTAGGGGTTAAAAAATTCGGATCTCCAGCCTGCCAGCGAGCGATCGCCGCTGGCAGGCTGGAGATCCACTCGCTTACCTTCCGTTCCTGTGTGCGCGCGTTCACAGGAAATCTCGCGTCTCGCGAGATGACGCGTATATGCGTCCAGGAGGAGTAAAGCAACCACCTCCCGGACGCATATCTGCGTTAGGCGGTCGGGAGGTGGTTAAAGACAAGTTTGAACTTTACCCAAGGTCTGGATCTCAATTACTGCTGCAAATTCCTCTGGTACTCCTACTAGCACCACACTTAGTTTATTGCAAGTGAGCCAGGATCCAGGAGTCCAGCTGTACCCAGGTAGGAGACACTGTTGACACTATTACCACTACCATACAGAGACATTACACCACTCTGGCATTCCTAACCTTGGGCGTGAGTTATAACATCTTGGAGGGCCCTGTGACAAAACCCTGCGCACGCTGCAATTGGCGTCACGAACAAAACAATAGACTATTCTACCCATATCCTGACCCACTGCATAATTTGGCTTCCGTGTAACCGTACCACGGTCCTGCTCATTGCACAATGACCATCTGGCCTGCCTTGGGTTCAGACACTTTGCTGATTGCAGGTAAGCCAGTTTCTTATGGTCAGTAATTGCTGTAATGGGATGATTTGCGCCTTCTAACCAAGTGCGCCATTCTTCAAAGGCCAATTTAATGGCCAGCAACTCTCTATTACCAACATCATAATTTTGTTTTGGCAGAAGAGAGTGTTTTTAGAAAATAAAGCACAAGGGCGCCATTTGCTAGGAGAGGGACCCTGCGACAACACTGCTCCAACTCCCACTTGTGACACATCAACCTCCACAATGAAAGGTTGAGACACATCTGGTTGCACCAAAATGGGAGCAGAAGCGAAACATTCCTTTATTGCAGAAAAGGCATGTAATGCCTCTTCCGACCAGACTGAAACTTCCACACCTTCCTTGGTCATATCAATCAAAGTCTTGACAATAGTGGAATCATTCAGGATACATTTTCTGTAGTAATTCCCAAAAACCACATCAGCTTTTTCTGATTCTCAGGTTGATCCGAGTCTAATACTGCGCGGACCTTTTCGGGATCCATCCGAAAACCTGAGGAAGAAAGCAAGTAACCCAGGAACTGCAGCTCCTGAACAGCAAACACACATTTTTCCAACTTGGCATACAACTTATTCTCTCGGAGGATCAATAATACTTGTTTTAAATGATTCTGATGAGTCTCCATATCGGGCGAGTAAATTAGTATGTCATCGAGGTAAATAACAACAAACCTCCCCACCAAATGATGAAAAATTTCATTGTTAAAGTGCTGAAAGTGCTTAAACGGCATGACCAAGTTCTCGAAGTGGCCCTCAGGGGTATTAAAAGCCATCTTCCATTCATCCACCTCCCTGATTCTTATCAGATTATAAGCCCCTCTTAAAACCAACTTAGCTCCCAGAAATCTAAACACAGTCTAAGGCACCCATTATTTTATTTTTTAACAAAAAAGAGCCGGCAGCCACAGGTGACTTAGATGGTCTAATATGCCCTTTTGCCAAACTCTCGGTAATATACTCTTGCATAGCTACTCTTTCGGGTTGAGAAAGATTATATAACCGAGACCATGGCAATTTAGCTCCGGGAAAAGGATTGACCGGACAATCATACTCTCGGTGAGGGGGGGGGGGGGGGGGGTAGCCTGATCTCCACCCTCCAGAGAATACGTCCGAAAAATCAGAAAGAAATGGAGGTAACACCTTACTAGATACCACTGAAAGTGATGTGCCAAGGCAGTTGTCCATACAGAAATCACGCAAATTAATGATCTGTCTTGCTTGCCTCTATGGTAGGATTATGTCTGATCAACCATGGTAAATCTAGCACTAGATGAGCAGGCAAACCCTTCAGCACAAACAAGAAATGGAATCCACATGAGAATCACCCACCCTCAAATGAATATCCTGCACCATATGAGTCAGACACTTTTTTGCGATAGAGGAGCGGAATCAATAGCAAGCACAGATATCCCTTTGTTGAATGCGCTTGTTTTAAAACCATGACTCTGAACAAATTGATAATCAACAAGGTTAACCCCTGCACCACTGTCAACAAATATTTCAAATTCAATATTTTCGGAGTCTAGCCCCACCATGGCAGACAGGAAAAATCGGCTACTACAGGTAAAAGACAAAAATGCCTTCTCTGACTCCCCATCCACGCTACCAAGAAGAAGAGAACTAGATCTATTAGAACCTTTTTTTTTTTTTTTTTTTTTTTTTTCTCCTTCCCTCACCTCAAGGTTTAATGTAAGGACAAACGTTAATAAAATGTCTTTCTTTTCCACAGAAGAAATAAAGTCTCTCTGAACCCTGAGGTTCCAGGTCCTGAAGAGACCTGTCCCAACTGCATAGGCTGATCACCAGACACTAGCTTAAGTGACTCAGTACCCCGAGGGACAGAAGAGATTGTTAACCCATATGATAGTGCATCCTGAGAGAGGGGAACCTTGCATCTCTCTCTTAGGCGTCTATCAATCCGTACGGCAAGGGACATAACCGCCTCCAAAGAATCAGGGTTTTCATGGAATGCCAGAGCGTCTTTTAGTCTCTCAGACAGCCTGTTACAGAACTGACTACGGAGTGCTGGGTCATTCCACTCTGAATCAGTCGACAAACCCCTAAATTAAGGACAATATGACTCTACAGAACGTTCTCCCTGACTCAAGCTACGCAGCTTAGATTCGGGCAGAGAAACCCAGTCTGGGTCATCATAAATAAGGCCCAAGGCTCTGAAAAATTCAACCAATCAGAAGGATAGGGAACCGATCGGTAGTGAAAAGGCCCAGGACTGAGCATCATCTTTCAGCAGAGAAATAATAATCCCCACTCTTTGATTCTTGTCCCCAGAGGAGATCAGGCACAGACGAAAATACAATTTAAAGGATTCTCTGAAACAAACAAAATCATTACTTCCCCCAGAAAACCTATCTGGGAGGGCAACCTTAGGTTTCCACTGGCTGAACCAGACACCTGAGAATCCTGAAATTGTGCAACAGAATGACGGAGGACAACTACCTCCAAAGGCAATCCCTGCATGTGATCTACTAGTACATTAACAGCATCCATATCTGCACAGAGCAAGGAAAATAAGGGCAGTTGTTAATGTCATGGTAAGTGGGGAAAGGAAGAACACCAAATAAACAAACTACAACAGTAACACAGACTAGGCCCCAAAGCTAGTGAGGAGGGGGATTTAACCTCCTTGTTATCCCTGAGCCTCTCCCTGACTGGTCACAGTATGAGCTAATCCTAATGGTGGAAGAACTCATACACAGGAACCTAAGACCTTCTGAAACGGTCACAAACCCTAAATTAGGGAGCGTGGAGGAGACTGCTGGGACCTTCCACCGTGAAGGGACCAGCATCTCCCTGAGACCTAGACACAACACACACACAAAGTAGAAACAGGAGGACTTAGCTTGAGATGAGTAAGAAGCAAGAGACCCTATAACAACCAGCTTAGAACTCCAGAAGGAAATAACCGCAAGGTCTGCAGTGAGAGGTGGGCTTAAATAGAGCTACTAAACAGCAAATAAGCAGAACCTGTGGAGAGGTGAGATCCTGCCCACAACAACAGACAGCAAGGAAAAACAGAAAGACCTGTCAGACACATGTGCTGCAAGTCTATCTGATCTTCTCAGACCTCTCACAGGGCAGGCAGTGAAAGTAAGATTGCATATACCTTGATCGCCTTATTTCAGTGGCCGACAAGGCTCTGACAAGGCAGATTTTTGAGCAGGACTTCCCTCCTGCGAGTTCTTTACAGATCTCAGTACAGTGAGAAGTGAGTACTGCGGTGTCTACGTCAGTGTCTATCTATTTCTCGTGATGCTTCTCTGCTTGGGTTGATACCTGATAGGGTGGTCCAGGGTGTATAGTGGTGTTGTGTTCTGTGCTACTGCATTCTGTGCATGTCACACTGACTTTTACAGTTCCTGGCAAAGTGCGATGTTGTAGCGCGGCACCTGAAGCAGATTTTGTTTTCTTTGAGGAATTCTTTGCAGTCCTCTAAAGACTTCTCCCTGAAGGCTCTGCATTTTAGTAGAGGATGTGGTTTCTTGTGCAGGGGGCATTCCTTAGTAAGATCTTTGAGTTTGTTCTCTTCTTGAGATTACTTAAACAACCTGTAAGGAGAACCTGTGGAGGCAATGTTAGTTTTGTGGACTGCACTGGTGTTTTGAGGTTTGACACCAGGGATAGTGGGACATGACAATGTAAAGTCAAAACTGGGATCCTTTCTAAACCTTGCCTGTTGAGTAACAAAGTCTACAAACACCACAAAGGGGGGAAAATGGTACATTATGAACCTGCCTAAAATGAAAAGCATGCGCGATCCACTTCTTCTGTAGGTTATAAGGGCGTTTTTGGACAATCGGGTTGACACCTCTGGCGGTGTCCAGGAATGCTAGCCCTGGCAGATCTCCTTCTGTCTGAGTAACCTGTACCTCTAATAACAAGTCACTGAGTTCCCTGAGCTTCTGGTGACCCCTATCCACTATTCTGGGAAAATTATCAATTCTCCTAAATAAAGCATTTTCTATTGCTTCTGTTGACCCATAACACTCATCAAGTCTTTCCCACACTATCTTTAGGCCTTTGCCAGGATAGTTTATGTTAATGTCTCTGATTCTTTTGGAGTGTTCAGCAGACTCTCTACCAAACCGCTTTACCACGAGATGTAACTCCTCACTATAGGAAAGAACTAAGTCTCTTATGGCATTCTGGAAGGAGGCTTGCCATGCCCTATAGTTCTCGGGGCGATCTGTGAACTGTATAAGTAACCATCTCCCGTTTAACAAAGAACTTAGCGTCCATGGCGGCCTGGTTAGCGCAAATGCTACCAGTTGTGTTGTTGTTATGCTGCATGTGTGGTGTATCACCATACCTTTTAGGGGTGGTCCCGACGCGAAGGGTGTCCCTTTAAGATGAAGCAAAAGTTGTAACTTTTGATCTATAGGGCGGTAGTTGTGGTCAGCATTGTATTGTCACATACAGTCCTGCTGGAGGTACTGTGGTTCAAGGTAGGATCTTTGGCACTCTGTATAAGCTGGCTGATATACTGGATCACAGTCATCTTCGGTCTTGGGATGCTGATGGATGTATTCTGAGACACGCTGTGTTGGATCTTGTTCATCTAGGTCTGGCCCCAGTTCTTGGCTGTGTTTCTTGGATTTGGGAAACTCCAAGGTTTCTAGGAACTCTGCTTTGGCTACTGCGGCTGCTGCTTCTTTCTCTGTGGCAAGTTTTTCCAGCTTGCAGGTATGCTGTCTCTTCTTACAGTGAGGCTTGTAGGCATGCTTTCTTTTCCCTTTGCAGGTGTGCTGTCTCTTTTCCAGTGACTCTTGCAGGCTTGTTCTCTCTTTTACCTTTGACGCTTGTAGGCATTGTGGGGAACCGTACCCACTTGACCAGTGTACAGAGGCAGGGACACCAAAACGTTCAACAAAAGTCCTCTTTATTTAGGCTTTTTCATCAAAAGTACAGCCAGTACATCCGGATCGCATCCGGGTCAAGCAGTCGTAGCACACTCTGACATTGTTACCTCACACTGTCTGCCTTTCCTCCAGACTGAGACACACCTAATATCCAGCAGCATGATTAAACAGGATCCCTGGACATGAGCATGCCTCAAGTCCTGGATTGGAACCTGGGGAACAGGCACCCTCCAAACACATTGCCTGTTCCCAGTAAAAGCCCGCCCTGAACTAGCTGAACCAGCTACACTATCTATTTTCTGTGTCCACCAGCTTAGTGGACACCTAGACTAGGGCTTTTACTCCACCAAGGCTGGGCACCTTGGTGGCACATTCCTGGTAAGCAAGCCGCTTTAGAATGCTTCCTGCAACATTCTGGGTGACACATATCTCCCCTCATAGATGACTCCTGTCACCGCCTCACAGCGCATTCTCTCTTTCTTTAGTTGCATCTCTTGTGCAGCCTTTTCTTTTATTGATGACTTGCTAGAGCAACTTGCTCCTGTATGATGATGCCTGGCTAGCGGACGTTTCGTGCCTTTTGCTGGCTGCTTAATGTCTCTGTGCCGATTCAGTCTATGTAGAAACAGAATTGAGCGTGGTCTGAATCATTTTGCATTTGTTGGGGCCCACACTCTCACTTCTTGTGACTGTGTGGCAGCCGCTGCAATCTTATACGCAAGATCGCGTTTATGGTGGTGGCTCCGTGTAGTCAGATCCACTATCTTTGATGACTAGCATCTGTTTTACTGTTTTGTCTTCATACACGTTCACACAGTACGCAGTCTGACATTCAGCATAAACCATTCCTGTCTTCCAAATAAGAGGACTGTTTATTGTAGTCTGACTTGTTTATTGGTCAACTGGCATAACATCTATCAGCAGAAAGCATAGAACAGTATGTTTTATAACATTACATTAGCACTGAGCATATGTCCAAAATGGCTGCCTATAACGGTTACAACTTCTTCCCTTAGTTAACACTACAACTACTTGAACAGCTCTGCATGACATACTGTCCCTATGTCTTACACATCACATATCAGTCATATGCGGTGTCTAGTCTTGACTGAACTTGCAATTTGCATTTGGGTTCTCTAAGAATTCCATAATGGATTCCGTTACCACGTACCATAACGGAATTCTATGACAGCATTCCGTTATAATAGAAGTCTATGCTGGCCATAGACTTCTGTTATGACGGAATGCTTTTTATAGGATTCCGGGGTGCATGCCATCATAGAATTCCATTATGGTCCGTGGTAATGGATTCCATTGCGGAATTCTTAAGACAACCCAAATGCAAATTGCCCGTTCAGTCAACACTAGACACAGCAGATGACTGATGTGTGATCCGGAGATAGGAGCGGGCCCAGACGTGGGAACCACACTTATCTGACATTGATATGCCATAGATGTCCCAGATGCGTGATGTATTTTATTGACATCATAGGGGCAGTCTCACTTTACATCGCTGACCGCTTCTAAAAGGGCGCAGCGTATTAGTCGAGGAGCTAAGACTAAAAGCAGTGACACTGGTGAGTGAAATCCCTGTTCACTGCTCATTCCTCTGCCCAGGCCTCATTACATGGTGTGGGACAGTGGGGCCACAAGGAGCCATTACTATAATGTATGGAGGTAACACAGAGATGTTATACTGTATAAGTCCCATACAGTTTAATGTCTCCTTGTTGCTCCATACAGTATACAGTAATGTCTCCCTGTAGCCCCCATTCTATGGGGCAACAAGGAGACATTATACTGCACTGGAGTTACAAGTTGTAGCCCCAGGGGTGGATTATCAATGTACCCTACTGGGAAACTTTCTGGTGGGCAGATTGTCTATAGCAGTGTTTCCCAACCAATGTGCCTCCAGCTGTTGCAAAACTACAACTCCCAGCATGCCCGGAAAGCCTTTGGCTGTGCGGGCATGCTGGGAGTTGTAGTTTTGCAACAGCTGGAGGCACACTGGTTGGGAAACACTGGTCTATAGTATGTTGTGGGCCAGCATCACCTTCCTTTTACACATTCTCATTATAAGATTACAGCAGGGCTGGTGGTGGCCGCAATGTGTATTGTACAGAGGGTGCGACGGCAGGACATAAATCACTACTCTGACATCTGGATGTCAAAGGACCTGTGCCTCATCCCAGCGTCAGCACGACTGATGCTGTGTCGTCCTCCCTACATCCCCTGCTCCAGGACACAGGCCAGAAGAGGCTGCTATATGTATGTGCGGAACGGCACTCAGGTGAATTTTGCCAGCCATTTTACAATGAGGGGGTTTGGGGGTTGCACATTAGGGTGACCACTATAGGGACATTATTGTGACCATTATGGGGTTATTACATCAGTCGGAGGGGTATTGCTGTGGCCGCTATAGGGACATTACTGGGGGCAGGGGAGGGCATTGCTGTGACCATTTTTGGGGCAGGGGGGCATTACTGTTGCCACTATAGGGACATTCCTGGACGGCAAGGGGGTGGACATTACTGGGGCACTATTATTACTGATGCCACTGTGGGGCATTATTATTACGGGGGGCATAATACAATACATAATAATACTGAGGGCATTATTATTACATGAGGTAGCATTTTTAATACTAGGGGCACTGTGGGACTATTATTATTACTAGGGGAATTATAGGTGCCACTTTGTTGCTGGGGGCAGGCATTATTGTCACTGGGGGCATTACTATTTTTACAGTATATTATTTGGGGGCATTGGGGCACCATGGTGAGGAGGATGATGGAAATTTGAGGACTCTAAGATGTCTGTGTGTCAAACTCTGCAGAGGTGGAACATGGTTTGAAGATTCAACATGTGCTGTCTGGTCCTAACAGAGAAGATAAGGAAAAAGAATGTCTACATCAGAGGAGACATAACTGGATGTAAGAGATATGTGACGCTGTATTCTCCTGTATGTATGGTAATGCTGAAAGACCTGTCCGAATGCTGAAGGAAGGGCTTTCTCTGTGCTGTTTCCTGTGTTTTAACTCTTCATCCCCTTTAGCCATATCTTAAATGGAGACAAGTGGAGGAAGACGACAGGACGTGGCAGTTGACAATTGCCACCACAGAGAGACAGCTTCTAGAGAGGTTATTTTATTCTTCTGGAGCAG
Organism: Bufo gargarizans; assembly: GCF_014858855.1. Taxonomy (NCBI): domain Eukaryota; kingdom Metazoa; phylum Chordata; class Amphibia; order Anura; family Bufonidae; genus Bufo; species Bufo gargarizans. The sequence continues at coordinate 408,787,001 of NC_058081.1, read as the reverse complement.
TATATTGTGCTGCACTGAGCCAAATAAAAAATTGCGGCATAATATACTGCTATGGCATTTCTGGCTCCATCTACTTGAGTTGACCCTGCCTACTCATGTTGGGCCCACTCACAACACAGGGCCCCTTTGTTTTTTTCCAGGGCCAGTTTTAATTCCCAATTAGCCCTGTGTAGCCCACTGTTATACAGTTTAATGTCTACTTGTAGATCCCATACAGTATAATGTCTTCTTTTGGCACCAAATGTTTTTTCTTCTGAATAGTTATTTATCGCTATATAGAGATATGGCAATAAATCTCTTAATATTGTTATTGTAGGAATATTTTTGATATCGCCCAACTCTATATAAGCACACATTTGCTTTCTACCAGTCATTTGACACTGTACCTGTCCCTAGAGCATCTGTAAAAATTATGAACAGGGGCACAGCAATAACTGGACTGAGTTATTTAATAACTCTTGGGTGTAATCCATCTGGACCTGGAGCTAATTTACCTTATTTAACTTATCTTGGACCATACCTACCGTTAACCAACTGAGTGTATTACTGGATGTACTAACAGCCCTGACACCACCGATATCAGCTCCTTTCTTTTCTTTTGTATATACAGAGCTAAAAAAAACATTTAGTAACTCTGTCTTTCCCCTATATTCAGTGACCATCCCCCATTTACCATTATTTAGGGTCCCTACCTGCTCAAACTTTGTTTTTTTAGCACTTATATTATTCTGTCTCAGCATCAGTTGTACCTGCGACAAGCTTCTTGTAGACCCAGTCTGTAAGGATGTATGCGGCAGGTTGAATGATGACTTTAACAGATAGCCTACTCAATGAATAAAGACTCCAGAGGTAATTTCCAATGCTTCAAGGTAGCAAGGATATGAACATAGAGGCTTTTTCATAGGTACATTTCTAATGAAGTTACACAGCTCCCTCACTCTGCAGTCTCTTCACAACAACTATACAAAATGGAGTTACAGCAGGAAATGGAGGGTGGGAACAACCAACTAGCCAGAAACAGCAGGGGTGTAAGGATCATACCAAATAATATAGTAACATGTAATAACAACTGCTAGACAGTAAAAGCTGCGTGGCAGCACATATATATTTAAATAATTTTGGGGGGATTCGTTTTGCTCTCTTTTATCACTTAACACTTGCTGACCTCAACCCAGGGAAATTGTCCATTTTAAAATTCAGTGTTTTTTGTTCTCCCAGCCTTAGAAATTACCAGATCCAACAGAGCATTTTCTACAAACTTGCCCAAAAAGTGGTCTTGTAGCAAGTATATCCCATTATTACCACTGTACCAGCCTGTGCAGCCCGCTCTATTTGGTTATACAGCTGAACTTCTATCTGTTGGTACGTTGTCCATTCTTTGCTCTCCATGAGTCAAATTTTTCCTTTATAACGTATCTCTGTGTAGTAACCACTTTTTGTTTTGGATCACAATCACTGATGGAAATCACTGACCAAACACTGACTGTGTGAAAGCAGCCTCAACACATTAAAATCAATGGATACGTGCCCTGTCCATGGAGAACACAGATAGCACACATCTGTCCAGAAATGTCTGATAGGAGCGGGTTTCTTTGACTCTCACCTGTTATTAGAAGGAGGCTCGACTTCTCCAAAGAGGGCTAAGCGGGAAGGGACCTTATTCTCTCAATAAGGTCTTACTTGTAGGCATGTCGATCCGGGCCCTCAGACTACAAGCACAGTGTCCCGAATCTCCAGCCGATAGCTTTACTTTTCGCTGGCATCTTCTCTTCATGGTTATATTGAGCAACCAATACTGGACTGCAGTGCGGCTCCAAATAACATCAGCCAGGCGCACATTAAACCTTTAAGGATTGGCTCCATTGTGCGCCTGGCTTAAGTGCAGTGAGACTGGCCAGCAGTCCCACACTGGTGTCTCCGTATCACAGCAGGAAGCGAGGCTTGTGCTTAGCCCCGCCCCTCACTCAGGCCTAGCATCGGAGGACAAGACCAAGCCCTGCAGGAGAATTTACCCCCCAGATTCCAGAGCTGCTGCCTGTCCTGCTGTCACCAAACTGGAGTGTGAAAAGCCTTTTAAAAAGGGCCTATGCCAGCCCAGCAGCAGCTCCTGCCATTCTGACAACATGGAACAGCAGAAAGTTGTGTTACCACTGCAGGACAGCTTCATGTGAATCCACCACCATCCATGTATAGGACATTATGCTTATGGGACATGTTTATTTGTTAAATAGTATAGATTTCATAAAAAAAAAAAAAAAAAGAAGCTGTATATGTACTATTAGCAGAGGCTGGGTGTGCGCTGCTAGCGGAGGCTGGGTGTGCGCTGCTAGCGGAGGCTGGGTGTGCGCTGCTAGCGGAGGCTGGGTGTGCGCTGCTAGTGGAGGCTGTGTATATACAGTATACTGTGAGCGGAGAAGCTGCGTATGCATATATACTGTGAGTGGAGGATGACTTCCGATTGCTATTTTAAAATGTTTTTTTAAGAAGCAGAAGTGATTACCAAATTCATTCACCAAAGTTTCACATGACTTTGGCTGAAATGAATATTGCCTCTGTGGAGACAATACATTTTATTGCTGTACGGAGACAGGTCTTCAGACAGCATTAAAACGAAGTGTTTGAACAAATCAACTTCAGATCTATTATCTGAAGCTCGATTCACTGAACACTACAGATAAAATGCATCTCTGTCATAATGGTTGAGGTTCACACTGAATGGCATTGTGGAACACATGTCGCCCCCTAATGGGATGTAACTCAAAGTTTAATGTTGTCTTGTTGTTTATGTCTGTGAAGGTTCTCATTTTTCCAGGTCATGGTATATCTGTAAAGAATAAATCAAGGCAACTGGACTTACTGTAGATTTCTTGAAAATGTTTCACTCGTTCTTCCAACAAGTTTTCTCAATTCTGAGTGACTGTACAAGAATTCTCTGGGAATAAATATGTAACTGAATCAACATCTGGTAATTATACCCAGCATGGGGTCAGAGGTCATTATACCCAGCATGAGGTCAAAGGTGTTGATTCCATTATCCTAATTGGAGTCAGTAGGTGATAATGACCTCCCAGAAAAAGGTGTCAAGACAGCATTGTATGTGGCAGACAACAGATGTCTAACCCCTATGTCTAACTACTACAACAACTAGAAAAGGACAAAATAATTGATCGGGCCATGTATCATCGCCTCTACCCTGGGGAAGCCCCTCCATGTATTTATGGACTTCCTGAGATACATAAGGATGGGACCTCTCTCAGGCCAATTGTCAGCAGCATCAACTCTGTGACCTACAATGTGGCAATATACTTAGCCAGAATCCTAGCGCCCTTGGTTGGAAACACACAACATCACATACAGAACTCTCAGGATTTCACCACCAAAATCCAGAACTTGGTATTGGGCACAGAAGAAACAATGGTCTTCTATGATGTTATATCCCTCTTCACCTGCATACCCATTACAGAGGCAATTGAAACAGTCAGGAAACAGTTGCTACTAGACAACACCTTAGGCTGCAGAACAGAACTTAGCCCAGACCAAGTGTGTGCCTTACTGGACCTTTGTCTGAGTACCATCTACTTCAAGTATAAGGACAAGTTCTACAAGCAAAAACAGTGCTGTGCTATGGGATTGCCAGTCTCGCCTATTGTAGCGAACCTGTATATAGAAGAAGAAGAAAGGAAAACCCTGACCACTTTCATGGGAATTACACCGAGTCATTGGTTCAGATATGTGGATGAAACTTGGGTTAAAATTCATAAACAAGAGTTAGAGGCTTTCACCGATCACATCAACTCAGTGGATCATAACATCAGTTTCACGCAGGAAGATATGCAGAACAACAAACTGGCGTTTCTGGATTGTCTTATAACAGTGGAAGAGGGAAGGAAGCTGGGAATAGAGGTCTATCGAAAACCAACACACACAGACCAGTACCTGCTTTTTGATTCCCACCATCCTCTAGACCACAAACTGGGAGTCATCCAGACTTTACACCACCGGGCAGAGAAAATCCCCACCAGCACAGAGGCCAAGGCGAAGGAATTCAAACACCTCAGAGGGGCACTTAAAACTTGTGGGTATCCAGATTGGGCCTTTGTCAAAACAGAAGGAAGGAGAAGAAAGAGCACCAATACTACCAGTGAGGGCTAGAAGATGACAGACACAAGAATATGGTTATCCCATATGTATCTGGGGTGTCTGAGAAACTCAAAAGGATTTTTAATAAACATCACATCCCAGTCTGCACACACTGAAGAAACTGGTTCACCCAAAAGACCCAATGCTTAAACACAAGATGGACAACATTGTGTACGCAGTCCAGTGCAATGAGGAATGCTCAGAACTGTATATCGGTGAAACAAAACAACAACTACATCAGCGTATGGCTGACTATGAACTGTGTCCAGACAGCAATAATACAGTATAGCTTGGCTGAATTGACTGGCATTACAGCCATTTGAGATCCTGCTCGCTAGTAAGCCATCCCTCAGGGCCACCAAGTGCATGAACACTGTAGGAAAAGTACAGGAACCTAATCTGTTCTTTGCAGATCATGCTGCCTGCAGACAGTAATTCATGACCTGGAGAAAGCAATACCTTTTAGTGGTATGATTATTATATTTTTTTATGCTATCTCATGCAGTCAGCTGTGTACATGTACTGCCATTGATATCCCTAGGCCCAAATTGGCTATTGATTCTATCCCTCAAATTTGACTGGAATTTTGGTGCCGAATATGGCATCTCGTGTTTTAGACAGATTTTTTTCTACATTCTCGACAAGAGGACATGGGCTAATATGTGACTTTTTGAGCCAAAATGCACCAGAATTTAAGTACAAAGTAAGATACAAGTTGCCTGAGGCCGTGTTTACCCATCATCTTTTGTCATCAGAATTCTGCCTCCCCTGTGAGGCCTTATTTTAGTGTATATCCATGAGCATGCCACAAATGGACATGTACATTTTTAAATTAGTTTTAGAATTTTTTTTTTTTTTTTTTACACATCAATGATTTTCTTCCCATACTGCTCCTGCAGAGGAAGATAAATTACAAGGAGCACATACTTTCCTTTATAAAAAAAATAAAAAAATGTGCCATGCAAAAGGCCAGCTGCTAAAACACACAGTGGGGGAGATTTATCAAAACTGTTTAGTTGGAAATAACAACCATCAGATTTCACATTTCATTTTTCACAACTCTTTTGGAAAATAGAAGATCTAATCTGATTGGTTGCTATGAGCAACTAAGCCAGTTTTCATTTACACCAGTTTGATAAATCTCCTTAAATGTGATCAAGTCAGGTATTTTTGAGGTGAGTTTTTCTTGGGCCCAGAAATATACCAGGAAAACTGTGTGATTTCACATTAAGTGGAATATATCAAGCCCTGCACTGCAAAATTCCAGTTCAAAATGTCCCCAAATCAGACTTCCTGATTTTTGGGCTTATTTGTGCAAACAATTTACATTTTTATAGCCCTCATTCCAGTTTTCGAACATGGAAGGGAAAGTAGCAATTGATTTTTTTGAGTGAATTTAACCCCTTCAGGAACCTGCCATTTTTTTATCTTTAGGACCAGACTATTTTTTGCAAATCTAACATGTCACTTTATGTGGTGATAACTTTAAAACACTTATCCAAGCCATTCTGAGATTGTTTTCTCATCACATATTGTACGTCATGCAGTGGTAAATTTGAGTCAAAAGATTTCATTTATAAAAAAAATAAAAAATTTAGCAAAAAAGTAAAAAAAATTAGCAATTTTCACAATTTCTATTTCTCTCCTTTTAAAACAGATAGTGATACCTCCTAAAATAGTTATTACTTTACATTTCCCATATGTCTACTTCATGTTTGGATCATTCTCTAAATTACATTTTTTGGGGGGACATTAGACTGTGTAGAAGCAAATCTTAACATGTTTAAGAAAATTTCCAAAACCCAATTTTTAAGAATCAGTTCAGGTCTGAAGTCACTTTGTGGGGCTTACATAATAGAAACCACCCATAAATTGCCCCATTTAGAAACTACACCCCTTAAGGTATTCAAAACTGATTTTACAAACTTTGTTGACCCTTTAGGTGTTCCACAAGAACTAAAGGAAAATGTAGATTACATTTCTGAATTTCACTTTTTTGGCAGATTTTCCATTTTGATCCATTTTTTTTCCAGTAACAAAGCAAAAAACCTCAAAAAACCTCAAAATTTATTACCCTGATTCTGTAGTTTACAGAAACACCCGTACATGGTCGTAGACTGCTGTACGACCGCAAAGCGCAGAAGGAAAGGAACGCCATATGGTTTTTGGAGGGCAGATTTCACTGGGATAATTTTAAGTTACGATGTCACATTTAAAGCCCCCCTGATGCACCCCTAGAGTAGAAACTCAAAAAAAATGACCCCATTTTGGAAACCACGAGATAAGGTGGCAGTTTTGTTGGTACTATTTTAGGGTACATATGATTTTTGGTTGCTCTATAATTAAATTTTTTGTGAGGCAAAGTAACAAAAAATAGCTGTTTTGGCACCATTTTCTATTTTTTTTTTTACAATGTTCATCTGACAGGTTAGATCATGTGGTATTTTTATAGAGCAGGGTTGTGACAATACCAAATATGACTACTTTTTTTGTTGTTTGTTTCAGTTTTACATAATAAAGCATTTTTTGAAACAAATTATTTTTTAGTGTCTCCATATTATGAAAGTCATATATATATATATTTTTTTTAGCAACTGTCTTAGCTAGGATCTTTTTGGAGGATGAGATAATAGTTTGGTGTGATTTTAGGGTGCATCTGACTTTTTGATCGCTTGGTATTACCCTTTTTGTGATGTAAGGTGACAAAATGGCTTTTTTGATAGTGTTTTTTTTTTATGGTGTTCACCTGAGTAGTTCATGTGATATTTTAATAGACCTGGTTATTATGGACATGGTGATACCTAATATGTCTACTTTTCTATTTTATTTCTCTCTTAACTAGAGATGTCGCGAACATAAAATTTTCCGTTCGAGAACGGCGATGATGACTGACTGTGCTTGTGCGCACGTTTGGGAGATTGCAGGCGATGGCGGTTTTTCAAAGCCTATGGTCGTGCTGAGTTAGTTCAGTGACAGTTAAGTGACCCAGAAAATAATGATTCTGCAGTTTGGGCCCATTGTTGGCCTGATCACCTTAGATGATCACAAAGAAAATTAATGTTTTTTTCTATGCAAAATCATCTAGCCGATCGCTTTTGGTCTGTTCACAATGAAGCAACGACCTTATCATCTGGGGTGTGCCAATATTACCATTGCCGCAAGTAATCCGGCATGCAGAGATAAAATACAGCAGCGTGTGGACCATTTTTAGCCTAAGGCATCTCATCTCATCAGGCCTTTTTTAGTCAAATGTATCGCCCACTGTCAGTCCCTTTGGAATCCATGCCTCATTCATCTTAATAAAGGTGAGGTAATCTAGACTTTTTGGACCTAGACGACTTCTCTTCTGAGTGACAATACCTCCTGCTGCACTGAAGGTCCTTTCTGACAGGACACTTGAAGCGGGGCAGGCCAGAAGTTCTATCGCCAATTGGGATAGCTCAGGCCACAGGTTAAGCCTGCACACAAAGTAGTCAAAGGGGTTCATCGCTCCTCAAAGTGTCAATATCTGCAGTTAAGGCGAGGTAGTCTGCTACCTGTTGGTCGAGTCGTTCTGGAGGGTAGACCCCGAAGGGCTGTGGCGATGCGAAAAGACTTAAAAAGCTCCACATGTGCTCCATCAACAACACGTTTGTAAAGCGTCCTGTCCTTCCCGGCGTGGGCGTGGTAGGAGGAGGATTACTTTCACCTCTGTCCCTGTTAGATTCCCACTGTGCTGTGACATCACCCTTATACACTGTGCAAAGCATACTTTTTAACTTGTTTTGGAACTGCTGCATCCTTTCCGACTTCCAGTAATTCAGTAACATTTCAGACACTTTCTGCTTATACCGGGGGTCTAGTAGTGTGGCCACCCAGTACAGGTCGTTCTCCTTCAGCCGTTTTATACGAGGGTCACTCAACAGGCACGACAGCATGAAAGACCCCATTTGCACAAGGTTGGATGCCGAGCTACTCATGCCCTGTTCCTCGTCCTCACTGATCTCACTGAAGGTCTGGTTTCCCCCCCAGCCACGTACAACACCACGGGTACCAGATAGGTGACAACGAGCACCCTGGGATGCCTGCTGTGGTTGGTATTCCTGCTCCTCAAAGCCACATTCCTCCTCAGTCTCCTCTTCCAGCGTTGCCGCAGGTCCAGCAAGCGATGCTGATAAGGCTGTTTCTGGAGGTGACCACAACTCTTCCTCTTCACGCTCATCTACGGCCTGATCCAGCACTGTTCACAGGGCACGCTCCAGGAAGAAAACAAATCGGAATGATGTCGCTGATGGTGCCTTCGGTGCGACTGACTAGGTTTGTCACCTCCTCAAAAGGACGCATGAGCCTACAGGCATTGCGCATGAGCGTCCAGTAACGTGGCAAAAAAATACCCAGCCCTGCAGAGGCTGTCCTAGCACCCCGGTCATACAAATACTCGTTGACGGCTTTTTCTTGTTGGAGCAGGCGGTCGAACATTAGGAGTGTTGAATTCCAACGTGTCGGGCTGTTGCAAATCAAGCGCCTCACTGGCATGTTGTTTCGCCGCTGAATATCTGAAAAGTGCGCCATGGCCGTGTAGGAATGCCTAAAATGGCCACACACCTTCCTGGCCTGCTTGAGGACGTCCTGTAAGCCTGGGTACTTATGCACAAAGTGTTGTACGATCAGATTCAACCCATGTGCTATGCACGGCACATGTGTCAACTTGCCCAAATTCAATGCCGCCAACAAATTGCTTCCGTTGTCACACACCACTTTGCCGATCTCCAGTTGGTGCGGAGTCAGCCACTGATCCACCTGTGCGTTCAGGGTGGACAGGAGTGCTGATCCGGTGTGACTCTCTGCTTTCAGGCAAGTCAACCCCAAGACGGCGTGACACTGTCGTATCCGGGATGTGGAATAGCCCCTGGGGAGCTGGGGTGTGCAGTTGATGTGGAGCAAGACGCAGCAGCAGAAGAGGACTCAGCCGAGGAGGTTAGCAAAGAGGATGGAGTAGGAGGAGTAGAGGAGGTGGCAGCAGGCCAGCCTGCAAGTCGTGCGGTGTCACCAACTCCTCTGCAGAGCCACGCATTCCATGTTTGACAGCCGTCAGCAGGTTTACCCAATGCGCAGTGTAGGTGTGATATACCTGCCCTGACTGTGCTTTGCAGACCAGGTATCAGTGGTCAGATGGACCATTGCCCCAACACTGTGTGCCAGACATGCCATGACTTCCTTTTCCACAATAGAGTACAGGTTGGGAATTGCCTTTTGTGAAAAGAAATTTCGTCCGGGTACCTTCCACAGCGGTGTCCCAATAGCTACACATTTTTTTAAGGCCTCAGACTCCACTACCTTGTATGGTAAAAGCTGGCAGGCTAAGAGTTCTGACAAGTCAGCTGTCAGACGCCGGGCAAGGGGGTGACTCTATGACATTGGCTTCTTACGCTCAAGCATTTCCTTGACAGACACCTGACTGTGGGCAGATGAGCAGGAACTGCTCAAGGTGAGAGGCGGAGTGGCAGATGGATTTAGAGGGGGCAAGGAGGACAGCAGTGTTTGACGTGGCTGAAGATGCTGAACCAGGAGGAGGATGGTGGCTTTGCGTTTGTGTGCTGCTTGTACTCGTCATCATGTGTTGATCCTATAGGTGTTTGTGATGTGAGATCATGTGCCTTCACAGAGCAGTTGTACCTGGCGGGTGTTGGACTTCCAACGACTCAGTTTCTTTTGGCACAGGTTGCAAATGGCACACAAAAAAAAAATGCCACACTGCTGAACTTTGCAATAACTGCACTCTGGTGGTGGCGACAGCATGCGTTGATTGGCGTGCGGCCTGGCTGACCCTGAGTGCCGATACATGCTGTCTGACTGTGCCACTAGCTCCTTGCAAAGACCTCCCCCTGCTTCCAACTCATCTCCTCCTCCTCTTTGTCTCCCCATCTGAACTTTCCCCCTGTTCTTCTTCTCTTCGAGCGGGCACCCACGTGACATCCACGGACACATCGTCATCATCAACCGCTTCACTTGTATCTGACAACTCAGCAAAGGAAGCAGCAGCGGGTAAAACATCATCATCACACCGTACCTCCATGTGTGTAATGCTGTCTGACAGAGACATATCCTTGTTATCTACATCCTCTGGCAATAATGGTTGCGCCTCACTCATTTCTTCTAACTGATGTGTAAATAACTCATCTGACAGATCTAGTGAAGCAGCTGTGGTGCTAGTGTTGGTGGTAGAGGCAGGCGGGCGAGTGGTAACTTAAGAGGTGCCCGAAGCTGAGCTGGAGGAGGATAGTGCGTCAAGGTTCCGAGTGGAAGCTGTAGAAGATTGGGTGTCCTGTGTTAGCCAGTCAAGTATGTCTGGGCATTATTCTAGGGCCAAAGGAAATCACAGCACCAAGACGGCCCCTGCGTCAAGCTACTGTGACACCAGATATGAGTGGTGGCACTGGCAATAGTGGGCACAGTACACGCTGTAGGCCTGACACACACGCTTGCAGGCAACTGCAATTATATTACAGTGAAAAAACTTTTTTTTTTTTTATGCAAATCTACTGTGACACCAGATATGAGTGGTGCAACTGGGCACTGGCAGTAGTGGGCACAGTACATGCTGTAGGCCTGACACACACGCTTGCAGGCAACTGCAATTATATTACAGTGAAAAAATTGTTTTTAAAAAAATACAAGCTACTATGACACCAGATATGAGTGGTGGCATTGGGCACTGTCAGTATTGGGCACAGTACACGCTGTAGGCCTGACACACACGCTTGCAGGCAACTGCAATTATATTACAGTGAAAAAAAATTATTTAATTTTTTTTAAATGCAAGTTACTGTGACACCAGATATGAGTGGTGCTACTGGGCACTGTCAGTAGTGGGCATGGTTTACGCTGTGGGCCTGACACACACGCTGGCAGGCAACTGCAATTAGATTACATAGGAAAAAATAAAAAGCAGACAGATGTATTATCTCTAAAAAGGGCTTTTTGGGGTGATGTCAGGACGCTGTCCTTACAGCAGATCAGATGAGTCTTTGAGGACTGGAGTGGACACTGAATACACTGGCCTAGCTATCGATTTTCCTATTAAATCAGCAGCAGCTGCAGTGTCCCTCCTCTCACTAACACTGCAGCTTCTGAATGAATCTAAGATGGATGCTGTCCTTGCCTTTTGCTAGGAGGTGGGAGGGTCTGGGAGGGAGGGTCTGCTGCTGATTGGCTGGAATGTGTCTGCTGACTGTGAGGTACAGGTTCAAAGTTTGCTCAATGATGACAAATAGGGGGCGGACCGAACATCGCATATGTTCGCCCGCCGCGGCGAACGCGAACAAGCAATGTTCGCCGGCGAATAGTTCGGGACATCTCTAATGGTAAACACTACATGCGCCCATTAAAAATGTTTTGATCTTATGAATCACAAACACTCCAAGTTTGCCTCTACGTGGCAGATTTGGCTGTCCTTCCCTAAGGCTACGTTCACATTAGCGCTTTTTGTGGATCCATCTTGGATCTGCAAAATTGCTTCCGTTACAATAATACAACTGCATGCATCCGTCATAAACGTTGTATTATGTCTTCTATAGCCATGATGGATCCGTCATGAACACCATTGAAAGTCAATGGGCATGGATCAGTTTTCTATTGTGTCAGACAAAACGGATCCGTCCCCATTGACTTACATTGTGTGCCAGGACGGATCATTCTTTCTCTGCACCACATCATGGACAGAAAAATGCTGCTTACAGTGTTATTCTGTCCGAGATGGGAGCGCAACCAAATGGAGCGGAATGCATTTTGGAGCATTCCGTTCCGTTTTGTCCCCGTTGACAATAAATGGGGACAAAACTGAAGCATTTTCTTCCGCTATTGAGATCCTATGATGGATCTCAATAGCGGAATTGAAAACGCTAATGTGAAAGTAGCCTAACGCAGTCATATCTGACCTGTAGGAAACCTCACCCTAAGGGCTTGTTCACATGATTGCTGCCCATCTTTGTCTGTGCTGTGTACCGCAATACATGGGAACTGGCCGTGGGGCTGCCACATGCAGATCGCAACCCCATTCACTTGAATGGGGTCCGTGATCCGTCCATTCTGCAAAAAGATAGAGCAAGTTCTATCTTTTTGTGGTGCGGAGGCACGGAACCCACGGAAATGCAGAATGCACACGGCCGGTGCCCCATGTATTGCAGACACGCCGTATGCAGGCTGCAATACGGCAACTGTCATGTGAATGAACCCTGAGAAAAATGGAACCGAGAGTGCTTTGATACTGTTGCTGTTTATTTATGTTATATTTTGCTTACGCTTTCTTTTATTATTTTTATTGCACTCCAGTCTGTTGTAATAGACTACCACTCCCATAAACAAGGATGCAATGGAGACTTTATTACCTTTCTCCGCTCTAATGTTTCTGAGCCACTATAGTCTCATGTCCATGTGTCAAAGTTGCACTATGATCTGAGGGATTGTGCAATCTCAGTGTTGTAACCATGTGTGACGAAACCAACCTCGCCACGGTGTTTTGGAGGGGGCTGGTTGCTAGCCTCTTGCCTCAGGATTATGGCCCATACTAACTTTAAAGAAAACAGGCCGGCCGCACAGCTTAAATCTGTCTTTGGAATTGTGTTTTATGTTATTATGCGTTCGGTTAAATTGTATGTTATGTGAGGGCACCCAGATAGCTAATATTATTGTATTCGTGTATTCTGAGTGCCATTCACCTAATGATATGCACTCAGACTTGAGCTATCTGGGGATATGTTAAATGTCTGTGTTTGCTGGGAGGGTGTGCCATTGTGTGTTTGGGTGGTGATTCCTGTCCTGTTGTCTCCACGTGTGTATTGGTGTTTTCCCTTTGTCCTGAGACATAATTGGATTGCTCCTTGGGTGTCGCCAGGCAGAGAGGAGGAAACCATGATGCATTGTGGGGATGTGTTGTGTCTATGTATCCTGAATTTCTGCATATCTGTCCTGTGTCGCAGTCTCCATTCTGGTCCCCTAAGGGCGTGGCCACCAGATGGGGACCTGCATAAATACGGGCGGGTAGCCCTCAATAAAGTGTTCCTGTTTTATCCTTCATCATGCTGAGACTGGTGTTTGGATAACTGATCAAACTGGGGGATTGCTATACGCTGAAGATTTGCTATACTCCCCTGGCATAACTACTAGCTCTTGTAAGAGCTGTTCCTGCTCTCTGGCTGGAGGAGAGGTTCACCCACTGGAGCCTGGAGCCTTGTCGTAGGTCCAGCGTGGGTGGAGGACGGTGAGACCCCAACCAAGCTGCGGCGGTTCGTGGGGTCTGTAGGGCGTACGGTGTCAAGTGGAGTGCTTGGAGTCCTCGGAAAGCACTAGGAGCATCTATCGACGGAGGTACCCGGTCGGGGTGCTAGGTGTTCCGTTACACCATGTACTTTTGAAAATTATATTAAAAAAACATTTGACGATAAATACATGTTTACAGCTAAGGCCTCGTTCACAGCAGCGTTGCATGCAGTACTTTTGTCTCCGCTCCAAAATCATTTTCTGAGCGTAAACCTAACGGACTCCATTATAGTCTATGGGGTCCGTAGGCTCCGCTCGTCTCAGTTATGTGCCCAATCCGTCCTTTCCGTTCTCCTGCTCCTATAACGGAGCAGGAGAACGGAAAGGCTGAACGCTGGTGTGAACGAGGCCTAAATGTGAAAGATCTCGCTTGTTGCTGCAGTATCTTCCCAGTGTTGGGGTGTTTTTTCTTTTAAGATAATAAAACTGTTTCCCCAACTCATCTTGTCACGTCAAGATAATATTTAATAATTGCAGTGTTCTGCTATTTAGGGTGAATGTGCATTGCATAGATACAAATGATACTCTGCAGCGAAGGGTTACTTCAGGGAACTGATGGAATAAACTGTCAGATTACAGTAACTCTCTGATCAGAGCTTCTGAATCATTCATACAAAGTAGAATGAACTGTATAAGCAGGAAAGCCTTGAGGGACTATAAGGAGATATAAAGCTAGGTCAGGATCAGGAAGTAGTGCAGTACTAATAACTTATACAATAGAAACCAGACTGAGCAGTCATGCATCAACTTTTTTTTACTAAAATCATACAGTGGTAATATTTTTAGAAGTTCATTTATGGATATAATTGCCAATTTCTATACCAAACTACAATTTCTATACTTTCTATAATAATATTTATAGGAGTAGATTACTTGTGTTAGAGCCAGAGATGAGCAAATCGAATCCCACGAAGTGGAATTCGATCCGAATTTCAGGATAAATTTGATTCGCCTCAAGGCCGAATTTCATTGTGCTTCGTGTTAGCGAATCGATTTAACCTGAAATAGTGTAAATAAAATAATAATAATTCATACTTACCTCCTCCACTTGCTCACTACGTCCACCAGAAAATACCGCAGCATGCTGCGCTTTTTGCTCCGGCCCAAAATCCTTAACACTTGCCGCAAGGCCGGATCCGGAATTAATGCCCATTGAAAGGCATTAATCCGGATCTGGCCTTAAGCTAGACGTCGTTTTGGCGCATTGCCAGATCCGACGTTTAGCTTTTTCTGAATGGTTACCATGGCTGCCGGGACGCTAAAGTCCTGGCAGCCATGGTAAAGTGTAGTGGGGAGCGGGGGAGCAGTATACTTACCGTCCGTGCGGCTCCCGGGGCGCTTCAGAGTGACGTCAGGGCGCCCCAGGCGCATGGATGACGTGATCGCATGGCACGTCATCCATGCGCATGGGGCGCTCTGACGTCATTCTGGAGCGCCCCGGGAGTCGCACGGACGGTAAGTATACTGCTCCCCCGCTCCCCACTACTACTATGGCAACCAGGACTTTAATAGCATCCTGGCTGCCATAGTAACACTGAACGCATTTTGAAGACGGATTCGTCCTCAAATGCTTTCAGTTCACTTGCGTTTTTCCGGATCCGGCGTGTAATTCCGGCAAATGGAGTACAAAACTGATCCAGACAACGCAAGTGTGAAAGAGCCCTAACTTGAGTCTGTACAGTTGATAGGCTGAAAGCGCGGGGATTGGACCGCAGATTGACCACAAGAAGCGTGTGAGCGACCGGACCGGAACCACACACAGAGTAGTTTAACTTGATAATATAATGTCTGTATATCGTGGCTCACCTGTATCTGTTACTATGGTTAGGGTGCTCAGTTTTTGTGGATGCTTCACCTGTTCATCCTATATAGCAAATGTAGTATACGCAAAAAGGTAAAACAGGCACTCACCAGCTGGCAGATCTATAAATGATGTCTTTATATAATAAAATGGCATATAAAATTGCGCAAACTATTACACATAAAATTCATAAAAATTAAATACAAAAATTCAAATGCAAAGCAGTATGTAAATTGCACTGGGGACACTGATGCGGGTCTATCTCGGTAAGTACAAGCTATCTGGATGGCTAAATTGATCTTCATCAATATGGAAATCCGGCGGTTGATATTCTTCCCCTTTATTATTTTATCCCCTCCTTCTTCTTCTTTTGGTCCATTCTACTCCCTTTTTCCCCCTTCCTTACTTTCCTTTACTAGTTGTTGCTAACTATATGTAAAAAATGCATATCTTGAAAAAAGTGCTTATAAGTAACTATATATGTGGATTGTGTTATTTCCAACAATGTACAGGATTGTGACTGCTTTTGTATAAAAAATGACGAAATTTTTTGTACTTGTGCTTATAAGCTATGAAACAATAAAAAGAGATTTACAAAAAAAAAAAAATGGAAATCCTAAATATACAAAGGTGCTCAATTGTGCATATATTTCACTTGTGATAATAATAAAGTATCCTATAAATGCAAATAAAATACAATACAATAATAAGTGTCTAATAATACAAATGTGTCCTGCGAAAAAATAAAGAAAATATTAATATATAACTTGGTGTCATATGATGAGGGTCTTTGAGAGACTTGAATACAACTCCTTGTGTGGAAGTTGTAGCTATGTCCATCCGATGAAACAATTGTATCGATAGCTCTTGTGCACAAAATATGCAGTAAGGATTAAGTAAGGTGCAAAGGATGATCAAGGGGGTCAGGTTTTAAAACCCCTTGTTTTTCAAAACCCTCTTACCTTGTGTTTGAGAGTGACCGTCCTTAACGGGGTTACCACTCTGATGATCGCTAGGTTCTTTGTATCTCCCCCATGTGTGTGGGATCCAATACTTCAGATTTTCTGCTCGCTGGTCTCGGCGTTCCACGTGGTTACTTCCTTGCGTGTCACCGACCAGGAAGTAGTCTGTAAGTTTCGCTTGATCTCGCGATACCTTGAACCTGCTTTCCTTTCGCTGGTGTGTTTTCGGGACGTATGAAAATCTTCCAATGCCCAACACTGTAGATGGTAGATCTATATTCGGGTTTGGGTGGGTAGTTTAACACTCGCAGGACCAGCCAGACGCGTTTCGAGGGTCCGCCCTCTTCCTCAGTGGCTATAATGCGAGTACTACCCTTCTTCTTTAAATACTGCGGCTTCCAAACCCCCACCCAAAACCCGGCAAGAATTATTCACATTCAGATTTAACTCTTCATTGTACCTTTGTTGCATACTGTTTATCTGTATCCATATATTTATATCTTAAAACTTTAATACCTTTATTTTCTAGAAACTTTAATTATAAAAACATTAATAAATTAAAAATGCCATTAACTTAAAATAGACTTGAATGCACTATTTTATTGGATTCCCTTCCTTTCCTTTGTACTCTCTCAATTGAATTCGAGGTATATTTCAATGGCTGCCTATTGGGTCCTCCATTTGTCAATCAAAATCTACTTATCCTCCACAATGTCAACTATCCATCTATTTCTTTAATATAGGAAGTCCCAGTCTTAAAGTAGTCCCAGGACACAACAGAAAACGCAAAAAACGCATCACATATCAAAAAAACGCATGTGCGTTTTCAATGCGTTTTTTTTTTTTACAAATTTCCACCCCCTATATCAATCTCCATAATTTCCATACAGACTTATATGTTTCTTCCATAATTAAGGCCCAAATTCAGATAATTATTGGGTGAAAATGTATATTCAACCCTGTAACTATTCTCAGATGTTTTCTAGTATTTGTATGCTATACATTCTTTACAGGGTAAGGGGAGGAGTTTTATAAAAAACCAAACAGTTCAAAATCTGAATTTAGTCCTCTTGGGAGGAGTGTTTGAAAATCGAAAATTCGCCTGGATTCCTGCCTGGACATCCTGGCGATATGGTCTCCGCCCCTCCAATGGACATCCACCTTTTCAAAGGCCGCGAAGACCATACCTTCAGGATTTTTGTTGTGGCATTGTTTATAGTGTAATGACAGAGAGTGCTTTTCGTAGCCATTTTTTATGTTAGTGATGTGTTCTGACAGTCTTTTTTTCAATGAGCGTTTAGTTCTCCCAATGTATTGTTTTTTACACTGGCATTCTATCATATATAAAATATTACTTGAGCTGCAGGTCAGAAATTCTTTTATTTTCCACGCAAAGGAATTTACTCGTGATTGAATTTCCGTGGTCTTCCTAGGGAATGATGTGAGTTTACAGATCCCACATTTCCCGCATCTATAAAAGCCACTCAAATTCAACCAGCTTTGCATGGATAATTTATTCCCTTTGTTTTTAATTGATGGTGCTACCTTTAAAGATAAATTCTGAGCCCTTGTGTATGTAATTCTAGGACCCTCGCTGACAAAAGGGCCTATTATTTTATCGCTCAGTAAATGATGCCAATGCTTCCTCACGATTCCCTCTATTTTTTTATGTTGTTTACTGAAGGGTAATATAATTCTAAACTGATCTTCCTTTTCTATTTTATCTTCTTTTATACTTTCTACAAAAAAGGTCTCCCTATCTGTATTTTTCACCTTAGTGAGTGCTTTGTCCAATACATTCCTGGGATAATTTTTATCCAAAAAACGCTCCTTCATAATTTCGGCCTCCCTCTCAAAATCTGTTACATCAGTACAATTCCTTTTTATCCTCTTAAATTGTCAAGCACAAGGTAAGAGGGTTTTGAAAAACAAGGGGGACGCCCCAGTTATAAAACCCGACCACCTTGATCATCCTTTGCACCTTACTTAATCCTTACTGCATATTTTGTGCACAAGAGCTATCGATACAATTGTTTCATCGGATGGACATAGCTACAACTTCCACACAAGGAGTTGTATTCAAGTCTCTCAAAGACCCTCATCATATGACACCAAGTTATATATTTATATTTTCTTTATTTTTTCACAGGACACATTTGTATTATTAGACACTTATTATTGTATTGTATTTTATTTGCATTTATAGGATACTTTATTATTATCACAAGTAAAATATATGCACAATTGAGCACCTTTGTATATTTAGGATTTCCATATTGATGAAGATCAATTTAGCCATCTAGATAGCTTGTACTTACCGAGATAGACCCGCATCAGTGTCCCCAGTGCAATTTACATACTGCTTTGTATTTGAATTTTTGTATTTAATTTTTATGAATTTTATGTGTAATAGTTTGCGCAATTTTTATATGCCATTTTATTATATAAAGACATCATTTATAGATCTGCCAGCTGGTGAGTGCCTGTTTTTACCTTTTTGCGTAGGGTAGTTTAACTGCCACCACCTTGCAATTTATGGGAACAAGGAACCCACTATCTGGATAACAGAACTGAATAGCTTTCTATTCGGAGAGGCTAGGGTAAGTTTTTGCAGTGTTTGAAAACAGGCATATGGCTAGAGAAATGACTTGAATGTCATTTTTATATATACACTCACCTAAAGAATTATTAGGAACACCTGTTCTATTTCTAATTAATGCGATTATCTAGTCAACCAATCACATGGCAGTTGCTTCAATGCATGTAGGGTTGTGGTCCTGGTCAAGACAATCTCCTGAACTCCAAACTGAATGTCAGAATGGGAAAGAAAGGTGATTTAAGCAATTTTGAGCGTGGCATGGTTGTTGGTGCCAGACGGGCCGGTCTGAGTATTTCACAATCTGCTCAGTTACTGGGATTTTCACGCACAACCATTTCTAGGGTTTACAAAGAATGGTGTGAAAAGGAAAAAACATCCAGTATGCGGCAGTCCTGTGGGCGAAAATGCCTCATTGATGCTAGAGGTCAGAGGAGAATGGGCCAACTGATTCAAGCTGATAGAAGAGCAACGTTCACTGAAATAACCACTGGTTACAACCGAGGTATGCAACAAAGCATTTGTGAAGCCACAAAACGCACAACCTTGAGGCGGATGGGCTACAACAGCAGAAGACCCCACCAGGTACCATTCATCTCCACTACAAATAGGAAAAAGAGGCTACAATTTGAACGAGCCCACCAAAATTGGACTGTTGAAGACTGGAAAAATGTTGCCTGGTCTGATGAGTCTCGATTTCTGTTGAGACATTCAAATGGTAGAGTCCGAATTTGGCGTAAACAGAATGAGAACATGTATCCATCATGCCTTGTTACCACTGTGCAGGCTGGTGGTGGTGGTGTAATGGTGTGGGGGATGTTTTCTGGGCACACTTTAGGCCCCTTAGTGCCAATTGGCCATTGTTTAAATGCCACGGGCTACCTGAGCATTGTTTCTGACCATGTCCATCCCTTCATGACCACCATGTACCCATCCTCTGATGGCTACTTCCAGCAGGATAATGCACCATGTCACAAAGCTCGAATCATTTCAAATTGGTTTCTTGAACATGACAATGAGTTCACTGTACTAAAATGGCCCCCACAGTCACCAGATCTCAACCCAATAAAGCATCTTTGGGATGTGGTGGAATGGGAGCTTCGTGCCCTGGATGTGCATCCCTCAAATCTCCATCAACTGCAAGATGCTATCCTATCAATATGGGCCAACATTTCTAAAGAATGCTATCAGCACCTTATTGAATCAATGCCACGTAGAATTAAGGCAGTTTTGAAGGCAAAGGGGGTCCAACACCGTATTAGTATGGTGTTCCTAATAATTCTTTAGTCGAGTGTATATACAATACAAATTATCAAGATGTACAGTAATTATTAAAACAGTAATCAAGGAAAGTATAGTCCAATAAACAAAAAGGGAGAAAAGAAAGAAAATACTTATTTTCTGCAGAAAAGATGTCCGTAGCAGGGATAAAGTCCAAGAAACCTTTGTCCAGAGTATAATAATCCAAATATGCCTACAGCCCACGGGTTCTCTGGCTGTGGCTTTTTTCAGGTGTTGTTACAATTGGAGAACTCCTTTAGCAGATTCTAGGCCCTTGTTATAAGGATCCCAGAATCAAGGCAGGGAATTAAGAGTCCTCCTGCTGGGGCAGGCTGTATTTCTGAGATGAATGCCAGTTCTGAAATATGGTATGTGCCATATCTCGGGATGTCTCCGCTGTACATAATTAGCAAGCACAGATTAACATTCCCCACAAAATATGTTCAGGGATACCAAATATGACTATTATAACTTGTTCTATCATGGGGTAACACCATAACTTTACCTGGGCATCTCCTAGAGTTATGTTTGTCATATGTAAATGTCCAGTGAATTCTGAGTGCACGATGACGTAATTTTTACGTCCATAAGATGCACGGTCTCTCTTAAAAAGGGTAAAAATCATATCTCAGATTAATGTTTCAATCTGGGAACCTTGGTGCCGGCCTGTCTGACTAGCTAGCTTACAAGCCCCTTTATGGCAGCGACACCAAATGGTTCCCCCCAGGTGTAGTCTTTATGCAATTAGCAGGACACTGGTTCAGTGGGGTTGCTATGCAGTGGGTCAGCATATATGTGTAATAGTTCGTGACGCCAATTGCAGCTTGCTCAGGTACTGTAGCAGGGCCCTTTAAGATGTTATAACTCACGTACCAGGTGAGGAATGCCAGAGGGGGGATAATGTTTCTGTATAGCAGATATGGTAGTGTCAACGGTGTCTCCTACCTTGGTACAGCTGGACTCCTGGATCCTGACTCACTTGCAATAAAATGAGTGTTAATAATAGGAGTAATTGAGGAATTAATGAGATCCAAACAGGTAATATGATCCAACTTGTCTTTACTTAATGGTTGCAGCATAAATCCATAGAGTACAGCAATAGTCGTTAGGTCCCAGCAGGTATTGGCAATGTATGGCAGGGGTTAATGCCTCTTCTGCTCCTATACTATATGCCTGGAGAATCTGGCAGGTATCTATCTTCTGCTCTGTCTGTCTTCTGCTTGATATGGGCCTGACTAGCTGAGGAGGAATTTGGCTTCTCCTGGTCTCTGGATATGTACTCACAGCTTGACTCACAGGGGATGCTTCTTCCTGGAGGCTGGAGATGGCTGCTTTTCTTGTCAACCAGCTTAGGCTGATGGCTCAGGCTGGGAAGGGTGATCTTGACCTCAGCCGAGGCTCGATCCTGTCTTGGGATCCCTGTTTCTAGGAGCTCCTACTAACACAGCCTTCCCCTAACCGGGGTGGCTGGTACACTGACTAGAACTTTCTTTCCTCCCCATGAGGCAGGAAGTGGGAACATTCCACACCTCCTCAAAGAGGGGGGGGGGGGGGAGCTAGATTGGAATGTACTATTCCAGTCTAAGTATGCTAAATTGATACTAAACACATTGCTGCCACCTGCTGGTGTACATTGAAATTATAGCAATTATATGAAGCAGGCATGGAAAATACATATAATGATACAAATGCACAGTTAACTTACACAAGATGACAATACATTTACACCTAACATATTGTAGCAGGGAAACGAAAGTTTAGTGACATACTTCAGGATATTAATGTCACACCTAGCTGTGATAACTCTGCAGAAGGGGAAGTTCTTTTGTGTAGGGTCAACCTAAGGAAACCAGCTGTAATTGCGTTATCTGCTGGGCATCTATTGACTGACTTGAACAAAAGGACCCTTTTGTTCTCTGGGTACACAGAAGGAGATGCTCTGAGTAATCAGATTGTAGGTTCTGGGGCCTGTAGCTTCAGGGCCCTATGGTAATAAATACTGTTCAATAGACCCATTGATCAATAAGGGATAGTAATATTGTTCTCGCGGATCATCCGTGACAATAACTACTAGCTCTTGTAAGAGCTTGTTCATGGTTCCTGCTCTCTGGATTTAGGAGAGGTTTACCCACTGGATGCTGAAGCCCGGTCTTGGGTCCAGCGTGGGTGGAGGACGGTGAGACCCCAACCAAGCTGCGGCGGTTAGTGGGGTCTGTGGTGGTTACGGTGTCAAGTGGAGTGCTTGGTGTCCTCGGGAAGCACTAGGAGTATCCATCAACGGAGGTACCCGGTCGGGGTGCCGGGAGATCCGTTACAGGAACACTATGGGGAGCACGTCATTGAGGCCGACTTGCTCCCCGCTGACCATCTTGGTTGCCTGCTTGAATGGGGCCCACACGTGGCAGACCTGGTATATCTGCCCCCACTCCGCATTGGTGATGTAGGAGAGTGGGTGTGATGGCCCGGAAGTGCCTTGGTCCAGCAGGTACTGTTTCACCGCCTGTCACTGCTCCCACAACGTCTTCAGCATGTGGAGGGTGGAGTTCCACCGCGGCATGGCAAGTGCTCTGCAAACAAATGTGGATAGGGAAATGACTTCAAATAACATAAAATACGTAAAAATAAAAAAATAATGATCTTGATCTAGGAGGAGGTCCATATGGAGTAGAAGGTTGAGGAGGCAGTGGATGTGGCGGTATAGGGTGAATCGGCGGTGGACGAGGAGGAGGTAGCCAACACTGTATTATTATTATTTTTTTATTATTTCTTTTGTTCAAATTTGGGAAGACTCCAAAACATCGGGAAATATAAAAAATAAAAATAAATATATAAAAAATAAAAACAAAGAGAATGTGCGCTGGAGTACAACAATGGCTGGGTGAGGCCGGTATACATGTCTATTCTGCACAAGGTATGGAGAAGTCCTGTGGGATCGATGCCTGGTTAATTTTAATGAACGTGAGCTTGTCCAAATTGGCTGTGGACAGGCGGCTGCGCTTGTCTGTGATAACCCCCTCCTGCTTTGCTAAACAAACTTTAAGACAATACACTGGCTGCAGGGCAGGCCAGCACCTCCAAGACGTAAAGGGCAAGCTCAGGCCATGTGCCCAATTTGGAGACCCAGAAGTTGAAGGGGTAGACCCATCAGTCAGTACGTGTAGGTGTGTGCACTTATACTGCTCCACCATGTTGCTGAAATGCTACCTCCTGCTAAGACATTTCATATCAGCTGGTGGTACTGGTTGTTGTGGCGTGCTGACAAAATATTCCACATTTCAGCCATGCTAACCCTGCCTTCTGAGGTGCTGGCGGTACCCCAGCTGCGTTGGTGACCTCTTACTCCTCCTCAGCCTTCCCCTTGTGCTTCTACTGAGCCCCCACTGTCAGGTGGGAATGCCATAAGCAGCGAGTCGACCAATGTGCGCTTGTAGTCGGGCATCTTCTGATCAGTAACAGACGTTATTACTAATGATAGTTCCTTGTCCGCTATGTAGAGCAGGGGTATATCACAGCCACAAATTGGTGAATGTCACACAACAATGTAACAGAGGAATTAGTGAAATGTATTTCCCTGTCCACTAGGTAGAACAGGGGTATATCACAGCCAAAAATTGGTGAATGCCACCCAACAATGTAACAGACGAATTAGTGAAATGTATTTCCTGGTCCACTATGTAGAGTAGGGGTACATCACAGCCAAAAATTGGTGAATGTCACACAACAATGTAACAGACGAATTAGTGAAATGTATTTCCCTGTCTACAATGGAGAGCAGGGGTATATCACAGCCAAAAATTGGTTAATGTCACCCAACAATGTAACAGACGTATTAGTGAAATGACTTAAAATAACATTATAGTCTTGATCTAGGTGGTGGAGGTCCAGATGGAGTAGGAGGTTGGATGTGGCGGTGTAGGTGGAAGCGGCGGTGGAGGAGGAGGTAGCCAACCCTGGTATTTTTTTTTTTTTTTAATTAGGGTACACCCCAAAACATTAGGAAATATAAAAAAAGAAAACAATGATAAAGTGCGCTGGAGTATAACAATGGCTGGTTGAGGCCGGTATACATGTCTATTCTGCACAAGGTACGGACAAGTCCTGGGTGTAGTGGTAGTTTTGGAAACTGGTACTGTCGGATCCTGATCCTTGTGAAGTACTATTAGCTCTTTTAGATATATGGAGACTTGCAATTGTAAGCAACCAGCACTGATGAAATAAAGCTCGCGGACAGTCTGCTTCATGCCCAAGAAATTCTGTCTCTGTTAACATTTGTTAGACCTTTTTACTGGGTTAACCCCACCCTCCATGGCACATGGCCGCCCAATAATATTATAGATAGGCAGGTACAATCCACCTCATGCCTTGACCAGTAGGAATACATTTCAGAACTGAAAGGTACACATTTGCACACTTCCTGAGAGTGCAAGTGGGTGGAGCTCAAACATTCTTACCATCCACTACCACACCCAGAACACGTGCAAATGCTTCTAAATGAATCAGCCTTTTATTTAAACAGATATGGCCCTAATCAGACAATATCTATTTAATTCGGTACAGATATCCTACAGACCCAAAGTGAACCTCTGTTAGACATTGTTCCGAAAGGGTGGATCACTCCCTGAGGAAGGTCTTTTAAAACAGGGTCGACCAAGAAAGGTGATATAGCATTCACATGGCCACCATTCCCACCAATTAATATCATGTTGGGGCCCCCATGGTTCAATGAGACCGGCATCAGTGTGCTATACCCCACTGTTGCTGATGAGGATCCGCTGGCAGCTTTCACTAAGAACATTGCTCTCAGAGCCAGCAGCCATTGGATACCCCTCAAACCAATGGTGGCGGCTTTCACATGGGGGGGCAGGAACCCGAGTGCTGATCTATAGAATTTCTCGTGTAACGTTGTGACCCGATCACGCTCCTTTATAACCGGTCAGACCTTACACAGGGAGGCATATACAAAATAAACCTACATAACATTCCTAACCTAAAGAGAAAGTCCACTATAGTTATACAATGCTAATAAAAATTTACACGACAGTTCCCTCCTCTTTGTAATATGTCCCCTGTGTTTTTTGAATCTCTTGCTGAATCTTCCGTTTCCTCAGCTTGCCCTCGTCCATTGTGGTGCTCCTTGGGTGTCATTGACTCCATGTTAAAGCTCCATTCGTCGGCTCGATTCTTCGGGGAGTTGACTCTGAGGGAGGTCCTGATGTGTGGAGGTGTGGTGTGGCAATGGACGTTTAGTTGGACATCCTTTCCATCAAAGACATAGGTTTATCCGTAATATATTACTCAGCTGCGATAAGGATGTGATCATCTGCACGTGCCTGGGCGATCTGATCGATCAAACAGCAGGAACATCTCACCAGGATAAAGATATATACTCCTACTTCCTTCAACCACTTACCTATGGAAAACAGGAAATCCCCAAAAACCACTCAAAGCCGTGAAAGGATTCCATCCCTCATTAACAATAGCCCTAGCTCTGCCCTGAAGCATAGTGACCTTATCCATATGGGCCTGGACTTTATCACTGGCATAGTATAGCAGTCCTCTCCTATAAACTCAGAGACCCCCCATAGAAGCTAAAAGATAATCCAGCGCCATCTTCTCTTATAAGACGAGGGTTTTTATCTGCTTTTGTTCTTCAGTGATCTCCCGCACTGCTGCACTGGTCCACAATGGATGAGAAGTTGTTCAGTCGCTTCATTAACTTGATCCCACACCCAGTCCAAGCTGGGAACCATGCCCACAACTGATCATGGGAGGAAAACAGATCTCTGTGATTCCTGGCCTGCATCCTTGCCCTCCTCCGCAATAGCAGATCCTCTCGATCAGCGGCAATATATGAAGCGGGTACGAGTTTCACTAATACACATGAACCTATAGCATTATGGGGAATCACCTTGTAAGCTGAAAAGCCACACAAAAAGTAGTAGTGACCTGTCAGCACTGCGCATGATTAATTTTTCTGACGGTCACGGGCTCCCTTGGTCTGGACATCACAGCCTTCCTTCTGTTATGGACTATTGATACAAAATGGATACTTGCTTGTTGAGGACTATGTTTAGCTAAGATGGCGGCCAGGCATTCAGCCAACACCTATAAACTAGAATCTTACTTTGTGTTTTATCATCTGTTTCTTTGTGGTTTCCGTTCAGCTCAAGCAAGCAGTTACAAAGAAAGAAGAAGTAACGGTTTCACCCAGGAGCAAGGGGGGGAGGGAGGAGGAATTTCCTCTGGCCGTCAAGGTTACAGAAAAGTATAGAATTCATAGCCAATAGAAAAGATATACTTTATCTTTCACCCCCCTCCCACTCCTTCCTCTCGTGAAACCCATGTATTGTCTGTTGTTTTCAGAAATAAACCAGAGATACTGATTAACTCCATGTAGTGAGTTGTCTGTCTGATCTCTCCGTGCACGTATCTTAATTAATTTGGAGCAGTACATCAACCGAACTGGCAGCTTAGCCAGAACCAGAACAATTTTGGCGCCAATCGTGGGGCTTGAGGATTGGACACTCTGTTCCCATACCCCCAGAGACCAGACGAGGAGAGCCGCACTAACGGACACCGGGATCGCAACCCGTGATATGAGGTAGGAAAATTGAGTCATCTTGCCTATAAAGTGTCCCCTGGTGTAGCCTCTTGGTGTTCGTCTGAGGGAGGGGTGCGGAAGCAGTCTGGGACGTCCTCGAGGGCATGAAAGTAAGAACCCCATTTTTTTTTTTTAAGTCTTGATGTACTGTGTTGTGCCTATAAGTTGTGAAGACCCTGTTGACAAGTATCACTGACGGAGACACGGAGTTCTCCTGTGTGCCTGTATCGGAGTTCAGCCCGGTGTCTGACTCGAATCTCCATAAAGGGGACGATCACAGATGGGTGGAGAGCGGTTCGCGGTAGCCCAGAGTGTGCTGATCGGGACTCAAAGGTCTTCGCGTCCAGTGATTACTCTATACAGGAGGTCTTTAGGCGGCTTCAGTAGGTACGAGAGATAATGGGAAATGAGGAAAGTGTCCCGAAGGGTTACTGTTCACCTGAACAGTTCGTGGCGGACAAGAGAGGCAAACGTTTCATAAAAGGATTAACTAAGTTGGAGAAGAGTTATAGTGTCTGTAAAGGAGGCATCCTATGTATTGCCACCTGGCAAGTGTTGTTAAACGAGAAGAGGGGGAAGTTAGAAGATGATAAATTGACAGACATGGTCCGTGTGTGGTTGGACTGTAGTAAAGAATTTGAACAGACCGGGGGGAAATAAATTTTGATGAGAAAAGACAGAGATATTTATGTAAGCCTGGTGTTGCATTGATACATGACTTGCCACCACCCTATAATGGCGCCGGGAAGAAAGCAGGTGGGTGGACCTGCAAAACATGTGGTCAACAGAATCCCTCCTCCCGTGATACGTGCCTTCCCTGTGGGGTTCCCCACCCACAAAACCACACCTTGGTAACTACCCCCCGACACGTCCCATCACTTCCCGTGTTAGCTACAGCGCCATCTTTTCCCCAGGCAATGCCCATGAACGGACCTTTAATATCATTCGGTCCGGACCCCCCGTCACTCCTATGTCACCCTTGCCCCTTCCTACTACCTTGTACCCCATGGTTAACCCGGACGGTACATTCATGCTACCCCACTCACCTGCCACCCTTACTCCTATAATGGTAGGGGGGGCAACCTGATGAAGCAGAACAGGGGGATGCAGACGGTGCTGCAGAATCCACAATGGGCATACAAAATGCACCGGGTAATATGCAGACTCCTTCGCGGGGTACCCCGACAGACTACGGTGATCCGCTAACTTTATCCCTGGCACCACAGTGGACTGTACCCATGACCGTGCGCCCATCAAGACATTCACAAGATCAAATACTGCAGGGTCAGATTACAGAGTTACAAAAGAACTTACAGAAAATTGAGCAGGGAAACCTTGAGACACTGAAAGAAGCCCTAGCACTTAACCGGCCACAGGGACCACCAAAATATGTGTCTTTCACCCCACAACAGTTATTCACCATAGTGAATTTACTGCCTGACCCTGAGACCCATCCCATGCCCTTTTTCAGGAAACTGTCCCAAGTGCATCAAACCTATGGGTGCACATGGTCGGACCTGCAAAGTATAGTGGAAAACAAGACAGGTGAATACTCCACACTGATAATGGATCAAATCCACATCCCTGAACTTAAAAGGTGCTAACTTTGACCCCCGGGATCATGAGTCTGGAGAATTCTTTATAGAACAACTACAGAAATGGACAAAAGCTATATTAGCAGATCATTCCACCACATTGCAGGACAGCTGCGGGGGATCAGTTGACCCCCACCTTTTTTCTTTTCTCAGAAATGTTAGTTTCTTCTGTGTTAGTTTAAGATCCTCTTTCTGATAAGAAACTGTCTCGCTTATTGGTCTTTGTGGTTTTCACTCAAATTATGTGACACCCACGGCTGCTGGATGTCTGACAATAAAATTCTGCACTGATTCATATGAGCAAGGGGATTCGCTGCAAACCATTTTGCACCTCATCCCCAATACTCTCTGGGCCAGAGGACCCCAGGATATTGGATACCTCAATGTCCCACCAGTCACTGTGACCCTGAAGGACCCCAAAGTCCTACCATACAAAGAGACTGGACCCAGTAGCCAGAGAAGCCCCTTCCTGTGTCAGAGCTATCCATGCTGCCAGCTCTCTTCTAAACGTCACATCTGACGTTGTGCTGGGTCATCCCCTCACTATTCTGGCTCCCCATGACATTTCTGCCATCCTCCAGCAGACTCAACCTAAACACCTCACTGCACAGCGCCACCTCCGGCTTCCGTGTAGTTTGCTTCTGCCAGATAATGTCACCATTCAGAGGTGCCACATCCTCCATCCTGCTGCACTCCTTCCTCTTCCAAGGGGGGGGGGGGGTATAATGGAGATTCTGAAGATTTTATTGATCTACAGGCACACTCGAGCTGACACCTCTGAAGCCAGAGGAAAGGCCCTAGCTGATCAAGCAGCAAAGCAAGTAGCAGTGAAAGAGGAAGAAGAACAGCCCTCACAAGTCTTGATAGCAACGGAGTCCACAACAGACCTAACACAGAAATCAAAAGAGGTCTCCTGGGACCTGCTAGTCCAGTTACAGAAACAGACCACGCCACAAGAAAAATTGGATTGGCTAAAAGAGTCAGCCCGAGAAGAGAAAGAATCTGGACTGTGGACCCAAGGAGGGAGAGCATCTCTGCCCAAAGCTCTCTATCCTCTGATAGCTTCAATAGCTCATGGGCCCACCCACCAATCTAAGACCATCATGAAAGAACTAATAGACAATGGCCCCAGGGATAACCCCTGTCCTGGTGAGGCATACTCAGTCTTGCCTCATCTGTGCGCAGTGCAACCCGGGAAGACCTGAGCCTACACCAACCAAATGTCTCCCCAAAGCCCAGTACCCGTTACAATGGTCAAATTGACCACATCCAGATGCCAATGTGCCAAGGGTTTCAATATGTGCTAGTAGTGATAGACTTGTTCTCTGGGTGGCCAGAAGCCTACCCCGTCCGAAACCAGACAGCAACCACTACTGCAAAAAAACTGATGCAGGAGCTTGTCTGTAGGTTCGGAGTACCTGAGGTCATTGAGAGTGATCAGGGCCCAGCATTCACTGCTAGATTAACCCAAGAAGTCTGGAAGATGGTAGGGTCACACTTAGCCTATCACACACCCTACAGACCCCAGAGCAGCGACAAAGTCAAACGACTGAACGGGGTACTGAAGTCCAAGATGCTGAAAATGACTGGGGAGACAGGGCTCAGTTGGGTACAATGCCTGCCAATAGCACTATTTTCAGTTAGACACACCCCTAGGCCTCCACACCAAATTTTGTTTAGGACACGGCCTAGGATGGGACAGTACTTCCCACAGCAATTGCAAATGCATTATGAATCTGTTGCTAAATATGTGATTGCCCTGAGTAAACAATTGTCTAACATACGTGCACAAGTTTTCTCTTCCATTCCAGATCCTGACTCCCTAGAGGGAATACACAATCTCAAACCTGGAGAATGGGTGGTGGTAAAGAAACACGTCAGAAATACCCTCGAACCACGATACGAGGGGCCGTACCAGGTGTTGCCGACTACCCCGACCTCTGTGAAACTTGAAGGGAGGCCTACCTGGATCCACGCCTCACATTGTAAAAGAGTAAAGGCTGTCCCGACGACCCTGGAACAATAAGCCATGAGGATTCACATACTGATCATGACTTTGACAGTGGGCATATCTGCAGTGTTCACGCCACTGGGTGATGAATGGGACAATTCACTGATACGGCACCATCAAATTTTAGTCCAGGGGTTGAAGGAGACTGAAACTCTGAGAGATTGTTGGATCTGTACCCACAGTCCCGTGAGTTCAACCAGTATGCCTTATTTTGCAATACCCCTGGACCTTTCTGAACTGATTGACCTGTCTAATTCTACCATCTTTCTCACTAGTATACACCAAGTTAAATCCAGTACAAACAAGGACAGGGAAGTAGCCTTACCTGTTGCAGGGTGGGCAGATGCCCCATGGCTCATGATAAACAGATCAGGACCCTCGGTAGATTATAGCTCTACTCCTTGGCAAGAGGGACACTGGGCTAATGTCACATGTTTTCCTAGCTGGACACACTGTTATTGTCTCCAAGTACAAACCAAAGGTATGACATTTAGTCCGCACATACACTCAGGTTGCAATGATTCAAAAACAGACAGCCACGTGCAGTGTATTGGTGTAGATGCTGAGAACGGAAAGGATCTGCCCTGTAACAACCGTACTGTACAGGATCTCCTGACAGGTATATTAGCTAACGACACCGAAAGTCAGTCAAAAGGATATGAGTTGGCGAAAGGGATACAATTAGCCAAACTAATTACCCGATTATTCAATGGCACAGCAGTAGAAGTTCCAGAAGACATATACTTAATTTGTGGACACAAAGCATACAAATGGTTATCCGAGAATGTCACAGGACTGTGCACCATCGCCAGGCTTACTCCTGCCACCTTTATAGTACCACACTCTCAAATTGGCATAAATGCAGTACCTAAACACACCTTGTATCGTAGGGCCAAAGATAACACACCCAGACCAAATGGCAAGCCACATGTAGTAGAGATGAGCATTTCCAACAAAATTGTTAGTTCCATCTTCATATATCCCATGATAGCGCAGATGTGGGATCATCTGGTAGTAGCAACAAACTACCTGGATGACCAAATATGGGAAGTGATGAGACTTATGAATACCTCAAACATTGTGCAAAACCAGTTAATCATTGTCACCAACCAACACATATTAGTTCTAGATTATGTTACAGCTAAAGATGGAGGTATGTGCCAGGTTGTGGGACCCGCAGGGTAATTTGCAAGTTAAGGTGGGTATAGAGAAAATGGCGGATTTAAGAGATAAATGGCTGGACGCACATAAAGCTGATAAAGGTACATGGTGGTCTGATACCTTCTCTTCCCTTAACCCCAATAACTGGTTCAAAGGTATTGGGGGTTGGCTCATGGGAATTGTCTAAGTAATATTGCAGGTAGCCCTAATAATATTGGTGATATATGTAGTGATTAAGCTCGTTCTTATTTGTGTGACCCGCTTTTCAAAAAGAATGAAGAAAACTGATGAACGACCTATTATGCTCCTCTACGATGAGGAAGGACAGAAGGAAACATCATTCAACACAGCTCCCCCTCCTCACAATGATGCCTGGCTGAGATAGGGTGAGATGAATCCCAGGGTATTACCACAAGTCCGAGCAACCGGGAGCCTACCTATAAGGGGTAGGTTGTCGCCACTGCGGGTGAATAGGATACGAATGGTATGCCCAGGGGATTCGCTAGGCGAAGGGAAAGTCTACAATCAAGTCTCCAAGGGGGGACTGTTATGGACTATTGATACAAAATGGATACTTGCTTGTTGAGGACTATGTTTAGCTAAGATGGCGGCCAGGCATTCAGCCAACACCTATAAACTAGAATCTTACTTTGTGTTTTATCATCTGTTTCTTTGTGGTTTCCGTTCAGCTCAAGCAAGCAGTTACAAAGAAAGAAGAAGTAACGGTTTCACCCAGGAGCAAGGGGGGAGGGAGGAGGAATTTCCTCTGGCCGTCAAGGTTACAGAAAAGTATAGAATTCATAGTCAATAGAAAAGATATACTTTATCTTTCACCCCCCTCCCACTCCTTCCTCTCGTGAAACCCATGTATTGTCTGTTGTTTTCAGAAATAAACCAGAGATACTGATTAACTCCATGTAGTGAGTTGTCTGTCTGATCTCTCCGTGCACGTATCTTAATTAATTTGGAGCAGTACATCAACCGAACTGGCAGCTTGGCCAGAACCAGAACACTTCCAGCAAATGTAATCTGGCCTATTAGTGTCATGGTAGAGCTTGGGAGTTTCATTGGTCAGGTTGACTGTTATACCTGTCTCACAGGTAGTGGCAGTGGTGTATCTTGGTTTTGTGCTGCCCTAGGCGAGACTAAACTCGGGCACCCCCCTAACGCGCGGACGCAAAAGGCAGGGGAGGTCGGGAGGAAGTCAGGAGGAGGAGGAAGTAAGTCTTTCAACTCCTTCACTATGTGGCGCCGGCGATGCCGCTCGCATAGTGAAGGATCGGATCGGACAAGGGGCAAAAAAAAAAATATTTTGCATATTGTGTAACTATCACTAAGCAAACAAGGCATTTTGCCGCCCCATTGGCAAGTGCCGCCCTAGGCAAATGCCTTGTTTGCCTTGTGATAGATACACCCCTGGGTAGTGGTCCCTATGAATTTACTCTCAGTGCCAAACTTAAAGTTGAGGCACATTTAGGGACTGCCTAACTGTCCTGATACCCATATAGGTTTGTCTAACAAGCAGGAATCAGAGCTAACATTAAAACTATAGCTGATGTTCCCTTCCAGGAATGTGTCATTAAATTATATAGATACATGTCTTCTAGTGGTTTTGGCAAGCTATTCGTTGTTTTGCATGCAGGGGATACAGGCACATCGCACGATATTGTAACGTTGCTAATGGCAACAGACACAGGTATGTTCAGTACCCCAGGACCACACCTAGAAGTGAAGTGGTTTATTCAGCAAGGTGGGGTAAGGCTACTTTCACACTAGCGTTCGATCGGATCCGTTCTGAACGGATCCGATCATATTAATGCAGACGGTGGCTCCGTTCAGAACGGATCCGTCTGCATTAAAATGGCAAAAAAAAGCTAAGTGTGAAAATAGCCTCGGACGGATCCGTCCAGACTTTCAATGTAAAGTCAATGGGGGACGGATCCGCTTGAAGATTGAGCCATATTGTGGCATCTTCAAACGGATCCGTCCCCATTGACTTACATTGTAAGTCTGGACGGATCCGCACGCCTCCGCACGGCCAGGCGGACACCCGAACGCTGCAAGCAGCGTTCAGCTGTCCGCCTGTCCGTGCGGAGGCGAGCGGTTTGGAGGCTGAACGCCGCCAGACTGATGCAGTCTGAGCGGATCCGCTCCATTCAGACTGCATCAGGGCTGGACGGAGGCGTTCGGGTCCGCTCGTGAACCCCTTCAAACGGAGCTCACGAGCGGACAGCCGAACGCTAGTGTGAAAGCAGCCTAATGGTCCCAGACATGCTTCTTTGCAAAGGCAGAGAACCCAGGGACAGCCAAGGTCTTTGATCAATGAAGCGGATTTTAAATCACAATATGAACGGTTAAAATGTGAAGCTCAGAGAGGAAAGAGATCAGTTCTTGGAATTCAGTAGAGTTTCTAATTTTTGTCTGCCAAAGAAGGGTACATTAAGGTCTTTGTAAACCATTTTAACTCTTAAAACCTAATTTAAATAGATTTTTCCCTTCCCTTAGGAAAAAACGGTTTTGGGACCTTGTAATGTTAAATCCTGCTTCTCTGGTAAAATAAATCTGAAGCCGTTTGGGGCTGGGCAAATTAACATTTCAATGACTGGGTGGGTAGAAATTCTCCTGTACAGTTTTAGGTGGACCCTCCAAGACATTGATTTGTTAATTCTGTCCTATACAGTTGTATGTGTTCCAGAGGGTTTTTGTTTTTGTATTTGGGTCTCAGTTTTAAGTTAACCCCTTCCCGACCGCAATCCGTATATATACGTGATAGCTGCACATGCCCTGTGCAGCTACCACGTATATAAACGTTCTGGCAGCTCTTTAATCCAAGCGCTGCAAAGCGCTTGGATTAAAGCTTCTGCCCCTGCACTGTTACAGTGCAGTAATGCCGACAAGGGACCAATCAGAGTGGCCCCTTGCCGGCAATCGATCCGATTGGTTAGTCTGTGCAGACTAACCAATCGGATCAAGGCAGTGAAAAAAATGCCGGTTTCAGGCTCTGATCTGCGCTCTGCAGATCAGAGCCTGAAATCACAGTGTCCTCGTGCCCCCCCCCCCCCCGATCTGTGCAGCCCCCCGGATCTGTGCAGACACTCTGCTGTAACCCCATAGATGCCGCGGCAGCGGCATCCATGGGGTTAATAGAGGGAGGGGGCTCCCTCTCTCCACCATCGGGGCTGCTGCGCTGCGATGGCAGCCCCAATGGTTGCCATGGCAACCGGACGCTTTGCAAAAGCGTCCGCTGTTTCCACCTACAGGGCATCTGATTGTATTACACTTTGCAATGCAAGAGCATTGCAAAGTATAGTACAGCCATCAGCCCCACTGGATCTTCAAGATCCAAGAGGGACTTGATAAAAAAAAATTGAAAAAATAAATAAATACAAATGTAGAATAATAAAAAAAATTGCCTTTTCCTATAAAAAATTGAAAATAAAAAAACTACACATATTAGGTATAACCGTGTCCGTAACAACTGTCTCTATAAAGAAATCACAGGATAGACCCCGTCCGATAAACAGCATTAAAAAAAAAACTGTAAAAAGCAGCCATTTTTGTCACCTTACATCACAAAAAGTGCAACAGCAAGTGATCAAAAAGGCGTATAACCCCCAAAATAGTGCCAATCAAACCATCACCTCATCCCTCAAAAAATGATACCCTATTTAAGACAATCGCCCAAAAAATAAAAAAGCTATGGCTCTCAGACTGTGGAGACACTAAAACATCATTTTTTTTTTCCAGAAATGCTATTATTGTGTAAAACTTAAATAAATAAGAAAAAGGATACATATTAGGTATTGCCACATCTGTAACGATCTGCTCTATAAAACTGTCACATGACCTAACCCCTCAGATAAACGCTGTAAAAATAAATAAATAAAAACTGTTTCAAAACAGCCAATTTTTGGGTCACCTTGCCCCATAAAGTGTAATAATGAATGATCAAAAAATCCTATGTACCCAAAAATGGTACCAATAAAAACCTCAACTCTTTTTGCAAAAAACGAGCCCCTGCACAAGACGATCGGCAGAAAAATAAAAAACATAAGGCGTTCAGAAAATGGACACACAAAAACATAATTTCTTTTTCAAAATTGCTTTACTATGTAAAACTGAAACAAACAAAGAAAGTAGACATATTTGATATCATTGCGTTCGTAACAACCTGCTCTATAAAAATAGCACAGAAAAAACTGTGCCAAAACAGCCATTTTTCAGTTACCTTGCCTCACAAAAAAACTTAATATAGAGCAATTAAAAATCATATGTACCCCAAAATAGTACCAATAAAACTGGCACCTCATCCCCTAGTTTCCAAAATAGGGTCACTTTTTGGGAGTTTCTACTGTATGGGTGCATCAGGGGGGCTTTAAATGGGAGATGACATTTAAAACCAGTTTAGCAAAATCTGCCTTCCAAAAACCATATGGCGTTCCTTTCCTTCTGCGCCCTGCCGTGCACCCTTACATCAGTTTACAACCACATGTGGGGTGTTTCTGTAAACCTCAGAATCTGGGTAATAAATGTTGAGTTTTGTTTGGCTGTTAACCCTCAATGTGTTAAAGAAAAAAAAGCAATAAAATGGAAAATCTGCCAAAAAAGTGAAAATTTGAAATTTCATCTCCATTTTCCTTTAATTCTTGTGGAACACCTAAAGGGTTAACAAAGTTTGTAAAATCAGTTTTGAGTAACTTGAGGGGTGTAGTTTCTACAATGGGGTAATTTATGGTTGGTTTCCACTATGTAAGCCTCACAAAGTGACTTCAGACCTGAACTGGTCCTTAAAAAGTGGGATTTGGAAATTTCCTTAAAAATTTTAAGAATTGCTTCTAAACTTCTAAGCCTTCTAATGTCCTAAAAAAAATAAAATGACATTTCCAAAATGATGCCAACATAAAGTAGACATATGGGGAATGTTAAGTAATAACTATTTTATTAGGTATGACTCTCTGTTTTAGAAGCAGAGAAATAGAAATTTTAAAAATTGTGAATGTTTCAATTTTTTTTTTGACATTTTGGATTTTTTCATAAATAAAGGTGAAATATATTATGACCATCATGAAGTACAATGTGTCACAAGAAAACAATCTCAGAATTGCTTGGATGAATAAAAGTGTCCCAAAGCTATTACCACATTTCAGTGACGCATGTCAGATTTGTAAATTTTGACCTGGACACTGGGGCATCAATGACCCTTGGTCATGAAAGGGTTAATTACTTTTTACTGAATCTCAATGTATATAGCAAGACTGTCTGTAACTGAAGTTTTCTATGTGTTTTTTTCTCTCCTGTTTACAGGTCTTTTACTAATCCA
The DNA here is from genome assembly GCF_014858855.1 of Bufo gargarizans. Taxonomy (NCBI): domain Eukaryota; kingdom Metazoa; phylum Chordata; class Amphibia; order Anura; family Bufonidae; genus Bufo; species Bufo gargarizans. The sequence continues at coordinate 408,750,236 of NC_058081.1, read as the reverse complement.
TTTTTAAGTTTTTTTCAGTTTTTCCTTATTTATCAACCCATTTTTATTTTTTGTCTATTATTAATTTTTTCCTTTTTCATATTTTGGCGCTTTTCTCTTTTTCTTTCTTTTTCTCTTCCTTCTCTCTCTCTCTTCTCTGTAGATTTGGTTAGGAGTACTGGGGGTCTCATGATATTGTGTGGGAACTACTGTCTGAATTCAAGGGTTGCTGCTGAGCAAGAGGTTTTTGATCAGTCACTGCAAAAAGGGCTTTGTGTGCTGTTCAGCTTGACTATATAGAATAATATAGGCCAAGGAAAGTAAGTTGAAGAGCTTTTTTAAGGAGACAAGGTGATTTATATCACCCGGGCATGCCAATAGCTGTGTGAGTAACCCCATTCCCCACAGGAGTACTGTGTGTTTGTTTCCTGTGCACCCCTCGTCCCCACAGAAGGTACTGTGTGTTCTCTGTGCACCCAGGTCAATTGGAAGCCCTATCCTGTGATCAGGTCATTGTTCAGAGCCAAAACTGAGGTTGGTATATCTCATTAGGAGACTCAGAGGGCCGCCGTGTGTCGATGAGAGCCCTTTTCCTCACACTGATTACTCCTTTTCCCGAGGTCTAACTAGGGTGAATGGAGTCCGTGTGTCATGCCAGAAACCCTAGGGCAACTCAGAGGCAAACGAAGGAGCGTAGCAGCCGTCCAGCATGTGTCGCAGGACAGTCCTAGCATAGGTCGCGGGACACTGTAGGATGGACGCACCTACTTTTAGAAGGCTCGAGCATGGGTTTAGGGAAATTTAGGGAACAGAAGGGTACCACTTCTGACTATAGGACAGCCAAGCAGTACATGAAATCCATCTATGGAGGAGGAGTTGTTAAGCCCCTCAAAGATTGGCACCAAGGGACTGTAGGTTCAGAGTGGACCATCCCCAAAGAAGCGGTTGTAGACAAAAAGAAAGAGAAGGCGCTCATAGGGTGAATATGTAGAGGATTATTTCCCTTTTCAGACGAGAGGTAATATGCTCACCTGTTCGAGTTGCACCAATTGGGTGCAACTGCAATGAGAGCTGAGTGCCCGTGAGGGTTGGTTGGTGCCGCCGGCTCTGTCCAAACTCCCTTCGGTCGGTGCCGAACCGCCGAATGGGTGAGTACAGGAACTGTAGGTTTGGTGGACCAAGGAAGTCCAAGAAAAACGGACAGAGTAAAGGGCGCAAATCCACAACCAATGGTAGAAAAAAATTGGTTTATTCAGGACAACGCGTTTCGGGGTGCATGACCCCTTTATCAAGTCTACAGGAAGAAATGTATTGATCACATACATTGACTTTGGTGAATAAGTGTGGATAATAAACCGTAGCGATAGTAAATATGCATACACATGTATAAAAGGTATAAAAGAGTAGATGCGTGAATTCTGCATTTGAAAATTGAATTGAATTGGATGGAATAGAGGATATTAAAAACATACATATTACATGGGAACACTTACTGATAAAATATATATATATATATATATATATATATATACACATACACACAGGCATGGTAAAAGAATGTGATAATAATATAATAATAAAGGTACGGTGGTCTCTAGGGGATTCATTTGAATATGAGCCCATGGTTAACTATCTACTAAGAACGTTATGTTTCTGGTGTCAAGACTTTGTGGTCATAGTGACATAATTTTGGTCGTATGTAAGGTGCATTTTGGTCCTAGGGGGGGGCGCAGGAGGAATAATGGAGAGGGGGGAACACTTGCTGAAAAAAGGGGGGGGGGGATGTGGTGACATGTAAGGGATAAAATGGTGGCAGATTGTAAAGGTGTATATGTCCATAGGTATGTGTGGAAGGAGCAAAGTAGATAAAGTTTGGGTGAATAAATAGTAACTTAGGTGGTGGGGGCCAGGGTGGGATGGGTGTCTAGGGTGAGGGAGATGAGTAGACATATTGAAGAGGAGGTGCTTGGCTTGTGTGGAGGTAACTGACCTGGTGGATCGCAGGGGAGCCGCTCGTATCCCAGCACGTGGGATGTCTGGAGTGGTTGATTCACAAAAAAGGCGCGCATTGTTGGCATTTTGAAGCGCTCAACACGTGGGGTGGGCGGGCTGGAGTGGTGACACTGGCCGAAGGGGGGGCCGGGGATGACGAGAGGTGCTGGAGGTGGGCGGGTGTAATGTCAGTGGTGCTGGCCGGAGGGCGGGTGGAGGCGGGGCACTTTGCTGCCGGGGACGGAGCACTCATCGCATGGAGTGGGCGGAGTTGCGAGAGTGGTGCAGGCCGGAGGGCGGGCGCGGAGCGAGAGGCAATGGGCAGTGGGCGGGTGCTATGTTGGTGACGCAGTCTCAGGGGGCAGCCAAGGGGCTGGTCGGGGGGTGTGGAAGGGAGATGGGAAGAGTGAGTGACGGGAAGGACCGATAAGGGATGAATGTGGATTAAACTAGGTGGGTGTAAATGGACATATGTCCTGCTGGAGTCAATTGAATAAATAAATACATTGCATCTCTTGTGTCCTGTTGAGGTAGATTGAATGTTATGGTTGTGCAAGTATGAAGGGGGGAGAAAAGGGGGAAATTTTTTTTTATAAATAAATAATTAATAAATGAAAAATAAAATGAAGAACGAACGGGGGAGGAAGAACGGGTTTTTGGAGTCAGAAGCACCTGTTCTCCAGACTCTCGTTGAGACCATAGGGTTCCAGCGTCTGCAATTTGAAGATCCAGAACATCTCCCTTTTTTGGAGTGTTCTGAAACTATCTGGGCAGGTTTCGTTGATGGATTCGATCGGTATGATGTGGAGTTTGGCAGGGTCTTTGTCGTGACGCGATAGGAAATGTCTAGAAACGCTATGCTTCTGGAATCCGTGTACAATGTTCCACCGATGTTTATTTAGGTGTTCCCTGAGTGTCTGTATGGTTCGACCCACATATTGCAGTCCGCATTCACATTCCGCCAGATATACTATAAATGAGGAGGAGCAGTTCATGAAACTCTTTATTTGGAACTCTTCTCCTGTGACATTGCTTCTAAATTTTTTTGTTCGGTTGGCGATACTCATGCAGCATTTGCATTGAGCGTGACTGCATTTGTAACTTCCTATCAAATCTGGGAAAAAGGCTGAAGTGGTTATTGTTGTGGGTTTTTTCTTTTTCAGTTTGCTGGGTGCGAGTATGTTTTTCAATGTCCTCGCCCTTCTGAAGATAATATGGGGTTTGGCTGGAATGGTTTCCTTGAGGAAGGGGTCATTTTTTAGGATGTTCCAGTGTTTTGAGAGGATGTTCCTCAGGACATCGTGATTTGAATTGAACGTAGTAATGAAGGTGGATTTGAATTTGGTTGCGACCTCTGGTTCTTTGGTTTTGTCCTTCTTCGTCAGACAATCCTCCTGGCTTTGTATGCTGGCTCGTTTGAAGGCGCCATCAATAATCCCTCTGGGGTATTTTTTACTGGTGAATCTTGAGTGTAAGATATGACTCTGTGAGATGAAGTCCTCCGTGGTGGTACAGTTTCTCCTCAGTCTTTTGAACTGGCTGAAGGGGATGTTGTCTTTCCATTTTTTGTGGTGTGCACTTTTGTAATCAAGGTAGCTGTTGCTATCTACTTTTTTGAAGAAAGTTTTGGACATTATTGTTGTATCGCTGTGGTAGAGAATCAGATCTAAGTATTCGACCGAAGTGATTGAACTGTTTGCTGTGAGACTGAGATTCCACGTATTTGTGTTGAGGTGAGAAATGAAGGCGTTCGCCTCTTCTGAGGTTCCTTTCCATATCAGGATCAAGTCGTCAATGTACCTTTTATAGAAGACTATCTTTTCTTTCCACGGGTGTTCGCTGTAGATAAATTCCTCCTCAAAACGGCCCATATATAAGTTCGCAAAACTTGGTGCGAAGCGCGTCCCCATAGCGGTGCCATTCCGTTGTTTATAGATCGTGCCCTCAAAACAAAATACATTGTGTTTTAAAATGAAGTGGATTGCATCCAGGATAAAGGTTTTGTGTGTTTTGGAGAGGAGACTGTCTGTCTCTAAATAAAAGCCTGTTGTTTTGATTCCCGTTTCGTGGGGGATGTTGGAATAGAGGGCTACCACATCCAAGGTGAGCCAGCTATACGAGGGGTCCCAGGTGATCTCTTTGAGTAGTGTGATTAGTTGAGTAGAGTCCTGTAGGAAGGAGGGGAGATCCAGAACATATTTTTGTAGGAAAATATCTACGTAGTGGGACAAATTGCTTGTTAGTGAATTTATCCCAGAGATGATGGGTCTTCCGGGTGGGTTTTTGTCATTTTTGTGGATTTTTGGCAGATAATAAAACAACGCTGTATTGGGATGGTCTATTGTAATGTATTCTTTCTCCTTTTTTGTGAGAATGCACCACTCTCGCAACTCCGCCCACTCCATGCGATGAGTGCTCCGTCCCCGGCAGCAAAGTGCCCCGCCTCCACCCGCCCTCCGGTCAGCACCACTGACATTACACCCGCCCACCTCCAGCACCTCTCGTCATCCCTCTCATATTCAAATGCAAACGTCCAAGGTACCTCCAATGAATCCCCTAGAGACCACCGTACCTTTATTATTATCACATTCTTTTACCATGCCTGTATACTTATATATATATATATATATATATATATATATATATATTTTATCAGTAAGTGTTCCCATGTAATATGTATGTTTTTAATATCCTCTATTCCATCCAATTCAATTCAATTTTCAAATGCAGAATTCACGCATCTACTCTTTTATACCTTTTATACATGTGTATGCATATTTACTATCGCTACGGTTTATTATCCACACTTATTCACCAAAGTCAATGTATGTGATCAATACATTTCTTCCTGTAGACTTGATAAAGGGGTCATGCACCCCGAAACGCGTTGTCCTGAATAAACCAATTTTTTTCTACCATTGGTTGTGGATTTGCACCCTTTACTCTGTCCGTTTTTCTTGGACTTCCTTGGTCCACCAAACCTACACATCCCCAAAGAAGGGACCTTTGAGGTCTGGATTGGGAAAAAGTTTGTCCGTAAATTCCCCACTAGACTCCAAAGCCATGGTTCCCTCCAGAAAGCAGAACTGTGGCTGCACGAATCCATCAATCTCCAGCAACAGGGCATTCAATTCACTCTCTCTCTCTCTCTCATCCCTCCCTCATCTCTCCATCTAACCTTAAGACAATGCACCATGTTTAAATCCAGCTTCTCTTTGTCCTGGTTTTAAGGACGATGAAAAGGGGGGAAAGTGGTGACGAAAACAACGATCTTCAAAACTTTCTAACCTCTCAAATGTCAAATCAATTTCTAACCTAGTAGGGAATTACGTTGAGAACCATCACGACTGCCTTTTCTTTGATGGTACTTGGGTCAGATTTTTGCAAACAAGGTAAAAATCACTGCCGAACCATGGCCTGAATGTTCCGCTGTAACCCTTTATTCCATCAGGTATGCCCTCAGGAAGCCCCACGGGTTATCACCCGATGTCCACCACCGGGTTCGGGAGTTTCTCCCGGACCCAGACTCAATAACCAGTGTTCATTCTAGTCAACCAGGTGATTGGGTCGTGCTAAAGAAACATCTGAGGACGGGACTAGAGTCAAGATATCTTGGGCCATTCCAGGTGCTGCTGATGATGCCAACCTCTCTGAAGTTCGAGGGACAAGACAACTGGATCCACACCGGTCACTGCAAGAAGCTGCTTAACTAAGTCAAAGAAGGCAGAGTATCACTTTTGTTTATTTGTTACAAGGAGGCATTTGTTGATAGCACATAACAATACATTCCTAGAGGGTAATATTAATATTAGCTCTTGCTCCTGCTCCTCGCTTGTTAATCCTGTATGGGTGTCCAGGCAGCTAGGCGGCCCGTAGATGTGGTAAAGGGCATAAGTTTGTGGGATCCTCCAGTTGTGAGGAAGGTATACGGTTATGCCTGGCTAGCAGACACCATTGACAAGGGTCAGGCCCATACTGACAGGAGCAGGACAGAGGCGGAGCTATGACTAGTGAGGGTCAGAATCCTTTTTAAAGCTTTGGGAGGTCTTGGGGCTCACTGGTTTTCCATTGGATCTGGGCAAAAGGAAATAGGACATGTAATTATGTTTTTTTGTTTCCATTTCTTCTATACGCCGGAGTGAGATGTTCCTGATGTCTAATAGACCGAGTTACCAAAACCTGAACAGACAAGACCATCTGAAGACCAAACCATGGACCAGATGCAGAGGTTCCCAAACCAGCTGGCGACCAACGCAAAACGCCACCTCCTAAGTCACCTCCCGAAGAAAAGAAGCTACGTGTCAAGATTGACTTTCTGTTTTCCATCATCTGTTTTGTTTTATGGATTCAGGACTTATCGTAGACAAGACAGTTTTTTTCAAAGAAGAAGATCGAGATTCGTCGAGGGACACTGGGGAGCATATGACAAAGAGGAGGGACTGTTGTGGAAGTTTTATTATGCAGACATTTTATCTTAGGATGTGTGTGTGTTTTTATAGATTGTCATCTGTCTCCCTGTGTCGTATTTAGCCAAAGAACGCTCTAGCAGAGGGTACTTGGGTTGAATCAGGACCAGTGGTAAAACCGTCAGTATGAAAACCTTCTCATGGGCTTGGAGACGTGTTCTCAGTGTGTAGGGGGGCGTTTGCCGGTTTGTGAGCACTAAGTGCAAGCACTGGGCTTCTTTCCTTCAAATGTCTATACACATTATAGAAGTGAAGTCTGCATAACGAGAGATACATATTATACCTCTACTGCGGCTTCGCTATGCCTTTCTGGATACATATCTGCTTTTAAGACATGCATATCTGCCTTGTCGGTATACTCGTACCGTATACTGACAATAGCCGTAGCAATGTCTCGCAGATAATCTCAAACCTATAAGAACCAGTAGAATGATCTTCATTAGATACTGATCACTTTTGAGCAGTATTGAATGAGGTCCATGCTGACAGTGATGGGGGGTGGGCGGCCACCTGGCTGGTCGGGCAATGGACATGACTCATCCTTCCTTATACAGGGGTGGGGTGTGTGCATTGTCTGTCCAGCCACATTGATTGCCCTTGCCTGTCCTTTGACATGTCATCACTTCCTGTATCCTTGTCTTGGGCCAGCCCCTTTTACACCTTTTGTGAGTAATTAAAAGAACAGACTGGGCAGGGAGTAGAGGAGTTGCTCAGAATTCAATCAAGATGGTAACACCTGGGTCTGTCTCTGACTGTGGTTGAGGGAAAGGAGATTTACCTATTTCTTTACACAAAGTTTGATGCAAGCTGATTACAACTATTAATATTTCTACAACATGGGGGATCCATGCCTGTTCATTTTATTAAACGTGAGCTTGTCCACATTGGCTGTGAACAGGCAGTTGCGCTTGTCTGTGTTAACCCAACCTGCCGTGCTAAACACACGTTCAGACAATACACTGGCTGCAGGGCAGGCCAGCACCTTCAAGGTGTAAAGGGCAAGCTCAGGCCATGTGCACAATTTGGAGACCCAGAAGTTGAAGGGGTCAGACCCATCAGTCAGTACGTGTAGGTGTGTGCACACATATTGTTTGACCATGTTGCTAAAATGCTGCCTCCTGCTAAGACGTTCCATATCAGCTGGTGGTGTTGGTTGTTGTGGCGTGCTGACAAAGCTTTTCCATGTTTCGGCAATGCTAACCCTGCCTTCTGAGGTGCTGGCGGTGCCCCTGCTGCATTGGTGACCTCCTCCTCTAACTTTGCCTTGTGCTTCCACTGTGCCCCTGCTGTCAGGTGGGAATGCCATCAGCAGCGCATCTATCAGCTTGCACTTGTACTTACGCATCTTCTGATCACGCTCCAGTGACGGAATTAAGTACAGTACTTTGTTCTTATAATGGGGATCCAGCAGCGTGGCCACCCAGTAATCAGCACAAGTTAGAATGTGGCCAATTTGGCGGTCGTTGCGGAGACACTGTAGCATGTAATCACTTATGTGTGCCAGGCTGCCTAGAGGCAACGACAAGCAGTCCTCTGTGGGAGGTGTATCGTCTGTGTCCTCTGTATACCCCCAGCCATGCACCAGTGATGCACATGAGCTGGTTTGGGTGCCACCCTGCTGTAAACACGTTTCCTCCTCCTCATCATCATCCTCCACCTCGTCAGCCTCCAGAACTGTGCCCTGGCTGGACAATTGTGTACCTGGCGTGTGTTGATGCAGGAACCCACCATCGGAACCACTTGTGAATGACTAGCCTGAAACTCTTGTAAATGATCCCTCTTCCTCCTCCTCCTGTGCCACATCCTCTTCCATCATCGCCCAAAGCGTTTTTTTCAAGGAGGCATAGAAGTGGTATAGTAATGCTGAGTACGTCATCATCGGCACTGGTCATGTTGGTGAAGTACTCAAAACAGCGCAACAAGGGCACACAGGTCTCGCATGGAGGCACACTCATTGGTGGTGAAGTGATGCTGTTCCGCAGAGTGACTCGCCCGTGCGTGCTGCAGCTGAAACTCCACTATCGCCTGCTGCAGTCTGGCCAGCATGTGCAAGGTGGAGTTCCACCTTGTGGGCACGTCGCCTATGAGGCGGTGAACGGGAAGGCCGAAATTACGCTGCAGTGCTGACCGGCGAGCAGCAAAAGGGTGAGAACGCCGAAAGCGCGCACAGACGTGTCGGCACTTTCTGCAGCAGCTCTGACGTATTGGGGTAATTTTTAAGGAATTTCTGCACCGCCAAATTCAGTACATGTGCCAGGCAAGAGATGTGCGTAAAACCGGCTATGCCCAGAGCTTCTACGAGAATTCGACCATTATCGCACACCACCAGGCCGGGCTTGAGGCTCACTGGCACCAACCACTCACCACTTATCGGTCTGTTGTCCCATGCCCGTCCACAGCTCCTGCGTGGCGTGGGGTTTGTCCCCCAAACAGAGTTATAAAACTGCCTGCTGTTGTTTATTCCGGGCTGTGCTGAAGTTGGTGGTGAAGGTGTTACGCTGACCGGATGAGGAGGCGGCAGAGGATGAGGAAGCGGAGTAGGAGGAGGAAGCAACAGGAGGCAAAGGGAAACGCCCCGGAAATCCTCGATGGTGAAAGGACATGCGCCAAATTGCTATCCGCCTCAGGACCAGCCCCACTGCATTTACCCAGTGTGCTGTTAGGGAGATATAACGTCCCTGACCGTGCTTACTGGTCCACGTATCTGTAGTTAGGTGGACCTTGCCACAGATTTTGTCTCCCACTTGGTTGTGCAGGGAAGGGATGGCTTGCCTGGAAAAGTAGTGGCAGCTGGGCACAACGTACTGTGGGTCAGCCACCGCCATCAAATTCTTAAAATAAAATAAAAATCGCTGTAGATTGCAAAGTTAACAACAGATTATTCCCTATTCTTTCCCTCACAGCAGCAGCATCATATCCCTACACTAGTAAGAGCTGAGTGACGTGCAGCGCTACGTGACTCCAGCTTCTATAGAGGCTGGGTCACATGCTGCACTTGCCAATGGCTTCTAAGGGCACACAAGTTAAACGCTTGTTTATTGGCTGCCCTGCAGCTTTTCAACACACATCATTAAATTGCCAAACTCGAACCCAAACTTATACTGAAATGTTCGGGTCCGGGGTCCAAAAATTGTAAAGTTCGGCATGAACCCAAACTTTACAGTTCGGGTTCGCTCAAACCTAGTAGCCCACTTTTATTTAAACTTTTTTTTGGAGGGGCAACTGGTATATCATACCAATAGAAATTATTTGTTCCAATGTCATTTGTCACTATCTGTAGCTGAGGTAACGCAGCAAAAAAGTAAACAAATGCTGCACTACCCAAATGCACTATATAGAAAGTATATAATTGGCATGTAAGACCCCTGCTTCAATCAGTTTTTTCGGTGGGCAACTGGTTTATCACACTAGTAGAAATTATTTGTTCCAATGGCATTTGTCACTCTGTGTAGCTGAGGCAACGCAGCAAAACCGCAAACAAATGCTGCACTACCCCAATGCACTATATAGAAAGTATATAATTGGTATATAACACCCCTGCTTCAACCAGTTTTTTTGGGGACAACTGGTATATCACACCAGTAGAAAGGTTTTGTTCCAATGTCATTTCTCACAATCTGTAGCTGAGATAATGCAGCTAAACCGCAAAAAAATGCTGCACTACCCAAATGCAGTATATATAAGGTATATTATTGGTATATCACACCCCTGTTTTAATCAGTTTTTTTTTTTTTGGGGGGGGGGGGGGCAACTGGTATTTCACACTAGTATAAATTATTTGTTCCAATAGCGTTAGTGACTATGTGAGCTGAGGTAACGCAGCTAAACCGCAAACAAATGCTGCACTATCCTTCCTAATTGCACTATATAGAAAGTATATTATTGGTATATAACACCCCTGCTTCAATCAGTTTTTTTTTTTTTGGGGAGGGGGGGGGAACTGGTACTTCACACCAGTAGAAATTATTTGTTCCAATAGCGTTTGTCTCTTTGTGTAGCTGCACTATCGCAGCAGAACCGCACACAACTGCTGCACAATACAAATGCACTATAATATACTTTCTTAGAAAGTATATTATAAGTACAGGGTGGGCCATTTATATGGATACACCTTAATAAAATGGGAATGGTTGGTGATATTAACTTCCTGTTTGTGGCACATTAGTATATGTGAGGGGGGAAACTTTTCAAGATGGGTGGTGACCATGGCGGTCATTTTGAAGTTGGCCATTTTGAATCCAACTTTCGTTTTTTCAATAGGAAGAGGGTCATGTGACACATCAAACTTATTGGGAATTTCACAAGAAAAACAATGGTGTGCTTTGGTTTTAACGTAACTTTATTCTTTCATGAGTTATTTGCAAGTTTCTGACCACTTATAAAATGTGTTCAATGTCCTGCCCATTGTGTTGGATTGTCAATGCAACCCTCTTCTCCCACTCTTCACACACTGATAGCAACACCGCAGGAGAAATGCTAGCACAGGCTTCCAGTATCCGTAGTTTCAGGTGTTGCACATCTCGTATCTTCACAGCATATGCTGCATTTCTCCTGCGGTGTTGCTATCAGTGTCCACAACATGGACAGTGACATACCAGATGTATTATTCGAATTTGCGATCTCCATTCATTTTTGTTTTCAATGCGAAATATTGGCAATATAATTTTCGCGTACGCGCATGCTCAAATGCTCTATACAGTACCCAAATGCAATATAAAGAAAGTATATTGGTATATAACACTCCGCTTCAATCAGTTTTTGGGGGGGGGACTGGTATATCAAACCAGTAGAAATTATTTGTTCTAATAACGCTTGTCCCTCTTTATACCTGCAGTATCGCAGCAAAACCGCACACAACTGCCGCACAATACAAATGCACTATAATATACTTTCTAACATAGAAAGTATATAATAACATTGTACAAGGAAGGCAATCCACTTTTTAAGGACCAGTTCAGGTCTGAAGTCACTTTGTGAGGCTTACATAATAGAAACCACCCAAAGATGACCCCATTCTAGAAACTACACACTCAAGGTATTTAAAACTGATTTTACAAACATTTTTAACCCTTTAGGTGCTCCACAAGAGTTAATGGCAAATGGAGATAACATTTCAAAATTTTCCATTGTAATACATTTTTTCCAGTAACAAAGCAAGGGTTAACAGCCCCCAAAAAACGTAATATTTATTGTCCTGATTCTGTAGTTTGCAGAAAGATCCCATATGTGGTCGTAAAATACTGTACAGGCACACCGCAGGGCGTAGAGGGAAAGGAGTGTCGTGTGGTTTTTGGAAGGCAAATTTTGCTGGACTGGTTTATTTACACCATGTCCCATTTGAAGCCCCCCTGATGCACCCCTAGAGAACAAACTTCATAAAAGTGACCCCATTTTGGAAACTACGGGATAAGGTGACAGATTTGTTGTGACTTTTTTTAGGGTACATATGATTTTTGGTTGCTCTATATTACATTTTTGTGAGGAAAGATTACCAACAATAGAAATTCTGAAATTTCATCTCCATTTGCCAAAACTGTTGAGGAACACCTAAAGGGTTAATAAAGTTTGTAAAATCGTTTTTAAATACCTTGAGGGGTGTAGTGTCTTAGATGGGGTCATTTTTATGGAGTTTCTATTCTAGGGGTGCATCAGGGGTTCTTCAAAAGGCCATCAAAATCTGCCTTCCAGAAACCATATGGTGTTCCCTTCCTTCTGCGCCCTGACCATTTGGTCATACAGCAGTTTACGACCACATATGGGGTGTTTCTGTAAACTGCAGAATCAGGGTAATAAATATTACGTTTTGTTTGGCTGTTAACCCTTGCTTTGTTACTGGAAAAAATGGATAAAAATTTGCCCAAAAATAGCTGTTTTGGCACCGTTTTTATTTAATTTTTTTGACCGTGTTCATCTGAGGGATTAGGTCATTGGGTAGAGCATTTTTATAGAGCAGATTCTTACGGACGCAGCAATACCTAATATGTCTTTATTTATTTATTTATTTAGGTTTTACACTATATTATACTTTTTTAAACAAAAAAAACATTTTTGTATCTCCATAGTCTAAGGCCTCTTTTACACGAGCGTGTCCGGATTAGGTCTGGATGCGTCCCGGTGCATTGCGGCAAACCCGCGCGAGTAGGTACGCAATTGCAGTCAGTTTTGTCTGCGATTGCGTTCCGTTGTTCAGTTTGTGCAATGTGTTTTGCATGCGCGTGATAAAAAACCAACTGTGGTACCCAGACCCAAACTTCTTCACAGAAGTTCAGGTTTGGGTTCAAGGTTGTATAACATGGTTATAAGGGAAAATAATAGCAATCTGAATACAGAATGCATAGTAAAATAGGGCTGGAGGGGTTAAAAAAATAAAAATAAATTAAAATCACCTTAGGGCTCTTTCACATCTGCGTTCTTTTCTTCCGGCATACAGTTCCGTCGTCGGGGCTCTATGCCGGAAGAATCCGGATCAGTTTTATCCTAATGCATTCTGAATGGAGTGAAATCCGTTCAGGATGCCTCAGGATGTCTTCAGTTCCGGACCGGAACGTTTTTGGGCCGGAGAAAATACCACAGCATGCTGCGCTTTTTGCTCCGGCCAAAAATCCTGAAGACTTGCCGCAAGGCCGGATCCAGAATCAATGCCCATTGAAAGGTATTGATCCAGATCCGGCCTTAAGCTTTTTCTGAATGGTTACCATGGCTGCCGGGACGCTAAAGTCCTGGCAGCCATGGTAAAGTGTAGCGGGGAGCAGGGGAGGAGTATACTTACCATCCGTGCGGCTCCCAGGGCGCTACAGAGTGACGTCAGGGTGCCCCAGGCGCATAGATGACGTGATCGCATGGCACATCATCCATGCGCATGGGGCGCTCTGACGTCATTCTGGAGCACCCTGGGAGCCGCACGGACTGTAAGTATGCCGCTCACCCGCTCCCCGCTCCTACTATGGCAACCAGGACTTTAATAGCGTCCTGGCTGCCATAGTAACACTGAAAGCATTTTGAAGACGGATCCGTCTTCAAATGCTTTCAGTACACTTGCGTTTTTCTGGATCCGGCGTGTAATTCCAGCAAGTGGAGTACACGCCGGATCCGGACAACGCAAGTGTGAAAGAGGCCTTAATCCACTTGTTTGCACAGTCGGCATCTCTTCTGTCTTCATCTGTGAGGAGAAGGACCTTTGATGACGTCACTACGCTCATCACATGGTCATTCACATGATCCATCACACAAACACACAAAGAGGAGCATGCTGCTATTTTCACGCAACGTACAAGTGATATGTGAAAATCACCGCTCATGTGCACAGCCCCATAGAAATGAATGAGTCTGGATTCAGTGTGGGTGCAATGCACCCGCGCTGAAATCTCGCCCGTGTGAAAGGGACCTAATAGCCATCTTTTTTTTTGTTTTTAGCCGATTGTCTTAGGTAGGAGCTTATTTTTTGCGGGATGAGAGGACGGTTTTATTGGCACTGTTTTGGGAGGCATATGTCTTTTTGATTGCTTGCTATTACACTTTTTGTGATGTAAGGTGACAAAAAAAATTAATTTTTTGCACAGTTTTTATTTTATTCTTTTGACCTTGTTCGTCTGAGGGGTTAGGCCATGGGGTATTTTTATAGAGCAGATTCTTACGGATGTGGAAATACCTAATATGTCTACTTTTTTATTTATTTTAGTTTTACAAAATATATATGTTTTGTGTCTCAAGTCTGAGAACCATATTTTTTTTTTCGATTGTCAGTGGCTAAATGGAATTAAAATTGGGGAAGGGGATTATAAATTTAGTACTCCATGGAAGTGTGGCACTCCCTGAAGCAACCAATAATGCAGAGGCCCAGATGATTGGGGCACGTGTCACACTGAGTGGTGGTGTCCTTCCGTATCCCCCTCCTGTGACACAGCTTCTTTCCAATATGGGGGACCACACCTGGAAATTGTTGGCCAGGGACGATCCGGGCCCCTCCAGTTCCCAAGGTACTCCGGCCTGCTCTTTACTGGTCAGAAAAGATCAGGTCTTTGAGGACTGCCTCATAGAACTGAAGGAATTTCCCTGTGTTGCCAGAACTCTGGGACAGCACAAAAGAGTTGTACAAGGCAACCTGTACCAAGTAGAATGCAACTTTTTTGTACCATGCACGGGTTTTGCGCATGGCGTTATATGGTTTGAGGACTTAAGGACCATTGCTGCGGTACCTCGCACAGAGACAGGTGTTATGCCGTTACCGTGAATTGTGGACAGTACAAGGACATCCCTCTTGTCCTTATATCTAACCAGTATCAGGTTTCCAATGGTAAGGGCACGGGTCTCACCCCTGGGGATAGGTAGCTGGAGGGGGTGGTTAGGAAGGCTGCGTTGACTTTTCCACATGGTCCCACAAGTGGACGTGGATCTGACGGCGAAGGACTGGCACAAGGGGATACTAGTATAAAAGTTATCCAGGTGGTAACCCTTATCTAGCTCTAGCAGTGGGTGCATAAGGTCCAACACAAATTTCCTGCTAACACCCAGAGTGGGGGGACATTCTGGGGGTTGAATACGGGAATCTCGCCCCACGTACACACAGAAAACATACTGGCGGAAAATGAGTCTCCCCTTGAAAGCAATGAGAGACTCATCAACCGCGACCTCCCTTCCAGGTACATAGGCCTCCAAAAATGTGGTCCCAAAGTGATCGATGACCGGCCTGATTTTGTACAGGCGGTCATAGGCAGGATCACCTTGAGGGGGGGACATGCTGCATTATCTGTGTAACACCCCAGAGTGGCTTTTACCACGCTTATATCTGCTAAGGGCATCAACATGGTCATTTGATGGACAAACCTGATTGTGCATGCAATTAGGGGTGACATGGTGTCATGACACCTTTAAATGCATGTGCAATTAATATTATTTATATTACCTGGTAACAGATGCTATTGCGATCTGAGTCTTTGCTGGTAACAGATGCCTCGTGCGATCTGGACTTGTATGAAAACCTTTTCCTGATTGGAGAATAGTTCAACGGTCCTCACGTGAGTAACTATAAAAGGAAAGGATCGCACGGTTAATTGTCAGTTGGTGAGCAGCAAGCAAAGAAACCGGACCTGTGTAAGAAGTCTCCAGCATGGAAGAATTGCTTAAGCAGTTGATTTCTAAAGCAGCATCTTCTGGAGGTGAAGAGTGGCTAAGAAGATGCTTACAAGAAGACTCTTTAGGATCGAACGAAAATCCGGATAGGTCGTCTTCTGATTCTGCCTGCGCTGCCTTTCCCCTAAGGAGTGCAGAGCCGTCGACGTCTGACGTCACTAATAGGCGTCTTCTGGAAGAAGAAAAAGCTCCTCCTCTCACAGTGCCAGCTAAAAGATTCAGAAAAGAAAAAACAAGATTTTCACCATCTCAGCAATCGACCAAACGCAGGATAAAATTATCTGATGCGCAACGAGGCTCGAGAGCGTCCGACAAACATCGCAACCGACTTCAACAGTTTCTACAGCCAACTGCCAAGTCTGCTGCAAGATCTTCAACTGTAAAGCCTGCGACTGCGACACGAGACTCTTCAGCTGGTGAGATACTTAACACACATACACTCAATAGTGACTGTATTACACAGGGCACTATACCAAATCAAGGAAACTGCATGGCATCTGATGTTATGTTTGATAGAGAAAAAATACAGCTGTTCAATGACTTTATTTCTTTTCTATCAAAAAATGAAACACAAACTAGCGCTGAATCTGTCTGGTCTTTACATGAAAATGATTCTGTATTGGAAATGCCTATTTCTTTAGAAAACAGGGATAACTTTTCTAAAGCTGAAGATAGGTTAGAACCTCAGCTAATTCCACATTTAGATAACAGTGCTGGTATTAAAGAAATTTCTTTAAAAGATACTATGCCTTGCCAAATGTCGCCATTAGGTTTCCATCTATCACCACAGATCAAGGAAAAAATATGGAAAAGAGAATACGTGGATTTATTCTCTTTACTCCCTTCATCTAAAGATGTTAAAAATGATAAAAAGGAGGAAGAAGATAGGAAACGCAATATACAGAAATCCTTTTTAAATTGGGTACAAGCATTCTGTATCTACGCAGCAGTATTAGGAGAAAAACAGCCTGTACATTGCTGCGATTTATTTTATTACTTGGATAGCATATTAGAGGCTTTCAGGAATTTTGGAGGAACTGCTTGGATCAATTACGACGAATCCTATAGACAAAAATTAGCTGTGTACCCTAATTTAGGTTGGGGAATGAAAGACGTGGGCCTATGGCTCAATTTAATGTTACCCCAAAGGAATTTTCTTTTTCGTACTCAACAAAGTAAAAAAGGACTGTGTTTCGCGTTCAACGAATCTGCATGTCGTTGGCAAAGTAATTGCAAATACAAACACGAATGCAGCTTCTGTTCAGGAAATCATTCCGCATCCAAATGTTTTAAAAAACACGGATTGCCGGTTAGTACCAAAGACACAAATAGAGCAAGTGACTCCTTTAATTCTGCCAAAACTACTACATTATTTAAAACATTATCCAGACAAACAGAAGGCCCATCTTCTAATTAATGGCTTTTCTAATGGATTTTATGTGCCAACTTTTTTAGGCCCGGGTTGTACTGTAGTAAAAAATGCTAAATCCGTCATTTTAAATAAATTCATTGTTCAAGAAAAAAATCGATAAACAAATTTCAGATAATAGAATAGCTGGTCCTTTTTCGTTTCCCCCTTTTCATAATTTTAGAATTTCTCCACTAGGTTTGGTCCCGAAAAAAGAAAATAATTCTTATCGTCTCATTCACAATCTGTCTTTTCCCAAAGATGGGTCTTTGAATGACACGATTAATAAAGAATGGTCCACAGTGCATTATGCAACATTAGATATGGCTTTATCTATGTTACGTAAGGCAGGCAGAAATGCTCAGCTGGCTAAAACAGATATCAAGTCAGCGTTTAGACTTTTACCTATCAATCCCGATGGATATAATTCCCTAGGTTTCCAATTTGATGGGAAATATTATTTCGATAAAGCTCTACCAATGGGGTTTTCACTTTCCTGTAATTATTTTGAAGCTTTTGCTACCTTTTTACAATGGATGGTTGAAAAGCATTATAACTCTGGATATACAATTCACTATCTGGATGACTTTTTATTCATAGGAAGGGATGGAACCGAAGATTGCATTAATCTGCTGAATACTTTTTGCGGAATTGCAGAATATTTTAATATTCCTTTAGCTAAAGAAAAAACTGTACTTCCAACTACGAATATTAAATTCCTTGGTATCTTTATTGATTCAGAAAAAATGGAATTTAAAATTCCAGAGGATAAATTATTCGCAACAAGGGTTCAGCTCATTAATATGTTATCTGCTAAGAAAACTTCACTCAAGCGATTGCAATCTGTTTTAGGTTCATTGAATTTTATTTCCAGGGTTATTCCTATGGGTAGAATTTTTTCTAAAAGATTATACGCTGCCACGGCTGGAGTTAAAAACCCATATGCTCACATACGATTATCATACCAATTAAAAGAGGATATTCGCATGTGGATAAATTTTCTTGAAAATTTCAATGGTCGTACGGTTTGGCAGGAGGAATTCGTGGACTCGGACTCTATCCATTTATTTACTGACGCAGCTATGTCAGTAGGTTATGGAGCATGTTTTGAGACTCATTGGTCAGCCAGTAGTTGGCCAATAGAATGGCAAGAAAAGCCTTTCATGAATAATATAAATTTTTTAGAGCTTGTTCCAGTTTTAATAGCTTTATCAATTTGGCATGAACATTTAAAAAACAGACAAATATTATTATTTTCGGATAACAAAGGAGTAGTATTTGCCATCAATTGTTTATCCGCACATTCTACTTATGTTATAGGTTTACTTAGATTTATAGTTTTAACTTGTCTGCAAAATAATATTTGGCTTAAAGCTAGATACATTGAAGGTAGGAATAATTCTATAGCAGACGCTTTGTCCCGACAGAACATGACACTATTCAGGGAACTCAAGCCAGATGCGGACAAAGAAGGAATAGCGTGTCCAACCCATCTTTGGGACTTGATGGCGAATTTATAAACAGGCTTCTACAAAATTCTTTAGCAAACAGTACATGGGCTGCATATTCAGCTGCATGGGCTAATTGGCGGCAATTTTGCTTGGTCAATAGATGGGAGGAAACCGATAATGATTATATGCACTTATTATTGTTCATTCAAAAATTATTTGAGGAAAAAAAAAGGGGGATTATATTCAAAAAATGATTTACGGCATTTCATTTTTTCAAAAAGTTCTTAATATTCCTCCTTTTTCTAATAATTTTTTAGCTAAACAGATCTTAAAAGGTGCGAAACGATTAAAAAGTACTTCTGTTAGAACTAAGCCATTATCTTTAAAAAATTTAGAAAATTTCGTATTATACTTACCAAAAATCTGTTCTTCCTTATATGAGAATGTTCTATTTAAGGCCTCTTTCACACGACCGTTTTTTTTTCCCGTTTTGCGGGCCGTTTTTTGCGGTCCGTATACGGTCCGTATACGGAACCATTCATTTCAATGGTTCCGCAAAAAAAACGGAATGTACTCCGTGTGCATTCCGTTTCCGTATTTCCGTTTTTCCGTTCCGTTTAAAGATAGAACATGTCCTATATTTGGCCGCAAATCACGTTCCGTGGCTCCATTAAAGTCTATGGGTCCGCAAAAAAACGGAATGCATACGGAAATGCATCCGTATGTCTTCCGTATCCGTTCCGTTTTTTGCGGAACCATCTATTGAAAAAGTTATGCCCAGCCCAATTTTTTATATGAAATTACTGTATACTGTATTTGCCATACGGAAAAACGGAACGGAACAACGGAACGGAAACGGAACCACAACGGAAGCAAAAAACGGAACAACGGATCCGTGAAAAACGGACCGCAAAACACTGAAATGGACATACTGTCGTGTGAAAGAGGCCTAAAGCTGTATTCTTGCTGGCTTTTTTCGGAGCTTTCCGAATCAGCGAAATAACGGCAGCAAATAGAATTTCGGATGCCCCATTGCTCCTCAAGGATATACTCCTATATGAAAATAAAATAAAAATATTCATTAAAAAATCCAAAACGGATCAGCTGGGTAAAGGCGATTGGTGCAATTTGAATAAATATTCTTGCACAGAATTGTGCCCAGTCAGAGCTATGAAGGATTGGTTAAAAGTTAGAGGGGTAATTCCAGGTCCACTGTTTATTCACTTTGACAAATCTCCATTAACAAAATTTCAATTTAATTTTGTCTTAGCAAAATGTAAGTCTCATTTACAATTAGAGCAAGAAAAGATTTCTGCTCATTCATTTCGTGTAGGAGCAGCCACTTATGCTCATTCCTTGGGTTTGAAGGATAACGTAATAAAACGAATTCGAAGGTGGAAATCCAATAGATACCAACTGTATATTAGACCTGAATTATTATTTTAATATTTTGCAGATTTAAAGATCGTATGGATCCTAGGAAATCAGCTTGTTTCTTTGGCACGTGATCGTTCAACGATGCGTTTTAAATCGGATAATTTAGGTTTTGGCAAAAAAAGTGGTTGTGTTCTGGAGAGGTATTTCTGGTATTAGAATTCAGGAAATTTATTCGTTATGTTGTTCATTTTCTCTGACTTGGCCTATGCCTGATTTGATTATACTTCATATAGGTACGGATGACTTGGGCAGAACAAGCACTCATTTATTATTAAAGGATATGCAGGATACATTTAGTAAAATTCAAACTTTATTACCATACTCCCAGATAGCGTTCTCAGAAATTATTCCTAATTGGGATTGGAATTCGACTCAATTATCCTTTATGGAAAAGATAAGAATACGTATCAATAGGAATATTGAAAAGTATATGCAGTCACATAATAAGTTATCTTATAGACATATTGAATTAGAAGGGTTTACGGCAGGATTATACAATTTAGAAAAAGATTCATTGTCTGATCTGGGACTAGACATTTTCAATGTTGGATTGCAAAATTTGGTTGAAAAAGGCTGCGGTGTTAATTAGCCATCTAGCTTTGCTATTTGGCGTTGTGGGGTAATAGTCACTCTTCGAGTGGACTAGTTGGTTTTAATTATTTATATGGAGTAATAGTCACTCTTTGAGTGGACTAGGTGGAGTTAATATTTATTGAATTGGTTTAGCAGATTTATTTCTGTTTAAATATTTATTAAGTAACGTAAGTAACACCGTGGCCAATTTTATCCAACGAATAAAAGAAAGAAAATAAATAAAAATGATTAATTTTACTTTGAGTGTTGTATTTATTGGAAGTAAGTTGATGAATTGGTTACAATGGAGTTTATGACACCATGGACAAACCTGATTGTGCATGCAATTAGGGGTGACATGGTGTCATGACACCTTTAAATGCATGTGCAATTAATATTATTTATATTACCTGGTAACAGATGCTATTGCGATCTGAGTCTTTGCTGGTAACAGATGCCTCGTGCGATCTGGACTTGTATGAAAACCTTTTCCTGATTGGAGAATAGTTCAACGGTCCTCACGTGAGTAACTATAAAAGGAAAGGATCGCACGGTTAATTGTCAGTTGGTGAGCAGCAAGCAAAGAAACCCCTTCCCCCCCATCCCCCTTTTTAAATATATGTCACGGTGTTAGCTTGGGGTAATAGTCACTCTTCGAGTGGACTAGTTGGTTTTAATTATTTATATGGAGTAATAGTCACTCTTTGAGTGGACTAGGTGGAGTTAATATTTATTGAATTGGTTTAGCAGATTTATTTCTGTTTAAATATTTATTAAGTAACGTAAGTAACACCGTGGCCAATTTTATCCAACGAATAAAAGAAAGAAAATAAATAAAAATGATTAATTTTACTTTGAGTGTTGTATTTATTGGAAGTAAGTTGATGAATTGGTTACAATGGAGTTTATGACTAGAGTTGAGCGAACACCTGGATGTTCGGGTTCGAGAAGTTCGGCCGAACATCCCGGAAATGTTCGGGTTCGGGATCCGAACCCGATCCGAACTTCGTCCCGAACCCGAACCCCATTGAAGTCAATGGGGACCCGAACTTTTCGGCACTAAAACGGCTGTAAAACAGCCCAGGAAAGGGCTAGAGGGCTGCAAAAGGCAGCAACATGTAGGTAAATCCCCTGCAAACAAATGTGGATAGGGAAATTAATTAAAATAAAAATTAAATAAATAAAAATTAACCAAAATCAATTGGAGAGAGGTTCCATAGCAGAGAATCTGGCTTCCCGTCACCCACCACTGGAACAGTCCATTCTCAGATATTTAGGCCCCGGCACCCAGGCAGAGGAGAGAGGTCCCGTAACAGACAATCTGGCTTCATGTCAGCAGAGAATCAGTCTTCATGTCATAGCAGAGAATCAGGCTTCACGTCACCCACCACTGTAAGAGTCCATTTTCATAAATTTAGGCCCAGCACCCAGGCAGAGGAGAGAGGTCCCGTAACAGAGGATCTGGCTTCATGTCAGCAGAGAATCAGTCTGCATGTCATAGCAGAGAATCAGGCTTCACGTCAGCCACCACTGCAACAGTCCATTGTCATAAATTTAGGCCCAGCACCCAGGCAGAGGAGAGAGGTCCCGTAACAGAGGATCTGGCTTCATGTCAGCAGAGAATCAGTCTGCATGTCATAGCAGAGAAGCAGGCTTCACGTCAGCCACCACTGCAACAGTCCATTGTCATAAATTTAGGCCCAGCACCCAGGCAGAGGAGAGAGGTCCCGTAACAGACAATCTGGCTTCATGTCAGCAGAGAATTAGTCTGCATGTCATAGCAGAGAATGAGGCTTCACGTCAGCCACCACTGCAACAGTCCATTGGCATATATTTAGGCCTAGCACACAGGCAGAGGAGAGAGGTCCCGTAACAGACAATCTGGCTTCATGTCAGCAGAGAATCAGTCTGCATGTCATAGCAGAGAATGAGGCTTCACGTCACCCACCACTGCAACAGTCCATTGGCATATATTTAGGCCTAGCACACAGGCAGAGCAGAGAGGTCCCGTAACAGACAATCTGGCTTCATGTCAGCAGAGAATCAGTCTGCATGTCATAGCAGAGAATGAGGCTTCACGTCACCCACCACTGCAACAGTCCATTGGCATATATTTAGGCCTAGCACACAGGCAGAGCAGAGAGGTCCCGTAACAGACAATCTGGCTTCATGACAGCAGAGAATCAGTCTGCATGTCATAGCAGAGAATGAGGCTTCACGTCACCCACCACTGCAACAGTCCATTGGCATATATTTAGGCCTAGCACACAGGCAGAGCAGAGAGGTCCCGTAACAGACGATCTGGCTTCATGTCAGCAGAGAATCAGTCTGCATGTCATAGCAGAGAATGAGGCTTCACGTCACCCACCACTGCAACAGTCCATTGGCATATATTTAGGCCTAGCACACAGGCAGAGCAGAGAGGTCCCGTAACAGACAATCTGGCTTCATGTCAGCAGAGAATCAGTCTGCATGTCATAGCAGAGAATCAGGCTTCACGTCAGCCACCACTGCAACAGTCCATTGTCATAAATTTAGGCCCAGCACCCAGGCAGAGGAGAGAGGTCCCGTAACAGACAATCTGGCTTCATGTCAGCAGAGAATTAGTCTGCATGTCATAGCAGAGAATCAGGCTTCATGTCAGCCACCACTGCAACAGTCCATTGGCATATATTTAGGCCTAGCACACAGGCAGAGGAGAGGTTCATTCAACTTTGGGTAGCCTCGCAATATAATGGTAAAATGAAAATAAAAATAGGATTGAATGAGGAAGTGCCCTGGAGTCCAATAATATATGGTTATGGGGAGGTAGTTAATGTCTAATCTGGACAAGGGACGGACAGGTCCTGTGGGATCCATGCCTGGTTCATTTTTATGAACGTCAGCTTGTCCACATTGGCTGTAGACAGGCGGCTGCGTTTGTCTGTAATGACGCCCCCTGCCGTGCTGAATACACGTTCAGACAAAACGCTGGCTGCCGGGCAGGCCAGCACCTCCAAGGCATAAAAGGCTAGCTCTGGCCACGTGGACAATTTAGAGACCCAGAAGTTGAATGGGGCCGAACCATCAGTCAGTACGTGGAGGGGTGTGCACACGTACTGTTCCACCATGTTAGTGAAATGTTGCCTCCTGCTAACACGTTGCGTATCAGGTGGTGGTGCAGTTAGCTGTGGCGTGTTGACAAAAGTTTTCCACATCTCTGCCATGCTAACCCTGCCCTCAGAGGAGCTGGCCGTGACACAGCTGCCTTGGCGACCTCTTGCTCCTCCTCTGCCTTGGCCTTGGGCTTCCACTTGTTCCCCTGTGACATTTGGGAATGCTCTCAGTAGCGCGTCTACCAACGTGCGCTTGTACTCGCGCATCTTCCTATCACGCTCCAGTGCAGGAAGTAAGGTGGGCACATTGTCTTTGTAGCGTGGATCCAGCAGGGTGGCAACCCAGTAGTCCGCACAGGTTAAAATGTGGGCAACTCTGCTGTCGTTGCGCAGGCACTGCAGCATGTAGTCGCTCATGTGTGCCAGGCTGCCCAGGGGTAAGGACAAGCTGTCCTCTGTGGGAGGCGTATCGTCATCGTCCTGCCTTTCCCCCCAGCCACGCACCAGTGATGGACCCGAGCTGCGTTGGGTGCCACCCCGCTGTGACCATGCTTCATCCTCATCCTCCTCCACCTCCTCCTCATCCTCGTCCTCCTCGTCCTCCAGTAGTGGGCCCTGGCTGGCCACATTTGTACCTGGCCTCTGCTGTTGCCAAAAACCTCCCTCTGAGTCACTTCGAAGAGACTGGCCTGAAAGTGCTAAAAATGACCCCTCTTCCTCCTCCTCCTCCTCCTCCTGGGCCACCTCCTCTTGCCATCATCGCCCTAAGTGTTTTCTCAAGGAGACATAGAAGTGGTATTGTAACGCTGATAACGGCGTCATCGCCACTGGCCATGTTGGTGGAGTACTCGAAACAGCGCAACAGGGCACACAGGTCTCGCATGGAGGCCCAGTCATTGGTGGTGAAGTGGTGCTGTTCTGTAGTGCGACTGACCCGTGCGTGCTGCAGCTGAAACTCCACTATGGCCTGCTGCTGCTCGCACAGTCTGTCCAGCATGTGCAAGGTGGAGTTCCACCTGGTGGGCACGTCGCATATGAGGCGGTGAGCGGGAAGGCCGAAGTTACGCTGTAGCGCAGACAGGCGAGCAGCAGCAGGATGTGAACGCCGGAAGCGCGAACAGACGGCCCGCACTTTATGCAGCAGCTCTGACATGTCGGGGTAGTTGTGAATGAACTTCTGCACCACCAAATTCAGCACATGCGCCAAGCAAGGGATGTGCGTCAAATTGGCTAGTCCCAGAGCTGCAACGAGATTTCGCCCATTATCACACACCACCAGGCCGGGCTTGAGGCTCACCGGCAGCAACCACTCGTCGGTCTGTTGTTCAATACCCCGCCACAACTCCTGTGCGGTGTGGGGCCTGTCCCCCAAACATATGAGTTTCAGAATGGCCTGCTGACGTTTACCCCGGGCTGTGCTGAAGTTGGTGGTGAAGGTGTGTGGCTGACTGGATGAGCAGGTGGAAGAAGAGGAGGAGGAAGCCGAGAAGGAGGAGGTGGCAACAGGAGGCAAAGAATGTTGCCCTGCGATCCTTGGCGGCGGAAGGACGTGCGCCAAACAGCTCTCCGCCTGGGGCCCAGCTGCCACTACATTTACCCAGTGTGCAGTTAGGGAGATATAGCGTCCCTGGCCGTGCTTACTGGTCCACGTATCTGTGGTTAGGTGGACCTTGCTACAGATGGCGTTGCGCAGTGCACACTTGATTTTATCGGATACTTGGTTGTGCAGGGAAGGCACGGCTCTCTTGGAGAAGTAGTGCCGGCTGGGAACAACATACTGTGGGACAGCAAGCGACATGAGCTGTTTGAAGCTGTCTGTGTCCACCAGCCTAAATGACAGCATTTCATAGGCCAGTAGTTTAGAAATGCTGGCATTCAGGGCCAGGGATCGAGGGTGGCTAGGTGGGAATTTACGCTTTCTATCAAATGTTTGTGAGATGGAGAGCTGAACGCTGGCGTGTGACATGGTTGAGACGCTTGGTGACGGAGGTGGTGGTGGTGGTGTTGGTGGTACATCCCCTGTTTGCTGGGCGGCAGGTGCCAACGTTCCTCCAGAGGCGGAGGAAGAGGCCGAGGCGGCAGCAGCAGAATAGGCCGAGGCGGCAGCAGCAGAAGAGGTAGCAGGGGGAGCCTGAGTGACTTCCTTGGTTTTAAGGTGTTTACTCCACTGCAGTTCATGCTTTGCATGCAGGTGCCTGGTCATGCAGGTTGTGCTCAGGTTCAGAACGTTAATGCCTCGCTTCAGGCTCTGATGGCACAGCGTGCAAACCACTCGGGTCTTGTCGTCAGCACATTGTTTGAAGAAGTGCCATGCCAGGGAACTCCTTGAAGCTGCCTTTGGGGTGCTCGGTCCCAGATGGCGGCGGTCAGTAGCAGGCGGAGTCTCTTGGCGGCGGGTGTTCTGCTTTTGCCCACTGCTCCCTCTTTTGCTATGCTGTTGGCTCGGTCTCACCACTGCCTCTTCCTCCGAACTGTGAAAGTCAGTGGCACGACCTTCATTCCATGTGGGGTCTAGGACCTCATCGTCCCCTGCATCGTCTTCCACCCAGTCTTGATCCCTGACCTCCTATTCAGTCTGCACACTGCAGAAAGACGCAGCAGTTGGCACCTGTGTTTCGTCATCATCAGAGACATGCTGAGGTGGTATTCCCATGTCCTCATCATCAGGAAACATAAGTGGTTGTGCGTCAGTGCATTCTATGTCTTTCACCGCTGGGGAAGGGCTAGGTGGATGCCCTTGGGAAACCCTGCCAGCGGAGTCTTCAAACAGCATAAGAGACTGCTGCATAACTTGAGGCTGAGACAGTTTCCCTGGTATGCATGGGGGTGATGTGACAGACTGATGGGGTTGGTTTTCAGGCGCCATCTGTGCGCTTTCTGCAGAAGACTGGGTGGGAGATAATGTGAACGTGCTGGATCCACTGTCGGCCACCCAATTGACTAATGCCTGTACCTGCTCAGGCCTTACCATCCTTAGAACGGCATTGGGCCCCACCATATATCGCTGTAAATTCTGGCGGCTACTGGGACCTGAGGTAGTTGGTACACTAGGACGTGTGGATGTGGCAGAACGGCCACGTCCTCTCCCAGCACCAGAGGGTCCACTAACACCACCACGACCATGTCCACGTCCGCGTCCCTTACTAGATGTTTTTCTCATTGTTATGGTTCACCACAACAACAAATATATTATTTGGCCCAATGTATTGTATTCAAATTCAGCGGGATATAAATTTGAGGCCTAGTATTTAGGCGCTGGGTGACCGGTATGGATTTAGTGACAGAATTAGACTTGGAAATGCACAGAAGCGTGTGTGTGTGAAGTTATTCTGAATGACCCAATGTGCACCTTGAATATTATATACCCTTTTAGGGATAGATTTCAAATAGCTCTGATATAGCAGAAACCACTAAATTATGAAATTGTTAAATTGGGAATTGTATTTAAACCCAGAACAAAAAATGTGCTTTGACGGACACTAAATAACTTTCCCAGCCACAACAGGACAGCGTTAACGAGAGATTTAGCAGGATATAAATTTGAGGCCTAGTATTTAGGCGCTGGGTGACAGGTATGGGTTTAGTGACAGAATTAGACTTAGAAATACACAGTAGCGGGTGTGTGTGAAGTTATTCTGAATGACCCAATGTGCACCTTGAATATTATATACCCTTTTAGGGATAGATTTCAAATAGCTCTGATATAGCAGAAACCACTAAATTATGAAATTGTTAAATTGGGAATTGTATTTAAACCCAGAACAAAAAATGTGCTTTGACGGACACTAAATAACTTTCCCAGCCACAACAGGACAGCGTTAACGAGAGATTTAGCAGGATATAAATTTGAGGCCTAGTATTTAGGCGCTGGGTGACAGGTATGGGTTTAGTGACAGAATTAGACTTAGAAATACACAGTAGCGGGTGTGTGTGAAGTTATTCTGAATGACCCAATGTGCACCTTGAATATTATATACCCTTTTAGGGATAGATTTCAAATAGCTCTGATATAGCAGAAACCACTAAATTATGAAATTGTTAAATTGGGAATTGTATTTAAACCCAGAACAAAAAATGTGCTTTGACGGACACTAAATAACTTTCCCAGCCACAACAGGACAGCGTTAACGAGAGATTTAGCAGGATATAAATTTGAGGCCTAGTATTTAGGCGCTGGGTGACAGGTATGGGTTTAGTGACAGAATTAGACTTAGAAATACACAGTAGCGGGTGTGTGTGAAGTTATTCTGAATGACCCAATGTGCACCTTGAATATTATATACCCTTTTAGGGATAGATTTCAAATAGCTCTGATATAGCAGAAACCACTAAATTATGAAATTATTAAATTGGGAATTGTATTTAAACCCAGAACAAAAAATGTGCTTTGACGGACACTAAATAACTTTCCCAGCCACAACAGGACAGCGTTAACGAGAGATTTAGCAGGATATAAATTTGAGGCCTAGTATTTAGGCGCTGGGTGACAGGTATGGGTTTAGTGACAGAATTAGACTTGGAAATACACAGTAGCGGGTGTGTGTGAAGTTATTCTGAATGACCCAATGTGCACCTTGAATATTATATACCCTTTTAGGGATAGATTTCAAATAGCTCTGATATAGCAGGAACCACTAAATTATGAAATTGCTAAATTGGGAATTGTATTTCAACCCAGAACAAAAAATGTGCTTTGACGGACACTAAATAACTTTCCCAGCCACAACAGGACAGCGGTAACGAGAGATTTAGCAGGATATAAATTTGAGGCCTAGTATTTAGGCGCTGGGTGACAGGTATGGGTTTAGTGACAGAATTAGACTTGGAAATACACAGTAGCGGGTGTGTGTGAAGTTATTCTGAATGACCCAATGTGCACCTTGAATATTATATACCCTTTTAGGGATAGATTTCAAATAGCTCTGATATAGCAGGAACCACTAAATTATGAAATTGCTAAATTGGGAATTGTATTTCAACCCAGAACAAAAAATGTGCTTTGACGGACACTAAATAACTTTCCCAGCCACAACAGGACAGCGGTAACGAGAGATTTAGCAGGATATAAATTTGAGGCCTAGTATTTAGGCGCTGGGTGACAGGTATGGGTTTAGTGACAGAATTAGACTTGGAAATACACAGTAGCGGGTGTGTGTGAAGTTATTCTGAATGACCCAATGTGCACCTTGAATATTATATACCCTTTTAGGGATAGATTTCAAATAGCTCTGACATAGCAGGAACCACTAAATTATGAAATTGCTAAATTGGGAATTGTACTTCAACCCAGAACAAAAAATGTGCTTTGACGGACACTAAATAACTTTCCCAGCCACAACAGGACAGCGGTAACGAGAGATTTAGCGGGATATAAATTTGAGGCCTAGTATTTAGGCGCTGGGTGACCGGTATGGATTTAGTGACAGAATTAGACTGGGATATGGCCAAAAAATAACCACACTATTGCTGGTTAAATGCACTTGGTGACGGGCGCAGCTTGCCCCTGATTTAGTATATGGCCAAAAAATGAACAGACTATTGCTGGTTAAATGCACTTGGTGTCACAGCTTGACGCACCACACTACTGAGGGTTAAATGCACTTGGTGACGGGCGCAGCTTGCCCCTGATGTAGTATATGGCCAAAAAATGAACAGACTATTGCTGGTTAAATGCACTTGGTGTGACAGCTTCACCCTGATGTAGGCTTTAGCCAAAAAACAACCACACCATTGAGGGTTAAATGCACTTGGTGACAGGCGCAGCTTGCCCCTGATTTAGTATATGGCCAAAAAAATGAACAGACTATTGCTGGTTAAATGCACTTGGTGTGACAGCTTCACCCTGATGTAGGCTTTAGCCAAAAAACAACCACACCATTGAGGGTTAAATGCACTTGGTCGCAGCTTGGATGCACTTGGTCGCAGCTTGGATGCACTTGGTCGCAGCACCGCACAAGACACAAAATGGCCGCCGATCACCCCAGAAAAAAGTGACTGACAAACGGTCTGGGCAGCCTAAAAACAGTGAGTGAGCATTTGAATTTCAGCAGCTCAATGATGCACAGCTGCAGATCGATCGATTAATCAAGTGAAGTCCTTTGGAGGAGTTAATCTGCCTAATCTCGCCCTACTGTCGCATCCGCAACCTCTCCCTACGCTAATCAGAGCAGAGTGACGGGCGGCGCTATGTGACTCCAGCTTAAATAGAGGCTGGGTCACATGGTGCTCTGGCCAATCACAGCCATGCCAATAGTAGGCATGGCTGTGACGGCCTCTTGGGGCAAGTAGTATGACGCTTGTTGATTGGCTGCTTTGCAGCCTTTCAAAAAGCGCCAAGAAAGCGTCACAAAAGCGCCAAGAAAGCGACGAACACCGAACCCGAACCCGGACTTTTACGAAAATGTCCGGGTTCGGGTCCGTGTCACGGACACCCCAAAATTCGGTACGAACCCGAACTATACAGTTCGAGTTCGCTCATCCCTATTTATGACACCATGTGATTTCCCTCATGTCATTCACCACTGTGCAGATGAAACCATTGTAAATGTGATATTTCCTTTGTAGTGTTTCAGGTCTACCAGCAGGTGGTGGCGTTGTTGGTAGGAATAGTAATGTTATGGCCATTCAGAATGGAACATTCCAGTGCTGTTCTGCCCCCCTGCTTAAGGGAAGTGGAGTTTCCCACGCCCTGCGGCAAGGGAGGGAAAAAACAGTTAGATCCTGTCTGTTCCAGCTCTCCCTGCAAGGGGAAGGCTGTGCAAGTAGGAGCTCCCAGAAATAGGGATCCCAAGCCAGGATCTTGTCTCGGTTGAGACCAAAGATCTTCATTCCCAGCCTGAGCCTCCAGCCTCAGCTGGTAGGAAGAACCATCCCCTGTGAGCATAACTGTAACATCCAGAGACCAGGAGAAGCCAAATTCCTCCTCAGCTAGTCAGTCCCATACACAGCAGAAGATAGACAGAGCAGAAGACAGATTCCTGCCATATTCTCCAGGCACATGACAGGAGCAGAAGAGATATGGATCCCTGCCATACATTGCCAATACCTGCTGGGACTCAAGACTATTGCTGCATCTCATATGGATTAATGCTGCCTCCAGTAAATACAAGTTGAATTATATGCCAAGTCTGGATCTTATTCATTGCTACCAAGTTCCTCAATTACTCCTACTAGCAACACTCATTTTATTGCAAGTGAGCCAGGATCCAGGAGTCCAGCCGTACCAAGGTAGGAGACACCGTTGACACTATACCTACTACTACACAGAGACATTACACCACTCTGGCATTCCTAACCTGGTATGTGTGTTGCAACACCTTTAAGGGCCCTGTATTAGTACCCTGCGCATGCTGCAATTGGTCTCACAAACAAAAACCATAGACTATTATACACATATCCTGACCCACTGCATAATTGGTGTCTGTGTAACTGCACCCACGGTCCAGCTCATTGCATTAAGTGGCGTCACTGGAACAGGATACAAATTCAATTTTGTGCCATGACAGTATCGGATTGAATTGTGTGCCCATCCCTGCATAACCTGATCCAATTGTGTGCCTCACCAGGATTTACCTGTGTGCCTTACTGTAGGTACTTATTGCTGAGGAGTGTGGACTTGCATCAGCTGCAGCACAGTGGCAGTGCAGGAGTTAAGCAGCTATCCCAGATATCTCCACGCAGCAGAGGGGAGGGAACCAAACAGTCTGCCTCCACAGAGAAAGCATTCCTACAGCAGCAGGAACAAAAGTGTTAAATACAAGTTCCCAGGAGGACAAAGAGATCACTGCCCATACAGGAAGTAAAGCTGTGGCCATTTTAAGAAAGGGTAATACAGCATTGTCTTCATTGAATGTTGGAGAATCGTCTGCTATTAAACCTGAGTGAATACTATTGTGCAAATAACCGTGCTAAAGACTGTTAATAGTTGTTATCTGTCTGCCAGAGCACCATGCGTCCCGAAATTGAGTAGTTGCAGCGACTCTTAAAGGAGCCACGCGACAATTCTGCTGCAGTCACCCATAGTAACCTGCATTTAAAATTGCATTGTAGCCAGTACTAATCCCTCTAATCTGGTACTGGGCATCAAGGGACATGTCTGACAACAAAGATAGCACCTACTTTGACCGCAGCGATCCACCAGCAGCAGCGGCAGCCACCTGCATTATGCCTCTCACTATGCCATACTATTTTGGGGCACCCTGGCTCCCAAGTTACTCAGGAGAACCCCATTCACTCAGGGAATTCCGTGATAAAATGCTAGCCACGTTTAAGCTATATCCTGTTTTACAGGATCAGAAAGTAGAAATTCTGATTGGCCAGTTACAGGGAGCTGCGCTCCGGGAGGTCAAGTCCTGGCCCCAGTCAGAGCGTAAAACCGCTGAGCAGATCCTAGACCGACTCAGTACCACCTTTGAGACCGCCTCTGAACTTAAAATGTGCTTCTTTGGAAAGCGGCAGCAGTCAAAGGAGACCTTGAGAGACTTTGCCCTGTCCCTGCAGGAAGCCCTGTGAGATATTATTCAGATTGATCCCCATGAAGCTGAGGGACAAGATCAAACCCTCAGGGAACAGTTTATTGAAGGTGTCCTTGATGAATCCCTCAAACGTCAGCTGAAGATGCTTTCAGCTCAGCACCCAGATGCCCCTTTCTTGGACTTTAAGGAACTTGCTATTTGCATCCTAGGGGAAAGTCATCAAGCTGAACCTCCTGAAAACAAGAAGGCAGGGCCCGCACTATGGCCTGCTACTCCCAGCCAAATAGCTGAGCACGGAACTCAGTCATCCGTTCCAGATACTGTAGCAGCTCTGACCGCACAAGTCTCCCTCTTAGCTGAGAATATGGAACGGATGAGGAAACAGCTAGAATGACTAGAACAGCAACCCAAGGTGGGGAAAGGAACTTTTGCAAACAGAGACAGCTCTACAAAGAAATAATATGGGAAATTCAGCCCGCACAACCCCTAGCAGGTGCAGATTGCTATGGCGAAATACAGATACAAATGCAAAAACACAAAATGCAATCGCACTCTGCAACCAGCACTCTGCCCTGCCTTTATGCTGGATGTTGAATAAGGCATTGGTGTCGCCTTAATGAGTGGTCCCTAACACTAGTTCCTACCTTTTATGGGCCATGACAGCCACACAAAGTCCAGGGAGCGCAGGTACAGCATGCATGCCAAGCACACTCTGCTTTTAACCCCCTTCCGGTGCCATTACAGCTTTCATCGGATCCAGGGATGCAAGTACCAACATGCATGCTGAGCCCACTATATACTTCTCCTGGAGCCTAATGGCTACTGGTAGGTGCTATATAAGCAGACTCAGTTTTAGGCCTCATGCACACAACAGTATTTTTTCACGGTCCGCAAAAACGGGGTCCGTAGGTCCGTGATCCGTGACCGTTTTTTCGTCCGTGGGTCTTCCTTGATTTTTGGAGGATCCACGGACATGAAAAAAAAGTCGTTTTGGTGTCCGCCTGGCCGTGCGGAGCCAAACGGATCCATCCTGTATTACAATGCAAGTCAATGGGGACGGATCCGTTTGACGTTGACACAATATGGTGCAATTGCAAACGGATCCGTCCCCCATTGACTTTCAATGTAAAGTCTGGAGTCCCTTTTATACCATCTGATCGGAGTTTTCTCCAATCCGATGATATATTTTAACTTGAAGCGTCCCCATCACCATGGGAACGTCTCTATGTTAGAATATACTGTCGGATATGAGTTAGATCGTGAAAACTCATTTCCGACAGTATATTCTAACACAGAGGCGTTCCCATGGTGATGGGGACGCTTCTAGTTAGAATATACTACAAACTGTGTACATGACTGCCCCCTGCTGCCTGGCAGCACCCGATCTCTTACAGGGGGCTGTGATCAGCACAATTAACCCCTCAGGTGCCGCACCTGAAGGGGTTAATTGTACTATCATATCCCCCTGTAAGAGATCAGGGCTGCCAGGCAGCAGGGGGAAGACCCCCCCCCCCAGTTTGAATATCATTGGTGGCCAGTGCGGCCCCCCTCCCTCCCTCTATTGTAATAATTCGTTGGTGGCACAGTGTGCGCCCCCCCGCCCTCCCCCTTCCTCCCTCTATTGTAATAATTCGTTGGTGGCACAGTGTGCGCCCTCCATCGCCCCCCCTTCCTCCCTGTATTGTAATAATTATTCGTTGGTGGCACTGTGTGCGCCCCCCATCGGCCCCCCTCCCTCTATAGCATTAACAACATTGGTGGCCAGTGTGCGGCCTCCCACCCCCCCCCCCATCATTGGTGGCAGCGGAATTCCGATCGGAGTCCCAGTTTAATCGCTGGGGCTCCGATCGGTAACCATGGCAACCAGGACGCTACTGCAGCCCTGGTTGCCATGGTTACTTAGCAATAATACAATAGTAAAAGATTCATACTTACCTGCGAGCTGCGATGTCTGTGTCCGGCCGGGAGCTCCTCCTACTGGTAAGTGACAGGTCTGTGCGGCGCATTGCTGTCACTTACCAGTAGGTGGAGCTCCCGACCGGACACAGACATCACAGCTCCCAGGTAAGTATGAATCTTTTACTATTGTACTATTGCTAAGTAACCATGGCAACCAGGGCTGCAGTAGCATCCTGGTTGCCATGGTTACCGATCGGAACCCCAGCGATTAAACTGGGACTCCGATCGGAACTCCGTTGCTACCAATGATGGGGGGGGGGGGGAGATGGGAGGCCGCACACTGGCCACCAATGTTGTTAATGCTATAGAGGGAGGGGGGCCGATGTGGGCGCACATTGTGCCACCAACAAATTATTACAATAGAGGGAGGGAGGAGGGGGGGGGCCGCACTGGCCACCAATGATATTCAAACTGGGGAGGGGGGAAGGTCTGCACCCCTGCTGCCTGGCAGCCCTGATCTCTTACAGGGGGATATGATAGTATAATTAACCCCTTCAGGTGCCGCACCTGAAGGGGTTAATTTTGCTGATCACGGCCCCCTGTAAGAGATCGGGTGCTGCCTGACAGCAGGGGGCAGTCTTGTACACAGTTTGTAGTGTATTCTAACTAGAAGCGTCCCCATCACTATGGGAACGCCTCTGTGTTAGAATATACTGTCGGATATGAGTTTTCACGAAGTGAAAACTTAGATCTGAAAAAGCTTTTATGCAGACGGATCTTTGGATCCGTCTGTATGAAAGTAACCTACGGCCACGGATCACGGACACAGATGCCAATCTTGTGTGCATCCGTGTTCTTTCACTGACCCATTGACTTGAATGGGTCCGTGAACCGTTGTCCGTCAAAAAAATAGGACAGGTCTTATTTTTTTGACTGACAGGATACACGGATCACGGTCTCGGCTGCAAAACGGTGCATTTTCCGATTTTTCCACGGACCCATTGAAAGTCAATGGGTCCGCGAAAAAAAACGGAATACGGCACAACGGCCACGGATGCACACAACGGTCGTGTGCATGAGGCCTTATACTGACTTTAAAACCAGCCTCCAGGGCATACTAATTGGTCAGGTGTGCATGACTGCTTGGAGATTGCCACACCTCCAATATATACTACAAAGAAAAAATATGGGGGATTCAGCCCACACAACCCCTAGCAGGTGCAGAATGCTATGGCGAAATAAAGATACAAATGCATAAACGCAAAATGCAATCGCACTCTGCAACCAGCACTCTGCCCTGCCTTTATGCTGGATGTTGAATAAGGCATTGGTGTACATTTTGGCCAAAGCGTAATAAGCCACTCACCACGTCAAGGTCACCTTAATGAGTGGTCCCTAACACTAGTTCCTACCTTTTATGGGCCATGACAGCCACACAAAGTCCAGGGAGCGCAGGTACAGCATGCACACCAAGCACACTATGCTTTTAACCCCGTCCGGTGCCATTACAGCTTTCATCGGATCCAGGGATACAAGTACCAACATACATGCTGTCCACCTGCTAGGGGTTGTGCGGGCTGAATCCCCCATATTTTTTCTTTGTAGTATATATTGGAGGCATGGCGATCTCCAAGCAGTCATGCACACCTGACCAGTTAGTATGCCATGGAGGCTGGTTTTAAAGTCAGTATAAAACTGAGTCTGCTTATATAGCACCTACCAGTAGCCATTAAGCTCCAGGAGAAGTATATAGTGGGCTCAGCATGCATGTTGGTACTTGCATCCCTGGATCCGATGAAAGCTGTAATGGCACCGGACGGGGGTTAAAAGCAGAGTGTGCTTGGCATGCATGCTGTACCTGCGCTCCCTGGACTTTGTGTGGCTGTCGTGGCCCATAACAGGTAGGAACTAGTGTTAGGGACCACTCATGGAGGCGACCTTGACGTGGTGAGTGGCTTATTACGCTTTGGCCAAAATGTACACCAATGCCTTATTCAACATCCAGCATAAAGGCAGGGCAGAGTGCTGGAGACAGCTCTACGCCCGGTCCACAAGAATGTCTGCGTCAGCCAGTCAGTAGATTGCCAGACCCCGGTTATCAAAACATCAGGGAACAGCGATGCCTGCATTGTCAGAGGTATGGACACATTGAAAAGGACAACCATCAGTTAAACGGGTATCCCCTGAGGTCGAGGACCGCCCCTCGGGAGGAAGAATACTAGGTCCCAAAGATCCAGCCTTTATGCCAAGGTATGTGGACGCCTGCCCCGTGGTGGAAGTTGACATCAACGGAGTGAAGTTTTCTGCTTTAATTGATACCGGATCTCAAGTGACTACCATCCGCCAAGCAGCATTTGACACATGCTGAAACAGAGCCCAACTGATACAACCTCCTGAATCTTGGCTCCAGATCATAGCTACCAATGGCAAACCAGTGCCTATACTAGGTTATTGGGAACCCACCTTACAGATTGAAGATACTGAACTCTCATGCCAAGGAGTAGTCGTGATTCAGGTCCCAGATGATGACAATTGCCCTGTGGTCCTGGGAATGAATGTACTCGGCAATTGCTACCCTGAAGTGCTGAAGGGCTTAAAGAAAACCCTGCTGACTACACCCCATGAAACTCAATGGGTTATACACCAGACCATTCAAGTCCCTGCCGCCCAACAAAAATTCAGCAATCAACGGGGCGAAATCTGCCGTGTCCGCATCAAGGATGCTTACCCTATCAAACTCCAACCTGGAGCAGAGACACTGATATGGTGCAAGGCTAGCATCGGTATCCAAAGTCAAGATTATCAGGCCCTTGTGGAGCCAATACATCTTCAGGATCATCCCCTTGTCCTAGCCGCCAGGAGCTTGGTCACCGTGTCACAAGGAAAGGTACCTATATGCTTAGTCAATCTGGGTGATGAAGCTGTGAAATAAAAAAAGCACTATTCAGTGGCCTGCCTATACCACATTCGACCACAGGATATCCTGGATTATCCCACTGCTGCGACTCAACAATCACTCCAAACAGTGGAGGAAGCCAAAGACCCGCCAGAACAGCCCTGGTGGGCCGAACTACACATTGGGGATGCCACAACCTCTGCTGAGCAGATCAACGGTGTGCTGGACTTAGTCAAACATCACCATCAAGTCTTCAGCAAACATTCTCTGGACTATGGTTAGACTCGCTTAATACAGCACACCATTCCAACCAGCACTCATCCTCCAATCAAAGAGAGATACGGACCAATTCCTCCTACCATGTACCAGCAAGTGAAGAAGATGGTTCAGGATATGAAGACAGCTAATTGTCATCCAGGATAGTCACAGCCCCTGGGCTGCCCCCTTAGTCCTGGTAAAGAAGAAGGATGGAACCACCCGTTTTTGTGTGGACTACCGTAAGATCAGCAAAATTACGCACGAGGATATGTACTCCCTGCCACGAATTGAAGAATCCCTGGCAGCTCTGGGATCCGCTACCTACTTTTTAACTCTGGATCTAACCAGTGGCTATTGGCAAGTTCCCATGGCACCAGAAGATAAAGGAAAAAACAGCTTTTGCCACCCCAATGGGTCTGTTTGAGTTCAACAACATGCGATTCGGGCTATGCAACGCCCCTGGGACATTTCAGAGACTCATGGAAAGATGTCTTGGACACAAAAACTTTGAGGCTGTGTTGTTGTACCTGGATGATGTGATCATCTACTCTAAGACCTACAAGGAACATTTACAGCACCTGGCGGAAGTGTTCCAGACTTTGACTCAATATGGACTGAAAGTGAAACCTACAAAGTGTCACTTACTGAAGCCCCAAGTGAAATATCTGGGACATGTTGTGAGTGCAGAAGGCGTGAGTCCGGACCCTGAGAAAATAGCAGCAGTACAAAGCTGGCCGGCTCCCAAAACAGTCAAAGAGGTCAAGAGCTTCCTCGGATTTGCAAGTTGCTATCAGAGATTTATCCTGCACTTTGCTCAGATTGCAGAACCTATCCAGGAGCTTGTGAAAGGTCACCCTAAAGGATGTCAGAATTCCAAGATACCAGTGGAGTGAAATGAAGAGAGAGAAGCTGCTTTCCAACTGTTGAAAGAAAAACTTACAGAACCTCCAGTCCTGGGTTATCCTGACTACAGCCTACCATTTTGCCTCTATACTGATGCAAGTAAGAAAGGTTTGGGAGCTTTACTATCTCAGACAGAAGCTGGAACTGAAAGATTCATCGCCTATGCCAGCAGATCTTTATGAGAGCCAGAGCGGAATGACCATAACCACAGCTCGTTCAAACTGGAGTTCTTAGCCTTGGTCTCGGCTGTAACTGAAAAAATACAAGGACTACCTAGCTGCTACACCTTTCACGGTCTACACCAACAATAATCCGCTAGCTCACTTGAACACTGCACGTCTGGGAGCTCTAGAACAAAGATGGGCCTCTAGACTGGCGAACTTTAACTTTACCATTAAGTACCGAACTGGGAAATCTAATGACAATGCCGACACTTTGTCTAAGCTACCTGCCCAGAAAGAACCAATTTTTGCTGCTGATCAGTGGGAAGATGTGGAGATGCCACTATTCTACTCCCGATTTGCCCGACAGGAGGCCCTACACACTAGGTGCCCAACCTCTAAAGTCGCTTGTTTTCCACAGACCTGTGACCCCTCACCTCCAGTCGAGAAAGAGCTCTGGATTAAACTACAATCAGAGAGCAAAGCAATTGGAGATCCAATAGTGAGTAAAGGTCCTCTTGAAATCGTGGCAATCGACCACGTGAAACTGGAACCCAGCAGATCCGGGTATGTCTATTCTATGGCAATCATATACCACTATATCAAGTTCATTGTGGCTGTACCTGTAAAGGACTTAACTGCAAAAACTACAGCTGCTGCCATGTGGAAGAGCTTAATTCTGCCTTATGGGTGTCTTGACAAAATACTCACTGATCAGGGATCTGCATTCGAGTCTCAGTTATTCTATGAACTTTGTGCCTTGTACAACTTCAAAAAACTGAGAACTACTGCATACCACCCTCAGGGAAACGGACTGTGCGGAAAAATGAATCAGACACTGATCAACATGCTCAAGGCTGTGCCGCCTCACCAGAGGGCTGATTGGCCGTTACTCCTCCCTGAATTAGTGTACCTGTACAAAGATACAACCCATTGCTCCACTGGGTACACTCCATATTACCTTATGTTCGGAAGACATGGCCGTCTACCTGCAGATCTTGCCCTTAATGTCCCTGTGCCGGACGCTGAACCACTCATTCCCCAATCTGAGTGGGTCAAAGAGCATCAGAAGCGTCTGGAGGACGCTAAAGAAATAGTGGACTCTAAAATAGAGAAGGCTCAACAAAAACAAAAACAGGACTTTGATATGCATGCACATGCTGAGCCCTTACAGCCTGGAGACCAGGTTTGGCTGAAAAACAATCACCCTGTAAGCAAACTGGATAGTAGCTGGGAGCGTGAGCCATATACAATAGTGGCCGTCCCCTATTGTCTACAAAATCCAGAGAGAGGATAAAGGTACTCAGTGAGTCCATCATAACAGACTTAAGAAATGCCTACAGGAACCTGTTCAGGAGCAGCCAAGAGAAGAGAATACATCACCTGAGCTGCCATTGTCTTCAGAAAGAGACTGCAACAGAGTTGCCTTCCGTGCTTGACCCTCTTCAGTGGTTCTTTCAGCCTCTAATCCGAGTCCTGATGCCAGTTGCACTGCGCCAGTTCCACTGCGCCTATGGAACCAAGTTCGTCGGCTGATCCTCCTTCATAAGGCCAAGACTCTATTTCAGCCCTCAGCGACTCTGGATTATCCTTGCAGAGATCCCAACGGACCAACAAGGGTGTGCCACCTGTCCGTTATCGGGAATATTCAAAGTAAATATTTAGCTACAGAGACTACAGGAGCCAAGCCATGGACACATTTTGACTGGTTAGAAACATTGCCCACTATTTATTGACATTTTTGGCCTTTTTCATCTCACCTTTTTGTGCCTGGACTTAATGGACTCGATCTATCAGCCAAACCATACTTCATGTTGGATTACAAATTATTTTAGATTTTTGTGTTTTTCCCTACTTGATACAAGTTATGCAACGTTACAAGCTTGCACCCAAAGAAAGGACTCTGATTACCTGAGCTCTTGTGACCTATACTGTTTAAATATTGCACTAATTTTGCTTACATGTTTACAGGTTGAGCAACGTTCAAGTACTTGTGCCCATTGTATGAACTCTTTTACAGATGCCACAATGTGAATTTATGCACTGTTTGTGAAACTGCTCTAACTTTTGCCTTAAGCCAGAACAGTAGCATCTTACTTTTGTGTGTCTTGCCTTACAGCTCTGTTCTCTTTACACGGACTACCTATCTGGATGCTTAATTTTAATGGCCTACACCCGGTGTTACTTATCCTAGGTACCCAGGGTAGGACCAAGTGGTAAGTCCCAGGCAGGTCCAGCAAGGGTAACCCAGCTGCTTCGGGAATGGTTAGGGGAATAAGGTACCCCTTCTTCTCGCTTGTAATATGTACCAGGAATAGTTATGGGTCTTCTCAACCCCCATCCTGGTGTGTCTTCCAGGAGTTTCATGGGATTATAATACCCTCCTCCTGTGAAATTGCCAGGAGTGCATGGAGACGATAAATGCCTCCCCTTCTGAGCCTTTGCCTAAGGTATGGCACCTCAAACCTTAGAGCCACAACTTAGCTACCCCATAGTCACCATAGTGATCGTGCTTTGAGCCAAATTTCTCAGGCTTTGGTGCAGGAAAGAGAATACAGGATAAAGCCACCCTTCCATTTGCCAGTATTTTATTACACCATGGTGGGACTACAGAGTAAGGACACCCCCATGCTTTCTTTGGTGTTTAAAGGATCCAGAACATTTCAAAGTCAGTCAGTAATGTTTGCTTAGTGCAGTATTTGGTTTACTGGTTATACCGAGAGGGAAACTGTTAATTAAGGACACCCTACTCATGCGGGAAGGAACCTCAGGGTAGCCGTTTTATGTTTGTCTTTGTCTTATGTGTATTCTAGGCAGACCTTTGTATTAATTTGTAATGGATTAATGCTGCCTCCAGTAAAGACAAGTTGAATTATATTCCAAGTCTGGATCTTATTTACTGCTACCAAATCCCTCAATTACTCCTACTAGCAACACTCATTTTATTGCAAGTGAGCCAGGATCCAGGAGTCCAGCCGTACCAAGGTAGGAGACACCGTTGACACTATTAATACTGCTAAACAGAGACATTACACCACTCTGGCAATCCTAACCTGGTACGTGAGTTGCAACACCTTTAAGGGCCCTGTATTAGTACCCTGCGCAGGCTGCAATTGGTGTCACGACCAAAAACCATAGACTATTATACACATATCCTGACCAACTGCATAATTGGTGTACACGTAACTGCACCCACGGTCCGGCTGATTGCATCTGCATAATGCAGGCATTTCTGAATGGCCTCAAAACGGAAGCGTGTCATGGCGGTACTATAAAGTGGGGTCTGTTAGAGGACGTCCCCACTCCAGTACAGCCTGACACTGGGTTTTTTGACTAGGCCCATGTGCAGCACGATGCCTCCAAACGTCCTCATCTCGGCTGCACTGACCGGAGTCCAGCCACCGGGTGTTGAGCAATGAACTGTTGGGCGTACAAGTTTGTTTGCTCCACCATCAGATTCACAAAGTGGTCACTGAAAAAAATAAACTAAAATAGTAATATTCAGTGAAGCTCACTGTGGGAATCTGGATTCCTGGTTGGCCAACCACATCAGGAATCACAGGCTCAAAATCCTCTGGAGTACACCATGCAAGTTTGCCGGTAGGGGGCTCAGATGGACTTATCTGGTGGGCTGGAAAACTATAGCAATCCCACTGAGCTGCTCGTACTAGTGTGGGCCACAGGGTCCCTGGCATGGCGGTCCCCTTGCTCCGCCTGGCAGGGTCTCC
This sequence comes from Bufo gargarizans, assembly GCF_014858855.1. Classification (NCBI taxonomy): domain Eukaryota; kingdom Metazoa; phylum Chordata; class Amphibia; order Anura; family Bufonidae; genus Bufo; species Bufo gargarizans. The sequence continues at coordinate 408,708,387 of NC_058081.1, read as the reverse complement.
GCCGCCTTGGGGGCTCATCATCATCGCTAGATAATGAGGAGGACGCGGATGACAAGAGGAAAGTGGGGTCATCCTCGTCCTCACTGGGCCACTCGGAGGCAAGCAGGGTGTATCCCAACTCGGCCAAGAATGTCTGGGCGGGCCATAGGGGAGTGTGTGTGTGTGTGTGCGTGCGTGGAAAACTTTATTTAGTGTGCATGTTTGTGGGGGCACGGGTGTTCGCAGACTTTGCCCTAAACCTAACAGAAGCTGATCAGTGGTGGGGTGGGCAATGCACTAACAGTGGCCGGACGCGTACGCAAAAAAAAAACATTTGCGCCCCCAAAAAATGGGGGGAGGAGGGGTTGGGGGACAAGTTGCAGCACCCCTGAGGGGTCTAGGGTCACACAGCTGTGCTGTGGAGCACAAACACCTGATCAGGGTGATGCAACAGTGACACTTTTATTTTTTCCCCTTCAATATCTGTAAATAATAAATCAAGGCATCTGGACTTACTGTAGATTTCTTGAAAACATTTTACTCATTCTTGCAACAGGCTTTCTCAATTCTGAGTGACTGTGCAAGAATTCTCTGGGAATAAATATGTAACTGAATCAACATCTGATAATTATACCCAGCATGGGGTCAGAGGTGTTGATTCCATTATCCTAATTGGAGTCAGTAGGTGATAATGACCTCCCAGAAAAATGTGTCAAGACAGCATTGTATGTGGCAGACAAGTTTTTCCCCTTAACTTTCTCTGAATATCCCTGCCTAACCTAACTTTTCCCTAACCTATCCCTAAAGTACCTTTTAGTGCCAGATTGCACTGTGGAGGGTCAGAAGATGTGCTGGGCACAGATCCAACGCTCTCTTTCCTCGCTCCCGGACACAGAATGGAGGAGGAGAGGAGAGCTGGGGGGAGTTAACCCCCGCCCGCCACGCGCAGCCAATAGCACCATGACCTCTCAGGATCGCAGGATGGCGATCACCATCCTATTCCGGGTTATCGGGTCACCAGAGACCTGAATAACCCGGAAACGCAGCAAACCGCAGGTCTGAATTGACCTGCGGTTTGCTGTGATCAAAGATATGGGGGGGGGGGGGGGGTCCTCGGCATTGTGACAGTGCCTGCTGAATGTGTTAGTCATGTGTTCTTAAGTACTAGGGCATCATGACGTATCATGTGTCCCCAACAGGTTAAGAAATCAGTCACAGGTTTCCTTTGCTCATACAGTCGGTCCAACATGTGTTGCATGGAGTTCCAATGTGTGGAAATGTCATAAATGAGGTGATATAGGGGAACACCATTCTGCCTTTGCAGCTAAAGGAAGGTGTGTTTTACATGGTAAGAGTGGCTAAAGTGCATGCACAGTTTACTTGACATTTTCAAGATGTCTTGCAGTTGGGTTGAAGACTTCACAAACCTGGTGACAACCAGATTGAAGACGTGCGCCATGCACGTGCATGGGTAAGCCCTCCCTGACACAGCATAGACAGAATGTTCTTCCCGGTATCAGTGACCATGGTTCCTAACTCTGCAATGTGCCGCCCCCCCAGGCCGATTATGTCCCAAGTTTATCGGAATGCCGAGTGGTGTGGCCCCAATAGTTTTATATGTGTGTCACGGTTCTCTTACCTGGATACCATTGCTCCCCAGGGATAGGCTCCGAAGCAATAAAGGGGAGAGCAATAGTGGAGATGGAGAAATAGTTAAGTCCAGAGTTTTATAAAGTTCAACAGCTTTACTTGCATCAATTTGTATCCAGACAATATTCAGGCTTTTTCTTTGTTCCAGCAGCCTTTGGCATAAACTGGCAGGCAAACTTGAGTACTCTGCCTTATCTCTATGCTGTGCTAAACTCTGCTTTAGTCTGGCAGCTGGACTTTAGGACTGTTCTAGTACCACTGGAGTGGGGTGCCATTGGCTGTTGACCCCCCTCATGACACTTTATAGGTAAATCTGCAAGGAGCCATACTGCTCTATGAGCTGCTTCCTTCTGGATGGACTCCCGCTGCAGTAGATTGTCCTCCCCTAGCTGGTATGTTGGAAGACCACTCAGAACTGTGCCTACAGTGGAGGCTGAGGACAACGTGTAAGATGATGAGGCAGAGGAGGACATTGGCGCAGGAATCCCACTATTATTATGTGGAGGCGGCATTGTCATCACCTAGCAAAGTAGCTGGTTTGCCTGGGCCAGAACAACATTTACCCAGAGGGCTAGTTACAGCTCCGCACATCAGTGCTGGCATGAACTGTACCAGACGCCGACAGACTCAAGGATTGGCCCAACTTTTGTTCAGCTGGTACAGTTGTTTTAGAGAAGTAATGACAGCTTGAGACTCCACCTTGGCTGGGCACAAGCCATCAGCTCTGTGAAAGGTGCAGAGTCAACAACATTGAAAGGGAGGGATTATAGTACCAGCAACTTGGCCAAGTGCACATTAAACTTCTGCACGCATTCTTTTGTCTCTTTGCAATCACCTTGGTGATCAATTGCTGGCGAAATACGTGACTAGAAGGAGGAGAAGCATCAGGAGCAATAGACGAAGGGAAGGAATGACTACTTCCTTCTGCTGAAGTTGAGGAGCCTTGACTGCTGGGGAAGGCATGCAGGCCACTGGGAGATGCAGCTGTTGCTGCCTCAGGCTGTACCACTACATTAGTGCCTTGGTTTTCCCAGGCTACTTTATGGTGATAAGTGATGAGCGAGCACCAAAGTATTCAGGTGTTCAGCCCGAACACATTGCTATATTCATGTGTTCGGCCGAGCGCCCGAATATAATGGAAGTCAATGGGAGACAACCAGGACCCTCTGCTCGGAAGAGAAGAGGGTGTCTGGTTCATAAAAAAATAGTTAGAAATTGATGAAAACCCCATCAAAATGGTTTGGAAACAGCATTAAGAGGATAGCTGGATGCGTCTTACACTCCCATTATGTACAACATACAATAGACAACCACACAAAGGCTGTATCCCAAAAGCCAGGTATGTGCAAGCCATCCATCTTTCTATCCATGAGACAGATGACAGGCTTAGTCACCATACTTTACAATGGGAGCCTTGTGCACTATAATATATTCCAAACCAGCTCTCCTCTGACTGAGAACCAATAAACCTCAAAGTTATTTTGCATTTGTTGGATGGCTTGGGTGACCCTGCACACCTAGATCAATATCATTAGGGCGACAAAAAGTTTTTCTATTGTCCTAACATAATATTCAATAACCTTTCTATACAGTTTTGTCATGTAAAAAATAATTTGCATAAACATGGGCATATGGGAAAGACATTCAAATGAGCAGAATCTGCCTTGTTATTCAGCTGTCATAAGACTATGAAAACCAATAGATGGCGCTATTGAGTTATGAATAGTGCCCTCTCTTGGTTTTACAGTCTTATGACAAGACAAATATTCTTGTCAGAAGACTATGAAACCAATAGAGGGTGCTATTGAGTTATGAACAACGCCCTCTATTGGTTTCACAGTCTTATGACGATGAAACCAATAGAGAGCACTGTTCATAACTAAATAGCACCCCCTATTGGTTTCATAGTCTTCTGGCAAGAATATTAGACTGAGTCTTATGACTATGGTTGTCTATTGTACAATTAAAAAACAATATATATAAAATACCTGATCTATTTACTTGCGACGGGCTGGCCGCCACCATCTTGCTTGAAGGTCTGTCACGAAATCTCACATGGCCCGAGATGACGTCATCATGCCGGCCAGCGTGGTGACGTCATAGGTCACCAAGCATGGGATTTCGTCCGAGATGTTCAAAAAATGGATCAGGTAAGTATTATTATTATTTTATTTTTTTTACACTATTTGAGGTTAAATCTATTTGCTACCGTGAAGCACAAGGAAATTCGGCTTTGCAATAAATTGAATTTATCCTGAAATTCGGATCACAAATTTTATGTATTGCCCCCAGTTTGCATCCAGCTGGCCATGGGCACAGTCACATGCACTGCTCTAGTCAGTGACTGGTAATGTGGCCATAAGCAGCACATCACCGCTAAAGCAGTACGTGTGAACATGCCCATTGCCAGCTGGATGTACGATGCGTGGACTGGAAGATGGAGACAGCGGAGTAAAGGAGCAGCATGGAGAAGGTATGAATCTTCTTTTTCAGGAAGCAGGCTGGGGTAGTACATAATATATTATTATTACTGGAAAATCCCTTTAAAGTGTTTGGCCACTATCTGTTACTAGCTACATATGTGCTGGGAACAGCAGATACATGCAACTAGTAGCTAGCATTATTTCACCATCAGTGCTGATGTCTGATGGTTTAATCCTTATGCGCACCATGCCGTACAGTTATGTCATGGTGCTATGTAAAGTATAAGGAGCTGACTCACTCACTGAGGCTGCTCTATTTGTGTCAGGCGCCACTGGTACAATACAGCTGGCACCTGGCCTCATTGACTGGAATGGACGATGATGCCAAGCCTGGTCAGTTAACCCCTCAGATGCCGAGGTCAATTATTACCACAGCATCTAAGGCAGCTTTCCTCAGGAGCACCACACTCTCAGGGCTCAAACAGCTCCCTCGCACAGAGATTAACCCTTTCAGGACCAAGTCATTTTTCACCTTTCTGCCCAGGCCATTTTTAGCAAATCTGACATGTGTGAGTTTATGTGGTAATAACTTTAAAATGCTTTTACTTATCCAGGCCAATCTGAGACTGCTTTCTCATCACATATTGTAATTCATGACAGTGGTAACATTGATAAGGAACGAAACCGGCACTCCTTGCGATGATGTATTCTTTATTCGCCACTCATAAAGAAAGTGCCTTTGTTAAACACAATATATGTGAGCAACTGAGTACATGAATGTGAACATAGGCCTGTGTGTAAATAACCCGCCGTTGGTCACATGACCGGAGCCATTCGGGTCATGTGATTATGACATCATGTTGGCAAGGTAACTGTGATAGTTTAAAAACACTATCACCAGTCTTACTCGGAAAATACAAGTAATAGCCATGATCCTCGCATCTCCTCGATAATCGCGGTAAGTGAATTCTCAATTACACTGCGGAGACACATTACAAAGAATGAATTACATAAGTCAAGCAGCGGGGATACATACGTGAAGCGATAATACATTTATACTCAATGTGAGGCATTACAAAAAACTGGTCACCGCATACTCTCGATTTAACCCTTTCAGTGTCGTCTGTAGGCGGTGAATCCAGTAAGCCTCTCGTTTAAGCAACATCTCAACTCTATTACCTCCCCTTCTAGGTGGCAAGACCTCTTCAATAATTTGGTACCGAAGTTGAGACACAGTGTGTCTCTGTTGATGGAAGTGTAGTGGGATGGGCAAGAAAAGTTTTTAATTGCAAATTGTTGATTTGTGCTTTGCAAAGCGGTCTTTCATGCGAATGGTAGTCTCACCTACTGTACATAGCAGAAGCCGCATGGACACTTCAACAAGTATACAATGAATGTGCTATTGCAAGTAAAAAAAAAAACTTTATTGGGATTTGTTCCCCAGTGTGTGGATGTGGAATGTAGGGGCCTTTTATTATACTAGAACAGTGGATGCAACTTAGGCAAGAGAAGGTACCTTTCCTAACTGTGGACAATACCATTTTTCGGGGGAACTTTCTAATGGTTCCAATATCCGCTCTGATAATTTTATCTCTTATATTGCCAGCCTGTTTGTAGCATAACATTGGGGGGCTTTGAAACTCTGGGATCTGCGGGTAGGACCTAGTCACTATATTCCAATGTTTATTAATAATGGCCCTCATGCGGTTAATCCAGGGGTGATATTGCATAACTAGGGGGAGTCTCTTTTGCGATGTTTTAACATTGTCTACTGGGGCTATTTCACATTTATTTCTTTGTCTTTGTAGTAACCATTCTGGATATCCTCTCTGCCTGAATTTATTAGTCACCTCTTCAAGACAGGTTTTACGGGTGAGTGGGTTGCTGACAATTCTGTTAACCCTTTGAAACTGTGAATAGGGTAAAGACCTTTTAGTAGCTGGTGGATGATTACTCTTGTATCTAAGTAAGCTGTTGCGGTCTGTATCTTTAGTGTGCAGGTCTGTAATACATTTACCATTGTTACGGTTACTCCCAGGCTAGCTGGAAGCTGGACCGCTTGGATAGTCTGTATCTTTGTTTAGGGAGAGAGAGAGGAGCCGCTTCGTCTCGATATCCAGAAGGATCCTGTAAATGTAGAACAATCCCACTAGCTATCTTACAGCTAGGATAATCTTTCCCCCACAAAACGAGGCGAGGCTGCGATTTGAAGGTCAAACTAGGTCTGAAGTGCTGGCACACCCAGCCTGGTTTTTATTACAGTTTGTTGAAGATACAACACATCCCCACAATGCATCATGGTTTCCTCCCCTCTGTCCCGGAGACGACCGAAGACAATCTAATTATCTCTCAGGACAAAAGGGAGATCACCAATACACATGTGGAGACAACAAGACAGACATCACCATTTAAACACACAATGGGACAATAGAAACACACCCACATAAATGATGACCATTGAACACAATGACGAATATAATTATCAAAGGCAGAGAAATACAGTTTTATAAAACATATCACAGGAACCCCAAAACATGCAATAACCCCATAACAAGTATATCCTCAGAACCGTGGGATCTGGGTGAACCACATGTCCAAAATTCACCCAGATCCGTTCAGTAGTCTGGAAGATACAGTTTTATGCCAGTTACACCGAAAATATACAAGTTATACAGAAAATAGTTACTAATAAACGTGTCCCTTGTTTGGTAGTTTCAAACTACTGAATGATGTCTTTGGGCACCAAATACCGGCGAGATGGCACCGTGTAGAAAAGTCCGAACAGTGTCTGTGAGTTAAAATGGCCGCCATCCATTGTTCTCACCATGTGCTTCATCCATTTAGACTAACAGGGTGAATAACAGTTTTGTAACAACCATCTTGGCCCTTTATGACCCAAGTGTCCAAAAAAGGTATTTATTCGGTAGTTAAATCGAGAGTATGCGGTGACTAGTTTTTTGTAATGCCTCACATTGAGTATAAATGTATTATCGCTTCACGTATGTATCCCCGCTGCCTGACTTATCTAATTCATACTTTGTAATGTGTCTCCGCAGTGTAATTGAGAATTCACTTACCGCGATTATCGAGGAGATGCGAGGATCATTGCTATTACTTGTATTTTCCGAGTAAGACTGGTGATAGTGTTTGTAAACTATCCCAGTTACCTTGCCAACATGATGTCATAATCACATGACCCGAATGGCTCCGGTCATGTGACCGACGGCGGGTTATTTAAACACACGCCTATCAATCATGTACTCAGCTCACATATATTGTGTTTGACAAAGGCACTTGCACGTGCCGAAACGCGTCACTTTCTTTATGAGTGGCGAATAAAGAATACATACAGTGCCTGGGGCGACGCCCATTGACCGTGCACCCATATCTCGATGCAGTGCCGCCCGATCATTTACAACAAGTGGTAACATTGAGTCAAAAAATTTCATTTTTATTTATAAAAAACAAAAAAATTTACAAAAACTTTGGGAAAGATTAAAAAAATTCCAAATTTCAATTTCTCAACTTTTATAATAGTTCAAAAATAGTTATTACTTTACATTCCCCATATGTCTACTTAATGTTTGGATAATTTGGGGACGTTAGAAGGCTTAGAAGTTTAGAAGCAAATCTTGAAATTTTCAGAAAATCCGGGTCTGAGGTCATTTTGTGAGGCTCACATAATAGAAACCACCCACAAATGACCCCATTCTAGAAACTACACCCCCGAGGGTATTCAAAACTGATTTTACAAACTTTGTTAACTGTTTAGGTCTTCCACAAGAATTAATGGAAAATGGAGATGAAATTTCAGAATTTAACTTTTTATGGCAGATTTTCCCTTTGTTTGGATTAAGAAAGCAGGGGGCACACCAAATACTACGTGGAGTGCAAAGGGTGGTGAGAAAAGCATAAGACAATATCGCCTGACTAGAGAGGGAGTAACAAGAACCACCCCATATATGCACATCCAACAATGAATCAATATAAAAATATATATAAAGTTTATTAGACACACCAACAAATACACATTAAAAAATTGTATACAATTAGAACAAAGTGCGGTATGCAATATAGTATATGTAACCGACATATACAGGTCCACTGGATTACCACAAATGGGCATATACACTATAAACCAGCATATGAAACTCCAATACAAGACATATAGCAAATATAAAATGAGGTGAGACCACTAGAAATGCAGACAGACCATGATGAGGTCTAAATTGGAGAGTCAAACCTACATAAATCTGCTGGTGCAGTGGACCTGGAAAAGTGAGAGAACGCCCAACGCGTATCGCCGGAACAATACGGCTTCCTCAGGGGTAAGGAACTGTATGTTGGGGTATCACTTTATATGAGATGATAAATAAGGGAAAATTATAGTCACCTGTGCAGCAGAGTGTTCTAAGTAGTGTGGAGGCATATCAAGCAGTCCAAGACCGGAAGTGCGGAGGTCACATGATCAGCAGGTGGAACGCATATGCATTCCACCTGTCAGATCACAGCTGCATAATAAAAATGAAAAGGGGAAGGGGCATATGACATATTCATGTCAGGCACAGAGCGATAATCATATATAGATATAAGAATTGTGTCCCACGGTTAGACAATTCATGTGTGAACAGAGTTGGTTGACATGTATATACAGGGATCATGAACCGGATGTGTAGAGACACATGACCGGAAGTGGGATGCCGCAGTGGAACGCATCATGCGCTCCACAGAGGATCGTGGAGTGCACGATGCGCTCGTCACACTGATGGGAGGGCCTGGGAAACGCAGTATGCCTGACAGAATGCAGGAGGGCATATTGGATGAAGGGGCAGTATTACAAGTGTGATATATGATGTGATATCTTACAGTATGATGTAGTATGATTGTGTCTGCACTAAAAAACTTGTTTGTTGTACAAAAGTGCTGATAATAAAGCAACCATGTAACTACAGGGGCATAAGTACAGATAAGGGAGTGTATACATATATGTGAGGGGTCAGGCAATGAACAGCAGATACATGATAACAATCCTATATACAGAACATAAATGATCATCAGTAATTAAATACCTATGTGCATATATGCTGTATCTATAACATCAACATATATTCCTACAGGACACATTAATGATAAATAATCGTGGACAATGATATACCGTATTTTTCGCCCTATAAGACGCACCGGCCCATAAGACGCACCTAGGTTTTTGGGGAGGAAAATAAGAAAAAAAATATTTTTAACCAAAAAGGTGTGCTGTGTGTTTGGTGGGTTTGGAACTAATGGTGGTCTGTGGATGGCACTATTACTGGGGATCTGTGGATGACGGACACTGTTATGGGGGGGATCTGTGGATGACAAACACTGTTATGGGGGGATCTGTGGATGACAAACACTGTTATGGGGGGATCTGTGGATGACAGACACTGTTATGTGGGATCTGTGGATGACGGACACTGTTATGGGGGGATCTGTGGATGACGGACACTGTTATGGGGGGGATCTGTGGATGACGGACACTGTTATAGGGGGGATCTGTGGATGACGGACACTGTTATAGGGGGGATCTGTGGATGACGGACACTGTTATGGGGGGATCTGTGGATGACGGACACTGTTATGGGGGGATCTGTGGATGACTGACACTGTTATGGGGGGATCTGTGGATGACTGACACTGTTATGGGGGGGATCTGTGGCTTGCACTGTTACAGGGGGGGGAATCTGTGGCTGACACTGTTACAGGGGGGATCTGTGGATGGCACTGTTACAGGGGGATCTGTGGATGGCACTGTTATATACCGTATGTGCCATCCACAGACCCCCCAGCCCATAACAGTGCCATTCACAGATCACCCCCCCCCTGTAACAGTGCCATCCACAGATCGCGATCCGAATCCCCATCCCCCCTGCCCGCCGCCGCCGCCATACAAATATAAGATGTCACATTGAATTAATAGATATTAAACATGCCCCCCAACTCCTATTACTACCTCACATCCTACGGTAATCGCTTCTGTAAAATTCAGGCCGGGCGGCCGGCGCGTCTCACTGACGTCACTTGCCTGCGCCGCCTACTTCATTCATAAAGTAGGCGGCGCAGGCACGTGACACGAGTTACGCTGCCGCCCGCCCGGCCTGAATTCTACAGAAGGATTAGGATGTAAGGTAGTAATAGCAGTTGGGGGGCATGTTTAATATCTATTACTTATCTTGAATTTAAGATCTTATACCAGAGCGGCGGGGCGGTGCTATACTACACTGACTGCACCGCCCCACCGCTATTGCCGGCCCCCAGCTCCTCCTCCCAGTCCCTCCCCGAGTCCCCGCTCTGCCCATACATCGCAGCTTGCGATGTAAAACTGGCAGCATTCGCCCCATAAGACGCAGGGGCATTTCTCCCCCATTTTGGGGAAAGAAAAAGTGCGTCTTATGGGGCGAAAAATACGGTAAACGTAAGAGGACCCTAATCTGTGATCCAAAACATGTTTATCTATCCAACCTGTAATAAAAGAAATAGTGAGGTGAGACTTACAAAAAAATATATAATATGATATAATGTGGGAAAGACCATGGTGGAAGTGAAAAGTATGGTGGATAAAGAGGTGCACAACGTGTATGAAAAGAAAACTGTAGGACAATAGAGACCTGTAAGGAATTAATTAATTAGTTAAAAAGTGAGTACATGAAAAGATTATTAAATAAAAAGTCAAGGTATGGAAGCTGGCCAAACGGCCATGCCTAGTTTGTATAATCTGCAGTTCTTCGCCTGAGCCACTGTGTCAACATGAACTTGCCGAAACCAGATGCCTGCTGATGTGAAGCACGAAAACTTGCACACATCAACTCTGTTTCCAGACCGCGCAACCCGTCACTGTATATGCGAGTTGGCTAACAGTGCGGATACCCAACCAGCACTTAGCTGATTGCTCATTGTAGTACAAGCCCCAACTCTCCTGGGATGACAATATGCCTGATTTTCCCTTTGTAATACTTTTTTTTTTCAGATAACAGATCAAGGGTTAACAGCCAAACAAAACCCAATATTTATTGCCCTAATTCTGTAGTTTACAGAAACACCCCATATGTGGTCATAAACTGCTGTACGGGCACACGGCTGGGCGCAGAAGGAAAGGAACACCATATGGTTTATGGAAGGCAGATTTCACTGGGATCATTTTAAGCTGATAATGCCCCTGACGCACCCCTAGAGTAGAAACTGAAAAAAGTGAACCCAATTTAAAAACAACACCCCTCAAGGTATTAAAAACTGATTTTACTAACTTTTTAACCTTTTAGGTGTTCCACAAGAATTAATGGAAAATGGAGATGAAATTTCAGAATTTCACTTTTTTGTCAGATTTTCCATTATAATACATTTTTTCCAGTAACAAAGCAAGGGTTAACAGCCAAACAAAACTCAATATTTATTGCCCTGATTCTGTAGTTTACCCATATCTGGTCGTAAACTGCTGTATGTGCACATGGCAGAGTGCAGAAGGAAAGGAACGCCCTATGTTTTTTGGAAGGCAGATTTTGCTGGACTGTTTTTTTTTACACCATGTCCCATTTGAAGGTCCCCTAATAAACTCCCCAAAATTGGCCCCATTTTGGAAACTACGTGATAAGGTGGCAGTTTTGTTGGTACTTTTTTAGGTTACATATAATTTTTGGTTGCTCTATATTACACTTTTTGTGAGGCAAGGTAACAAAAAATAGCTGTTTTGGCACAGTTTTTATTTTTTGTTATTTACAATTAGAGATGAGCGAATTTCTCAAAAATTTGATTTGGCCGGTTTGCCGAATTTTCCTAAAAAATTTGCTTCGATCCGAATTAATTTGCGATGAATCACATTAAATAGCGGCTGTTTCCAGGCTGCATAGAGCCTTTATATGGGTGTAGAACACTGTGCCTTGCAGTAACACGCATAGGAAGTTTGCTGGGAGTTTGTAAATTAATACTGTAAGTCAGTATGACATGCAGATGACAGGCATCACTCTTAGAATCACTGCACCCCTACAGCAAATTGCTGGAATGACAGAGCTGTATAATGGCTATTTGGATCCCCAAATAATCTTTCCCTGCACTTGTAAATCATATTTTTTATTAATGATGTTTTCTGTATGACTATCCCTAGCCCCTGCAACATCTGTCCCTGCATTAAGAAATGATTCCTCCCTATTCTTATCATGCGCTTATAAACCGCTTTGTTTTGCACAATGATGTTTTCTTTACCACTCTCCCTAGAGCCTGAAACGTCTGTCACTGCACTAAGATGCTGTGAAATGATTCCTCCCTATCCTTATCGTGCCCTTATAAACAGCCTTGTTTTTAACAATATAGTAACATAGTACATAAGGCCGAAAAAAGACATTTGTCCATCCAGTTCGGCCTGTTATCCTGCAAGTTGATCCAGAGGAAGGCAAAAAAAAAACTGTGAGGTAGAAGCCAATTTTCTCCACTTTAGGGGAATAAAAAATTCCTTCCCGACTCCAATCAGGCAATCAGAATAACTCCCTGGATCAACGACCCCTCTCTAGTAGCTATAGCCTGTAATATTATTAAGCTCCAGAAATACGTCCAGGCCCCTCTTGAATTCCTTTATTGTACTCACCATCACCACCTCCTCAGGCAGAGAGTTCCATAGTCTCACTGCTCTTACCGTAAAGAATCCTTTTCTATGTTTGTGTACAAACCTTCTTTCCTCCAGACGCAGAGGATGTCCCCTCGTTACAGTCACCGTCCTGGGAATGAATAGATGATGGGATAGATCTCTGTACTGACCCCTGATATATTTATACATAGTAATTAGATCTCCCCTCAGTCGTCTTTTTTCTAAAGTGAATAACTCTAATTTTGATAATCTTTCAGGTTACTGTAGTTGCCCCATTCCAGTTATTACTTTAGTTGCCCTCCTCTGGACCATCTCTAGCTCTGCTATGTCTGCCTTGTTTACAGGAGCCCAGAACTGTACACAGTACTCCATGTGTGGTCTGACTAGCGATTTGTAAAGTGGTAGGACTATGTTCTTATCACGGGAATCTATGCCCCTTCTGATGCAACCCATTATCTTATTGGCCTTGGCAGCAGCTGCCTGACACTGTTTTTTGCAGCTTAGTTTGCTGTTTATTAAAATTCCTAGATCCTTTTCCATGTCAGTGTTACCGAGTGTTTTACCATTTAGTATGTACGGGTGACTTGAATTTTTCCTTCCCATGTGCATAACTTTACATTTATCAGTGTTAAACCTCATCTGCCACTTATCTGCCCAAGCCTCCAATCTATCCAGATCCCTCTGTAGTAGTATACTGTCCTCATCAGTGTAAATTACTTTACACAGTTTAGTGTCATCTGCGAAAATTGATACTTTACTATGCAAGCCTTCTACAAGATCATTAATAAATATATTGAAGAGAATAGGGCCCAATACTGACCCCTGAGGTACCCCACTAGTGACAGTGACCCAATCTGAGTGTGTACCGTTAATAACCACCCTCTATTTTCTATCACTGAGCCAGTTACTTACCCACATACAGATGTTTTCTCCCAGTCCGAGCATTCTCATTTTATATACTAACCTTTTATGTGGTACAGTGTCAAATGCTTTGGAGAAGTCCAGATATACGACATCCATTGATTCGCCGCTGTCAAGTCTAGAACTTAAGTCCTCATAGAAACTGATTAAATTAGTCTGACATGACCGATCCCTCACGAAGCCATACTGATATGGCGTTATTTGCTTATTTCCGTTAAGATGCTCTAACATAGCATCTCTCAGAAAACCTTCAAACAGTTTACCCACAACAGATGTTAAACTTACCGGCCTATAGTTTCCAGGCTCTGTTGTTGGCCCCATTTTGAATATTGGCACCACATATGCCATGCGCCAATCCTGTGGGACATTCCCTGTCAGTATAGAGTCTGCAAATATCAGAAATAAGGGTCTGGCTATGACATTACTTAATTCAATGATGTTTTCTTTATCACTCTCCCTAGCGCCTGAAACATCTGTCCCTGCACTGGATGATGTGAAATAATTCTTCCTTATCCTTATCGTGCATTATAAAACATTTTTTTTTTTTTTTTACAATCAGGTTTTCTTTCACTCTCCCTAGCGCCTAAACATCTGTCCCTGAACAAAGTATGATGGTGAATGGCAGAAACTAAGATGGCTGCCGTATTTATAGGGCTGTGACATCACCGGGCTGGCTGCTGATTGGCTGCATGCATGGCATTATGGGTCATCCCGCGTTCCCAGAGTTCCTTGCCCCATGTCCTTACACGTGTAGCCGCCATTGTAGCTGCCATGTTAGGAACAATTGCAATTCGTTACCACGAAGAGTGAGGAAATTTGCATTTGTTCAGAATCAAATTTTTCCTGACATTCGGATTGAATTCCACTTCTTCAGCTTCGATTCGCTCATCTCTATTTACAATGGTCATCTGACATGTTAGATCATGTTGTATTTTTATAGAGCAGGTTGTTACGGATGCGAAAATACCAAATATGTATACTTTTGTTGGTTGTTTGTTTCAGTTTTACATAATAAAGCATTTTTGAAAAAAATCATGTTTTAGTGTCTGCATATTCTGAGAGCCATAGTTTTTTATTTTTTGGGTGATTGTCTTAGGTAGGATCTCATTTTTTGCGCTATGAGATGACGGTTTGATTGGTACTATTTTAGGGTGCATATGACTTTTTGATCGCTTGGTATTACACTTTTTGTGATGTAAGGAGACCCCAAAAATTTTTGACACACTTTTTATTTCTATTTTTTACGGTGTTCATATGACGGGTTAGGTCATGTGATATTTTTATAGAGCAGGTTGCTACAGACACGGTGATACCTAATATGTCTTTTTTATGCACGTTTTTTCACAATTTAAATATCATTTTTTAAACAAACAAAAAATCATGTTTTAGTGTCTCAATAGTATGAGAGCCATATTTTTTAAAAATATATTTTTGGGATGATTATCTCAGGTAGGGTATCATTCTTGCAGGATGAGATGACTGTTTGGCAAAATTTTGGGGTGAATATGACTTTCTGATCGCTTGGTATTACACTTTTTGTGATGTAAGGAGACCAAAAAATACCTTTTATTTACATTTTTTTACGGTATTCACATGAAGGGTTAGTTTATGTTATATTTTTATAGAGCAGGTCGTTACAGGCACGGCGATACCTAATATGTCAACTTTTTTTTTAAAGTTTTACATAATAAGAGCATTTAAAGAAAAAAAATCATGTTTTAGTGTCTCCATATTCTGAGAACCATAGTTTTATTTTTTTGGGTGATTGCTTTTTTGCGAGTTAAGGTGATGGTTAGATTGGTATGATTTTGGGGGACATACACCTTTTTGATAGCTTGGTGTTGAACTTTTAGTGACGTAAGGTGACAATCGGGTCCCCGTCACAGCAGCGTGGCGACTCGATGGTTTCTTCCTCCCTGCACGGACATTGCATGTGCCGCGGTCAGCGCTGACCACATCAAGGGTTAATGCGCCTGTATCTGTGTTTTCACAGATGCTGCCGCATTCAGCAGGGGTCCGGCTATCAGTGACTGCCAGACCCCTGCCGCAGATCGGGCGGGCGCAGCTCCTGCACCCGCCTGATTAGCGCGCCGTACATGTACAGCGCTGGGCATTAAGGGTGCCGTTGCTGTGGTAGCCAAGAGCCCGCTAGAGGCTATCAGGCTTACTACAGCAATGTTCCTGGGGAACTCTGCCTGTGGTAAATCGTTGCTATCTATGGGAGAAGCGATTAAGCAATTACATATTCAAGTCCCCTAGGACAGTGGGCCTCAACTCTAGTTCATAGGGCCCCCCTGACGGCCATCTTTTCAGGTCTTTTCATTTCCTTAGTATTGAGCAGGTGATAGAATTAGTGTCAATTCATTAGACTTACCACAGGTATTCATTCTATGGGATATGCTCAAATCACAATTGGCAGGTGGGCCCTGAGGACTAGAGTTGAGGGGGACTGAGAAAAAGTTTTAAAAAATATAAAAATTCAAATCACCCCATTTTACATCACAAAATGCCTTAACTATATATTTCCTTCATGGTAAACGCCCATCACAGAAGAAAAAAAGTAAAAACCCACGATTCTTTGGTTACCTTATCCCCCTAAAAACTTGAATAAAAGTGATCAAAAAGTCGTACAAATGAAAGCTACAGTTTTTAGCTCTGCTGATGGAAATATAAAAAATTCTGAAAATGGGAACTCAAAAGTTTTATTTTTCAAGGTTTTTATTTTATTTTTTCACTCCAAAAATAATTTTATCCCCATTTTGCTATGCAAACTATCAGGGGCGGACTTTGAACTAAAAGTAGCCCTGGAAAAAAGGTAAAGGTGGCCCCATGTTGCAGGTGGGTCCAAATTGACGGAAGACGGTGTTAGGCAGGGACAACAGAAGTAGATATGGCCAGCAATACCATACACCACCCAACTGAACCAAATATCAGAGTGCAGCACACCTGTGCCACAGTATTCAACTGCACAGAACAAAAATATAAACGCAACACTTTCCCATTTTGCATTGTAAGACCCATTACTCTCAAATATTGTTCACAAATTTGTCTAAATCTGTGTTAGTGAGCACTTCTCATTTGCCGAGATAATCCATCCCACCTCAAAGGTGTGGCATATCAAGGTGTTGATTAAACAGCATGAATATTGCAGAGGGGTGTCTTAGACTGCCCACAATAAAAGGCCACTCTGAAATGTGCAATTTGATCACACAGCACAATGCCACAGATGTCGCAACGTCTGAAGGAGCATGCAATTGGCATGATGACTGCAGGAATGTCTACCAGAGCTGTTGCCCGTGCAATGAATGCTCTACATCTCCAAAGGTGTTTCAGAGAAGTTGGCAGTACATCCAACTGGTCTCACAACCTTAGACCACGTGTAACCACACTAGCCCAGGACCTCCACATCCAGCATGTTCACCTCCATGACTTCGTGGGATGGAAGATTTTCCTAGCTCTAAACCTATTAACCCCATATAACCCAAGAAAGACACAAACACATGACTTGGGTAAAAAGGCCGTAGCTTAATTTATTAAACACAATAAATGACTAAGTATTGTACAAATACCTAGTAGCATAACAAATAGTCCAATAAATTGCACCAAACATTATTAACAACAATATGTAACATTTGAACATGAAGGGAGCCTAGAAGGCAATCCAAATAACCAGATTTGCCCCTCGATTTGCCCCTCCAGGTTTAATCCAACCTTACCCTCAGCCGCACTCTCCGACCCAAGGGCACCAACTTTTGAAATTAAACCCCTGTCAGGCTATTAGCCCAAACAGGATCCCCCAGCTTGCCATTCACCACAACATCCTAGATGCACGCCACAACAGATATAACCATGCACCTATTCCAAGTTTTGCCTCCCAGGATCCCTCCTTTAACCTGCCACCAGACGAACATGGAGGTCCCCTCACTTATGTTCGTCCCTACACACCTTAAAGGCCACTTCCAAACTTTCCTGCAAGCCCAAAGTCCACATGTCAATCCCAATCTCGTTCAAATGAACACCATCACGCCTTAAAAACATACTGGACGCCCCTTCCAACTCCTTATGGCGCACTAAAAAAAAAAACTTGTCTCCTGACAAAACGGTCTACTTCCCTGTTAACCTTTGCCCATGCTCTGTTACGTTTATCCATGACCTCGCAAATCTCCACGCCCACCGGGCAACAATGTCCGACCATACCACCAATAAGCTCGGATAATCTGCTAACAATCTCAACAAGTCCAACTTGATGTCCCTAATCACATCCTGGGATCAACAAATGGACAAGTCGTTCCAAGTGCGTGATGACAAAATTCAGGAAGCACTCAACCCCACATCAAACCCCGTATACCTATCCATCTAACCTGTAACTCTCCGACATCAAACCCCCAACTGCCTACCGTTCCTTCGTATGTCTGCTCTCCGACCCCCCCAATACACATAAGAGTGGCCAAAAATCCAGGCTAAACACGGAACGGGCCCTGAAAGAAATGCTAAATAACAGAGAGAGAAACAACATAAACAAAACCATTCTTTAGAACCACCGCTAAAAAACAACAACCACAATCCTCCCATCCCTCAGCCCACATGAGACAACAAATGCGGAAGGATGTAGGAATGAAAACTTGCCGACTCCCTATCTACCTATGCACCTCATCACAGCCTCTCCCAGACCCCACCTGGATGCTTTGGTGGCAGAACCAATCCTAAATGAGTGAGATGCAAACTCATTTGCCGCCAGGCCTTCCGCTCCCAAGCATTTCCAGAATATTGCCATGAACTGAAAACGAACCCCCAACACAACGAACCAGGCAAACCACTGACTCCCCCAGTGATCGTAACACAAAATGAGTGCCCCTTTCTTCCGGGTCAGTTTTTGATTTCCTAAAAAAACACCTTAACCCCTCCGCACACAGTACTACGTCCCTTCGCTGCAAACCACCTGCCCCAAGTTTACTCCGCACAACCAACTCAGATACCCCGAATGCACCCAAAAGCGCCGCCCTAAACAAGTACACCTCATAACTTGCTACACAAATCACACCCACCTGCCTCCACAAACGCTGCAACAATTCATATGAAATCGGGCTTTGTCTGTCCCTACTAAAGGTCCTCAGCCGGAAACCTTTTAACTTCAACTTGCTCAATCAACCTTTCCCATAAGGACCACACAGCGGCATAAGCCAACCACGTACCGGTACTCACTGACTGCCTGATCAGTGCTATGGAGACCCCCAAGGCCACGCCCCAAAGCCACTGAGGACACGGGCGCCCTTGCTCTACTGCCTCCGACACCAGTCGATGAAAACGAGAGAGCGTCAGCCACAAAATTTTCAACACCTGGAACGTGAACAGCAACAAAACATGCATTTAACAACAAACCCCGTAAAACCAAATGCCGCAACAAAGGTGTTACAAAACTGTTAGTTACCCTGTTAGTCTTAATGGATAAAGCACATGGTGAGAACAATGGATGGCGGCCATTTTAACTCACAGACACTGTTTGGACTTTTCTACACGGTGCCATCTCGCCGGTATTTGGTGCACAGAGACATCATTCAGTAGTTTGAAACTACCAAACAGGGGACACATTTATTAGTGACTATTTTCTGTATAACTTGTATATTTTCGGTGTAACTGGCATAAAACTGTATCTTCCAGACTACTGAATGGATCTGGGTGAATTTCGGATATGTGGTTCACCCAGATCCCCCGGTTCCGAGGATATACTTGTTATGGGGTTATTGCATGTTTTGGGGTTCCTGTGATATGTTTTATAAAACTGTATTTCTCTGCCTGTGATAATTATATTCGCCATTGTATTCAGTAATCTTATCACAGCCAGAGAGGAGGATTTTGAGTGGGAGTGTCTGTGTTTATTGTACGGATTGATTGGTTGTATTTCAAACCCCTGTGGGCAGTGCTATGTTTGTGGATTGTAAATAAAAGAGTCTGTAGGCCCCAGGGCAGGCAGTCCTAGTTTGACCTTCAAATTGCAGCCTCGCCTCGTTTTGTGGGGGAAAGATTATCCTAGCTGAAAAATAGCTAGTGGGATTGTTCTACATTTACAGGATCCTTCTGGATATCGAGACGAAGCGGCTCCTCTCTCTCTCCCTAAACAGAGATCCAGACTATCCAAGCGGTCCAGCTTCCAGCTAGCCTGGGAGTAACCGTAACAATGGTAAATGTATTACAGACCTGCACACTAAAGATACAGACCGCAACAGCTTACTTAGATACAAGAGTAATCATCCACCAGCTACTAAAAGGTCTTTACCCTATTCACAGTTTCAAAGGGTTAACAGAATTGCCAGCAACCCACTCACCCGTAAAACCTGTCTTGAAGAGGTGACTAATAAATTCAGGCAGAGAGGATATCCAGAATGGTTACTACAAAGACAAAGAAATAAATGTGAAATAGCCCCAGTAGACAATGTTAAAACATCGCAAAAGAGACTCCCCCTAGTTATGCAATATCACCCCTGGAGTAACCGTAACATTTGGATGGCAGCGGTGGGATTGTCCTGGATTTCCTAGGAGAAGTACTTAACGGATGGAGAGCGCTTATGAAAAATTGAAACGTGCGACCCTAAAGGATTTACTCGAAAGAAGAGGGGGGAATGCCAGCAACCGTCCGAGAATGGAACTGATCGCAGAATTAACCGAATTGGATCAGGGCTTCACGATGGCAGAAACCCCGACCACGAGTGGTGACGAAAATACCAGGATTGTTCGGGAGAGGCTCTCGCTATACGGGCCGAACCCACCTATGGAACTGGTGCAGCAGTTGATAGCAGAAGCGGACGAGGATATACGGAAGGCTCGAGCCCACGAACTCAGCCTAGTGACCGCACACCGCAATTCCGAAGCACCGCAGGTAATCGTTCCTGTCGAAAACGCCGGGAGGCCAAAGATACCCTATGCGGCTTTTAGACCCTTCCTAGAAAGCGAGACAGGAATCGATGAATATTTGGCGGACTTCGAAAGGCAATGTGCCCTGCACCAGATTCCCAACAGAGAGTGGCCCACGATATTGTCTGGGAAACTATCCGGGCGAGCTCTGGAAGCATTTCGGACTCTGGGCGCTGAGGAAGTGACACAGTATGCGCTGGTCAAAGAGACACTGTTGCGGCGGTGCGCTGTAACTCCTGACTAGGGATGAGCGAACTCGAACTGTATAGTTCGGGTTCGTACCGAATTTTGGGGTGTCCGTGACACGGACCCGAACCCGGACATTTTCGTAAAAGTCCGGGTTCGGGTTCGGTGTTCGTCGCTTTCTTCGCGCTTTTGTGACGCTTTCTTGGCGCTTTTTGAAAGGCTGCAAAGCAGCCAATCAACAAGCGTCATACTACTTGCCCCAAGAGGCCATCACAGCCATGCCTACTATTGGCATGGCTGTGATTGGCCAGAGCACCATGTGACCCAGCCTCTATTTAAGCTGGAGTCACATAGCGCCGCCCGTCACTCTGCTCTGATTAGCGTAGGGAGAGGTTGCGGCTGCGACAGTAGGGCGAGATTAGGCAGATTAACTCCTCCAAAGGACTTGATTAACTGATCGATCTGCAGCTGTGGATCATTGAGCTGCTGATCCTCAATTGCTCACTGTTTTTAGGCTGCACAGACCGTTTGTCAGTCTCATTTTTCTGGGGTGATCGGCGGCCATTTTGTGTCTTGTGGTGCGCCAGCACAAGCTGCGACCAAGTGCATTTAACCCTCAATGGTGTGGTTGTTTTTTGGCTAAAGCCTACATCAGGGTGAAGCTGTCACACCAAGTGCATTTAACCAGCAATAGTCTGTTCATTTTTTGGCCATATACAAAATCAGGGGCAAGCTGCGCCTGTCACCAAGTGCATTTAACCCTCAATGGTGTGGTTGTTTTTTGGCTAAAGCCTACATCAGGGTGAAGCTGTCACACCAAGTGCATTTAACCAGCAATAGTCTGTTCATTTTTTGGCCATATACAAAATCAGGGGCAAGCTGCGCCTGTCACCAAGTGCATTTAACCCTCAATGGTGTGGTTGTTTTTTGGCTAAAGCCTACATCAGGGTGAAGCTGTCACACCAAGTGCATTTAACCAGCAATAGTCTGTTCATTTTTTGGCCATATACAAAATCAGGGGCAAGCTGCGCCTGTCACCAAGTGCATTTAACCCTCAATGGTGTGGTTGTTTTTTGGCTAAAGCCTACATCAGGGTGAAGCTGTCACACCAAGTGCATTTAACCAGCAATAGTCTGTTCATTTTTTGGCCATATCCCAGTCTAATTCTGTCACTAAATCCATACCGGTCACCCAGCGCCTAAATACTAGGCCTCAAATTTATATCCAGCTAAATCTGTCCCTAGTGCTGTAGCTGGGCGAGTTATTTAGTGTCCGTTCAAGCACATTTCTTGTTCTGGGTTGAAATACAATTCCCAATTTAGCAATTTCATAATTTAGTGGTTCCTGCTATATCAGAGCTATTTGAAATCTATCCCAAAAAGGGTATATAATATTGAAGGTGCACATTGGGTCATTCAGAATAACTTCACACACACCCGCTACTGTGTATTTCCAAGTCTAATTCTGTCACTAAACCCATACCTGTCACCCAGCGCCTAAATACTAGGCCTCAAATTTAAATCCCTCTAAATCTCTCGTTACCCACCGCTGTACTGTTGTTGCTGGGCAAGATATTTAGTGTCCGTCAAAGCACATTTTTTGTTCTGGGTTGAAGTACAATTCCCAATTTAGCAATTTCATAATTTAGTGGTTTCTGCTATATCAGAGCTATTTGAAATCTATCCCTAAAAGGGTATATAATATTGAAGGTGCACATAGGGTCATTCAGAATAACTTCACACACACGCTTCTGTGCATTTCCAAGTCTAATTCTGTCACTAAATCCATACCGGTGACCCAGCGCCTAAATACTAGGCCTCAAATTTAAATCCCTCTAAATCTCTCGTTACCCACCACTGTACTGTTGTTGCTGGGCAAGATATTTAGTGTCCGTCAAAGCACATTTTTTGTTCTGGGTTGAAGTACAATTCCCAATTTAGCAATTTCATAATTTAGTGGTTTCTGCTATATCAGAGCTATTTGAAATCTATCCCAAAAAGGGTATATAATATTGAAGGTGCACATTGGGTCATTCAGAATAACTTCACACACACCCGCTACTGTGTATTTCCAAGTCTAATTCTGTCACTAAACCCATACCTGTCACCCAGCGCCTAAATACTAGGCCTCAAATTTAAATCCCTCTAAATCTCTCGTTACCCACCGCTGTACTGTTGTTGCTGGGCAAGATATTTAGTGTCCGTCAAAGCACATTTTTTGTTCTGGGTTGAAGTACAATTCCCAATTTAGCAATTTCATAATTTAGTGGTTTCTGCTATATCAGAGCTATTTGAAATCTATCCCTAAAAGGGTATATAATATTGAAGGTGCACATAGGGTCATTCAGAATAACTTCACACACACGCTTCTGTGCATTTCCAAGTCTAATTCTGTCACTAAATCCATACCGGTGACCCAGCGCCTAAATACTAGGCCTCAAATTTAAATCCCTCTAAATCTCTCGTTACCCACCGCTGTACTGTTGTTGCTGGGCAAGATATTTAGTGTCCGTCAAAGCACATTTTTTGTTCTGGGTTGAAGTACAATTCCCAATTTAGCAATTTCATAATTTAGTGGTTCCTGCTATATCAGAGCTATTTGAAATCTATCCCAAAAAGGGTATATAATATTGAAGGTGCACATTGGGTCATTCAGAATAACTTCACACACACCCGCTACTGTGTATTTCCAAGTCTAATTCTGTCACTAAACCCATACCTGTCACCCAGCGCCTAAATACTAGGCCTCAAATTTAAATCCCTCTAAATCTCTCGTTACCGCTGTACTGTTGTAGCTGGGAAAGTTATTTAGTGCCCGTCAAAGCACATTTTTTGTTCTGGGTTGAAGTACAATTCCCAATTTAGCAATTTCATAATTTAGTGGTTCCTGCTATATCAGAGCTATTTGAAATCTATCCCAAAAAGGGTATATAATATTCAAGGTGCACATTGGGTCATTCAGAATAACTTCACACACACGCTTCTGTGCATTTCCAAGTCTAATTCTGTCACTAAATCCATACCGGTCACCCAGCGCCTAAATACTAGGCCTCAAATTTATATCCCGCTGAATTTGAATACAATACATTGGGCCAAATAATATATTTGTTGTTGTGGTGAACCATAACAATGAGAAAAACATCTAGTAAGGGACGCGGACGTGGACATGGTCGTGGTGGTGTTAGTGGACCCTCTGGTGCTGGGAGAGGACGTGGCCGTTCTGCCACATCCACACGTCCTAGTGTACCAACTACCTCAGGTCCCAGTAGCCGCCAGAATTTACAGCGATATATGGTGGGGCCCAATGCCGTTCTAAGGATGGTAAGGCCTGAGCAGGTACAGGCATTAGTCAATTGGGTGGCCGACAGTGGATCCAGCACGTTCACATTATCTCCCACCCAGTCTTCTGCAGAAAGCGCACAGATGGCGCCTGAAAACCAACCCCATCAGTCTGTCACATCACCCCCATGCATACCAGGGAAACTGTCTCAGCCTCAAGTTATGCAGCAGTCTCTTATGCTGTTTGAAGACTCCGCTGGCAGGGTTTCCCAAGGGCATCCACCTAGCCCTTCCCCAGCGGTGAAAGACATAGAATGCACTGACGCACAACCACTTATGTTTCCTGATGATGAGGACATGGGAATACCACCTCAGCATGTCTCTGATGATGACGAAACACAGGTGCCAACTGCTGCGTCTTTCTGCAGTGTGCAGACTGAACAGGAGGTCAGGGATCAAGACTGGGTGGAAGACGATGCAGGGGACGATGAGGTCCTAGACCCCACATGGAATGAAGGTCGTGCCACTGACTTTCACAGTTCGGAGGAAGAGGCAGTGGTGAGACCGAGCCAACAGCGTAGCAAAAGAGGGAGCAGTGGGCAAAAGCAGAACACCCGCCGCCAAGAGACTCCGCCTGCTACTGACCGCCGCCATCTGGGACCGAGCACCCCAAAGGCAGCTTCAAGGAGTTCCCTGGCATGGCACTTCTTCAAACAATGTGCTGACGACAAGACCCGAGTGGTTTGCACGCTGTGCCATCAGAGCCTGAAGCGAGGCATTAACGTTCTGAACCTGAGCACAACCTGCATGACCAGGCACCTGCATGCAAAGCATGAACTGCAGTGGAGTAAACACCTTAAAACCAAGGAAGTCACTCAGGCTCCCCCTGCTACCTCTTCTGCTGCTGCCGCCTCGGCCTATTCTGCTGCTGCCGCCTCGGCCTCTTCCTCCGCCTCTGGAGGAACGTTGGCACCTGCCGCCCAGCAAACAGGGGATGTACCACCAACACCACCACCACCACCTCCGTCACCAAGCGTCTCAACCATGTCACACGCCAGCGTTCAGCTCTCCATCTCACAAACATTTGATAGAAAGCGTAAATTCCCACCTAGCCACCCTCGATCCCTGGCCCTGAATGCCAGCATTTCTAAACTACTGGCCTATGAAATGCTGTCATTTAGGCTGGTGGACACAGACAGCTTCAAACAGCTCATGTCGCTTGCTGTCCCACAGTATGTTGTTCCCAGCCGGCACTACTTCTCCAAGAGAGCCGTGCCTTCCCTGCACAACCAAGTATCCGATAAAATCAAGTGTGCACTGCGCAACGCCATCTGTAGCAAGGTCCACCTAACCACAGATACGTGGACCAGTAAGCACGGCCAGGGACGCTATATCTCCCTAACTGCACACTGGGTAAATGTAGTGGCAGCTGGGCCCCAGGCGGAGAGCTGTTTGGCGCACGTCCTTCCGCCGCCAAGGATCGCAGGGCAACATTCTTTGCCTCCTGTTGCCACCTCCTCCTTCTCGGCTTCCTCCTCCTCTTCTTCCACCTGCTCATCCAGTCAGCCACACACCTTCACCACCAACTTCAGCACAGCCCGGGGTAAACGTCAGCAGGCCATTCTGAAACTCATATGTTTGGGGGACAGGCCCCACACCGCACAGGAGTTGTGGCGGGGTATTGAACAACAGACCGACGAGTGGTTGCTGCCGGTGAGCCTCAAGCCCGGCCTGGTGGTGTGTGATAATGGGCGAAATCTCGTTGCAGCTCTGGGACTAGCCAATTTGACGCACATCCCTTGCTTGGCGCATGTGCTGAATTTGGTGGTGCAGAAGTTCATTCACAACTACCCCGACATGTCAGAGCTGCTGCATAAAGTGCGGGCCGTCTGTTCGCGCTTCCGGCGTTCACATCCTGCCGCTGCTCGCCTGTCTGCGCTACAGCGTAACTTCGGCCTTCCCGCTCACCGCCTCATATGCGACGTGCCCACCAGGTGGAACTCCACCTTGCACATGCTGGACAGACTGTGCGAGCAGCAGCAGGCCATAGTGGAGTTTCAGCTGCAGCACGCACGGGTCAGTCGCACTACAGAACAGCACCACTTCACCACCAATGACTGGGCCTCCATGCGAGACCTGTGTGCCCTGTTGCGCTGTTTCGAGTACTCCACCAACATGGCCAGTGGCGATGACACCGTTATCAGCGTTACAATACCACTTCTATGTCTCCTTGAGAAAACACTTAGGGCGATGATGGAACAGGAGGTGGCCCAGGAGGAGGAGGAGGAGGATGAGGAAGAGGGGTCATTTTTAGCACTTTCAGGCCAGTCTCTTCGAAGTGACTCAGAGGGAGGTTTTTTGCAACAGCAGAGGCCAGGTACAAATGTGGCCAGCCAGGGCCCACTACTGGAGGACGAGGAGGACGAGGATGAGGAGGAGGTGGAGGAGGATGAGGATGAAGCATGGTCACAGCGGGGTGGCACCCAACGCAGCTCGGGTCCATCACTGGTGCGTGGCTGGGGGGAAAGGCAGGACGATGACGATACGCCTCCCACAGAGGACAGCTTGTCCTTACCCCTGGGCAGCCTGGCACACATGAGCGACTACATGCTGCAGTGCCTGCGCAACGACAGCAGAGTTGCCCACATTTTAACCTGTGCGGACTACTGGGTTGCCACCCTGCTGGATCCACGCTACAAAGACAATGTGCCCACCTTACTTCCTGCACTGGAGCGTGATAGGAAGATGCGCGAGTACAAGCGCACGTTGGTAGACGCGCTACTGAGAGCATTCCCAAATGTCACAGGGGAACAAGTGGAAGCCCAAGGCCAAGGCAGAGGAGGAGCAAGAGGTCGCCAAGGCAGCTGTGTCACGGCCAGCTCCTCTGAGGGCAGGGTTAGCATGGCAGAGATGTGGAAAACTTTTGTCAACACGCCACAGCTAACTGCACCACCACCTGATACGCAACGTGTTAGCAGGAGGCAACATTTCACTAACATGGTGGAACAGTACGTGTGCACACCCCTCCACGTACTGACTGATGGTTCGGCCCCATTCAACTTCTGGGTCTCTAAATTGTCCACGTGGCCAGAGCTAGCCTTTTATGCCTTGGAGGTGCTGGCCTGCCCGGCAGCCAGCGTTTTGTCTGAACGTGTATTCAGCACGGCAGGGGGCGTCATTACAGACAAACGCAGCCGCCTGTCTACAGCCAATGTGGACAAGCTGACGTTCATAAAAATGAACCAGGCATGGATCCCACAGGACCTGTCCGTCCCTTGTCCAGATTAGACATTAACTACCTCCCCATAACCATATATTATTGGACTCCAGGACACTTCCTCATTCAATCCTATTTTTATTTTCATTTTACCATTATATTGCGATGCTACCCAAAGTTGAATGAACCTCTCCTCTGCCTGTGTGCTAGGCCTAAATATATGCCAATGGACTGTTGCAGTGGTGGCTGACATGAAGCCTGATTCTCTGCTATGACATGCAGACTAATTCTCTGCTGACATGAAGCCAGATTGTCTGTTACGGGACCTCTCTCCTCTGCCTGGGTGCTGGGCCTAAATTTATGACAATGGACTGTTGCAGTGGTGGCTGACGTGAAGCCTGATTCTCTGCTATGACATGCAGACTGATTCTCTGCTGACATGAAGCCAGATCGTCTGTTACGGGACCTCTCTGCTCTGCCTGTGTGCTAGGCCTAAATATATGCCAATGGACTGTTGCAGTGGTGGGTGACGTGAAGCCTCATTCTCTGCTATGACATGCAGACTGATTCTCTGCTGACATGAAGCCAGATTGTCTGTTACGGGACCTCTCTGCTCTGCCTGTGTGCTAGGCCTAAATATATGCCAATGGACTGTTGCAGTGGTGGGTGACGTGAAGCCTCATTCTCTGCTATGACATGCAGACTGATTCTCTGCTGTCATGAAGCCAGATTGTCTGTTACGGGACCTCTCTGCTCTGCCTGTGTGCTAGGCCTAAATATATGCCAATGGACTGTTGCAGTGGTGGGTGACGTGAAGCCTCATTCTCTGCTATGACATGCAGACTGATTCTCTGCTGACATGAAGCCAGATTGTCTGTTACGGGACCTCTCTGCTCTGCCTGTGTGCTAGGCCTAAATATATGCCAATGGACTGTTGCAGTGGTGGGTGACGTGAAGCCTCATTCTCTGCTATGACATGCAGACTGATTCTCTGCTGTCATGAAGCCAGATTGTCTGTTACGGGACCTCTCTGCTCTGCCTGTGTGCTAGGCCTAAATATATGCCAATGGACTGTTGCAGTGGTGGGTGACGTGAAGCCTCATTCTCTGCTATGACATGCAGACTGATTCTCTGCTGACATGAAGCCAGATTGTCTGTTACGGGACCTCTCTGCTCTGCCTGTGTGCTAGGCCTAAATATATGCCAATGGACTGTTGCAGTGGTGGGTGACGTGAAGCCTCATTCTCTGCTATGACATGCAGACTGATTCTCTGCTGTCATGAAGCCAGATTGTCTGTTACGGGACCTCTCTGCTCTGCCTGTGTGCTAGGCCTAAATATATGCCAATGGACTGTTGCAGTGGTGGGTGACGTGAAGCCTCATTCTCTGCTATGACATGCAGACTGATTCTCTGCTGACATGAAGCCAGATTGTCTGTTACGGGACCTCTCTGCTCTGCCTGTGTGCTAGGCCTAAATATATGCCAATGGACTGTTGCAGTGGTGGGTGACGTGAAGCCTCATTCTCTGCTATGACATGCAGACTGATTCTCTGCTGTCATGAAGCCAGATTGTCTGTTACGGGACCTCTCTGCTCTGCCTGTGTGCTAGGCCTAAATATATGCCAATGGACTGTTGCAGTGGTGGGTGACGTGAAGCCTCATTCTCTGCTATGACATGCAGACTAATTCTCTGCTGACATGAAGACAGATTCTCTGTTACGGGACCTCTCTCCTCTGCCTGTGTGTGTGCTGGGCCTAAATATATGCCAATGGACTGTTGCAGTGGTGGCTGACGTGAAGCCTCATTCTCTGCTATGACATGCAGACTGATTCTCTGCTGACATGAAGCCAGATTCTCTGTTACGGGACCTCTCTCCTCTGCCTGTGTGCTAGGCCTAAATATATGCCAATGGACTGTTGCAGTGGTGGCTGACGTGAAGCCTCATTCTCTGCTATGACATGCAGACTAATTCTCTGCTGACATGAAGACAGATTCTCTGTTACGGGACCTCTCTCCTCTGCCTGGGTGCCGGGGCCTAAATATCTGAGAATGGACTGTTCCAGTGGTGGGTGACGGGAAGCCAGATTCTCTGCTATGGAACCTCTCTCCAATTGATTTTGGTTAATTTTTATTTATTTAATTTTTATTTTAATTAATTTCCCTATCCACATTTGTTTGCAGGGGATTTACCTACATGTTGCTGCCTTTTGCAGCCCTCTAGCCCTTTCCTGGGCTGTTTTACAGCCGTTTTAGTGCCGAAAAGTTCGGGTCCCCATTGACTTCAATGGGGTTCGGGTTCGGGACGAAGTTCGGATCGGGTTCGGATCCCGAACCCGAACATTTCCGGGATGTTCGGCCGAACTTCTCGAACCCGAACATCCAGGTGTTCGCTCAACTCTACTCCTGACACGTATCGCCGACAATTTCGTAGCACGAAAAAGAAGCCTAACGATACACATATGGAATGGGCGCACCGAATGCGGAGAGCGGCAAATCACTGGATGAGCGGAAGTAAAGCTGTGACTGGTGAGGAAATTTTACAATTATTTCTCTTAGAACATTTTTATAACGGCATGGAGCAGCAAGGGAAGGAATGGCTGCGAGACAGACGACCTTCTACCTTAGAAGAAGCAGCCAAATTGGCCGATGAACATTACGACTCCTGTCTACACGAACCCACGAACTACCGAACGACAAGATGTTTACCATACGTCGCCACGTACCGAATTCCGAGCCCCGGTGCCCGCTGGGCCCATACGGTACTCAGGACCACCGAATAACAACTCTGATCGTCCCAGACCGACCTGCTACCGATGCAATCAACCAGGGCACCGCATGGCTAGCTGCCCCCTTAATGCACACCAGACCCCCCGGAATTATAATTACCCCTCTGGGTCATCTCGTCCTGCCCGGGCGCTCTGTGTTAACCAAGAGGCCCTTATGGAGGAATATTTGGGACCACTTCACGAAGCAGATCCTGTATATGCTGCTTCGGATAACCGCCAGCACCATCGGCAGAAAGTATGGCTTGAGGGGCAATCTACCGAGGGGTTAAGAGACACGGGGGCTACCATTACACTGGTCCAGAGCCATTTGGTGCCAGGGCACAAGCGATCAGGGCAGACTGTGGCCGTTAGAGTGGCGGGGGGGGATGTGTACAAAATTCCGACCGCTAAAGTACATCTTGATTGGGGAGCAGGAAAGGGGGTCGTGAACGTGGGCATAATGGATAATTTACCTGCCAAAGTACTACTGGGCAACGATTTGGGCCCCATGACTTCTGCCTATGCTCCAGTATACAACAACGAGGCGAACCCAGTGACTACCCGAGCCCAAGCCCGAACAGAGCGAGTACTCTCACCAGTGCGGGAGACACAGGTAAGACCTACCCCGACCTTGACTGACCCGTTAGGTCCCATACCCTGGGACACCCCAGATGCTTTCGAGACAGAGTCTAAGACTGACCCGACATTACAAAAGTACCGGGAACGAGCAGAGACCGGAGGGAGCGGGTCAGATAACGAAACCTTTTTATGGGAAAAGGGAAAGCTATATCGCTTGACGGAGAAAAGGGGGCAGCATAGGCGACAGCTGGTAGTGCCCCACAAATACCGTAGAGAAATACTCAAGATAGGACACGACATTCCCTTGGCAGGCCACCTAGCTGTAACCCGCAAACTACGCCGCATTACTCACACGTTCTTTTGGCCAGGGGTACACGCTGATGTTAGGACTTATTGTAATACCTGCGATGTGTGTCAACGAGTAGGGAGGAGAGGCGATCACCCTAAAGCTCATCTAGTAAATATGCCCATTGTGGAGGAACCCTTCAGCAGGGTTGCTATTGACCTAGTGGGACCGCTGGCTACCCCTAGTCCCTCCGGTAAGCGCTACATTCTTACCGTAGTGGACTACGCTACCAGGTACCCTGAAGCTGTCGCCCTATCCAACATCCAAGCGGATACGGTAGCGAATGCGCTGGTGCAGGTGTTCTCCCGGGTAGGATTTCCGAAAGAAATCCTGTCCGACCGAGGCACCCAATTTACTGCCGAATTGACTCAGCAACTCTGGCAGGTTTGCAAAATTAAGTCCCTCCTGAGCTCTCCATACCACCCCCAGACGAACGGACTTTGTGAGAGGTTCAATGGGACCCTCAAACAAATGCTCAAGACGTTTACTCAGGAATACCGAGACTGGGAGCGTTTTCTGCCGCACCTCCTATTTGCTTATCGGGAGGTGCCCCAGGAAACGACCGGGTTCTCTCCCTTCGAGTTGCTCTATGGAAGAAAGGTACGGGGACCCCTAAACCTGATTCGGGAGCACTGGGAGGGAGAGATGGAGACTGACGGTGTCCCCATTGTGCCGTACCTGCTGGAACTCAGGGACCGAATGGAGCAATTAGCCAAATCAGTGCAGGCTAACCTCCAATCGGCCCAGAGAAGACAGAAGGTATGGTACGATAGGGGGCCCGAAAGAGAATCTTTACCATAGGGCAAAAGGTGTTAGTGCTTAAGCCAGTTAAGACAGACAAATTGCAGGCGTCCTGGCAGGGCCCCTACCAGATAGTGGAGAAAAGGGGAGACACCACTTACGTAATAGCTAGCTGCCATGACAGCAATCTTAGAAAGACATTCCATGTGAACATGCTCAAGGAATATCTTGAGCGGCCGGAGAACGTGACGGCCGTATGCTGTCCCCGTCAGGAAGACCCCGACAGTCTACCCATTCCAGATCTGTTAGAAAAGAGTCCCCACGCAGATATAGTAGCTCAGGTCAAGATAGGGGACCGACTTAGCCCCACTGAAAGGGAGCAGCTTAATCAACTCCTGCAGTCCAAAAGCCCCACCTTCTCCCAGAAGCCAGGGTACACTACCTTAACCACCCACCAGGTAGATACCCCGGGACAAGCTCCTTTACGCCAGGCTCCTTACCGAATCCCCGAGGCAGTTAGGACAGGGATGAAGAAGGAGATCGATGAGATGCTCCAACTCAGGGTAATTGAGCCCTCTGATAGTCCCTGGGCTTCCCCAGTGGTCCTGGTGCCCAAGAAAGATGGTACAACCCGGTTTTGCGTAGACTATCGGAGGCTTAATGAAAAGACAGTGACGGACGCTTACCCTATGCCCAGGGTAGACGAGCTACTCGATCGTATAGCCAGGGGAAATTATCTGACCACCATTGACCTCTGCAAGGGTTACTGGCAGATCCCCCTGGCCCAGGAGGCTGTCCCCAAGTCGGCATTCGTCACCCCGTTCGGCTTATATCATTTTAAGGTAATGCCGTTTGGGATGAAGAATGCCCCAGCTACATTCCAGCGCTTGGTCGATAGGCTCCTAGATGGCTTCCAGAGTTTTGCTTGCGCATACCTGGACGACATAGCGATCCACAGTGAGTCCTGGGAGGACCACTTAGCTCACATAGGAATGGTTCTGAATCAGATTTGGGCTGCTGGCCTGACTCTGAAGCCAGAAAAATGCCACTTTGGGATGGCCGAGGTACAGTACCTGGGTCACCGGGTGGGGTGTGGGAAACAGCGACCAGAACCGGCCAAGATAGAAGCTGTCGCCAATTGGCCCACCCCCACCACTAAGACTCAGGTCCTAGCATTCCTGGGCACAGCAGGGTACTACAGACGGTTTGTACCAGACTACAGCACACTTGCCAAACCCCTGACTGACCTGACCAAGAAAAACTTACCTCGACAGGTCCTGTGGTCTCCCCACTGTGAAACGGCTTTCCAAGCTCTCAAAAATGCTCTTGTTAACGCTCCTGTCTTGGCGGCCCCAGCCCTTAACAAGCGTTTTATCGTCCATACAGACGCTTCCATGTTCGGGCTGGGAGCTGTCCTCAGCCAAGTAGGCGAAGACGGAGGGGAGCACCCAGTTGTCTACATCAGCCGTAAGCTCCTGCCACAAGAAGTCAGCTATGCAGCGGTAGAAAAAGAGTGTTTGGCTTTGGTGTGGGCACTAAAGAAATTGACTCCCCATTTGTATGGACAAGAATTCACTCTGGTTACAGACCATAACCCGTTGGTGTGGCTAAACCGGGTCTCTGGGGATAACGGCAGACTTTTACGTTGGAGTTTATCGTTACAACCCTTCAACTTCACCATTACCTACAGACCTGGGAAACAGAATGGCAACGCCGACGGGTTGTCCAGACAAACAGACCTCAGCCCAGCATAACCAGCGGTCTGGACAGCCTTAGTCTGCCCCGAAAAGGGGTCAGACAGTGTCTGCCAGAGTGTTCCACAAAAAAGGGAGCACTGTTACAAAACGGTTAGTTACCCTGTTAGTCTTAATGGATGAAGCACATGGTGAGAACAATGGATGGCGGCCATTTTAACTCACAGACACTGTTTGGACTTTTCTACACGGTGCCATCTTGCCGGTATTTGGTGCACAGAGACATCATTCAGTAGTTTGAAACTACCAAACAGGGGACACATTTATTAGTGACTATTTTCTGTATAACTTGTATATTTTCGGTGTAACTGGCATAAAACTGTATCTTCCAGACTACTGAACGGATCTGGGTGAATTTCGGATATGTGGTTCACCCAGATCCCCCGGTTCCGAGGATATACGGGGGTTATTGCATGTTTTGGGGTTCCTGTGATATGTTTTATAAAACTGTATTTCTCTGCCTGTGATAATTATATTCGCCATTGTATTCAGTAATCTTATCACAGCCAGAGAGGAGGATTTTGAGTGGGAGTGTCTGTGTTTATTGTACGGATTGATTGGTTGTATTTCAAACCCCTGTGGGCAGTGCTATGTTTGTGGATTGTAAATAAAAGAGTCTGTAGGCCCCAGGGCAGGCAGTCCTAGTTTGACCCTCAAATCGCAGCCTCGCCTCGTTTTGTGGGGGAAAGATTATCCTAGCTGAAAAATAGCTAGTGGGATTGTTCTACATTTACAGGATCCTTCTGGATATTGAGACGAAGCGGCTCCTCTCTCTCTCTCTAAACAGAGATCCAGACTATCCAAGCGGTCCAGCTTCCAGCTAGCCTGGGAGTAACCGTAACAAAAGGTATCACCGGCGGGAAACTAGCCGATTGCAAATTGATAGCCTGGACTACACACATGTTGTCACAGCAAAAACGCACTTGCTTATTCCACAGCAAGTCCCCCCACAATTCAACCGTCAAAATAATAGGAAACAGTTCCAATAATGCCATGTTGGAAATCAAGCCAGCCCTCTGCCATTCCTCAGGCCACTCCCCCGCACTCCATTCACCCTTGACAATAAGCACCGAACCCACAAGAACCAGACGAGTCAGTAAAAAGTTCTAAGTCGACATTGGAGATATGCCCGTCCATTCACACCGACCTACCATTGTACTGCGGCAAAAATTGCTCCCACACCGCCAAATCCGCCCTCACCTCTGCAGACAATGTCACGTAATGGGACGGGTAGACCACGCCCGCCGTTGCCATAGCCAAGTGCCTGCAAAAAACCCTGCCCATAAGCAAAATCCGGCACACAAAGTTCAGCTTACCCAAAACCGACTGAATCCTACGCAACTGCACCTTCTTAGCCCTCCGGAAACTCTCAACTTCCATTACTAAGTCACTCAATTTTTCCTCCAGCAAACGACATTCCAGCTTAACCGTGTCGATGACAATGCCCAAAAATTTTACAGCAGTCGCAGGGCCTTCCGTCTTCTCGGAAGCCAACGGGACCCCAAACACCGCCGCCACACGCTCCGCATTCCGGCCGGCCCCATGAACAAAAAATGGTCCAGATAGTGCATCACTGACTGACAACCGGACTCCTGCTTCACCACCCATTCAAGAAAGGAACTAAAAGTCTCAAACCACGAACAAGAAATTGCGCAACCCATAGGCAAACAACAATCAACGTAAAACTGCCCTTCCCATTTGAAACCCAACAAGTGAAAACTCTCAGGATGAATAGGAAGCAGACTAAAATATGCCTCTATATCTGTTTTTCGCCAATAACGTGCCCTACCCTAAATGCTGCACCCAAGCGACAGCTTCGTCGAACAAAGCTCCTGATCTATACTATTGTTCCCCGAACTCCCCTCTGGATAAGATGATGAATGTGCCAAAACTTATTCGGCTCTTTTTTGGGTACCAACCCCAATGGCGATATGCGCAAGTCTGGCAACGGACTCTCGGCCCAGCTACTCTGCCTGCCCTTACCTCCTTCTCAATCTTTTCATGCAATACTCCCTAGACAGAGCTGACACTAAATTCCGTACACTACCCCCAACCCCAACTGACGTGCACAGGATCCTAAAACCTTCAAATCCACAAATCCTTTCCTCAGCAACTCCGCTGCCGCCCTCCTAGGGTATGTGTTTAGGAACGAAAGCACCTCTTCCACTCTAACCAGCTTGAGACCTCTTCTGAGTTTAAAACACCGGCTAAAACTATGGGAGCCCCCACATCTCAAACATTCCTGTTTAAAACGGCAGTCGGAAAGAACTTACAATGCCCCTCGTTGAACTGCCAACAGCACCCTTTTTTACCGCCAGAAGGCGACTCCGCTGCAAAAATATCCCCTGATGTCCCACGAAAGGGCTGCGCCCCACCCTTAGGAGCGTCCATAAGTCGCATCCACAAACTGATATCCTTGTGGTCCCACCTTATACTCTGCCAGATTGCCCTGCGCTGATGTAATTGCTCATCATATCTCAGCCACGTCACTCCGCCATACACTCGATACGCCTCCCCAATAGAGTCAATGAACCCAAAAAGCGTGGAGCAATGTTCCGGCGCTTTTTCCCCTATCACACTCGACAATATTGCAAAAGCCTGTAACCAATTTGCGAATGTGAGTGGAATAATACAAAACCACCACCTCTCCTCCTCCTCCTTTTTGCTTTCGTCCGGCCTCACCCTATCAAGATTAAACTTCTCTAACGGCAAAATGGAAAAAATCTCAACATATTCATCCCTATGAAGGTAAGGTAAGCTGTTGTGGAGCCACTGCTCCATCGCCTAGCGCCGCACCTGCTGACAGAGAGGAAGGCAGGGGGTTAACCCTTCCTTCTACCGCTGTGCCCGCAGGATTCCTCCCAGCGTGGCCATGGGCAGCGCTGGCTCCACTGCCCTGCAAACGCGCTGCAGGGTCCCTGAGGGGGCTCCTTAGTCGCAGCAGGACATGCGGCGCATAATCCGGGCTCAGCCGCTCTGGGGGCCTAGATCTCCTCGCTCCCTACTGACTGTAGCCACCTCCGCACGCCCGCTGCCTTGCAAAGCTGCTTGCAGGGTCTCCTGAAACCACTGCTCGCCAGTGGAGTTAGCGGCCCTAACCTGAGCAATTAAAAGTTCCAAGCCGGACATGATGATAGCGACTAGTTTCCTCACGGATCCAACTGCCCTACAAACCCCTCCCCTAAGGCCATATATCCCTGGCGCGAATCCCCGCTCCACCCCCCACCACAACTCCACCCCTGCAACCAGACTGATCAACTATTAACCCTACGTGCCACAACCTTCCACCATAGTCAAGCCGCAATTTTCTACGGCTGCGCCCCGCTCCATTGCTTTTCTGATCGTCTGAAACCAGCCACCCGGACAGCTGCAGCAACAATCGGTTTGCATAACCAAAGAATTTCTGCACAAACTGTCAGAAACAGTCTCAGGGAAACTCATCTGCATGCTCGTCATCCTTATCGGGGTCTGTCCCTGACTGCAGTTCGTCGTCATAACAGAATTGAGTGGGCAAATGCTCACATTCAATGGCATCTGGTACGTTGGAGAGGCGTTCTGTTCACGGATGAGTCCCGTTTTTCACAGTTCGGTGCAGATGGCAGACGACGTGTGTGGCGTCGTGTGGCTAAGCGGTTTGCTGACGTCAACAATGTGGATCGAGTGGCCCAAGGTGGCGGTGAGGTTATGGTATATGGGCAGGTGTATGTTATGCACAACAAACCCAAGTGCATTTTATTTATGGCATTTTGAATGCACAGAGATACCGTGATGAGATCATGAGGCCCATTTTTGTGCCATTCATCCACGACCATCACCTCATGTTGCAGCATGATAATGCACAGCCCCATATTGCAAGGATCTGTAAACAGCCCAGTTCTTGCATGGCCAGCATACTCACCGGACATGTCACCCATTGAGCATGTTTGGGATGCTCTGGATCGTTGTATACAACAGTGTGTTCCAGTTCCTGCCAATATTCTGCAACTTCGCACAGCTATTGAAGAGGAGTAGACCAACATTCCACAGGCCACAATCAACAACCTGATCGACTCTATGCGACGGAGATGTGTTGCACTGTGTGAGGCAAATGGTGGTCTCACCAGATCCTGACTGGTTTTCTGCCCCCCCTTCCCAGTAAGGCAAAACTGTGCACATTTCAGAGTGTTCTTTTATTGTGGACAGTCTAAGGCACACCTGTGCAATATTAATGCTGTCTAATTAGCACCTTGATATGCCACACCTGTGAGGTGGGATGGATTATCGCAGAAAAGGAGAAGTGCTCACTAACACAGATTTGATGAGGTGTAATTGAATAGAAACTGTTGATGAATTGGACCCTCTACCGTCACCATTTTGGGAGCGCAGCGCCAGGAAGCAGGTAAGTGGACCTGCAAGTAAACATAAATTAGGTATATTAAACAATATAATTAGGTACAGTATATTAAACAATCAGAGATTGGCACTAATGCTTTAATATAGATTGAAACCTACAGTATTTGTAGGAATGTACAGTCATTCGATGTATAGCCCATCAGTAATAAGTGATCATTAGAATATCATGCCTAAATGTCTTCACTTCTCATAATGCCCAATTGTGTAGACTATTGATCATGACTTTTTTACATGCTTAGAGTAGTATGCACTATGTTATATGGAAATTTGCACTGCAGCTTTCAATGACTGCCAGACTAGGTAATATTTATTATAAAAATGCTGCAATTTGCCTCCAGCATCATTAACAGTTTGAGCATGTCCTGTGGCAGGCATAATAGACACCCATGGGCTATCACTGTTGCAATCTGCATCCCATGCATAATCTTAAAATCTTAATCCCAAAATCAGTTTTTGGGTGGATCTTCCAAAAATATTTTATTGACAACAGCATGAGGATAGATAGGTTCTTTAAGACCTGTTTCACACTTGCGTTATAGCTTTCCGGTTTTGAGATCCGGCAGAGGATCTCAAAACCGGAATTAAACGCTTCCGTGCCATGTAATACATTCAGATGCATCAATTTCTGTCCAGCCAAAAAATTCTACAAAGCAGAAAGAAAAGCATCCTGATCAGTTTTGTCCCTTTGACAATGAATGGGGACAAATCTGATCAATTTTAGATGGGTTTTGGGATCCTTTGCCGGATCTAAAATCCAGAAAGCCACAATGCAAGTGTGAAACAGGCCTTAAAATGAAGTTCTATCTCACCATAGGCTTGCTTTAGCAGCAGCATTACCTCTGATAAGCCACACGATGGCAGTACAACACCAATAAAGAATTTAATTTTATTGCGATCCACGGAACAGATGGTATATTTGTAAGATTTCTGAGGAGGTAGTTTCCCCCTCATTTTTACAGAGGGATTTAATTCACAGGTACAGCCAGAGATATGCTGAAAAATTGATACTGTATATTAGTTCTTTGTGGATTTATATTCATGCAGAAGGCCAAGGTAGTTTGATTTATTTTCATTTGTAATTGTGGGGGGAATACAAGATGCCTGTCAGAGCAGAATATTAATTTCCCTGCTGACACTTGTGGAAGTAACTACAGATAAGCTGAACGTGGATGTTACTAGGCCAGTCTTTTATATTATGGATTTAAAGTGCATGTACAATTAAAGCAGTGGTTTAACCCACTAACTACAGGACCAGTGTCTTCTTCATTTACCATTTACCATTGTCATTAGGAAAGTGTAGATACATGTAATGCAGATCATAATACCAAATGCATAAACAGTTTACCCTTTCAGGTCTCTGCAATTTTTAATTTTTGTGTTTTCATTTTTTACTCCCTGCCTTCCTGGAGTTATGATTTTTTTTATTTTTCAGTTCATATAGCCATATGAGGGCTTGTTTTTTGTGGGACAAGTTTCACTTTCTAATGGCACAGTATTCTAATGGCATATGATATAGTGGGAAGATAGAACTGTAATGGAAAAAAACTGCAACCCAGCCACAGTTTTATGGGTTACATTTTTATGGCATTCCCAATTGACCTGTTTCATTTACAGCAGTACCACATTTATATCGTTTTTTTTGTATTTTAATACTTCAAAAAGAAAAGCAATTTAAAAAAGAAATCACCTTATTCTGACCCCCTAATAACTTTTTTTATTTTTATGTCTATGAAAATGTGTATGGGGGTGGGGAGCATTAAAATATATATATTTTTTTTCATTATATTCGCCCCGGGGGACACATCATGATATTGGAGCTCTTTTGGTAGTTGGGGTGCCCATGATGCAGGAGTCAATAACCAGGTCAGAATAAACATCTCTCTGTAATGAAGTGAAAAATAGGAGCTATAGTACATCAAACAATAGCAAAACACAGTTCCAACTGTACACAGTGCAATTCTTCCCAGTTAATGATGTATGGATTTAGGGAGTTATGGCCCTCCTTCGTCCCTATCTGTCTCAAGTCTCTTCCTGCAGAATCTATGACAAGCAATCATGCAATGTCCACTGAGGGAATACAGGGTTTTAGAGATACCACTTGCCAGGTCATGTCAGTGAGTGAAGGGTATCTTAATGGGCATCATCATTTGTCAGCAGATTTGTATCTATGAAACTGGCTGACCTGTGGCATGTGTGCTTGGCAGCTGAAAGCATCTGTGCTGGTCCCATGTTTATATATGCCTGCATTGCTGAGGAAAATGATATTTTAATATATGCAAATGAGCCTCTAGGATCAAGGGAGTGTTGCCATTATACCTAGAGGCTCAGCTCTTTCTGCAACTGCTATGCTCTCTCCACTTTGGTTGACAGGGCCAGGCAGGGAAAACATCATGCTTTTCCCTGTCAAAGTGTAGAGTGGAGTATAGAACCTCTAGGTGTAATGGCTATACCCCAATTGCTCCTAGAGGTTCATTTGCATATATCAAAACAGCATTTTTCCCAGGAATGCAGGCACATATGAACATGGGACCAACACAGATTCCTTCAGCTGCCAAGCGCACATATAACAGGTCAGCCACTTACATAGGAACAGATCTGCTGATAGATGCCCTTTAACAGTGTCCCTCACTGCAGTCTTGCTGACTCCAATACTTGGCCATGCATACAATAAAGAGTGCTGTGCTTCTTATAGCCATTTTTCTAAAGACTGTAAAGTTGTCATTAAGTGCACAGAATGCAGTAGCGACAGACATGTTATGCTATGCATCCTACTCCACTTCCAGACAACCCACAGCAGCTACCTACTTCAACCCCTGTCTCAAATCATGGCTGGGAGCAACAATGTCATGCCCTAGCCAAGGATAATGTTTCAGAAGTTTGTGGAGAAGGCATGGATCACAAATGCTGTGCCAAGATATGCCTAGTCAAGATATACCTAAAGGCTCATCCTGAGAAAGCTGCTAGGATGTATGCCATAATAGATGAACAGAGAAAAATATCCCTGGTTAAGCCTAAATTCTTTGAGATCGTTAGCATGGAGGGTCACGCCATACCGTATACTTTCAGAACCTGTTCTGGTCGTGTAGAGACCTTCAGTAGAAGGGTTGATGTGTTCATGGTCTCTCATATCAACAAGGGAGAGGGAATGCCACTACCAACATTAGTTGAGTGTGACCAGATGCCAGATGAAAGGGAAGAGATTCCTACTCCAGAAGCTGAATATCACCATTCTCACTTAAGGCACCTTGTTGATGAGATTCCTGCAATGGACATGAGTGCTGAAATCTTGGTCCAGCTAGGAAGGGACATTTTCAGAGTACATAAAGTACACAACCAGTGCGATGGACCTGACAATGCTCCTTATGCACAGACTTGACCTAGGCTGGGTAATAATGGGCGATGTATGCTTGGCCAGGATGCATACGTCATCTGAGATCCACTCCTTCAAAACTTACATGTTGGAAAATGGACGTGCATCCCACTTCAAACAGTGCTCTCACCAATATGAAGTAACGGATAAGCCTCTTGACATCATTCAAGTACCTGATGTTACTCCTGTCCTTTGTGATGACAACCTAAGTACCACAGTGTTTTGTACTACAACTAATGACAACAAAATAGCCTTGTCAGTTGATGACAGAGAGTTCATCAAAATAATGGCCAAAGTATTCTTCCAGGGTGAGTCTAACAGCTGGGTTGCACCATTACCTCTTCGTGCTGCAAAGGCCAAACTCCCAACCAATCGTGAATAGGCTCTATCCGGACTCAACTCACTTCAACGAACACTAAAGAACAGGCCTGAAATGAAGGACCATTTCATCACCTTTATGAAAAGGATCTTTGACAACGATCATGCCAAACCAGCGCCACCACTTCAAGGACACGAAGAGTGCTCGTACCTGCCTTTCTTCGAAGTGTATCTTCCACGTAAGCCAAAACAATTCAGGGTAGTATTTGACTCTAGTGCCAAGCATCAAGGCATATCCCTGAACAATGTTCTTCTTACTGAATCTAACCAACAACCTTATAGGTGTACTTATGAGATTTAGAATAGAACCAGTTGCCATAACTGCTGATATTGAGAAAATGTTTCATTGCTTCATTGTACGCGAAGACCATAGGAACTTCCTAAGGTTTCTGTGGCACCGTAGCAACAACATGGACAATTAGATTATTGAATACCACATGAAGGTACATGTTTTCAGAAATAGTCCCTCACACGCTGTTGCAATATACGTTTTAAGAAGTACTGCCCTTGATGGAGAAAAGGAGTATGGCATGGATGCTTGACACTTCGTTAAGACTTTTATGTTAATAATGGACTTAAGTCTTTGCCTACTGACGAAGAAGCCATAGACCTGCTCCAAAAGGACACAAGGTATGCTTTCTGAGGCTAACCTTAGACTACACAAGATTGCCTCAAATAGTGTTGCTGTTATGAAAGCCTTTCAACCTGGCGAGCATGCCACAGGGTTTAAAGACTTAAATCTGGGAATGGACATGCTACCTATACAGAGAAGTCTGGGCCTACGGTGGGACTTAATAGACACCTTTTGGCTTTCAAGTCAGATTTGCGGACAAGCCATTTACCAATGTTGTTCTGTCAGTGGTGAACAGCCTATATGAGCCAATGGGATTTGTGGCTCTCATCACCATACAAGGTAAAGCCTTACTTAGACAGCTCTCAGAGTCTATTAACGATTGGGACGCTCCACTGCCATCAGACAAGCTTTCAAAGTGGGAGTCCTGGAAACAATCTCTACATGCCTTAGCTGGAATCCGTATACCACGCTACTACACCTCAGCTTCCCTTGCTACAAGTCAGAGAAAAGAGCTTCACATCTTTTCAGACGCATCTACTGAGGCCATAGTGGCTGTTGCCTACCTCAAGGTGCGAGACTCCTCTAATCAAACCCACATAGGGTTTCTGTTTGGGAAAGCTACGTTAGCACCTAAGCCTGAGCACACAATTCCTAGGCTTGAACTTTGTGGGACTGTGCTAGCTGTAGAAATTGAAGATTTCATACTGTGTGAGCTAGACATTCAGATAGATGATGTTGAATTCTACACAGACAGTAAAGTTGTTCTGGGCAACATAAACAACCAGACTAAACAGTTCTATGTGTCAGCAACCATGTAGAAAAAAATCAGGAAATCATCTAAACCTGAACAATGGCATTTTGTCCCATCTGAAATTAATCCTGCAGATCATGTCACCAGGCCAGTGTCTGCAAATTCTTCTTGGTTAACAGGTCATGAATTCCTGCTGGATCCTCCAAAAGAAATCACAGCTGAAGTCTTCAATCTTCTAGAACCTAACAAAGATCCAGAGACCACAACTATCCTTATCTCAGCTACCCTACTTACCCAGAAGCTTGGGTCCATTCCTGTTGCATCTGGAAACTTTAAAGCAGGAAATCTGTGCTATGACCAGTGGAAGCGAGTACAACACCTCACCAACTGCTTCTGAAATCATTGGAAGTTGGAGTATCTTTCTAGTCTGTAAGGAAATTGCAATGCCTGAACCCTAACATACAAGTTGGAGATCTCGTTCTGCTCAAGGACCAGGAAGCCGAAAGGATCAAGTGGCCTATGTGACTCATTGTAAAGAGCGTTCCTAGTGATGACGGTAAAGTATGCAAGGTGTAGGTGAAAGTTGCAAGACCAGGGACTGTAAAGACTTTCATCAGACCTATCACAGAACTTATTCTGCTTTTGTCCTATGCTGCTGGAGCCTACCTGTAACTTCAAGAAGGAAGTGTCTTGAAGTTTAATTGTTAAATCTTGAAGCCGTACGTTATAGTTGTTGCATTATATGCATTTTCTCTTTCATGTCTTTCAGGTATTCAAGATATCAAAGCAAATTGCACTGTTATTTATTTGCAATTGTATAACTACCTTTATGGTATAAATAGTGACATTTACAATGCCAGACGGGGAGTATGCTGTTACACGGTTAATATTTAAATTGGTGTACATGGGAATTTATATAGATTATTCTTTAATCATTTCTTATGGATATTTTAATGGTTAGTTATATGCTGCCATCTAGTGGCCTTTTTTTTTTGACAATGCACTTGTTTTTCTATGTTCCCGTCCCTGAGATCTATGACACATTTCTTTTGTATGCAATGCTCCACCCTTTTTCTTCAGTACAGCACTCCCTGTGTCATGGATGCAGCTAACAAGCCTCATGTTACAGGGACGCATGGTACGCTAAAGAAAGTATCATCTTTTGACCGCATAATACAGAAATCCATTCATTCTGCTGTATCCTGTTATCTGATGTACAGAATAAAGCAACTTGTGGATGAACATGGCATTGGTGAGTTCAGCTATCTGATGAGGATTGTCCACAGTGATTATATCTGCTTATACAGGCCAGGCATGGAGGTCTCACAAGGCATAGATCGCTATCACAACAATCGGAGTCAGAATATGCAGAAATCGGTGAGTCTCAGTATCTTTTTCGGCCTAAGAGGAAATAATGTCACAGCTTTATCTTTCCCTGAACTCCAGTCTTAAGGTTAGGGGTGGCGCCAGCCCAGACCTAACCTCTAACACTGCTGAGCCAGGATTGATAACCACAGCTGTGCCATCCTTACATAGTTATGCTGGGTACAACATTAAATAATACATAGCAATAAACAATTCATAACAAACCATTTGCAGATATCCCCTGCTCTGGGGTACTGTATCAGATAACAAATGTACAGAAAAGCAGTAAAAAGAAACCATTTAAGTGAAAATGTAAGCCATATTTGACTGTACAGGAATATTGTTTTTGCCTCAATGAAGCACAAAGCATTTTAATTAAGTAATGAAATCACCTGCAAACTTCCCATAGGCATTCAGGTTTTCTGATGCAGTGCAGTTTTTAAAGTAAAAAACCAGTGTGGATCCTAAGGCCTCTTTTACACGAACGATACGGATTGGCTCAGGATGAGTTCAGTGAAACTCGCACCATTT
Source organism: Bufo gargarizans (assembly GCF_014858855.1). NCBI lineage: Eukaryota > Metazoa > Chordata > Amphibia > Anura > Bufonidae > Bufo > Bufo gargarizans. The sequence goes on along the minus strand of NC_058081.1, from coordinate 408,663,665 downwards.
TGCAAGCAAGTTCAGTCAGTTTTGTCTGCGATTGCGTTCAGTTGTTTTTTCTGCGCAGGTGCTATACGTTTTCATGCATTTTTCAGGCGCATTATAAAAATCTGAAGGTTTATAAACAACATCTCTTAGCAACCATCAGGGAAAAGCACATTGCATCTGGACTTGCTTCCGGATGCAATGCGTTTTTCACTGAAGCCCCATTCACTTCTGTGGAGACAGGTCTGCGTGAAAAACGCAGACCATAAAACATGCTGTGTTTTTCACGCAATGCAGAACTGATGGGTGAAAAAAACGCTCATGTACACAGACCCATTGAAATAAAAAGGTTAGGATTCAGTGCGGGTGCTATTCGTGCACGTCACTTATCGCACCTGTGTAGAAAACTCGCTCGTGTGAAAGGGACCTAAAGGGAGAGAAAGTGTAAAAGACAGATACATACTACTCCACTTTCTAGTTGTTTGTCCTCCATCAAACTCCGGCATTAAACAGCGAGGATAGGCCAATATGGTAAAGCTTTATTCACACTAACAGGTTTCTTGATGCAGCTTGTGAAGCCATAAACAGGTTGCATCATAGGTAAAGGGAGAGAAAATATTAATGGCAGACACTGCTTCCCCTCTTTTTCAAATGCACTCTTGGGGTTGGTTTCAAAAACTACATAACAAAAACTTGCATGTGTGATCATACCTTAAAGGTGCTTCACTTTCCACATATTGGCCTCAAACGGACTCAATCACAGGGCCACACTTCTAATTATAACGTGAACAGGATGGGGAGTTTATATTACACATTCAATTATATACTGCATATTTGGCCATGTCATTGATTTGCATCAAATGCAACCACAAGCTACATGCCAGCTTTTCTGTTTCAAATATTTAATAATCAAGCACATGTTAACATTACAGTCAACAGATTGATAGATGTCAACTGATATCTGATGTACTGACAAAATAATACATAGTGCGTTGATCTGATGTTATATAAGATGTACTATGAATTGGAAGTAAAACTGATGAAATATTTTGAGCATTTCGTAATCTGTTTAGATCCCCCAAAATATTCCACTCAAACATCAATCCCAAATGTGTACAAAGCCTCCGTGCTGATCTGAACAAACCCCAAATGACTCAGTTTTTTTGCAATTAATTGTTCTTCTTCCATAATCCCATCAGCTGCAAGAAATTGTTTGTACTAAAGCCACTTCATCAGAAATGTATTCTCCTTGCAGATTCATAGGACGTCTTTTCTATTATTTGCAAACAAATGGAAAAGAAAAAGGATATAGCACAAGTTGTATGTTTCCCAGTGAGATACTTCAGCTTTAAAGACACTTTTTCAAGTTAAAAGCCGGATTTTTATTGACTTTCTTCTGGATGTGCCATTCTGTGTATGCCCTCTGTAAAAGGAGCCAGATTGTATCCAGCTGTTATCTTGGCACTGCAGAAGTTGTTGATGTGTTGAATGTAAAAATCATTGAATTGAAATAGATTTGTATACTAAAGCCATAAAGTGATTTCTGATTTTCAGCTGCATGTGTTTAATCAATTTACTATTGATAGTCGGCAGGCATAGAATGCTTCTATGGTCTTTCATAGTTAGCATTTATCTCTGGATATCTTTATACGGTCTGTTACTTTTAAGCCTTTCAGGGGACATAAAAGTTGTGAAGCGCTGTGTTGTTATCAATGTAGGTCACAGCTACCACAGTGAACTATGGCAGCTCCTATGACAAGTTACAAATGAACATGGCGGCGGCTTGCATTAACATTCTAGCGTTGTCCTGATAACTATACTCTTCTTTGTATTGTGTTCCCAATTGGAGGTAGATGGTTTATAGCTGCAGGCAAATCACATATTAACACTCAGGTAACAATGTTAAAAGCTTTGCTTGACCTATTTTTCATGTTTGTTGTACTGCATATAACTTGACGTTTTTCTCTAAAAACCATAAAACAAATATAACATGTACAAAGAGAATTGAAATATTATATATTAACAGCTATTAGGCTGGGGCTGCATGGTGATCTTGGCTGCAACACCGTCACACAACCAAAGATCATTGTGTAGCAGGCATTGAACCGAATGGGGTCACAGCATGGAATCACAAAAAAAATCCAGCACTGTTGGATTCTGGGGTCACAACAACTTGGTGATAACAAGTTGCAAATATTGGAACTTGACATTTTTACCCATACTTTTTATCATTTTTCATGCCTCTCATGGTCAGAAGCTTTTCAACATAAGTATTGTTCCTAAAAAACAAAAAAGGGGCAGATTTTAGCACAATTCTACACTTGCTAATATCAGGAATATATTTTGTTTTCTGCCTCAGGAAAGCCAAAGAGGTGCCAGATTTATTAAGAGTTGTGTACCTTTTAATAAATTAGTATTTTACATTTACTCTAGTGACGTTTGGTTTAAAGGGACACTGACAAGCCCTATAAACATATTTAGCTATTCCTATGCAGTCATAGGTCTATTAAAGTGTATTCCAATCACATAAGAGTACCCCTGTCTGCATTTTAGACCATGTAAAAACAACTTTATATTCATCTGTCAATCACATTCCTTTGTGCCCATGGGGCGTTTTTACTCCTACCTTTGTGCCCAGCCGCGCCCCAACTGTCGATTGCTACCGCCGCCCAGCTCATTATTATTCACTGCGCTGGGCGGCTCTTACATTCCCCGATCCTGTCAGATCCCGCACATGCCCGTTAGAGACTTATGGGCATCGGCCTCAATTGGACCATCAGCACATGCGCCGGATACCTGTATGCGCCTGTGTCCCTTATTCGTCTATGCGGCTGCACTCTGTGTCTCCTGCTGTGCCTGTGCCAGACAAGAAACTCAGCGCAGTGAATAATGATGAGCTGGGCGGCGGTAGCAATAGACAGTTGGGGCGCGGCTGGGCTCAAAGGTAGGAGTAAAAACGCCCCGTGGGCACAAAGGAATGTGATTGACAGATGATTATAAAGTTGTTTTTACATGGTTTAAAATGCGGACAGGGGTACTCTTATGTGATTGGAATACACTTTAATAGACCTATGACTGCATAGGAATAACTAAATATGTTTATAGGGCCTGTCAGTGTCCCTTTAAGACTAGCAAATGAAACACCAGTTTCAATAAATCTCCAGTGTGCTCTGGAAGAAACAGCCTATTTTTAGAGAACCTTTCTAACAAATCGCATCCCTACAAAGTTTATTGAAATTATAACTCGCAGCACAAATGCTTTGTGATAGATTAAGTAGTTTTTACTGTCCTGAAAGCAGGCAAGTCTTTGTTACATTATCTCTAGTGTTGAGCACGAATATTCGAATAGCTAATTTTTATCGCAAATATCACCACTTCGAGAATTCGCAAATATTTAGGATATACCGCTATATTTTCGTTATATCGAATAGTCGTCATTTTTTTTCATCTGAACATATGATTCCTCTCTGCTTAGTGCTTGTGGGCCAATGAGAAGGAAGCAATGTCAAGTTCACAACAATACTTAGTGCACCAATCAGTAATCTGTAGTCAGACCCGCTAAAATGTTAAGTTGCACGTAGTGCGAAAAAATATTCCAATCGCCGATTAGCGCAATCGCGAATATGTTGGAGCACTTGACTCTATCTGCATATAAAGCTTTTCTAATGTTCTGCCGTGCCAAACATTTTATCCAGTCTCAGGAGAAACTCGTGAAACTTCTAGCAGCTTGAAAAATGTAGCCAAAGTGAACCACACCTGTATTTCGCGTTACAAATTTGCATTACGCGATCTTTACATTGGCGATTTTTCGCATTCAATAAAATAATCTCGAATTATCGAAATTCACAAATATATGACGAATATTCTCCCAAATATTTGTGAAATATCGCAAATTTGAATATAGCCCCTGCCGCTCATCACTAATTATCTCCACCTCTGGTTAACAAGATCTGCTTTCAGGGATTAAAGGCTGCATAATGTCCAGTACAAAATCTAAACTGATCATTCCAACAATTAATGCTATTATGCTCTTATGTTTTGGTTGAGCCATACAGACCAGAGAAGCCTGCTTTCTATATCTAGATAAAACTAACGGCGAGCAATTTGCTCAAACATTTCACAGGAATCGTCATAATCATTCCCAATTGCTGAAGTGAGTCTTAAAGTTAGACTACTTTAACATCAAAACAGGAGTTTCTATTCCCTTAGGCACACCTTTATCTCATGTGGCAACATTCCCTGACTGCATAGGGGCAGCACTTTACCGCACATATAGTCAATTCTTAAGACCTATTAAATAAGGCCGAACCCACTAATACACCAAAGGTAAAGCTCAAACTGGTTGAACAATGAAAGAAACCAAGATTATGGATGAATGGAGAATTATATAACACATCATACCAAAAGACTTATCAGGGCCTCATATTTCCAGTTACATTTTGGATTTCAGGTAGAAGATACTGTTCACATTTTCCATGATACAGTAAATAAACTACATGTTCGTGGAACACTGATAATAAAAGTTGTTGATGCAGAGCAGATGAATGCAAATGTTAAAATTAAAACTAGTAAAGCAATCCCTCGATATTTTGCTTTGAATTTTTGTTTCTTTCATTTGTAGATTGAAGATATTAGACTTGTCCAAAATAGTGGACAACTGAAAAGCTTCATTTTATTATAGTTTTTTTTTTTCTTGTTTTTAGTTCCATTTGTTTGATCCTTATAAACTAGCTCATCACTGGCATGTGATCGCCTGTAATTTGTATGGCCTAGGGTCATTTTCCATTAACAATCTCATGTCATCTCAGAAATAAAGAGAAAATGATGTTTTAAAACAAATTCTTTTGTCAACGTACAGGTATGAGATACTGACACAATGATAATTGTATTTTCACAAGTGCATAATTATAGTTTCACTCATGTCCAATATAAATAATAAATAAGTGCAGCAGAGCTGATTTTGGCATTGGGGGCAACTCATCATCATATTAGTGAGTTTTGTGTGGTCTTACAAAGGACTGCATTACTTTAAAGCACATCTCCAATCTAACCTGAAAATTCAGAATGCTGTTAACCCCAATGCTTACATAGTCTAAAACAAAGAATGGTATCCTCATACTGGAAAGCTGCTTAAAAGGGTATGCCAGTTGTAGCACATAAAAGTTATTCTTCATATAATTACAAGATTTACAATTTACAATAACACTTTTGTATCAATGTTTTATGATTTTCAAAATTGTATTCAATTGCAAACCTACACTGTGGATACAAATCTACCCTGGTCATGAGTCGGCATGTAACAGGTACAGGACTGGTTACAGTTACACTACAGATAGCAGAGTTCATAGATGTGTGGTACACTGTAAGACAAAGCTGTGAAAACTATGCTATAATGGACCAGTTCTGCACCTGCAGGTCCTTCGCATGACCAGGGAGGATTTTGTCCACTTAAAGAAAAAATAATAATATGTAGGACACAATTGAATGACAGCAACCAGAGATGAGAAAGAAAGCATTATGAAATGATTTAGAAAACTTGTCATCACACAACGAATAATCTTTATTCTGTAACCCCCCCCCCCCGTCTAAGACTACCCCCATATATTTACCACAAGTGGTCCAGGTTCCTATGCCACTTTATGAGTGCTGCACTGCTTGTATTGATTATTATGGTTATGTGATTGGCCCTCCAGTGATTTTTTTCCCGATTTTAAGGGACAGAGCATGACATAAAAAAAATAAAAATAAAATAACAGCTCCAAGAAGATGCTCTCCCACTAAACACTGTTGCTCCGCTATCTGAGCCAAAATTAGACTTGTGATACATTGAAACGTGCCATAAATAATGAGGAACACTAATGAAAAGTATGTTTTAGGGTAACACTATATTATTATAAGAGAAGAAGCTTCATTTTTTTGTAACTATTGTTACAAATTATAAGCCTAAAAATGAAAAGAACATTCATTATTCATGAAAACAATTCTGCATACAACTACTTCCACACCCACTTTTCAAAAGTGGCTTAAAAATGCAAAAAGTCACACATTTTTTAAACAAGCCCAAAAGTTGCAAAAGCCCTATTGCAACTTTTTATAGCCATGAGTCTGGAGTATAGGACATTATAAATGACCCCCTATAGCTGTTAAACTAACATGAAAACAAAACTAAAAAAATATGTATAGCGTCTGTCCTGGTCCTAAAGGTCCAAATTATCCTTGTCCTGAGCTTCTCTATTTCGAGAAGATATATATATATATATATATATATATATATTCCTTTTCTTTTTTTTTTACAAATATTACAAATAATTAGAGCAAAGCAATATGCTATATATTTTCTCATTCATATGTATTATTATTGATCTGCCATCTATCACAGTAATATACTAATCCTTGCTTTGCATCATTCATATATAGCACCTCTCAGAGAACTGTCATTAGCACATTGCTTTACCGTGAAATGTTGTCTTTTGTTGTCACCACTTTGTGATATCATAAATAGGACATTTGACAAGCGGTAACATGAAGTGCACTAAGTGAAGCATTTGGATTCTACTTCATACACAATAAGAAAGATGCAATTCTATGTACATGCACTGCATCCACAGGCCTTTTGATGGCACTACAAGCTTAGCTATCGCTATAGAGTCCCATCCTTGGATAGCAAACCCTATTATCTAGGTTAGCTCATCTGTATTCAAAGGATCAATGTTGCATTAATTACCAGGATCCTTTCAAGTGTAAAAAGGATGGCACTTCATTACAGAAAGTAAAAAGAAACTAATCAAACTTTCTTGGTGAAGTCACTGACTTTTTTTAAGCAAAGGGCACAGTAAAGAATTTTGAAGTCCAAAATGTGAGAAAAAATTGAGGCCTACGTCCTGATTTAGAGCAGGTGCAAAAAAATAAAAAATAAATTAAGCAGAAGAAAAAACTAAATGACAGCATTACAAGCCAAATACTTTCTAAGATATAATAACAGAGCATTTTAATACATTTTGTTGTAACAGAAAACATTGTAGAGACAAGTACACTACATTACACATATGGGAAGAGTAAGGATCTCTCAGTTTTAGGTAATATTCCTACTATTCCATAGTTTTTTAATCAGTAATCATTTAAAGGGGTATTACTGTTTCAGCAAATAAAGCTTATACAATGCGTAATGAAAATGATATTTTATTGGAATTAACTGTCCAATATATTTTCTGCAGCAATTCCTGAGGTTTTCAGATCTCTGCTTGCAGTCATTCAAAGGGACAGTCATTGTTTAGGTCAAGGGGATACAAATCAGTCTTGTCAGGTGATGGACACTTAACTGTATAGGAACAACCTTGGTGCCTATGTGATCACATGACCAAAATAGAATTTTATCCACTTTAACCAAAGAAAAGTCCCCATTGAATGACTGCAAGCAGAGATCTTGTTAACCATGAAAAACTGATACAGAAAGTTTATATGCATTTTCATTATTCAAAGAATAACCTTTATTTGTGCAAATTGTATAACCCCTTTAATATTTACAACAGCACATTCAAAAAGTAATTTAACTAAGTAGTAAACTTATAAACTATAAAACCGTTCAGTGATTTAATAATAAATTGCTTTCATTAGTATAAAATATTTGGTAATATAGGTTAGTAATATTTTTTTATTGTCAATTTTTTATTACTACTTTATTTTTAAGCTATTCATTACACTTTATTCTATATAGAACACTATAATGAAATACATTATTTAAGAAAACATTTTAGAGATTTGCTACAGTTCAACCATATTTGATCCTTGTGATTTATATAATTCATAGGAGAATTGTGGGATTTCTTTGTAATTATGGAGAAAATGAGAACAAATAGATGTCAAGCTGAGTGTTTTTTTTTTTTTTTTTTAACCAGGTCAGTCTAAATATAACTGTTATTTAATCCTGATTTAAAAAAAATTAGGATCAAAACATGCGTCTGAACATAAACATAAAAGTTAGTTTTTGCTGCGCTTTCATATTTAATCTCTTATGTAGGTCAACAAATACAGTACAAATGTAATTTTCTTTGTGTGGTTCCATTGTCTTTTATATGGTAACAAAGCTAATTAAAGCAGTAAATAATATTCCCATCATGAGAAATATTTTTAATAAACAGACGTGAGTTTAACTTAATAATGCATGTTAATTAAAACTCAGCTTGCCGAAAATGTTACATGAAGTTCATCTATTTATATTTATTAAATGGATAAAGGAATACTCAGGAATTAAGTATTTTGTATAATGCAGACGTTATTCTGAGATAAGTTTAAAGATCCTTTGTCATGAGATGGGGTTTTAAGAGCTATAAAAATGAAAAGGTATATTATTCACATATTATTATTTTTTATAGCAATTGCCGCCTTAGAATTAGTTGTACATAGATCCTGTGGTTTATTTTGGAAAGCAGAGTAAGTGCCTAAGCTTGCCCTCCCCAGGGCTCATGCACACAGCAGTGTTATGTGCCTGTATGGCAGTTCAAAGTCACTGTACAACACCTTAGTATACAGTGCAGGCTTCCACACACTGCCACACAAACTGGCTGGCTCACCAGATTCCTCAGAACAGTGCCCATTGGAGTGCCCCTTGAGTCCATGCTGTTCTTCTCATCCACTAAAGCTAAAGATTAGCATAGTTTAAAAAATAATTGTTTTGGCAACTCCGCTGAAGTTAGCCACAAAATTTGTTACTAATTCGGCACAGGTTGTTATAAATCAGGTATACCCAGGCCACTGTGCCTTTGGGTACAGGCATGCGGACCTGCCATGCTGCAGGTGGGTTGCAGCCATGCTGCGGTGAAGAACCACTTCTTTTTTTTGCCAACAGCCGCCTTTTATTTAATAATGAAGACCACACTGTATAGTCTTTCTTCATTGTTAATGGCCACGTGGCACCTTTAAACACGGGCTATTGCTCATATTGGGTTTGGCTGGTTAGGTGGGAGAACAATATGCATATTATTGCTGTTCTGGCCTGCCATTTGCTTTACCTCCTTTTACATATCAGCTAATACCAATAATAATGTCATCACGAACATCCAGCATCTTCTCTCTCTGCAGCTTGCTGGTTTTTCTAGGACATGGAGACTTTGAAGGATAATTTGGAAGAAGTAAAGCCAGCAAAAGATGAGGATGGTCATCATTAAGACCTGACTCCCCTAAGAGGTGCAGACTGGATGTTATTGGTTGGCCCGCAGAGAGTGGAATATTAAAGGCTTCCAACTTATTGGTATTGGTATTGAACTACATTTACGGCTGATGTAGGAATAAGTAAAGGAAGGAATAAATAAATAAAATAGATGAAGAATAAGTCTCCCTGCACTGTCCCTGCACTCTTCCTCTCCAATACTCTTCTATTATTTGTTTTCAGCGACACTGTACCTAGTACATGAGCTCTTGCCACGTCTCTCCCGATGCTCATCTCACAGGAAAATGGTGGAGACCTGAGGGATGAGGGTTTTATAGGGCTGTGACATTACAGGGGAGATCTCATGTTCCCAGGCTTCTTACTTTCACTTTGTAACACGTGCAGCCACCATTTTAGGAAAACCTGATTCGTTACCACAAAGCAAGAAGAAAGTTTTCCTAAATTTGGGACCAAATTCTTCTTCGAATGCTTTGCTCAACACGAACTATAGCACTTCCCATGTTTATGATCCAGGAAAAAGACTTATAGATGGCACTACCTCTCACCTCAATGGATATCCTGAGACTTGTTCTTCCACGATGTATATGGGTGCTTTGTGCACAATAGAAGATACTGCAATACATACAAGTTAGGGAGAAACAGCATGGCACTCGCTTTAGGATAAATTCACCTACTTGATTTCACAGCAGACTTGGAATGGCCATAGGCCGGTTTGTGTGTAACAAGTCATATCTGTGATATGTACCTCCTGTGGAGCCAATAAAAGAGGGTGAATTTGTCCTAGGGCGAGTGTCGTGCTGTTTCTTCCTAACTTGGATGACTTTCCATTAGTATTTATTTATTTAACTTAAATAGCACCAATACATTCTGCAGTGCTTTACAGATATCATCATCCCTTGTTGTCCCCAGTTGGGCTCACAATCTAAATTTGGCATGTCTTTAGAGCAAGGAAATCGTAATATAAATACAAAACCCATGCAAACATACAAACTATATGCAAATATTGCCCTTTGTCAGTTTCAAACCCAGAACCTCAGCACTTCAAACCAATAGTGCTATCCACTGAGCGACCATGCTGCCCATACATGCCAATCTGCGTACTACAGAAGCCGAGTCAGGTCAAATTTCCTCAAAGACAAACCCGACTGTGCATTTTTTTTGCTGCCAGGAAAAGTTACAGTACTTTGGGAGAATTGTAAAAGAAAGAAAAATAGGGGAAAAAAAAAACGTATTTTATTATACTCTCAAGAACAGCTTCATGTAAAGTTGGATATATAAAATAAAAGCACGGATGGTAGCAAACTGGTTTCGCCTTCCTGTTTTGTTATGGGTCAACCATATGTATCATGCAGTCTCATTAAAAGCATCCATGCCCACCTTTCTTTGCAAAATTAACCAATTTCTGGCAATTACGTGGAGTGGTATTAGTTCTAATGCTGTTTATCTGATCTGGTCTGCTGAGAACCCACCTGCCCCCCCCCCCTCCCCCCTCCCCACGTCATGCCATCTTTTCTTACCACTTCTAAAAAGTTGTGAAACTGAGAAAAAGTCTTAGATTTTGCAGCACAAATGGCGTGAAACTAAATCTGAAATCTTAATACACTACTATTGTGGCATAAATTAATAAATGTCTCCTGTAGTGCATTTCAAATGTTTTTTTTTTACCGCTGTATTCCTTGTATTTTTAATAAAATTTCACATTTATTTTCATATGTTTCATTAGTTTGGTATTTTGCTTTCTGCGCACCTTCTTTTTCTTGTCTGCCAATAAATATAACCCTTCAATGCCAAAAGAATAAATAAGAAATCATAATCCATTTTTTTTCTTTTCTTTTGCAACAGAAAATTATTTTCTTTTTATAAAACAATCAACATCTTCAACCACTTGGAGACGTTGCATCCAGCATATAGATGAATCTTGTTTCTTCTAGGAATAAATTCCAAATTACAGTACCCTCTCGCCAATGTTATTCTGCTTTATAAATTCCCCTATCTTTTAATCCAAATATGTACTTAAGATGTATGTTACAACATTATGCATACACACTGTGGAATAAACCCACATATACTCTATTGTAGGCCATACAGTCATTCCAGCAGATACACCACTTTATGGCTATTGCATATGATCAACTCCTTGATATCATGCATTTTCTTCTCAGAGCAATTTTTTTTTTTTTTAAGTGTACAACACATCTTGCACTTTGTACATGGAAAAAAAAAACATAATATAACTTTTTCTATTGGTTTAAATTAATCGTTCACAATGCAATGTATTATGTTTTTTTCTCTACTAAAAACCACCTAGGATGCATCAGAAATGATCCCCTTCATTGCAACATAACCAGGAAACACAGAAAATAAAAAAATATTTATGCCCTATGACAGGGTGCATTATTCTGCTGAAAGAATCCATTGATGTTAATACTGTTGCCATGACGGGATGACACAGTATTTAGGCAGATGGTATATGTCAAAGTAACTTCCACATGGTGTCCCAACAGGACATTGCCCAAGCCATCATACTGGCTCTGTAGACTTGTCTTTTCCTCACAGAGAATCCTAGTGCCATCTCATTGCCAGATATGTGATATGCACAAATATGGCTGTCCACAAGATCTAAAAGAAAATGTGATTACTCACACCAGGCAACTCTTCCTTCCATTGTGTTGAAGTCTAGTTTTGATGCTCAAGTATTCATTTTAAGCACTTTGGGCAGTAGACAGGGGTCAGCATTGGCAACCTTTACAGGGGTTATCCAATACTAAAATAGTGGCCAAAACCTGCCCGATGCAGGGTAAGGTTGATGCTTGCCTGATCCCCGCCATTGCATATGGTCACATGTGCTCCTATGCTGGCAGTTCTGCTCCCACATGCGTAAAAAAAAATGTCCATTGACAGGGGCACACATGACCACTGCAGCCAATCACAGGCTGCAACGGTGACCTGCTACTCTTGTGTAACATAAGATGTTGCATATGATGCAGGGGGACCAGATAATCTTTGCGGCCTCTGATTGGCTGCAGCAGTCACGTATGCCCACATCGACGGATGTTGTCCTCAGCATACATGGGAGTGGAACTGCTGGCCTGGGAGCCCAAGAGACCAGATCCAGCAGTGAGGATCAGGTAAGCATCACCCCCATCCTGGGTCAGGCAGGTCTGAGACACTATTTTAGTATTAGATAACCCCTTTAATGCACTGTGCATTCTTACATCTTTAGACACAGAGTATGTATGGAAAAATGATACCATGAAAAAATCTATGAGACCAGAAATAAACATAACTTTTCACAACATCATCAATAATAAATAAACTTATTGCTGTTGAACATGGTAAGGTATAAACCTACTAGAAGCTAAGGCCGCGATAAGTGTCATCCTTGAGAGGTGAAAGCAAAATCTTTATGGAAGCCCTGTATTTTTCATTAAGAGATATTAACTGTTGCATCACTTGGAAACCAAATACATTTTCTTACCAGGCTGCCGCATGCTCTCATTTTCTTTCTTCAGTTAATTGTTCACAAACTTGAGAAATCCAAAGAAGTGAGCCTTAGACCTCCGAAGAAGAATTCTAGAGCAGCCAGTCAAGAAAACAAAGTCTGTAACACAGATTTAACAAGCCGAACTTTGCACAATGACAACATAGCATCTCCACATCAAAGGTCTGAGCAATTTTGTAAGGTGCATTTAGATGTTCCAAGTAAAACTTCTATCTTATAGATAACAAGTTTTTGACCAGTTGTTTGTGATGAGTGTGACATCAGATCAAAGAAGCTGAGAAGACCTGTTGCATGTGTCCAAATTCTCCCTTTATTCCTTTCTTGATGAAGAGCATCTATCAAGTCATCTTATTAAAATCGCAAGCTGAACACCAGAACTTCTTTTTTTTCCTCTCTGAAACAAATTTTCTGTGACAAAAAACCTCTTTAATCTTTTTTTCAACATCTTGACAAGGAAGTCAGGGAATGTATGTTTCTGTCTGCAAAATATAATTGCTTTTGGTCTATAATAATTCATTGTCTTTTTTCAGATTCTGCTTCACATTGCTTAATTTTGACTTCTGGAAAATATAAGATTTCTCTTCAGCATAAAACTGTAAGCTTGCAAAGTAATAGCCTCACTAATTATATCAGGTATTGTGGAATTTAGAAAAGCCCTATGACATAATTAATATATCTTAGGGTACTGACAATCACATGCTACATAAAGAATTTTAAAGGGGAAACTGTTAAAAGGGTTTTCTCACTTCAGCAAATGGCATTTACCATGTAGACAAAGTTAATACAAGACACTAATGTATTGTGATTGTCCATATTGCCTTCTTTTCCGGTTGATTCATCAAATTATACACTTCATGTTTCCAGGGTCAAGTGCTTCACTGTGGGTCGGAATGCTATTCTAGAGGTGATGGGAAGTGTTGTGTTTTCACCACACGTAGCATTTCCCATGATGGCCAACTAGTTAAATTTTTGTCTAATCTGACCCAATAACCTTTTTCCATGTGTATGGGGGGGTTTGCCACCTGCTGTTTGGTGAACTCCAAATGTGTTTTTTTTAATGTTTTTATTTAAGCAATGCCTTTTTTTTTTTTACTTCCCACTGTGGAGTGTATGGCTTAACATGGCCCTATGAACAGTTACTTCCATCTCCGCTGTGATTCCTCGGAGTGTAAAAAGAGAGAATCCCTGATTAATGCCCCCCTTGCCCAGTCTATGAGCTTTAATGGGCGGTCTTTTCTTGTCAGATTTATAGTTGCACCATACTCTTTCTCATAATTGATTTAATGGTGCTCTGTTCAAAGTTTGGGATATTTTTTTAATAACTAAACCCTGATCTATACTTCTCCACAACTTTGTCTCTGACCTGTTTGTAGAAATCCTTGGTCTCCATGTGTCTTAACCATGTTGGAGCCTCAAGGGCCTTTCAGAACTGGTAGATTTATACTCAGATCATGTGATTGATCACATTTACGGCACACAAGGGGAACTCATTCAAAAATGTATGTAATATCAGATGTTAATTGAATAGACCAGAGCATATGAGGCTACCTGCACATGTTGTGGATTACCTGTGTTTTTTCCATACAGATTTTCAAGTGGAAAAAGTGCAGTGTGTACCAGAAAAATTAATGTGATTCAACAAATCTCATGTACTCTTTGCATTTTTTTTCCATGCGAAATCCGCAGTATGTCAAAACATATGCAGATTTTGGTGCAGAAAGGCAGAGAAATCCACACAGAAATCCGATTTGAAAGCCTGTACCCATATGCAGGTAGCCTTAGGGGGTGAATATATATGCACTCACAACTCTTCAGTTTCTATTTTTGAAACTAGGATTTTTTTTTTCATTCCGCACTATAATAATTTGAACAGTTCCATTACATATAATCCAAATTAAAATACATTTTAATACCAGGTTGCAATGCAACAAAATGGAAGAAAAGCCAAGAGGGAATACTTTTCCAAGGCACTGGTGTATAGTCATCTCATTATAAACTGCAGTACAGTGTTTGTTATATGTATGACAGTTTCTATTATCCAGAAATAGAAACTGCTTTTAGAGGATAGACAGGGGAAAGTATTTTTCTCATTGTCTGCGTGTGCGTCATGCATACGGCAGAGCTGTGTTGTATAGAACCTGTGTGGAGGCACATGAATGTAATGAATGATGTTATTACATATTGCAGCTATAGTGAGGCTTAACCATTGTTTTTAAAAGCAGTGTTTGTCTGCATGACTTGTAGAGGTGAAGCTGATTGAAATCATGTGCTTCAACTATACAGGCTGCACAGCTAAAACCCACTTTGCAAAATGGCATGCAATTAATTTCTGGCTCTGCGGCACACTACTGCACCATGGTTGTAGAGTTGCCTTTAGTCTCGTGGACACTCAATAATTAAAAGTCAATGGGGGAGATGTATCTAAACTGGTGTAAAAGAAAACTGGCTAAGGCTACTTTCACACCTGCGTTCAGGTGTCCGCTCGTGAGCTCCGTTTGAAGGGGCTCACGAGCGGCCCTGAACGCAGCCGTCTGGCCCTAATGCATTCTCAGTGGAGGCGGATCCACTGAGAATGCATCCGCCTGCCAGCGCTCAGCCTCCGCTCCGCTCAGTGAGCGGACACCTGAACGCTGCAAGCAGCGTTCGGTTGTCCGCCTGGCCGCGCGGAGGCGAGCGGATCCGTTCCGACTTACAATGTAAGTCAATGGGGACGGATTCGCTTGAAGATGACACTATATGGCTCAATCTTCAAGCGGATCCGTCCCCCATTGACTTTCAATGTAAAGTCTGAACGGATCCGCTCAGGCTACTTTCACACTTAGAAAATGTTTCTAAGTTATAATGCAGACGGATCCGTTCTGAACGGAGCCACCGTCTGCATTAATATGAGCGGATCCGTTCAGAACGGATCCGATCGAACGCTAGTATGAAAGTAGCCTTAGTTGCCAATAGAAACCAATCAGATTTCAACTTTCATTTTCCTGAGGAGCTCTGAAAAATGAAAGGTGGAATCTGATTGGTTGCTTTGGGCAACTAATCAAGTTTTCCTTTACATCTGTTTTGATAAATCTCTCCCAATCAGTGAAAATACTAAGTGCCAGTGTAGCTCTTGCTCTATCCTAACAATTATTTTGTATCAGTATTTTTAAGCCATAGACTAGAAGTGGAATGTACAACGAGAAAGTATAATGGAAAGATCTGCATGTCCTTTCATGTTTTAGACCTTCTTCTAGATTTGGCTTAAAATTGATGATAAAAATTACAGACCCAATGACTGAATACATTTTTTTACATATACACATTTAGCATATACAGTGGATATAAAAAGTCTACACACCCTTGTTAAAATGTCAGGTGTCTGTGCTGTAAAAAAATGAGACAAAGATAAATCATTTTAGAACTTTTTCCACCTTTACCACTTAATTGAAAAACAAACTGAAATCTTTTAGGGGAGGGAAGAAAAAAAACAAAAACAAAAAAAAAAACAACTAAAATAATGTGGTTGCACCCTCTTATAACTGGGGATGTAGCTGTGTTTAGAATTAAGCAATCACATTCAAAATCATGTTAAATAGGTGTCAGCATATACACCTGTCATCATGTAAAGTGCCTCTGATTAATCCCAAATAAAGTTCAGTTGCTCTAGTTGGTCTTTCCTGAAATTTTCTTAGTCACATCCCACAGCAAAAGCCATGGTGCTCAGAGAGATTCCAAAGCAACAGAGGGATCTCATTGTTAAAAGGTATCAGTCAGGAGAAGGATACAAAATAATTTCCAAGGCATTAGATATACCATGGAACACAGTGAAGACAATCATCAAGTGGAGAACATATGACACAACAGTGACATTACTAAGAATTGGACATCCCTCCAAAATTGATGAAAAGACGAGAACAACACTGGTCTGGGAGGCTACCAAGAGGCCTACAGCAACATTAAAGGAGCTGCAGGAATATCTGGCAAGTACTGGCTGTATGGTACATGTCACTACAATCTCCCATTTTTTTTTTTTTTTTTTTTATATGTCTGGGCTATGGGGTACAATGGCAAGATGAAAGCCTTTTCTTACGAAGAAAAACATCCAAGCCAGGCTACATTTTGCAAAAACACATCTGAGGTCTCCCAAAAGCATGTCTGAAAAGGTGCTATAGTCTGATGAAACCAAGTTTGAACTTTTTGGCCATAATTCCAAAAGATATGTTTGGCGCAAAAACGACACTGCACATAACCAAAAGAACACCATACCCACAGTGAAGCATGGTGGTGGCAGCATCATGCTTTGGGGCTGTTTTTCTTCAGCTGGAACTGGGGCCTTTGTTAAGCTAGACGGAATTAGGAACAGTTCCAAATACCAGTCAATATTGGCACAAAACCTTCAGGCTTCTGCTAGAAAGCTGAACATGAAGAGGAACTTGATCTTTCAGCATGACAACGACCCAAAGCATACATCCAAATCAACAAATGAATGGCTTCACCAGAAGAAGATGAACGTTTTGGAATGGCCCAGCCAGAGCCCAGACCTTGAGTTGTACATTATATAGGTTACATTAAAGGTGGAAAAAGTTCTGAAATGATTTATCTTTGTCTGATGTATTTACATCACAGAAACCTGACATTTTAACAGGGGTGTGTAAACTTTTAGACCCTAAAGGTGCCCATAGGGTTTCATTAGTCAGATGGAGGACAAAATAATATCCTTTTCGCCATCACCATTGCAGCCAATCAGTGGCATCAGTAGTCATGTGCTGTATAACGCTGAGGCCATTGATATGATGTGTTTGCACAGTTTATGATCATAACTAGTGTTGAGCGAATCGAAGCATTGGAAGTGGAATCTGATCTGAAGTTTTAGTAAAAATTTGATTTGCTGCAAAGCTTAATTTCCTCGCACTTCATGGTAACAAATCACATTTTTTCTAAAATGGCTGCTGCACATGTTAAAAAGTGAAAAAAAGAAGGCCTGGAATTGTAGTACGACCCATAATGCTGTGGAGCAAGCCAATCAGCAGATAGCCATCCACTGTGATGTTACAGCCGTATAATAAGCCTCATCCCACACAGTCTCTACCATTTCACAGTGAGCTGAGCTTAGAGTCAGTGTTATAGAAAGCTTTTAATTGTAGAATATTGGATAGAGAGACTACAAGGACAAAGTAGGTTTCAGGGACAGTGTAGGGAGACCATAGGGGAAATTTGTATACACTGTAGGAAGAGCATAGGGAGACTACAGGGACAGTGCAGGTTGACTGTAATCACCATGTGCATCTTGTTGAACTGCTGCCACAATCCCAGTTAGATTATATATAGAATTAATGTTCCTCAGTATTAAAGGGGGTCTAATATATGGCTGTCTGCAAGTTGTTGAACTGCTGGCACACTTAGAACTAATCTTAGTTTATATACACATGCGATCAACGGCCTTCATAGGGCTGGCTGTTCTCGGAACTGCCTGCTCCCGGTGACCGCATGTGTTCCAGAGCGGCTTGCGGCGCAGGCACAGGTAAGGACTTACCTCTGCATCGCCGGGCTTGGGAATAAAGATGGCAGATCGCATGTGTTCGTTGGCGAACACTGCGAACTGGCAATCACTGTTACTGTACACTAAGGCCAAACAGACAGTTCCATCGACTTCAATTTCGTCTATTGCTCCTGATGCTCCTCCTCTTCCTTGTTACTTATTTTGACAGCAATCGATCACCAAGGTGATTGCAAAAAAGACAATAGTATTTGTGCACTCAAAAGATGAACGTGCACCTGACCAAGTTACTAGTACTATAGTCCCTCGCCTTCCATATAATTTACTATGGAAGTAGTATGTAGTAGAATATGGAAACCATTCTTTTTTTATACACTCCTTAAGGGTCTCAATGGTGACCATCCTCATCTTTTTCTGGGTTTACTGCTTCCAAATCCTCATTTGTGGTCTCCAAGTCGAATACAAGTCAGCAAGAGGCAGAGAGTGGAGAAGTTCAATATTCCTGATGGCATATCATTGGTACTAGATGATGTGGAATAAAATGAAAACCAGATGGCGAAAAAAGGGTTCTTTGGCCTGTAAGGCAGGAGAGTGGCTGGAGTTGGAGAAGTGGGTTTGTAAGTAGCGGGTGGGGTGTAGTTGGGGGGGTCTATCTTCTTGTGTCACTCTGAGAATGCATCCACGGTATATGGAGTGGGCTCAATGCAGCAGTCTGCTCCATAAATTCTCTCAGTCACCGTGACATATGTATATGTATATATAATCATAACCTTTAGGGCTGATTCAGGTGACTATATCTGTTTTGTGGTCTGCAAATTGCAGATCCGCAAAACACAGATACCATTGTGTGCAACTGAACAGACTTGTTTTTCACAAACATGGACAAGAATAGGATATGTTCTATATTTTTTGGGAGCTGCGGAACGGAAGTACGGATGTGGAAAGCACACCGTTTTCTTTTCACATCTTTTGCGGCCCTATTAAGGCTGCTTTCACACTAGCGTTCGGGTTTCCGTTCGTGAGCTCCGTTTGAAGGAGCTCACGAGCGGACCCGAACGCAGCCGTCCAGCCCTGATGCAGTCTGAATGGAGGCGGATCCGCTCAGACTGCATCAGTCTGGCGGCGTTCAGCCTCCGCTCCGCTCGCCTCCGCACGGACAGGCGGACAGCTGAACGCTGCTTGCAGCGTTCGGGTGTCCGCCTGGCCGTGCGGAGGCGTGCGGATCCGTCCAGACTTACAATGTAAGTCAATGGGGACGGATCCGTTTGAAGATGCCACAATGTGGCTCAATCTTCAAGCGGATCCGTCCCCCATTGACTTTACATTGAAAGTCTGGACGGATCCGTCCCAGGCTATTTTCACACTTAGCTTTTTTTAGCTAATATAATGCAGACGGATCCGTTCTGAACGGAGCCTCCGTCTGCATTATTATGGGCGGATCCGTTCAGAACGGATCCGCCCGAACGCTAGTGTGAAAGTAGCCTAAAATGAATGGGCCCACATCCATTACGCAAAATTGCAGAACGTATGCAACACAAATATACGGTCATCTGAATAATCCCTTAAGGTGTCTATCACACATGGCCTATTTTGGTGCAGAAATAGCAGAAGATCCTGAATAGTGTGTTTCACCATGGTCCAGTGAATTGCCATCAGATTATAATTGGCCCAGAGGGAGAGATCAGAAGTTCCAGAGTCCCTGAGGAGTGCTGCATAGTAGGAGGTTTTTAGCTGGTAGAAGAAGCCAGTAATTGCTGAGAGAGAGGTTTCTACAGTTTGGAAGGCATTGCTGGATTAGTGTGGGCTATGCAAGTGACAACCCAAAATTATAAAGAGTGACCAGTGAATAGTGAGAGAGTGGCTGCCCTGACACCTAGTAAAGGCATGTTCTTGCAAACTCAGCAAAGTGAACAAGAGGGATGGTGACAAGCCCAGCAGGTTCTTAGAAAATAGCCCAATGTTAGAGAGTAATGCCTCTTCCTTCATACAGTTAAAGTTAAAGTTTTTTTGCTTAGAGTGACTTGGATTGAAACTATGTTGCACACTTTGCAGCCTGGGCCTATGCTCCTGCAATTTAGAGTATTGTGCAATGTGCATGACACACGTTTGCAACAATGGGTAGTTGGGCAGTTCTGGAAAGAGATTGGTGCAGCCCGATGACATCCAGTCAGTAGCCTCTAGGGATGAGCGAATCAACTTCTGATGAAACATCCAAAGTCGATTCGCATAAAACTTTTTTCCGATACTGTACGGAGCTCCAAGTGGTACTTTGGAATGGAACCCAAGTTTGGGAAATGTTTTTTTACAGTACAAATTAATTTATTAACTTATTCCCCAAATCTTGCGAGACTTCGCAAAGCAATAACTTCAGCTCATTGGAGCCAATACATCCTAATACTATACAGAGCTCCTGCTCCGTACAGTATTGGAACAAAGTTTTATGCGAATCGACTTTGGATATTTCATCTAAAGTCGATTCGCTCATCACTAATACACACAGTAGTAAATTTGAATGTACAAAAGTATCTTTTATCTTAGTCAAGGTAACTGGTTAAAGTTAATGGGTGGTGCGATTAAAATGATGTGTCATTCCAAAGTGCAGTCCATCTTACACTACTCTACTACTTTATACAGTATGTAAAACTGTAACATTATATTATTACACAACTGGCCAGAAATGTAAAGACATAAATAATGTAATTTTACTCTGTGAGCTGCAATACAGATCTGCTCAAATCCTAATACATATTTCAGATTGGACACTTTTCATTTGTGGAAAAAATGGGGAGTGTTGAGGGAACAATATAAAGACATTTTAACATTGAATCCTTCACCAGTAGTTACAGCAGGGTTGAAACATTAGCTCAATTCAGTTGTGTAAAACAATCCATAAATCTTAAAGAATCTTCATATATACAGTGTTCAACTCTTGCAAAACAGGTTTCTGGTTGGCTGCTTTAGGAAGAATAATGACTTTCCTCTAGTTAAGATGAAGCCCAAGGAGGGTTAGAGAAATACATTTATTGAAAAGATTTGGAAAATAAATGGTGAGAGATAAAAGATACTGAATATTACATGTCTACATTGTCACAGATACGTTTGTTTAGACGCAGTTAATCTTTTGTCCTTGAGTGATGTACTCTCTGATAAAGGTGCAAACTAGGTTTGAAGACCCTGAGGAATACTGTGGTCTGATGTTTTACGGCATTCATTTTAATCTGAGCTGGACAGTAGAATGCTTGAAAGATTTTAGCTTTGATAGAAATTCCTCGGGTCTTTCAAATGAATTCCTTTTTAACAAAGTGAATTGTAATTCAAATGCCATCACATCTGATCAGCCTTAGTTGGTATAAATAAAGTCAGTTTTTTTTCTACAGAAATTACTGGATCTGAATGCCAATTGAGGGCTTTTTTTCTGCAGCTTGATGCCAATACAATAAGGCATATGAGATGATTGAACCAGCTCTCAGGTAAGTGACATTATAATTAGGAATTAAGGGTGCTGTCTTGAATAAATCCAATACTTGTTGTTTATTCCAATTTCAGGGGAAGTAACGTGTTTATGATTGCTACAACAATTTGCTGTAATAATTTCAAATGAATTATAATCTCTGAAATAAAGGAAGCATATGTTTACGATCAGCTGAATTTTCTGTTATGCAGAAATGGTTAGAATATGACCTACAAAACATGTTCATGAAGGATTTCAAAGACAAGCAATGCTTTAAAGGGTCAGATGATATTAGATAAAATGGTCAGTTGTTATTTCAGGAAGAGATCCGGTCTTGTGTAACAGCTACTGCTGTGAAATGCTGTTCCCCTGCTTACCACCGCGGTCCCGGGTGCCGTGCTCTTCGGTGGTCGGTGGCCAGTGCTTCCCAGTTACTGCTGCAGTCCGGGACACTCTGTTTGTGCGAGTGATGTTGATTCTGAGGATTCTGCTCCACAGCTTCCATTCAGACCTGGACACAGCATAAATTCAGCTGGTTTTATGTGTCACTGCTCTAAGGGCGGTACACATCACTGCCTGGCCTGCGCTGGGTTGGGTCAGATGACCTTGTTGACCAACCCTGGCTCTCCTACACATACTTAAGGGACTCAGCCCTTTTCCCAGTTGCCTGAGTGTCAAGGTCCTAGTCTGTTACTAAAGAGCTTGATAACCACTTGTGTTCCTGACCTATACTTTGTCCCTGGACTCCATTTATAGTCCGATCACTGCCTGCTTTCTTTGTCTCTCCCGTTGCTGACCCGGATTGCATGACCTGTACCTGTGCCACCTGCTCTGACATTCTGCCTGTCTGACTCTGCCTCATCATTATGTTCCTGCTTTGTTGCTCCTGGTAACAACCCTGCCTGTCTACCAACGCCTGTACTGCTGGTACCTCTCAGGTCCGCCGGGACCAGCTGCTTCTGACTCTGGGACTGCTCTGGAGTGGCACCTGACAACTACCCTAATTGCCCAAGTCTATCCTCACCATCAGAGGCTCTAGTGAAGACTAGGTAGTTTCTTAGTCAAGCCCCTCCAGGGTACAGCCAGTCAGTAGCACACTGGATTCACATCCATTGATCCGTGACATCTTGTAAGGAGGCTGGGACTGTATGACCATATTATTTGTTCATATTACTTATGATTCACAGGCTGACCATAGGTTTAACTTAACCAAACTCACAGCATCATCGATACGCTAAACCCATGATTGGCATTTGACACATTTGAGTAATATGGAAGGATAGGACGTCCATCATACAATTGTGTGAATCCAACCTTATTGCAGCTCAATCCCATTCAAAAGTTAGAACCCTTTTTTTAATGGCAAAAGATTGGAAACAGATTGGAAAGATTGGCTTGACAAAGCGCAGTTTAGCGCAAAATGGCTGTTGCCTGATTCATCTGTGCGGTGCCCCGCATCTACCGTGATTTTATTTACAATAAAGCTGCAAAAAGAAATTTGATGGTGAGTGCCACTATTTTTTCTTCTTTCAATATTAGATTGGAAAGAAACTTTAGCCTAAGAACATGAGTTGTAATGCTTATGGAAATAACAGATCAGATGTTTCTAATCTCTTGACTTCTTTGGTAATAATTTTAATGGGAAATGGGAACATCAACATTTTCGAAGGCACATTATATTTTGCCATCATATTACTTATTATAATCACTAGTGGCCCAGGGCTGCCTTACATGACTGCCCTAGTCTGTGAGCATAGAAAAAGACATCAGGTAAAGGCATCTACTTACAGTTTTTAGATGTTTGTGATTCCTGTTCTTTCCAAATTTAGGTCATATTGTTAAAATAAAGTAGACAAATTTACAATTAGCATTGTTTGGGAAAGCAATGGCTATGTTTATTGCACCCCATCTCCTTACTTTCAACTCTAAAACAAGTTCCTGCTATATCCAGATGTTTCATACATTCTTACATCCATTGTCCTAGGGTTATAAAACTACCGGTAAACAGTACAGAAAAATGTGATCAACACCAAGTGTCTTTATCTAGTATAATAATCAGAACTTCAGGGGTTGTGATGCCATTAAATATTATTTAAAATATTTCCTCTTGAATATCTAGTAACTTTTGTAATATACTTTCTTGAACAAAAATGTTCCATGTGTGACATTTTCTCTTTACTTAATTATTATGGTGCCCCGGGTGATAAATTTGTATTGTTATGTGCGCATCCACCTATCAAAGTTGCCACCTGACATATCTACTGTTAGAAGCTGTGATAGTTACAGGTAAAGAGCTGCAACAGAAAAGACATGTCTCCTGAGAAAGGACACATCCTCTGAGATGTGGTAGGCAGAGAGCTAAAGCAGAAAGGGCACATACCCCTGTGCTGCCGGCCTGAAGAGAATCTAGAAGATAAATTGGAGCAATGAATGGGGGGAGCTTATTTGAGATACATGGTTGGTTCTAGCTTTGTCATGAACTGTGTTATGCATGATCATAATTTTTACATCAGTCATGGCATAACCTGTTTATGCCACCCAATCCAGAAGAAAAGTGAATATTCGTCTTTGTTTTGCAATAGCTGATGTGGCACATTTGATGGGAGTTGGAGATACACAGAGCACCAACCTTCCCTGTTTGGAAGTGTGCTTTGGTTTCTGATGTAAACATCAATGCAACTGTAAGCCTATGATAAATTTTATTCCTAACCTAAAATAATAAAATATATGGTCAGGTGCACTATTTGTGAATCTCACTACAAAGACACAATTCATATTCATAGTAGATTTTGAGTCAGTTTAATAGTTGGTCACCTGCAAAGGCCTAGATAAACTCTTGCCAATCTCTATGGGATTCATTTCGATTTAAGTTTTTTTTCATAATATTTGGTATAATGTGTGGGAGCTAATGATAATTTCACATATAAAACTCATTTACATGATCCAAGTTCTAAACAGAAAATAACAGCAGTGCAACCCAAAAGGTGTTTTATGCATTTGATGAGGCAGAACAAGTTATTTATAGTCCTAACTGTGACAATATGGAGCAAGCTCTGCCATATTTACTGTTGATTTTATGTTTAGCAATTAAAAAAAGGCTTGATGGACGGAGAGATCTAATGTAGAGATAATTTTGATGTTTGGGACCCGACCTTGGTGTGTCGAATGTTAGAACCTCATGGGAATGGTGTGACTAAACATCTCTCATTTACAGCTTCTACAAACAGATGTTGCTATTGCCTGTTTAACATTTTTGAATAGATACTGATACGAGTGAGTAATTAGGTTGTATTTGGCTGCATCTTTCCTTGGATACTGTATATTATTTTTGCTACATACAGTTTAGATCACTAACTGTTCCAGGTGACTGATTAATGAAACCAACAGTCTACACATGTTTTTTGGGGAAAGATACTGAGACAAACACATGATTGCAGCTTGAGGAAGGTGCCAGTAATGTTGGCTTCTTGACTTCATTTGTTCCAATCTACTTCACAAACACACCAGTACCATTTGCAGAGTACAGCTTTGCCATTTATAAATGGTCCTAAAGGACTTTCCACATATAAAGAAGCAGAATGAAATAAAATAATGATTTGACATTTCAATCCAATCCACAATCCTAACCTCGCATAATCGAGCTGTACTGTTGTAAACTGGGTTACTCCATTTTTATTGTAATCTACCTTCCCTATGTTTTATCATTTTCAATGTATACTGCAGACCATTTCTTCTGATATCAAGTTACTTTCCTTTCCTTCAATGTGCAATAGTTTTAAAAGTCGAAAAAAATAGTAAAAATATTTCTTTTCTCAGAAGTTTTTACAGCGTATAAATATCACAAGTACAATTTAAAGGGATAATTCTTTGAACATCAAAGGTTACACATTTCTTTGGAGATTTCAAGCCCTCAGAGGATAAAGTTTGCTGATGTTTGATTTCATGTGTTATTTCTCTATTTCTGTCTTGCAGTTAAGTCAGTTTCTTGATGTTATACTTTATTTATATGTTGCTATCCAATTTAGATGTCAAAAAGAAAATATATTGTAGTCTAACTATCTGAATAGTCTAATTAATACATTTTTAGACAACTATTTTTCAATTAAAGGGGTAGTGGTAGTGTAACTTCAGCAAATGGCATTTATTATGTATAGAAAGTGAATACAGGCACTTATTAATGTATTGTGAATTTCCATATTTCATCCTTTGCTTCCTTGATTCATTTTTCCATCATATTATACATTGCTTGTATCCAGGGTTTATGACCACCCTGCAAACCTTGTCAGGACGGCAGTTCTTCTCTCAGGTAGAGCAAGAGTAGGACAACTAGGGGTTTTATGGGGTTAATTTTTTTTTTTTATGAATACAAATAAAGATTACGTTTTATGGGGTAATCTTTTGTTTCTGCTGTGACTCCACTAATTCATTACCTCTGGATGATATCCTGACTTTACTGCAGTTATTTGTGTTGAGTTTAGTGGCCTATTTCAGTACAAATAGGAAATATATATATGCATTTCACTTCTGTAGTTATATGTGTTGAAAGCGTTCAGTGCCCTATTTCAGTACAAAAAGGAAAAAAAATATACACACCTCACTGTTGCATTTATTTGTGGTGAAAGAGTTTAGTGGCCTATTTCAGTACAAAACAAAAAATATATATGCATTTCACTTCTGCAGTTATATGTGGTTAAAGCGTGTCCTATTTCAATACAAAAAGGAAAAAAAATTATAATATACACACTTCACTGGTGCATTTATTTCAGCTAAAAGCATTTAGTGGCCTATTTCAGTACAAAAAGAAAAATATATTCTCTGTTCACTTCTGCAGTTAAATGTGTTGAAAGCATTTATTGGCCTCTTTCAGTACAGAAAGTAAAATATATACGCACTTCACTGGTGCATTTATTTCTGCTAAAAGTGTTTAGTAGCCTATTTCATTATAGAAAGAAAAAAATATACGCACTTCACTGGTGCATTTATTTATGGCAAAAGCGTTTAGTGGCCTATTTCAGTACAAAACGAAAAAATATATTCTCAGTTCACTTTTGCAGTTATGTGTTGAAAGTGTTTAGTTGCCTATTTCAGTACAGAAAAATATTTATATACGCACTTCACTGGTGCAGGT
Organism: Bufo gargarizans; assembly: GCF_014858855.1. NCBI lineage: Eukaryota > Metazoa > Chordata > Amphibia > Anura > Bufonidae > Bufo > Bufo gargarizans. The sequence continues at coordinate 408,636,966 of NC_058081.1, read as the reverse complement.
ATTTGTGGCAAAAGCATTTTTTACTGGCCTATTTTTAGTACAGAAAGAAAAATATATACGCACTTCACTGGTGCATTTATTTCTGGCAAAAGCGTTTAGTGGCCTATTTCAGTACAAAAAGGAAAAATATATAAGCATTTCACTTCTGCAATTATATGTGGTGAAAGTGTCCCATTTCAGTACAAAAATAAATAAAAATATATGTATTTCACTGTTGCATTTATTTGTGGTGAAAGAGTTTAGGGGCCTATTTCAGTACAAAAACGAAATATATTCTGCGTTCACTTTTGCAGTTATATGTTGGGAAACCTTTAGTGAGGTATTTTGGTAGAAAAATTTAATATATTCAGCGTTCACTGTTGCAGTTATATGTGGCAAAACCTTTAGTGACATATTTCAGTAGAAAACAATACATTTATTCTGCGTTCAGTGCCGCAGTTATACGTGGTAAAGCCTTTAGTTGTGTATTTCAGTAGAAAACAAAAAATGTATTCTTATAAAAATGTATCCTTAGTGAGGAGTGGTCCACGGGTTCACGGAAGCAGCGGTGGTAGCAGTCAGTCAGTGCGTAGTGTTGCCGGTAAAATCACCTACTCGGCGGTGTGTGGCAGTTTTTTGCACAGCCTCTGTGACTTCCTCATGCTGGTGCCACCTCCACACTCGGTCATTCTGCCACTCGGTGGCCTCCACATACTGCTGCCATCTCCAGACACTGTCATTGTGCCACTCTGTGACTTCCTCATGTCGCTGCCACCTCCACACTCGGTCATTATGCCACTCAATGGCTTCCTCATACTGCTGCTACCTCCACACTTGGTCATTGTTCCACTCGGTGGCCTCCACATACTGCTGCCACCTCCAGACTCCTGTCATTGTGCCACTCTGTGACTTCCTCATACTGCTGCCACCTCCAGACTCTGTCATTCTTACACTCTGTGACTTCCTCATGCTGCTGCCACCTCCACACTCGGTCATTCTGCCACTCAGTGGCCTCCCCATACTGCTGCCATCTCCAGACTCTGTCATTGGGCTACTCGGTGGCCTCCTCATACGATGCCAGCTACAGACTCTGTCATTGGGCCACTCGGTGGTCTCCTAATGCTGCTGCCACCTTCACACTCTGTCATTGTGCCACTCTGTGGCTTCCTCATACTGCTGACTCCTCCTTACTCGGTCATTGGGCCACTCTGTGGTCTCCCCATGCTGCTTCCACCTCACCACTATGTCATAGGTCCACTCTGTGGACTTATCATGCTGTTCCCACCCTCCCCACTTCATGACTGGTCCACTATTTTGCCTTTCGGCCTGGCTAACATCATCACTGATCTGTCAGAAGGAAGGAAAAATGAGACGCACAACAGATCCTGTCTGTGTAGTAACTGTAAGGCCTGTATGGTCACATCAGAATTGGCGTATGATTTGGTAGCCAAAAGCAGGAGTGGGTACAAAATACTGAAGACATGCAAATATTCTATTCATCTCTGTTTTAGATCCAGTCCGCTTTTTTTTTGGGGGGGGGGGCATTAGCAATACTGATGGATTATTAAGCAAATGCTGACCGAGTGAAGGCATATGCTCCACAGACAGGATCTGTTTTTTGTGGGTTATTGTTCTGACGGATCAGAGGAAGGGCAAATTAATCAGTGATGTCAACACAAACTTACTGCTGACACCCTCTCCACTCTGTCAGGATGGGCTCTACTTGTATAAGCATTTAATAGAAAAGGTTCTGATAACATCTATGTGGAATCAGCTGGCGATGGTGTAAAAGGAGTGCGCTTCATCTTGGAACTAACATCGACCTGTAAGGTTGAGTTCATACATGAGTTATTTGATTAGTTTTGGCCCTGTGACTTCCCTAATAAGTGAAGTGTGCAGTGATTCTAAGAGCGAGGCCTGTCATCTGCATGTCATACGGACTCACAGTATTATTTCACTACCAAAGCAGACTCCCTATGCCTATTACTACAAGGCACAGTGTTCTACACAACTATATTTTTAAAGTAATTTGCCACAAATATATTCGTATCAAACAAAATTTTTCCCGAAAAATTTGGCGAACCGGCGAATAGAGATTTTGAAAAATTCTCTCATCTCTAGTATTGACATGATGGGCGAGGGGGTGTCTTTTTCTCCATGTTACTCAGATGTTCCCCTGTTCATCTCCAGAACTCCCAGATGGTCTTGCCAATGTACTCAATGCCATATATACAGGTGGCTTTATAAACTATGACCCTGCCCGACAATTGATAAAATCCTTAATTAAAAAAGTATGGTGCAAAAGTTTTTTTTCCCTGGGTATTAATTATGATTATAAGAGAAAGTCAGCACTATTGAGGAAAATTTCCTGCCTTTTTGGCACAGGTATTTTTATTGATTTAATTAATACAGGTTGTTTTAAATATAGTCTACAGTCGTGGCCAAAATTTTTTAGAATTACACAAGTATAAGTTTTCAGAAAGTTTGCTGCTAAACTGCTTTTAGATCTTTGTTTCAGTTGTTTCTGTGATGTAGTGAAATATAATTACATGCACTTCATACGTTTCAAAGGCTTTTATCGACAATTACATGACATTTATGCAAAGAGTCAGTATTTGCAGTGTTGGCCCTTCTTTTTCAGGACCTCTGCAATTCGACTGGGCATGCTCTCAATCAACTTCTGGGCCAATTCCTGACTGATAGCAAACCATTCTTTCATAATCACTTCTTAGAGTTTGTCAGAATTAGTGAGTTTTTGTTTGTCCACCCGCCTTCTTGAGGATTGACCACAAGTTCTCAATGGGATTAAGATCTTGGGAGTTTCCAGGCCATGGACCCAAAATGTCAACGTTTTGGTCCCCGAGCCACTTAGTTATCACTTTTGCCTTATGGCACGGTGCTTCATCGTGCTGGAAAATGCATTGTTCTTCACCAAACTGTTGTTGGATTGTTGGAAGAAATTGCTGTTGGAGGGTGTTTTGGTACCATTCTTTATTCATGGCTGTGTTTTGGGGCAAAATTATGAGTGAGCCCACTCCCTTGGATGAGAAGCAACCCCACACATGAATGGTCTCAGGATGCTTTACTGTTGGCATGACACAGGACTAATGGTAGGCCTCACCTTTTCTTCTCCGGACAAGCCTTTTTCCTGATGCCCCAAACAATCGGAAAGAGGCTTCATCGGAGAATATGACTTTGCCCCAGTCCATTCACCATATTTTCTGCAGAATATCAAGTGGCTTCTTTGCTGTCCTTCCAAAAGTCTTCGCCTCACTGTGCGTGCAGATGCGCTCACATCTGCCTGCTGCCATTCCTGAGCAAGCTCTGCGCTGGTGGCACTCCGATCCCGCATCTGAATCCTCTTTAGTAGACGATCCTGATGCTTGCTGAAATTTCTTGGACGCCCTGAAGCCTTCTTAACAAGAATTGAACCTCTTTCCTTGAAGTTCTTGATGATCCTATAAATTGTTGATTGAGGTGCAATCTTAGTAGCCACAATATCCTTGGCTGTGAAGCCATTTTTATGTTTCTTTGCAGGTCGCCATGGTTAACAATGGAAGAACAATGATTTCAAGCATCACCCTCCTTTTAACAGGTCAAGTCTGCCATTTTAACCCAATCAGCCTCACATAATGATCTCCAGCCTTGTGCTCGTCAACATTCTCACCTGAGTTAACAAGACGATTACTGAAATGATCTCAGCAGGTCCTTTAATGACAGCAATGAAATGCAGTGGAAAGGTTTTTTTGGGATTATTTTAATTTTCATGGTAAAGAAGGACTATGAAATTCATCTGATCACTCTTCATAACATTCTGGAGTATATGCAAATTGCTATTATAAAAACTTAAGCAGCAACTTTTCCAATTTCCAATATTTATGTAATTCTCAAAACTTTTGGCCACGACTGTACACCCTTAGTTTGATGCACAACCACACTAGAAAAATTGATTGTTCGGGAAAAGTTTGAGGAACATGGCAAACAGTTTCAGATATTGACTTGGTGTCCAAATTCCACAGATTCCAATCCAATCATGCACTTGTGGGATGTGCAGGAAAAACAGACTTATCTATGGTAGACCATTACAGGATTTAAACGGTTTTCCACTCTTTACTATTGATGACCTATCCTCCGGATCTGATAAGCGGGGGTCAGACACCCAGCATCCCTGCTAATCAGCTGTTTTGCCACTGACTTTGGCACAAGACTACAGTAAAAACTGTCACAAAAACGGCATGTGTGATTATCGCCTTAAAGGTAGAGCAGAAAAAAAAAAGAAACAGTCATGCTTCACTATGCAGTATATTATTTACTCATCGACTACATGAATCAAAGGTATAATTTTATTTTGGTTTTACCACTGAGAAAGTAAAATACCCAAACTCAATGGGAAAAGTTCTTCACATGTTAGAAAGAGGTGTAGTACAATTTGAATTGTAACTACATTCAACTCAATCAGGAAACATTTTTACTGGTAAATTCCCTGCTTTAGCAAAACAAATTCAATAACTGTTCCAAAGAATTTAGTATCAATCTGTGATTTGCAGAATGTAGATGAACGTTGCGTTTCTTTTCAGTAATTGCTTTATTTATGACGATATTATGTGAAATTGGCATTATTCCGATATAAATTATATCTTTGCTAAATCTGGTCTTCTACGACCTTGTGTGATAAAATTCCAGTTTAAATATGACAAATGCCTCATGCAGAATGTCTTTCCAATTCCTGGTATTTAAATGTAGTACCTTTTGTAAGGAAGTATTAATCATCAAAGAAAACCAAAGTGAGAGTGATAAGTTCATTTGGCAAGCTTTGGGACTGCACAACTTATTTCCTTGGTGGTAATGTGAGAGCCTCATAAATAAACCCTCTGATATACTCTTTATCAGTTCCATCACTCTAGATCTTGGTGGTGTGTGGCTGCTAGCTGAGGAAGACAAATCATTATGTATCTTCCATCAATTCATACACCTAGGATGTTTTATTTTACAGCTATAGACGTAGAAAAAGCAAAAGTTCAGTAAGCTCAAACGTGACAACCCAACTGCATAGATATAAAAATGTATGTAAGGGATCAAGATATTACAGTTGTTGCAGTGTGTAATAACAAAAATTGGTAAAGATACACATACTGACCGCTGGAATTAGCTTACATCACTAGAACAACGGGTTCTGGCCACTAACAAAACACAGCAGCCCATTCAGATATTTTCTGCAGATAGAGCAACTCCTAATCTGCCATTAAGCAAACAATATTGTAATTGAGCAGCATGTAATGTCTGGACACATTGTTTTTTGCCTTAATGAAAAAATGCAGCTTTTGTTTTAAGATATAGGGAAAGAGTTATCAAAACGGGTCTAAAGAAAAACTGGCTTAGTTGCTGATAGAAACTAAATTCCACCTTTCATTTTCCAAAGGAGCTCTGAAGAAAATGAAATGTAGAATCAAATTAGTTGCTACAGGCAATTAAGACAGTTTTCCTTTACACCAGTATAGATAAATGTATCTCATAGTGTGAAACCCACCTCACAGGGTTTTTCATTTAAAGGATTTGCTTAGTGACAAATTACTTTGTAGTGGGTGTAGCGATTGCACCCACTACCCAAGGAGTAGCGATTGCACTTCCCCCTATCATTGTACACCTCAGATGCAGTGTTCATTGCTGATCGCAGCATCTGATAGCAATAATACAGTAAAATAAAAAATAATTAAATAATAAAAAAATAATCATACTTACCTCCTCTGTTTGATTGCAAATATCCGGCAGTCGCCATCTTGATTGAAGATCTAGATAAGGTAATTTATTTATATTTTTAACCGCCATTCAGGGAAAATCAGTTTGCTACCACGATGCATGAGGAAAGTCCACTTGGTGGTATCTAGGATAAGAACTTTTTTTTTCCCCAGCAATAGCACCACTTTTACTTATAGGCTGTCTCTGGTACTTCAGAACATCACTATTTATTATACTTTTTTTCTGTTAAACACCTCCAAAATAAAAATGATAGCTAATCGATATACTCCAGAATGCTAGAACTGGAAATATAATTCACCCTTCAGAAGATAAACCACCATACAGGATGCCAATGCAGGCAGCTTCATAAAATTGGTTTTCTGGCAGATACATTTAAAAAAACTGTGTAAAATAATAAGTCCTACACACCTTACTATTCTCCTGCACTGGTTTCTTCTTTATGCAGAAAATAACCCCTCAGCCAAAGACCGGCAGAGCCAGTTCAAGCCTGGAAAACTCTGTAACTAAGCTGCTTTTTTATGGAGTTCTTCACAGCCCAACCTATGTAGGTGAAAATGCAAAACATTATGTAAAATACAACTTCCAAAGTATTTTATTTGTAAACGTCCATTTGGCTAATCATGTCAGGTTCCAAATCTTGTCCCATACACCCATGAAGATACTTTGAAAATGTGGAATCACTGCATAGATCCACCATCCACCTATGTCCACTAGAGCATCAGCTTCCTCACAAACAATTTTCCACAATCTATATTTTCCTGAAACCAGTAACCATTAATTGGATGTTTACACAATTCAGTAAATTAAAAGCTCCCATGAGTGCCTTAGAGCAGTGGTCCCCAACTTTTTTTGCATCAAGGACCAATTTCATGCAAGACAATTTTCCCATGAACTGGGAGGGGAGGGGTGGGGCTTAGGGGTGGGCGGGGCTTAAGGGTAGAGATGGCCTTGCAGTTCACCCGGCGGTCGTTTCGCAGCAAACTTTGCGTGTTCTCGATTCGCCGAACATGCAAACATATGGAGAAATTCTCAGCCACCATATTCTTTTACATTTTGAAGAACTTTGACCCATGACACATCCATCAGGTGGTACAGGACAGCCAATTGAGAGATTTCAGCACATGGACATACCCCTACCTTATAAATAAACCAGATCTGGCCGCCATTTTACATTCAGTGTTTTGCCAGTGTAGGGAGAGGTTGCTGTGTGGAGCAGGGAGAGGCTGTTAGGGACACCAAACGCTATCTAATTGTGCCACAAAAGTCATTTTAAGCACTAGTATAGGTGTGCTATCGATATGTGTGATACACAGAGGGGTGCGATATACTTATAATATACTTTTATAATGAGTCAAAAACACATAGATCTATATAGTGATCACCTGGAAGTCTGGGGCCTAGGGGCTTACTAGGGCCATTTTTATATAGGGTAAGGTTTCGGACGGAGTCGCTCTTAACAGGGCGTGTGCTCTGTGGTTAGGCTATCAGGGCCAGAATAGAACGCCCCTGTAAGGCAATATCAGGGACAGTTCTTTGCCCACCCTATCCTTCAATACCACATCATCATCTAGCCCAGGGATGGATATTTTTTTGCTTTCCCTCCTGGATTCATATATGTGCACTGGAACCCCCCCGGATTGTGGTAGGACATATGGTTTCTAATTTGGTGCTGCCGAGCGCTTGTTATTGCCTATCACATCTATGCTTTTTGGTTAACTTTAAAAATTTCATTTTGTGGGATATCTTCATTCCATTCACACGTCCGCAAAATGGGTCTGCATCCGTTCCGCAATTTTGTGGAACGGGTGCAGACCCATTCATTTTCAATGGGGCCGGAATGTGCTGTCTGCATCCGCAGATCCGCACTTCCGCATCTGTGCTTCTGTTTCCGCAAAAAAATAGAACATGTCCTATTCTTGTCCGCAATTGCAGGCAAGATTAGGCATTTTCTATTATAGTGCCGGCGATGTGCGGTCCACAAATTGCAGAATGCGCATTGCCGGTGTTTGTGTTTTGTGGATCCGTAAAACACTTACGGAAGTGTGAATGGACCCTCATAGTAAAATGATTAAAGGTTACGTTTTATCTTCATGTATATTCTAATGGATTGCCTTCCTTGTACAATGTTATAATATACTTTCTATGTTAGAAAGTATATTATAGTGCATTTGTATTGTGCGGCAGTTGTGTGCGGTTCTGCTGCGTTACTGCAGGTTTATAGAGGGACAAGCGTTATTGGAACAAATAATTTCTACTGGTGTGATATACCAGACGTCCCCCAAAAAAACTGATTGAAGCGGGGTGTTATATACCAATATACTTTCTTTATAGTGCATTTGGGTACTGTATAGTGCATTTGCGCATGCGCGTACGTGAAAATTATATTGTCGATATTTCGCATTGAAAACAAAAATGAATGGAGATCGCAAATTTGAATTGTACATCTGGTATGTCACTGTCCATGTTGTGGTACTATTTGTGCACTTCTAGTAATTATTTCTTGGCTGCAAATATGAGCTAAAGGTTTTTCAGGTTCGCCTGCCATTAAAATGAATGGGACCCCATCTTCTCAAATTATGGCTACTGGCAACATTGCGGTTAATGAGTTACATTAACCCCAAATCTTTCTGGCTGCCTGATACATGTTCTTTGCCTGCCTTTATTTTGTGGCAGGCTAATAATCTTGCAGTGTGTTGGCTGGGTACCTGTGCCAGCTGCTTTTCAGAGCACTAATGGCTGGGGACTGGAGAACACAAGACTCAGGAGGAGGAGGCTGTCGCTGCTGCCGTTCGCTGGGCACACTAGCTGAGACGGCACGGTGGTAAACCCTCCCCCGTCCGTCTTCCTACTTTAATATTAGCCACACATTCATTGGTGGCAGTGGTGCAGGCAGCTTCAGAGCCCGCTAATTTTATTGGTATCTGTGGCGCCCGCGTCATAGGAGGGAGGGATTTCACTGAACGTGTCGCACACCGAGCAAGTGTGTTGTACGCGTCGGGCGCGCATGCGCCTGGCGTCTGTACTCCTCTGTATTGCCGCAGCCCGGAAAAAAATCTTCCTGGGCCGCGGCCCAGCGGTTGGGGACCACTGCCTTAGAGTGTCGGAGTCCTGGATATGAATGAGACGGAGAACATCTGTTTGGAGTTTGCATGTTCTCCTTGTATTTGCGTTGGTTTCCTGCAGGGACCAATCTTTAAAAGTATACTATACTGACAAATTGATAGCCTTTTTAAGAAGATCGGGAATTGGGAAATCAAATTGTGTTCCCCTTTATGGATAAGCACTGATGTTGTAATCTCGATTTATCACTGCAAATTATAATGGTGCTTAATAAGCTATGGAAATAGATAACTGTTATCTTTCTACGTTGACTATTTTTTTTGTGCTACGATCAGACAATGTAGCCATTTGCTTACCAACCATATTACTAATGCAGAGTACTCGATTGCTATGACCTTGACTACGGCATATCAAGATCAACCATGAAAAGAGCCCCCAATAAATCTAACTGGTCATACAGTACCAAACAAAAGTTACTAGTCCAAAGATACCATGGCACCCTGCAGTGTGTTACCTTTGGCACTTGCCTTTACAACTATTGACTGATTAATTAGAATTTGTGATTATCTTTACTTTGCAAGCTGGCTTGCCCTTCTTATTTTTATCTGATGTGGACTTTTAAGATGAATTTTCAATAAAGATGGTGTAGTCTTATCATGGTACCTTTATTTTTTTTTAGATATTACTAAATATGTGTGCTTTGTATTACCCTTGTTTGCAAGTATATAGATGCTCACAAACACAGTTATGCATTTATATTCTCTATTTTATATTTAGATGAATTGAGTGATCATTTGCTGTTATTCTTTTTTAAAGTGGGCTTATTAAAAGTCTGCAGTGAATTAAAAAGCAATTGGTATGAAATTATATGAAGCAGAACAGAGCTTTCCAACATAATGCTTGTCTAACTTTAATCTGACTGAAGCACTGTTGCACATATCACTGTATCTAGTCAATACTCCATTACTTTGGGTTAAGTGGTTCGCTATAGTTTCAGCACGCTGGGTATTAGAAAGTCAGTTACCTAATTTCCTAGGCAATAATGGCACAAGAGCTATGTATTATTTCATTATTGTAAACTAACAATTGCCTCAATGGTGGTAGCAGTCTGCACTTGGCATTCTTGAATGCTTAAAAAAAATACAAATAAACAGCAATTGAATAAAAGAGTGCAGATTGCTTTCATAAAAACGCAACCTCTAATAGGTACTTTATATGATGGGTCAAATGCAAACTGTAAGCTATCTTGTGTGAGATTAGTAAACATAACCTGAGAAATCGTATTGTGTAATCTATGGAGACACTCCAGCTTCTGTGATTTTCAAAAAAAGACTGTGTCGGAGTTTAGAGAAGGACACCTAAGACACAAGGATAACTTAAAAATAGGTTTTAATAGTATCTTCAGTTGCTCAAGAAAGTTGGTTAGAAAACAATCTGATCCTTCTGTTCCAGAAAGCAGATCCAGTATATGATTAATACCCTCCATACAGTAGAGAGTAACTGGTGAACCTATTCTGTACATGCAATATGAGGTACAATGAGGTCATACTTAGTGAAGGACAAACATCGTTCGGGACGATTCGCGAACGCGAGCAAATTCGCAACGGGCCCCATTCACTTTAATGGCAGGCGAACCTGAAAAACCTTCAGGTCATATTTGCAGCAACCAAATACTTACTAGAAGTGCACAAATAGTCCCACAACATGGACAGTGACATACTAGAGGGGGATCAATGACAAAAATTCCCACCAAAAATATGTATTTTAATCATGGGCCATTTTTATGTGTCTCAAAAGGGAAATTCATCTCAAAATGCGTTTTAAAAAATGGGCCCTGCTGGAGCCTAGAAAAAATTTATTTTAGGCCACGGGAGTACGGGCCTAAAAATTAGGCATTCACCTGTCATAAAATAAATTGTGATTATGTGGTTTGAGGTACATTATGCGGTCACTGAATAACAATTTTACTGTAGCCCACTGGAGTACAGGCCACAAACATTAGGCAATCACCTGACAGAAAATATCAAGTGATTATGTGGCTGGAGGTACATTAGACGGTCATTGGATAACAATTGTACTGCAGGCCAGTGGAGTACAGGGCCCAAACATTAGGCATTCAACGTACAGAAAAAAGCAAGTGATTATGTGGCTGGAGGTACATTAGGCGGTCACCATATAACAATTTTACTGTTGGCCATTTAGATTATATGCCCCAAAAATTATGCATTTATCGTACAGAAAAGATCACGTGATTATGTGGCTGGAGGTATATTAGATGGTCATTGGATATCATTTTTAAAGCAGGCCAGTGGAGTACAGGCCCCAAACAGGAGGCATTTACCGGACAGAAAATATCAAGTTATTATGTGGCTGGAGGTATATTAGGTGGTCATTGGATAACAATCTTACTGCAGGCCAGTTGAGCATAGGCCCCAAACATTAGGCATTCACCGGACAGAAAAGATCAAGTGATTATGTGGCTGGAGGTATTAGACGGTCATTGGATAACAATTTTACCGTATGCCAGTACAAATACATGTCAAATACATATGTTTAAAAGAACTAAAAATATAAAATTGGATTAAAAACATGGCTAACGAAATCCCCCCTCTTGAATAAACCCGAAATAATAATAGGTGAAATTCGATAACACGTGGTCGTCACAGGCGTTGAATTCCTCCGAGGCCCCAACAATTAGGCATTCACTGTACAGAAAAGATCAAGTGATAATGTGGCTGGAGGTATATTAGATGGTCATTGGAAACCAATTTTACTGTAGGCCAGTGGAGTACAGGCTCCAAACATTAGGCATTTATCGGACAGAAAAGGCCTTTTATGCCGCTGTATTTGCATAAGACAGGGACCATTCTTTGTTGTATGTGGTGGCTGATATATGTGGGTTGGCATGAGGAAATTCAATTAAACGTGGTCGTCACAGGTGGTGAATTCCTCCGAGATCCATGCCTCATTTATTTTTAGAAATGTGAGGTTGTCTACACTGTCGTGAGCTAGGCGAGTGCACTTATCGGTCACGATCTCTCCTGCTGTCCTTTCAGACAGTACACTCGACGAGGGGAAAGCAAAGAGTTCCATGGCAAACTGGCCCCCACACCCAGTAGTCCAGGGATTCCATGGCCCCCACACCCAGTAGTCCAGGGATTCCTCGCTTCTCAGCGCGTCCACATCGGCCGTTAACCTGATGTAGTCGGACACCTGACGGTCTAGGCGTTCCCTGAGGCTGGATCCGGAGAGCGGCTGTCGATGGGTTGGCTACAAGAATGATATAATTTACGAAGTGACCAACACATTATCAAACCACCCTCTTCTTGCATGTGCGGTAGGATTGGTACCGGTGAACGTGGCCATATAGCTGGCCATATAGCTCTGGGATGCCCTTCTGGGAGAAATATTTTCTTCCAGGGAACTTCTATTGCAGTGTGCCAATGGCCAAAAATTTTCTAAAGGCCTCCGAGTCTACCAGTTTATATGGCAGCAGTTGGCGGGCTAGCAGTTGTGACAAACTAGCAGTCAACCGTTGGGCAAGAGGGTTATCCGGCGTCATTAACTTTTTACGTTCAAACATTTGGGCCATGTTAGCCTGCCTTTTGACAGATGAACACGACGAAGGTGGAGTGGAGGACAAATGGGAGGAGAGAGGAGAAGAGGCAGGACGTGGAGCCTCGAGAGTGTGGCTTTGTGAGTTATGAGGGTGTTGCTCCCACTGGGCTTGGTGATGGGAGGCCTGGTGCCTTCTTAAGGCGGTCGTCCCTTGGGCTTACTGCGACTTATATGTTGACAGCACAGGCTGCAGATGGCAACACTATTGTCAGCAGCTGACACATAAAAATATATATATATTGCGATATATTGTTTTCTATATGGGGGGGGGGGTGTTTAAATTATTTTTTTTTAACTTTTTATTTTTTAACTATTGGCCTCATTAAGGGCTAGAACCCTTATCATATTCACCCTAATAGAGCTCTATTAGGGCGAATAGGACTTTACACATGGCGCCAGCCTCTCATGTGCTCCCCCAGCCTCTGATCTGCCCCCCTTCCCCAGCCTCTGATCTGCCCCCCTTCCCCAGCCTCTGATATGTCCCCCTTCCCCAGCCTCTGATATGTCCCCCTTCCCCAGCCTCTGATATGTCCCCCTTCCCCAGCCTCTGATATGTCCCCCATCCCCAGCCTCTGATATGTCCCCCTTCCCCAGCCTCTGATATGTCCCCCTTCCCCAGCCTCTGATATGTCCCCCTTCCCCAGCCTCTGATCTTCTCCCCCTGCTTCTGATATGTCCCCTCTGCTAACGCAACGCATTAATCATTGGTGGCAGTGGCCACAGGGTCCCCCTCCTCCCCCCCATCATTGGTGGCAGTTTGCCGTTCCGATCGGAGCCCCAGCAGTGTAATGCTGGGGCTCCGATCGGTTACCATGGCAGCCAGGAGTCACGCTGCTGAAGTCCTGGCTGCCATGGTATGTTAGTGAGCAGCGCATTATACTCACGTGCGCTGTGGCCGCCGGTCGCTCCTTCTCATAGGTCTGTGCGGCGCATTGCTAATGCTGTAAGCATTAGCAATATGCCGCACAGACAGAAGAAGGAGCGACCGGCGGCCACAGCGCACGTGAGTATAATGCGCTGCCCTCTGCTCACTACTAACATACCATGGCAGCCAGGACTTAAGCAGCGTCCTGGCTCCCATGGTAACCGATCGGAGCCCCACCATTACACTGCTGGGGCTCCGATCGGAACTGCAAACTGCCACCAATGATGGGGGGGGGGGGGGGAGGAGGGGGACCCTGTGGGATATGGCCGGCACAGTCATTGGTAGCGCAGTGGCCACAGTCCCTCCCCTCCTCCTCCTACTCTGTCCTCATTGGTTTTCAGCGGCAGCCGCGCACAGTGGGGAGGGAGGGACTCCCCCCTCCTCCCTCCGCTGTGCCGGCTCAGGAGAAAATGATCATATCGCGGTCAGGCGATATAGGCGATATGGCGAAAATCCATATCGTGGCCCAAATTCATATCGCATATCGCCTATATCGCCTATACCGTCCACCCCTACATTAGCAGTCTGCTTTTTGCCTCTTGTGCACTGCGAGTTCTGTCTGCTTCTCCTTCTTCTACCCCCTATCAGTAGCTATGTCTCTCCCTCTTAACTCCCCTCCTCTTCCTCTCTTGTGGGCACCCACATGATATCCATCAACACGTCATCATCATCACCTTCACCACCACTGACATTAGAGATCTCGGAGTAGGCCGCAACAGCAGGGACCTCCGTCCTTGGGCTGATCTGGGTTCTGTCATCAAACCCCTTAATCAATATTTGGGGGAAGCCGGTATATCAATCCCCTCTATCAGCATTTTGTGGACACAGGTAAATATAACCCCTTAATGAGTATTTGCTGGAAGCTGGTATATCAAAGCCCTTAATCAATATTTGGTGGAAGCTGGTGTATTACAGGCCTCAATCAATATTTGGTGGAAGCCGTTATATCAATCCCCTCTATCAGTATTTTGTGGAAACAGGTATATAGAACCCCTTAATGAGTATTTGCTTAAAGCTGGTATTTCAAACCCCTTAATCAATATTTGATGGAAGTCGGTGTATCGTAGGCCTCAATCAATATTTTGTGGATGCCGGTGTATCACACCCCTCAATCAGTATTTTGTGGAAGCAGGTATATCGCACCCCTTAATCAGTTTTTTTGGGGCAACAGGTATATCACACCAGTTGCAATTAGTTATTCCAATAGCGTTTGTCCCTCTATCTAGCTGTGGTATTTCAGCAGAACCGCACACAACTGCTGCACAATACAAATACACTATAATATACTTTGTATGTTAGAAGGTACAGTATATTATAGGTATATCACATCCCTCAATCATTTTTTGTTGGGGGGGCAACAGGTATATCACACCAGTTGCATTTAGTTTCTTCAAATAGCATTTGTCCCTCTATCTAGCTGCGGTATCTCAGCAGAACCGCACACAACTGCTGCACAATACGAATGCACTATAATATACTTTCTATGTTAGAAGGTATATTATAGTCACACCCCGAAATCTGTTTTTTTTAAGGGGCAACAGGTATATCCCCTATTAGCTAGCGTTTGGTGTCCCTAACAGTCTGTCCTTGCTCCGCTCAGAAACCTCTCCCTACACTGGCAAAAAAACAAAATTTAAAATGGCTGCCAGATCGGGTTTATTTATAGCTCAGAGGGTGTGTCCATGTGCTGAAATGTCTCAATTGGCTGTCCTGTCCCACCTGATGGATGTGTCATGGGTCAAAGTTCATCGCTATGCAAAAAAAATATCAAGTGCAAATATTGCCATATGTTCGCATGTTCGGCGAATTGTGAACAAGCAAAGTTCGCCATGAAACGACTTGCCAGGCAAACCGCAAGGCCATCTCTAGTCATTCACTGAAGGACTATCCCTAAGACTTTTATTAAAGGTGAAGGGGAATAATGAAAAACAGCAAATATTGCTCACTTTATCACTCTTCATTGTTTGTACTGCAGAGCAATCTTTTGTGAATGAATTTAGATTCAAGCAATAGTAGGAGAAACATCCATGACAGATTCTGTACGGTTCCAAGTAAAAAAAAATATGTATTGTCAAGATTGAAGTTTCACACCACATTTCCCGCCACTGAATACTATTTTTTGATCGTGAAGAAAAGTGCATTGAGTAACCTCTGTCCTTTCTAAAACAACACACAGACATAACCCCCTTTTTTAAAATGGAAGCGAATGGTAACCGGTTTCAAATGTATAGGCATCTTGTTTTAGCAGCATGATGTCTATCTTTTTGTGATAAGCAGTATAAATATATATATATATATCTCTGTAAGGTAAAAACTTAAGAGGCATTTACTAAGACCGGCGATTCAGTCCATGTCTGCTGCCTCTTGGCACGCCGGCCTCTACATAACGTAGGCACTTTACCAGCGGCCGTGTGACTTGCTTAGATCTACACCAGCTCTCTTGCTTGAGTAGATTTTTCTAAGCCAAAAGCAGGTGTAGAAAATGATGAATCAGACTGGCTTGCCAGCCTCCCCCCTTCCCCGTCCATGCCACACCCCTTTATCTGAAATGGTGAAAAAAGGAGTAAGTGGCGTACACGGGGAAAAAGACACAGACTTTGCCACAAAACACCTTTGCATCAAAATCTGTGCCTTAAATATGCTAAAAAGTATAAAAATTACCCCATGAGTGTGAACCTAGAATAAATGTCATTTTGAAAGTGCTTAAAGAACCTCTGTCAGCATGATAAAACATATTAAACGATGTACATTGCCTGGTAGGGTTGATCAATCAAAGGGGTCAAAGTCAGCACTGACCGTGGCAGGTGCAGGGTTTACAGAGGGAGGGGGCTCCCTCTGACTTAATTGGCCCATCGTGCTGCATTGACAGGGGGCCGATTGTTGCAATGGCAGATCCGATGCTTTACACAGGCATCGGAGCCTGCCAGCTACGGAAGCCCAGGAGATCCAGCCTGTAGGCTAGGTCTCCTAGGCAACTGTCAGCATCTTACTGTGTAAGATGTTGACAGTTCAATTCAGTACAACAGGGATCACACCCTGAAAAGATGAAGTCCCACAGTGGGACACAAATTAAAATTTATTTATAATAAAAAAAAATTAAAGTTTCAAGTAAAGAAAAAAAAAAAACTCACCATAAAACCATAAAATCGTGTTTAAAAAATATTAAAGTAAAAAACATACATATTAGTTATCGCCGCGTCCGTTATGACCAGCACTATAAAAATGTTCCATAATCTACCACCTCAGGTGAACGCCATAAAAAAAAAATCATCTATCCCCGCAAAAAATAAACTCCTACATAAGACAATCACCTAAAAGATAAAAAAAATATGGCTTTCAGAAAATGGAGACACTAAAACATGATTTATTTTGTCTTCAAAAATGCTTTTATATTGTAAAACTGAATTAAATCTAAAAAAGTAGACATATTAGGTATCACCAAGGCAGTAACAACCTGCTCTATAAAAATATCACATGATCTACCCCTCAGGAGAACGCTATTAAAAAATAAATAAATAAGAACTGTGCCAAAATGCAATTTGTTTGTCACATTCATCACAAAAAGTATAATTACAAGCAATCAAAAAGTCATACACACCCCAAAATGGTAACAATCAAACCGTCATCTCTTCCCACAAAAAATGAACCCCTACATAAGACAATCACCCAAAAGATAAATAAAAAATATGGCTTTCAGAAAATGAAGACACTAAAACATGATTTTTTTCCCCTTCAAAAACGCTTTTATATTGTAAAACTGAAATAAATTTTAAAAAAGTAGACATATTAGGTATTTCCACGTCCGTAATGACCTGTTCTTTAAAAATATTATATGACTTACCTCTATAAAAAAAGTGAACACTATAAAAAAAAAATGTTGTCACCTTTCATCACAAAAAGTGTAATACCAAGCGATCAAAAAGTCTTATCCAACCCAAAATAGTATCAAAAGAAAAATATGGTTTTCAGGAAATGGAGATGCTGAAACAAGATTTTTTTTACTGCTTTTATTATGTAAAACTGAAATACATGCAAAAGTTGACATATTAGGTATCACCGCGTCCGTAACAACCTGCTCTATAAAAATCTGACATGCTCTACCCCCTAAAGTGAATTCCATAAATAAAATAAAAACAAAATTAACAAAGTGTAATATTGAGTGATCAAAAAAATCATATGTACCCAAGAATGTTACCTATAAAAACATCAACTCTTTCTGCAAAAAATGAACCCCTACACAAGACAATCTAAAAAAAATATAGCTTTCAGAAAATGGTGACACAAAAAACATGATTTTTCACAAATGCTTTTATTGTATAAAACTGAAATAAAAATAAAAAAATAGACATATTAGGTATTGCTACGTCTGTAATGACCTCCGTTGAATGCTCTTAAAAAAATAATATAAAACTGTGAGAAAATAGCCATTTTTGGTCATCTTGTCCCAAAAAAGTGTTATAATGAATGATCAAATGTACCCAAAAATGGCATCAATAAAAATGTCAACTCTTCCTGCAAAAAAATAACCCATGCACAAGATGATTAGCAGAAAAATAAAAGAAATGTAGTTTTCAGAAAATGAAGACACAAAAACATTATTGTCACGTTTGGTAGGGATGAGTGCAGCCCTGAACTCCACCCACACCTGTATCCCTATCTACATACTTGCACAGTCCGTCCTAACCGACGATATACAACTGAGCAGCAGTCCCTAGCTTAAATACGTGCAGGGGCCTAAGGAAGAAGAAAACTACTGTAGCCAGGAGGAATGCAGAAACACAGGAAAATACTAAATCCAAGTCAACACAAGCCAAGGTCAGGAATCAAGAGATAACAACAGTAAAAGGGAAATTAAAACAAAGTCAGATACCAGCCGGGGTCAGAAGCTAAGAGGTCACGTAAATACCAGGGAAGTCGCAGAGACGAACTCCAAAACAAGCCAAAGTCAAAAGCACAGTAGTCACGATATACAATACGCTAGTTGTGGTAAGACCAATCACAGGCAACCTGTGGCCAGCAGGCTGCCTGTTAAATAGCCCAAACTGATGTGTCACATGATGTGGCCAGCGTCACATGACTCATATCACGCACCTAAATGCAGCTGAGCACCGATTCATCACTATTGCCGGCTCCCCTTTACAGTACCCCCCTTCCATGAGGGGCCACCGGACCCATAATCACTGGAGTCGGTATATCTGGGTTAGTTAGATGGAAACTTCTCACCAACCTAGTAGCATGCATTTTACTTGCTGGTAACCAAGATCTCTCCTCAGGGCCAAAACCCTTCCAGTGAACTAAATATTGCAATGAATTGTGAACCTTTCTCACATCCAAAATTTTAGAGATCTCAAATTCTAGTTGACCAGCAACCTCTACTGGCGACAGAGATTCCTGTGCAGGGAATACAGGCGACACACACTTTTTGAGTAAAGCCTTGTGGAAAACATTATGAATACGAAAGGAGTCAGGTAACCGTAACTTAAAAGACACAGCGTTAATGATTTCAATAGTTTCATAAGAACCAATAAACCACGTTGCAAATTTACTCGAAGGTACTTTCAGAGACAAATTCTTAGTAGATAACCACACTTTATCTTCTAACCCAAACTCTACTCAAGAGCTTCTTTTGTCCGCATTACCCTTTTGAACCTCATGGGCTTTTTTTTTTTTAGGTTCGACTGAACCTGGGCCCAGACTGTGCACAGTTCTTTGACCACTAAATCAGCTGGAATCTGAGAGGAAGATGCCGAAAATGAACTAAATCGCAGATAAAAAACAGAAATACAAAAGAACGGAGACATAACGAGACGAGTTCACCCGATTATTAATGGTGAATTCAGCCAAGAAAAGATGCTGGTTGTCGGAGACATAACACCTCAAATACTGTTCTAAAGATTGGTTTTTTCAAATGTTCAGTTTGACCGTTTAACTGTTTTTCAAACAAAACATTGGATCTAATTTTGCAACAATGATATGATATAGCTCCCACCACATATTCTGTGTTTTTATGTATTGATATGGTTTTCTCTGTATAAGATTTTTTAAATAGAGGAGTGTTTTTGTACCTGATTGCCGTCATGTTCTCTAGTCACATGACGCCCTAATCATAGGTGCAGCTGTGTGGCTGGCTTATATGCTGGAATCATAGGTATCCTCAGTATGTCATGAGTAACGGCAGACATCACAGCCAAAACCGGTAGACAAGGATTTTGTTTAACTGGATGCTTGATTTTTAACCGCTGATATAAAGTACTGTTGCATCGTCTGCGTATTGAGCTGAAAATCTTAGCAGTGGGCAATTTTGACAGAGGAATGAAATGCACCATTTTGCTAAACCTGTTAACGATTACCCACACAACCAACTTACCCTCTGAAACCGGTAGACCAGTGATAAAGTCCATGGAAATAGGGAACCAAGGTCTACTAGAGATGGGCAATGGTCGTAATTCCCCCACCGGACTGGACCTAGGAGTCTTGGACCTGGAACAAACCTCACATTAGTATACATATGAGTGGACATCTCTAGACAGGGTGGGCCACCAGTAGTATCTGGAGATTAGCTCCTTGGTGGCATAAATACCCGGATGTCCACTAAAAACAGAACTATGTCACTCACCCAACAGTCGGAAATGCAAATGACCAGGGACAAACAATTTATTTTTAGGGGATTGTACCAGAGCCAAAAGTTGTCCCATAGTAATTTTGGTAGTCAAATCGGAGGAGACCGAGGACACAATGACACCTGCTGGCAAAATTGGTTCTGGTGGAGTATCATGAGACTGATATGGCATCTGCTTTGACATTTTTACTTCCTGGCCTGAAAGTAATACAAAAGTTAAAGTGTGTGAAGAACAATGCCCACCTAGCCTGTCTGGGATTCAAATGTTTAGCAGATTCCAAAAACATCAAATTCTTATGATCAGTTAAGTACAGTAACCTGTTGTTGAGCCCCCTCCAGAAAATGACCCCATTCCTCAAAGACCCATTTAATAACAAATAATTCATAATTACCAATATCGTAATTTCTCTCAGTAGAGGAGAATTTACGAGAGAAGAAAGGGCAAGGTCTCAGTTTAGTGAAAGTTGATGACCCCTTGGAGAGTACAGCTCCAACTCCATCCTCGGAACATCAACCTCAACCACAAAAGGCCTTGCTTGGTCTGGTTGGACTAACACTAGAGCATCAATAAAACACCTCTTGAGTATTTCAAAAGCCTCTATGGCCTCTGGCAACCAATTTGCTAGATCATCCCCCTTCTTGGTTAGGTCGGTGAGAAGCTTAGCAATAACATAATTTATTTTTTATAAATTTCGATAATAATTATAAAACCCCAGAAAACATACAAGAGAGGAGGGCCTCACCCATTCCAGAATAGCCTGCACTTTCCCCGGATCCATCTTAAAAGATTGGGTGGTGAGAATATAAAGTTTCCTGTACTCCAACCTGTCTAGTGTGGCTAATGTGAGAGGCCCAGTCAGGTGAATAAATCCAAATATCATCTAAATAAACAATGACAAATTTTCCAATAATTTGTCTAAAAATATTGTTGACAAAATTTGGGAAAACTGCCGGAGCATTACTTAGACCAAACCACCAAATATTCTCAGGGGTATTAAAGGCTGTTTTCCACTCATACCACTCCTTTATTCAAATAAGATTATAGGCCCCCGAGATCGAGTTTAGTAAACCAGTGAGCGCCAAGAATTTGGTTAAACAGGTCTGGAATCAAGGGCAAAGAGTACTGATTCTTAATGGTAATTTTATTTTATTCTCTATAATCAATAGATGGCCTCAATACACCATTCTTTTTTGCAACAAAGAAAACCCCTGCCCCCATAGGAGACACTGAGGGTCTAATATGCCCTTTTAGTAAGCTTTCCTTCAAGTAATCCCTCATAGACTGCCGTTCCGGACCAGACAAATTATAAATGAGACCCCTAGGGTCGATGACACAGACATAAGGTCTATGAGGGGGAAGGAAATCAGCCTCGTACATAGAAAAAACATAAGCAAAGTCGCTGATGTATGTGGGAGTTTGAATCTGCAGAGACTCCAGCCTGAATAACAGGTAGACAACCAAAATCACATTTCACCCCCCATTTCTCTTCCATGGACCAGTTGATGACTGGATTATGAACCTGGAGCCAAGGTAGACCAAGAACTACCTCCACAGGTAAAGAGAAGTACACTCTATATAACAGACCCCCACAGTCAAGGTTAATTCCGGAGTACAATATTTTACTGTCCCATCCACCTAAGGTGTGGAATCAATAGCAATAATATGAATAGGGTTAGCAAGGGACATCATGGGCACACCAAAGGAAAGAGCAAAGTTATGGTCAATAAAATTTGAGGCAGATCCAGAATCAACAAATGCCTTCCCAGAACCCTTACTGGAGCCAAAAGAAATAACCACCAGTAACAACACTTTCTCTTCAACCACCTTTGGAAATACCTTATCCTTCTCGGGGCATCAGGATGTGAAGATCTCCTGGAAGGAGAAACTTTAGGACATTGCCGCAACTAATGATCCGATTCTCCACAATAAAGGCAGGCACCCTTTTGACGTCTCAGATCCCTCCTGGTCATTCAGAGCTGCATGGGTTCCTCTGGATTCTCCAGTCTTGAGGGTGAAGGGTCAGGTGTGACCACCACCAGTGGAGACGTCAGTTGCTCTCTTTGTCTTTCCCTAAATCGTCGGTCCAGTCTAACAGCTAGAGTCATAGTCTATTCTAAAGTGTCATGGAGGGGGTAACTGACCAACATATCTTTCAAGTCTTATGAGAGCCCTAACAGGAACTGACATCTAAGCGATGGATCATTCCAAACAGAGGAAACGAACCATTTCTGTAATTTGGTGCAATATTCCTCCACGGGTCTTGCTCCATGACTAAGAGACCTTAATTGACTCTCAGCTACGGCTGACTTATCAGGTTCATTGTAAAGCACATTTAAGGCCTGAAAAAATGCCTCAACATCAGCTAGACAAAAGTAATCCATGGGGAGAGAGTAAGCCCATTCTTGTGGGTCTCTTTGCAACAGAGATAATAATATCTACTCTCTGCTGTTTGGAACCCGAAGAGTGTGGGAGCAAATGAAAATACAGATTACAGCTCTCTTTAAAATTCAAAAAATGCTTCCTGTCCCCTGAAAAAACAATCAGGCAGTTTGACATGAGGTTTAAGATTCAGAGCGGAGGAGGCCGCTACAGGTGCTGCTATAGCCTCTCTGCCAAATCCTGCACCATTTGGTTGAGACTATGTACCTGATCCGTAAGGTAATGGTCCATGGTTTTAGGTAGGAATCAAGCGGTAACAACAGTAAAATGGAAATGACAATAATGAAGTCAGATACCAGCCAGGGTCAGAAGCCAAGAGGTTGCATAATTACCAGGGAAGTGGCAGAGACGAAGTCCAAAACAAGCCAAAGTCAAAAGCACAGTAGTCACGATATACAATACGCTAGTTGTGGTAAGATCAATCACAGGCAACCTGTGGCCAGCAGGCTGCTTGTTAAATAGCCCCAAATGATGAGTCACGTGACTCGCATCACGGACCTCAATGCAGCTGAGCGAAGATTCATCACTATCAGCGCTCAGCTCCCCTGCTGCTTATTGTCTAGGGGATGGAGGACGCCGGCCACGCTGAGGAGGCATGCACGGCTGGGTCCTCCCCGCCCCACCGTCACCACAGAGACGAGGATGCCGGCTGGGTCCTCACTCCACACCGGCGGGATGCCTGCTGCGCTACAAGGAGAGCGCACGTCGCCGGCTCGCCTTTACAATTATTTTAGTTTTCAAAAATGCTTTACTATGTAAAACTAAAAGAACCAAAAAAATACACATATTTGGTACTGTCGCGTCCTTATGAACCTGCTATATAAAAACAACCATTCATTCTTGTGAAACACCTAAAGGGTTAAAGTTTGTAAAATCAGTTTTGAATAACTTGAAGGGTGTAGTTTCTAAAATGGGGTAATGTATGGGTGGTTTCTACTATTTAAGCCCCACAAAGTGACTTAAAAAAAGTGGATTTGGGAAAATTTCTTAAAAATTTCAAGCCTTCTAACGTTCTACAAAAAAAAAATTACATTTACAAAATGATGCCAACATGAAGTAGACATCTTGGAAATGTAAAGTGATAACTATTTTATGAGGTATCACAATCTGATTTAAAAGCAGAGACATTGCTGAAGCAGAGACATTGAAAAATTTCTGTAAATTTGGGATTTTTTTATGAATAAAGGTGTAAAATATTGACTCAAATTTACCACCAACATTAAGTACAATATGTCATGAGAAAACAATGTCAGAATCGCTTATATAAGTAAAAGCATTCCAAAGTTATTACCACATAAAGTGAAACATGTCAGATTTGCAAAATGTGGCTTGGTCCTTATGGTGAAAACTGGCTTGGTCTTGAACGGGTTAAAGGGGTTGTGTCACAATACATATTCTACATTTTTCAAACCAGCACCTGGATCTGAATACTTTAGTAATTGCATTTAATAAAAAAATAATTTGTATAGTCAGTGAGTTATTCAATAAAATGTATCTGTATAGCACCACCTGCTGTTTGTTCTATAGTTTATTTTTTGTGTCCGTCTCACTGAGCTGGTCGAATGTTTTCAGTTAAAATCTTCAACTGCCACCAGCTATATGTCCTGTTAGAATCTGAGACAGTTACAGGAAGAGAGCTGCAACACGCCCATCAGGATAGGTCATCAATAACAGATTGGCGGGAGGCACCGGGTGTCGGACCCCCGCCTATCTGATATTGATGAACTATCCAGTGTCATCTTAGAAAGGGTTTTCACTGCGGCAGGTGGCGTCTTCACACCCTAACTTGCAAACTTGTTGTTTACAAGTGTACAAGACATCACTTTGGTCAAAAGGAATAAGGCATGGATCAGTGAGGATTTTCACACACCTCTGTCTGAAGCCGATGAATATATCTGCTATTGCAGACAGTGGCTTTTTATTGTCAGCCCAATTATGACACTGCCCACTATAATGTTCTGTACTGTATGGCTGCTGCTACCACTGCTCTTTCTACTGCCACTAAAATTAGCCCTAACCAGCTGCAATCACTACTACTACTATTACTCCTACATAGCTGCACACACATCTACTCTCATGTCTGTTCCATGTTGCACTGTTACTACTGCCACTATTATTGCTGTTTCATGCCACTATTATCACTACACACATTAGACCTTAACTGACCGTTTCCACATTCCCACTGTACTGCTGCTGCTCCCAGAAAAAATTGAGAATTTTTCAAGCGTTGTTGAGAAAAACCCTACGTATGGCCCTAATCTTTTGCCTGGACATACCACATGGCTCAGGAGTAAAAGAGCACCAAGCGCAATTGAGGCCCGATTTAGGTGATTTACACATCATGTGCACCTATAGAGGCTCTGGAGTAAAATAATAAATGGAACCCCTAAGAAGTAACCCCATTTTTGGAAACCACCCATCAAGGTTTTAAAGGGTGGAGTGAAGATTTTGTTGGCACAAGTGTTTTGCAAAAATGAATGTGAAGTGGACAGTGCAAAGTGAAAACTACAGGTTTTCTAAAGATATGGCACTTCAGTATGTTGTGCCAAGCTGGTGCCATCTGAGTCTCACACCACACTACTTGAATAGATAGGTGAATTCTACAGGTTAACATAATTACATAAATGTGTATGCATGCTGCTGTATGGGCACACAAGAGGGCTCAGAAGGGAAAGAGATCAATTTAGAACACTGATTTTGCTGAAATGTTTTTTTGGAGCCACATTATTTTTGCAGAGCCTCTGAGGTAACTGCACAGTGGAAACCCTCTAAAAGTGACTCCATTTTGGAAACTACACCCCTTAAGTTATTTATCAAGTGGTTAAATGAGAATGTTGACACCACAAGTGATTTACAGGAATTGGTTAACAGGGGATGGTGCAAAATTGCATTTCAGTGCCCTATATATTGTGCCCAGCTGCTGCCATCTAAGACACACCACACTCTCTAAATTGGTTGGCAGGTTCCACTGGGTATTTAAATATCATAAATGTGGATGAGACCCATAAGTTTTTACTATCAATGGAGCGGTGTGCCAACATTTTTATTGCTACCATTTAGGGGTACATGCAACTTTTTAATTTGCTTATTGATATCAAACAAGTGAACCCCTGTTCAGTACCCCCCTAAGTTTTGTGTGACCATCACCAACTAGTAGTTGTGATAAAACTACATTTCCACCAATTACAGTATATCAGCTATTCACCCAGCATACCAGATAGTGTAGCTGCAGCTATACGTTGATCACCAAGCTGGCCTCATTGTTACAAGGATTTTTCTTGACCGGATTCTTTAATATTAGTTGTTACTTATTAAATACAAGGATAAATTAATTTAAATAAAAACACTATACTGATGTTTCCATATGCCAGGGCAGTATGACATGTTAGGGTACTTTCACACTAGCGTTTTTCTTTTCCGGCACTGAGTTCCGTCACAGGGGCTCAATACTGGAAAATAATTGATCAGTTTTATCCCCATGCATTCTGAATAGAGAGAAATACCGCTGCGGTATTATCTCCGTCAATAATTCCGGATCAGTTGCCGGAATGCTGGATCCAGCATTAATTTACATTGAAATGTGTTATCGCCAGATCCGGCATTAAAAATACCGCAATGCTGGATCCGTCCTTTATGCGCAGACTGGTAATGTGAAAAGAAAATAGAAACAGATCAGTTTGTCTGTATGACAAATAGAGAGACAGATCCATTCTTGCAATGCATTTGTGAGACGGATCCGCATCCGGATCCGTCTACAAATGCTGTCCATTTGCATGCAGATTGCCTGATCCGGGAGACAGTTCCTGTGACGGAACTGCTTGCCGGATCACTCTGCTGCAAGTGTGAAAATAGCCTTAGACGTAAAAGAACCAGCTCTTCTGTGTAAGAATATATTTTGCTTCTTCTTGCAAAGCCATCATTAACATCCTATAAAAATCAACAAGCAACGCTGTTATGATTTTATGATTGACATTCTTTATAGGCATTTTAGCCATAAAAAAGTGTTTGTATAGCAAATTTAAGTTTTGCTCCAGAAATCTGCAATCTATTTGAATGAATTCAAGTAGGATTGTGTTAGATCAGCATGTATTCCATCTGAGGCAAACAATGTAAGATGAATTTCAATTAGATGCTTCTATGATAATCCATGTCTACCTGTAGTTTTCATCAAAATTGCTGGGGAGAACAACATTCTTTCTATGATAGGGATTTGCCTACCGGCATTAACGTGTCCATTATCTGAGGGGAAGAAGCCAAAAATAATTAGTCCTGCATGGCGGCTTCTGATATATATTTCTTTTAATTGTGCTAAGTAATCTATAGTAAGATTTAGAGCTTATCCTTCCTGTAAGTGGACATCATGAGTAATTCATAACCCTAAAGAACTATGTTTGAACTGGCTTAGCAAGTATAAACTTACACAGAATTATTAGGTAAATATTTGCCCATAAATCTTTTTATGGCAATTAATTATTTGATGCAATATTTTTATATGTAAAATATTCCTATATTTTATAATATTCCAATAATTATTTTGCTATTTTCTTATCTGTGGTAAAAATAGACAGATATATTATTCTATGCAGAAGCAGAGGGGCTCTATAAGCAAGGATCCCATGTGACAATATGAAAAGAAAAAGCCACCAAGAGGCCCTTGGCTCAAGGATGGAGATATTTTGATCTTGTTAGGAATATGGATTATCATTTATTGGCAGCCCTGATTGTCAATTGATTCACCTTTTGGCATATACACAGTCAGTGTACATGCAAAATAAGTTCTCACCCCCCAGCCATCTGATGTCAGCTGGCAAGGGAGTAAGCCCCAGGGGTCCAGGCTTCAAGGAGGCCCCAGGTGGATAAAGTCACACCTCAACCAGCCACGTTGGAGGCAAGCTAATCCTGCAGGAAACCCCCCCAGCAGGAGGTCTCAGCCCTTGCCCAGGATCAATGATACCTCCCAGATATGTTCGCACCTACATTTCATAAGGAATTATGAATCGTCCGTCCATCCTAGGCATCATTCGGTTATCTTTTTGCGATCCTGGGGCAAAGTCGAACATCCACGTGGGTGGCTTGATGCTACGATGCCCGGGAGGGGAGATATGCATCTCTTCCTACAGAAACTAAATAACGGTACCATGCTTAGACTCTAGTTGTAGCCAAAACCCAGGCGGATAAATTGGGCCCGGAACCATCTTCCTTTGACATTCTGGTATGAGCCCTAATGGGTTTTATGGGTCATTTGCTGCCAGCACAAGAGAAGGAGGGGTGAAGCCTTCCCAGAGGCGGGGAGGGGAGAGGCCAGCTACAGGTCATAAGCCCACGCAAGCCAGTGGGAGGTGTCTTTTTCTGAAAGGGGGTCACATTGTGAAAATGTGTTTGGAGAGACCTGGAAACCGCTGACATCACCGCCCCACGTGACTGCAGCCAAGGACTATTCCACGATTATAACCCAAAGGAACTTTAATCTTACACGGTAATTAACTCTTGCTCTGCTTAACACCGTTGTACCTATATCACCTGTATTTGTAACCTCAGACCATTGTACATATTCTCTGTGCATATTTTGTTATATCTAGTGTGCCCTTAAGGCAATTAAATATATATTTTATCTTGCGCTATCTTGTATCTCAATCCCAAATACCCGCGTCCGTGTTTCGGCCTAGTTATAAGCTACCACGGGTTGGTTTCTCACCCTATATAATCCCGTTAGCGGACCGGGCTTATATCAAAAGAGAAGCTGGTGGCAGTATACCCGGGCTGAGAAGGCGCTGTTTCACGGCGGCCGTGAAAAGGCTCTCAGCTCGTTGCCTCTCTGTGCCTGCATGGACAGGAGCTGTTCGGGTTAACTTCCCGGAAATGTTCGGGTTCGGGATCCGAACCCGATCCGAACTTCGTCCCGAACCCGAACCCCATTGAAGTCAAAGGTGAACCAAACTTTTCGGCACTAAAAAGACTGTAAAACAGCCCAGGAAAGGGCTAGAGGGCTGCAAAAGGCAGCAACATGTAGGTAAATCCCCTGCAAACAAATGTGGATAGGGAAATGAATAAAAATAAAAATAAAATAAATAAAAATTAACCAATATCAATTGGAGAGAGGTCCCATAGCAGAGAATCTGACTTCACGTCACCCACCACTGGAACAGTCCATTCTCAGATATTTAGGCTCCGGCACCCAGGCAGAGGAGAGAGGTCCCGTAACAGAGAATCTGGCTTCATGTCAGCAGAGAATCAGTCTGCATGTCATAGCAGAGAATCAGGCTTCACGTCAGCCACCACTGCAACAGTCCATTGTCATATATTTAGGCCCAGCACCCAGGCAGAGGAGAGAGGTCCCGTAACAGAGAATCTGTCTTCATGTCAGCAGAGAATCAGTCTGCATGTCATAGCAGAGAATCAGGCTTCACGTCAGCCACCACTGCAACAGTCCATTGGCATATATTTAGGCCCAGCACCCAGGCAGAGGAGAGAGGTCCCGTAACAGAGAATCTGGCTTCATGTCAGCAGAGAATCAGTCTGCATGTCATAGCAGAGAATCAGGCTTCACGTCAGCCACCACTGCAACAGTCCATTGTCATATATTTAGGCCCAGCACACAGGCAGAGGAGAGAGGTCCCGTAACAGAGAATCTGTCTTCATGTCAGCAGAGAATCAGTCTGCATGTCATAGCAGAGAATCAGGCTTCACGTCAATCAACACTGGAACAGTCCATTGGCATATATTTAGGCCCAGCACCCAGGCAGAGGAGAGAGGTCCCGTAACAGAGAATCTGGCTTCATGTCAGCAGAGAATCAGTCTGCATGTCATAGCAGAGAATCAGGCTTCACGTCACCCAACTTTGGAACAGTCCATTGGCATATATTTAGGCCCAGGCACCCAGGCAGAGGAGAGAGGTCCCGTAACAGAGAATCTGGCATCATGTCAGCAGAGAATCAGTCTGCATGTCATAGCAGAGAATCAGGCTTCACGTCACCCAACATTGGAACAATCCATTGGCATATATTTAGGCCCAGGCACCCAGGCAGAGGAGAGAGGTCCCGTAACAGAGAATCTGTCTTCATGTCAGCAGAGAATCAGTCTGCATGTTATAGCAGAGAATCAGGCTTCACGTCAGCCACCAGTGCAACAGTCCATTGTCATATATTTAGGTCCAGCACCCAGGCAGAGGAGAGAGGTCCCGTAACAGAGAATCTGGCTTCATGTCAGCTGTTAATCAGTCTGCATGTCATAGCAGAGAATCAGGCTTCACGTCACCCAACATTGGAACAGTCCATTGGCATATATTTAGGCCCCGGCACCCAGACAGAGGAGAGGTTCATTCAACTTTGGGTAGCCTCGCAATATAATGGTAAAATGAAAATAAAAATAGGATTGAATGAGGAAGTGCCCTGGAGTACAATAATATATGTTTAAGGGGAGGTAGTTAATGTCTAATCTGCACAAGGGATGGACAGGTCCTGTGGGATCCATGCCTGGTTCATTTTTATGAATGTCAGCTTGTCCACATTGGCTGTAGACAGGCGGCTGCGTTTGTCTGTAATGACGCCCCCTGCCGTGCTGAATACACGTTCAGACAAAACGCTGGCCGCCGGGCAGGCCAGCACCTCCAAGGCATAAAAGGCTAGCTCTGGCCACGTGGACAATTTAGAGACCCAGAAGTTGAATGGGGCCGAACCATCAGTCAGTACGTGGAGGGGTGTGCACACGTACTGTTCCACCATGTTAGTGAAATGTGTCCTCCTGCTAACACGTTGCGTATCAGGTGGTGGTGCAGTTAGCTGTGGCGTGTTGACAAAACTTTTCCACATCTCTGCCATGCTAACCCTGCCCTCAGAGGAGCTGGCCGTGACACAGCTGCCTTGGCGACCTCTTGCTCCTCCTCTGCCTTGGCCTTGGGCTTCTACTTGTTCCCCTGTGACATTTGGGAATGCTCTCAGTAGCGCGTCTACCAATGTGCGCTTGTACTCGCGCATCTTCCTATCACGCTCCAGTGCAGGAAGTAAGGTGGGCACATTGTCTTTGTACCGTGGATCCAGCAGGGTGGCAACCCAGTAGTCCGCACACGTTAAAATGTGGGCAACTCTGCTGTCGTTGTGCAGGCACTGCAGCATGTAGTCGCTCATGTGTGCCAGGCTGCCCAGGGGTAAGGACAAGCTGTCCTCTGTGGGAGGCGTATCGTCATCGTCCTGCCTTTCCCCCCAGCCACGCACCAGTGATGGGCCCGAGCTGCATTGGGTGCCACCCCGCTGTGACCATGCTTCATCCTCATCCTCCTCCACCTCCTCCTCATCCTCGTCCTCCTCATCCTCCAGTAGTGGGCCCTGGCTGGCCACATTTGTACCTGGCCTCTGCTGTTGCAAAAAACCTCCCTCTGAGTCACTCCGAAGAGACTGGCCTGAAAGTGCTAAAAATGACCCCTCTTCCTCCTCCTCCTGGGCCACCTCCTCTTCCATCATCACCCTAAGTGTTTTCTCAAGGAGACATAGAAGTGGTATTGTAACGCTGATAACGGCGTCATCGCCACTGGCCATGTTGGTGGAGTACTCGAAACAGCGCAACAGGGCACACAGGTCTCGCATGGAGGCCCAGTCATTGGTGGTGAAGTGGTGCTGTTCCATAGTGCGACTGACCCGTGCGTGCTGCAGCTGAAACTCCACTATGGCCTGCTGCTGCTCGCACAGTCTATCCAGCATGTGCAAGGTGGAGTTCCACCTGGTGGGCACGTCGCATATGAGGCAGCGAGCGGGAAGGCCGAAGTTACGCTGTAGCGCAGACAGGCGAGCAGCAGCAGGATGTGAACGCCGGAAGCGCGAACAGACGGCCCGCACTTTATGCAGCAGCTCTGACATGTCGGGATAGTTGTGAATGAACTTCTGCACCACCAAATTCAGCACATGCGCCAAGCAAGGGATGTGCGTCAAACCGGCTAGTCCCAGAGCTGCAGCGAGATTTCGCCCATTATCGCACACCACCAGGCCGGGCTTGAGGCTCACCGGCAGCAACCACTCGTCGGTCTGTTGTTCTATACCCCGCCACAACTCCTGTGCGCTGTGGGGCCTGCCCCCCAAACATATGAGTTTCAGAATGGCCTGCTGACGTTTACCCCGGGCTGTGCTGAAGTTGGTGGTGAAGGTGTGTGGCTGACTGGATGAGCAGGTGGAAGAAGAGGAGGAGGAACCCGAGTAGGAGGAGGTGGCAACAGGAGGCAAAGAATGTTGCCCTGCGATCCTTGGCGGCGGAAGGACGTGCGCCAACAGCTCTCCGCCTGGGGCCCAGCTGCCACTACATTTACCCAGTGTGCAGTTAGGGAGATATAGCGTCCCTGGCCGTGCTTACTGGTCCACGTATCTGTGGTTAGGTGGACCTTGCCACAGATGGCGTTGCGCAGTGCACACTTGATTTTATCAGATACTTGGTTGTGCAGGGAAGGCACGGCTCTCTTGGAGAAGTAGTGCCGGCTGGGAACAACATACTGTGGGACAGCAAGCGACATGAGCTGTTTGAAGCTGTCTGTGTCCACCAGCCTAAATGACAGCATTTCATAGGCCAGTAGTTTAGAAATGCTGGCATTCAGGGTCAGGGATCGAGGGTGGCTAGGTAGGAATTTACGCTTTCTCTCAAATGTTTGTGAGATGGAGAGCTGAACGCTGCCGTGTGACATGGTTGAGATGCTTGGTGACGGAGGTGGTGGTGGTGTTGGTGGTACACCCCTGTTTGCTGGGCGGCAGGTGCCAACATTCCTCCAGAGGCGGAGGAAGAGGCAGAGGCGGCAGCAGCAGAAGAGGCCGAGGCAGCAGCAGCAGAAGAGGCCGAGGCGGCAGCAGCAGAAGAGGCCGAGGCGGCAGCAGCAGAAGAGATAGCAGGGGGAGCCTGAGTGACTTCCTTGGTTTTAAGGTGTTTACTCCACTGCAGTTCATGATTTGCATGCAGGTGCCTGGTCATGCAGGTTGTGCTAAGGTTCAGAACGTTAATGCCTCGTTTCTGGCTCTGATGGCATAGCGTGCAAACCACTCGGGTCTTGTCGTCAGCACATTGTTTGAAGAAGTGCCATGCCAGGGAACTCCTTGAAGCTGCCTTTGGGGTGCTCGGTCCCAGATGGCGGCGGTCAGTAGCAGGCGGAGTCTCTTGGCAGCGGGTGTTCTGCTTTTGCCCACTGCTCCCTCTTTTGCTACGCTGTTGGCTCGGTCTCACCACTGCCTCTTCCTCCGAACTGTGAAAGTCAGTGGCACGACCTTCATTCCATGTGGGGTCTAGGACCACATCGTCCCCTGCATCGTCTTCCACCCAGTCTTGATCCCTGACCTCCTGTTCAGTCTGCACACTGCATAAAGACGCAGCAGTTGGCATCTGTGTTTCGTCATCATCAGAGACATGCTGAGGTGGTATTCCCATGTCCTCATCATCAGGAAACATAAGTGGTTGTGCGTCAGTGCATTCTATGTCTTCCACCGCTGGGGAAGGGCTAGGTGGATGCCCTTGGGAAACCCTGCCAGCGGAGTCTTCAAACAGCATAAGAGACTGCTGCATAACTTGAGGCTCAGACAGTTTCCCTGGTATGCATGGGGGCGATGTGACAGACTGATGGGCTTGGTTTTCAGGCGCCATCTGTGCACTTTCTGCAGAAGACTGGGTGGGAGATAATGTGAACGTGCTGGATCCACTGTCGGCCACCCAATTGACTAATGCCTGTACCTGCTCAGGCCTTACCATCCTTAGAACGGCATTGGGCCCCACCAAATATCGCTGTAAATTATGGCGGCTACTGGGACCTGAGGTAGTTGGTACACTAGAACGTGTGGCTGTGGCAGAAC
Source organism: Bufo gargarizans (assembly GCF_014858855.1). Classification (NCBI taxonomy): domain Eukaryota; kingdom Metazoa; phylum Chordata; class Amphibia; order Anura; family Bufonidae; genus Bufo; species Bufo gargarizans. The sequence goes on along the minus strand of NC_058081.1, from coordinate 408,603,757 downwards.
GGCCACGTCCTCTCCCAGCACCAGAGGGTCCACTAACACCACCATGTCCGTGTCCGCGTCCTTTACTAGATGTTTTCCTCATTGTTATCGTTCACCACAACAACAAATATATTATTTGGCCACTGTATTGAATTAAAATTCAGGCCTTTTTTTTTACAGACACCTAACACTATCTGGCTATCTATTTAGGTACCGTATTACACTAATACAGGCACAGCAGTAACCACAGATTTAGCTGAATATAAATTTGAGGCCTAGTATTTAGGCGCTGGGTGACAGGTATAGGTTTACTGACAGAATTAGACTTGGAAATGCACAGTAGCGTGTGTGTGAAGTTATTCAGAATGACCCTATGTGCACCTTGAATCTGATATACCCTTTTAGGGATAAATTTAAAGTAGGCCTGATACAGCAGAAACCACTAAATTAGGAAATTGCTAAATTGGGAATTGTATTTCAACTCAGAACAAAAAATGTGCTTTGACGGACACTAAATAACTTGACCAGCCACACCAATAACGACAGATTCAGCTGACTATAAATTTGAGGCCTATTATTTAGGCGCTGGGTGACAGGTATAGGTTTACTGACAGAATTAGACTTGGAAATGCACAGTAGCGTGTGTGTGAAGGTTTTCAGAATTACCCTATGTGCACCTTGAATCTGATATACCCTTTTAGGGATAGATTTAAAATAGCTCTGATACAGCAGAAACCACTAAATTAGGAAATTGCTAAATTGGGAATTGTATTTCAACCCAGAACAAAAACTGTGCTTTGACGGACACTAAATAACTTGACCAGCCACAACAGTACAGCAGTAACGACAGATTTAGCTGGATATAAATTTGAGGCCTAGTATTTAGGCGCTGGGTGACAGGTATAGGTTTACTGACAGAATTAGACTTGGAAATGCACAGTAGCGTGTGTGTGAAGTTATTCAGAATGACCCTATGTGCACCTTGAATCTGATATACCCTTTTAGGGATAAATTTAAAGTAGACCTGATACAGCAGAAACCACTAAATTAGGAAATTGCTAAATTGGGAATTGTATTTCAACCCAGAACAAAAAATGTGCTTTGACGGACACTAAATAACTTGACCAGCCACACCAGTAACGACAGATTTAGCTAAATATAAATTTGAGGTCTAGTATTTAGGCGCTGGGTGAAAGGTATACGTTTACTGACAGAATTAGACTGGAATATGGCCAAGAAATAACCACACTATTGATGGTTAAATGCACTTGGTGTGACAGCTTGACCAACCACACTACTGAGGGTTAAATGCACTTGGTGACGGGCGCAGCTTGCCCCTGATGTAGTATATGGCCAAAAAATAAACAGACTATTGCTGGTTAAATGCACTTGGTGTGACAGCTTCACCCTGATGTAGGATTTAGCCAAAAAACAACCACACCATTGAGAGTTAAATGCACTTGGTGACAGCTTGCCCCTGATGTAGTATATGGCCAAAAAATAAACAGACTATTGCTGGTTAAATGCACTTGGTGTGACAGCTTCACCCTGATGTAGGATTTAGCCAAAAAACAACCACACCATTGAGAGTTAAATGCACTTGGTGACAGCTTGCCCCTGATGTAGTATATGGCCAAAAAATAAACAGACTATTGCTGGTTAAATGCACTTGGTGTGACAGCTTCACCCTGATGTAGGATTTAGCCAAAAAACAACCACACCATTGGTGACAGGCTCAGCTTGCCCCTGATGTAGTATATGGCCAAAAAATAACCAGACTATTGCTGGTTAAATGCACTTGGTGTGACAGCTTCACCCTGATGTAGGATTTAGCCAAAAAACAACCACACCATTGAGAGTTAAATGCACTTGGTGGCAGCTTGTGCTGGCACACCACAAGACACAAAATGGCCGCCGATCACCCCAGAAAAAAGTGACTGAAAAACGCTCTGGGCAGCCTAAAAACAGTGAGCAATTCAATAGCAGCAGTTCAATCATCCACAGCTGCAGATCGATCTCTGAATGAAGTCCTTTGGAGGAGTTAATCAGCCTAATCTCGCCCTAACGTCGCGGCTGCAACCTCTCCCTATGCTGATCAGAGCAGAGTGACGTGCGGCGCTACGTGACTCCAGCTTAAATAGAGGCTGGGTCACATGGTGCTCTGGCCAATCACAGCCATGCCAATAGTAGGCATGGCTGTGACGGCCTCTTGGGGCAAGTAGTATGACGCTTGTTGATTGGCTGCTTTGCAGCCTTTCAAAAAGCGCCAAGAAAGCGACGAACACTGAACCCGGACTTTTGCGAAAATGTCCGGGTTCGGGTCCGTGTCACGGACACCCCAAAATTCGGTATGAACCCGAACTATACAGTTCGGGTCCGCTCATCCCTACTAGAAACTCATAGTAAGGAACAGAAAGAGCACTATAATGAGCCCCACACCTCAGCACCTTGGTATATCTTGTATGGCCCTGTCATATATCTTCTATACGAAAGAATCTTCATATAGAAGAGAGGATAAAAAAATATATAAAAATGATATTATCCTTCAGGCGGACATAAAAAACGCCTCTAAGTTCTTTTATCAAGTATCTTAATTTGAATTGTGCAAGCAGTGAAACAAAGGGTCAGTTGTATGTCCAAAAATATATAATCGTTTATTATAAAAACCAAGAATATAAAACAATACAACTGCAAAACAAATGATGAAGTTACAAAGTAACACCCAAAATGTACCACACGGTGGTGTGAACACACCCCTATCTGATCAGCACAGTATAACTTGGTGATTTATGACAACCAGTGTCATACTTGTAACAAACGGACTCATATACCAGGATAAACTTAGGATCTTCTGTTATCAAACAGGCTATAACAATAAAACACGGATTTACAGGAAAATAACTGTTATCCCTTGACTCTGTTTTCCTGTGATCAATCAAAAATATATGATATTAATATGATAAAATATTCAGCTCGGCAATCAGACTAAGGAAAATAACTTTCCAAGGGTTTAGTCCTCTTTTCAAATAATGTCAGTTCTTCCATTAACAATATGCATCTTTGCTAAGAGAATAATCAGCATTATGGAGGCACCTAAGACTATATATTCCCACAGTATGGGAACTCTTGGCTATATACCGAGAGAAATATCTTATTAATATCATGAATAGTAAACAAAATATACGTTACCGGGTCAAAGGTAGACAGAGTTCAGATGGGACCAGTTCTGAAGAACTTTCCTAGTAATCCAAAAATAATAATTGTTAATTTCTAACGATAATTTGTTTTCCCTTAGTCCTAACAGCAGCACAGATGGGGTTAACTGCCCCCCGTGGACTGGTAGGACTGGCGGAATTTTTAATGAGCCCAAAAGACTAAACCAATAAAAGAACTCCAGCTCCCTTAAAGGGAGGGGTTCATCCCCCAACCCACCGTGTATATCACAAGAAAAAAATACTTTAGGGCGGGAAATTTGTGTGCTGCTGTTAGGACTAAGGGAAAACAAATTATCGTTAGAAATTAACGATTCCCTTACGTCCTACCAGCAGCACAGATGGGGAGATAGCAAGAAGAATCCCCTAGGGAGGGTCCTCATGCTCGGCAGAAGTAAGGACTGTCTGCCCAAAGGCCGAGAACTCTGATATCCTAGCATCGATCCTATAATGGGAGATGAAGGTAGATTCAGAGCTCCAGGAAGCTGCTTTACAGATCAACTCTAGGGGGAGAAGATTTCTCTCCGCAACAGAGGTAGCTATGGCCCTTGTAGAATGGGCCCTCACAAACTCCGGAGGATCTAAGGCTTGGGAAATAAAAGTTTCCCTAATGGCTTCCTTAACCCAGCGACTAATAGTCGTTTTAGACGCCTTACGGCCTTTTGACTTACCGGCAAACAGGATAAAGAGATTTTCATCCATCCTGAATTCTTTGGATCTATCCACATAGATCTGAAGGCATGTAGATATATCCAGTGGATGTCGGACTGGAACATCAGAGGAGGAGGCAGAGAGTAATACAGGTAGAGAGACTACCTGATTAATATTTTGAAAGGTAGAAACCTTAGGTCTAAAATAAGGTAGAAATTTTAGAAGGACCGTATCTTGTAGGAACATGGTATATGGGTATGACGCGGAGAAAGCTTGTAGCTCAGAAACTCTTTTGGCCGAGGTTATGGCCAGAAGAAAGGCCATCTTAAGTGTTAAGAATTTAAAACTTTCCTCCTCCAAGGGTTCAAAGGGGGGGGATGCTAGCCCCCTAAGAACAACTGACAAATCCCATTGAGGAACGGGTTTCAGTATTGTAGGCTTCAATCTTTCCGCTCCTTTAAGGAAGCGCTTGATGAGCGGGTCCCGAGAATATGGTCTGTTAAGACAGGCCGAGATGGCAAACACTTGGACCTTCAGGGTAGAAGGGGAGAGACCTCTGTCTATCCCATCCTGAAGGAACTGTAAGATCGCTGCGAGGGGCGGATCTGCAAACGCCACCTGGTTGGAGCTACACCAAGAGGTGAAGATCCTCATAATCCGGGAGTAGGCCTTTCTGGTAGACTCTGCTCTGGAATGCGATAATGTTCTCAGGACCGACTCAGAGAGCCCTTCCACTCTGGGAAGGGACTGGTCAACCTCCAGGCTGTCAGGTTGAATCTGTGCAGATCTGGGCAGAGATGAGTGTCCCACGACACCAGGGTCTGCTCCGGGGGGAGTCTACAATATTGTCCCCGACTCATCTGAATGAGCTGGGTAAACCAGGATCTCCTGGGCCAAAATGGTATGATGGCTATTACCGAGGCCTGATCCTGACGGATTTTCATCAATACCCTAGGGATCATGGAAAAAGGAGGGAAGATGTACGCCAGCCTGAACCTCCACGGTATTGTCAGAGCATCTATCGCCAGAGGGTTGTCCTCCCTGTATAGGGAACAGAACCTCTGTACCTTGGCATTGAACTTGGTTGCCATGAGATGTACCTCTGGCGTCCCCCATCTGAGGACTAATTGTTTGAAGATCTCCGGATGTAGTGACCATTCCATGGTCGGTAGGCCGCAATTTAGGCGGTCCGCGATGACATTGAGGGAGCCTCTGATGTGAGTGGCGGATAGATGGGATAAGTTCAGCTCTGCCCACTGTAGAATTACCCCGATCTCGGAAAGAAGGGGTAAGGATCTCGTGCCTCCCTGCTTGTTTATATAAAGCACGGCAGTCATGTTGTCTGACTGGACTTTCACTGCTTTGCCCCGAATCCGAGGGGCGAAGTGAAGGAGGGCTAGCCGGATAGTGCGCATCTCGCGGAGGTTTGAAGAAAGATGCCGCTCCTGAGGAGACCAGGATCCCCGAACTGGGGACCCGTCTAGATGAGCGCCCCAGCCTACAAGGGACACGTCCGTGGTCAATATGAGCCAAGCTGGTTGGGTCATAGACTTCCCTTCTGGTAGATGGAACCACCATCTGAGGGAATTTCGGGTTTGGTTGGATAGGGAGCACAGGGAATCTAGCCCCTTGGGGCTGCCGTTCCATTGGTTTAAGACCTCCGATTGAAGGGGTCGGAGGTGCCATAAAGCCCAAGGGACTGCATCCGCAGCCGCTGACATGAGCCCCACCATCTTCATGAGGGTCCGTATGGAGACTCGTCGTGGTACGTAAAGGAACCTTGCTAGGTCCTGAATCCGCATTCTTATTTCTGGTGTCAACTGGAGGGACATCTCCAGAGAGTCGATTATGAATCCCAGATAATGGATAGAAGTCGAAGGGCTCACGTTTCGACTTCTGCCAGTTGACAATCCAGCCTAGGCGGAGCAGAAAAGAAATTGCGACATGAAGATGGTGGGAAAGTAGAGGGACTGAAGGGGCTAGAAGAAGCCAGTCGTCCAGGTAAGGGACAATGGTCAGACCTTGGAGTCTCAATGCTGCCACTACCGATACTACCACCTTGGTGAAGATCAGGGGGGGCAGACGAGATTCCGAAGGGAAGGGCGGCAAACTGGAAATGTTTGCACACTCCTGATATCTGGACTGCGATCCTGAGAAACTTCCGGGAGGAAGGATGGATCGGGATGTGGAGGTAGGCGTCTTTGAGGTCCAGAGTAGCCATCACATCCCCAGGGTTGAGGAGGTGGCTGACTGACCTTATGGTTTCCATGCGGAACCTGGTCCTCCTTATGAAACGATTGAGAAATCTCAAATCTATAATCATCCGAAGATCTCCCGTCTTTTTGGGTACCAGGAATACTGGAGAATAAATCCCTAGATCCTTCTCCCCTGCCGGTACCTCCTCCAGGGCTCCCTTGGAAAGGTAGTCTTGGATATAGGCTTCCAAGATCCTTTGCCTGGCCGGCAAAAAACTACGTGTAGCAATGAATCTTCCTGGGGGGGGGGGGGGGGGGACAAGGTCTATTAGATAGCCAGTGGCTACTATATTTTGGACCCAGGGATCCAGGATTTCCTGGGCCCATACGTGCCTGAAGAAGAAAAGACGGGAGGGGTACGGGAAGACGGGAGGGGTACGGGAAAGTCCAGAGGCGTAACAACAGGGATAGCAGGGTTTATCCAAGAGCCTCTGAGAGGCCCATAGTCAGGAGGGCTTTGCCTCCCTGGTGGGTTTGCGGGAGCGTCTAGAAAACTTTCTAGGTGCCCCCCCAATCTTTACGTCCAGCCTGCTGTCCTGGTCGGCCCCCGCGGGCTTGTCTACCCCTGCCTCGAAAGGGCTGTTGGGGGAGACTCTTCCCCTTTTTGTCTGAGAGACCCTCCATAATGGTGTCTAGTTCAGATCCGAATAGACGGCTAGGTTCAAAGGGGAGCCCACAGAGGTTATACTTGGACGCATTATCTGCATTCCAAGGTTTCAGCCACAGAGGTCTCCTAGCGGCAGACACTAAAGCCATAGTTTTGGCCGCCAACTTTAACTGAAGTTGGGCTGTGTCACAAAGAAAATCCATGGCCAAATTGACGGATTTAAAGGTAGCGAGGATATCGTCGCGAGAGACACTCTGGTCGACATCCGTCTGGATCTGGGTCAGCTTGGCTCTGAGGAAGGAAGAGACCTCTGTAGCAGCAATGGATGTCGAGGCCGAGGCTGCGGCCGCCGAGTAACCCCTTCTGAGGGTGCACTCTGCCCTCCTATCTAGGGGGTCCTGCAGGCTAGACACATCGTCTGCAGGAACCAGAGTGCGCCTGGACAACTTGCCAATCACCATGTCCACCTTAGGAATGGAACCCCATGATTCCACTAAGGGTTTAGCCATAGGAAACATTAATTTGAACTTCCTGGTAAGGACTGGGCCTTTCTCCGGCTTTTTCCACTCTGTGCGCATCACAGAGAGAAGGGTCTCATCTGCCCTAAAGACCCGCTGGGTCCGGCAGGCGGGATTGGAAGACTCCCCTACGTCAACATCATGGTCCCCCGATCTGATGGACCTTAGAAGCTTCTGGGTCTTTTCCGGTGGAAAGAAGACAGAAGTCGATTCTTCCTCATCTGAGGAAGATGACCCCACAGAAAGGGGCATTGGCCTATCGGTGGGGGCGGCCACCTCCATAGGCGTTTGGGAGGGAACAGGTAGTCTCTCATTAAGGAGACGTACGACCCCTTTAATGGAGTCGTCAACATAAGTCTTGGCCCACTGGTACATGTCCTGCATTGAAGGCTCTGTAGCAGTAGCGGAACGACAGCTGTCGCACCTGGAAAACGGGCAGCTCTCATCAAGAGGCGTATTGCAGTCATAGCAAGCCAGGTGTCTCCTCTTGGTGGCTGATTTCCGTGGCTGATCTGGCTCTCTGGGAGAGGCCATAGCTGAAAAATAGAGCAAAAGGAGAAAGAAATTAAAGCATCCTAAGAACGGAAATAAGGGAAATCCCTCCATGATTTTAGGAGCACGAACCAGAGGAGAAGTCAAAGATAAGCTGAACAGAAAAAAAACGGTCTGAAATAGCAGTATCTCACAAATAGCAGGAGACTCTGGAGCTAGCTTGTAAAAGCAGCGCAGCCAGAGACCGACTGAGGGAATCAGGGAGCTTAAATAGAGCAGCTCCGCCCAGGGGAGTGGTGAAGTCCAAGCTAACCCTCCCCCTCGATACTGCTAGCCAAACTGTCTTCCCTTTGCAAAAAAGGGAAAAAAAGGCCAATGCCTAAGTGAGGGTACCCTCACACACCCACATATTCCCCCCTGGAATAAAAAAGCGGCCGAGAAACCGGCTAGGCCCGCGTCACTTCCGGTCATGGCGGCGCCCATGTCAAACTTTACAGCAGAGCGCCACCAAGCCATCGCAGGGGGGGGAATAACGGAGGCAAGCATGCCGCTAGTAAGTGCATGAAACCACCGCTCAATGGGGCGCAAATACAAGCGCACTAAGATGAAAAGGGGACTAAGGGTGACCCCAGGTCAGAAAAAATGTCCCCAACTCCCCAATTGAAAAGAAAAAGGGAGAGAGAAAACTCGCCAGTCCACCTGTCCAAAGGACAGAAAAAAACACGGTGGGTTGGGGGATGAACCCCTCCCTTTAAGGGAGCTGGAGTTCTTTTATTGGTTTAGTCTTTTGGGCTCATTAAAAATTCCGCCGGTCCTACCAGTCCACGGGGGGCACTTAACCCCATCTGTGCTGCTGGTAGGACGTAAGGGAATCCAAGTTTCTTCTGATAAAGTTTTTCTTTTTGAATGAATGGATCAATGGATATATGGATCTTTTTTCCCTCTCTCTCTAGTTCTCCTCCAGACATATATGTTTTAGGGAGTTGACTTACTCCTTACAGATGGTCCCATATCTTTAGCAATAACTTTTAAACACAATGTCCGTTTATGTTCACAATTATTTTTTATAAATTGAACTTGCCATGAACTCATCTTGGCTTCCTCAGCCACATAATAGAACTTTGGTTCAGGCCGATTTTATTCTTAAAGGCAATGAGATGAGCATACATTTTGATCATAATGTAATTAGATAATATTGTATACGTATGAAAATGCACAACAGCCCGTGTCTCCAAATGTCTGTAGCTGGAATCTTTCCTATGTGACATATATTAAGTTTTGCTTACCTACTGTTTGGTGAACACTGATGTAGAGTATACAGTGGGATGTGAAAGTTTGGGCAACCTTGTTAATCGTCATGATTTTCCTGTATAAATCGTTGGTTGTTACGATAAAAAATGTCAGTTAAATATATCATATAGGAGACACACACAGTGATATTTGAGAAGTGAAATGAAGTTTATTTGATTTACAGAAAGTGTGCTATAATTGTTTAAACTAAATTAGGCAGGTGCATAAATTTGGGCACTGTTGTCATTTTATCGATTCCAAAACGTTTAGAACTAATTATTGGAACTCAAATTGGCTTGGTAAGCTCAGTGACCCCTGACCTACACACACAGGTGAATCCAATTATGAGAAAGAGTATTTAAGGGGGTCAATTGTAAGTTTCCCTCCTCTTTTAATTTTCTCTGAAGAGTAGCAACATGGGGGTCTCAAAACAACTCTCAAATGACCTGAAGACAAAGATTGGTCACCATCATGGTTCAGGGGAAGGATACAGAAAGCTGTCTGAGATATTTCAGCTGTCTGTTTCCACAGTTAGCAGCATAGTGAGGAAATGGAAGACCACAGGCTTAGTTCAAGTTAAAGCTCGAAGTGGCAGACCAAGAAAAATCTCGGATAGACAGAAGCGACGAATAGTGAGAATAGTCAGAGTCAACCCACAGACCAGCACCAAAGACCTACAACATCATCTTGCTGCAGATGGAGTCACTGTGCATCGTTCAACCATTCGGCGCACTTTACACAAGGAGATGCTGTATGCGAGAGTGATGCAGAGGAAGCCTTTTCTCCACCCACAGCACAAAAATTGCCGCTTGAGGTGGGCTAAAGCACATTTGGACAAGCCAGCTTCATTTTGGAATAAGGTGCTGTGGACTGATGAAACTAAAATTGAGTTATTTGGCCATAACAAGGGGCGTTATGCATGGAGGAAAAAGAACACAGCATTCCAAGAAAAACACCTGCTACCTACAGCAAAATATGGTGGTGGTTCCATCATGCTGTGGGGCTGTGTGGCCAGTGCAGGGACTGGGAATCTTGTCAAAGTTGATGGACGCATGGATTCCACTCAGTATCAATAGATTCTGGAGACCAATGTCCAGGAATCAGTGACAAAGCTGAAGCTGCGCCGGAGCTGGATCTTTCAACAAGACAACGACCCTAAACACTGCTCAAAATCCACTAAGGCATTTATGCAGAGGAACAAGTACAACATTCTGGAATGGCCATCTCAGTCCCCAGACCTGAATATAATTGAAAATCTGTGGTGTGACTTAAAGAGAGCTGTCCATTCTCAGAAGCCATCAAACCTGAATGAACTAAAGATGTTTTGTAAAGAGGAATGGTCCAAAATACCTTCAACCAGAATCCAGACTCTCATTGGAACCTACAGGAAGCGTTTAGAGGCTGTAATTTCTGCAAAAGGAGGATCTACTAAATATTGATTTAATTTCTTTTTTTGTGGTGCCCAAATTTATGCACCTGCCTAATTTTGTTTAAACAATTATAGCACACTTTCTGTAAACTCAATAAACTTCATTTCACTTCTCAAATATCACTGTGTGTGTCTCCTATATGATATATTTAACTGACATTTTTTATCGTAACAACCAACGATTTATACAGGAAAATCATGACGATTAAAAAGGTTGCCCAAACTTTCACATCCCACTGTATATTTCTTTAAATGGGACTGATAGAACAATTAGGTGTAAAAGGACACCATTGGCTACTCTAACATTAGGGGCCCAGTTGCAATTTAAAACTCTAGATAATTGAACCTAGAGTTTTCTGAAAGGCTTGGAAAGATTTAATGGGGTTATTCAGTATTTTGATATTGTTATGCAGTGGGTGTGGAACCACTGTGTTAACTGGTCCTCTGGTATTCACCCTTTAACCCCTGTACAGGGATTTGCACTGCTGCAGGGGAACCACCAGGCTGCTACTTCCTGGAGTAGTCTGTGTTTGATTAACAGCTGGCCCACAAGGGGTTAAGAGACACCGGTGGAGGGCACCAAGGCATTAGGCAGAACTAAAATCAGGGAGGTCAGGGCTGGCAGCTCAGGGTCACTACAGAGATCAGGCAGGAAATCCAGAAAATATGTAGAAGTCGATACATGGGCAAACAAACATAAATCAGCACACCTTAGCAGGATACTTATTATATACTTATCAGGAACCTATTATATTGCCTAGGCACTCTCGCATAGGGGAAGGTGCCTAAAATACCCCAAAGTATCCATCCACTGGCTGGTGTTAATTATGGTGCACGCACACTTGACCTTAAAGAGGTAGTGGGAGCATGTGTGTTCTATGGGCAGAGGAGGAGAGGTCTTGATGGCAAGCAGGCCACAGTCTGCATGGAGGGACAGAGCGACCCCTTCAGCTGGGCCTGCTGGAAAGAGAGAAAGAGCAGGAGGTGGGTCCATTCCAGTGGGACTCATAAGACTGGGGATGTTGAGCAGAGCAGTGGTGGGTGCAGATATTATTAGCTTATTCTCAGTCTATGTCATTCAATATTCAAACTTTTCAAAAAAAATTCCCCCAAAATGGTATCAATCTGCTCATCTCTTCCTTTTCTATAAGGGCTCATGCACGCAAAAGTATTTTCTTTCCGTGTCTGTTCTGTTTTTTCTTTTTTGTGGACCTTATGCGGAACCATTCACTTCAATGGGTCAGCAAAAGTGATGGGAAGAGTGATGGGAAGAGAAGAGTATGGAGAAGGAAAGGTACTGCTCATGATCCTAAGCATACCACCTCATCAGTGAAGCATGGTGGTGGCAGTGTCATGGCGTGGGCATGTATGGTTGCCAATGGAACTGGTTCTATTGTATTTATTGATGATGTGACTGCTGACAAAAGCAGCAGGATGAATTCTGAAGTGTTTCAGGAAATATTATCTGCTCATATTCACCCAAATGCATCAGAACTCATTGGACGGTGCTGCACAGTGCAGATGGACAAGGACCCAAAGCATACTGCAAAAGCAACCAAAGAGTTTTTTAAGGGAAAGAAGTGGAATGTTATGCAATGGCCAAGTCAATTACCTGACCTGAATCCTATTAAGGCTGCATTTCACTTGCTGAAGCCAAAACTGAAGGGAAAATGCCCCAAGAACAAGCAGGATCTGAAGACAGTTGCAGAAGAGGCCTGGCAGAGCATTACCAGGGATGAAACCCAGTGTCTGGTGATGGCTATGCGTTACAGACTTCAGGATGTAATTGACTGCAAAGGATTTGCAACCAAGTATTAAAAAGTGAAAGTTTGATTTATGATTATTATTCCGTCCCATTACTTTTTGTTCCTTAACAAGTGGGAGGCACATATGCAAACTGTTGTAATTCCTGCACCGTTCACCTGATTTGTATGAAAATGCCCTCAAATTAAAGCTGACAGTCTGCCGTTAAAGCACATCTTGTTCGTTTCATTTCAAATCCATTCTGGTGGTGTATAGAGCCATAAATGTTAGAATAGTTTCAATGTCCCAATATTTATGGACCTGACTGTATATGTGTTGTCTGGGGGATACTATTTCTCATTATTTAGAGTGCCTAGTATGAGTACTGTATAGCATGCATAGTTGTAGCACACACATGTGAGGAGTAGGGATGAGCGAACTCGAACTGTATAGTTCGGGTTCGTACCAAATTTTGGGGTGTCCGTGACACGGACCCGAACCCGGACATTTTCGTAAAAGTCCGGGTTCGGGTTCGGTGTTCGTCGCTTTCTTGGCGCTTTTGTGACACTTTCTTGGCGCTTTTTGAAAGGCTGCAAAGCAGCCAATCAACAAGCGTCATACTACTTCCCCCAAGAGGCCGTCACAGCCATGCCTACTATTGGCATGGCTGTGATTGGCCAGAGCACCATGTGACCCAGCCTCTATTTAAGCTGGAGTCACATAGCGCCGCCCGTCACTCTGCTCTGATTAGCGTAGGGAGAGGTTGCGGCTGCGACAGTAGGGCGAGATTAGGCAGATTAACTCCTCCAAAGGACTTGATTAATCGATCGATCTGCAGCTGTGCATCATTGAGCTGCTGATACTCAATTGCTCACTGTTTTTAGGCTGCCCAGACCGTTTGTCAGTCACTTTTTTCTGGGGTGATCGGCGGCCATTTTGTGTCTTGTGGTGCGCCAGCACAAGCTGCGACCAAGTGCATTTAACCCTCAATGGTGTGGTTGTTTTTTTGGCTAAAGCCTACATCAGGGTGAAGCTGTCACACCAAGTGCATTTAACCAGCAATAGTCTGTTTATTTTTTGGCCATATACTACATCAGGGGCAAGCTGCGCCTGTCACCAAGTGCATTTAACCCTCAATGGTGTGGTTGTTTTTTGGCTAAAGCCTACATCAGGGTGAAGCTGTCACACCAAGTGCATTTAACCAGCAATAGTCTGTTAATTTTTTGGCCATATACTACATCAGGGGCAAGCTGCGCCCGTCACCAAGTGCATTTAACCCTCAGTAGTGTGGTTGGTCAAGCTGTCACACCAAGTGCATTTAACCAGCAATAGTCTGCTAATTTCTTGGCCATATACTACATCAGGGGCAAGCTGCGCCCGTCACCAAGTGCATTTAACCCTCAGTAGTGTGGTTGGTCAAGCTGTGACACCAAGTGCATTTAACCAGCAATAGTCTGTTCATTTTTTGGCCATATACTACATCAGGGGCAAGCTGCGCCTGTCACCAAGTGCATTTAACCCTCAATGGTGTGGTTGTTTTTTGGCTAAAGCCTACATCAGGGTGAAGCTGTCACACCAAGTGCATTTAACCAGCAATAGTCTGTTCATTTTTTGGCCATATACTACATCAGGGGCAAGCTGCGCCCGTCACCAAGTGCATTTAACCCTCAGTAGTGTGGTTGGTCAAGCTGTCACACCAAGTGCATTTAACCAGCAATAGTCTGTTCATTTTTTGGCCATATACTACATCAGGGGCAAGCTGCGCCCGTCACCAAGTGCATTTAACCCTCAGTAGTGTGGTTGGTCAAGCTGTCACACCAAGTGCATTTAACCAGCAATAGTGTGGTTATTTTTTGGCCATATCCCAGTCTAATTCTGTCAGTAAATCCATACCGGTCACCCTGCGCCTAAATACTAGGCCTCAAATTTATATCCCGCTAAATCTGTCGTTACCGCTGTACTGTTGTGGCTGGGCAAGTTATTTAGTGTCCGTCAAAGCACATTTTTTGTTCTGGGTTGAAATACAATTCCAAATTTAGCAATTTCATAATTTAGTGGTTTCTGCTGTATCAGAGCTATTTGAAATCTATCCCTAAAAGGGTATATAATATTCAAGGTGCACATAGGGTCATTCAGAATAGCTCCACACACACGCTACTGTGCATTTCCAAGTCTAGTTTGGCTCAAGCATCGCTATGCTCGGCACATGACGGTACTTGGCCGAGTAGTGCATGTGCTCGAGTCTCCTCCCCGCACGTTTCACGGCTGCTAAGCAGCCAATAAACGTGCAGGTACTTACTGCCCTCATTGTAATGCCAGTAGCCATGTTGGCTACTGGCATTACAGTGATTGGCTGGCCGGAACTCTCCATCTGGTTCTACATAGCACCTGATGACACGTGTTCTGCTCATTCTAAGTCAGGGAGAGCTGAGCATAAGAAGGGACAGAGTCCTTTTAAGGACTATTGCGTGTGACAGCAGCAATATATATTATTAGCACATCCTGCTCAAAATACAGTGCAATAGACCGCTGCGGACACTTAAATTATCCGCACCACAATTCCTGTTTAAAGTGTGCGCACCCCTAAAATATCAGTGACATTCAGTGCAGTTTTTCCGTAGAAGGTGTCCGCTGTGGACAGTTAAATTATACGTGCTACATCTCCTGTTTAAAGTGTGCGCATGGCTAAAAAAAAATTGTACATAAACTTCCAAATCCTACGCTACTGTACGTGTGACATACTTTCAAGCATATATCACATTTAAAATGAAGAAGACGAGCAGTAAGGGACGGGGCAGTGGACGTGATGCTGATGGTGCACGCAGAGGCCATGGCCCTGGGCATGGAGAAATAGTGCCTGCTGCCAGAGCACAAGAAAAACAATCATTCAAGATACCTAGCTTCATGTCCCAGTTTGCAGGGCGGCGCAGGACACCACTCTTGAAGTCAGACCAATGAGACCAGGTGGTCGGTTGGATTGCAGCAGATAATGCTTTCAGTCGGTTAAGCACCACCCTGTCTTCCACCAAGTCCAGTATCAGTAGCCAGGAGTCTGGTCAACACAATCCTCACCCTAATCCTCTTCCCACCCACCATTTACAGCCTGGCCAAAGTAGTAGATCCCACACTTGGATATTCCGAGAACCTCTTTTCATCGCCATTAGTTGATTTGACCCTCTCGCCAAGCACTCTTGAAGAGGGACATGAGATCTTGTGCCCTGATTCCAAACCTCTTGAGCATCCACAGTCACAAGAACATTACGGTGGGGAACGGCAATTAGTGTTTAATGAGGTGAATGATGATGAGACAAAAGTTGCCAATTAGTCAACCGCAATTACTGTCTCAAGAGGTTGATGAAGAGGATGAAACACAGTTGTCAATCACTGAGGTTGTGGTTAGGTCAACAAATCAGAAGGATGATCATATTGAGGAAGTGGAAGAGGAGGTGGTGGACGATTAAACCCAACCTGGAAAGGTGGTAAGACGAGCGAGGACAGCAGTATAGAGGGGGAGGGTTTTGAAGCACCGCAACAAGCTGGAAGAGGCAGTGGGGTGGCAAAAGGGAGAAGATGGGCCACACCACACAGGCCCGCAACTGTTCCATGGAGCAACCCCTTGCAGAAATCTCCCTTGCCAAGGGGTAGATGTTCTGCAGTATGACGCTTTTTGAGGAAATTGCGGACGACAAAAGAATAGTAGTTTGCAACCTGTGCCATATGAAAATGAGCGGGGGAGTGAACACTAGCAACTTCACCACCACCAGCATGATCCGCCACATGGCATCCAAGCACCGTGATAAGTGGGACAAACACCTGGGTACACAATCTGTGTCTGCGGGTCACAGCACTGCCTCCTCTTCCCCTGTGTTACGTGTTGGCCTATCCCCTGTCAAAGGCGCATCCCGCCCTGCACCTGGACCTTTGCATTACCATCAGCGACCACATCCACTTCTGTGTCCCAGCGCAGCATACAAATATCCTTACATCAGGCATTTGAACGAAAGCGCAAATATCCAGCCACCCACCCACAGGCCAAAGCACTAAATGCGCAACTTTCCAAATTACTGGCCCTGGAAATGTTGCCATTTAGGCTTGTGGACACGGAGGACACTGCAGCCTGATTTCGGCAGCCATCCCTTGTTACGCAGTCCTCAACCACCACTATTTTTCATGGTGTGCCATGCCCGCCTTACACCAACATGTGTCCCGTAACATCACACGTGCCCTGACCAACACAGTTACTCGGAAGGTCCACTTAACCATGGACACATGGACAAGTGCATTCGGCCAGGGACGCTACATTTCCCTGACGGCACTCTGGGTGAACGTTGTGTAGGCCTGGAGCGAGTCCTACTCTGGGATAGCATAGGTGTTACCTACTGACGCCAAAGATTGTGGGCCCTACATCGATCAGGGTTTCCGCCATTAGTGGCTCCAACCCCCACTTCTCCTCCTACTCCTCCTCCTCCACTTCCACCTCAGAATTTTCCATGTGCAGCATCAGTCAGTCATCAGTTGGTAGCTGGAAGCAGTGTAGCACTGCAGTGGGGAAGCAGCAACAGGCCTCGCTGAAGCTGATATGCTTAGGGGACAAACAGCACACCACCGCAGAGCTGTTTCAGGGGATAAGAGACCAGACTGAGTTGTGGCTCTTGCAGCTCAACCTAGAACCAGGCATGGTTGCGTCTAATAATGGCCGTAAATTGGTGGAGGCTTTGGAGCTCGGCAAGCTCAGACACATCCCATGCCTAGCCCACATGTTCAACATTGTGATTCATTGGGTTTATCAAAACCTACCCCAATTTTCCAGAGCTACTGATGAAGGTGTGCCGTGTGTGTGCACATTTCTGCACTGACAGCTTCAGCCGGTCTGTCAACGCTGCAGCAGCGTTTGAAATTGCCATCTCATTGGCTGTTATGCGATGTGAGCATGCACTGAAACTCAACGTACCACATGTTGGCCAGGCTTTGTGAGCAGCAGAGGACAGTAGTGGAATACCAGCTGCAACATGGTCGTCTGCTTTCCAGTCAGCTTCCACTATTCACAAGTGAGGAGTGGGCATTGATGTCTGACTTCTTTGAGGTTTTAAGAAACTTTGAGGAATCAACACAGATGGTGAGTGGCAATAATGCTATTATCAGCTTCACCATCCCACTTCTGCTCACAATTAAGGACAACACTTTGCACTTGGAAGAGGTAGAAATGGGGGAAGAAATTACACAGGGTGAAGCCAGACCACCCTCAGTTCGTCTTGTCGGCACATTTGGACCATAAAAGGGGAGAAGGAGAAGGAGCAGGAGACGGTTGCCTCCGCTACAGAGGGTAGTACCCATGGAAGTTTAATTACATCTGTTCAGCTTGAGTGGGCAGAAGAGGAGGAAGAGGAGGAAGAGGATGAGGAGATTGAGAGTGATCCTCCTGATGACGACAGCAAAGTCTTGCCTGTTGGTACTCTGGCACACATGGCTGACTTCATGTTAGGCTGCCTTTCCCGCGACCCGCGCGTTATACACATTTTAGACAATACGGATTACTGGTTATTCACCCTTCTTGACCCCCGCTACAAAGAGAACTTCTCATCTTGCATTCCTCTGGTGGAGAGATTCAACAAAATGGTGCAATACCAAAAGATCCTTATTGAAAAATTGCTCCAAAAATTTCCATCTGACAACGTTGGTGACAGAGTCTGTAGTTCCTTGGCCAACAGGGTCAACTCACCAGCTGGCCTTCACCTACAATCTTTTACAGGGTCAGCTCACCAGCAGGACCGCACCTCAAATCTTTTACAGGGTCAGCTCACCAGCAGGCCCTCACCCATAATGTTTTAGATGGTTAGATCAGCAGGTCATTTCTTCAAATGTTTTTGAGGGTACCAGCAGGCCATCAATCATAATTTTTCAAGGCTATGTATGATGCACTGGTTTATGTGTAACAAAGGTTGCATTGGAGTGCCGATTCCTTGTAATTTTTGGCAGCGCTTTCATTTAGTGCATATGCTTTTTGAGTGTAGGAGTCCCACTACATGAACAATTGTACCACAATGTTTCATATCAAATTTTCCTCTAAAATAGTTTTTTTCCTTCGGTTTTGTGCATATTATTGTCAGTCTGTAAAAGTGGCGTACTATTCGGACAACATCGTTCCCAGCAACGACCTGCGAGTACAAGATGCATCCAGACATCCTTCCCATGCTGCTCCAGAACCATTTTGGTAGTGTTTCCATCAATTTCTGCCATTTTTCTATGAACCAGGCACCCTCCCCTCTTCAGAACAGGGGGTACATGGTTTAATGCTCGAGTTCTCCCATTGACTTCCATTATACTCAGGTGCTCGGTTATTAATTTGGATATATTAGGTGTAATGGCAGCACATCAGAAAACATTGTGCTCATATGACAGACCATACAGTACTGAAAATATACTCCTACACAATTATCAAATAAAACTCACAAAGTTCTCCCATAACATTGCCATAGTGTCCTGCTTCTCCCCTGTGACCCAGCAGTTTTCTACTGTATGAGTTTTCTGTCAGGCTTTAGAAGAAAAGCTATTCATATGATGTGCGTGAAGTCATCACAACATCGTGTTTTGTTTTGGTATTTTGTGCATGTAGTATAATATTTTCATGAACTAGATTTATGCAGCAATCTCTCAGCATTGTCAAGATACTAAAGCAGGCAGACAGTTCCACACATCTGAACAGTTATTTTCATAACTTAACAATTATAGTCATATTTATCCTTCTCAATTTGTGAGTTGAAATATTGTTACCTGTCAACCATAATTGCTCATATTTATCTTCTGTACAGCAAAGCCTCCCATTGCGGCATTTACCCTCAAAGTGCAGTGGCCAATAAAACTAAAGAGCAAATTAAGCTTATCTTATGTTCTTCTACCTCAAACTGTAAATAATTGTCTGAGCTAGTTGTAGATGGCTTTTATTTTATACAAAACCATAGTTCATAAGTGTATCTGCTTTGTTCTAAATTTAGACATGTTGTACAAAGAAAGAACAGTAAAGATTGTCATTACAATGATCCATACCCAAATAATTGTAGTTTACAATTTTTATTTCTTAAGATGTAGTAGTAAATATGATTACTGGATATCAAGAAAAATATGAAGGGTTCTTCACTTTGCCAAGGTTATTAAGCTACTATGTTAGTTCACAAATTTACCACTAGACCATGAGAAAAAAATAAAGTAACTGATCTATAGATAGAAATTGCTATGACCTACAGTGGTTATGGTACTGCAGCCTTCTATTCCTTTCCCAATAGCTGAGCATATGTGATTATAGCTACCACAGGAAATAGGGGAATAGGGTCGATGAATGCAGCTTCCAAGATGATTCTCCCCAGCAAATGGAATATTCCCCAACCATGAGCCTAGACTTCATTAAGGGTGTAACAGGAATACTTTTTATTGATAACACACTGGCTTTTATGAGAAATCCTCCTGCAAGAGGATCTCCCACAGTAAACAAAGGACAATAACCAATTAACATACAGAGTTACAGTAACACCCGCCCTCTCTCTGCCTGGGAGCTATTGAGATAAGTTAAGAGATAAACCAATTATCTCCAGGCAGAGAGCACACAATTCTTCCAAACATTGGAACATCCTTTTCCCCACAAGGTATCCCCACAATTTAGGGGGACCAACATATCCAAATTTCACCCAGATCGGTTCAGGGGTTCTTAAAAAACATGGAAGCCACACACGAGGCTCCTGCCCAAAACAGTTCCATGAATTCCGCGTGTGCGGTCGATCCATTCACAAAAAGGTAAAAACCAAATAAAGCCTGTTTTCTTCACAGAAATAAACCTTACTTTATATGAAACTGTATGAAGAAAAGTAAGAAAAGTCGACAGGCACTCTTTATCTGGTTTTTAAGAATATTTATTGGTTGACGTTTTACAGAATTTTATGTTAAAAATGTTGGTTTTTATTTTAGTTCATTAAAAATTATTATAGTTCATTAAAAATTATTATTTAAAATTGAAATGGTTTGTCGGTTGTGGGGGTGGGGGTGGGGTGGTCACCTTGGTTGTGAAAGATTAATGGTTATAAATATAATCGAAAAATGGGAAAATAATCGGAAAATAATTGAAAATATTCGAAAAAATATAATAAAAATATATATATATAATAATCGAAAAATATTCGGAGGTGATCAGTGAAGGAGTGATCGATATACAAAAAACGTTACAAAAATAGCATGTGAATATAGCATGTGAATATCGAGGGATCCAATAGTGTCCTGGATATGTCCTAGGTATGTCCAAAGGTTGAAGGTAAAATACTTAAAAAATAATAAGAGATAAAAAATGGATATATATATAAATAGAGTAACTGAAAAAAATATAGAGTAACTGAAAAAAATAGTCTCTGTAGGTATAGTTAACATGCGATAGTCCAGGTAAATCTTATGTTCAAACCAATAGTTGATAATATAATGTTCGCTTATGGTTTATTGCTGGTGGCGTCCCACACAGCAATTAGTTGTACTCACCCGTCGGTCTGAGTTAGGTACCTGTTTAATAGCGTTGTAGCTGGTGCACACTGTGTATCGCACGTTGTATCTCGCTGGATCGGCGTCTAGGTAAGTGGTAATTGATGCGCTTTTTCTGATGGCTTGTCCATGCACGCTGTATGTTGCGCGCCTTTTCCAGCTAGGTCGGCGTCTCACGTGATGTGCCGTGTGGTTGTTGGCCGTTCACTGGATGCCTTTTTCTTTGTATTATCTCTTATGAGATTCGCAAGAGATTTCTCATATCTTAGTGATCCTCTAAAGTTCTTCTTAGCAAAGGCGTGGGTTTTGGTGGGTAGTCGCAAGGTAATGCCAAGTTGCCACTTGAAACTGCACTTTAAATGCCTGGAATTGCATTTGCTGGAATCCTTTGTATAGGGTATATCAAGGATAGTTAAAGGGCTACAATTTGAATGTCAGCCTAAATGAATTTGAAATAATTATTACTACTATTTAACATATTTACTATCATGTTTTCTTATGTGCATTACTGGTCTAATGAAAAAAGCCAAACCTAACCATTAAATGTACATTGGGTGTCCCAACTCTCCCCCGATCGCAGATGTCAGGGAAAGGGTTGGGCATTTTGGACTTTAACATGACCAGCCCTTTTCTTTTCACATGGGCCACCGAATGAGCTTGCGTGTGTATAGGGGTGTCAGAAGGAATATCTAGTTCAGCTGAATTGGAAGTGCATGGCTACCATATGTTTTTGTTCTCTGCTACAAAC
Source organism: Bufo gargarizans (assembly GCF_014858855.1). Taxonomy (NCBI): domain Eukaryota; kingdom Metazoa; phylum Chordata; class Amphibia; order Anura; family Bufonidae; genus Bufo; species Bufo gargarizans. The sequence continues at coordinate 408,582,319 of NC_058081.1, read as the reverse complement.
TGCCTAATAGTGTTAAATCATAAATTCATTTCAAACCTAAAAATTCAGTCGTGATTTAAAGGGAATGTGTCACCTATTTTTACCATTTATAACACATGCCAATTTACTGTATTGCCCTCAAACATCTTTCCAACCATACCTTTAGTATTATAACTGTGCCCCCATTGCTGCTATGCCACACCATCCCCTCCACCCGCCATCTCAGTTTCTCTGTACTTGAAATCTCGCACTATTATGATGTCAGCTGTGTCATGCATGCACCATGTATACAGTGAGTCTGATGCCCACTGTAGGTAAGCCAGTGAGCAAGTACCAGAAGATGGCTGTGTGGGATTTCAAGTACAGAGAAGCTGATGTAGCAGACATAGTGGATTGGATGTTGTGATGTTGCAGCAAAGGAGACAGAGTTATAATCGCAAGTGGAGGTACTGGCACAAAGTGCGGAGGCAGTCTGGGAATCTTGTGGGGGGTGGCTCAGCTACATTTATACTCTGCTCAGAAGCCCTGGGCAGATGGGCAGGAAGTGCTTATTCTAAAAGAGGCAGCTACCCTCAATATATACTACAAGAAAATTAAGCCTACTTTTTTAGATTGAGCACTCCCTGCCCATCTGCTTCTGAGCAGAGTATAAATGTAGCTGGTTTCTATACCGCCCTGAACATTGTAGGCTTAGGTCAAGCCCAGGAGGGGCAGTTCTGTTAATGTTAGGGACCCACCTGCAGAAGCCACCTCGACGCCTGGTAGATTGGCCCGACACCTGTTTGATTAAAAATGTGCGCAAAAAGAGCTTCTATTTTCTTCATTTATATTAGGTATAATACCACTTTAATTTAGTATAATCCCTATTTCCCAGTTTTATTGTTTGTATGTGAAATGTTGTGCTGCCTTAGCATTTTTGTTTGCTTACTGCATGCTAGTTTTATGGATGTGCACCTGCGACTATGAATGTGCTAGTCTAAATTTTCTTGCAGCCTCTTTTAGATTGACCACTCTCTGCCCATCTGCCCAGAGCTTCTGAGCAGAGTATAAAGGTAACTGGTTCCTACACCATCCTGAACATTGTAGTCCTAGGTTAGGCCCAGGAGAGGTAGTTCTGTAAGTGTTAGGGATTAGAGTTGAGCGGACACCTGGATGTTTGGGTTCGACGGGTTCGGCCGAACTTCACAAAAAAGTTTGAGTTTGGGACCCGAACTTAACCCCGAACCCAAACCCCATTGATGGCAATGGGGACCCTAACCTTGGAGCACTAAAATATCTCTAAAAAAGTCATTGAAAGGGCTGCAAGTGGCAGCAAAATGTGGATAAGAGCATGGCAAATGCTCTGCAAACAAATGTGGATATGGAAATGACTTAAAATAACACAAAATACATAAAAATGAAAAATAATGATGGTTGCTGAGTGCTTGTGAGGCTGGGCCCCTGGTTCACATAATGTCGTGACACCAGCACCAGCACCTTGGTGGTGCAAAATGTTGAGAGTGGTAGTGGTATGGAGTTAGAGTAATGAGGTAGGTTTAATTACAACGGTAAACTTTACTATAACAGCAATAAGACAGTCTCTGATACACATGCACGTAGGATGTGAAAAATCCTAGTAGCAGGCTGTGCTGATAATACTGTTATCATCAGGCTAGGGTGGTAAGTTATGTACTCACTGGGAAAACAGCTCTTGGCATTGTTTCAGTCTAAGGTGAGGTAGTCCCAATCTTTATTTTCTACACAAGTGACATGACAAAATCCTTATCTGTCTTAAGAAATACGGTGAGACTGCCTGAAGCTATTAAGTGCTTCACCAAATTACTAAGGCACCTAGAGCCTATAACAATGGCTTAGTCTTTCCTTTGTCTTAATCCACTAAATACAAGAAATTCACTTGTTGCTCGTGAAGAATAAAGGTAGACTTCCCTCCGCCTGTCTTCCTGGCTTAGATCCTTAGGTATATGATGGCTTCTCTGGGCCCTGAAGCTCCAGAGAGCTGGAAGGAGAGAGGACCTCTCCTTCCCCCTGTAGCTCCTCACTCCATCTCCTTAGAGAGAACCCACAATCTCCCCTAACTAGGCCTGAACTGCACTATTTATACTGTGGTGGTACCCCCATCTAGTGGTGGATGTATGTAGTGCACCTGACAGCCTGGTAAATAGGAATATCACAGGATAACACAATACAGCATGATATACGGATGATAACAAAAAGATTTTCCCACATAAGCTAGTGGGACGCTGCAAAGATACCACTTCCAAGGGAGGTGAATGGCTCCAATGTGATTGAGCAAAAATGTGGGACAAGTTGACACATTTTTGAAATTTAATTCCCTGTCACCTATGCAGAGCAGGGGGTTTTCATCGCCAAAAATGGGTTAATGTCACCCACCAATGGAACAGACGATTTTTAAAAATGTCAGTCCCTGTCAACTATGCAGAGCAGGGGTTTATTCACAGCAAAACTGGGTTCATGTCTTCCACCAATTGAACAGACGATTTTACAAATATTAGGTTCCTGTCACCTATGCTGAGCAGGGCTTTGTCTATGGCAAAATTGGCAAAATGTTACCTGACTATGTAACTGATGATTTTTATTTATTTATGCCCCTGTCACCTAGGCAGAGCAGGGGTTTATTCATGGCAAAAATGGCAAAATGTCACCCAAGAATGTAACAGACGAATTAGTGAAATGTATTTCCTTGTTCACTAGGTAGAGCAGGGGTATATCACAGCCAATAATTGGTGAATTTCACCCGACAATGTAACAGACAAATTAGTGGAATTTATTAACCTATCCACTAGATAGAGCAGGGGTATATCAGAGCCAAAAATTGGTGAATGTCACCCAACTATGTAATAGAAAAATTTGTGAAATGTATTAACCTATCCAACTGGTAGAGCACAAGTATATCACAGCCAAAAATTGGTGAATGTCACCTGACAATGTAACAGACAAATTAGTGAAATTTATTAACCTGTCCACTAGGTATAGAGCAGGGGTAAATCACAGCCAAAAATTGGTGAATGTCATCCGACAATGTAACAGACAAATTTGTGGAATGTATTAACCTGTGAACTAGGGAGAGCAGAGGTATATCACAGCAAAAAAATTGGTGAATGTCACCCAACCATGTAACAGAAAAATTTGTGAAATGTATTAACCTATCCACTTGGTAGAGCAGGGGTCTATCATAGCCAAAAATTGGTGAATGTCACCCAACTATGTAACAGAAAGATTTGTGAAATGTATTAACCTGTCTACTAGGTAGATCAGGGGTATATCACAGCCAAAAATTGGCGAATGTCACCCAACAATGTAAGAGACAAATTAGTAAAATTTATTAACCTGTCCACTAGGTAGAGCAGAGGTATACCACAGCCAAAAATTGGTGAATGACACCCAACTATGTAACAGAAAAATTAGTGAAATTTATTAACCTGTCCACTAGGTAGAGCAGGGGTATATCAAAGCCAAAAATGTGGGATAATGTAACCCAACAATGCATCAGACAAATGAGTAAAAGGTCTTAAAATAAAATAAAATACCTAAAAATTAAAAAAATTATTCTTGATGTATGAGGTGGAGGTCCAAATGAAGTAGGAGGGTGAGGAGGCGGTGGACGTAGCAGTGTAGGTGGACGCGACGGTGGAGGAGGATGAGGTAGCCAACACTGTTTTTTTGATTTACTTATTATTATTGTTTTAATTATGGTACACTCCAAAAGAGTGGGAAATATCAAAAATACGTCGGAGACACTGCAGCGTGTAATCGCTCATGTGTTTGGCTGCCCAGAGGCAACGAAAAGCTGTCCTCTTTGGGAGGTGTATAGTCTGTTTTCTCTGTATCCCCCAACCATGCACCAGTGATGGCCATGAGCTGGTTTGGGTGCCACCTTACTGTGAACACAGTTCCTCCTCCTCCATCGCCTCCTCATCATCCTCCACCTAGTCATCCTCCATAACTGTTCCCTGGCTGGACAATTGTGTACCTTCAGTTTGTGGGTGCAGGAACCACTTGTAAATGACTAGCCTGACACCATATGAAATGATCCCTCTTCATCATTATCCTCCTGTGCCACATCCTCTTCCATCATCGCCCAAGGAGGCATAGAAGTGGGATAGTAACGCTGAGAACGTCATCGGCACTGGCCATAACCCTCAGGATCATTTAAGAAATTCCAAATGACCGTCTTACTGCATCCCACCTCAGCAGCGATGGCGCGCTGTGAGAGACCCTGCTTATGCAGTTCAACAACCCGACCACGTTCAAAAAGGGAGAGTTTTTTGCCTTTGCCATCACAACATGTGACTACCTGACAGAAAATGACAATGAATCCACATCTTTGCACAGATTTTGCCTTTCAAAGGCATGTGGTCCTAAAATTTTGATCAGCTGAAAAACAGCCTGTTTCGGTTTAATCGTTATTTTCAATTAATTGAATGCTCAAAAACTGTTTTGTCTCACTCCCATTTTTTTCTTGTTGCATGTTGAAGCTCTACTTGGAACCTTGTTAAGATCCAACAATGTAAAATATGACTTTTGATCAGGACTGTAAATCAGGAGAGAATGCACAAGACAGCTTTTGCCATGATTAAAGGGAACCTGTCACTGGGATTTTGTGTATAGAGCTGAGGACATGGGTTGCTAGAAAGCCGCTAGCACATCCGCAATACCCAGTCCCCATAGCTCTGTGTGCTTTTATTGTGTAAAATAACTGATTTGATACATATGCAAATTAACCTGAGATGAGTCTGTCCCTGACTCATCTCGCATACAGGACTCATCTCAGGTTAATTTGCATATGTATCAAATAGTTTTTTTTACACAATAAAAGCACACAGAGCTATGGGGACTGGGTATTGCGGATGTGCTGGCGGCCATCTAGCAACCCATGTCCTCAGCTCTATACACAAAATCCCGGTGAGAGGTTCCCTTTAAGGATTCAGCCCACCCAAACCATTGCATGTTTCATTTGTTACAATCGGGTAGGAAATACAAGACCCTTAATACATGGACAAATAGGCTGAGTAACAGCTTCTTTTATAGGGCTGTTCTATCAGCCAATAAAATGTTTTTTTTTTTTCCCACATTGCACAAATGCACATGCACTTTCAATAATGATTGAAATTGGAATTTATAGGATTGATTGATAAAGTATGTTGTGTATATTGGGTGGGATTGTGAGTGTGAAGTATGAGATTTAAATTGATATTCATAATTGGAGGTTTTCTTTTGATGGATTATGGTTACGAGGATGGCGCACAGACACTTTGGAATTATGGAATTTAGAACAGAAATATGGTTCTTTAATTGTATCTGTACATGGAAAAAAAAATCATATTTAGCATGGCTGGATCTTAACAAGGTTCCACGTAGAGCTTCAACATGCAACAAGAAAAAATTGGGGTGAGACAAAACATTTTTTGAGCATTCAATTTAATGAAAACAATTAATAAACCGAAACAGGCTGTTTTTCAGCTGATCAAAAGTTTAGTACCACACCACCTGGAATTATGGAATTTAGAACAGAAATATGGTTCTTTAATTGTATCTGTACATGGAAATGTACACATGGCTGCTTGCATAATATGCTGCTTTCGAGCTACAAAACAAATTTTGTTGTAAGATATTGTAATGGCAAAACAGATTTATCTTAAGTGGATGTATTTATTAATTATCTATATTGTTATCTATTTCCTAATACCATGTTCATCTAAAAAGAGTTTTAGGGTACGTAGACAACAGGGGTAATATACACTGTGGGGTTCCATCTTCAAATTGCTAGACAGAAAATTGCCAGTGTTTTACAGTAGAAGCAAAGTATATGAGATATAAACATCATCCACATGCTGCATAAAAAATGCAAATAATTCATGAGGAAATAAACTTGTGGTCCATAGGATGAAATCTGTAGTAAATCCCTAGCAAAATCTGCATGTAACTTATTTGGCCAGGTTTGGACTTTCCTCAGAATTAAAGGTGTTATCCTAGAAAAGATAATGAAGACCTATCCTCATGATAAGTCATCATTATCACATTGGTGGGGTTCGAGTCCCGACAACCCACTGATGAGCCGTTTCAGGGGTCCGCTGTACACATCGGGGCTCTGATGAATGTTGTGGGCTCCCGGCAACTTTCCAAGAACAGCGCTGTACATTGTATTGCGGCTGTGCTTGGTATTGCAGCTCAGCTCTATTGACTTGAATGGGGCTGAGCTGCAACTAGGCCATGTGACTGATGTACCGTATGGTGACATCACTGGCCTAGGAATAGGCTGCAGCCTTCAGAGATCGCCCAGCCTCTTCTAAGAGCTCATCGGCAGGGGTCCCTGGTGTTGGACCCAGGCAGATCTGGTACTGATGACCTATCCAGAGGATAGGTCATCAATATCTTTTCCCAGATAGCCACTTTAAAGGGGCTGTTTAATCTGAGCATTTATGGCATATCACTAGGTTCACTCTCATGGGACTTTTGAAAGTAGTCCTATAAAAGTGAAAGCAGTTGTGATCTTGCTTGAGCGGTGTGCGGTCGATTCACGATAGAGTAGGCTTTTAAGAAAGGATCCATATCCCATAAATGTCGATATGGGACAACCCCTCATGAATTTCTCTCTCATTGAAAGAATGAACATACGTTTACTGTAAACAATATAAAACTTCAACACTATCTATTAGTAGTAATCTTTCATAAATACCAGACATTTCATGGTCAAATTGGATAGGAGCCATCATATGAAAAGGATCTATATAAGGTCTCATGCACACGACCATGCCTTTGTTGCGGTCCACAAAAACGTGGATCCGCAAAAAACTGAAGCTGCCTGTGTGCTTTCCGCAATTTGTGGAATGGAACGGGCGGACCATTGTAGAAATACCTATTCTTGTCCGCAAAACGGACAAGAATAGGACAGGTTATATTTTTTTTGCGGGGGGTCACGGAATGGTACAACGTATGCAGACAGCACACGGAGTGCTGTCCGCATCTTTTACGGTCTCATTGAAGTGAATGGGTCCGCACCCGGACCACAAAAACTGTTGCGGACCACAAAAACTGTTGTGTGCATGAGGCCTTAAGATAACAATTTCTACACTATACTATGTAATTCTTATGTGTACAATTTTAAAGAAGCCATGCTTTGTTATAAATATAAATTTTAAGCATTTTTTTTAACTTGTAGAGAACTAGAAAAATGGTGTGAACTATTATGGTTTTGGATTAAGCTATACTCAAAATCAATCTATTTTCTAATCCTATTCATTGTAGGATGTTGTTGGATATCTTTGCAATTTATATTTGACTTAAACAGCAACTTCCAAGCATAATATGATTATTTCATCTTATTCGGATTTCAATTTCTTTGCACGGTATGACAAAGAACATAATTATCTACTGGTTTATGTGTAACTATCATATCAGCTAATTGCAGAGTTTTCATCTCCATTAACTCAACATGTTACCTTACTTAATCTCAAGTATTCCTTTTGTGATTAAATGTTAAGCCTTCCTGGGACAAGACGTCAAAGGTAAATGAATTAAAAAGAATAAATGTTGGCCAGCAGAAAAAAAGCTTACTTTCTGTAAGTTTCCAAGACCAAATCTATTTTGTTTAGAAGTTAAAACCGTAATCTGGTGTTAGATTCTTAGAAACCCTTTTTTAATTGGCCATTACTCAGGGCATTGGGAATTGTTCAGGGGCATTCATTCACATACAGCAGTCATCCTTTCTGTATGGAGATGTGCAGCAACCCAGGGGGAGTATGGGAGTAGTAGTTCTGAATCTGGTCACGGTGTTCATGGTAACTGCTATCTGTCACGGGATGCCGAGGCGCTCACTCTCCTCAGCGCCACCGGCGTCCCGTTTCTGTGCAGGAGAGAGGACGCGCACAGCGTCCTCGTGTCCTTGGGAATAGGGGGTGGGACGGACCGGCCGTGCTCTTCTTCTCTGTGCGGCCGGTGTCCTTGGTCCTCCCGGCAACCAGGCGAGGTCTGAGCACCAAGCTGGGCACTCGGTGCTCAGCTGTATTGACTAGTGTGGGTCATGTGGCGCTGGCCACGTCACATGACCCCAGTTAGCCAGTATTTAACAGGCAGTCTGCTGGCCACAGGTTGCCTGTTAATTAGGTTCTTGGCGATTTTGTATCTGGCATACTTACCTGTTCCTGTTTGTTCCCTGACGATCCTCTGCCTGCTCCTCCTGTACTGCGCTGCTCTCCTGGTATTCTGACCCCAGCTTCCACCTGACGATTCTCTGTGGACTCCTGTGGTACTTCATTACTCTCCTCGTATTTGACCCTGGCTTTTCCTGACTATTCTCTGCCTTATCCTTAGTACTGCGTTGCTCTATTGGTCTTGACCCAGTCCGTTCACTATCTGTTATTTGTCTTGTGTGTCCTCCCAGCAGGTATTAGGGATTGTCAACCAGTTGTCCCCTGTCATTAGGACTTGCGAGGCAAGTAGGCAGGTCCAGGGGTGAGGGTGGTCACTATCCTTCCCCCTGTGTGTAGTGTATGTGACCGTTACAGATTAACAGGCCCAAATCTAACCACTGTACTATGAATCCTCTGGTGACCCTGACTGACCATGTCTCTAACCTGACGCAGATGGTGCAGGAGCTTGGGGAGAAACTCTGCTCTTTTGAGCTAGGACAAGGCTCTTCTATTCCTCAGGCCTCCAATCCGCATTTAGAGCCCCAAATTTAGCTTCTGGAGACTGGAAGAAGTTTATTTCCTTTAAGGAAAATTGTAAACTTTATTTCCAATTGCGCCCCGTATCCTCTGGCCCCGAGAGTCAACGCGTTGGCATTGTCATTTCCTGATTACAGGGGGATCCCCAGGACCTGCTGATGCCAGTTGTTTAACATCAGTGGAGGTTTTTTTTCAGGCCACGGGTACCCTGTACGATGAACCAGACAGGGCACTGGTAGCCGATTCTGCTCTAAAGGCACTGGTTCAGGGCGATCTACCTGCGGAGGAATATTGCACCCAATTTAGAAGGTGGCGTGTCCCCTCAGGATGGAATGAACCAGCCCTTAAGAGTCAGTTTAGGTCAGGTATGTCGGATAACTTAAAGGATTTTCTACTGAGTTATCAGCTTCCAGAGACTCTAGAGGAGATGTTGACCTTTGTTGTCCGACGGGTTAGGGAGAGACGACAGGAACGACAGTTCTCTTTTCAGATGGTGGTCAAGCCTGAGGCCTATCCCAGAAACAACGCTAAGGTCTCTACTGAAGAACCCATGCAGGTCGGCATGACCCGAGGGAATCTGTGACACAGACGTGGAGTGTGTTTTTACTGCGGAGATCCTGACCATTGGATCAACCAGAGATCCTGACCAGTGGATCAACCATTGGATCAACTAAGAAGGTCCTCTCCGTAAAGTCTCCCAAGGCAAGGCAGCCTAAAGAACAGGTACACCCTGATATTACTAAATGCAAGCTTTTGGTACCTATAACGATATCTCTGGGGGGTTAATAAATGGCTGGGCAAGGCCTTTATTGACTCTGGTTCAGCAGCAAGTTTCATTGATTCTGATTATAAGATTGGGTATTCAATTTTTTGTTCTACCTACACCTATCCATGTCATGGATATTGACTAGAGTTGAGCGAACACCTGGATGTTCGGGTTCGAGAAGTTCGGCCGAACATCCCGGAAATGTTCGGGTTCGGGATCCGAACCCGATCCGAACTTCGTCCCGAACCCGAACCCCATTGAAGTCAATGGGGACCCGAACTTTTCGGCACTAAAACGGCTGTAAAACAGCCCAGGAAAGGGCTAGAGGGCTGCAAAAGGCAGCAACATGTAGGTAAATCCCCTGCAAACAAATGTGGATAGGGAAATTAATAAAAATAAAAATTAAATAAATAAAAATTAACCAAAATCAATTGGAGAGAGGTTCCATAGCAGAGAATCTGGCTTCCCGTCACCCACCACTGGAACAGTCCATTCTCAGATATTTAGGCCCCGGGCACCCAGGCAGAGGAGAGAGGTCCCGTAACAGACAATCTGGCTTCATGTCAGCAGAGAATCAGTCTTCATGTCATAGCAGAGAATCAGGCTTCACGTCACCCACCACTGTAAGAGTCCATTTTCATAAATTTAGGCCCAGCACCCAGGCAGAGGAGAGAGGTCCCGTAACAGACAATCTGGCTTCATGTCAGCAGAGAATCAGTCTTCATATCATAGCAGAGAATCTGGCTTCCCGTTACCCACCACTGGAACAGTCCATTCTCAGATATTTAGGCCCCGGCACCCAGGCAGAGGAGAGAGGTCCCGTAACAGACAATCTGGCTTCATGTCAGCAGAGAATCAGTCTTCATATCATAGCAGAGAATCAGGCTTCACGTCAGCCACCACTGCAACAGTCCATTGTCATAAATTCAGGCCCAGCACCCAGGCAGAGGAGAGAGGTCCCGTAACAGACAATCTGGCTTCATGTCAGCAGAGAATCAGTCTGCATGTCATAGCAGAGAATGAGGCTTCACGTCACCCACCACTGCAACAGTCCATTTTCATAAATTTAGGCCCAGCACCCAGGCAGAGGAGAGAGGTCCCGTAACAGAGGATCTGGCTTCATGTCACCAGAGAATCAGTCTGCATGTCATAGCAGAGAATCAGGCTTCACGTCACCCACCACTGCAACAGTCCATTTTCATAAATTTAGGCCCAGCACCCAGGCAGAGGAGAGAGGTCCCGTAACAGAGGATCTGGCTTCATGTCACCAGAGAATCAGTCTGCATGTCATAGCAGAGAATCAGGCTTCACGTCAGCCACCACTGCAACAATCCATTGGCATATATTTAGGCCTAGCACACAGGCAGAGGAGAGAGGTCCCGTAACAGACAATCTGGCTTCATGTCAGCAGAGAATCAGTCTTCATATCATAGCAGAGAATCAGGCTTCACGTCAGCCACCAATGCAACAGTCCATTGTCAGATATTTAGGCCCAGCACCCAGGCAGAGGAGAGAGGTCCCGTAACAGAGGATCTGGCTTCATGTCAGCAGAGAATCAGTCTTCATGTCATAGCAGAGAATCAGGCTTCACGTCACCCACCACTGTAAGAGTCCATTTTCATAAATTTAGGCCCAGCACCCAGGCAGAGGAGAGAGGTCCCGTAACAGACGATCTGGCTTCATGTCAGCAGAGAATCAGTCTGCATGTCATAGCAGAGAATGAGGCTTCACGTCACCCACCACTGCAACAGTCCATTTTCATAAATTTAGGCCCAGCACCCAGGCAGAGGAGAGAGGTCCCGTAACAGAGGATCTGGCTTCATGTCACCAGAGAATCAGTCTGCATGTCATAGCAGAGAATCAGGCTTCACGTCACCCACCACTGCAACAGTCCATTTTCATAAATTTAGGCCCAGCACCCAGGCAGAGGAGAGAGGTCCCGTAACAGAGGATCTGGCTTCATGTCACCAGAGAATCAGTCTGCATGTCATAGCAGAGAATCAGGCTTCACGTCAGCCACCACTGCAACAATCCATTGGCATATATTTAGGCCTAGCACACAGGCAGAGGAGAGAGGTCCCGTAACAGACAATCTGGCTTCATGTCAGCAGAGAATCAGTCTTCATATCATAGCAGAGAATCAGGCTTCACGTCAGCCACCAATGCAACAGTCCATTGTCAGATATTTAGGCCCAGCACCCAGGCAGAGGAGAGAGGTCCCGTAACAGACAATCTGGCTTCATGTCAGCAGAGAATCAGTCTGCATGTCATAGCAGAGAATGAGGCTTCACGTCACCCACCACTGCAACAGTCCATTTTCATAAATTTAGGCCCAGCACCCAGGCAGAGGAGAGAGGTCCCGTAACAGAGGATCTGGCTTCATGTCAGCAGAGAATCAGTCTGCATGTCATAGCAGAGAATCAGGCTTCACGTCAGCCACCACTGCAACAGTCCATTGTCATAAATTCAGGCCCAGCACCCAGGCAGAGGAGAGAGGTCCCGTAACAGACAATCTGGCTTCATGTCACCAGAGAATCAGTCTGCATGTCATAGCAGAGAATGAGGCTTCACGTCAGCCACCACTGCAACAATCCATTGGCATATATTTAGGCCTAGCACACAGGCAGAGGAGAGGTTCATTCAACTTTGGGTAGCCTTGCAATATAATGGTAAAATGAAAATAATAATAGGATTGAATGAGGAAGTGCCCTGGAGTCCAATAATATATGGTTATGGGGAGGTAGTTAATGTCTAATCTGGACAAGGGACGGACAGGTCCTGTGGGATCCATGCCTGGTTCATTTTTATGAACGTCAGCTTGTCCACATTGGCTGTAGACAGGCGGCTGCGTTTGTCTGTAATGACGCCCCCTGCCGTGCTGAATACACGTTCAGACAAAACGCTGGCTGCCGGGCAGGCCAGCACCTCCAAGGCATAAAAGGCTAGCTCTGGCCACGTGGACAATTTAGAGACCCAGAAGTTGAATGGGGCCGAACCATCAGTCAGTACGTGGAGGGGTGTGCACACGTACTGTTCCACCATGTTAGTGAAATGTTGCCTCCTGCTAACACGTTGCGTATCAGGTGGTGGTGCAGTTAGCTGTGGCGTGTTGACAAAAGTTTTCCACATCTCTGCCATGCTAACCCTGCCCTCAGAGGAGCTGGCCGTGACACAGCTGCCTTGGCGACCTCTTGCTCCTCCTCTGCCTTGGCCTTGGGCTTCCACTTGTTCCCCTGTGACATTTGGGAATGCTCTCAGTAGCGCGTCTACCAACGTGCGCTTGTACTCGCGCATCTTCCTATCACGCTCCAGTGCAGGAAGTAAGGTGGGCACATTGTCTTTGTAGCGTGGATCCAGCAGGGTGGCAACCCAGTAGTCCGCACAGGTTAAAATGTGGGCAACTCTGCTGTCGTTGCGCAGGCACTGCAGCATGTAGTCGCTCATGTGTGCCAGGCTGCCCAGGGGTAAGGACAAGCTGTCCTCTGTGGGAGGCGTATCGTCATCGTCCTGCCTTTCCCCCCAGCCACGCACCAGTGATGGACCCGAGCTGCGTTGGGTGCCACCCCGCTGTGACCATGCTTCATCCTCATCCTCCTCCACCTCCTCCTCATCCTCGTCCTCCTCGTCCTCCAGTAGTGGGCCCTGGCTGGCCACATTTGTACCTGGCCTCTGCTGTTGCCAAAAACCTCCCTCTGAGTCACTTCGAAGAGACTGGCCTGAAAGTGGTAAAAATGACCCCTCTTCCTCCTCCTCCTCCTCCTCCTGGGCCACCTCCTCTTCCATCATCGCCCTAAGTGTTTTCTCAAGGAGACATAGAAGTGGTATTGTAACGCTGATAACGGTGTCATCGCCACTGGCCATGTTGGTGGAGTACTCGAAACAGCGCAACAGGGCACACAGGTCTCGCATGGAGGCCCAGTCATTGGTGGTGAAGTGGTGCTGTTCTGTAGTGCGACTGACCCGTGCGTGCTGCAGCTGAAACTCCACTATGGCCTGCTGCTGCTCGCACAGTCTGTCCAGCATGTGCAAGGTGGAGTTCCACCTGGTGGGCACGTCGCATATGAGGCGGTGAGCGGGAAGGCCGAAGTTACGCTGTAGCGCAGACAGGCGAGCAGCGGCAGGATGTGAACGCCGGAAGCGCGAACAGACGGCCCGCACTTTATGCAGCAGCTCTGACATGTCGGGGTAGTTGTGAATGAACTTCTGCACCACCAAATTCAGCACATGCGCCAAGCAAGGGATGTGCGTCAAATTGGCTAGTCCCAGAGCTGCAACGAGATTTCGCCCATTATCACACACCACCAGGCCGGGCTTGAGGCTCACCGGCAGCAACCACTCGTCGGTCTGTTGTTCAATACCCCGCCACAACTCCTGTGCGGTGTGGGGCCTGTCCCCCAAACATATGAGTTTCAGAATGGCCTGCTGACGTTTACCCCGGGCTGTGCTGAAGTTGGTGGTGAAGGTGTGTGGCTGACTGGATGAGCAGGTGGAAGAAGAGGAGGAGGAAGCCGAGAAGGAGGAGGTGGCAACAGGAGGCAAAGAATGTTGCCCTGCGATCCTTGGCGGCGGAAGGACGTGCGCCAAACAGCTCTCCGCCTGGGGCCCAGCTGCCACTACATTTACCCAGTGTGCAGTTAGGGAGATATAGCGTCCCTGGCCGTGCTTACTGGTCCACGTATCTGTGGTTAGGTGGACCTTGCTACAGATGGCGTTGCGCAGTGCACACTTGATTTTATCGGATACTTGGTTGTGCAGGGAAGGCACGGCTCTCTTGGAGAAGTAGTGCCGGCTGGGAACAACATACTGTGGGACAGCAAGCGACATGAGCTGTTTGAAGCTGTCTGTGTCCACCAGCCTAAATGACAGCATTTCATAGGCCAGTAGTTTAGAAATGCTGGCATTCAGGGCCAGGGATCGAGGGTGGCTAGGTGGGAATTTACGCTTTCTATCAAATGTTTGTGAGATGGAGAGCTGAACGCTGGCGTGTGACATGGTTGAGACGCTTGGTGACGGAGGTGGTGGTGGTGGTGTTGGTGGTACATCCCCTGTTTGCTGGGCGGCAGGTGCCAACGTTCCTCCAGAGGCGGAGGAAGAGGCCGAGGCGGCAGCAGCAGAATAGGCCGAGGCGGCAGCAGCAGAAGAGGTAGCAGGGGGAGCCTGAGTGACTTCCTTGGTTTTAAGGTGTTTACTCCACTGCAGTTCATGCTTTGCATGCAGGTGCCTGGTCATGCAGGTTGTGCTCAGGTTCAGAACGTTAATGCCTCGCTTCAGGCTCTGATGGCACAGCGTGCAAACCACTCGGGTCTTGTCGTCAGCACATTGTTTGAAGAAGTGCCATGCCAGGGAACTCCTTGAAGCTGCCTTTGGGGTGCTCGGTCCCAGATGGCGGCGGTCAGTAGCAGGCGGAGTCTCTTGGCGGCGGGTGTTCTGCTTTTGCCCACTGCTCCCTCTTTTGCTACGCTGTTGGCTCGGTCTCACCACTGCCTCTTCCTCCGAACTGTGAAAGTCAGTGGCACGACCTTCATTCCATGTGGGGTCTAGGACCTCATCGTCCCCTGCATCGTCTTCCACCCAGTCTTGATCCCTGACCTCCTGTTCAGTCTGCACACTGCAGAAAGACGCAGCAGTTGGCACCTGTGTTTCGTCATCATCAGAGACATGCTGAGGTGGTATTCCCATGTCCTCATCATCAGGAAACATAAGTGGTTGTGCGTCAGTGCATTCTATGTCTTTCACCGCTGGGGAAGGGCTAGGTGGATGCCCTTGGGAAACCCTGCCAGCGGAGTCTTCAAACAGCATAAGAGACTGCTGCATAACTTGAGGCTGAGACAGTTTCCCTGGTATGCATGGGGGTGATGTGACAGACTGATGGGGTTGGTTTTCAGGCGCCATCTGTGCGCTTTCTGCAGAAGACTGGGTGGGAGATAATGTGAACGTGCTGGATCCACTGTCGGCCACCCAATTGACTAATGCCTGTACCTGCTCAGGCCTTACCATCCTTAGAACGGCATTGGGCCCCACCATATATCGCTGTAAATTCTGGCGGCTACTGGGACCTGAGGTAGTTGGTACACTAGGACGTGTGGATGTGGCAGAACGGCCACGTCCTCTCCCAGCACCAGAGGGTCCACTAACACCACCACGACCATGTCCACGTCCGCGTCCCTTACTAGATGTTTTTCTCATTGTTATGGTTCACCACAACAACAAATATATTATTTGGCCCAATGTATTGTATTCAAATTCAGCGGGATATAAATTTGAGGCCTAGTATTTAGGCGCTGGGTGACCGGTATGGATTTAGTGACAGAATTAGACTTGGAAATGCACAGAAGCGTGTGTGTGAAGTTATTCTGAATGACCCTATGTGCACCTTGAATATTATATACCCTTTTTGGGATAGATTTCAAATAGCTCTGATATAGCAGGAACCACAAAATTATGAAATTGCTAAATTGGGAATTGTATTTCAACCCAGAACAAAAAATGTGCTTTGACGGACACTAAATATCTTGCCCAGCAACAACAGTACAGCGGTAACGAGAGATTTAGCAGGATATAAATTTGAGGCCTAGTATTTAGGCGCTGGGTGACAGGTATGGGTTTAGTGACAGAATTAGACTTGGAAATACACAGTAGAGGGTGTGTGTGAAGTTATTCTGAATGACCCTATGTGCACCTTGAATATTATATACCCTTTTTGGGATAGATTTCAAATAGCTCTGATATAGCAGGAACCACTAAATTATGAAATTGCTAAATTGGGAATTGTATTTCAACCCAGAACAAAAAATGTGCTTTGACGGACACTAAATATCTTTCCAAGCAACAACAGTACAGCGGTAACGAGAGATTTAGCAGGATATAAATTTGAGGCCTAGTATTTAGGCGCTGGGTGACAGGTATGGGTTTAGTGACAGAATTAGACTTGGAAATACACAGTAGCGGGTGTGTGTGAAGTTATTCTGAATGACCCAATGTGCACCTTGAATATTATATACCCTTTTAGGGATAGATTTCAAATAGCTCTGATATAGCAGAAACCACTAAATTATGAAATTGCTAAATTGGGAATTGTATTTCAACCCAGAACAAAAAATGTGCTTTGACGGACACTAAATAACTTTCCCAGCTACAACAGGACAGCGGTAACGAGAGATTTAGCAGGATATAAATTTGAGGCCTAGTATTTAGGCGCTGGGTGACAGGTATGGGTTTAGTGACAGAATTAGACTTGGAAATACACAGTAGCGGGTGTGTGTGAAGTTATTCTGAATGACCCAATGTGCACCTTGAATATTATATACCCTTTTAGGGATAGATTTCAAATAGCTCTGATATAGCAGAAACCACTAAATTATGAAATTGCTAAATTGGGAATTGTACTTCAACCCAGAACAAAAAATGTGCTTTGACGGACACTAAATAACTTTCCCAGCTACAACAGGACAGCGGTAACGAGAGATTTAGCGGGATATAAATTTGAGGCCTAGTATTTAGGCGCTGGGTGACAGGTATGGGTTTAGTGACAGAATTAGACTTGGAAATACACAGTAGCGGGTGTGTGTGAAGTTATTCTGAATGACCCTATGTGCACCTTCAATATGATCTACCCTTTTAGGGATAGATTTCAAATAGCTCTGATATAGCAGAAACCACTAAATTATGAAATTGCTAAATTGGGAATTGTATTTCAACCCAGAACAAAAAATGTGCTTTGACGGACACTAAATAACTTTCCCAGCTACAACAGGACAGCGGTAACGAGAGATTTAGCAGGATATAAATTTGAGGCCTAGTATTTAGGCGCTGGGTGACAGGTATGGGTTTAGTGACAGAATTAGACTTGGAAATACACAGTAGCGGGTGTGTGTGAAGTTATTCTGAATGACCCAATGTGCACCTTGAATATTATATACCCTTTTAGGGATAGATTTCAAATAGCTCTGATATAGCAGAAACCACTAAATTATGAAATTGCTAAATTGGGAATTGTATTTCAACCCAGAACAAAAAATGTGCTTTGACGGACACTAAATAACTTTCCCAGCTACAACAGGACAGCGGTAACGAGAGATTTAGCAGGATATAAATTTGAGGCCTAGTATTTAGGCGCTGGGTGACAGGTATGGGTTTAGTGACAGAATTAGACTTGGAAATACACAGTAGCGGGTGTGTGTGAAGTTATTCTGAATGACCCAATGTGCACCTTGAATATTATATACCCTTTTAGGGATAGATTTCAAATAGCTCTGATATAGCAGAAACCACTAAATTATGAAATTGCTAAATTGGGAATTGTATTTCAACCCAGAACAAAAAATGTGCTTTGACGGACACTAAATAACTTTCCCAGCTACAACAGGACAGCGGTAACGAGAGATTTAGCAGGATATAAATTTGAGGCCTAGTATTTAGGCGCTGGGTGACAGGTATGGGTTTAGTGACAGAATTAGACTTGGAAATACACAGTAGCGGGTGTGTGTGAAGTTATTCTGAATGACCCAATGTGCACCTTGAATATTATATACCCTTTTAGGGATAGATTTCAAATAGCTCTGATATAGCAGAAACCACTAAATTATGAAATTGCTAAATTGGGAATTGTACTTCAACCCAGAACAAAAAATGTGCTTTGACGGACACTAAATAACTTTCCCAGCTACAACAGGACAGCGGTAACGAGAGATTTAGCAGGATATAAATTTGAGGCCTAGTATTTAGGCGCTGGGTGACAGGTATGGGTTTAGTGACAGAATTAGACTTGGAAATACACAGTAGCGGGTGTGTGTGAAGTTATTCTGAATGACCCAATGTGCACCTTGAATATTATATACCCTTTTAGGGATAGATTTCAAATAGCTCTGATATAGCAGAAACCACTAAATTATGAAATTGCTAAATTGGGAATTGTACTTCAACCCAGAACAAAAAATGTGCTTTGACGGACACTAAATAACTTTCCCAGCTACAACAGGACAGCGGTAACGAGAGATTTAGCAGGATATAAATTTGAGGCCTAGTATTTAGGCGCTGGGTGACAGGTATGGGTTTAGTGACAGAATTAGACTTGAAAATACACAGTAGCGGGTGTGTGTGAAGTTATTCTGAATGACCCAATGTGCACCTTGAATATTATATACCCTTTTAGGGATAGATTTCAAATAGCTCTGATATAGCAGAAACCACTAAATTATGAAATTGCTAAATTGGGAATTGTACTTCAACCCAGAACAAAAAATGTGCTTTGACGGACACTAAATAACTTTCCTAGCTACAACAGGACAGCGGTAACGAGAGATTTAGCGGGATATAAATTTGAGGCCTAGTATTTAGGCGCTGGGTGACCGGTATGGATTTAGTGACAGAATTAGACTGGGATATGGCCAAAAAATAACCACACTATTGCTGGTTAAATGCACTTGGTGACGGGCGCAGCTTGCCCCTGATGTAGTATATGGCCAAAAAATGAACAGACTATTGCTGGTTAAATGCACTTGGTGTCACAGCTTGACCAACCACACTACTGAGGGTTAAATGCACTTGGTGACGGGCGCAGCTTGCCCCTGATGTAGTATATGGCCAAAAAATAAACAGACTATTGCTGGTTAAATGCACTTGGTGTGACAGCTTCACCCTGATGTAGGCTTTAGCCAGAAAACAACCACACCATTGAGGGTTAAATGCACTTGGTGACAGGCGCAGCTTGCCCCTGATTTTGTATATGGCCAAAAAATGAACAGACTATTGCTGGTTAAATGCACTTGGTGTGACAGCTTCACCCTGATGTAGGCTTTAGCCAAAAAACAACCACACCATTGAGGGTTAAATGCACTTGGTGACAGGCGCAGCTTGCCCCTGATTTTGTATATGGCCAAAAAATGAACAGACTATTGCTGGTTAAATGCACTTGGTGTGACAGCTTCACCCTGATGTAGGCTTTAGCCAAAAAACAACCACACCATTGAGGGTTAAATGCACTTGGTGACAGGCGCAGCTTGCCCCTGATTTTGTATATGGCCAAAAAATGAACAGACTATTGCTGGTTAAATGCACTTGGTGTGACAGCTTCACCCTGATGTAGGCTTTAGCCAAAAAACAACCACACCATTGAGGGTTAAATGCACTTGGTGACAGGCGCAGCTTGCCCCTGATTTTGTATATGGCCAAAAAATGAACAGACTATTGCTGGTTAAATGCACTTGGTGTGACAGCTTCACCCTGATGTAGGCTTTAGCCAAAAAACAACCACACCATTGAGGGTTAAATGCACTTGGTCGCAGCTTGTGCTGGCGCACCACAAGACACAAAATGGCCGCCGATCACCCCAGAAAAATGTGACTGACAAACGGTCTGGGCAGCCTAAAAACAGTGAGCAATTGAGGATCAGCAGCTCAATGATCCACAGCTGCAGATCGATCAGTTAATCAAGTCCTTTGGAGGAGTTAATCTGCCTAATCTCGCCCTACTGTCGCAGCCGCAACCTCTCCCTACGCTAATCAGAGCAGAGTGACGGGCGGCGCTATGTGACTCCAGCTTAAATAGAGGCTGGGTCACATGGTGCTCTGGCCAATCACAGCCATGCCAATAGTAGGCATGGCTGTGATGGCCTCTTGGGGCAAGTAGTATGACGCTTGTTGATTGGCTGCTTTGCAGCCTTTCAAAAAGCGCCAAGAAAGCGTCACAAAAGCGCCAAGAAAGCGACGAACACCGAACCCGAACCCGGACTTTTACGAAAATGTCCGGGTTCGGGTCCGTGTCACGGACACCCCAAAATTCGGTACGAACCCGAACTATACAGTTCGAGTTCGCTCATCCCTAATATTGACGCCACTCCCCTGGTAGGTGGTACGGTGAGGTCGTGTACCTCAGAGATTTCTTTAACCGTGGGTGTGTGCCACTCTGAAAAATGTTCCCTCTTAGTCCTGGAGAACTTACCGGTCGAGGTGGTACTAGGGTTGCCGTGGCTCCGATTAACAACCCCACTGTAGATTGATCCAGGGGGGAGTTGGTGAAATGGGGACCCAAGTGTGACTTGTGCTTGTCCATGGTACAGGCTGGAGTCTCAGTAGATTCTTATACATTCCCCACAATCATTAGAGAATATTCTCATGTGTTCTCGTCACCTACCCCGGAGGTTCTACCACCCCATAGACCATATGATTGCGCCATAGAATGAGTAGAAGGTGCCAGGTTTCCTAAGGGGCATATTTATAATCTTTCTAAACCCGATTATATTAAGGAGAGCCTCGGTGAAGGCCACATTAGACCTTCGGTCTCTCCTAGGCAGTGTATCGATTACCGGAAATTGAATAAGATCACTATTCAGAATAGATACTCTCTTCCATTGATTCCGGATTTATTTGACCAGGTTCTGGGGGCAGCCTGGTTTTCTAAGATTGACCCGAAAGGGGCATATAATCTAACCCGTATCAAGGAGGGAGACAAATGGAAGACGGCGTTCAATACTCCGGATGGACACTTTGAATAGCAGGTTATGCCTTTTGGAGCAATGCCCCAGCTGTGTTCCAAAACTTTATGAACAATATTCTTATGGAGTTCTTGGGTAAATTTCTCATTGTCTATCTTGACAACATTTTGATATTTTCTCCTGATTTCAACTCTCATGTGTCTCATGTTAGACAAGTATTGGAGGTGTTGAGGGAAAATCAGTTATCCGCTAAACAAGAGAAATGTGTCTTTGGTGTACATCAGATACTGTTTCTAGGGCACGTCCTGACTCCTCACACCTTCAAAATGGATCCTGGTAAGGTACTAGCAATTAAGGAATTGGTAAGGACTTCCTCCTTAAAGGCCTCACAATGGTTCTTAGGTTTGGCCAATTATTACCGTAAATTTATTAAGAATATTTCAGTAATTGCTAAACTGTTGACCGACCTCACTAAGAAAGGGGCGGATTTGGAGGATTGGTCTACTGAAGCCATTACTTCATTTGAAACCCTTAAGAAGGCATTCAGTAGCGCTCCCATTCTGATCAAGCCAGATCAGGAGAGACCTTTTATTGTGGAAGTGGATGCGTCCGAGGACGAAGCAGGAGCAGTCCTTTCACAAGGTCCTGCTAGCCTTACCAACCTGAGACCTTGTGCCTTCTTTTCCAGAAAATTTTCTCCCACCGAGTAGAGTTGAATGGACACCTGGATGTTCGGGTTCGAAAGGTTTGGCCGAACTTGAAAAAGAAATTTAGGTTCGGGACCCGAACGTGACCCCGGACCCGAACCTCATTGAAGTCAATGGGGACACGAACTTTTGAGCACTAAAATGGCTGTAAAAATGTCATGGAAAGAGCTAGAGGGCAGCAAAATGTGCTTAAGAGCATGGCAAATGCTATGCAAACTAATGTGGATAGGGAAATGAATAAAAAAAAACATAAAAGACCTTAAAAAAATAAAAATTTGGAATGATGTAGGAGGAAGAGTTTGAGGAGACGGTGAATGGGTGGATGTGGCCGTGTAGGCTCACATGGCAGTCTAGGTGGAAGCGGCGGCGAAGGAGGAATAGGTAGCGAACACAGATGTGTGTTATTTTGCATTTTTACATAGGGGTATCCCCCAAAATATTGGGACATATAAAAAAAAAAAAAGGAATAAGTGAACTTGAGTACAAGGATGGATGGTTGAGGCTGTTAGAACTGTCTATTCTGCACAAGGTACAGACAAGTCCTGAGGGATCCAAGCCTGGTTCATTTTAATGAACAAGAGCTTGTCCACGTTGGCTGTGGACAGGTGGCTGCGTCTGTCTGTAATGATGCCTCCTGCCATGCTAAATACACATTCAGAGAGGCCAGCACCTCCAAGGCATACAGGGCAAGCTCTGGCCATGTGGACAATTTGGAGACCCAGAAGTTGAATAGAGCAGAACCATCAGTCAGTACGTGTAGGCGTGTGCACAGGTACTGTTCCACCATGTTGTTCAAATGCTGCCTCCTGCTAACACGCTCCATATCAGCAGTTGGGGCCGGTTGTTGCGGCAAGGTGACAAAGCTTTTCCACATGTTGGCCATGTTAACCCTGCCTTCTGAGGTGCTGGCGCTAACACAGCTGCGTTGGCGACCTCTTCCTCCTCCCCTGCCTTCGCCTTGTGCTTCCACTTGTCCCCCGGCGTCAGTCGGGAATGCTCTCAGGAGCGCATCTACCAACGTGCGCCTGTAGTCGCGCATCTTCCGATCACGCTCCAGTGAGAGAATTAAGGACGGCACATTGTCTTTGCAACGGGGATCCAGCAGGGTGGCCACCCAGTAGTCAGCACATGTTAAAATGTAGGCAACTCTGCTGTCGTTGCGCAGGCACTGCAGCATGTAGTCGCTCATGTGTGCCAGGCTGCCCAGAGGTAAGGACAAGCTGTCCTCTGTGGGAGCTGCGTTGGATGCCACCTCGCTGTGAACATGCTTCATCCCCATCCTCCTCATCCTCCTTGTCCTCCAGTAGTGGGCCCTGGCTGGCCAAATTTGTACCTGGCCTCTGTTGTTTCAAAAATCCTCTTTCTGAGCCACTTCTAAAAGACTGGCCTAAAAGTGTTAGAGATGACCCCACTTCCTCCTCCTCGTCCTGGGCCACATCCTCTTCCATCATCGCCCTAAGTGTTTTCTCAAGGAGACCTAGAAGTGGTATTGTAACGCTGATAACGGTGTCATTGCCACTGGCCATGTTAATGGAGCACTCCAAACAGCGCAACAGGGCAGACAGGTCTCGCATGGAGGCCCAGTCATTGGTGGTGAAGTGGTGCTGTTCCGCAGTGCGACTCACCCATGCGTCCTGCAGCTCAAACTCCACTATGGCCTGCTGCTGCTCGCACAGTCTCTCCAGCATGTGCAAGGTGGAGTTCCACCTGGTGGGCACGTCGCATAAGAGGTGGTGAGCGGGAAGGCTGAGTTTATGCTGTAGAGCAGACAGCCGAGCGGCGGCAGAATGAGAACGCCGGAAGCGAGCACAGCCGGCCCGGACTTCACGCAGCAGCTCTGACATGTCAGGGTAGTTGTGAATGAATTTCTGCACCACCAAATTCAGCACATGCGCCAGGCAAGGGATGTGCGTCAAACCAGCTAGTCCCAGAGCTGCTACGAGATTTCGCCTATTATCGCACACCACCAGGCCAGGCTTCAGGCTCAATGGCAGCAACCACTCATCCAGGGGCGTAACTAAAGAGGAAGCAGGGGAAGCGGCTGCTTTGGGGCCCTGACCCAGAAGGGGCCCATCTAGGATGAGGAGGACTAAAAGATTTTTTTTTTTTGTCAAATCTTATTTTATTGTTTTGACAAGCTGGTATACAATAACAGAGAACAGAAAACCATAATACTCCATAATCGAACAATGGTCTTCAAAGCAAGGTATACAATATTAGATATTGAATGCAGGATGTCTGCATAATAAGTCATAAATTGTCAAGCATACATGGACAAACTTTGTGGTATCGCACATTATGTTCTACAACTTGTATCCATCCGGCCAATACAGCAAGTGAACAACGTTCTATCCTTTCCCTATTACAAAACCCTCAACTTTTAGCATCCACCTACCACCTCATGATGGACCTCTAGAACCCGTACATTGAATTCTCCTACTCATTGCGCACCTTATACCAGTCCACCCATTTAACCCAGGTCAGTAAAAATGTGCCATGAGACAACGATTCCCAGCTCGTCAGTTCCTCAAGTTGACATATCTCCTGGACTTTATTGACCCACTCCTGAAGACTAGAGATATCTTTGGATAGCCAATTTTTTGGTATGAGCAGTTTTGCTGCAGCTATAAGTTGTGCCGACAGACAGTGTTTGGCAAGTGTATAGTTGCGGTCAGGCAAATTCAGGACAGCTACAGTCGGGGTAATAGGGAGACTCACTCGGCAAATTTCTAGTACTGCTTTAGAAATCTTATCCCAATATTCTGAGATAAGAGGACAAGACCACCATATGTGGTACATGGTTCCTTTGCTTCTACCGCACCTCCAACAATCCGCTGAGTTTGTAGGTGAGATAGAGTGCAGTTTTACTGGGGTTTTGTACCATCTGGTTATTATCTTATAGGAATTTTCCTGAAATTACTGGAAGAGGGGGGGCCCCAGTCATTTCTAGCTACGCCACTGCACTCGTCGGTCTGTTGTTCTATACCCTGTCCCCCAAACACATAAGTTTCAGAACGGCCTGCTGACGTTTACCCCTGGCTGTGCTGAAGTTGGTAGTGAAAGTCTGTCGCTGACCGGATGAGAAGGTGGTAGAAGAGGAGGAGGAAGCAGAGTAGGAAGAGGAGGCAACAGGAGGCAAAGAATGATGCCCTGCGATCCTTGGCGGCAGAAGGACGTGTGCCAAACAGCTCTCCGCCTGGGGCCCAGCCACCACTGCATTTACCCAGTGTGCAGTTAGGGTGATATAGCGTCCCTGGCCGTGTTTACTGGTCCACGTATCTGTGGTTAGGTGGACCTTGCCACAGATGGCGTTGCGCAGTGCACACTTGATTTTATCCGATTGGTTGTGCATATGTCTGTGAAGGTTCTCATTTATTCAGGTCATGGTATATATCTGTAAAGAATAAATCAAGGCAACTGGACATACTGTAGATTTCTTGAAAATGTTTCACTCGTTCTTCCAACGAGCTTTCTCAATTCTGAGTGATTGTACAAAAAATTTTGGGAATAAATATATAACTGAATACACATCTGGTAATTAGACCCAGCATTGCGTCAAAGGTGTTGATTCCAGTATCCTAATTAGAGTCAGTAGGTGATAAAGACTTCCCAGAAAAAGGTGTCAAGACAGCATTATACGTGGCAGACAATAGATGTCTAACCCCCCCACCTCTATTCAAGCTTGGCTTCTCCATTTTTACGTAGATGGCCTCCTTCACGCCTCGTTTGTACCAATCGGCCTCCTTATCCAAAACACGTACTTGACTGTCTTCAAAGGTGTGACCTGTTCCTTTTAGATGTAAGTACACGGCTGAATCTTGACCAGAGGTTTTGGCTCTTCTATGCTGGGCCGTACGCTGATGTAGTTGTTGTTTTGTTTCGCCAATATACAGTTCTGAGCATTCCTCATTGCACTGGACTGCGTACACAATGTTGTTCATCTTGTGTTTAGGCGTTGGGTCTTTGGGGTGAACCAGTTGTTGCCTCAGTGTGTTGCTTGGTTTAAAGCAAACAGGAATGTGATGTTTATTAAAAATCCTTTTGAGTTTCTCAGACACCCCAGCTATATATGGGATAACCATATTCTTGTGTCTGTCATGCTTCTCGCCCTTACTGGTAGTCTTGGTGGTCTTTCTTCTCCTTCCTTCTGTTTTGACAAAGGCCCAAACTGGATACCCACAAGTTTTAAGTGCCCCTCTGAGGTGTTTGAGTTCCTTCGCCTTGGCCTCTGTGCTAGTGGGGATTTTCTCTGCCCGGTGGTGTAGAGTCTGGATGACTCCCAGTTTGTGGTCTTGAGGATGGTGGGAATCAAACAAGAAGAAGTGCCATGCCAGGGAACTCCTTGAAGCTGCCTTTGGGGTGCTCGGTCCCAGATGGCGGTGGTCAGTAGCAGGCGGAGTCTCTTGGCGGCGGATGTTCTGCTTTTGCCCACTGCTCCCTCTTTTTCTACGCTGTTGGCTTGGTCTCACCACTGCCTCTTCCTCCGAACTGTGAAAGTCAGTGGCACAACCTTCATTCCATGTGGGGTCTAGGACCTCATCGTCCCCTGCATCGTCTTCCACCCAGTCTTGATCCCTGACCTCCTGTTCAGTCTGCACACTGCAGAAAGACGCAGCAGTTGGCACCTGTGTTTCGTCATCATCAGAGACGTGCTGAGGTGGTATTCCCATGTCCTCATCATCAGGAAACATAAGTGGTTGTGCGTCAGTGCATTCTATGTCTTCCACCGCTGGGGAAGGGCTAGGTGGATGCCCTTGGGAAACCCTGCCAGCGGAGTCTTCAAACAGCATAAGAGACTGCTGCATAACTTGAGGCTCAGACAGTTTCCCTGGTATGCATGGGGGCGATGTGACAGACTGATGGGCTTGGTTTTCAGGAGCCATCTGTGCGCTTTCTGCAGAAGTCTGGGTGGGATATAATGTGAACGTGCTGGATCCACTGTCGGCCACCCAATTGACTAAGGCCTGTACCTGCTCAGGCCTTACCATCCTTAGAACGGCATTAGCATTATAATAGCTGCTTATATCCGGTAAACTAATGCCCCCTTTGGATCTAGGGAGAATCAGTCTCTGGTAGGCTAGCCTAGGTCGAGCCTGGTTCCATATAAATGCTGAAAAGGTTTTCCTAACCTGTGTCAAAAAATGGTGGGGTATTTGCACTGGTAAAGCCTGCATTAAATAAAGCAATTTGGGGAGTATATAGGTCCTTAAAATATTTTTTTCTCCCTAACCAAGTCAGGAACGGTATTTTCAGCATTTTCAGTTGGAGTTTAATGTCAGCTAAAAGTTTAGGATAGTTCTGGGAGAAAAGTTTATCCGGATCTCTGGTAATTTGGACCCCTAAATAGTTGATATGGTCATTTTCCCACTGGAAGGGGAGGAGGACTAAAAGATTTTGTCAGGGCCTCTTCAACAGTATTACACAATGAAATTATGTAGCCAACCAGTGGCTACAAGAACCAGTGGCTACAAGAAGAAGGTTATAGAACTACTACAACAACTAGAAAAGGACAAAATCATTGATCGGGCCATGTATCATCGCCTCTACCCTGGGGAAGCCCCTCCATGTATTTATGGACTTCCTAAGATACATAAGGATGGGGCCCCTCTCAGGCCAATTGTCAGCAGCATCAACTCTGTGACCTACAATGTGGCCAAATACTTAGCCAGAATCCTAGCGCCCTTGGTTGGAAACACACAACATCACATACAGAACTCTCAAGATTTCACCACCAAAATCCAGAACCTGGTATTGGGCACAGAAGAAACAATGGTCTCCTATGATGTTACATCCCTCTTCACCTGCATACCCACTACAGAGGCAATTGAAACAGTCAGGAAACAGTTGCTATTAGACAACACCTTAGGATGCAGAACAGAACTTAGCCCAGACCAAGTTTGTGCCTTACGGGACCTTTGTCTGAGTACCACCTTCTTCAAGTATAAGGACAAGTTCTACAAGCAAAAACATGGCTGTGCTATGGGATCGCCAGTCTCACCTATTGTAGCGAACCTGTATATGGAGGAAGTAGAAAGGAAAGCCCTGACTACTTTCAAGGGAATTACACCGAGTCATTGGTTCAGATATGTGGATGAAACTTGGGTTAAAATTCATAAACAAGAATTACAGGCTTTCACCGACCACATCAACTCAGTGGATCATAACATCAATTTCACGCGGGAAGATATGCAGAACAACAAACTGGCGTTTCTGGACTGTTTTATAACAGTGGAAGAGGGAAGGAAGCTGGGAATAGAGGTCTATCGAAAACCAACACACACAGACCAGTACCTGCTGTTTGATTCCCACCATCCTCTAGACCACAAACTGGGAGTCATCCAGACTCTACACCACCGGGCAGAGAAAATCCCCACTAGCACAGAGGCCAAGGCGAAGGAACTCAAACACCTCAGAGGGGCACTTAAAACTTGTGGGTATCCAGTTTGGGCCTTTGTCAAAACAGAAGGAAGGAAAAGAAAGACCACCAAGACTGTCAAAACAGAAGGAAGGAAAAGAAAGACCACCAAGACTACCAGTAAGGGCGGGAAGCATGACAGACGCAAGAATATGGTTATCCCATATATAGCTGGGGTGTCTGAGAAACTCAAAAGGATTTAAAAAAAAAAATCACATTCCTGTTTGCTTTAAACCCAGCAACACACTGAGGCAACAACTGGTTCACCCCAAAGACCCAAAGCCTAAACACAAGATGGACAACATTGTGTACGCAGTCCAGTGCAATGAGGAATGCTCAGAACTGTATATCGGCGAAACAAAACAACAACTACATCAGCGTATGGCCCAGCATAGAAGAGCCAAAACCTCTGGTCAAGATTCAGCCGTGTACTTACATCTAAAAGGAACAGGTCACACCTTTGAAGACAGTCAAGTACGTGTTTTGGATAAGGAGGCCGATTGGTACAAACGAGGCGTGAAGGAGGCCATCTACGTAAAAATGGAGAAGCCAAGCTTGAATAGAGGTGGGGGGGTTAGACATCTATTGTCTGCCACGTATAATGCTGTCTTGACACCTTTTTCTGGGAAGTCTTTATCACCTACTGACTCCAATTAGGATAATGGAATCAACACCTTTGACGCAATGCTGGGTCTAATTACCAGATGTGTATTCAGTTACATATTTATTCCCAGAATTTTTTGTACAATCACTCAGAATTGAGAAAGCTCGTTGGAAGAACGAGTGAAACGTTTTCAAGAAATCTACAGTACGTCCAGTTGCCTTGATTTATTCTTTACAGATATGATTGGTTGTGCAGTGAGGGCATGGCTCTCCTGGAGAAGTAGCGGCGGCTGGGAACAACGTACTGTGGGACAGCAAGCGACATGAGCTGTTTTAAGCTGTCTGTCTGCACCAGCCTGAATGACAGCATTTCAAAGGCCAGTAGTTTAGAAATGCTAGCATTCAGGGCCAGGGATCGAGGGTGGCTAGGTGGGAATTTACGCTTTCTATCAAAGGTTTGTGAGATGGAGAGCTGAACGCTTCCGTGTGACATGGTGGAGATGCTTGGTGACGGAGGTGGTGTTGTTGGTGGCACATCCTCTGTTTGCTAGGTGGCAGGTGCCAACGTTCCTCCAGAGGTGGAGGAAGAGGCCGAGGCAGCAGCAGCAGAGGGAGCAGAAGGGGTCTGAGCCCTTTCTTGGTTTTGAAGGTGCTTAGTCCACTGCAGCCCGTTTCTCGCATGTAGATGCCTGGTCATGCAGGTTGTGCTAAGGTTTAGAACGTTAATGCCTCGCTTCAGGCTCTGATGGCACAGCGTGCAAACCACTTGGGTCTTGTCGTCAGCAGACTGTGTGAAGAAGTGCCATGCCACGGAACTTCTTTAAGCTGCCTTTGGTGTGCTCGGTCCCTGGTGACGGTGGCCAGTAGCAGGCGAACTGATTTGGCGATGGCTGCTCTGCTTTTGCACCCTGCTCCCGCTTTTACTACGCTGTTGGCTCGGTCTCACCACTGCCTCTTCCTCTGAACTCTGAAAGTCAGTGGCACGACCTTCATTGCATGTGGGGTCTAGGACCTCATCATCCCCTTCATCGTCTTCCACCCAGTCTTCCTCCCTGACCTCCTTTTCGGTTTGCACACTGCAGAAAGACACAGCAGTTGGCACCTGTGTTTCGTCATCATCAGTGGTGGTACTCCTGTGTCCTTATCAGGAAACATAAGTGATTGTGCGTCAGTGCATTCTATGTCTTCCACCCCTGGGGAAGGGCTAGGTGGAGTCTTCAAACAGCATAAGAGACTGCTGCATGACTATAGGCTCAGACAGGTTCCCCGATATGCACGGGGGTGATGTGACAGACTGATGGGCATGGGTTTCAGGCGCCAACTGTGCGCTTTCTGCAGAAGATTGGGTGGGAGATAATGTGAACGTGCTGGATCCACTGTCGGCCACACAATTGACTAGCGCCTGTACTTGCTCAGGCCTTACCATCCTTAGAACGGCATTAGGCCCTACCAAATATCGCTGTAGATTCTGGCAGCTACTGGGACCTGTGGTAGTAGGTTCAGTAGGATGTGTAGCTGTGGCAGAACGGCCACGTCCTCTCCCTGCACCAGATGCTCCACCAACATCACGACCATGACCACGTCCCTTATTAGATGTTTGCCTCATAGTTAGCGTTCACAAAGCAAAGTAAAAAGTGGTTAAGTCTGTTAAAAATAATTAACCGCCAATAAAAACCCTGATGTAGGGTATTGCACTAAAAAAAAATTTTTACGCTATATGACAGCGGTATTTTTTGTCAGCGGTCGTATTTGTGGCCTAAATTTCACAGTAACTTATGCATGTCTAATTCCAGATGTGCAGTATATCAGAGGGTTTTTTCACCCCAGTAAGCACAAAGCCGTATTTGTGGCCTAAATGTGACACTGAATTATGCACGTCTAATCCCAGACATGCAGTATATTAGAGGTTTTTTTCACCCCAGTAAACACAAAGCCATATTTGTGGCATAACTGTGACACTCACTTATGCATGTCTAATCCCAGATGTGCAGTATATTAGAGGGTTTTGTCACCCCAGTAAGCACAAGTATTTGTGGCCTAAATTTCACAGTCACTTATGCACATCTAATCCCATATGTACAGTATATCAGAGGGTTTTTTCACCCCAGTAAGCAAAAAGCTGTATTTCTGGCATATATGTGACACTCACATTTGCATGTCTAATGCTATATGTGCACTATATGAAACTGATTTATATTTTTTCAACCCAGTATGCCCCAGTATGAGAAAGCTGTATTTGTGGCCTAAATTTCACAGTCTCTTATGCACGTCTAATACCAGATGTGCAGTATATCAGAAGGTTTTTTCACCCCAGTAAGCAAAAATCTGTATTTCTGGCCTAAATGTGACACTCCCGTTTGCACGTCTAATCCTAGATGTGCACTATATGAAACAGATGTTTTTTTCACCCCTGTATGCCCCAGTATGAGAAAGCTGTATTTGTGGCCTAAATTTCACAGTCACTTATGCATGTCTAATACCAGATGTGCAGTATATCAGAGGGTTTTTTCACGCCAGTAAGCAAAAAGATGTATTTCTGGCCTAAATGTTACACTCACTTATGCACGTCTAATCCTAGATGTGCACTATATGAAACAGATGTATTTTTTTCACCCCAGTAAGAAAAAAGCTGTATTTCTGGCCTAAATGTGACAGTCACTTATGCATGTCTAATCCCAGATGTGCAGTTTATCAGATGGTTTTTTCACCCCAGAAAGCAAAAAGTCGTATTTGTGGCCTAAATTTCACAGTCACTTATGCATGTCTAATCCCAGATGTGCAGTATATCAGAGGTTTTTTTCACCCCAGTAAACACAAAGCCATATTTGTGGCATAACTGTGACACTCACTTATGCATGTCTAATCCCAGATGTGCAGTATATTAGAGGGTTTTGTCACCCCAGTAAGCACAAAGCCCTATTTGTGGCCTAAATTTGACACTCACTTATGCAAGTCTAATCCCAGATGTGCAGTATATCAGTGTTTTTTCACCCCAGTAAGCACAAAGCCGTATTTCTGGCCTAAATGTGACAGCCACTTATGCATGTCCTATCCTAGATGTGCAGTATATCAGAGGGTCTTTTCACCCCAGTAAGCAAAAAGCCATATTTGTGGCCTAAATTTCACAGTCACTTATGCATGTCTAATCCTAGATGTGCACTATATGAAACTGATGGTTTTTTTTTCATCCCAGTATGCCCCAATATGAGAAAGCTGTATTTGTGGCCTAAATTTCACAGTCACTTATGCACGTCTAATCCCAGACATGCAGTATATCAGAGGTTTGTTTTTTTCACCCCAGTAAGCAAAAATCTGTATTTGTGGCCTAAATGTGACACTCACTTATGCACATCTAATCCCATATGTACAGTATATCAGAGGGTTTTTTCACCCCAGTAAGCAAAAAGCTGTATTTCTGGCATATATGTGACACTCACATTTGCATGTCTAATGCTATATGTGCACTATATGAAACTGATTTATATTTTTTCAACCCAGTATGCCCCAGTATGAGAAAGCTGTATTTGTGGCCTAAATTTCACAGTCTCTTATGCACGTCTAATACCAGATGTACAGTATATCAAGAGGTTTTTTTTCACCCCAATAAGCAAAACACTGTATTTCTGGCCTAAATGGGATACTCACTTATGCATGTCTAATCCTAGACGTGCACCAAATGAAACAGATGTTTTTTTTTTTTCACTCCAGTATGCCCCAGTATGAGAAAGCTGTATTTGTGACCAAAATTTCACAGTCACTTATGCATGTCTAATCCCAAATGTACAGTATATCAAGAGTTTTTTTTTCACCCCAATAAGCAAAACACTGTATTTCTGGCCTAAAGGGGACACTCACTTATGCATGTCTAATCCTAGATGTGTACTAAATAAAACAGATGTTTTTTTTCACCCCAGTATTCCCCAGTATGAGAAAGCCGTATTTGTGGCCTAAATTTCACAGTCACTTATGCACATCTAATCCCATATGTACAGTATATCAGAGGGTTTTTTCACCCCAGTAAGCAAAAAGCTGTATTTCTGGCATATATGTGACACTCACATTTGCATGTCTAATGCTATATGTGCACTATATGAAACTGATTTATATTTTTTCAACCCAGTATGCCCCAGTATGAGAAAGCTGTATTTGTGGCCTAAATTTCACAGTCTCTTATGCACGTCTAATACCAGATGTGCAGTATATCAGAAGGTTTTTTCACCCCAGTAAGCAAAAATCTGTATTTCTGGCCTAAATGTGACACTCCCGTTTGCACGTCTAATCCTAGATGTGCACTATATGAAACAGATGTTTTTTTCACCCCTGTATGCCCCAGTATGAGAAAGCTGTATTTGTGGCCTAAATTTCACAGTCACTTATGCATGTCTAATACCAGATGTGCAGTATATCAGAGGGTTTTTTCACGCCAGTAAGCAAAAAGATGTATTTCTGGCCTAAATGTTACACTCACTTATGCACGTCTAATCCTAGATGTGCACTATATGAAACAGATGTATTTTTTTCACCCCAGTAAGAAAAAAGCTGTATTTCTGGCCTAAATGTGACAGTCACTTATGCATGTCTAATCCCAGATGTGCAGTTTATCAGATGGTTTTTTCACCCCAGAAAGCAAAAAGTCGTATTTGTGGCCTAAATTTCACAGTCACTTATGCATGTCTAATCCCAGATGTGCAGTATATCAGAGGGTTTTTTCACCCCAGTAAGCAAAAATCTGTATTTCTGGCCTAAATGTGACACTCCCGTTTGCACGTCTAATCCTAGATGTGCACTATATGAAACAGATGTTTTTTTCACCCCAGTATGCCCCAGTATGAGAAAGCTGTATTTGTAGCTAAATTTCACAGTCACTTATGCATGTCTAATCCCAGATGTGCAGTATATCAGAGGGTTTTTTCGCGCCAGTAAGAAAGAAGATGTATTTCTGGCCTAAATGTTACACTCACTTATGCATGTCTAATCCTAGATGTGCACTATATGAAACAGATGTAATTTTTCACCCCAGGAAGAAAAAAGCTGTATTTCTGGCCTAAATGTGACAGTCACTTATGCATGTCTAATCCCAGATGTGCAGTATATCAGAGGGTTTTTTCACCCCAGTAAGCAAAAAGTCGTATATGTGGCCTAAATTTCACAGTCACTTATGCATGTCTAATCCCAGATGTGCAGTATATCAGAGGGTTTTTTCACCCCAGTAAGCACAAAGCCGTATTTGTGGACTAAATGTGACACTCACTTATGCACGTCTAATCCTAGATATGTACTATATGAAACAGATGTTTTTTTTTCATCCCAGTATGCCTCAGTATGAGAAAGCTGTATTTGTGGCCTAAATTTCACAGTTACTTATGCACATCTAATCCCAGACGTGCAGTATATCAGAGAGTTTATTAACCCCAGTAAGCAAAAAGCTGTATTTCTGGCCTAAATGTGACACTCACTTATGCACATCTAATCCCAGACGTGCAGTCTATCAGAGGGTTTTTTAACCCCAGTAAGTAGGGATGAGCGAACCCGAACTGTATAGTTCGGGTTCGTACCGAATTTTGGGGTGTCCGTGACACGGACCCGAGCCCGAACATTTTCGTAAAAGTCCGGGTTCGGTGTTTGTCGATTCCTTGGCGCTTTTTGAAAGGCTGCAAAGCAGCCAATCAACAAGTGTTATACTACTTGCCCCAAGAGGCCATCACAGCCATGCCTACTATTGGCATGGCTGTGATTGGCCAGTGCAGCATGTGACCCAGCCTCTATTTAAGCTGGAGTCACATAGCGCCGCACATCACTCTGCTCTGAACAGTGTAGGGAGAGGTTGCAGCTGCGACTGTTAGGGCGAGATTAGACAGTGATTAACTCCTCCAAAACACTTAAGTCAGTGATCGATCTACAGCTGTGGTTCATTGAACTGCTGCTATTCAATTGCTCACTGTTTTTAGGCTGCCCAGAGCATTTTTCAGTCACTTTTTTCTGGGGTGATCGGCGTCCATTTTGTGTCTTGTGGTGCGCCAGCACAAGCTGCCACCAAGTACATTTAACCATCAATAGTGTGGTTATTTTTTGGCTATATCCTACATCAGGGGAAAGCTGTCACCAAGTGCATTTAACCATCAATTGTGTGGTTATTTCTTGGCTATATCCTGCATCAGGGGCAAGCTGTCACCAAGTGCATTTAACCATCAATAGTGTGGTTATTTTTTGGCGATATCCTACATCAGGGGCAAGCTGTCACCAAGTGCATTTAACCATCAATAGTGTGGTTATTTTTTGGCTATGTCCTACATCAGGGGCAAGCTGTCACCAAGTGCATTTAACCATCAATAGTGTGGTTATTTTGTGGCTAAATCCTACATCAGGGGCAAGCTGTCACCAAGTGCATTTAACCATCAATAGTGTGGTTATTTTCCTACATCAGGGGCTTGGCTGTGTTTGCTATTTTATTGAGGGGTGAAATACAATTGCCAAAATAGCAGTACCCTAAATCTGGTGTTTCAGCTGTGGCCAGCCAATTGTAATACTGTCTGCTGTCTGGCAAAGGATATATTTTTGTTCAGGGTTGAAATACAATTCCCAACTTAGCAATTTCCTAAATTAGTGGTTTCTGCTGTATCAGGCCTACTTTAAATATATCCCTAAAAGGGTGTATTAGATTCAAGGTGCAGATAGGGTCATTCTCAATAACTTCACACACACGCTACTGTGCAATTCCAAGTCTAATTCTGTCTGTAAACGTATACCTGTCACCCAGCGCCTAAATAATAGGCCTCAAATTTATATTCTTCTAAATCTTCAGTTATTGCTGAGGCTGGTCAAGTTATTTTGGGTTCATCAAAGCACAGTTTTTGCTCTGGGTTAAAATACAATTCCCAACTTAGCAATTCTCTAAATTAGTGGTTTCTGCTGTATCAGGCCTACTTTAAATCTATCCCTAAAAGGGTATATTAGATTGAAGGTGCAGATAGGGTCATTCTCAATAACTTCACACACACGCTACTGTGCAATTCCAAGTCTAATTCTGTCTGTAAACGTATACCTGTCACCCAGTGCCTAAATAATAGGCCTCAAATTTATATTCAGCTAAATCTGTCGTTACTGCTGTGCCTTTATTAGTGTAATACGGTACCTAAATAGATAGCCAGATAGTGTTAGGTGTCTGTAAAAAAAGGCCTGAATTTAAATTCAATACATTGGGCCAAATAATATTTTTCTTATTGTGGTGAACGGTAACAATGAGGAAAACATCTAGTAAGGGACGCGGACATGGTCGTGGTGGTGTTAGTGGACTCTCTGGTACTGGGAGAGGACGTGGCCGTTCTGCCACAGCCACACGTCCTAGTGTACCAACTACCTCAGGTCCCAGTAGCTGCCATAATTTACAGCGATATTTGGTGGGGCCCAATGCTGTTCTAAGGATGGTAAGGCCTGAGCAGGTACAGGCATTAGTCAATTGGGTGGCCGACAGTGGATCCAGCACGTTCACATTATCTACCACCCAGTCTTCTGCAGAAAGCGCACAGATGGCGCCTGAAAACCAAGCCCATCAGTCTGTCACATCACCCCCATGCATACCAGGGAAACTGTCTGAGCCTCAAGTTATGCAGCAGTCTCTTATGCTGTTTGAAGACTCCGCTGGCAGGGTTTCCCAAGGGCATCCATCTAGCCCTTCCCCAGCGGTGGAAGACATAGAATGCACTGACGCACAACCACTTATGTTTCCTGATGATGAGGACATGGGAATACCACCTCAGCACGTCTCTGATGATGACGAAACACAGGTGCCAACTGCTGCGTCTTTCTGCAGTGTGCAGACTGAACAGGAGGTCAGGGATCAAGACTGGGTGGAAGACGATGCAGGGGACGATGAGGTTCTAGACCCCACATGGAATGAAGGTTGTGCCACTGACTTTCACAGTTCGGAGGAAGAGGTAGTGGTGAGACCGAACCAACAGCGTAGCAAAAGAGGGAGCAGTGGGCAAAAGCAGAACACCCACCGCCAAGAGACTCTGCCTGCTACTGACCGCCGCCATCTGGGACAGAGCACCCCAAAGGCAGCTTCAAGGAGTTCCCTGGCATGGCACTTCTTCAAACAATGTGCTGACGACAAGACCCAAGTGGTTTGCACGCTGTGCCATCAGAGCCTGAAGCGAGGCATTAACGTTCTGAACCTTAGCACAACCTGCATGACCAGGCACCTGCATGCAAAGCATGAACTGCAATGGAGTAAACACCTTAAAATCAAGGAAGTCACTCAAGCTCCCCCTGCTACCTCTTCTGCTGCTGCCGCCTCGGCCTCTTCTGCTGCTGCCGCCTTGGCCTCTTCCTCCAAACAGAGGATGTACCACCAACACCACCACCTCCGTCACCAAGCATCTCAACCATGTCACACGCCAGCGTTCAGCTCTATATCTCACAAACATTTGAGAGAAAGCGTAAATTCCCACCTAGCCACCCTCGATCCCTGGCCCTGAATGCCAGCATTTCTAAACTACTGGCCTATGAAATGCTGTCATTCAGGCTGGTGGACACAGACAGCTTCAAACAGCTCATGTCGCTTGCTGTCCCACAGTATGTTGTTCCCAGCCGGCACTACTTCTCCAAGAGAGCCGTGCCTTCCCTGCACAACCAAGTATCAGATAAAATCAAGTGTGCACTGCGCAACGCCATCTGTGGCAAGGTCCACCTAACCACAGATACGTGGACCAGTAAGCACGGCCAGGGACGCTATATCTCCCTAACTGCACACTGGGTAAATGTAGTGGCGGCTGGGCCCCAGGCGGAGAGCTGTTTGGCGCACGTCCTTCCGCCGACAAGGATCGCAGGGCAACATTCTTTGCCTCCTGTTGCCTCCTCCTCCTACTCGGCTTCCTCCTCCTCTTCTTCCACCTGCTCATCCAGTCAGCCACACACCTTCACCACCAACTTCAGCACAGCCCGGGGTAAACGTCAGCAGGCCATTCTGAAACTCTTATGTTTGGGGGACAGGCCCCACACCGCACAGGAGTGGTTGCTGCCGTTGAGCCTCAAGCCCGGCCTGGTGGTGTGCGATTATGGGCGAAATCTCGTTGCAGCTCTGGGTTTGACGCACATCCCTGGCCTGGCGCATGTGCTGAATTTGGTGGTGCAGAAGTTCATTCACAACTACCCCGACATGTCAGAGCTGCTGCAAAAAGTGCGGGCCGTCTGTTCGCGCTTCCGGCGTTCTCATCCTGCCGCTGCTCGCCTGTCTGCGCTACAGCGGAACTTCGGCCTTCCCGCTCACCGCCTCATATGCGACATGCCCTCCAGGTGGAACTCCACCTTGCACATGCTGGACAGACTGTGCGAGCAGCAGCAGGCCATAGTGGAGTTTCAGCTGCTGCACGCACGGGTCAGACGCACTGCGGAACAGCACCACTTCACCACCAATGACTGGGCCTCCATGAGAGACCTGTGTGCCCTGTTGCGCTGTTTCGAGTACTCCACCAACATGGCCAGTGGCGATGACGCCGTTATCAGCGTTACAATACCACTTCTATGTCTTCTTGAGAAAACACTTAGGGCGATGATGGAAGAGGAGGTGGCCCAGGAGGAGGAGGAGGAAGAGGGGTCATTTTTAGCACTTTCAGGCCAGTCTCTTCGAAGTGACTCAGAGGGAGGTTTTTTGCAACAGCAGAGGCCCGGCACAAATGTGGCCAGCCAGGGCCCACTACTGGAGGACAAGGAGGACGAGGATGAGGAGGAGGTGGAGGAGGATGAGGATGAAGCATGGTCACAGCGGGGTGGCACCCAACGCAGCTCGGGCCCATCACTGGTGCGTGGCTGGGGGGAAACGCAGGACGATGACGATACGCCTCCCACAGAGGACAGCTTGTCCTTACCTCTGGGCAGCCTTGCACACATGAGCGACTACATGCTGCAGTGCCTGCGCAACGACAGCAGAGTTGCCCAAATTTTAACGTGTGCGGACTACTGGGTTGCCACCCTGCTGGATCCACGGTACAAAGACAATGTGCCCACCTTACTTCCTGCACTGGAGCGTGATAGGAAGATGCGCGAGTACAAGCGCACGTTGGTAGACGCGCTACTGAGAGCATTCCCAAATGTCACATAGGAACAAGTGGAAGCCCAAGGCCAAGGCAGAGGAGGAGCAAAAGGTCGCCAAGGCAGCTGTGTCACGGCCAGCTCCTCTGAGGGCAGGGTTAGCATGGCAGAGATGTGGAAAAGTTTTGTCAACACACCAGAGCTAACTGCACCACCACCTGATACGCAACGTGTTAGCAGGAGGCATCATTTCACTAACATGGTGGAACAGTACGTGTGCACACCCCTCCATGTACTGACTGATGGTTCGGCCCCATTCAACTTCTGGCTCTCTAAATTGTCCACGTGGCCAGAGCTAGCCTTTTATGCCGTGGAGGTGCTGGCCTGCCCGGCGGCCACCTTTTGTCTGAACGTCTATTCAGCACGGCATGGGGCGTCATTACAGACAAACACAGCCGCCTGTCTACAGCCAATGTGGACAGGCTGACGTTCATAAAAATGAACCAGGCATGGATCCCACAGGACCTGTCCATCCCTTGTGCAGATTAGACATTAACTACCTCCCCTTAACCATATATTATTGTACTCCAGGGCACCTCATTCAATCCTATTTTTATTTTCATTTTACCATTATATTGCGGGGCAACCCAAAGTTGAATGAACCTCTCCTCTGTCTGGGTGCTGGGGCCTACATATATGACAATGGACTGTTCCAATGTTGGGTGACGTGAAGCATGATTCTCTGCTATGACATGAAGACTGATTCTCTGCTGACATGAAGCCAGATTCTCTGTTATGGGACCTCTCTCCTCTGCCTGGGTGCCGGGGCCTAAATATCTGACAATGGACTGTTCCAGTGTTGGGTGATGTG
Organism: Bufo gargarizans; assembly: GCF_014858855.1. Taxonomy (NCBI): domain Eukaryota; kingdom Metazoa; phylum Chordata; class Amphibia; order Anura; family Bufonidae; genus Bufo; species Bufo gargarizans. The sequence continues at coordinate 408,542,831 of NC_058081.1, read as the reverse complement.
AAGCATGATTTTCTGCTATGACATGAAGACTGATTCTCTGCTGACATGAAGCCAGTTTCTCTGTTACTGGACCTCTCTCCTCTGCCTGCGTGCCTGGGCCTAAATATCTGACAATGGACTGTTCCAGTGTTGGGTGACGTAAAGCATGATTCTCTGCTATGACATGAAGACTGATTCTCTGCTGACATGAAGCCAGATTCTCTGTTACGGGACCTCTCTCCTCTGCCTGGGTGCCTGGGCCTAAATATCTGACAATTGACTGTTCCAGTGTTGGGTGACGTGAGCATGATTCTCTGCTATGACATGAAGACTGATTCTCTGCTGACATGAAGCCAGATTCTCTGTTACGGGACCTCTCTCCTCTGCCTGGATGCCGGGCCTAAATATCTGACAATGGACTGTTCCAGTGGTGGGTGACGTAAAGCATGATTCTCTGTTATGACATGAAGACTGATTCTCTGCTGACATGAAGCCATATTCGCTGTTACGGGACCTCTCTCCTCTGCCTGGGTGCCTGGGCCTAAATATCTGACAATGGACTGTTCCAGTGTTGGGTGATGTGAAGCATGATTCTCTGCTATGACATGAAGATTGATTCTCTGCTGACATGAAGCCAGATTCTTTGTTATGGGACCTCTCTCCTCTGCCTGGGTGCCGGGGCCTAAATATATGACAATGGACTGTTCCAGTGTTGGGTGACGTGAAGCATGATTCTCTGCTATGACATGAAGACTGATTCTCTGCTGACATGAATCCAGATTCTCTGTTATGGGACCTCTCTCCTCTGCCTGGGTGCCTGGGCCTAAATATCTGTTAATGGACTGTTCCAGTGTTGGGTGACATAAAGCATGATTCTCTGCTATGACATGAAGACTGATTCTCTGCTGACATGAAGCCAGATTCTCTGTTATGGGACCTCTCTCCTCTGCCTGGGTGCCGGGGCCTAAATATATGACAATGGACTGTTCCAGTGTTGGGTTACGTGAAGCCAGATTCTCTGCTATGGGACCTCTCTCCAATTGATATTGGTTAATTTTTATTTTTATTCATTTCCCTATCCACATTTGTTTGCAGGGGATTTACCTACATGTTGCTGCCTTTTGCAGCCCTCTAGCCCTTTCCTGGGCTGTTTTACATCCTTTTTAGTGCCGAAAAGTTCGGGTCCCCTTTGACTTCAATGGGGTTCGGGACGAAGTTCGGGTCAGGTTTGCATCCCGAACCCGAACATTTCCGGGAAGTTCGGCGGAACTTCTCGAACCCGAACATCCAGGTGTTCGCTCAACTCTACCAGTAAGCACAAAGCCGTATTTCTGGCCTAAATGTGACAGTCACTTATGCATGTCTAATCCCAGATGTGCATTATATTAGAGGGTTTTTTCACCCCAGTAAGCACAAAGCCCTAGATGTAATGAAACAGATGTAATTTTTTCACCCCAGTAAGAAAAAAGCTGTTTTTCTGGCCTAAATGTGACATTCACTTATGCAAGTCTAATCCTAGATGTGCACTATATGAAACAGGTATTTTTTTTTTTTACCCCAGTAAGAAAAAAAGCTGTATTTCGGGCCTAAATGTGACACTGACTAATCAGAATCAGAATCAGAATCAGCTTTATTCGCCAAACACGAAACAGTCGATCGTGCTCAGAATTGAGTTAGGCACAGGTACAGGCAAGGTACTAGGGGTGGTGGTGGTGATGATGGTGGTGGTGGGGGGGTTATGCACGTCTAATCCTAGATGTGCACTATATGAAACAAATATTTTTTTTTCACCCCAGTAAGCAAAAAGCTGTATTTTTGACCTAAATGTGACACTCGCTTATGCATGTCTAATCCTAGATGTGCACCATATGAAAAAAAGTAGTTTTTTTAACCCCAGTAAGCAAAAAGCTGTATTTCTCGACTTGCAGACATGCAGATATCCTGTGCTGGTGCACTATTGTTGCATAAAATGGCTGCCAATTATGTATTAATATTGACAAACTGAAGTAAACAAAGTTCGTTTTCAGCAGTAGTTGGCTCAGGGCACGCTTAAAAAAATTGTGCACTGCACCCACAAAACACATTTGCTGTAGGTCGCTGAGTAAAAAAGCAGTTATTTATAAGATTTCTCCCTAAACTCTCCCTCACAGCAGCTGCAGCCTCTCCCTACACTAATCCGAGCAGAGTGACGAGCGGTGCTACGTGACTCCAGCTTAAATAGAGGCTGGGTCACATGATGCAGTTGGACAATCACAGCCATGCCAATAGTAGGCATGGCTGTGATGGCCTTTTGGGGCAAGTAGTATGACGCTTGTTGATTGGCTGCTGTGCAGCCTTTCAAAAAGTGCCAAGAAAGCGCCGAACACCGAACCCGAACTTTTACGTAAATGTTCGGGTGCCGAAAAACCTAAAGTTCGTTACTAACAGTTCGGGTTCACTCAACTCTACCACCAAGAGAAACATAAGGAATCAGGAGTTGCTGCCCATTAAATGGGCATTTGAGGAGTGGAGGCATTTTCTAGAAGGGTCAAGGCATTGTGTAACTGTAGTCACTGACCATAAGAACCTTATTTTTCTCGAGTCTGCTAAGAGGTTAAATCCTCTGTCATGCCAGATGGGCACTGTTTTTACTTGTTTTGATTTCTCTATTACTTTCAGGGATGGAAGTAAAAACGTGAAGGTTGACGCATTATCTCGGAGCTTCCATGCTTTTCAGCCTGCAGAGGCACCTCCAGAATCAATCCTACCAGCAAATATCTTCATAGCAGCCTTAACCCAGGATATCTTGGCTCTCCTTAAGGCTGAACAACATCTGGCACCGGCATCCACCCCAACAGATAAGTTGTTTTTCCCCATACAATTTTGTTTCCAGCTGTTGGGTGAGTGTCATGATTCTGCCTTTTGTGGACATCCGAGTTTTGAGTGCACTAAGATGCTGGTTTCTAGATTTTATTGGTGGCCCACTCTAACTAGGGATATAAAGTTCTACGTGTCAGCCTGTGAGGTTTGTGCTAGGTCTAAGACACCTAGGACTCGCCCTGCTGGTGACCTACGACCCCTACCCATTCCCAGTAGACCATGGTCCCACATCTTGATGGACTTTATTGCTAACCTGTAGTGATGTCCCGAACTATTCGCCGGCGAATAGTTCCCGGCGAACATAGCTTGTTCGCGGCTACGGGCGAACATATGCGATGTTCGGTCCGCCCCCTATACATCATCATTGAGTAAACTTTGACCCTGTACCTCACAGTCAGCAGACAAATTCCAGCCAATCAACAGCAGACCCTCCCTCCCAGACCCTCCCACCTCCTGGACAGCATTCATTTTAGATTCATTCGGAAGCTGCATTCACAGTGAGAGGAGGGACAGTACTGCTGCTGCTGATTAAATAGGGAAAGCGTTAGCTAGGGCATTGTTCTGTGTCCACAGACTCATCTGCTGTAGGGACAGCGTCCTCACAGCACCCCAAAAAGCCTTTTTCAGGGCTGGTAAATAAGTGTGCTTTTTTTTTTTTTATATATAAATATATATATATATATATATATATATTGCAGTTGCCTGGCTGCCCGTGTGTGAGAGGCTGCAGGCTCAGTCACAGACAGCACTGTGTGCACTGCACATCATTCATACAGGGTGTGACAGAAAATACCTTGCAGATAAAAAAAAATTCTATTTAATATTTTTCTGTGACATAATCACATTTGCAAGCCCGTGTGTGTCAGGCCCACACATACTGTATTGTGGCCACTGGCTAGTGGCTAGGCCTGCACTCATACCGTTACAGGGTGTCATTCACTCAAATACCTTGCAGATAAAAAAAAATCTATTTAAAATGTTTCTGTGATATAGTCACATTTGCAAGCCCGTGTGTGTCAGGGCCACACATACTGTACTGTGCCTACTGCCCAGTGCCCACCACTTATATAGGTTGGCACAGTACCTTGCATGCATAGTACCACTTCACATTAAAAAAAAAAGCCATGCAGAGGCATGCCACTCCGCAGTGTCCGTCGTGGTCGTGGTGCTGTGATTTCCACTGGCCCTGGAATAATGCCCAGTGTTCAGAGGCCACGTACCCTGAACCCCAAAAAATCAGAGAAAATAGTTGACTGGCTTACACAGGACATCCAATCTTCAACAGCTTCCGCTAAGAACCTTGACGTACCATCCTCCTCCAGCTCAGCTTTGGTCACCTGCTCTCAAGTTACCACTCTCCCGCCCGCCGCCACCACCACCACCACTACCACCACAGCCACCACAGCCGCTTCACTTGATCCCTCAGAGGAGTTATTTACACAGCAGTTGGATGAAATTAGTGATGCGCAACCATTATTGCCAGGGGATGCAGATAACAGGTATATGTCTCAATCAGGCAGCATTACACACATGGACGTACAGTGTGATGATGATGATGATATTGTTGTACCCACTGCTGCTTCCTTTGCTGAGGTGTCAGATACAAGTGAAGTGGTTGATGATGACGATGTGTCCGTGGATGCCACGTGGGTGCCTGCTCGAAGAGAAGAAGAAGAGGGGGAAAGTTCAGAAGGGGAGACAGAGAGAAGGAGGAGACGAGTTGGAAGCAGAGGGAGGTCGTCGCAAGGAGCTAGTGGCACAGTCAGACAGCATGTATCGGCACCCGGGGTCAGCCAGACAGCACGGCAATCAACGCATTCTGTTGCCACCACCAGAGTGCCGTCATTGCAAAGCTCAGCAGTGTGGCATTTTTTTTGTGTGTCTGCCTCTGACAACAGCGACACCATTTGCAACCTGTGCCAAAAGAAACTGAGTTGTGGGAAATCCAACACCCACCTAGGTACAACTACTTTGCGAAGGCACATGATCGCACATCACAAGCGCCTATGGGATCAACACATGGTGACGAGTAGAAGCAGCGCACAAGCTCAAAGCCACCATCCTCCTCCTGGTCCAGCATCTTCAGTCACGTCAACCACTGCTGTCCATCTTACCCCCTCTCAACCACCCGCCACTCCGCCTTTCACCTTCAGCAGTTCCATCTCATCTGCCCACAGTCAGGTGTTTGTAAAGGAAATGTTTGAGTGTAAGAAGCCAATGTCACAGAGTCACCCCCTTGCCCGGCGTCTGACCACTGGCTTGACGGAACTCTTAGCCCGCCAGCTTTTACCATACCAGCTGGTGGAGTTTGAGGCCATCAAAAAATTTGTCGCTATTGGGACACCACAGTGGAAGGTACCCGGACAATTTTTATTTTCTAATAATGCAATCGCAAACCTCTACTCAGTAATTGAAAAGGAAGTCATGGCATCTCTGGCATACAGTGTTGTGGCAAGGGTCCATCTGACCACTGATACCTGGTCTGCAAAGCACGGTCAGGGCAGGTATATCACCGACACTGCGCATTGGATCAACCTGCTGACGGCTGCCAAGCATGGAATCTGTGGCTCTGCAGTGGAGTTGGTGACACCGCCACGACTTGCAGGCAGGCCTACTGCCACCTTCTCTACTCCTCATACTCCATCCTCTTCCATAACCTCCTCGGCTGAGTCCTCTTCTGCTGCGGCGTCTGGCTGCACATCAACTGAATCCCCCGAGCTCCCCAGGGGCTATTCCACATCCCGGATATGACAGTGTCACGCTGTCTAGGGGTTGACTTGCCTGAAAGCAGAGAGCCACACCCGACCAGCACTCCTGTCCGCCCTAAACGCACAGGTGGATCAGTGGCTGACCCCGCACCAACTGGAGATCGGCAAAGTGGTGTGTGACAATGGAAGCAATTTGTTGGCGGCATTGAATTTGGGCAGGTTGTCACATGTGCCGTGCATGGCACATGTGTTGAATCTCATCGTACAACGCTTTGTGTCTAAGTACCCAGGCTTACAGGACGTCCTCAAGCAGGTCAGGAAGGTGTGTGGCCATTTCAGGCGTTCCTACACGGCCATGGCGCACTTTTCAGACATTCAGCGCCGAAACAACATGCCAGTGAGAATGCCTGCTCCAACAAGAAAAAGCCGTCAACGAGTATTTGTATGACCGGGGTGCCAGGACAGCCTCTGCGGAGCTGGGAATTTTTTTGCCACGTTACTGGACGCTCATGCGCAATGCCTGTAGGCTCATGCGTCCTTTTGAGGAGGTGACAAACCTAGTCAGTCGCAGGCACCATCAGCGACCTCATCCCATTTGTTTTCTTCCTGGAGCGTGCCCTGCGAAGAGTGCTGGATCAGGCTGTAGATGAGCGTGAAGAGGAAGAGTTGTGGTCACCATCACCACCAGAAACAGCCTTGTCATCATCGCTTGCCGGACCTAGGGCAACGCTGCAAGAGGAGTATGAGGAAGAGGAGTCAGAGGAGGAATGTGACTTTGAGGAGAAGGAAGATCAACCACAGCAGGCATCCCAGGGTGCTCGTTGTTGTCACCTATTTGGTACCAGTGGTGTTGTACGTGGCTGGGGGGGAAGAACAGACCGTCAATGACATCAGTGAGGAGGAAGAACGGGAAATGAGTAGCTCAGCATCCAACCTTGTGCAAATGGGGTCTTTCATGCTGTCATGTCTGTTGAGAGACCCTCATATAAAAAGAATGAAGGAGAACGACCCGTACTGGGTGGTCACGCTACTAGACCCTCGGTATAAGCAGAAAGTGGTGGAAATGATACCAAATTACCGGAAGTCAGAAAGGATGCAGCAGTTCAAAACCAAACTAAAAAATATGCTTTACACAGCTTATAAGGGGGATGTCACAGCACAACGGGAATTTAACAGGGGAAGAGGGGAAAGTAATCCTCCTCCTAACACGACCACGGCGGCAAGGACAGGACGCTTTACAGATGTGTTGTTGATGGAGGACATGCAAAGCTTTTTCAGTCCTACACATCGCCGCAGCCCTTCGGGATCCAGCCTTAGAGAACGACTCGACCGACAGGTAGCAGACTACCTCACCTTAACTGCAGATAGCGACACTCTGAGGAGCGATGAACCCCTTGACTACTGGGTGTGCAGGCTTGACCTGTGGCCTGAACTATCCCAGTTTGCGATAGAACTTCTGGCCTGCCCCACTTCAAGTGTCCTGTCAGAAAGGACCTTCAGTGCAGCAGGAGGCATTGTCACTGACAAAAGAAGTCGCCTCGGTCAGAAAAGTGTTGATTACCTCACCTTCATTAAAATGAATGAGGCATGGATCCCGAAGGGACTGACAGTGGGGGATACGTTTGAATAACAAGAGGCCTGATGACATGTCTTGGCCTCAAAATGGTCCCCACGCTGCTGTATTTAATGTCTGCATACCGGATGACTTTCGTGAATTCTCCGCCACCAACTAGGGTTCAAGCCGCAATGTTTTAGTCATTAAAGAGTATAGAATTTAACGTGCTTAACTAAAAACGATACCTTTGTTTTAGTAACCTTTCTGCCTTGAAAACATCAATTTTTCCGGCCGCTGCTACAACAGCGGCTGCAACAATAGCATTATTTTTCAGGCATGTGTACATGCATAATTTTTCTGGCCTCTGGTGCTGCACCGTGGCTGCAAAAACAAAACAAAAAAGGCACATACAAGTATCAATTCCCCTTTCGTGATCGTCACCTTGTTGTGGTGAAGGGGCTTGCGTATCACAATGAAGCGATCATCACCTCTATGAGTGTGTTGGCAATGTTGCCACACCCTAGATGATAAGGCCGCTTCATTATAATCAGACCAAAAGCGATCGGCTGGATGTTTTTTCATAGATAAAAAAAAATAATTATAATTTACGTTTTAAGTTGTATGAGTGGGTTTTTAATTCATAAAATAAAAAAATCATAATAAAGTCTCTTAATAGTTCATTAGAAATAATGCAGACAATTAAAAAAATCCCTATCAATTCCAATACAAAGCAAGTACAAAGCTCAGAACTAAATTATTCCAGAATGTCGTAATGGTTCGTTAATTTGACACACGTCCCCGGATAGGGGACGTAACAGGGATTAAACTGATAGGAATAGTACTAGTTAAGACACCACTCATATAGGGTATCACAGCACATTGCTCCGTGCACGCTCAGTGCCCCAACTTGGGAGTAAGAGGACCGACCAAGCTGCTTTTTCCATCTCCCGGTTCCTAAAATCAATTCAGTTTGGTGTATCAGAGTTTGGTCTGGCCTAAATTTTTTTCCACAAAAGGCAATCCCACCCTGATATGGGACGTAACAGGGATTAAACTGATGAGAATAGTACTACAGAAAATAGCACTCATATCGGGTGTGACAGTAAATTGCACGGCGCAGACGCAGTGACCGTTGCGTGGATTCAAACAAAGGGGAGGGAGCCAGCAATTTTTTAACCATCTCCCCATTCGAAAAATCCATTTAATAAATGGACCCCAGATTGGGGATGTCACGTAACAGGGATTAAACTGATGAGAATAGTACTACAGAAAATTCCACTTATATCGGGTGTGACAATAAAATGGCACGGTGCAGACGCAGTGACCGTGGCGTGGATTCAAACAAAGGGGAGGGAGCCAGCATTTTTTTAACCATCTCCCCGTTCAAAAAATCAATTCAATTCACCTTTCCGGGACCCTTGGTGTTGTACGTGGCTGGGTGGAGGAAGAAACCTTAAATGACATCAATGGGACATGGCTAGCTTGGTATCCAACCTTGTACAAATGGGGAGTTTGCGGTTGGGCAAATAGACTGTTTGCGGTTGTTTGCGGTGCATTAAAAGGGGAGTTTGGTCTGTCAATGTCTGTGAAGTGGGCGTAACCCTTACACTACCTGATCGATACAACATCATACCTTATCGTATACACACACTGGATGTTTTAAACCACGTTGTTCCAAAAAAAATTGGATTGTTAGGTGATGTATGCCCTTTATGGATTAAAATCCAACTCTGCGTCAACTATGTAATTTTCCATGGGAGTTTTGCCAAGGATCCTCCTCCGGCATGCCACAGTCCAGGTGTTAGTCCCCTTGAAACAACTTTTCCATCACTATTGTGGCCAGAAGGAGTCCCTGTGGGTTTTAAAATTCGCCTGCCTATAGAAGTCCATGGCGGTTCACCCAGTTTGCCCGTTTGCAAACATTTGTAGAAATTCGCGTTTGCCGTTCGCGAACGGAAAATTTTATGTTCACAACATCTCTACTGACCTGCCGCCGGAGGAGAGTAAGACTGTGGTTTGGGTAGTGGTCGATAGGTTTAGCAAGATGGTTCAATTTATTCCCACTCCCGAATGCCAAAACTCTGGCATCTATTTCTGTGAAACGTACGTTACATGGTATCCCAGAAAATATTGTATCTGACAGGGGTGTGCATTTTGTGTCCAAGTTTTGGAGGGCTTTCTGTAAAAAATGCCAGATTTTGTTGTCTTTTTCCTCCGCCTATCACCCTGAAAGTAATGGGCAGACTGAACACCTCAATTAGTCTGTGGAACAATTCTTGAGGTCATTTGTTGCTGATGACCAGCAATTATAGGTTAAATACCTTCCGTTGGCTGAATTCGCTTTATATAACCGTGTTAATTCTTCTGCTGGTGTCTCCCCTTTCTTATGTAACTGTGGTTTCCATCCCTGCTTTCATTCTGGGTCATCCGTCTCCTCCTCAATCCTGAGGCGGATAGGCTCTCCTCTGAACTGTGCACAGTTTGGGCCCGGGTTCAATCGAACCTAGAAAAGGCTCAACGTTCACAGAAACTCAAGGCCCATAGGAGACGTTCCAAGGGGGCGAACTTGCAGGTTGGGGATAAGGTGTGGTTGTCCTCCAAGAATCTCCTCTCAAAGTACCGTCTAGAAAATTTGCTCCTCGTTTTATTGGGCCGTATAAGATCACGGAGATGATTAATCCGGTATCGTTTATGTTGGAACTGCCCGAGTAATTTCACATTCATAATGTGTTTCACAAATCTCTACTTATTTTGAACCTGTTCTACCGAAAGCCTCGCCTCCACTGGTTCTTGTTAGTGATGCTGTCGAGTATGTGGTGTCTAATATAGTGGATGTCAGGAGAGTACAAAATTCCTTACAGTACCTGATTCACTGGAAAGGGTATGGTCCCGAAGAGAGATCTTGGATACCGGCTAGGGAGGTTCATGCTTCTAGACTGGTTCGAAAATTTTATTTAGAACATCATGAGAAGCCGTCGCCTGAAGTCTTGAGTCCGGTGGCCCCGCATAAGAGGAGGGGTACTGTCACGGGACGCAGAGGCGCTCACTCTCCTCAGCGCCACCGGCGTCCCGTTTCTGTGCAGGAGAGAGGACGCACACAACGTCCTCGTCTCCTTGTTGATAGGGGGTGGGACGGACCGGCTGCGCTCTTCTTCTCTGTGCAGCCGGCGTCCTTGGCCCCCCTGGCAACCAGGCGAGGTCTAAGCACCGAGCTGGGCACTCGGTGCTCAGCTGTATTGACTAGTGTGGGTCATGTGGCGCTGGCCACGTCACATGACCCCAGTTAGCCAGTATTTAACAGGCAGCCTGCTGGCCACAGGTTGCCTGTTAATTAGGTTCTTGGTGATTTTGTATCTGGCATACTTACCTGTTCCTGTTTGTTCCCTGACGATCCTCTGCCTGCTCCTCCTGTACTGCGCTGCTCTCCTGGTATTCTGACCCCGGCTCCCACCTGACGATTCTCTGTGGACTCCTGTGGTTCTTCATTACTCTCCTGGTATTTGACCCTGGCTTTTCCTGACTATTCTCTGCCTTATCCTTAGTACTGCGTTGCTCTATTGGTCTTGACCCAGTCCGTTCCCTATCCGTTATTGTCTTGTGTGTCCTCCCAGCAGGTATTCTAAGTTAGGGATTGTCATCCAGTTGTCCCCTGTCATTAGGACTTGTGAGGAAAGTTGGCAGGGCCAGGGGTGAGGGTGGAGCGCAGTGGTCACTATCCTCCCCCCTGTGTGTAGTGTACGTGACCGTTACACTATCTCCACCCAAACTTCCCTGACTCCCAGGGCTTTTACAGTGAATAGGAAGGTTGCACTCTGTCTGTTGAGAATTGTAGGTTCCCCCAGGGCACACCCTGTGTTATGTCTCATGGCAGGTGGAAGTTGGAATTCCCTTGGTGTGCAAAACAAAACTACACATGATAGAGACATACAGTATTTGTAAAGCATTCCTTAGATCCCAAATCCTTGCAGTTACAGCCGAGGGGTGCACAAATTTCCAATGTTTTTTGGCAGAGAGGTACAGATTCACAAACAACATTAAAAACTGCAGTCATATGACGGAGGAGCAGGAAGCCAAAACCAGTCAAAGCTATTAGATCCGCGGCCAATATGCATTCCCCTCACAGTATGCCACAGCATTCCCTTTCAGCTACACTCAATGTAAAACAAGTTAACTGACTGACTAACAGGACTATTTGTAGAAAATGGACCGGCACTCGCACTGTTGATATATCATGCAAATTTATTCTGTCACATATTATAGCATAGTGATGCGTTTCAGTACACAAGTGCTTTTATCAGACTATATACATACATCCTACCCTTGTACCTTTTATAGACACAAATGGATATAAAGGAACTGATGTCACATCATTAGACTCCTCCCACAGCTAAAATTCTATGGAGTATAGAATAATCTAAAATGATCTCCCGAATGTGATACATGTTCCGAAAAAACAGTTTCGCTATGAAGAAAAAGAAGGGAACAAAATTTCAGACAATCGTATCATATGAAGCCACATACATTGCAATCTCAATTTATTCTTTTTGAATCCATGGTTTGCAATCGATGGATCCAATATGCCTCTCTTTTCAATAACAATTTATTTCTATCACCACCGCGTCGAGGTAATGGAACACTCTCAATGACGTGATATTGTAATTGTGATATTGCATGTCCCTTTTGGTGAAAATGATACGGCAGTGGGAGTAATAAATCCTTTCTAATAGTCGATTTATGGTGAAGACTCCCCTAATTGGAATTTGTTCACCAGAATGCAGATGTGAAAAATGACTACCTTTAATAACGCTTGAACAATTAACACAATTCAAACATGGGAATGTGCCTTGTCTGGGGGAGGATAGTGTAGTTTGTCGAAGGACAGTTTTATTACTACCTATGTCTGCTCTGATTATCTTATCGCGTAAATTGTCTGCTCTTTTAAAGCACATCATAGGGGCCTGTGAAATTAATCAATTTGAGGATATGACCTGGAGACCTGCCAGTGTTTGTCAACAATACTTTTAACCCTCTGAATCCAGGGTGGTATTTGACCACCAACAAGACCCGTGGTAATTTCGTAGATTTCTCTTCTTGTGGACCCTCCAGTCTATTCCTCTGCTCCTCTAGGAGCCGTCTAGGATAACCTCTTTCTAAAAATCTATTGGTCATTTCTTCCAATATTTTTACACAGGTTTCTGGATTACTGACAATCCGCTTGACCCGCTGATACCGAGAAAAAGGAATCAATATTTTTGTGGATGCCGGATGACTGCTGGCAAAGATAAGTAGACTGTTTCGATCAGTGCTTTTTGTGAAAAGGTCAATGTGTATTTTCCCATTCTCCCCTAACAAGACCCAGGTGTCCAGGAATGAGATTTTACTATTGTCTGAATGCATAGTGAACTGTAATTCCTCCCAGACAGAATTGAGATATGTAGAATGTCGTCACTCCACACGCAAAAAATGTAGTCGATGAATCAACGCCAAAAAACACAATGTTGCAAGTATAATGGGTTATGGTAAATCAAATTACTCTCAAAGTAAGACATATAGCGATTTGCCTATGGCGGTGTGACGTTTGATCTCATCGCGGTCCCACGGCACTGTTGGTTGAAGGAATCCTGGAATAAGAAATAAGTTCGCTCAAGCACAATTTTAAGGAGTGATAAGAAAAATATTTTTTCTGATGTTTTGTAAGTGCTGGTATTAAGTCATTCTGTAACCGCCTGCAGGCCCTTCTTGTGTGTGATCGAGGTATATAAACTGAATACATTGAATGTAACAAGCATGCAGTTCTCATCAGTCACTAATGTGCCGATCTCTGAAAAAAAATGTCCCGTATCTCGGAAGTAGGATGGAGATTTCCGAGTTAGGATGGTTAATATCTTCTCAAGGAAAATCGCAGGAGGAGTCAGTAGATGCCACAATAGGACGGCCCGGAGGCTTTGTCATGGATTTATGAACCTTCGGTAAAGTATAAAATACTGGAGTAATTGGGTATTGATTAATCAAAAAGTCACCTAATTTCGCATCAATGACTCCATCCTCTCTCGCCCTCGCGACCCCCTGGAGAGCTGCCTTTATTGGAAAAACTGGATCGGTCTGATATGTATGAGTATCACTCAGTTGACTCAAAATTTCAGTCACATAATATTCTCTATCTAGGACCACCAAAGCCCCCCCCCCCCCCCCCAGACTGCAGGTTTGAATATTAAGGATTTATCATCCAACAAATGATCGAGGGCATGTTTTTGCTCTATGCTTAGATTGTGTCTAATGTTAAGCTTCAGTTGTTTACATTGTTGCAACAAAGTGCCGGTCCTTTTTCTACAAATTGTCTATTGCGAATCCTGTACGCTGACACGTGCAACGCCATATCGCTTAAGGAGCAGTGCCGACTTTTTGGATACACGCAACTTTGGTTTTTGGATTCAAGCACACTCATTACTCCTACCTCCATGTCCACTGGACATTTTTTGTCAGAGATCGGCACATTAGTGACTGATGGGAACTGCATGCTTGTTACGTTCGATGTATTACGTTCGATGTATACAGCCTGGAGGCATTTACAGAATTACTTAATACCAACACTAACAAAACAGGAAAGGAAAGGAAAAATATTTTAAAATTGTGCTTGAGCAAAATTATTTCCTATTCCAGGATTCCTTCTACCAACAGTGTCGTGGTGTCGATTCATCGACGATATTTTTTGCGTGTGCCGTGTCGACGTTCGATCCCTCACGGAATTTACTACATATCTCAATTCTGTCTGGGAGGAATAACAGTTCACTATGCATTCAGACAATAGTAAAATCTCATTCCTGGACACCTGGGTCTTGTTAGGGGAGAATGGGAAAAAACTGTCTACTTACCTTTGCCAGCAGTCATCCGGCATCCACCAAAAAATAGATTCCTTTTTCTCGGTATTAGCGGGTCAAGCGGATTGTCAGCAATCCAGAAACCTGCGTAAAAAGATTGGAAGAAATGACCAATACATTTTTAGAAAGAGATTATCCTAGACGGCTCCTAGAGGAGCAGAGGAATAGACTGGAGGGTCCACAAGAGGAGAAATCTGTGAAAATACCACGGGTCCCGTTGGTGGTCAAATACCACCCCTGGATCCAGAGGGTTAAAAGTATTGTTAACAAACACTGGCAGGTAGTCTCCAGGTCATATCCTCAAATTGATGAATTTCGCAGGCCCCCTATGATGTGCTTTAAAAGAGCAGACAATTTGCGCAATAAGATAATCAGAGCAGACATAGGTAGTAATAAAACTGTCCTTCGACAAACTACACTATCCTCCCCCCAGACAAGGCACATTCCCATGTTTGAATTGTGTTAATTGTTCAAGCGTTATTAAAGGTAGTCATTTTTCACATCCACATTCTGGTGAACAAATTCAATTAGGGGAGTCTTCACCTGTGATAGTTGATTTGTCGTATACATTCTTAAATGTCGCTGCGGTTTGCTGTATGTGGGAGAAACCTCCATGAGAATTAAAGATCGATTAAGCAAACATAAATCGACTATTAGAAAGGAGAATTTATTACTCCCACTGCCGTATCATTTTCACCAAAAGGGACATGCAATATCACAATTACGATATCAGGTCATTGAGAGTGTTCCATTACCTCGATGTGGTGGTGATAGAAATAAATTGTTATTGAAAAGAGAGGCATATTGGATCCATCAGTTGCAAACCATGGATCCAAAAGGCCTAAATAGAGATTACAATGTATGTGGCTTCATATGATGCGATTGTCTGAAATTTTGTTCTCTTTTTCTTCATAGCGAAACTAGTTTTTCGGAACATGTATTACATTCGGGAGATCATTTTCGAATATTCTATACTCCATAGAATTTCAGCTGTGGGAGGAGTCTAATGATGTGATGTCAGTTCCTTTGTATCCATTTGTGTCTATAAAAGATACAAGGGTAGGATGTATGTATCAGTGGCGCACCTACAGGGGGGGTCCAGCGGGTCTGGACCCCCCCAGAACAACCAGCCCAAATTTTTTATTTTTATCATTCAGGGCCGCACCGCTGATCACCAGAGGCGGCGCGGCCCTGGATATAATTGCAGGCATTCGCGGCGGCGGTGGTGGTGGTGGGGGGCCGTAGGAGATGAGCGCTTCCATTGTGGAAGCGCTCATCTCCATATCTAATGCATCTGTATCACTGTCCTTAGGACAGCGATACAGATGCCTGTGCTGCGGCAGGGGAGGGAGAGGTGTGTCCCTCCCCTGTTCTTCTGATAGGCCGCAGGCACTAATGCCTGCAGCCTATCAGAGGCCGGCTCTGGCGGCACGATGACGTCATCATCGCGCCGCCTGAGCCGGGCAGCACACAGCAGGGACACGGGCCAGAAGAGGCCTGCATTGCATCGCTGCTGATTGAGGTAAGTATCAGTGTATTTTTTTATTTTTTTTGTTTTTTTTTGAGGGGGGGAGCTGGCACTATGGGGGCACTAAAGGGGAGAACGGCACTATGGGGGAACTAAAGGGGAGAACGGCACTATGGGGGAACTAAAGGGGAGAACGGCACTATGGGGGCACTAAAGGGGAGAACGGCACTATGGGGCACTAAAGGGGAGAACGGCACTATGGGGGCACTAAAGGGGAGAACGGCACTATGGTGGCACTAAAGGGGAGAACGGCACTATGGGGGCACTAAAGGGGAGAACGGCACTATGGGGCATCTGGTGGTACTTTTTTTTTTGGGTGGCGCTTCTTACTGGCACATTATGGGGGGGCACCATGGGGGAGAGGAGCACTATGGGGGCATCTGGGGGGTCTAAAGGGGTTTTTATTTTTATTGACACATTATGGGGGCACTATAGGGGAGAATGGCACTATGGGGCATCTGGTGGCACTATAGTGGCATTTTTTGGGGGCACTATGAGGAAGTGGGGGTTCTAAAGGGGCCTTTTTTTTCTTATTGGCACATGGGGGCATTATGGCATCTGGTGGCACTAAGGGGGCATTTTTTACTGGCACATTATGGGAGGCACTATAGGGGAGGGCGGCACTATGGAGGAGTGGAGCACTATTGGGGCATATGGTGGCACTTTGAAGCGGCATTTTTTACTGGCACATTATGGGGTGGCACCATGGGGGAGAGGAGCACTATGGGGGCATCTGGGGGGTCAAAAGGGGCTTTTTTTTTTGACACAGTATCAGGGCACTATAGGGGAGAATGGCACTATGGGGCATCTGGTGGCACTATAGGGGCATTATTTGGGGGTACTAAGGGGAAGTGGGGGCTCTAAAGGGGCCTTTATTCCTATTGGCACATTATGGCATCTGGTGGCACTAAGGGGGCATTTTTTTACTGGCACATTATGGTAGGCACTATGGGGGAGAGGAGCACTATTGGGGCATATGGTGGCACTTAGAAGGGGCATTTTTTACTGCCATATTATGGGGGACACTATGGGGAAGGGGGAGAGGAGCACTATGAGGGCATTTACTGGGGCACTATATAGGGGTATTTTATACTGGCATACATTATGGGGACTTTAGCTCAACAGTGGGCACTAAGCGGGGGTATTTCATGTACTGTCATATTGTAGGGAGAATTATTAGTACTAAGAGGTTTTATGCGGAGCTTTGCTAATACTGGGGGGCTATGAGGAACATGATTACTAGTATGGGCACTATAGGGGCATTATTACTACTAAGTGTGCTCTGGCAGAGAATTATTTCTATTTTGGGGAGCCCTGTTACTTTGGGGGGCACCCTGCCACGTTATCAGCTTAGCACAATAATTTTTGGGGGACATTATCTTTATACTATTAGTGTCTGGGCGCAGTTATTTTTTTAGAGCACTGTGTGCCAATAATTGTTGATGGGGGCACTATCTGTGTGGTAGTAGTATTTCCAGGGGGACTGTTTCTGCAGTATATTATTGGGGGCACAGCATGCACAGTATTGGGGCACTATCTGTGTGGTAGCAGTATTTCCAGGGGGACTGTTTCTGCAGTACAGTATTGGGGGCACAGTATTGGGGGTGGCAGGAAAGGGTGTTCAGAAGATGTGAAGATGATGGAAATGTGGGAAACTAATGTCTGTTTGTTAATCTCTGCAGAGACGGGAGATGGCTGAAAAATCATCATGGCGGTCTGGTCTGAATGGAGAAGATGAGGAAAGAGAACGTCTACAACAAAGGTGACATCACTGGATGTAAGAGGTATGGGGCGCTATGTAGGAGAGGAGATGCTCCGGCTCCTCCCCCTGCCATTTGCAGAGCTTGGTAAGGACAGCCAAAGGGGGCAGCAGGCCACGGGTGGGTGGCAGATGGTGGGGGAAACCACAGGCCTTGAGCAGGATCTGGGGAGGGAGGAGAGCGGAGGAGCTTCCTGGCTGTAGCCTGCTGTTTATTGTATGATGTGAAGCAGGCAGTGCAGCCAGGACAGACCTCCCCCTCTCTCCGTATGATGTGTAGAGACAGGCCGCAACTATAGAATGTCAGCTGTACAGTGTTTGTTGGGAGTGGCCTAATATATGTAGGAGGGGCTTTTAATAATGGGCGGGGCCCAAAAATTTGCACGCCGCATTGCTATTTTCCTACAGAGCTTTTAGAATCGCCGAGTAAAAGAATCAGCACAACACACTTCACCCCGTCCCTGCAGTTTTAAATATAAAGGGGGCTTTGAAAAATTGAATTAGCAGAGCACACTACACATGCCACATCTTTTTGCCTTTCGGAACCCCCTAGACAAAATTCCTGGGTGCTCCCCTGTATGTATATAGTCTGATGAAAGCACTTGTGTGCTGGAACGCGTCACTATGCTATAATATGTGACAGAATAAATTTGCATGATATGTCAACAGTGCTAGTGCCGGTCCTTCAACTTACACGTGCACTGCCATATCGCTTAAGGAGCAGTGGCGAGCTTTTGGATACACGTAACTAAAAGGACTGACTGGAGTCAGCTCACTCCACTGACAGACTAGACTAACTTAGTGGGGAAGCAGAGGCAAGACTATCAGCTGTAGCTCAGCCCATCTATCTCATGTCAGAGGTTTATCAGACACCTGCTTTAGCCTCTAAAATTCACATTTAAAGTATAAGCATTGAATTTCTCTGCAAACAAAAGTAAAACAGCGCAAAACAGAATAAAACACTATAAACACAGTAAAACACATTATCCACTAGTGGTATCTCAGTGTGCACCACCGATGACCCGTCACTGCTAAGTCATAATGATTCATTGTTTGTAGGTAGCAAACAATTATTTGGGTGATGCATAAAACATGTGATCTCCTGATAAACCAGTGTTTGCTTTTTTGGTCAACTAAAGTAATAACTGGAATGGCTGGACTACAGTACCCTGAAAGAATATCAAAATTAGGGGTTTTCACCTTAGAAAAAAGACTGAGGCTAGATTTAATAACAATGTATAAATATATAAGGAGTCAGTACAGAGATCTACCCCATCATCTGTTTATCCCCAGGACTGTGACTGTGACTGTGACGAGGGGACATCCTCTGCATCTGGAGGAAAGAAGGTTTGTACACAAACATAGAAGAGGATTCTTTACGGTAAGAGCAGTGAGACTATGGAACTCTCTGCCTGAGGAGGTGGTGATGGTGAGTACAATAAAGGAATTCAAGAGGGGTCTGGATGTATTTCTGGAGTGTAATATTACAGGTTATAGCTACTAGAGATGGGTAGTTGATCTAGGGAGTTATTCTTATTGTCTGATTGGCGTCGGGATGGACGTTAATATATTGGGTGTTGGGACCTTTACGTGAGACAATGATTGGGAATAAGCGGCCTTATGAAGTGTCATTCCCTATAATTGTCATGATCCTTTGCTCATGGAAAAGAGCCTTTAGTCTACTTTTCTGCTGATCATACAACCAGACCGAATACTACCTCACTTACAGGAGTGGCATAAAACATGGATTCTGGATTACATTGCAATGAGTGACACTTGTTGTGACTATCTGGGGCTTTTTACTTGGTATAAATTTGAAAATCCACAGGATGTGTGAAATTTACTGCAGATTTGTATATGCTGTTTGTAAAAGGGATTAGTTACACTTGCACTTTACTGTACTTTGTTGCAGAATTTCTGAAACTGAAATTTTACAGCAAACACAATATATGAACACTTGTGTGGAATTCACATTGTACAGATAATTTGACTCACTAAAGTATAATTTTGGGTGCTTTGGCTTGTGCCACAGTGGAAAACTAAAATAAATAAGCAAATACAATTTAAAGAAATCTATTGACCCAATATTGTTCAAAACCTCACAGTTTTATAGCAAATCCTATCCTTTGCAGTTGGGTTAAAGATTGCAAACTAATTCTGTTTTCAGATCCTAAAGTCATGTTACAATATTTCCAACTTACAAATGAACGATTTACATGGAGGGGAGTAATATACGATAAGTAGACTGCAAGGTCTGTTTGCTCTCTGTGACTATGGACACACAGAGGTCTGCATTAAAGCTGTGGACAGTAAACTGTTTTATACTGTAGTTCTAATGCCTATTCAATTAACTAGGAATGGCTGTTGCTAAAATATAACTTTTATTAATTGTCCTTAAATTGTGGATATTCAACTACAATGTAAAGATACGGTTACGTCCTGGATCCCACTAGTCTGTGGTGAGAGTGTGACGTCATACACTCACACCTGATCCTCGGACAATGTACCATTCAGGGAAAAAGTCATGTGTCTGGAGATGAGCAGGGTCATAATAAATACCCCCATGCACAATACACCAGCACGTGGGTTAAACAGGTGTGAGTGCCTGAAAAAACCAGGACACTGTCACTCTACCCTACACATTTGCCCCTGGTACATTTACTAAATGAACTCTGGCTACTGTATCGTTCAGCTTCCTAAATGAGGTGTTAACCTCTTTTACACTGGAGGCACATAGCCCTGTCTGCTCGACGCGTTTCTTTAGCTGCTAATATCATGCATCTTAGTCATTATGAGCGACACTGGAAACGATACTAACAAACAAACAAAGTTACTGCACGCTCTCATGCATAGCATGCAGACTCGTAGCCTGCGGCACTGGGACGGCCATAGTGTGGCCGCGCTAGTGCTGCTTTTCAAGAAGAAAATGCCACACCCCGTGGGCCGGACAAGGCAGCGCGGGAGCCAATGAAACAGGTGCGCTGTCGGGAGCCGACCCACCCATGCCCCGCCTCCTAACATAGCTCCCACAAGCGCAGGAGGCAACTATCCCTATAGGAGTGAACAAAGGCGGTTGTATTACAAAACCAGAGCATATCATCGCCCAAGAATAATGAAAGAAGGTAACCTAACCCAGGAGATAGTAAAGGGATACCCTAGAGCAAAAAAATGCTAAATAAAACTACACCACTAAAGTAATTAAAATCGCAAGTTGTGACCAATGACTTGCCAAGATGTAACTATGATCTAAATTTTGCGTATATAAGCGAAAAATTTGTTTAACTGCCTGAATACACGCTTAAAGGAAACTTTATTAAATATACATAAAAAATCGTGGCAAATCTACCACATAATGAATTTGTCGGGCTAAGCCTGGAGAGGTGGCTCACTCCACAATTGTATGGGTACAGCCACTCTTTCCACGCTTTCAAAACGTGCAGGTCTGGATATATCAGGGTTATCTTGTCTATATATATCTCCTGATGAGTTCCCAGATGCACTGATGATACTCACTAGGTGCGCTGGATCTGCTTAAAATTTATCAAGAGCACCAGCTGTAACACTAGTAGCAACTTATAACAATAAGCCGCAACAGTGTATGTCAAATAGTGAGTATTGGATGATAGTGAATGGGATAGATAAGTTGCGGGTGAGAGCTTTTTTGTTTAAGCTCTACTTACAACCCTGCTATTCTTTATCTCTAGTATCCCATCACTAACTTACAAAAGACCGTCCCTGCCTACTCATGCGTCTGCTCGACGCGTTTCTATGTCACTGTACAGCCAGTGACTTGTCCTCAGGAGCAGAGTAACAGTAGCATTAGTGCAGTTTATTTAGTCTCAGAAACTCACTGATAGAAAGACTGCTGCATGCTTCTGTTTTGCGCGCGTGCAGCTCAGAGAGATACAGCCTCCGGCACTTGTTTGCGGCCTTCTCATATCAAAGTCGCCACTCCCACTGGGCGGAGCTTCATCGGCAGGCGGTGACGTCCCCAAGAAGGGAGGTGAAGCGTCCTGTTGATCCGCTCTGTCTGATCTCCTGTGCTAGCCGCAGTCGTGGGTATGTTTACATGGGCAAGAATTGCCTGCCATCATAAGGGAAACACTGAAGATTGGTACCAGTTCCAAAGGTGATAGTTGGACAATTATAAACCAGCACACAAGTGAACTATTATATATTCAAGTTTTCAGTCCCATATATCGTTCCTTCGAACTAATGACATATAGGATAATATTGTAACCATCAGAGGATATAGGGAATACCACATCTGTATATGGGTTCAAAATCCCTATACTCCCATAGCTACTAGAGCTGCATGCGATAGTAGAGCATATTACTGAGATGATATTTAGGGTATCTCATATATCCATATCTATATGGTATGGTGACTGGCTTGTCACTCTCATGTTGTTCCCATCACACATTGTTGTATGAGTGGGAATTCTTTGAATGGGGGAAAAAAATTCCATCAAATGAAGCAGGTATATGATATATGGTCATTTAAACCAAATGGTTTCACTGTTCTCAGTGTGAAAGTCCATTGAGCCTCTTTCTTCAGTAGCAGATTGTCTATATCTCCACCTCTTGGGGATCCTCTGATGTGTTCTATGCCCTGAAACAAAATGCATTGTTTCACTCCTGGGTGGCATTCCGTCACATGATACGCCCATTGCCCAGCATGTGACGGAATGCCATTTGAGTAACGTATTTGTGGCTGTGGGTTTTCTAAAAATGTTTGTGCTTATCTTTATATCCGGACCGATGCTAATCGAAAGGTCCAGGAACGTAAGCTTGGTGTCATGGATTTCACTTGTAAAAAACAAGCCCAGATGGTTGTGATTAAGAGCAGACACAAAATCCTTGAAGGCAGAGACCGTGTCATCCCGAAGGATGAACACGTCGTCGATGAACCTCAGCCATAATGTAATGGACGAGGTCTATCGACTCATGTCTTCATAAAAAAAAAATCTCTCTCCCACCAGTCCAGGTAGAGATTTGCGAATGTGGGGGGCACAGGCACTGCCCATCGCGACTCCCCTGAGCTGGCGGAAGACCTGTCTTTCAAATAGGAAGATGCTGTTTTGTAGGATAAAGGTCAGCAAACTAATAACAAAATCATTATGTGATCTCAGATGTGCACCCCTTTCTGCAAGAAAGGCCCCTACCACTTCACATCTCTTATCATACGAGATGGAGCTGTAGAGAGCCTCCACATCCAGACTAGAGATGTTCCGAACTATTCGCCGGCGAATAGTTCCTGGCAAGCATAGCTTGTTCGCCGCAGTGGGCGAACATATGAAATGTTCGGTCCATCCCCTATTCGTCATCATTGTGTAAACTTCGACCCTGTACCTCACAGTCAGCAGACACATTCCAGCCAATCAGCAGCAGACCCTCCCTCCCAGACCCTCCCACCTCCTGGACAGCATCCATTTTAGATTAATTCGGAAGCTGCATTCTTAGTGAGAGGAGGGACAGTGTAGCTGCTGCTGATTTAATTGCAGTTGCCTGCCTGCCAGCGTGTGTGTCAGGCTCACAGCGTATACTGTGCCCACTTGCCCAGTGCCACCACTCACATCTGGTGTTACAGTACCTTGCATTTAAAAAAATTAATTTTGACTGTAATATAATAGCAGTCAGTTGCTGGCACGCGTGTGTGTTTCATGTCCTACAAGTGCATAGTGTCACCAGCGCAACTCATATCTGGTGTCACATTCGATTACATTTAAAAAACAACCATTTTGACTGTGAATAAATAGCAGTCAGTTGCACACACGTGTTTGTGTCTTTAAGGCCCAGTGCAAGTGCATAGTGTCACTTCAGCTCAACTCATATCTGGTGTCACATTTGATTATATTTAAAGAAAAAGAACAATTTTGACTGTGAATAACTAGCAGTCAGTTGCACACGTGTTTGTGTGTTTAAGGCCCAGTGCCAGTGCATATCTGGTGAATAACTAGCAGTCAGTTGCACACACTTGTTTATGTGTTTAAGGCCCAGCTACAAGTCCATAGTGCCACCACTCAATGTAATATAATAGCAGTCAGTTGCTGGCATGCGCGTGTGTTTCATGCCCTGCAAGTCCATAGTGCCACTTCAGCGCCACTCATATCTGGTGTCACATTTGATTATATTTAAAGAAAAACAACAATTTTGACTGTGAATAAATAGCAGTCAGTTGCCTGCGCGTGTTTGTGTGTTTAAGGCCCAGCTGCAAGTGCATAGTGTCACCAGCGCAACGCCTATGTGGTGTCACAGTAGCTTGCATGCATAGTACAACTTAACTAATCTAAAAAAAATTACAGGCAGAGGCAGGCCACCCCGCAGGGGCCATCGTGGTAATGGTGCTGTGATTCCCTTTGGCCCTAGAATAATGCCCAGTGTTCAGAGGCCACGTACCCTGAACTCGAAAAGTTCTGAGGACATAGTGGACTGGCTAACACAGGACATCCAATCTTCTACAGCTTCTGCTCGGAACCTTGACGCACCATCCTCCTTCATCTCAGGGCACCTCTCAAGTTACCACTCGCCCGCCTGCCGCCACCACCAACACTAGCACCACAGCTGCTTCACTTGATCTGTCAGAGGAGTTATTTACACATCAGTTAGAAGAAATTAGTAATGCGCAACCATTATTGCCAGAGGATGTAGATAACAGGGATAGGTCTCAGTCAGGCAGCATTACACACATGGACGTACAGTGTCATGATGATGATGTTGTACCCGCTGCTGCTTCCTTTGCTGAGTTGTCAAATACAAGTGAAGCGGTTGATGATGACGATGTATCTGTGGATGTCACGTGGGTGCCCGCTCGAAGAGAAGAAGAACAGGTGGAAAGTTCTGATGGGGAGACAGAGAGGAGGAGATGAGTTGGAAGCAGGTGGAGGTCATTGCAAGGAGCTAGGGGCACAGTCAGACTCCATGCATCGGCACCCGGGCTCAGCCAGACAGCATGCCAATCAACTCATGCTGTTGCCACCAACAGAATGCCGTCATTGCAGAGCTCAGCAGTGTGGCATTTTTTTTGTGTGTCTGCCTCTGACAACAGCGATGACATTTGCAACCTTTGGCAAAAGAAACTGAGTTGTGGGAAGCCCAACACCCACCTAAGTACAACTGCTTTGCGAAGGCACATGATCGCACATCATAAATGCCTATGGGATCAACACATGAGTACAAGCAGCACACAAACTCAAAGCCGCCATCCTCCTCCTGGTCCAGCATCTTCAGCCACGTCAACCACTGCTGTCCTCCTTGCCCCCTCTCAACCATCCGCCACTCCGTCTCTCGCCTTGAGCAGTTCCTGCTCATCTGCCCACAGTCAAGGACATGTTTGAGCATAGGAAGCCAATGTCACAAAGTCACCCCCTTGCCCGGTGTCTGACAGCTGGCTTGTCTGAACTATTAGCCTGCCAGCTTTTACCATACAAGCTGGTGGAGTCTGAGGCCTTCAAAAAATTTGTAGCTATTGGGACACCGCAGTGGAAGGTACCCGGCAAATGGCGCACTTTTCAGGCATTCAGCTCCGAAACAACATGCCAGTGAGGAGCTTGATTTGCGACAGCCCGACACGTTGGAATTCAACACTCCTAATGTTCAACCGCCTGCTCCAACAAGAAAAAGCCGTCAATGAGTATTTGTATGGCCGGGGTGCTAGGACAGCCTCTGCAGAGCTGGGTATTTTTTTGCCACGTTACTGGACGCTCATGCGCAATGCCTGTAGGCTCATACGTCCTTTTGAGGAGGTTGCAAACCTAGTCAGTTGCACCGAAGGCACCATCAGCGATATCATCCCATTTGTTTTCTTCCTGGAGCGTGCCCTGCAAAGAGTGCTGGATCAGGCAGTAGATGAGCGTGAAGAGGAAGAGTTATGGTCACCATCACCACCAGAAACACTCTTATCAGCATCGCTTGCTGGACCTGTGGCAACGCTGGAAGAGGAGTGTGAGGAAGAGGAGTCAGAGGAGGAACATGGCTTTGAGGAGGAGGAGGAGAAAGACCAACCACAACAGGCATCCCAGGGTGCTCTTTGTAACCTATCTGGTACCCGTGGTGTTGTACGTGGCTGGGGGGAAGAACATAGCTTCAGTGAGATCACTGAGGATGAGGAATGGGACATGAGTAGCTCGGCATCCAACCTTGTGCAAATGGGGTCTTTCATGCTGTCGGGCCTGTTGAAGGACCCTCGTATAAAAAGGCTGAAGAAGAATGACCTGTACTGGGTGTCCACGCTACTAGACCCCCAGTATAAGCAGAAAGTGCCTAATATGTTACCGAATTACCGGAAGTCGGAAAGGATGCAGCAGTTCCAAAATAAATTAAAAAGTATGCTTTACACAGCGTATAAGGGTAATATCACAGCACAACGGGAATCTAACAGGGGAAGAGGTGAAAGTAACAGGACAGTCCTACACATCACTACAGCCCTTTGGGGTCCACCCTCAGAGAACGACGCGACCGACAGGTAGCAGACTACCTCGCCCTAACTGCAGATATCGACACTCTGAGGAGCGATGAACCCCTTGACTACTGGGTGTGTAGGCTTGACCTGTGGCCTGAGCTATCCCAATCTGGGATAGAACTTCTGGCCTGCCCCGCTTCAAGTGTCCTGTCAGAAAGGACCTTCAGTGCAGCAGGAGGTATTGTCACTGAGAAGAGAAGTCGCCTAGGTCAAAGAAGTCTAGATTACCTCACCTTTATTAAGATGAATGAGGGATGATCCTGAAGGGACTGACAGTGGGCGATACATTCGACTAAAAAAACCCTGATGAGATGAGCTGCCTTGGGCTAAAAATGGTCCACACACTGCTGTATTTTATCTCTGAATGCCGGATGCCTTGTGTGACTTATCCTCCCCCAACTAGGGTTCAAGCCATAATGTTTTAGGGCACTTTCTGCCTGTGAAACATCAATTTTTCTGCAACAATACCTAATGTGTACATGCCTAATTTTTCTGGCCTCTGGTGCTGCACTGTGGCTTCAATAACCAAACAAAAAAAAAGCACATACATGTGTCAATTCCCCTTCGTGATTACCTTGTTGTGGTGAAGGGGCTTGTGTATCACAATTATGCAACCACCTCTATGAGTGTGTTGGCAATGGCAATGTTGGCACACCCCAGATGATAAGGTCGTTGCTTCATTGTGAACAGACCAAAAGCGATCAGCTGGATAATTTTGCATAGAAAAACATTAATTTTCTTTGTGATCATCTAAGGTGATCATTAAAGCCTACTAGGCCAACAATGGGCCCACACTGCAGAATCATTGTTTTCTGGGTCACTTAACTGTCACTGAACTACCTCAGCACGGCCATAGGCTTTGAAAACCCCCCATTGCCTGCAATCTCCCAAACGTGCGCACGAGCACAGTCATCACTGCACCAAGATTGACGCATAGAGGAATAAAATTTATGTCATGAGTGTGTCAACTATTGACAACTCTTTGCGGTTGTCTAAAATCTATTCCATACACGTCCCCTGATAGGAATAGTACTACTTAACACACCTTATTATTATTATTATTATTATAATAATAATAATAATACTAGTGAACGCAACAGGTATTAAACTGATAGGAATAGTACTACTTAACACACCACTCATATCTAGTGGCACACACAGTACATTGCACGCGTAGTGCCCCAAATTGGAAGTAACAGAACCAACCAAGCATCTTTTTCCATCTCCCAGTTCTTAAAATCGATTCCATATATGTCCCCTGATAGGGAATGTAACAGGGATTAAACTGATAGGAATAGTACTACTTAACACACCACACATATTGGGATTGCACAGTACAATACACAGTGCACGCGCAGTGCCCCAAATTGGAATAAAGAGGACCGACCAAGCATCTTTTTCCATCTCCTAGTTCCTAAAATCGATTCCATATACACGTCCCCTGATAGGGTACGTAACAGGGATTAAACTAATAGGAATACTACTACTTAACACACCACTCCTATCTGGTGGCACAGTAGATTGCACGCACAGTGCCCCAAATTGGAAGTAGGAGGACCGACCAAGCATCTTTTTCCATCTCCCGGTTCCTAAAATCAATTCCATATACACGTCCCCTGATAGGGGACGTAACAGGGATTAAACTGATAGGAATAGTACTACTTAACACACCACTCATATCTGGTGGCATATTAGATTGCACGTGCAGTGCCCAAATTAGAAATAGGAGGACCGACCAAGCATCTTTTTCCATCTCCCGGTTCCTAAAATTGATTCCATATACACGTCCCCTGATAGGGGACGTAACAGGGATTAAACTCTCTCCTCTCCCCCCCATGTGCCAATATCATTGTGCCATCCTCTCCCCTGCTCCCTAATGTGCCAGTATGAAGTGTCTCTCCCCCCTCAATGTGCCAGTAAAGTAACAGTTCAGTATAAAAAAAACTTTTCTACTTACCTCCATGTCGGCGATACGATGCAGCCTCTAGTGTTCCTGTTTAGCCTGTCTTTCAGAAAAGTTTAAGATGGGATTCAAACCCACGACCTTCTGTATCAGAGGCAAAGCACCTAACCACACGGCCATAAGAGCTATACAGCAAGCTATTTAAAAAAACAATATATATAAGACTTCTACTGTAGATAACTCTGATAGTGTACAACCATACACATGACAGTTGCCCCAACACACCCAGCTCTGCTACATCCATACACAGTGTGCTGGGGCAGCTGTCATGTGTATGTACACTAGGTATAAAAGTTACCTATAGTAGAAGTCTTATATCTTTATTTTATTTTTTAAAGAACTGGTAATACAGCTGTCATAGCTGTGTCAGTAAATGACTTGCCTCTGATTTGTGAAGGTTGCAAGTTCAAATCCCAGGAGAAACTTTTCTGAAAGACATGCTAAATGAGATTTAAATACACCTCGTAGCTCAGAGTGTGTGCCTGTCAGCCTGGGCCCGAAGCAGTCGCTTCCCCGTCACTGCACAATATGTTATTCTGAAGTGGGCCCCCATCCCGGCCAGGCCCTTGGACCGTGTCCGAAGTGCCCAACTGGTCTGTCCGCCCCTGTCACCTATCCACAGGATAAGTAGACAGTGGGGCCCCCGTAAAGTGTTTTGCAGATTCGGACCGCACATCGCTGGCACTTAATAGAAAATGCGATTGCGGACAAGAATAGGACATGTTCTATTTTTTTCGGGCTCGGAATTGCGGACCCGGAAGTGCACATAGAGATAAATGGGTCAGCTATTCCGTTCCGCAAATTGCAGACGTGTGAATGGAGCCTAGGAAGGGAGATTTTCTGTCTTCTGTTTGAATTGAGCAGCAATCACACATGCCTGCTGTCAATACATTAAAGCTTTATGATGCTGATGGAGATAACAGCTTCTTTTCCCAGTTTGATAGACTCAAACAGTGAATATGGGTTCTCATTCCAGTGTTTGGTGGGGGTCCCTGAGCCATCATATGCTTTTCACCTATCCTGTCAGTTTTGTTACAACCAATTGTCCAGGATGATGGCTTATCCTCATGATAGGCCATCAATATCTGATTGGCAAATGTCTGACACAGAATGGAGCTGTGCGATTAAAGCACAGATCTTAGGTGATGTGTGATGTTGGAATCCCGCTGATCAGATATTGATGGCTTATCCTCAGAATAGGAAATCTACACTCACCTAAAGAATTATTAGGAACACCTGTTCTATTTCTCATAAATGTGATTATCTAGTCAACCAATCACATGGCAGTTGCTTCAATGCATGTAGGGTTGTGGTCCTGGTCAAGACAATCTTCCGAACTCCAAACTGAATGTCAGAATGGGAAAGAAAGGTGATTTAGGCAATTTTGAGCGTGGCATGGTTGTTGGTGCCAGATGAGCCGGTCTGAGTATTTCACAGTCTGCTCAGTTACTGGGATTTTCACGCACAACCATTTCTAGGGTTTACAAAGAATGGTGTGAGAAGGGAAAAACATCCAGTATGCAGCAGTCCTGTGGGCGAAAATGCCTTGTTGATGCTAGAGGTCAGAGGAGAATGGGCCAACTGATTCAAGCTGATAGAAGAGCAACGTTGACTGAAATAACCACTCGTTACAACCGAGGTACGCAGCAAAGCATTTGTGAAGCCACAACACACACAACCTTGAGGCGGATGGGCTACAACAGCAGAAGACCCAACCGGGTACCACTCATCTCCACTACAAATAGGAAAAAGAGGCTACAATTTGCACAAGCTCACCAAAATTGGACTGTTAAAGACTGGAAAAATGTTGCCTGGTCTGATGAGTCTCGATTTCTGTTGAGACATTCAAATGGTAGAGTCCGAATTTGGTATAAACAGAATGAGAACATGTATCCATCATGCCTTGTTACCACTGTGCAGGCTGGTGGTGGTGGTGTAATGGTGTGGGGGATATTTTCTGGGCACACTTTAGGCCCCTTAGTGCCAATTGGCCATCGTTTAAATGCCACGGGCTACCTGAGCATTGTTTCTGACCATGTCCATCCCTTCATGACCACCATGTACCCATCCTCTGTTGGCTAGTTCCAGCAGGATAATGCACCATGTCACAAAGCTCAAATCATTTCACATTGGTTTCTTGAACATGACAATGAGTTCACTGTACTAAAATGGCCCCCACAGTCACCAGATCTCAACTCAATAGAGCATCTTTAGGATGTGGTGGAATGGGAACTTCATGCCCTGGATGTGCATCCCTCAAATCTCCATCAACTGCAAGATGCTATCCTATCAATATGGGCCAACATTTCTAAAGAATGCTATCAGCACCTTGTTGAATCAATGCCACGTAGAATTAAAGCAGTTCTGAAGGCAAAAGGGGGTCCAACACCATATTAGTATGGTGTTCCTAATAATTCTTTAGAGGAGTGTATATAAAAACCATGGAAAACCACATTAAGTAATTTCATACTTTTTAATTATTATCAGGGCTCTTACAGAAAAGCCTGTGAGTTCTTCTACCTCCAACACTAGGTAGAAGAACAGATAAATTCTTATTATAGAGGTGGTGGGTACTCATAAAGTTAATAGACACATTAATATAAACAAGATAGGTAAACAATTAGTCAGCTCACCTCCAGGTCGGTGCACAGAATCCTGACCGCTTCAGCTGTAGAAAAGTACTTGATAAAAAATTGATCCAGCGCGCTAATGGTTAAAAATCAAATATATAGTTTACTCCAATATGGTTAAAAAGTTGATACAGTGTGCCCATGTACAGACAAAACAGCACCAGCCAAATGGGTTTCCAACCCAATATGGTACTTAATCATAGATCACAAGTTTTTTTTTTAACCATGTTGGAATAAAAGTTATTTTTTTATTATTAACCAGTGGAGTGCTGAATCAATTTTTCATCAATTAATATTAACAAGTAATGAAAACTTCAATATGATCATTACAAAAAATTGTCAGTATCAGCTTTAACCTTTTAGTCAACACACAATTTGTAGCCAATAATTAAATGCTTATGTACTATAGATTTGTTATAATTATAACTGCAGATTTGTGTTACCTTGAAATAACCACTAATGGATTTAAGATTGTCTTTATTCGGAAACACTTGTCAATATCATTCTGAAGCAAATAAGCCAATTAACCAATTGATTTGCTCTTAGCAAGTCTTCAAATACTACAATGTTTGGATCGTTTCAGTGTTTAATGTGGTAAGTAGAATTGTGAAGTATATCTGTATAGTAATTGAACTTCTGCTATTGTTTCAGTGTTATCTCAGTGATACAATTAAAATAAATTCTTTGATTTAACTCCAAAAATCAGTAAAGCACAGACAAAAAAAAGTATTTTTGTCCATTTAACAACCCCAATTCCAAAAAAGGTAGGACGCTGTGTGAAAATTTCAATAAATTAACCCATATTTTATTCACAATAGAATGCAGAATACATATCAAATATTAAAAGTGAAACATTTTACAATTTTAGGAAAAATATTAATTCATTCAGAACTTGATGGTAGCAATGCATCTCAAAAAGTTGGGATGGGGCAACAAAAGGCTGGAAAAGTTAGTGGTACTAAAAAAAACTGCTTGGGAGCAATGTGCTTCTAAGTCACATGACTGGGTATCAAAAGAGCATGTTAGAGATACAGTCTCTTAGAAACCAAGAACAGGGCAAATTGTCAATATCGGTGCACATGATTTATGGGCCCTCAGTCGGCCCTGCATTAAAAACAGACATGCTTTAGTGCTAGAAATCACGGTATGAGCTCAGGAACACATCCAGAAATCATTGTCTATGAACACAGTTCACTGTACAATCCACCAATGCAAGTTAAAGCTGTATTCTGCAATGAAGAAGACATGTGTCAACACGATCCTGAAACAATAACGTCTTCTCTGGGCCAAAGCTAATTTAATAGATTGAGGCAAAATGGAAAACTGTTCTGTAGTCAGATTAATCAAAATCTGAAATTATTTTTCGATATCACGGATGCCGTGTCCTGGAGACTCCAGAAGAGAGTAGCCATGTTCAAAAGCCTGCATCTCTGATGGTATGGGGTTGCATTAGTGACTATGGTGGGGGCAGCTTACACATCTGAAAAGGCACTGAATATACTATGCTGAATAGTATATAGAGGTTTTAGGACAACATATGCTCCCATCTTCCAGGGAAGGCCTTGCATATTTCTGCAAGACAATGCCAAACAACATAATGCATCCACCATATCAGCATAGCTTCACAGAAGAACAGTCCTGGTGCTGAACTGGCCTGCCTGCAGTCCAGACCTTTTACCAATAGAACACATTAAACATATCATAAAACAAAGAATCTGGAGACCCAGGATGTGAGGGCGGTTATGGAGTTAGAATCCTACATCAAAGAAAGGGACAACATTCCTCTCCCAAAACTCCAGCAATGGTGACATTTACACACCAAGAATATGGTTATTTGAGCACTATATGGCAGTACTGTTTGAGGGAGGATTGCCATGCATTGTAAAAATGTTTAATGCAGTAGTGCACAATTCTGCTAAATAAAATATTAATGCTGTTGAAACTCCTTTAAGGGTGCTTTTACACTAGCATTTTTCTTTTTCTGATCAGTTTTATCCGCATGCATTCTAAATGGAGAGCATTCCATTCAGGATGCATCAGGATGTCTTCAGCAGTGATGGCCAGTTCGCAGTGTTCGCCAGGGAACACATGCGGGCTGCCATCTTGACTCACAAGTCCGGCAATGCACAGGTAAGCCGGGTCTGAAACAAATGTGGTCACTGGGAGCAGGCAGTTTCGAGAACAGCCCGATGAAGGCCCCCGGCTGCTGTTCTTGGAACTGCCTGCTCGCGGTGACTGCATTTGATTTCAGACCGGCTCGTGGCACAGGCACAGGGCTTACCTGTGCATCGCCGGACCTGTAAAGCAAGATGGCAGCCTGCATATGTTCGCTGGCGAACACTGCGACCTGGCCATCACTGGTCTTCAGTTCAGTCTTTATGACTGTTCAGGATGGAGATAACATCGCAGCATGCTACGGTTTTATCGCCAGCCCAAAAAACTGAACACTTGCCTAAATGCCAGATCCAGCATTTTTTCCATAGGAATGTATTAGTGCCTGATCCGGCATTCAAAATACTGCAATGCCGGATCTGTTCTTCTTGTCTGCGCATCCGCGACAAATGGACAGACGGATCAGTTCTTGCAATGCATTTGTGAGACGGATCCTCAACCGGATCGGTCTACAAATGCTGTCCGGTTGCATACAGATTGCCTGATCCGGCAGGCAGTTCCGGCGACGGAACTGTTTGCCGGACCACTCTGCTGCAAGTGTGAAAGTACCCTAAGTATTCTATTATCTTAAGTTTAGTGTATTTGAAACTCAGGTTGTCCTTTTGTTATATTAATTTTTGTAAAACAATTACCGGTACTTATAACAAACATGCAATGAAAGCACTGAACCTCAATTAATACTGCAAAGCAGAAGCTAAAATTATGTTCAAACATTAGCCCATTATGGCTAAACATATTTAACTTTTCTGAACAAAAGTACTGGAAAGGCTTTTAAGACTGAGGTATGAATGTCATACAGAACAAATAAACTGACTAGTGGGGAGGAAACCTTTGATTTAAAGACAATGAGAAGCCATAACATAAAACATCTGTTAGCTGTAAAACAGTCACCCAGCAAATGGGAAAATATATTGAAAAGCTCTGATGTTTGAAAAAAATGAAGCTCATAAAGTCGGTTGGGAAGAATGGCTGTTAATCATTAGACAGCATTTTATAAATACCCTCCATCTGTAATATATAAAAAGGGGCTTCACACTAAATGAAAAAATCAAACGGCATAAGGTACAGTTCAGCTGTCTACTATACGAAGTTAAAAAATGTGTATACAATGTGTAGTACTTAATGAGTGGCAGTAACTAACAAATTATACATTTGTAAAATTAGTATGTCATTAGTATGTACATTTCTTAAAAGGTTTATTGACTTTGGGAATTCTCATTTTGTTAGATGGCATCCCTGAAAATAAGCTGAACAAATCTCAAGAAGGAGAAGGAATCTGACAGATGTGCCCTGCATTCACAGCCCTACAGCATTGAACTCTATGGCCTCACTATGTAATGCAAAGTCAGGAAATATTAGTCTTCCAGAGTAAGAGAGACCTAGGGAAATTTTTGAAAAGCTTGCCTTTGTTAACCATAGCAACCAATCATAGTGCAGCTTTTCACTTCTTATGCGGCTTATGGTATTAAAGGTGTGCTGCATGTAGTTGCTATGGAAAACCAAGCTTTCCTTTCAGGCAGTTTTCAAAATATGCCCTATTGTCCGCTTTGTACAGCTGACGGAAATTGTACGTGAGGGTCTTTCATTTCTTCAATCAGAATTATTTAATAAGGTATTTGAAAATACATTTTATAAACTAGACAACTCCTTTAACCACCTCAACTCCCCTAGCTTAAACCCCCTTAATGACCAGACCACTTTTTACAATTCTGCACTGCACTACTTTGACGGTTTATTGCTCGGTCATACAACTTACGACCAAAATAAATTGGACCTCCTTTTCTTCTCACTAATAGAGCTTTCATTTGGTGGTATTTCATTGCTGCTGACATTTTTACTTTTTTGTTAATCGAAAATGACATTTTTCACATTCTGTTGTAAAATTTTTCAAATAAAACTACATTTCTATATACATTTTTCTCTAAATATATTGCTCTACATGTCTTTGATAAAAAAATGCAATAAGTGTATATTTATTGGTTTGCGCAAAAGTTAGTGTTTACAAACTATGGTACAAAAATGTGAATTTCCGCATTTTGAAGCAGCTCTGACTTTCTGAGCACCTGTCATGTTTTCTGAGGTTTTTCAATGCCCAGATAGTAGAAACACCCCACAAATGACCCCATTTCGGAAAGTAGACACCCTAAGGTATTCGCTGATGGGCATAGTGAGTTCATGGAAGTTTTTATTTTTTGTCACAAGTTAGCGGAAAATGATTATAATTTTTTTTCTTTTCTTACAAAGTCTCATATTCCACTAACTTGCAACAAAAAATAAAATTTGACATGAACTCACAATGCCCCTCACAAAATCCCTTGGGGTGTCTTCTTTCCAAAATGGGGTCACTTGTGGGGTATTTATACTGCCCTGGCATTTTAGGGGACCTAAAGCGTGAGAAGTAGTTTGGAATCCAAATGCGTAAAAAATGCCCTGTGAAATCCTAAAGGTGCTCTTTAGAATTTGGGCTCCTTTGCGCACCTAGGCTGCAAAAAAGTGTCACACATGTGGTATCGCTGTACTCAGAAGAAGTAGGGCAATGTGTTTTGGGATCTATTTTTACATATACCCATGCTGAGTGAGAGAAATATCTCTGTAAAGACAACTTTTCCCATTTTTTTATACAAAGTTGTCATTTTACAGAGATATTTCTCTTACCCAGCATGGGTATATGTAAAAATACACCCCGAAACACATTGCCCTACTTCTCCTGAGTACGGCGATACCACATGTGTGACACTTTTTTGCAGCCTAGGTGCGCAAAGGGGCCCAAATTCCAATGAGTACCTTTTAGAAGGGCATTTTTAGGCATTTGGATTCCAGACTTCTTCTCACGCTTTAGGGCCCCTAAAATGCCAGGGCAGTATAAATACCCCACATGTGAACCCATTTTGGAAAGAAGACACTCCAAAGTATTCCATGAGGGGCATGGCAAGTTCCTAGAATATTTTTTTTTTGGCACAAATTAGCGGAAAATGATTTTGTAAAAAAAAAACAAAAAAACATTTTCCGCTAACTTGTGTGTAAATTCTAGGAACTCGCCATGCCCCTCAAAAGTGATCTTTATAGCGCCGCAGCGATTTTACAGTGTTTTTGCAGTGATCAGAAAAAATAAATTCTGTCACTGCGGTGGGGCGGACTGAACGCAAGTGTGCGTACAAGATCAGGCCTGATTGGGCGAACACTGCGTTTTTTGTAGAGCCTATAGAACATGTCCTATTCTTGTCCACAATTGCAGACAAGAAAAGGCATTTTCTATATAGTTCTGGCAATGTGCAGATCCGCAAAATGCAGAAAGCACATTGCCGGTGTCCGTGTTTTGCAGATCCGCGGTGTCCGTGTTTTGCGGATCCATGGATCCACAAAACACATACGGACGTCTGAATGGAGCCTTACAGGGGGGTGATCAATGACAGGGGGGTGATCAGGGGTTAATAATTGACAGGGGGGGTGTAGTGTAGTGTGGTGCTTGGTGCTACTTATTACAGAGCTACCTGTGTCCTCTGGTGGTCGATCCAAGCAAAAGGGACCACCAGAGGACCAGGTAGCAGGTATATCAGACGCTGTTAACAAAACAGCGTCTGATATACCTTTAAAGGGTTAAAAAAAAAATCGCATCTACAGCCTGCCAGCGAATGATCGCCGCTGGCAGGCTGTAGATCAACTAGGAAGGTGACAGGTCCTCTTTTAAAAAAAAAATACTGTTGGCAGATACCATATCTCCAGCATCCTACATTTATGACCTTGTTTCCACAGGACCAAATCACCCTATGGATCTACTCTCCAGTGGGGACTAAATACTACTGTCCTTTCTTACCATTTGAATTTGCACTTGTAAGTGCTCATTCAGACGACTGTATATGTTTTGTGGTCCGCAAATTGTTGGTCCACAAAACATGGGTATGGCCATGTGCATGGCCATGTGCATTCCACATTTTTCGGAACAGAATGGTCTGCTCTATGATAGAAATGTCTATTCTTGTCTGCAATAGGACAAGTTATATCATTTTGTGGGGCCACGGAATAGAAGTACGAAAGAGCACACAGTGTTCTGTTTGCATCTTTTGCAGCCCCGTTAAAATGAATGGGTCGCAAAATCGCCGAAGGGATGTAGACTCAAATATAATGTCATGAGAGTGGGGCTATCATGACCGGCGTGCCGATCACATACATGACGCAAAGGGAGGGAAAAAGGGAGGCCCTGTCCAAGAGAGAGGGAAAGATGGTGACTCCTAACTCACCTTGAGGCTGGCACCTGACTGCCCTGACGTCCCTAGATGGGTTTTTCACCCGTATGCCAATGACGTGCCTAAATCCTGGACCAAAGACCAACAGGGATCCTGAGGGTAATGCTCTGGTACGACAACCAGGAATAACAGCTACACATATCCAGTGGGTCAGTATAGAAGTCCAGGCAGGAAGCTCTATATCTGGCAACCAGAGAAGTGGGAGAGGGGAATATAAAGAGGTTGGGAGTGCCGGACAAGAAACAGCTGAGGAGAAAAAGCTACGGATCCCTGAGTGAGGCAAAAAGGATTGCAAGGCAAACACAGAAAGCTACCATTAAGTAACAGCGCAATCTTCAGACATAGAGCACACAGCCACCCGCTGCGACTTCCTGACCCCGGGTATAACGGAGTCACATGTGGCTCTTGACACCCTTGTGACAGTACCCCTCTTTCCACGAGGGGCCTCCGGACACTCAGGACCAGGTCTCTCAGGATGAGAGGAATAAAAGGTCTGAAATAACCTGTTGGCGTTTACCTCTGACGCTGGAACCCACATTCTTTCCTCTGGACCGTAACCCCTCCAATGAACCAGATATTGAAGAGAGCAGCGAACCTGACAAGAATCAACAATTTTGGATCTTTGAAACTCTAGATTACCATCATCAATAACAGGAGGGGGTGGCAGCAGTGACAGTTCTAGAGGTGGAACATACTTTTTGAGTAAGACGTTATGGATTTTAAGAGTTTGAGGTAGCTCCAGGCTAAGAGCCATGGGGTTAATGATGGCTACTATTTTGTAAGGACCAATGAACCTAGGACCCAGTTTCCAAGAGGGAACCTTTAACTAAATATTCCTAGTAGATAACCACACAGTCATTCACTCCTAGGTCCGGACCTGGCGACCGTTTCTTATCAGCGATGCATTTATATTTACCTTCGATATTTTACAAGTTAGCTTGCACTTTCTGTCATACAGATAAAAGAGATGACAAAAACCGTTTCTCTTCAGGAACCTCAGAAGACCCCCCTCTTTGAAAGTACAGAATTGGGGATGAAAACCATATGCACCAAGAAATGGTGACTTTCCAGTAGATTCCTGACGGTAATTATTTATAGCAAACTCAGCTAACGGTAAATATGATAACCACACCTCTTGGTTTTCATACACAAAACACCTTAGGTATTTCTCAAGGTTTTGGTTGGTATGCCCAGTCTGTCCATTCGACTGAGGATGGAAAGCTGAGGAAAAGGACAAGTGTACCCCCAAACGGGAACAAAAAGCTTTCCAAAACTTAGAAATAAACTTGGTTCCCTGATCCGAAACAACATCGGAAGGGACCCCGTGAAGCTTCACGATTTCACTGATGAATACCTGAGCAAGAGTCTTAGCATTAGGTAGTGCGGGTAACGCAATAAAGTATACCATTTTGCTAAACTTGTCCACTACTACCAAGATAACTGATTTACCCGCAGACAAAGGTAAGTCAGTGATGAAATCCATTGACAGATGTGTCCATGGCCTATTGGGAATGACAAGTGGCAATAAAGACCCTGCAGTACGTGTATGGCTACTTTCACACTAGCGTTCGGCTGTCCGCTTGTGAGCTCCGTTTGAAGGGGCTCACAAGCGGACCCGAACACTTCCGTCCAGCACTAATGCATTCTGAGTGGACACGGATCCGCTCAGAATGCATCAGTCTGGCAGCGTTCAGCCTCCGCTCCGCTCAGCAGGCGGACACCCGAACGCTGCTTGCAGCGTTCGGGTGTCCGCCTGGCCGTGCGGAGGCGTGCGGATCCGTCCAGACTTACAATGTAAGTCAATGGGGACGGATCCGTTTGAAGATGACACACTATGGCTCAATCTTCAAACGGATCCGTCCCCCATTGACTTTACATTGAAAGTCTGGACGGATCCGTCTGAGGCTATTTTCACACTTAGAAATATTTTAACAATATAATGGAGACGGATCCGTTCTGAACGGAGCCACCGTCTGCATTATTTGAGCGGATCCGTCTCAGACGGATCCGCTCTGAACGCTAGTGTTAAAGTAGCCTATGAGAGGCTTTAACGTGTGCACAAGTAGGACAAGTAGACACAAAATCCATAACATCTTGATGCAACCTTGGCCACCAAAAAACGACGAGACAATAGCTCCAAGGTTGCTTTACTACCCGGTGTCCAGCAAGTGACGAATTATGATGTTCCTTTAATAATTCGAGACGCAGGTTTAATGGTGCAAACAATTTCTCTGAGGGACAAGAGACCAGTGCGTCCCCCTGGGCCTCTAACACCTTCCCCTCCAGAACAGAGTGTACAGCAGAGACAACCACCCCTCTTTGTATAATGGGTACCCGATCACCCACATTACACCCTCCAGGGAAACTACGAGATAATGTGTCTGCCTTGGTATTTTTTGCCACAGGACGATAGGTGATGAAAAAGTTTAACCTGGTAAAAAAATAGAGACCACCTAGCTTGTCTAGGGGTGAGACGCTTAGCTGATTTGAGGTACAGAAGGTTTTTGCAGTCCGTAATCACCGTGACGGGGTGGATTGCCCCCTCTAAAAAGTGACGCCATTCTTCAATGGCTAATAGTTCCCTATTGCCAATGGCAAATAGCTAATAGTTCCCTATTGCCAATATCATAGTTCTTCTCCGCTGCAGATAGTTTTTTAGAAAAGAAAGC
This sequence comes from Bufo gargarizans, assembly GCF_014858855.1. Lineage (NCBI taxonomy): Eukaryota > Metazoa > Chordata > Amphibia > Anura > Bufonidae > Bufo > Bufo gargarizans. The sequence continues at coordinate 408,503,426 of NC_058081.1, read as the reverse complement.
GCAAGGACGCCATTTGCCAGGAGACGGACCCTGAGACAGTACAGACCCCACTCCCACCACAAAGACAAATGTGGGACAAATTATTAAAGCGCCAATGTGGGAAAAATTATTGAAGCACAAATGTGGGACAAATTATTGAAGCGCAAATGTGGGACAAATTATTGAAGCGCAAATGTGGGACAAATTATTGAAGCGCAAATGTGGGACAAATTAGTAAAGCGCAATTAATGCGCATCAATTAATGCGCATCAATTAATGAGGAATTTCATAATTTGTATTCCCTGTCAACTATGCAGAGCAGGGGTTTATATCCATCAAAATTTCAAAAATGGCCCCTTGATAATGTAACAGACGATTTTTATTTATTTATGTTCCTGTCACCTATGCAGAGGTGCCCCAGTGACATCCACCATCCATTTGGATATCTTCTCTATCAACTTTAGATGTTCTTTTCGGAGCCTACCATGTTGATCACGGTTATCAGCGAATCAGGGTTCCATGCTGGAGAGGGAGCGTGAGAAAGAGAGACCACATCCAAGGGAGATACAAGTATTAAATTTTTTGGGGATCGAGCAGAAATATGGGACAAATTACTGAAGCGCAAATTTGGGAAAAATTATTGAAGCGCAAATGTGGGCCATTCAGATAATACACTGGCTGCAGGGCAGGCCAGCACCTCCAAGGCGTAATGGGCAAGCTCAGGCCATGTGCCCAATTTTGGAGACCCAGAAGTTGAAGGGTCAGACCCGTCATTCAGCACATGTAGGTGTGTGCACACATACTGCTCCACCATGTTGGTGAAATGCTGCCTCCTGCTAAGACGTTTCATATCAGCTGGTGGTTCTGGTTGTTGTGGCGTGCTGACAAAGCTTTCCCACATTTCGGCCATGCTAATCCTGGATTCTGAGGTGCTGGCGGTGCCCCAGCTGCGTTGGTGACCTCTTCCTCATCCTCTGCCTTCGCCTTGTGCATCTACTGTGCCCCCGCTGTCAGGTGGGAATGCCACTAGAAGCACCCTACCAGTTGTATCAAGCATCTTATGTTCACGCTCCAGTGAGGGAATTAAGCACGGTACATTGTCCTTGTAAAGGGGATCCAGCAGCGTGGACACCTAGTAAATCAGCACAAGTCAGAGCCACCTGTGAATGACTGGCAGGAAACCCTACGAAATGATCCCTCTTCCTCCTCCACCTCCTATGCCACATCCTCTTCCATCATCGCCAGCAGCGTTTTTTCAAGGAGGAATAGAAGTGGGATAGTTACGCTGAGAACGGCGTTATCGGCACTGGCCATGTTGGTGGAGTACTCGAAAAACAAGGAACACAGGTCTAGCATGGAGGCCCAGTCATTGGTGGTGAAGTGGTGATGTTCCGCAGAGCGACTCACCCGTGCGTGCTTCAGCTAAAACTCCACTATCGCCTGCTGCTGCTCGCACAGTCTGACCAGCATGTGCAAGGTGGAATTCCACCTTGTGGGCACGTCGCATATGAGACGGTGAGCGGAAACGCCAAAGTTATGCTACAGCGCTGACAGACAAGCAGCAGCAGGGTGAGAACGCAAAAAGCGCGCACAGACATCCAGCACTTTATACAGGAGCTCTGACATATCGGGGTAATTTTTAAGGAATCTCTGCACCAGAAAATTCAGCACATGTGCCAGGCAAGGGATGTGCATCAAACCGGCAAGTTCCATAGCTGCTATGAGATTTCACCCATTATCGCACACCACTAGGCCAGGCTTTAGGCTCAATGGCACCAACCACTCATTGGTCTGTTGTTCAAGGCCCATCCACTGCTCCTGCGCGGTGTGGGGTTTGTCCCCCAAACAGATACGTTTTAAAACTGCCTGCTGTCGTTTACCCCTGGCTGTGCTGAAGTTGGTGGTGAAGGTGTTACGCTAATCCGATGAGGAGCTGGTAGAGAACGAGGAAGCGGAGTCGAAGGAGGAAGCAACAGGAGGCAAACTGAAGGGAAGGCTCACCTGGAAAAGTTGTGGCGGCTGGGCACGACGTACTGTAGGACAGCCACCGCCATAAGGCCTTTAAAACTATCCGTCTCCACCAGACGGAATGACAGCATTTCAAAGGCCAGTAGTTTAGAAATGCTGGCATTCAGGGCTAGGGATTGTGGATTTGGGATATGGAGCGCTGAACGCTTCCGTGTGACATTGTGGAGATGCTTAATGACCCAGGTGGTGGTGTTGCTGGCAGATCCTCTGTTTGCGGGGTGGCAGGTGGCACTGTCACTCCAGAGGTGGATGAAGAGGCCGAGACTGCAGCAGAAGAGGAAGCAGGAGGAGCCAGAGACCTTTCTTGGTTTTTGAGGTGTCTACTGCACTGCAGCTCATACTTAGTACTTAAATGCCTGGTCATGCAGGTTGTGCTCAGGTTGAGAACGTTTATGCCTCACTTCAGGCTCCGATTGCACAGCGTGCAAACCACTCGTGTCCTGTCGTCAGCACATTGTCTGAAGAACTGCCATGCCAGGGAACTCCTTGGAGCTGGCTTTGGTGTGCTTGGTCCCGTGCTGCAATGTGCAGTAGCAAGCGTACTGTCTAGAGGACGGCCGCTCCGCTTTTGTACCCTGCTCCTCTTCTGCTGTTCTGGTGGCTCTGTGCGACCACCGCCTCTTCCTCCAAACTACATTTTTCACTCACATGACTTTGATTCCCTGTGGGGTCGAGGACTTCATTGTTCTCCACATCATCTTCGACCCAGTCTCTAACCCCTGCCTTCCTTGTCAGTCTGCACACTTTCGAAAGCCCCAGCAGTTGGCACCTGTGTTTCATCAGCATCTGAGTCATGCTACGATGGTCCTCTTATGTACTCATCTTGAAACATAAGTGGTTTGGCGTCGGTGCACTCAATCTCTTCCACTTCTGGGGCAGGGATAGGTGGATGGCCCTGGGAAAACCTGCTAATTGAGTCATCAAAAAGCAGAACAGACTGCTGCATGACTTGGGGATCAGACTGCTTGGCTGATTTGCAAGGAGGTGAGGTGAAAGACTGATGGACATCAGCTGCAGGTGCCAACTCTGATCTTTCAGCGGGAGACTGGGTGGGAGACAATGTGAAAGAACTGGAGGCACTGTCAGCAACCCAATCTAATATCGCCTGTACTTTTTCAGGCCTCACCATTCGTAGAGCCGCATTAGGCCCGACCAAATACCGCTGCAGGTTCTGTCGCTTACTCACACATGAGGAAGGGGTTTCACTTGTGCGTGTAGCTGGCACAGATCAAACACATTCTCTCCCTGCAACAGGAGCTCCACCAGCAGCACCACGACCTGGGCCACGTCCTTATTTGACGCTCTCCTCATATTTCTCAAATTTAGGATCTTGCCCTAAATCGGTGTTTAATTAATTGCAGATTAGAACAACAGTATATAAAGGTTGTATCTCACACGTACAGATGCTGACTAGTCCGGAATTAAAGTTTTTTGCCCCAAAAGGGTGTATGTTTAATAACTGGATAGAACCACAGTATGTAAAGGGTGTATCTCACACGTACTGATACAGACCAGGCCGGAATTAAAGTTTGTTTACCAAAATGGCTGTTTTTCAAATAAATGAATATAACCACAGTATCTAAAGTGTGTATCTCACACTGACATATGCAGCAAAGGCTGCAAAATAAACTTTTTTTTTCCCAAAATGGGTGTTTATTTAATAACTGAATATGACAGCAGTATATAAGCCTTGAATTTCATACGTGCTGATGCTGCAAGGGCAGAAAAATTGTGTATTTTTCCCAAAAAGGGTGTTTTATTAATAGAAGAATATAACCACAGTATCTAAAGGGTGTATCTCAAACCGACTGATCCAGACTAGGCCGCAATTAAATTTGTTTGCCCAAAATGGCTATTTGTTCAAATAACTGAATAGAACCACAGTATCTAAAGAGTGTATCTTACACGTACTGATACAGACTAGGCCGCAATTAAAGTTTTGTTCACAAAGTGGCTGTTTTTCAAATAAATGAATATAACCACAGGATCTAAAGGGCATATCTCACATTCCCTGATCCAGACAAGGCCGCAATTAAAGTTTTGTGCACAAAGTGGCTGTTTTTCAAATAAATAAATATAACCACAGGATCTAAAGGGTGTATCTCACATTCCCTGATCCAGACAAGGCCACAATTAAAGTTTTTGGCCAAAAATGGCTGTTTTTCAAATTATTGAAAAGAACCACAGTATCTAAATGGTGTATCTCACACCGACTGATCCAGAGTAGGCCACAATTTAATTTGTTTGCCAAAAATGGGTGGTTTTTTTAAATAACTGAATAGAACCACAGTATCTAAAGGGTGTATCTCACACGTACTGATACAGACTAGGCCGCAATTAAAGTTTTGTGCACAAAATGTCTGTTTTTCAAATAAATATATATAACCACAGTATCTAAAGTGTGTATCTCACACTGACATATGCAGCAAAGACTGCAAAATAAACTTTTATTGTTTGTTAATAACTGAATATGACAGCAGTATATAACCCTTGAATTTCACATGTGCTGATGCTGCAAGAGCAGAAAAATTGTGTATTTTTCCCAAAAAGGGTGTTTTATTAATAGACGAATATAACCACAGTATCTAAAGGATGTATCTCACATCGACTGATCCAGACTAGGCTGCAATTAAATTTGTTTGCACAAAATGGCTGTTTTTCAAATAAATGAATATAACCACAGGATCTAAAGGGTGTATCTCACACGCCCTGATCCAGACTAGGCCGCAATTAAAGATTTGTGCCCAAAATGGGTGTTTTTCAAATAACTGAATATAACCACAGGTCTAAAGGGTGTATCTCACATTCCGTGATCCAGACTAGGCCGCAATTCACCTCTTAGGGACAGTCTTATTTCACCTTAAGGACCAGGCCATTTTTTGCAAATCTGACCAGTGTCACTTTAAGTGGTGATAACTTTAAAACGCTTTCACTTATCCAGGCCATTCTGAGATTGTTTTCATCACATATTGTACTTCATGACACTGGTAAAATTAAGCAAAAAAACTAATTTCCTAGTTTCAATTTTTCTACTTCTATAATACATAGTAATACCACCACAAATAGTTATTATTTTACATTCCCCATATGTCTACTTCATGTTTGGATCATTTTAGGAATGATATTTTATTTTTTGGGGATGTTACAAGGCTTAGAAGTTTAGGAGAAAATATTGAAATTTTTCTGAAATTTTTAAAAACCCAATTTTTAGGGACCAGTACAGGTCTGAAGTCACTTTGCGAGGCTTACATAATAGAAACCACCCAAAAATGACCCAATTCTAGAAACTACACCCCTCAAGGTATTCTAAACAGATTTTACAAACTTCGTTAACCCTTTAGGTGTTGCGCAAGAGTTATTGGCAAATGGGGATGAAATTTGAGAATTTCATTTTTTTGCCAAATTTTCCATTTTAACCCATATTTTCCACTAACAAAGGAAGGGTTAACAGCCAAACAAGACAGTATCTTTATTGCCCTGACTCTACCATTTACAGAAACACCCCATATGTGGTCATACACTACTGTACGACCACACAGTAGGGCGTAGAGGGAAAGGTGCGCCATATGGTTTTTGGAAGGCAGATTTTGCTGGACGGGATTATTTACACCATGTCCCATTTGAAGCCCCCCTGATGCACCCCTAGAGTAGAAACTCCCTAAAAGTGACCCCATCTAAGAAACTACACCCCTCAAGGTATTCAAAACTGATTTTACAAACATTGTTAACCCTTTAGGTGTTGCACAAGAGTTAATGGCAAATGGGGATGAAATTTGAGAATTTCATTTTTTTGCCAAACTTTCCATTTTAACCCATTTTTTCCACTAACAAAGCAAGGGTTAACAGCCAAACAAGACTGTATCTTTATTTCCCTGACTCTGCCGTTTACAGAAACACCCCATATGTGGTCAAACACTACTGTATGGCCACACGGCGGGGTGTAGAGGGAACGGAGGGCCGTGTGTTTTTAGGAGGGCTGATTTTTATGGACCGGTTTATTTACACCGTGTCCTGTTTCAACCCCCCCTGATGCACCTCTGGAGTAGAAACTCCCTAAAAGTTACCCCATTTTGGAAACTACAGGATAAGGTGGCATTTTTTGGGGGACTATTTTTAGGGTACATATGATTTTTGGCTGCTCTATATTACATTTTTGTGAGGCAATGTTACCAAAAATTCAAATTCTGAAATTTCATCTCCATTTGCCATTAACTGTTGAGGAACACCTAAAGGGTAAATACAGTTTGTAAAATCAGTTTTGAATACCTTGAGGGGTGTAGTTTCTTAGATGGGGTCACTTTTAGGGAGTTTCTACTCTAGGGGGGCATCAGGGGGGCTTCAAAAGGGACATGGTGTCAATAAAAAAGGCCATCAAAATCGGCCTTAGGCCTCATGCACACAACCGTTTTTTTTTTTTAGGTCCGCAAAAACAGGGTCCGTAGGTCTGTGATCCGTGACCTTTTTTTCGTCCGTGGGTCTTCTTTGATTTTTGGAGGATCCACGGACATGAAAAAAAGCCAAACGGATCCGTCCTGAATTACAATGCAAGTCAATGGGGACGGATCCATTTGACGTTGACACAATATGGTGCAATTGCAAACGGATTCGTCCCCCATTGACTTTCAATGTAAAGTCAGGAATCCCTTTTATACCATCGGATCTGAGTTTTCTCCAATCCGATGGTATATTTTAACTTGAAGCGTCCCCATCACCATGGGAATGCCTCTATGTTAGAATATACCATCGGATTTGAGTTAGATCGTGAAACTCAGATCTGACAGTATATTCTAACACAGAGGCGTTCCCATGGTGATGGGGACGCTTCAAGTTAGAATATACTAAAAGAACTGTGTACATGACTGCCCCCTGCTGCCTGGCAGGTGCTGCCAGGCAGCAGGGGGCAGATTTTCCCCCGTATTTAACTCATTGGTGGCCAGTGGGACCCCCTCCCGCCCTTGTATTTAACACATTGGTGGCCAGTGCAGCCAGCCCCCTCTCCCTCCCCTGTAGTTAACACATTGGTGGCCAGTGCGGCCGGCCCCCCTCCCTCCCCTGTAGTTAACACATTGGTGGCCAGTGTGGCCCCCCCTCCTTCCCCTGTAGTTAACACATTGGTGGCCAGTGTGGCTCCCCCCTCCTTCCCCTGTAGTTAACACATTGGTGGCCAGTGCAGCCTGCCTCCCCCTCCCCTGTAGTACTGTAGTTGCATTGGTGGCCAGTGGACCCCCCTATCATTGGTGGCAGCGGAAAGTACCGATCGGAGAGCCAGTTTAATCGCTGGGGCTCCGATCGGTAGCCATGGCAACCTGGACGCTACTGCAGTCCTGGTTGCCATGGTTACTCAGCAATTTTTAGAAGCATTATACTTACCTGCGAGCTGCGATGTCTGTGACATTGCTTATAGCACAGACCTGTCACCAGTAGGAGGAGCGCCCGACCGGTCACAGACATTGCAGCTAAGTATAGTGCTTCTAAAAATTGCTAAGTAACCATGGCAACCAAGACTGCAGTAGCATCCTGGTTGTCATGGTTACCGATCGGAGCCCCAGCGATTAAACTGGGACTCCGATCAGTACTCTCCTCTGCCACCAATGATAGGGGGGGGGGGATTTTAATTAGGAGGGGGGCCCACTGGCCACAAATTAATCTACAGTACTACAGGGGAGGGAGGGGGGGCCAGCCGCACTGGCCACTAATGTGTTAACCACGCTGGTTCCACAATACCCGAGCATCACATATCGCAGAACTAAGAATATCCGTGACCATCTAGTCCGGAACCACTAGATGCAGAAGGCTCCAGGCCTTTTTGGCACAAAAGCCACACAGTGTGGTAGTAGAGAATGTGGCAGATGTGTGGGGTGTGTCAACATGGACAGGGTCACTCATTTTTGGGATTCGGACCACACGAGAGAATACAAGATCACACATTCTATCACGTGTACCACAATAGGCGTTGTCTATTGGGCATTGTGCCCTTGCGATTTAATATATGTTGGTCTAACCTCCAGGGAGCTCAGGAGGAGAGTCAGGGAGCATATCCTCTCCATTGAGGCCACTAAGGATGAAGATGATATATCACAACTCAAGACACTGGCAAGGCATTTTAAGGAGAGACATAACTGCGATGGATCCCTCCTAAGGTTTAGGGGGATCAATCGAGTTATTGTGCCTCCTAGGGGAGGCGATTAGAAAAAGATACTAGGGCAGAAAGAAACAAGGTGGATCTACACCTTGAATACCAACGCTCCCCTGGGACTTAATGAGGGGAACAGTTTTGTCCCCTTTTTGTGAATAGTTCCTCCCAGGGAATATTCACTATACCCCAGGATTTGTAGCTGGCATTATTCTGGATCTGTTGCAGGCCTCTTACAGTGCTCCTTCTGATCTGGTGTCCCGCAGTACCGACTTTTTTTAACAGTACCATCGGTTCTTAATCTTTATAGTCTGTGTTTTTAACTGTCATATGTTTTCACTATTTCTAATTAATCAGCATGAATTATGTTCCCCTAGAATTTCCGGACCATTGGATGTTCCTCACTATACAGTTGATGTCATGTATCTTGGGATCTGCACACATTGCCTGGACGGGAGCTGATTCCTTACTTCCCCTATTTCCCCTCCCCCCCTTCCTCATTTTTCCTGTTCCCCCATATTACCTTGTCCTTCCTTTTTGTAGGAGGACTCTTGAGTTGGAAGATAATGGACAAATTTGAGTGGTATAGTGCTCTGGACATTTCTGTTTATATATACATCTACTTTGGGTTTCTGCCATATTTATGTACATTATCCAGGGTCCCAATTAGGGCATCCATGGTCCCGCAATGGCTGGGTCCAGACTTTTCTATATATTTATATGTTCACTCACTGCATGTCACTTTGTGCACCACTTTCACCCCACTTGCGCTGTCACTTTATGGTTTTATTTACTTTTTTTTTCTGCACGTTTGATCATTATTATTTTTCATGCATATTTAATATGTTGTCATTTACAGGGATGTTTTGTCCCCTTCTTAACATCATTCTCTTGATTAATTGCTCACTTGATTTATATATTTTATCTGTGCGCACCGTTGGACCTTTATGTAGGCTCATTGGTGCTCACCTTAATACGCATACATAAAAATATGTCTGGATGTGCCCAGGATTCGTTGAGATTGAGGATTATCACCCCATGGACCTTTTATGAACTGTTTTTAAACTTTGTAGGCATTAGTATATATATTTTGATATTGTGATTCCTTATGTATGGATTTGTGTCATATATAAATATTTGCTGTCATATAAACCATGTATTTATGGATTTTTATCATGTATGCAATTGTAATTGCTCACTCGTTGTACATTACTGTCACTCAACTCAGTTTTTCAACCCTTTGAGGTAGTTAACGACCTGAATTAGAGGTTGTTTTTTTGTTCTGACCTTCATAAAGGTTGTCCGTTACCTCTGACCCCAGTGTGGATGCGTTCGGGAGAGGTCTTGCCATGATCCAAGATGGCGTTGGTGACTTCACCTGGTGGATCACATGACTCGTCGGCTGGTATGGGCGGGCCGGGACTAGGTCTGTTATGGCCTACCATTACAGCTGCGCTTTAGGGGTCATGTGATTCTTCTTCCGTTCACCAGATTTATAACGAGCTGTTGAATATAGTGTGCGCATGCGCCACACTTACAACAGCATTGCTTGGACTCTTTCAGTGAGTCTATGTCGAACTCTTGGGAGATTTGAACAGGCAGTCACTCCTCCCCTATGCGGTCTGATTAGCTTGACACCTGGCATGTAACAATTGGTGCGTTTGGAGTGGGGCGCAGCGCTGACATCCAGCTGGGTGGCACCTTTGTACACAGGTTTTCTATTGGTTCCAGGAGGGGGGAGAATTGTAGGGAGAGGGGCTATTTATACTTGGTTGGTGAGCAATTGCAATTATATGCCCCTTGAAGAAGCGAGGCGAAACGCCCGTCAGGCTAGGAGCCATCATCTCTTATTCCTCTCTTGGTTAGTATGGGCTGCTCAACTGTCTTTTTTGTATTGCTTGTTGCATGTGGGTCAGTTATTTCTCACAGTCTTGTGCTCCGCACACTGTGCTGACCTCCTTGCAACATTATTGCGACATCTGTGCTTTGTGACATGTGGTGTTCAACATTGTTGCTTATCTCCTGTGTGATTACTCATATGTATTGTTACTAATTATCACATCAGTATAGACATGCAACTTTTTTACTCAGCCCCTATGTACCATCTGTATTTCCAGTCTGAGGATTGATGGTGTCTCTGTTATACTTGTCACATTATCCTCCTGCATTTTTTACTACTATATGTAATCATTGTACTCGCATCATTGTACTATTTACGTTTCTCTTTTAATGAATAAAGATTGATTTACTATATATGTGTGAGACTATATAGGTTTTCTGTTAATCAACACACATATTACTCTATTTGCTAGCTTTAACACTTTTTGGTTGTTTATACTAATAACTGAATATGACAACAGTACATAAGCCTTGAATTTCACACGTGCTGATGCTGCAAGGGCAGAAAAATTGTGTATTTTACCCCAAAAAAGGGTGTTTTATTAATAGAATAATATAACCACAGTATCTAAAGGGTACAGAATATGAAAGCTGAATAAAAAGATTGAATTTTACATGTGCAGATGCAGCTAGGGCTGTAAAATAGTGTATTTTGCACAAAAAGGGTGTTTTAAAAACCCAGAAAATGATGGTTGTTTTTCTAGCTTAAATTGCACACTGGCTAATCCTGCAAATGCACCAGATGTTGTATATTGCCAAAAAAGGATGTTTTTAAAAAAAACCAGTTTATTAGTGCAGTATTTCAAGCTTGGATTTGAATGTCCCAAAAACACAGATGCAGTGCTGGTGCACTGAGCTTGCATAAAATGGCCGCCGCCGCCCACCTAACTAACAGATAAATAAAAGTTATTTTTTTCTGTCACTTACAGGGTAAAAAGATTGTGCACTGCACCCACACAACTAAATGTACGTAGATCGCTGAGTACACTAGTAACAGCAGAGTGACGTGCAGCGCTACGTGACTCCAGCTTATATAGAGGCTGGGTCCCATGCTGCACTGGCCAATCACAGCCATGCCATTAGTAGGTATGGCTGTGATGGCTTCTAAGGTCAGACAGTTAAACGCTTGCTCTGCCATTCTGAGATAGTTTTTTCGTCACATATTGTACTTCATGACACTGGTATTTCTGGCCTAAATGTGACAAACACTTATGCTTGTCTTATCCCAGATGTGCAGTATATTAGAGGGTTTTTTCACCCCAGTAAGCAAAAAGATGTATTTCTGGCCTAAATGTGACAGTCACTTATGCACGTCTTATCCCAGATGTCCAGTATATTAGAGGGTTTTTTCACCCCAGTAACCAAAAAAACATATTTCTGGCCTAAATGTGACAGTCACTTATGCTTGTGTAATCCCAGATGTGCAATATATTAGAGGCTTTTTCACCACAGTATGCCAAAGCCGTATTTCTGGCCTAAATGTGACAATCACTTATGCATGTGTAATCCCAGATGTGCAGTATATTAGAGGGTTTTTTCACCCCAGTTACCAAAAAGCCGTATTTTTGGCCTAAATGTGACACTCACTAATGCACGTCTTATCCCAGATATGCAGTATATTAGAGGTTTTTTTCACCCCAGTAAGCAAAAAGATGTATTTCTGGCCTAAATGTGACAGTCACTTATGCACGTCTTATCCCAGAAGTGCAGTATATTAGAGGGTTTTTTCACCCCATTAACCAAAAAGCCACATTTCTGGCATAAATGTGACAGTCACTTATGCTCGTCTAATCCTAGATGTGCAGTATATTAGAGGGTTTTTTCACCCCAGTAATCAAAAAGCCGTATTTCTGGCCTAAAAGTGACACTCACTTATGCATGTCTTATCCCAGATGTGCAGTATATTAGAGGGTTTTTTCACCCCAGTAACCAAAAAGATGTATTTCTGGCCTAAATGTGACAGTCACTTATGCATATCTAATCCCAGATGTGCAGTATATTAGAGGGGTTTTTCACCCCAGTAACCAAAAAGCCATATTTCTGGCTTAAATGTGACAGTCACTTATGCTTGTCTAATACTAGATGTGCAGTATATTAGAGGGTTTTTTCACCCCAGTAACCAAAAAACTGTATTTCTGGCCTAAATGTGATAGGACCTTTCACTAGTTTAAAAACGAAAAAATAACTATATCAGTGGGCAGAGCGGCGCCCAGGGGTCCCCCTGCACTTACTAGTATGTCTGGGCGCCGCTCCGTTCGCCCAGTATAGGCTCCGGTGTCTGCAGCTCCCTCTGTTGTACTGGGCAGAGTTTTTGTATTAGGGTTGTCCCTTGCTGCAGCGCTGACCAATCGTAGCGCACAGCTCATAGAAACTACGGGATAGGGTGTCAGTTTTGTTGGTACTATTTTAGGGTACATATGATTTTTTGTTGCTCTCTATTACACTTTTTGTGAGTCAAGGTAACAAGAAATAGCTGTTTTGACACCGTTTTTATATTTTGTTATTTACAACATTCATCTGACAGGTTAGATCATGTGGTATTTTTATAGAGCAGGTTGTCACAGATGCGACAATACCAAATATGGTTGTTTGTTTCAGTTTTACATAAAAAAAAACATTAAAAAAAAAAATATAAGATTCTTTAGTGTCTCCACATTCTGAAAGTCATAGTTTTATTTATTTTTTAGGCGAATGTCTTGTGTAGGGGCTCATTTTTTATGGGATGAGATGACGGTTTGATTGGCACTATTTTGGGGTGCGTAGATCGCGTGCTATTACACTTTTTGTGATCTAAGGTGACAAAAAATTGCTTTTTTTGCCGTTTTTTTTTTAAGGTATTCACCTGAGGGGTTAGGTCATGTGATGTTTTTATAGAGCAGGTTAATACGGACGCAGCGATACCTAATGTATATACTTTTTATTTATTTATGTAAGTTTTACACAATGATTTCATTTTTGAAACAAAAAAAATATCATGTTTTAGTGTCTCCATATTCTGAGAGCCATCGTTTTTACAGTTTTTTTGCGATTGTCCTATGTAGGGGCTCATTTATTGTGGGATGAGGTGACGGTTAGATTGGTACTATTTTGAAGGGCATATGCCTTTTTGATCACTTGAAGTCGCACTTTTAATGATGTAAGTTGACAAAAATTGAATTTTTTTACACAGTTTTTATTTTTTATGGTGTCTATCGGATGGGGTGGATCATGTGATATATTTATAGAGCCGTTCGTTACGGACGCGGCGATGCCTAATATGTGTGGTTTTTCTTATTTTTTTCTTTTTTATTTCTGTCCCACTGTTTTTGGGGTCTGATCCCCTCTGCAATGCATTACAATACATCTGTATTGTAATGTATTGCCTGTTAGTGTATGACACGGAGTCATACACTAACAGGTTGCCTAGGAGAACCAGCCTGAGGCTAGATCTCCTCGGCTCCCGTAGAAGGCAGTTCCCGATGCCATGCAGTGCATTGGGCATCCTCTGCACGGCATCTGGCTGCCTTGTCACGCATCGGATCCCCGCCACAGCAGCGCGGGGACTCAATGCGATTACTCACCTGCCGCAAACCACTTCTATGCCGCGGTCAGAGCGGACCGCGGCATAGAAGGGGTTAATCCGCCAGCATCGCTTTAAACAGCGATGCTGGCGGATACAGCAGGGGCCGGGCTACCAGGGACAGCCGGACCCCTGCAGTGATCGGGCGTGCACCACTCCGGTGCCCGCCCGATCATCCTGCCATGCATGTACCCATCTAAGGGATTAAGGATACAGCCTTATTTCACCTTGAGGACCAGGCAATTTTTTGAAAATCTGACCAGTGTCACTTTCAGTGGTGATAACTTTAAAACGCTTTTACTTATCCAGGCAATTCTGAGACAGTTTTTTCTTCACATATTGTACTTCATGACTCTGGTAAAAATGGAGTAAAAAAATGTAATTTTTATTATAAACTACCAAGTTTGCAAAAAATTTTGAAAAATTCTCTAATTCTATAATACATATTAATACCTACAAAAATAGTTATTACTTTACATTCCCCATATGTCTACTTCATGTTTGGATCATTTTGGGAATGACATTTTATTTTTGGGGGACGTTACAAGGCTTAGAAGTTTAGAGGTAAATCTTGAAATTTCTAAGAATTTTTTTTTCTTTTGAAGGACCAGTTCAGATTTGAAGTCACTTTGTGAGGCTTACATAATAGAAACCACCCCAAAATGACCCTATTCTAGAAACTACACCCCTCAAGGTATTCAAAACTGATTTTACAAATGTTGTTAACCCTTAGGTGTTCCAGAAGAATTAATGAAAAATAGAGCTACAATTTCAAAATTTAACTTTTTTGGCAGATTTTCCATTTAAATATTTTTTTCCAGTTACAAAGCAAGGGGTAACAGCCAAACAAAACTCAATATTTATGGCCATGATTCTGTAGTTTACAGAAACACCCCATATGTGGTTATAAACTGCTGTATGGGCACACGGCAAGGCGCAGAAGGAAAGGAATGCAATATGGTTTTTGGAAGGCAGATTTTGCTGGACAGTTTTTTTGACACCATGTCCCTTTTGAAGCCCCCCTGATGCACCCCTAGAGTAGAAACTCCAAAAAAGTGACCACATTTTAGAAACTACGGGATAGGGTGGCAGTTTTGTTGGTACTATTTTAGGGTGCATATCATTTTTGGTTGCTCTATATTACACTTTTTGTGAGGCAAGGTCACAAAAAATAGCTGTTTTGGCACCGTTTTTATTTTTTGTTATTTACAACATTTTTCTGACAGGTTAGATCAAGTGGTATTTTTATAGAGCAGGTTGTCACAGATGCGACAATACCAAATATGACAATACCCCCCCAAAAAATATATAAGATTCTTTAGTGTCTCTACATTCTGAAAGCCATAGTGTTATTGATTTTTTGGGCAACTGCCTTGTGTAGGGGCTCATTTTTTTCGTGATGAGATGACGGGTTTATTGGCGCTATTTTGGGATGCGTATGACTTCTTGATACACTTTTTATGATGTAAGGTGACAAAAAAATAGCTTTTTTTACACCGTTTTTTTTAAGGTATTCACCTGAGGGGTTAGGTCATGTGATGTTTTTATAGAGCAGGTTAATACGGACGCGGCGATACCTAATGTATATACTTTTTGTTTATTTATGTAAGTTTTACACAATGATTTAAAAAAAAAAACATGTTTTTGCGGGATGAGATGACGGTTTGATTGGCACTATTTTGGGGTGCGTATGACCTTTTGATTGCTTACTATTACACTTTATATTTTTTTTACAGTATTCACCTGAGGGGTTAGGTCATGTAATATTTTTATAGAGCAGGTTAATACGGACGTGGCGATACCTAATATATATACTTTTTTTATTTCTGTAAGTTTTGCACAATAATATCATTTTTGAAACAAAAAAATATATATCATGTTTTAGTGTCTCCATATTCTGAGAGCCATCGTTTTTTCAGTTTTGGGGCGATTGTCCTATGTAGGAGCTCATTTTTTGCGGGATGAGGTGATGGTTAGATTCATGCTATTTTTGGGGGCATATGCCTTTTTGAGCACTTGGTGTTGCACAATTGGCATCACAACAAATACAGAACTTTAAATACCCGTATCCTGGCCATTGCAACTTGGCATCAGATGTGTGCCATCAGGCGCGTGGCAGCATCAGAATAGTAACTGAGGCAGGTTGCCAGACGAAACGGTCTCTTTTATCAACATGTTAGTTTTGCACCATGGATGATCTAGTCTGATGCATCAGACATTGGTGGGTGGAAATCCTGGCAGATCCTGACTGATTCATCGTGACAAAGGTCAGTCTCTCCACATTTTGGGTGAACAGGCGAATTCTTCTTGGGGTAACTATGGCCCCTGCCGTAACAAAACATGCACTCTGAGGTCAAACTACTGGCCGGGCAGGAAAGTTTTTCAAGGGCAAAGTCTGCCAGTTGCCGCCACAAATCCAGTTTGGCTGCCCAGTAGTCCAGCGTATCTTGGGTGGCAGGATGCTGATGCTGGTGCGTAGTTTCTTCACTAGGCGTTTGAAGAAAGCTGCTCATCAGCGATTCTAAACTCAAGTTGTTGCTGAAGGAGCTGGAACTAGGCCTACCCCCCATCCTGCCACAGCAGTCATGGCAGAGGATTGCGAGTGCAGACGCCCCCCCCCCCCCCGGTCAGACCTGCGAGAGGATGGACGATGGCTTAAGTAGGCAGCGGCCAACTGACTACATAGGATGTCTCTCTAGTAGTTCAATTTGTCCTCCCTCTCAGCGGGTTTAAAAAAGGCCCCCATTTTGGACCGGTAGCAAGGGTCCAACAAGGTAAAGAGCCAGAAGTCATCCCTCTGCCGAATGGTGACAATTCGGCTGTCATTACGCAAGCAAGTGAGGAACTGAGCATACATCAGGCCATTTGTGCAAGTGACTCGGAGGGACTCCCCCCCTCCACTGCATACTGCCACAGTGTGTCTAGGTCCTCTGCCTCATTTTCCTCATCTCCCTGCAGCTCCGCTGGATGCTACTGCTCCTCCTCTCCTGTCACCTGTGTAGAAAAATGCCTTACTCCTCCTCCAGTTTAGCCCCCAAAGGGCTCATGTGGCTGTGAGATCTAGGCACCAATGAAAAGCCATGAGCCATTCATTCCTGTCCAATACAGATGAGACCAAATGGTGGAGCCATAAATCATTGCTAAGGGGGAGGTGTCCGAGAGGGTTTACTAGTAAAGCTGGGTTCACATATATATATTTTTTAATATACATGTTAAACGGACGTCTTTGATGGGTGCCATACAGTAGCATCCGTCACCATAGAGTTCTATTGTAAAAAATATATATATATACCCTTTAACGTATACATTTTATTTTACTGGACTGTGCATGATGGAAATGTGTAGACATAAATGTGATGTAAACCCAACCTAAGACCCAACACACTAGCTGGGCCTGGGACTACCTTAAGCAACTTGTGAACTAAATAGCATATGTAAAGTTTTCCTCTTTGAAATCTTAAATAAAGACTTAAAGACTTACTCTACATTCATGAGCCCCCTCCGATGCAGCATCACTGCTCTATTCTTTCTGAAGAGCTGCTGCTGTGATGTGTTGCTTTGACTGCAGTAGTCCTATATACCTCAGCAGCCATCAGTGCAGAGTCAGACAAGCCCTTTAACCCCTTAGTGACCAAGCCTGTTTGGGCCTTTATGACCAAGCGTTTTTCTTCCTTTTTTCATGGTCTCGTTCCAAGAGTTATAACTTTTTTATTTTTTTGTCTATATAGCTTTATGAGGGCTTGTGTTTTACGGGACAAGTTGTAGTTTTTAATGGCGCCATTTTGGGGTACACATAACTTTCTGATTATTATTTCTTTTAGTAACTCTTTCTGGGAGGGAGATGGGGAAAAATAGCAATACTGCCACTGCGTTTTTACATTATAAATTTTACGGCGTTAATTTTTCAGTACAAAAACATAATATCTTTATTCTCTGGGTCAGTACGATTACAGTGATACAAAATAACGTTTTACAACTTTTTTTGCAATAAAACCTCTTTTATTAACCCCAAAAATTATTTTGCATTGCCACTTCACAAGACCCATAACTTTTTTATTTTTTTTTCTATGGAGTTGTGTGAGGGCTTGATTTTTGAGGGACGACTTGTATTTTTCATTGGTACCATTTTGAAGTAAATGCCACTTTTTGATTGCTTGTTATTACGTTTTTTTCAGTGGAAACTAAGAATAAATTTAAAATGCTGTCTTTTATTTTTTACGGTGTTCACCATAGGGGATAATTTATGTAATATTTATGTAGTCCAGGTCGTTACGGATGCGGCAATACCAAACATATGGGAAAATTTATATTTTATTTTTTCTATTTTTTTTACTACTTAATAGTCCCACAAGGGGACTATAATATACAGTATTTTGATTGCTTTTAAAATGTAATGCATTATCTCTATAATGCATTACATTTCAATAGCAATGCTATTCAAACATTGACCAGCAGGCTGTGCCAGAGAGGCACAGCCTGCTGGAGATAACTGAAGACAGGCTCGGGACCCTGATCGGAAGCAAGGTAAGCTTCCCAACACATCAGCACCCCGCAATCACATTTTCGGGGTGCTGATGGGAGACAGAGGGAGTCCGCTCCCTCTGTCACCACTTTACATGCAGCGGGCGCCATTGCTCCCGGCATGTAAAGGGTTAAACAGCCCAGATCGGCACTCCTGCTGGTCTGGACTGTTAGAGCAGGGCCCTGACTCTCGGGTCCGTGCTACCCGCTGCATGGGGGAGCTGTGCAGCTGTTAGACTGGGCCGCCATAAAAACATTTTTACGGCAGCCCAGCCTAAGGCCCCTTAGTGACCTCCGTAAAAAGGTGTATAGGTGGTCACTAAGGGGTTAAATCTATGCCTGTATGGAATCAGAGAATTATATAAAGATGTACTGTATTATGAAATTTATCAGTTCAGGATTTTGGCACGTTTTATGCTAACCAGTTCCAGACCATAAATGTCCAGGTAGTTGGGAATTATCTCTGAACGTGGGGTTTAAAATCGCTGTTCAGCTAATAGCATCTGCAAACTAATTGTGCAGCTGCTCAGTGGGGGGCCACTCTAAGTGACAGCAGTGCTCCCTGTAGAGAAGGCAGGGATAATGTTTTAGTATCTGCCTTCCATGAATTAGCGCTGTGGATAAGATCAGAAACTGGTATTCCTTGTCTTTCTACAGTTCCTGTGGTCATGTGACCTCCAGGGGCTGGGAGTCAACACGAGCCGCTGGATATTAAAATGTTTTATAAAAAATTAAAATTAAAATCAAGTGTAAAAAAGCCCCCTTCCTCTCATCAAGCCATATATCATTGTAAAAAACAGAACAAATAGACATATTTGGTGTTGCCACATCTGTAGCGACTGGCTCTATAAAAATATCACATAATCTAGCCAAAAAAGTAAGCCTACCTAAACAAATAAGCCCTCTCACAGCCAGGTGAGATAAATATAAGAAACTTATATTTCTCAGAAAATTATTATTTTCCCTTCTCAATACTGCAATGTAGCCAACCTGCAGTTTACGTCCACATTGATGGCATTTCCTTACCCAAAAGAACTCCAACTCTTCCTTACCCAATAGAACTCCAACCCTTCATAAATGGATGTAGTTTCCAAAATTAGATCACTTATAGGGGGTTTCCACTATAAGGGCACTATAAATGTGATGTAGCAACTGAAAACCATTCCAGAAAAATCTTCTCTCCAAAAGCTAAAGAGTGCTCCTTCCCTTCTAAGCCCTGCCATGTGCCCGTACAATAGCTTACATCCACGCGTATGGCATTTCCATAGCCTATAGATAGAACCTGCCTAACAATTTAAGAAGTGTGGTACTACTCAGATGGCACTAGTTGCACTCAGTATATTAGGGATTGAAAAGCTATATTTGTGTAAAAATTGTAATTTTCATTTTGCAAGGTCCACTGTGTATTAATTTCTGCAAACTAAGGGCTCTTTCACATCTGCGTTATAGTCTTCCGGCATAGAGTTCCGTCGTCGGGGCTCTATGCCGGAAGAATACTGATCAGGATTTTCCTAATGCATTCTGAATGGACAGTCCGTCCTTCAGGATGCATCAGGATGTCTTCCGTTCCGGAACGGAACGTTTTTTGGCCGCAGCAAATAGCGCAGCATGCTGCGCTTTTTGCTCCGGCCAAAAATCCGGAACACTTGCCGCAAGGCCGGATCCGGAATGAATGCCCGTTGAAAGGCATTGATCCGGATCCGGCCTTAAGCTAAACGTCGTTTCCGCGCATTGCCGGATGCAACGTTTAGCTTTTTCTCAATGGTTACCATGGCTGCCGGGACGCAAAAGTCCTGGCAGCCATGGTAAAGTGCAGTGGGGAGCGGGGAGCAGCATACTTACCGTCCGTGCGGCTCCCGGGGCGCTCCAGAGTGACGTCAGGGCGCCCCAAGCGCATGGATCACGTGATCGCATGGACACGTCATCCATGCGCATGGGGCGCTCTGACGTCATTCTGGAGCGCCCCGGGAGCCGCACGGATGGTAAGTATGCTGCTCCCCCGCTCCCCACTACTACTATGGCAACCAGGACTTTAATAGCGTCCTGGGTGCCATAGTAACACTGAAAGCATTTTGAAGACGGATCCGTCTTCAAATGCTTTCAGTACACTTGCGTTTTTCCGGATCCGGCGTGTAATTCCGGCAAGTGGAGTACACGCCGGATCCGGACAACGCAAGTGTGAAAGAGGCCTTACTGAGGTGTCCAAATTCTCAGCCCATCCCTTTAAAGGAGTTATCCAATACTATAAACTGGCCCCCATATGCCGGGCCCCTCACAGGGAATATACTCCTAGGCTTCCTGAGACACTCCTCGTCCCCGCACCGCCACTGCTGCTTCTCCCTGTGCACTGATGAAAACATCCGGTTCTGGGGGGAGGAAACATTCATTATTACACTTTATGGGGCAAGGTCGTTACAGACGCGGTGATGCCTAATATGTGTGTTTTTTCCTTTTTCCCCCCTAATTTTTATTATAAAATCATGGGAAAGGGGTGTTTTTTTTTTCTTTTTTTACTTGAAACGTATTTCTTTTTATTAAAAACACTTTTTTTTGCTTTTAAAAACAAATCTTTCTGTCCCACTCTGGGACTAACTTTTGAGGATCTGATCCCCTCTGCAATGCGTTACAATACATCTGTATTGTAATGCATTGCCTGTTAGTGTATTATACTGAGTAATACACTAACAGGTTGCCTAGGACACCTAGCTTGGGGCTGGATCTCCTTGGCCCCCGTAGAAGGCAGGTCCCAATGCCATGCAAGGTATTGGGCAGCCTGTGCATGGCATCGGGCTGCCTTGTCACCCATCAGGTCCCCACCACAGCAGAGCGGGAACCCGATGGTCTCCCTCTTCCGCCGCATGCACCTTCTATTCCGCAGTCAGTGCTCACAGCGGCATAGAAGGGGTTAATCCGCCTGTGTTTACAGCAATGTAGGTGGATACAGCAGGGATCCGGCTATCAGGGACTACCGGGCCCCTGCAGTGATCGTGCGCGCACCGCTCCGGTGCCCGCACGATCACCATGACGTAATAGTATTTAAAATGCGGCAAGTCACTTGCCGCCATGACGTATTATTACATCATATGTCGGAAAGGGGTTAAAGGGTGGAACATTGACTTATAGGATTGCTGCCTTACATCTGGAGGCATTAGAGGCAGAGCTTGTTACGGGTTAATTTGCATCCCTTTATTTCCAGAATTTCAGAGGAACATGTATGGCCTATAAGTCTCCTCATGCCGATTAAGCATCTCTCCCCAAGTAGACATAGTACCACCCCCAAATCACCAAAGTGCTAATAGTGTACATATGCACCCTATGTACATATCAGATATGAGAAAATTCATGGGTAGATTAGTCATTGAAATTTATTTGGCGCCTGATCACAGGCATGTAAATGAGTTGGTTATAGATGGCTTCTGTTGGCAGAAAATATAATGTGGATGTCTCAAATATTGAAATATATTCTAGTTTACCATCTTCTGCTGTTTATAAAATAAGTATAAAGCTAATGAGAAGACTCAAATCACATGCTGAAGGTTGCAATCTCTTATTTCATCTCTATTTCAATGCTGCATGATTAATTTTAAGGCTATGCAAGTAATTTATGAATCATAGATAGTGTTGTTGAAATAGAAATCCCTGTGGATTACAGGCACATCTGCCAGTTCTGTGAATTAAGTTATTTCATTTCTACATGACAAGATAAAACATCATATTGCATTTATAAAAATATAGCTGTTTAGTGAAGCTATGCAGATGTTTAAAGGATAACTGTCACACTTAGACCCTAATTTCAATTTTCATATATGTAGTTACTAATAACATAATATTCCAGATTCAGTTACTATTAGACTGACTTACCCCATATTTAATAAGATTCAGCCCTTAGCAACCAGTCTGCATAAAACTGCAATTTCTCTATTCAGTTAAGATGGCCGCCACTGCCCTCACCCTGAGGCTAATCCCGCCTGCCCTCACTAGCCAGTAACAATAGCCCCCCAAAAGTGTCAGTAACCAGAGCCCTCCCCCTAAAGGGTTAATCTCCTGCAGCACAAAGGGGTCCTCTTAACACATGTTGCTTTCATTTATACACTGAGCAGATGGCAGATCCCCCTTCCCTGGTCTGTGCTGCTTCCACTCTGCATTGTCCCAGCTCTGCTGAGTGAGGGAGCGTCTGCCAAGCGCAGGGACAGGGAGAAGTGCTCACAGCCTAGGCACTGTTATCAGCTGCTGGGGAGGACCTGAATTTAATAATTTACTTACAGTCCCTGGCTGTCTGTAATCTGACCTTGCACGCTGCGTGCTTCTGCGTCCTCCGTCCTTCAACACAGAGGACGGACCATTCCTAGCAACCCTATTTTAAGCACAGGTAAAAGTAGGCAGTACAGGGAACAAAACTGTGGAATTAAGGGGTAATTGAATAAACAGTAAAAAGTTTAAATAGGGCCACCAAGGTGATATCATAGTGGTAGGACCCTTGCCACGCTGAGAGACCGTGACGTGGTGCATGATGGGCTCCGATGTGTTCCTGACAGGAATATATTGGCAAAAGTCTCAGCTTTTTATATCTGCTTGTATGACTAGCTAGTATAGTCAGTGGCATATCCGTGTGGTGCATTTTTTTCTGTGATTTATATAATTACATTTTCATTCCGCACAATGCTCCATTTTGTGTAGGATGCCTTTGTGGTGCATGTCAATGATGCATCCTCCATTGTACGTGTTTTTTGCTGGGGATGGTCGTTTGCTGCGGTCCACATGCGGTGGGACTGCTCCCCCAATGAGAAACACGCTACAGTGTTTGGGGTTTGAGCAGTTCCCCCATATTTGCCACTATATTTCTGTGATTTTGTGATATTAATCGCCACAATCCAATACTCCCCCCCCCCAAAAAAAAATATATATACGACAGTTATACTTTAAGGTTGTTGAAGATGAGCTACAGTATATGGGACCATCATACTCCTTTATTTTGCAGTATTTATATTGTAAAGCATTGTTGTCTAGTGTTGAGTGGAAATATTTGTATTGCAAATTTTTATTGCAAATATTGGCTTTTTGAGAATTCGCTAATATTTAGAAAATAGCACTATATATTCTTAATCGCAAATGGTTCTAGCTTGTGCTCCAATGAAAAGGCTGCAATATCTTTGACAGAGCTTAGCAACATCCCTAGCAACCAATAGGAAAGACGCCTACCCCTTGCTATATAAGAACCTCCCCAGCAGCCATTTTGTGCTATTTTTTGCGAGAGAGGAGTGTTGTGCTTTGCTGTGTCATCAAAATCATAAATTACATTAGTTAGCTCATATCTCTTATATATATGTAACCCTGTGAAGTTACACAGGCTGCATTATCTGAAATGCCCAGTAGATGGCAGATGGACTCAGTATGCTGTTAATAAAACATTGAGCATTGGTCACATGATTGTGACATCATCGCAGGTCCTGGAAGATTTCTAGAAGTTACCACATGCTCAGACAGAGAAAGGACATGTGTTGAGTTGTGAGAGACTGCAGCACAGAGATAGAACCTTGCTGAGAGAACTTGCTTCACCCAAGATCACACCTGCTGAGAGAGGGACCTGCTGGCAAAGACAAGCACTGGGTCCAGACGTCTGGTGAATCCAGTGAGAGGAGACTGCTGCTGACTGACCTGGTTAATCGTGTTGGGAGGGTAAGCCAAACCTCTCCCTGTATCACCACAGGGCACCTGTCTCCTCACTCACAGTAAAGACTCTGAGGTCCAGTTACGGACATTACACAGCTCAGGCTGCTTCAGTGACCCTGCGGAGCAGGACTTATAAGGGCCCCAACTCTCCTATGTGCACCAACGGCCACTAGGGCGAAGATAAGGGGGTGGGATGCAGGTGTGCTGGTGGGTGGGTGAGGAAAATCCACATTGCATTGTTATCTGTGTTACTCTATTGTATTTTCCTATGTATGTTGGTTCATTTGTACTTACTATATAAAGTTAATTTCAGTTAGGCTGTGTCAGGCTCATTGCACCAAGTATGTTCCCAGTGGGACCCCAGATCCCTACCCCGGATGCTCCACTGGGTGGAGGCACTGCCGCAAACATGTACCCCAGCTCCCAGATAGCGGAGGCTCAGGATCCGCCTGTCAGGCATAGTGAGTTAACTAGGTTTAGGGACCCCAAAGACACTAGGGGGTGCCCTCAAACCCCCGTTACATATGGAGGCACTGCTGAGATGTATTGGGGTACAACCAGTGAGAATAAGTTAAGTCCTCAGGCCACTCCCTCCTTTGCAAAAGAGTGGGCCCAGCAAAGAAAGGTGCTATTACAGCAAGTTGTGATGTTATGCAAAGTCCCATCCTGCTGTGAGATGAATCACGTCATCTTGTGTATAGAAATTCGACTGGGAATAGAAATGGCGACCGTCAGGGATATCCTGCAGGATTCTGAAGGCCAAACTTACATGTTAATATATTGTCATACGGACTTGGGAGACCATGAGATGCCTACCAACATTCATTTATATGGAGCCCCGGATGAAGGATGCTCCTTAGTGTACGCTCTTCTTGATAGGAAAGAAAGGGTCTCACTGCAACAACCCTTTAAATTAGAACAGAGAGATTATGTCACAGAAAATTATTCTAAGCTCCTGACTCCCATCTCCGGAAAGGCCGGAGCCATTCTTAACCAAGCTGCCTCCTAAGCTCCTAGAGGACAGGAGATGATCATTACTGAAACCAGACAACTCTGAAGTACGCACCCTGCCTACAGGAGGTAGTGATTAGAGTTGAGCGAACACCTGGATGTTCGGGTTCGAGAAGTTCGGCCGAACATCCCGGAAATGTTCGGGTTCGGGATCCGAACCCGATCCGAACTTCGTCCCGAACCCGAACCCCATTGAAGTCAATGGGGACCCGAACTTTTCGGCACTAAAAAGGCTGTAAAACAGCCCAGGAAAGAGCTAGAGGGCTGCAAAAGGCAGCAACATGTAGGTAAATCCCCTGCAAACAAATGTGGATAGGGAAATGAATTAAAATAAAAATTAAATAAATAAAAATTAACCAAAATCAATTGGAGAGAGGTTCCATAGCAGAGAATCTGGCTTCCCGTCACCCACCACTGGAACAGTCCATTCTCAGATATTTAGGCCCCGGCACCCAGGCAGAGGAGAGAGGTCCCGTAACAGAGAATCTGTCTTCATGTCAGCAGAGAATTAGTCTGCATGTCATAGCAGAGAATGAGGCTTCACGTCAGCCACCACTGCAACAGTCCATTGGCATATATTTAGGCCCAGCACACACACAGGCAGAGGAGAGAGGTCCCGTAACAGAGAATCTGGCTTCATGTCAGCAGAGAATCAGTCTGCATGTCATAGCAGAGAATGAGGCTTCACGTCAGCCACCACTGCAACAGTCCATTGGCATATATTTAGGCCCAGCACACACACAGGCAGAGGAGAGAGGTCCCGTAACAGAGAATCTGGCTTCATGTCAGCAGAGAATCAGTCTGCATGTCATAGCAGAGAATGAGGCTTCTCGTCAGCCACCACTGCAACAGTCCATTGTCATAAATTTAGGCCCAGCACTAGTGTTGAGCGGCATGTCCCATATTCGAATTCGCGAAATTTTGTGAATATTCGAAAGAATATTCGTAAAATATTCGCGATTATTCAAATTCGTTATTATTTCGCATATGCGATAATTTGAATTTTCGCATCGCATAATACATATGCTATGCAAAATTCACATGTGCGCTAATGAAATCGCCTTACGAAGATTCGCAACTCAATTCAATCACTAATGTATGAATGCAATGCCCTTTGCCTCTGTTCTGGGACAAGTGTAGATATTCGCATGTGCGCTAATAAAATCGCCTTACGAAGATTCGCACCTCAATCACTTTCTAGGGAATGTGAGACTTTTGGGAATCAATCGAGATACAGTGGGGGGTGATGACAGTAGTTGACAGAGTACAGATCAATGTAATCTGTAAGGTGGAAAGTAAAATAAAAAATACGAATATTCGTAAATCGAATTTTACGAAGTTCTACGTATTCGCGAATATGGTGCTATACTATATGAATGCACAGGCCTTTGCCTCTCTGTTCTGGGGACAAGTGTAGATATTTGCATTTGCGTTAATAAAATCGCCTTACGAAGATTCGCAGCTCAATTCAATCACTAATGTATGAATGCAAAGCCCTTTGCCTCTGTTCTGGGACAAGTGTAGATATTCGCATGTGCGCTAATAAAATCGCCTTACGAAGATTCGCAACTCAATTCACTAATGTATGAATGCAAAGCCCTTTGCCTCTGTTCTGGGACGTGCCGATATTCGCATGTGCGCTAATAAAATCGCCTTACGAAGATTCGCGCCTCAATCACTTTCTAGGCAATGTGAGTAAGATCTGAGCTGTTGGACCTTTGGGAAAC
The DNA here is from genome assembly GCF_014858855.1 of Bufo gargarizans. Lineage (NCBI taxonomy): Eukaryota > Metazoa > Chordata > Amphibia > Anura > Bufonidae > Bufo > Bufo gargarizans. The sequence continues at coordinate 408,476,899 of NC_058081.1, read as the reverse complement.
AATCAATTATATGTGTACTGTAATTTTGTGGGGGGGGGGGGGGAAACAAAAAACGAATATTCGTTTTTACGAATATATAGCACTATATTCGAAATATTCGCGAAATCGCGAAGTTGCGATATTCGCGAAAAAAATTTGCTTTTCGAATATTCGCTCTCAACACTACCCAGCACCCAGGCAGAGGAGAGAGGTCCCGTAACAGACAATCTGGCTTCATGTCAGCAGAGAATCAGTCTGCATGTCATAGCAGAGAATGAGGCTTCACGTCAGCCACCACTGCAACAGTCCATTGGCATATATTTAGGCCCAGCACACACACAGGCAGAGGAGAGAGGTCCAGTAACAGAGAATCTGGCTTCATGTCAGCAGAGAATCAGTCTGCATGTCATAGCAGAGAATGAGGCTTCACGTCACCCACCACTGCAACAGTCCATTGGCATATATTTAGGCCTAGCACACAGGCAGAGCAGAGAGGTCCCGTAACAGACAATCTGGCTTCATGTCAGCAGAGAATCAGTCTGCATGTCATAGCAGAGAATCAGGCTTCACGTCACCCACCACTGCAACAGTCCATTGGCATATATTTAGGCCCAGCACCCAGGCAGAGGAGGGAGGTCCCGTAACAGAGAATCTGTCTTCATGTCAGCAGAGAATCAGTCTGCATGTCATAGCAGAGAATGAGGCTTCACGTCACCCACCACTGCAACAGTCCATTGGCATATATTTAGGCCTAGCACACAGGCAGAGCAGAGAGGTCCCGTAACAGACAATCTGGCTTCATGTCAGCAGAGAATCAGTCTGCATGTCATAGCAGAGAATCAGGCTTCACGTCAGCCACCACTGCAACAGTCCATTGTCATAAATTTAGGCCCAGCACCCAGGCAGAGGAGAGAGGTCCCGTAACAGACAATCTGGCTTCATGTCAGCAGAGAATTAGTCTGCATGTCATAGCAGAGAATCAGGCTTCATGTCAGCCACCACTGCAACAGTCCATTGGCATATATTTAGGCCCAGCACCCAGGCAGAGGAGGGAGGTCCCGTAACAGAGAATCTGTCTTCATGTCAGCAGAGAATCAGTCTGCATGTCATAGCAGAGAATGAGGCTTCACGTCAGCCACCACTGCAACAGTCCATTGGCATATATTTAGGCCTAGCACACAGGCAGAGGAGAGGTTCATTCAACTTTGGGTAGCCTCGCAATATAATGGTAAAATGAAAATAAAAATAGGATTGAATGAGGAAGTGCCCTGGAGTCCAATAATATATGGTTATGGGGAGGTAGTTAATGTCTAATCTGGACAAGGGACGGACAGGTCCTGTGGGATCCATGCCTGGTTCATTTTTATGAACGTCAGCTTGTCCACATTGGCTGTAGACAGGCGGCTGCGTTTGTCTGTAATGACGCCCCCTGCCGTGCTGAATACACGTTCAGACAAAACGCTGGCTGCCGGGCAGGCCAGCACCTCCAAGGCATAAAAGGCTAGCTCTGGCCACGTGGACAATTTAGAGACCCAGAAGTTGAATGGGGCCGAACCATCAGTCAGTACGTGGAGGGGTGTGCACACGTACTGTTCCACCATGTTAGTGAAATGTTGCCTCCTGCTAACACGTTGCGTATCAGGTGGTGGTGCAGTTAGCTGTGGCGTGTTGACAAAAGTTTTCCACATCTCTGCCATGCTAACCCTGCCCTCAGAGGAGCTGGCCGTGACACAGCTGCCTTGGCGACCTCTTGCTCCTCCTCTGCCTTGGCCTTGGGCTTCCACTTGTTCCCCTGTGACATTTGGGAATGCTCTCAGTAGCGCGTCTACCAACGTGCGCTTGTACTCGCGCATCTTCCTATCACGCTCCAGTGCAGGAAGTAAGGTGGGCACATTGTCTTTGTAGCGTGGATCCAGCAGGGTGGCAACCCAGTAGTCCGCACAGGTTAAAATGTGGGCAACTCTGCTGTCGTTGCGCAGGCACTGCAGCATGTAGTCGCTCATGTGTGCCAGGCTGCCCAGGGGTAAGGACAAGCTGTCCTCTGTGGGAGGCGTATCGTCATCGTCCTGCCTTTCCCCCCAGCCACGCACCAGTGATGGACCCGAGCTGCGTTGGGTGCCACCCCGCTGTGACCATGCTTCATCCTCATCCTCCTCCACCTCCTCCTCATCCTCGTCCTCCTCGTCCTCCAGTAGTGGGCCCTGGCTGGCCACATTTGTACCTGGCCTCTGCTGTTGCCAAAAACCTCCCTCTGAGTCACTTCGAAGAGACTGGCCTGAAAGTGCTAAAAATGACCCCTCTTCCTCCTCCTCCTCCTCCTGGGCCACCTCCTCTTCCATCATCGCCCTAAGTGTTTTCTCAAGGAGACATAGAAGTGGTATTGTAACGCTGATAACGGTGTCATCGCCACTGGCCATGTTGGTGGAGTACTCGAAACAGCGCAACAGGGCACACAGGTCTCGCATGGAGGCCCAGTCATTGGTGGTGAAGTGGTGCTGTTCTGTAGTGCGACTGACCCGTGCGTGCTGCAGCTGAAACTCCTCTATGGCCTGCTGCTGCTCGCACAGTCTGTCCAGCATGTGCAAGGTGGAGTTCCACCTGGTGGGCACGTCGCATATGAGGCGGTGAGCGGGAAGGCCGAAGTTACGCTGTAGCGCAGACAGGCGAGCAGCAGCAGGATGTGAACGCCGGAAGCGCGAACAGACGGCCCGCACTTTATGCAGCAGCTCTGACATGTCGGGGTAGTTGTGAATGAACTTCTGCACCACCAAATTCAGCACATGCGCCAAGCAAGGGATGTGCGTCAAATTGGCTAGTCCCAGAGCTGCAACGAGATTTCGCCCATTATCACACACCACCAGGCCGGGCTTGAGGCTCACCGGCAGCAACCACTCGTCGGTCTGTTGTTCAATACCCCGCCACAACTCCTGTGCGGTGTGGGGCCTGTCCCCCAAACATATGAGTTTCAGAATGGCCTGCTGATGTTTACCCCGGGCTGTGCTGAAGTTGGTGGTGAAGGTGTGTGGCTGACTGGATGAGCAGGTGGAAGAAGAGGAGGAGGAAGCCGAGAAGGAGGAGGTGGCAACAGGAGGCAAAGAATGTTGCCCTGCGATCCTTGGCGGCGGAAGGACGTGCGCCAAACAGCTCTCCGCCTGGGGCCCAGCTGCCACTACATTTACCCAGTGTGCAGTTAGGGAGATATAGCGTCCCTGGCCGTGCTTACTGGTCCACGTATCTGTGGTTAGGTGGACCTTGCTACAGATGGCGTTGCGCAGTGCACACTTGATTTTATCGGATACTTGGTTGTGCAGGGAAGGCACGGCTCTCTTGGAGAAGTAGTGCCGGCTGGGAACAACATACTGTGGGACAGCAAGCGACATGAGCTGTTTGAAGCTGTCTGTGTCCACCAGCCTAAATGACAGCATTTCATAGGCCAGTAGTTTAGAAATGCTGGCATTCAGGGCCAGGGATCGAGGGTGGCTAGGTGGGAATTTACGCTTTCTATCAAATGTTTGTGAGATGGAGAGCTGAACGCTGGCGTGTGACATGGTTGAGACGCTTGGTGACGGAGGTGGTGGTGGTGGTGTTGGTGGTACATCCCCTGTTTGCTGGGCGGCAGGTGCCAACGTTCCTCCAGAGGCGGAGGAAGAGGCCGAGGCGGCAGCAGCAGAATAGGCCGAGGCGGCAGCAGCAGAAGAGGTAGCAGGGGGAGCCTGAGTGACTTCCTTGGTTTTAAGGTGTTTACTCCACTGCAGTTCATGCTTTGCATGCAGGTGCCTGGTCATGCAGGTTGTGCTCAGGTTCAGAACGTTAATGCCTCGCTTCAGGCTCTGATGGCACAGCGTGCAAACCACTCGGGTCTTGTCGTCAGCACATTGTTTGAAGAAGTGCCATGCCAGGGAACTCCTTGAAGCTGCCTTTGGGGTGCTCGGTCCCAGATGGCGGCGGTCAGTAGCAGGCGGAGTCTCTTGGCGGCGGGTGTTCTGCTTTTGCCCACTGCTCCCTCTTTTGCTACGCTGTTGGCTCGGTCTCACCACTGCCTCTTCCTCCGAACTGTGAAAGTCAGTGGCACGACCTTCATTCCATGTGGGGTCTAGGACCTCATCGTCCCCTGCATCGTCTTCCACCCAGTCTTGATCCCTGACCTCCTGTTCAGTCTGCACACTGCAGAAAGACGCAGCAGTTGGCACCTGTGTTTCGTCATCATCAGAGACATGCTGAGGTGGTATTCCCATGTCCTCATCATCAGGAAACATAAGTGGTTGTGCGTCAGTGCATTCTATGTCTTTCACCGCTGGGGAAGGGCTAGGTGGATGCCCTTGGGAAACCCTGCCAGCGGAGTCTTCAAACAGCATAAGAGACTGCTGCATAACTTGAGGCTGAGACAGTTTCCCTGGTATGCATGGGGGTGATGTGACAGACTGATGGGGTTGGTTTTCAGGCGCCATCTGTGCGCTTTCTGCAGAAGACTGGGTGGGAGATAATGTGAACGTGCTGGATCCACTGTCGGCCACCCAATTGACTAATGCCTGTACCTGCTCAGGCCTTACCATCCTTAGAACGGCATTGGGCCCCACCATATATCGCTGTAAATTCTGGCGGCTACTGGGACCTGAGGTAGTTGGTACACTAGGACGTGTGGATGTGGCAGAACGGCCACGTCCTCTCCCAGCACCAGAGGGTCCACTAACACCACCACGACCATGTCCACGTCCGCGTCCCTTACTAGATGTTTTTCTCATTGTTATGGTTCACCACAACAACAAATATATTATTTGGCCCAATGTATTGTATTCAAATTCAGCGGGATATAAATTTGAGGCCTAGTATTTAGGCGCTGGGTGACCGGTATGGATTTAGTGACAGAATTAGACTTGGAAATGCACAGAAGCGTGTGTGTGAAGTTATTCTGAATGACCCTATGTGCACCTTGAATATTATATACCCTTTTTGGGATAGATTTCAAATAGCTCTGATATAGCAGGAACCACTAAATTATGAAATTGCTAAATTGGGAATTGTACTTCAACCCAGAACAAAAAATGTGCTTTGACGGACACTAAATAACTTTCCCAGCTACAACAGGACAGCGGTAACGAGAGATTTAGCGGGATATAAATTTGAGGCCTAGTATTTAGGCGCTGGGTGACCGGTATGGATTTAGTGACAGAATTAGACTTGGAAATGCACAGTAGCGTGTGTGTGAAGTTATTCTGAATGACCCTATGTGCACCTTGAATATTATATACCCTTTTAGGGATAGATTTCAAATAGCTCTGATATAGCAGGAACCACTAAATTATGAAATTGCTAAATTGGGAATTGTACTTCAACCCAGAACAAAAAATGTGCTTTGACGGACACTAAATAACTTTCCCAGCTACAACAGGACAGCGGTAACGAGAGATTTAGCGGGATATAAATTTGAGGCCTAGTATTTAGGCGCTGGGTGACCGGTATGGATTTAGTGACAGAATTAGACTTGGAAATGCACAGTAGCGTGTGTGTGAAGTTATTCTGAATGACCCTATGTGCACCTTGAATATTATATACCCTTTTAGGGATAGATTTCAAATAGCTCTGATATAGCAGGAACCACTAAATTATGAAATTGCTAAATTGGGAATTGTACTTCAACCCAGAACAAAAAATGTGCTTTGACGGACACTAAATAACTTTCCCAGCTACAACAGGACAGCGGTAACGAGAGATTTAGCGGGATATAAATTTGAGGCCTAGTATTTAGGCGCTGGGTGACCGGTATGGATTTAGTGACAGAATTAGACTTGGAAATGCACAGTAGCGTGTGTGTGAAGTTATTCTGAATGACCCTATGTGCACCTTGAATATTATATACCCTTTTAGGGATAGATTTCAAATAGCTCTGATATAGCAGGAACCACTAAATTATGAAATTGCTAAATTGGGAATTGTACTTCAACCCAGAACAAAAAATGTGCTTTGACGGACACTAAATAACTTTCCCAGCTACAACAGGACAGCGGTAACGAGAGATTTAGCGGGATATAAATTTGAGGCCTAGTATTTAGGCGCTGGGTGACCGGTATGGATTTAGTGACAGAATTAGACTTGGAAATGCACAGAAGCGTGTGTGTGAAGTTATTCTGAATGACCCTATGTGCACCTTGAATATTATATACCCTTTTTGGGATAGATTTCAAATAGCTCTGATATAGCAGGAACCACTAAATTATGAAATTGCTAAATTGGGAATTGTACTTCAACCCAGAACAAAAAATGTGCTTTGACGGACACTAAATAACTTTCCCAGCCACAACAGGACAGCGGTAACGAGAGATTTAGCGGGATATAAATTTGAGGCCTAGTATTTAGGCGCTGGGTGACCGGTATGGATTTAGTGACAGAATTAGACTGGGATATGGCCAAAAAATAACCACACTATTGCTGGTTAAATGCACTTGGTGACGGGCGCAGCTTGCCCCTGATGTAGTATATGGCCAAAAAATGAACAGACTATTGCTGGTTAAATGCACTTGGTGTCACAGCTTGACCAACCACACTACTGAGGGTTAAATGCACTTGGTGACGGGCGCAGCTTGCCCCTGATGTAGTATATGGCCAAAAAATGAACAGACTATTGCTGGTTAAATGCACTTGGTGTGACAGCTTGACCAACCACACTACTGAGGGTTAAATGCACTTGGTGACGGGCGCAGCTTGCCCCTGATGTAGTATATGGCCAAAAAATAAACAGACTATTGCTGGTTAAATGCACTTGGTGTGACAGCTTCACCCTGATGTAGGCTTTAGCCAAAAAACAACCACACCATTGAGGGTTAAATGCACTTGGTGACAGGCGCAGCTTGCCCCTGATTTAGTATATGGCCAAAAAATGAACAGACTATTGCTGGTTAAATGCACTTGGTGTGACAGCTTCACCCTGATGTAGGCTTTAGCCAAAAAACAACCACACCATTGAGGGTTAAATGCACTTGGTGACAGGCGCAGCTTGCCCCTGATTTAGTATATGGCCAAAAAATGAACAGACTATTGCTGGTTAAATGCACTTGGTGTGACAGCTTCACCCTGATGTAGGCTTTAGCCAAAAAACAACCACACCATTGAGGGTTAAATGCACTTGGTCGCAGCTTGGATGCACTTGGTCGCAGCACCGCACAAGACACAAAATGGCCGCCGATCACCCCATAAAAAAGTGACTGACAAACGGTCTGGGCAGCCTAAAAACAGTGAGTGAGCATTTGAGTATCAGCAGCTCAATGATGCACAGCTGCAGATCGATCGATTAATCAAGTGAAGTCCTTTGGAGGAGTTAATCTGCCTAATCTCGCCCTACTGTCGCATCCGCAACCTCTCCCTACGCTAATCAGAGCAGAGTGACGGGCGGCGCTATGTGACTCCAGCTTAAATAGAGGCTGGGTCACATGGTGCTCTGGCCAATCACAGCCATGCCAATAGTAGGCATGGCTGTGACGGCCTCTTGGGGCAAGTAGTATGACGCTTGTTGATTGGCTGCTTTGCAGCCTTTCAAAAAGCGCCAAGAAAGCGTCACAAAAGCGCCAAGAAAGCGACGAACACCGAACCCGAACCCGGACTTTTACGAAAATGTCCGGGTTCGGGTCCGTGTCACGGACACCCCAAAATTCGGTACGAACCCGAACTATACAGTTCGAGTTCGCTCATCCCTACTCCCTGACTATAATATGCCCTTCCACATGTTTGCACGCCAAAATTGTAAAACCATGGCGGGTGTACTGACACAAGAACACGAGGCAAGTTGCGTCCTTGTGTATTTTTCTCAAAGGTAATGCCCACTGTCACGGATAATCCGCGAGAATATTGAACTGTCCTCCCAATATTATCAATATTACTCTCCCTTATTGAGCAGTAGGTCTATTAAACAGTAATTATTTCCCTAGGCCCCAGAACCTACAATTTTATTACTCAGAGCGTCTCCTTCTGTGTACCCAGAGAACAAAATAGCCCTTTTGTTCAAGTCAGTCAATAGATGCCCAGCAGATAACACAATTACAGCTGGCTTCCTCAGGTTGACAAAAGAACTTCCCTTTCTGCAGAGATATCACAGCTAGGTGTGAAGACTGCACCTGGGGGGAGCCATTTGGTGTTGCTGCCATAAGGGGTTTGTAAGATAGCTTGCTGCAGACAGGCCGGCACCAAGGTTTCCCAGATTGCAACATGAATCTGAGATATGATTTTTACCTTTTTAAGAGAGACCATGCATCTTACGGACGTAAAAATTACATCATCCTGTCACTCAGAATTCACTGGACGTTTTCATAGGACAAACATAACTCTAAGATGTGCCCAGGTAAAGTTATGGTGTTACCCCATCATAGAACCAGTTATAATAGTAATATTTGGTATCCCTGAACTCCATATTTTGTGGGGAATGTGAATATGTGCTTGTTACTTGTGTACAGCGGAGACATCCCGCGATATGGCACATGCCATATTTCAGAACTGACATTCACCTCAGGAATACAGCCTGCCCAGCAGGCGGACTCTCAATTCCCCGCCTTGATTCTGGGACCCTTTATAACAAAGACCTAGAATCTGCTAAAGGAGTTCTCCACTTTTAACAACACCTGAAGAGGGCCTCAGCCAGAGAACCCGTGGGCTGTAGGCATATTACACTGGACAAAGGCTTCTTGGACTTTATCCCTGCAACGGACTATTTCACCAACGGACATCTTTTCTGCGGAAACTAAGTAATTTCTTTCTTTTCTCTCTTTTTGCTTATTGGACTATACTATCCTTTATTATTGTGTTAATAATTACTGTGCATCGTGATAATTTGTATTGTATATAGATATATAATAAATGACCTCCAAGTCATTTCTCTAGCCATATGCCTGTTTTTAAACACTGCAACAACTTACCCTAGCCTCTCCGAAGAGAAAGCTACTCGGTTCTGTTATCTAGATAGTGGGTTCCTTGCCCCCATAAATTGCAAGGTGGTGGCAGTTAAACTACCCTGTGTGTGGTTCCAGTCGCAGTTCGTCACACGCTTACTTGCGGTTGGTTGGCGATCCACTCCCTGGGCTTTCAGCCAATCGACTGTACGGACTCAAGTTAGACTGTCGGTGTGCTGAAAGTGGCCGGGAGGCCTGTTTGCGGATTGACCACTAGGGGCGCTGTGACGGTTTCGTGACGTATTGTGGACGCGGCGGTCGCAGTTCGTCACACCCACCCCTGTTCAAGGGATGCCGGCATGTCTGTGTTCTCTTGCAGCCTGTGCTATGATGGTAGAATTGGCAACTTCTTTCACAATGTGACACAAGTCACAATGTGACCACTCATGATGTTGTAGGCCTACTCAAGGGCATTCACACTCAACACAACAGGCAGCTGAGCTCATTACACTCACTAGAGCATGTATTCAGACCTGTCACCATCTATACTGAGAGTAGGTACGCACATGGGGTAATGTGGGACCATGGTATGATTTGGCAGAGGAGAGGATTCACGGCAGCAGATGGTAAGGATCATGTCTCACAGGGAAATGCGCTGGCAGATAAGGTGGCAAAACGAGTGGCCAAATGCAACCCCACAGGTCCGTGTAACCATTAGGAGATGCCATGTCTGACACCTCCAACCTCTGAGATGTCGCAAATGCTTACTGATCTTCAAAGGTATGCCACTGAACAGGAACAGCAAGACTGGTGTTATCCGGTATTACAGAAAAATCCTAAGACAGGATTAGTCTGCAAAGAGGGGTAGCCATGCATCCCCCAACACAGTGCTTCCATCTTAATAGCACATTTCCACAGAGTAGGACATAACAGCATTGAGATACTAATGGGTAGGCCTTTCCCCACACCGTGGCAAAACACCCCCTGGTAGTGCAGGAAGGGGACTTGGACCTGATCAGAGATGAGTATGTTACTAATCTGATCAAGGTCCTCAGTAACACTGAAGGAAAAGTTGCTTGTAAGTCTCCTTCTCTTTCACAGGAACCAACCCATCCATTCCGGGTAGGCGACCAGGTGACGGTCAAGATCTTAAAGAAGGGAAAGGAACCAGGAAGCTTCACCTATGGACCAATCCAGTGAGGTAGTCGCGATCACCAGAACAGCAGTCCTCACTGAACAGTCACCCACGTGGATCCACGCCACAAGGATTAAGCAAAAGAGAGGTACTAATGGAGGCAGAAAGCCTTGACCTCGAAGAGGACACAGAAGGGCTACAAACGGGGGCGGACAGCCCCGACCTCCAACTGGGCGAAGTTCTCCCTGAGTTTTGGCAGTTGATTGACAAGGATGACACCTCTGATCACGCTGACAATAATCTAATTGACTTTTTTGACAGATAGCCAAGCAGAGGTGGACATAATTAAGACTGACGTTACTACACTCTGGTATAACTCATCAAACATCCACGTTGCCATATATACCTTTTGTCTGTGTGATTTTATGCCATGTAGGATCTATGGTCTAAGTAGTGGGAAATACTCCCATAAGGCAACTACACCTGTTATAAGGGAGGAAATGAAGGTGTGAATCGATTTTTTTTTTTACAGAGGGGTATTGTGCTAATTATAGTTTTATAAATATGGGTCTCGTTCAAAACCAGGTATTTTCAATAGGAGACATCTACTGGATCTGTGGCAATGGTAAAATAAGGTCCAGGTTGGAGGGAAAATGGAAAGGAGAATGTGCCCTAGCTAAAGTTATTATGAACATTCACATATATTAACTGAAGTGGAGGAACACGTAAACTTTGCTACAAATAGGTTAAAGAGATCAATACCTAAAGGTAGTTTCGATCCACATGTGTACATAGATGCACTAGGGGTCCCAAGAGGAGTCCCTGATTAGTTCAAGGCCAGAGATCAAGTAGCTGCAGGTTTTGAATCTATCATTCCTATAATCACCGTAACAAAAATGTAGACTGGATCAATTACATCTACTACAACCAACAAAGGTTTGTAAATTACGCAAGGGATTGCAGAGCAGCTTCAAGCTGACTCCATAATGACATTCCAGAACAGAATGGTTTTAGATATGATATTAGCAGATATAGGTGTTTTCCAATAATAGGGATAACACACCCAGTGGATACATGAAACATCTGAAGATATATAGAAAGAAGAAAGAAAGAAAAAAGAACCATATAGTATAAAATATATAAGGTTCTAAGAGGGGATTGAAGGGATATACACTCACCTAAAGAATTATTAGGAACACCTGTTCTATTTCTCATTAATGTGATTATCTAGTCAACCAATCACATGGCAGTTGCTTCAATGCATGTAGGGTTGTGGTCCTGGTCAAGACAATTTCCTGAACTCCAAACTGAATGTCAGAATGGGAAAGAAAGATGATTTAAGCAATTTTGAGTGTGGCATGGTTGTTTGTGCCAGACGGGCCGGTCTGAGTATTTCACAATCTGCTCAGTTACTGGGATTTTCATGCACAACCATTTCTAGGGTGTGACGAAACCAACCTCGCCACGGTGTTTTGGAGGGGGCTGGTTGCTAGCCTCTTGCCTCAGGATTATGGCCCATACTAACTTTAAAGAAAACAGGCCGGTCGCACAGCCTAAATCTGTCTTTGGAATTGTGTTTTATGTTATTATGCGTTCAGTTAAATTGTATGTTATGTGAGGGCACCCAGATAGCTAATATTATTGTATTCGTGTATTCTGAGTGCCATTCACCTAATGATATGCACTCAGACTTGAGCTATCTGGGGATATGTTAAATGTCTGTGGTTGCTGTGGGGGTGTGCCATTGTGTATTTGGGTGGTGATTCCTGTCCTGTTGTTCCCACATGTGTATTGGCGATCTCCCCTTTGTCCTGAGACATAATTGGATTGCTCCTCGGGTGTCGCCAGGCAGAGAAGAGGAAACCATGATGCATTGTGGGGATGTGTTGCGTCTGTGTATCCTGAATTTCTGCATATCTGTACTGTGTCGCAGTCTCCATTCTGGTCCCCTAAGGGCGTGGCCACCAGATGGGGACCTGCATAAATACGGGCGGGTAGCCCTCAATAAAGTGTTCCTGTTTTATCCTTCATCATGCTGAGACTGGTGTTTGGATAACTGATCAAACTGGGGTATTGCTATACGCTGAAGATTTGCTATACTCCCCTGGCATAACTACGAGCTCTTGTAAGAGCTGTTCCTGCTCTCTGGCTGTAGGAGAGGTTCACCCACTGGAGCCTGGAGCCTTGTCGTAGGTCCAGCGTGGGTGGAGGACGGTGAGACCCCAACCAAGCTGCGGCGGTTCGTGGGGTCTGCAGGGCGTACGGTGTCAAGTGGAGTGCTTGGAGTCCTCGGAAAGCACTAGAAGCATCTATCGACGGAGGTACCCGGTCGGGGTGCTAGGAAATCCGTTACATTGGTGGCAAGCAGTGGGATGGCGTCCTAGTGTGAGGAGAAGCAGCTCGGAGACACCGTTCGTGGAGTATATTGAGGGCAACGCTAGTATCCGTACAGCGCCCCTGGCTACAGCAGGATGGAATCGGCTAGTCTTCGAACAGCGTTACACTACGAGGAGGATGATGACCCGGACTGGAGGGATGCAGTCCGGAAAGGCGTCTGGCACGAGGCCCTGGAAGATGTACAGCGTCGGCGGGGCGAGTGTCTCCCCAGTGAGGAGCAGCAGTTGCGGATGAGAGTGGCCCTGCGAATGCCCCTTCTAGGAGAGCAGCCCCTGGATGAGTGGGTGACAGAACTGGAGAGCCTGGTATGGAAGGAGCTTTGGCTAGATGACGCCTACCAGGCACTCTGGTGGTATGTGATTCGGCACTCTCCCTGGATGGCTGAGCACGACAGACCCGAGGGTGAGGATTATGATGGCCCTGGCCTGTTGTTTGAGGCCTTCGCAGAACCGGAGTTCGGAGATGCTGGAGGGTCCCGGTTCTGGGATATCTATGACTACAGAGAGGCTATGCATGATTGGGCTACAGCGAGAGAGGTGAGACAAGACCTGGCATCTCTAGTCACAAAGGAGTGGGAGCTGGAGCAGGACTACCAATACTTCTTCAGCTCAATTCGGTCCCAATATACACTGCCAGAGAGCTGGGTGGCAGTCCCAGACCTACAACCCTACAGCTGGGAAGACCCGACTGAAGTATCCCCTGCTTCAGTACCAGCTACAGAGGTAGGGGTCCTCATAGACTGGTCCTGTGAGGAACCACAACAGGCAGGTGGAGAAGGGACCGAGGGCTCTCCACCGGGATGCTGGCCCAGACCCTCAGCGGCAGCCGGAGTTGCCAGGTGTGGACGCAGGTGATCCTGACTCGCAAATGTTGAGGGACCTCACAGACTGGTCCTGGGAGGACCCACAGATGGCAGGTGGAGATGGGACCGAGGTCTCTCTACTGGCCCTACAGGGATGCTGGGCCGCCTGCCCAGATCTCCAGCGGCAGTACATATCACAGGGAGAGGAGACAACCGGTCTCTCTCCCCAGCGGCAACCTGAGTTCCAGGGGGAGGAGATGCGGGGTCCCTCTGCCTTACAGCAACCAGAGTCCTGGGGAGGAGAGGCAACCGGCCTCACCTTCCACCAGCAGCCGGAGATACCGGGAAAAGGGGAACACAAGCCCCTCTGCATGGGCGCAGATGAGACCGCGGGCTCGGTGCCAGTCCTACAGGGATGCTGGACAGTCGGTCCAGATCCCCATCCATCTCCGCAGGGATACCAGGAGGAGGAGGTAAGCGAGCCCTCCCCTTCCCAGCTACTTCCCAACAGAGTTCTGGGGGCAGGGGATGAGCCTGTGCTACCCACCGATTTCTTCCCAGCGGAAGAGCTGGCATCAGGGCAGAGCGCCGTCGGCCTCTGCCCTCCTCTATCCTCTTCTCCAGAGCCGGACTTCCCACAGGCTACCCCAGCGGAAGAGCTGGCCTCTGGGCAGAGCGCAGTCGGCCTCTGCCCTCCCCTATCCTCTTCTTCAGAGCCGGACTCCCCACAAGCGACCCCAGCGGAAGAGCTGGCATCTGGGCAGAGCTTAGTCGGCCTCTGCCCACCAAGTACCTACAGCTCCAAGCTGGAGAACCACAAGGCAGCAAGGAGTCGCAGATGCCCGCTCAACAGCTGGGGACATACGGAACAGAGCCAGGCCCCAAAATTCAACAGGTCCAGTATGGGGTTGTGGTTGGACTGCCAGACTAACTCAGGTACTGACCGTGAGGTCAGGTATCTGGTTAGTCTTCCCTGGAAGGGGGAGATGTGTGACGAAACCAACCTCGCCACGGTGTTTTGGAGGGGGCTGGTTGCTAGCCTCTTGCCTCAGGATTATGGCCCATACTAACTTTAAAGAAAACAGGCCGGCCGCACAGCCTAAATCTGTCTTTGGAATTGTGTTTTTATTTTATTATGCGTTCAGTTAAATTGTATGTTATGTGAGGGCACCCAGATAGCTAATATTATTGTATTCGTGTATTCTGAGTGCCATTCACCTAATGATATGCACTCAGACTTGAGCTATCTGGGGATATGTTAAATGTCTGTGGTTGCTGTGGGGGTGTGCCATTGTGTATTTGGGTGGTGATTCCTGTCCTGTTGTTCCCACATGTGTATTGGCGATCTCCCCTTTGTCCTGAGACATAATTGGATTGCTCCTCGGGTGTCGCCAGGCAGAGAAGAGGAAACCATGATGCATTGTGGGGATGTGTTGTGTCTGTGTATCCTGAATTTCTGCATATCTGTACTGTGTCGCAGTCTCCATTCTGGTCCCCTAAGGGCGTGGCCACCAGATGGGGACCTGCATAAATACGGGCGGGTAGCCCTCAATAAAGTGTTCCTGTTTTATCCTTCATCATGCTGAGACTGGTGTTTGGATAACTGATCAAACTGGGGGATTGCTATACGCTGAAGATTTGCTATACTCCCCTGGCATAACTACGAGCTCTTGTAAGAGCTGTTCCTGCTCTCTGGCTGTAGGAGAGGTTCACCCACTGGAGCCTGGAGCCTTGTAGTAGGTCCAGCGTGGGTGGAGGACGGTGAGACCCCAACCAAGCTGCGGCGGTTCTTGGGGTCTGCAGGGCGTATGGTGTCAAGTGGAGTGCTTGGAGTCCTCGGAAAGCACTAGGAGCATCTATCGACGGAGGTACCCGGTCGGGGTGCTAGGAAATCCGTTACATAGGGTTTACAAAGAATGGTGTGAAAAGGTAAAAACATCCAGTATGCGGCAGTCCTGTGGGCGAAAATGCCTTGTTGGTGCTAGAGGTCAGAGGAGAATGGGCCGACTGTTTCAAGCTGATAGAAGAGCAACGTTGACTGAAATAACCACTCATTGCAAACGAGGTATGCAGCAAAGCATTTGTGAAGCCACAACACGCACAACCTTGAGGGGGATGGGCTACAACAGCAGAAGACCCCACAGGGTACCACTCATCTCCACTACAAATAGGAAAAAGAGGCTACAATTTGCACAAGCTCACCAAAATTGGACTGTTGAAGACTAGAAAAATGTTGCCTGGTCTGATGAGTCTCGATTTCTGTTGAGACATTCAAATGGTAGAGTCCGAATTTGGCGTAAATAGAATGAGAACATGTATCCATCATGCCTTGTTACCACTGTGCAGGCTGGTGGTGGTGGTGTAATGGTGTGGAGGATGCTTTCTGGGCACACTTTAGGCCCCTTAGTGCCAATTGGCCATCGTTTAAATGCCACAGGCTACCTGAGCATTGTTTCTGACCATGTCCATCCCTTCATGACCACCATGTACCCATCCTCTGTCGGCTAGTTCCAGCAGGAAAATGCACCATATCACAAAGCTCGAATCATTTCAAATTGGTTTCTTGAACATGACAATGAGTTCACTGTACTAAAATGGCCCCCGCAGTCACCAGATCTCAACCCAATAGAGCATCTTTGGGATGTGGTGTAACGGGAGCTTCGTGCCCTGGATGTGCATCCCTCAAATCTCCATCAACTGCAAGATGCTATCCTATCAATTAAGGCAGTTCTGAAGGCAAAAGGGGGTCCAACACTGTATTAGTATGGTGTTCCTAATAATTCTTTAGGTGAGTGTATGTGACTCCATTTTGTCTGTTTTAACAATGTGTATTGTGATAGCATCTTTTTCATGCACCGTTTCAAGTCCTCCCACTTGTCTATTCTGCACAAGGTACAGACAAGTCCTGTGAGATCCCTTCCTGGTTCATTTAATTGGCTGTGGACAGGCGTCTGTGCTTGTCTGTGATAACCCCCCCTCCTGCCGTGCTAAAAAAACATTCAGACAATCCACTGGCTGCAGGGCAGGCCAGGACCTCCAAGGCGTAAAGAGCAAGCTCAGGCCATGTGCCCAGTTTGGAGACTCAGAAGTTGAATGGGGCAGAACCATCAGTCAGTACGTGTAGGCATGTGCATACATACTGCTCCACCATGTTGCACATGATGTCCACGATCCAATTGAATATCTTCTCTATCAACCTTCGATGTTCTTTTATGCGCCTACCGTGGTGATCACGGTTAATGGGGAATAACGGAGAGGGAGCGTGAGAAGTGGATACCACATCCAAGGGAGGTCAATGGCTGAAATTAAATTTGATCAAGCGGAAATGTGGGACAAATTATTGAAGCAGAACCTTCCAAGTAAAGGAGGAGGAACGCAGCAATTGCCCACTCCTGATTTGGAGAGGTAGTGACGATAAATAACAATACAGTACTCTTAAGATGCCCTGTTATTGGAATGATTAATAAAAAATTACTGGGAATGTCACTGGGTTATTTTGGATTTGGAAACGTTAGACAGGAGAGGCCCTGCTGCCACTTTGTTGACTCTAGATAACTTCTGCCTGATCACACGTTCCCGTGACTTCCACGATCCAATTAGATATCTTTTCTATCAACTTTCTATGTTCTTTTATGTGCCTACCATGTTGATCACGGGTAGCGGCAAATCAGGCGAGCATCAGCAGGGTGAGAACGCTGAAAGCGCGCAAATAGTGATATCCTTGCGGTTCGCCCGGCGGTCGATTAGCGACGAACTTTGCTCGTTCGGTATTCGACGAACATGCAAACATATGGCGATATTCGCGCCCGCCATATTCTTTTATATTGTGAAGAACTTTGACCCATGACATTTCTATCAGGTGGTACAGGACAGCCAATTGAAAAGTTTCAGCACATGGACATACCCCCTACCTTATGTATAGACCCGATCTGGCCGCCATTTTACATTCAGTCTTTTGTCAGTGTCGGGAAAGGTTGCTTTGTGGAGCAGGGACAGACTGTTAGGGACAAAAACACCATCAAATAGGTCCACAAAAGTCCTTTTAAGGACTAGAATAGGTGTACTATTGATAGGTGTGCAGTACAGAGGGGTGTAATACACTTATAATATACTTTTTAACATAGAAAGCATATTATAGTGGATTTGTATTGTGCAGCAGTGGTGAGCGGTTCTGCAGCGATACTGCATCTACGCAGAGTGACAAACTCAATTAGAAAAAAATAATTATAGCTGGTGTGATATACCAGTCTCCCCCCAAAAAAATTGATAGAAGCGGGGTGTTATATACCAATAATATACTTTCTATATAGTGCATTTGTGTACAGCAACATTTGTTTGCGGTTTTGCTGCGTTCCCTCTGCTACACACAGTGATAAACGGTATTGGAAAAAATAATTTCTACTGGTGTGATATGCCAGTCGCCCTCCCAAAAAACTGATTGAAGCAGGGGTGTTATATACCAATAATATACTTTCTATATAGTGCATTTGGGTACTGCAGCATTTGTTTGCTGTTTTGCTGCATTCCCTCTACTACACACAGTGACATATGGTATTGGAAAAAAAAATTAACTGGTGTGTGCCTGTGCGTACGCAAAAATTATATTGCCTATATTTCGGATTGAAAAAAATAATGAATGGAGATTGCAAATTCGAATAATACATCTGGTATGTCACTGTCCATGTTGTGGGACTATTTGTGCACTTCTAGTAATTATTTCATGGCTGCAAATATGAGCTGAAGGTTTTTCAGGTTCGCCTGCCATTAAAATGAATGGGACCCACCGCGAACATTTGATTGCTTTCGCGAACTGTCCCGGCAGATGTTCGTCCATCATTAGTCACAAATGCAGCAAAGGCCCAAAATGTATTACCTTGCACAAAATGGGTGTTTTTTTAAACCCAGAATATAACTGCAGTATTTAAAACTTGTATTTGACTGTCACAAAAGCAGCAAATGCTGAAAATGTATTATCTTGTACAAAATGGGTGTTTTTTTTTTTAAACCCAGAATATAACTGCAGTATTTAACGCTTGTATTTGACTGTCACAAATGTAGCAAATGCCCAAAATGTATTATCTTGCACAAAATGGGTGTTTTTTTTTAACCAGACTATAACAGCAGTATTTAACGCTTGTATTTGACTGTCACAAATGCAGAAAATGCCCAAAATGTAGTATCTTGCACAAAATAGGTGTTTTTTTAAAACCCAAAATATAACTGCAGTATTTAACGCTTTTATTTGACTGTCACAAATGCAGCAAAGGCCCCAAATCTAGTGTCTTATACTAGATTTGGGGCCTCTGCCCGTCTGAGCACAGAAGCCAGTGAGGAGCCAGCTTGCCTCTGCCCGCGTCTGGAAGTGTCCCTGGCTCTGTTGGCCTTTATTGTCACTGTACAATGCAATGTAATACAATGTACAATACAATGAAATGTTGTTTGGAGCAATCCTAGATGCCATGGACAGAGAAACAAGAACTGACATTTAAACTAAAGCTTTACACTAGAAAAAAAAAAAAAACATTGCACTAGAAGGCATTACTATTCACAGTTCACAGCATATATATAGCAAGAGCAAAGTAGGAAGTGCTTGTGAGTATATATACACTGATTCAAACACCACTGCAGACAAGAGGTCATCATGGGGTCATGAATGCAGAAGTCACTTTCAGTCTGTGGTAGTTTCTATCCTAGGAAGGGGCAATAATCTCCGAGCATTTGGGAGACTGATTGCTTTGGGGTAAAAACTGTTCTTCAGCCTAGTGGTGTGGGCATGTAGGGCTCTAAGACGCCTACCAGAGGGTAGGTGATGACTCAGTCACGGTCCTTGGCTGCTGGCGGGGTGCTCGGAGGCTGCCTCCAGTCCGCAGCCTGGATCATCGATTGCAGGTCAGGCTGCCGAATAAGCCTTTACCTGCGATGCTTGGCTACACACGGGGGGTAGTGTCACACAGCCCGGGCCAGATATCACCAGGAAGGGGCTGACAGGCATCGGGGAGCACCGACACTGTCATCCAGCAGAGCAGAGTTTGTAGTCTGTTCTGAAGCCACCATGTGTTCTCGAGTTACATAGAACTGCAGTTAAACTTACTCCACAAAACGAATGTAGCTCTGCTTCATCTATGTGGACTTGACATAGAAAATCAGATCCTGTAGGTTCATGAAAAAAGTACAGTAATCCGGTCCTATACAATGCAGATGTCTGGAGGGTGAGAAGATTTCAGGGCTTCCTGGGAGAGATGGGGTAGATAGATTCTAGTAGGATGGACCACATGTATACAGTATATCTATCTACCCCATCTGTCCCTGAATGCCCTGCATTATTCTCCCCCTCCAGACATCTGCATTGTATAGGACCGGATTACTTTTTTCATGAACCTAAAGGATATGTTTTTCTATGTCAAGTCCACAAAGATGAAGCAGAGCTACATTCGTTTTGTGGGGTAAGCTTACCTGCAGTTCTATGTAACTCGAGAACTCATGACTGAGTCATCACTGAGGGGAGGGAAACTGATCCCAGCGGCAGAGTTGGGGACACTTCTAGACGCGGGCCGAGGCAAGCTGGCTCCTCACTGGCTTCTGTGCTCAGATGGGCAGAGGATGGCTGGGTGCTGCCCAGCATGCGTGCGGCACTGATCATGTTTGGGTGGGGCGAGCAGCGGTACCCATGCCTACTCACAGACCAAAGGAGGATGAGAGAGCCGCTGCTAAACCCTGCCAGTCCTGCTGCCCTCTAGCTTGGAGGAATCAGCACACGGAGCGGCAGGCTGCGTTACCGCAGTATTCTTCTCCAGACTCAATGTGCCAGATATGGAAACTGAGAGCAGACCCGTGCAGGCATCATGTGGAAGAAATTTTGTACTAATTTATTGTGGGCTTTACAAACTTAAAATGCCTTGTAAAAGTTAAATTTTGCATTGTGTATGCATGGGAGCACATTCCTGCTCTAGACGAAGAGCCTGCTGATGTCAGTTTATTTTTGGTGTTGCACCGCTCTGGTGGGGGCCCCTTCCTGGGAACGCATTCCTGCTGCAAACAAAGAACCTGCTGCTGTCAGAGGTGTCTAAGTTTATTTTTATTTTTGACCGATCTGGTGTGGGCCCATTCTTGGGAATGCATTCTTGCTGCAAACAAAGAACCTGCTGCTGTCAGGTGTCTAAGTTTATTTTTGGTGTTGCCCCTTATCTGGCGGGGGCCCATTCCTGGGAACACATTCCTGCTGCAAACAAAGAACCTGCTGCTGTTTGCTCCTGCTAAGTTAGGCCAAGCTATGTATAGGCCTTATACTCGACCCTTGCCATGTACCTGCTGCTGCTACTGCTGTCTGTCCTGATCAGTAGTGATAAGCAGCAGGGGCTATATTCGAATTTACGATATTTCATGAATATTTGGTAGAATATTCATCATATATTTGCGAATTTCGAGAATTCAAGATAATTTTATTGAATGGGAAAATACGGCAATGTAAAAATCGCGGAATGCAAATTTGTAACGCAAAATACAGGCGTGGGTCACTTTGGCTACATTTTTCAAGCTGGTATAGGTTTCCTGAGACTAGAGAAAATAATTGGCATGGCAGAACATTAGAATAGCTTTTTATGCAGATAGAGTCAAGTGCGCCAATATATTCGCGATTGTGCTAATAGGCAGTGATTAGAATATTTTTTCGCACTACATGCAACTTCACATTTTAGCAGGTCTTACTACAGATTACTGATTGGTGCACTAAGTATTGTTGTGAACTTGACATTGCTTCCTTCTTATTGGCCCACAAGCAAGAAGCAGAGAGGACTTATGTGTTCAGATCGAAAAAAATTCTGAATATTCAATATAACGAAAGATATAGCACTATATTCTAAATATTAGCAAATTCTCAAAGTGGCGATATTCGCAATAAAAATTTGCTATTCAAATATTCGTGGCTCAACACTACTGATCATGTTGAGTTATGTGTAGACCTTATACTCCACC
This sequence comes from Bufo gargarizans, assembly GCF_014858855.1. Taxonomy (NCBI): domain Eukaryota; kingdom Metazoa; phylum Chordata; class Amphibia; order Anura; family Bufonidae; genus Bufo; species Bufo gargarizans. The sequence goes on along the minus strand of NC_058081.1, from coordinate 408,455,742 downwards.
GTTACCTTTACCTGCTGATGCTTTCTTTCCTGATACTGCTCAGTTATGTATCGGCCTTATAATACAGCGTTACCATTTACCTGCTGCTGTATGTCCTGATCCTGCTGAGTTAGGTCGAGCTATGTGTAGGCCTCATACTCCACTGTTACCATTTACCTGCTGCTGTATGTCCTGCCTGCTGAGTTTGGTCGAGCTATGTGTAGGCCTTATACTCCAGCATTGCCATTTACCTGCTGCTGTATATCCTGATCCTGCTGAGTTTGGTCAAGCTATGTGTAGGCCTTATACTCCAGTGTAACCATTTACCTGCTGCTGTATGTCCCAATTCTGCTGAGGACAATCAGCATGGACCACTTATTTGCCCTAGGACCTTGCCAACTATTAAGTATTAGAATTCTCTTAAACTGGTGCGCATGCTTTTTTTTGCGCATGTGCTCTGTTCATCATATATTGTCAAATCATGCAATGTTACACTTACTAAAGTTAGGTGGGGGCCGCTTGTGGGCTTCCCTTGTTAAAAGGTCTTGTGCAGTTAGCATTGTACAGGTCTGATTGAGGAACCTAATTACATTTTATTATTTTTTTAAGTTTTTTTTTCAGTATTAAGGTTTGAACATGGTGTTGTCTGTCGTCCTGAACAGGATGCCTGACTTCCATGTTGACCTCTCTACATGGTTGGATGTGAATGACATTATAGTGATCCATTTGGCAATCCGTTTTTGGGAATGTAGCATAATTACCACATGTATATCTCTATATATACATTTATATTTTATGTTACTTCTTGACAACTATGTAATGATAAGTTGCACATGCTATTTTTTATATATAATCAGATCTTTTCCCTTTGCAATATAAACTTTTGAATGTTCTTGAAGCAAGGTTACTAGTTTGCAAGTTGGTCTATTCATTTCCGTGGTTTCGATCATATGACCGCATAGACGTGAGGCGCTTGCGGCTCAGCGTACATTCCATTTCAGGTGCGAACGCGTGATCTGTAGTCATGAGCTGCAGGGGCAATATTCGAATTTGTGATATTTTGCGAATATTTGGGCGAATATACACCATATATTCGCGAATTTGAGAATTTGTTATCTACAATTTCTTGATTGCGGAAATTGGCAATTGAAAAATTCACAATAAAAATTTGCATTACGAAAATTCGCATTGCGAAAGTTTGCAACCAACACTACTCCTGAAATTAAAGATATTGCAGCTTTATCATTGGCCCACAAGCTAGAAGCAGGGAGGGATCATGTGTACTGATTTAAAAAAAATCTTGAATATTCAAAATTACTAATACAGTATATATCACTATATTCTAAATATTCTCAAATCTCGAATTGCAGATATTCGCGATAAAAATTTGCAAATCAAATATTTGTGATCAACACTAGTGATCTGCTATCATGTGACCACCCTGTCTAAAGACGTTTGCGGTCTGTGTGTGTTCGTCCTTCGATGCGATCACGTGATTGCATCACATGTTTCTTTATGTAATGCGGAAGCTATGCACCAACATGCTGATTAATTCTTGGCCCCCTCCATTATGTTTTTAATCGGTACACCTGATATTTTAATGACACAATAGGTTTTGGACATATTTTTTTAAATATGTAATTATGATGAATTAAGCACATATTATGAATTCACGTAGTTTAATTGAAGTTATTAATCTCTTCACAGTATGGATACTTTTATATTGTTATTTTTTTAAACAGTATTTTTTTATTTTTAGACACAATACTAATCAAACACATTACCGTATTGTTCGCCCTATAAGACCCACCGGCCCATAAGACGCACCTAAGAGGAAAATTTAAAAATATATATTTTTAACCAAAAGGTGTGCTTTTGGTGGGGTTTGAACTAATGGTGGTCTGTGCATGACACTAGTATGGGGGATCTGTGGACGACACACTTTTGGTGGGGGAAGAAGTGCGTCTTATGGGGCAAAAAATACAGTAATTGTAATTCACTTATTAATAGTTTTCATTGAATAATCACCTGAGTTTGTATTTGTACTTGGCACCATTCACTTTTGTCACTGCTTGAGAAAAGTCCCATTGTGTAGACCTAAACATCGCTTTTGTTTGCATAAACACACATTTTCTGGAGGCTGAGCTGTGGCATGTGTTTATATATATATATATATATATATATATATATACACACAAACCGGATTCCAAAAAAGTTGGGACACTGAACAAATTGTGAATAAAAACTGAATGCAATGATGTGGAGATGGCAAATGTCAATATTTTATTTGTAATAGAAGGTAGATGACAGATGAAACATTTAATCCAAGTAAACATATCATTTTAAAGGAAAAATACGTTGATTCAAATTTTCACGGTGTCAACAAATCCCCAAAAAGTTGGGACAAGTAGCAATAAGAGGCTGGAAAAAGTAAATTTGAGCATAACGAAAAGCTGGAAGACCAATTAACACTAATTTGGTCAATTGGCAACATGATTGGGTATAAAAAGAGCTTCTCAGAGTGGCAGTGTCTCTCAGAAGCCAAGATGGGTAGAGGATCACCAATTCCCACAATGTTGCTCAGAAAGATAGTGGAGCAATATCAGAAAGGTGTTACCCAGCGAAAAATTGCAAAGACTTTGCATCTATCATCATCAACTGTGCATAACATTATCCGAAGATTCCGAGTATCTGGAACAATCTCTGTGCGTAAGGGTCAAGGCCGTAAAACCATACTGGATGCCCGTGATCTCCGGGCCCTTAAACAACACTGCACCACAAACAGGAATGCTACTGTAAAGGAAATCACAGAATGGGCTCAGGAATACTTCCAGAAACCATTGTCAGTGAACACAATCCACCGTGCCATCCGCTGTTGCCAGCTGAAACTCAGTGCAAAGAAGAAGCCATTTCTAAGCAAGATCCACAAGCTCAGGCGTTTTCACTGGGCCAGGGATCATTTGAAATGGAGTGTGGCTAAATGGAAGACTGTTCTGTGGTCAGACGAGTCACGATTCGAAGTTCTTTTTGGAAATCTGGGACGCCATGTCATCCGGACCAAAGAGGACAAGGACAACCCAAGTTGTTATCAACGCTCAGTTCAGAAGCCTGCATCTCTGATGGTATGGGGTTGCATGAGTGTGTGTGGCATGGGCAGCTTGCATGTCTGGAAAGGCACCATCAATGCAGAAAAATATATTCAGGTTCTAGAACAACATATGCTCTCATCCAGACGTCATCTCTTTCAGGGAAGACCCTGCATTTTTCAACAAGATAATGCCAGACCACATTCTGCATCAATCACAACATCATGGCTGCGTAGGAGAAGGATCCGGGTACTGAAATGGCCAGTCTGCAGTCCGGATCTTTCACCTATAGAGAACATTTGGCGCATCATAAAGAGGAAGGTGCAACAAAGAAGGCCCAAGACAATTGAACATTTAGAGGCCTGTATTAGACAAGAATGGGAGAGCATTCCTATTTCTAAACTTGAGAAACTGGTCTCCTCAGTCCCCAGACGTCTGTTGAGTGTTGTAAGAAGAAGGGGAGATGCCACACAGTGGTGAAAATGGCCTTGTCCCAACTTTTTGGGGATTTGTTGACACCATGAAATTCTGATTCAACATATTTTTCCCTTAAATTGGTACATTTTCTCAGTTTAAACTTTTGTTCTGTGATTTATGTTCTATTCTGAATAAAATATTAGAAGTTGGCACATTCACATCATTGCAATTAGCTTTTATTTACGATTTGTATAGTGTCCCAACTTTTTTGGAATCCGGTTTGTATATTGTGGGGATTTGCTCTGGTAGACAGGGTGTGCAGACGCAGTACAGAGGCAAATTACCAGTTCTTAAATCAAACCTCCATGTTTATTCACACATAAAGCAAAAACAAAATGTCACTTTGCAGTCTTGGTGTTAGTTCACACACAAAGGAAAGTCCACATAGCAAAGAAATCTATGTGGGTCCGGTTTCCCTTACAGATGGGTCTCAGCCCTCCAACACGGCACAAGCCTCAGATCCCAGCGCACGCACCTCCTGAACTCCACTGTCAGACTGGGGTAATCCCCTTCACCTGGCAGTACTTTCTGTTTTATAGGCCTCATCAAACCCGGCCTGGATCATGGGGAGTAGTCACACGCCAAGCACTTTGACTACTCCACATAAAAACTGTCTCTTATTCCACTGAGGCCAGGAACCTTATTTGACATGTATCTATCATCCACGATGATTCCTTGTACCTTCTTACAATATACAGTACAGACCAAAAGTTTGGACACACCACCTCATTCAAAGAGTTTTCTTTATTTTCATGACTATGAAAATTGTAGATTCACACTGAAGGCATCAAAACCATGAATTAACACATGTGGGATTATATACATAACATAAAAGTGTGAAACAACTGAAAATATGTCATATTCTAGGTTCTTCAAAGTAGCCACCTTTTGCTTTGTTTACTGCTTTGCACACTCTTGCCATTCTCTTGAGGAGCTTCAAGAGGTAGTCACCTGAAATGGTTTTCACTTCACAGGTGTGCCCTGTCAGGTTTAATAAGTGGGATTTCTTGCCTTATAAATGGGGTTGGGACCATCAGTTGCGTTGTGGAGAAGTCAGGTGGATACACAGCTGATAGGCCTACTGAATAGACTGTTAGAATTTGTATTATGGCAAGAAAAAAAGCAGCTAAGTAAATAAAAACGAGTGGCCATCATTATGTCAGAACTATTGGGCATAAATAAAGTCCATAAGTATAAGGCCTATATAAGATGTATGGACATGAGCCTAAAGGACAACCATTTTGTCTTATTTTAAAAGTGCAGGGTGAGTTCAGGATTTTAACTCTGAATTACTAACCTAAGATTTACGATATGTACCAAAGTGTTTACCCAAGTCTGTTTTTGTGAGAAGGAGATCTCCCAAGGTCTAATAAAAAGTAATTGCCTGATTGCTTGGATAAGACAATGTATTAGAAATGTGCTGAGTTTTGATGATTTTCAGTGAATAGAAAGACTCTAATCTTTCTTTGGGGTTTTTATATTAATCAATGTATGAGTAGATTGATTTTTATATCATCAATTTAAATACGTGTGCTGTATATATAAGAGTATGGTCCTTATAGCTACAAACCGGATTCCCAAAAAGTTGGGACACTATACAAATCGTGAATAAAATCTGAATGCAATGATGTGGAGGTGCCAACTTCTAATATTTTGTTCAGAATAGAACATAAATCACGGAACAAAAGTTTAAACTGAGAAAATGTACCATTTTAAGGGAAAAATATGTTGAATCAGAATTTCATGGTGTCAACAAATCCCCAAAAAGTTGGGACAAGGCCATCTTCACCACTGTGTGGCATCTCCCCTTCTTTTTACAACACTCAACAGACGTCTGGGGACTGAGGAGACCAGTTTCTCAAGTTTAGAAATAGGAATGCTTTCCCATTCTTGTCTAATACAGGCCTCTAACTGTTCAATCGTCTTGGGCCTTCTTTGTTGCACCTTCCTCTTTATGATGCGCCAAATGTTCTCTATAGGTGAAAGATCTGGACTGCAGACTGGCCATTTCAGTACCCGGATCCTTCTCCTACGCAGCCATGATGTTGTGATTGATGCAGAATGTGGTCTGACATTATCTTGTTGAAAAATGCAGGGTCTTCCCTGAAAGAGATGACGTCTGGATGGGAGCATATGTTGTTCTAGAACCTGAATATATTTTTCTGCATTGATGGTGCCTTTCCAGACATGCAAGCTGCCCAAGCCACACACACTCATGCAACCCCATACCATCAGAGATGCAGGCTTCTGAACTGAGCGTTGATAACAACTTGGGTTGTCCTTGTCCTCTTTGGTCCGGATGACATGGCGTCCCAGATTTCCAAAAAGAACTTTGAATCGTGACTCGTCTGACCACAGAACAGTCTTCCATTTAGCCACACTCCATTTTAAATGATCCCTGGCCCAGTGAAAACGCCTGAGCTTGTGGATCTTGCTTAGAAATGGCTTCTTCTTTGCACTGTAGAGTTTCAGCTGGCAACGGCTGATGGCACGGTGGATTGTGTTCACTGACAATGGTTTCTGGAGGTATTCCTGAGACCATTCTGTGATTTCCTTTACAGTAGCATTCCTGTTTGTGGTGCAGTGTAGTTTAAGGGCCCGGAGATCACGGGCATCCAGTATGGTTTTACGGCCTTGACCCTTATGCACAGAGATTGTTCCAGATTCTCTGAATCTTCGGATGATGTTATGCACAGTTGATGATAATAGATGAACAGTCTTTGCAATTTTTCGCTGGGTAACACCTTTCTGATATTGCTCCACTATCTTTCTGAGCAACATTGTGGGAATTGGTGATCCTCTACCCATCTTGGCTTCTGAGAGACACTGCCACTCTGAGAAGCTCTTTTTATACCCAATCATGTTGCCAATTGTCCTAATTAGCGTTAATTGGTCTTCCAGCTCTTCGTTATGCTCAAATTTACTTTTTCCAGCCTCTTATTGCTACTTGTCCCAACTTTTTGGGGATTTGTTGACACCGTGAAAATTTGAATCAACGTATATTTCCTTTAAAATGATACATTTACTCGGATTAAACATTTGATCTGTCATCTAAGTTCTATTACAAATAAAATATTGACATTTGCCATCTCCACATCATTGCATTCAGTTTTTATTCACAATTTGTTTAGTGTCCCAACTTTTTGGGAATCCGTTTTGTATATTCAGTTTTAAGGTTAGAAATGAGGTACAAATTCCTCTGTCATTTTTAGAATCTCTCTCAGTGTAACACACAAGTTAATTATTTCTTTCCTTGAGGTTTTCTTGAATGGAGAAATGTGGACACAGGTGATCATAAACAAACCCTATCTTTTCCCCAGAACAATGACTTAAGTATGGTCATGTGTATCTTGATTTAATTAGGTCTGGTCAAAAGATTTAAGGATAAACAAGGTGTTTGACTAAATATAAAAGTCATTGTCTATTCAAGATCCTCTCAAGGTTTTGTCTGAAACCTTAGTTAAAAATTATTACTAGTGAATAAATAAGAGAAATAAGTGAGTGCTTCGACTTTTGTAGGGAGTACTAGTGCCATCTAGTGTTAGGGTAACATAAAGATCTAGGGTGTATTTTCCCTAGAGGGAAAATACTAGAGGGAGGTTCTATTAATTATAAAGTGAGGTCACTAGTTAATGATAAAACTTGGCCAAGCCCTTTCTAAGATAGGATAAAAAGATGGTATGGGCTGACAGATAGGATCTCTAGCTCTCTCTAGCTCTCTCTCTAAAACCATCTTGAGCAAAAGACCATCTTCAGAAAGACCATCCTCAAGGGACGATCATCAAGGGAAAAGACCAGATCCAGCCCTGACCACCTTTTCAGTCATTTGAGGCAGCCATCTTAGTACCATTGAAACTGATTTCTGCTAGCTGACATTTTGGTATAGTATAACCTTACCTATATTTTATAGGATAATTAATTAATATAATGCATATCTATATATATATTCAATTAACCATACCTTGTGTATAGTATCTGTTTTGGAATAAGATTGGGGTGTACCTGCAGCATCATCCTGAAAATTAATCCAATACAGGGAGATTGATAATATACTGGTGAAAACACGGTATTATCTCCAAGGAATTGAATTCAGTTCTAGACCGATATAGTTGATTATATATATATATATATATATATATATATAGATAAAAGATCAACCAGATTTGGGTTTAATTAGACATTTGTCGGCTGAGAAAAATCAAGTATTAAATTGATTTTAAATATAATTGAGGGGTATCATTATAAGAAGGCATAATTGTGTATATATATATATATATATATATATATATATATATATATTCTCAATTATTTTTGTCTTTCTCACTATTTTGCATATCATTGATTGAATTTTATTATCACCAATTTTATTATATATTATTTTGCACTATAAATTTTATTAATAAATTACATATATATTTTGTCTGTAACTGGGTTTTGTCTTCAATTCAACGCAGATCACGAGCTTGTTTTAGCTTCATATTTATGATAATAAATTAGAATCTCCTTCATTGCAGATTTTAATTTATTCACATAAATAATATAGACTGTCAATCGGAGACAGCATAAATATTCCGACAATTACTTTAAGAAATGAAGGTCAGTCAGTCTGAAAAATTGGGAAAATTTTGAAAGGGCCCCCAAGTGCAGTCACAAAAACCATCAAGCGCTACAAAGAAACTGGCTCACATGCGGAGCGCCCCAGGAAAGGAAGACCAAAAGTCACCTCTGCTGCGGAGGATAAGTTCATCTGAGTCACCAGCCTCAGAAATCGCAGGTTAACAGCAGCCCAGATTAGAGACCAGGTCAATGCCACACAGAGTTCTAGCAGCAGACACATCTCTAGAACAACTGTTAAGAGGAGACTGTGTGAATCAGGCCTTCATGGTAGAATATCTGCTAGAAAACCACTGCTAAGGACAGGCAACAAGCAGAAAAGACTTGTTTGGGCTAAAGAACACAAGGAATGGGCATTAGACCAGTGGAAATCTGTGCTTTGGTCTAATGAGTCCAAATTTGAGATCTTTGGTTCCAACCACCGTGTCTTTGTGTGATGCAGAAAAGGTGAACGGATGGACTCTACATGCCTGGTTCCCACCATGAAGCATGGAGGAGGAGGTGTGATGGTGTGGGGGTGCTTTGCTGGTGACACTGTTGTGGATTTATTCAAAATTGAAGGCATACTGAACCAGCATGGCTACCACAGCATCTTGCAGCGGCATGCTATTACATCCGGTTTGAGTTTAGTTGAACCATCATTTATTTTTCAACAGGACAATGACCCCAAACACACCTCAAGGCTGTATAAGGGCTATTTGACCATGAAGGAGAGTTAAGGGGTGCTGCGCCAGATGACCTGGTGTAATGGTCATGTCCACACACACACACAGGGGGAAGGATAGTGACCACTGCGCTCCACCCTCACCCCTGGCCCTGCCTACGTGCCTCATGAGTCCTAATGACAGGGTACAACTGGACGACAGTCCCTTACTTAGGATCTGTGCAGGGAAGACAGACAAGAAAAAATGCGGAACGTGAACGGACTGGGTCAGAACCAAGAGAGCTATGCAGTACAAAGGGTTAAACAAAGAATGGTCAGGAGAAGCTGGGGTCAAATACCAGGAGAGTAGAGAAGTACCAGAGGAGTCCACAAAGAGTAGTCAGGTGGGAGCCAAGGTCACAATACCAGGACGGATGCGCAGTACAGGAGGAGCAGGCAAAGGATCGTCAGGGAACAGGATCAGGTGAGTATTCAGTAGTCCAACAAATAGCCAGGAACCTAGAAATTAACAGGCAACCTGTGGCCAGCAGGCTGCCTGTATTTATAGTGGGGAGTGAGGGTCATGTGACATGGCCAGTGTCACATGACCGACAGACCGACCAGTAGAGCACCGAGTGATCAGGTCGGCGCTCAAGGCAGACCTAGGAGCAGGGAGACTCCCAGCTAGCAAAGCCGCCCTGGGAACGAAGTTAAACACAGATCCTCGCTCCCGAAGCTAAGCAGCAGGTCTGCGGCTGATGGGAGACCGAGTGCGCCTTCAGCACTCCGTTACACCTGGCCTCCACAGTCACCGGACCTGAACCCAATCGAGATGGTTTGGGATGAGCTGGACCGCAGAGTGAAGGCAAAATGGCCAACAAGTGCTAAGCATCTCTGGGAACTCCTTCAAGACTTTTGGAAGACCATTTCATGTTTTTTTTTCTTGAGGTTGCCATCACAACTTCCTCAGTCAGAGAGTTCCAAGGTCTCAATGCTCTTGCATTACTGAACCTCCTTCCATTATATGTAAAAACTTTCTGGTAGAGATAGATGATGTCCCCTTGTTATAGTTACATTTATGGCTATAACAAAAACAGAGGGAGGTCTTGACATTTTATATATTTATACATAATTATTAGGTCATCCCTCAGACATCATTTAATAATTTCATAATCTCTGAGTCCTGTAATCCACCCATATACAGTCAGATATGCAGGCAGCATATTGTAGAACAGGAGCTGAATAGATTGATATATAGTCTTGTATGAATAATTCTGTGTACTATGATGGAAGTCCCCAAGCCCCCATTCCTTCTTACTGTACGATCACAGTGAACTTCAGTGATTTCCATCAGTTTTTCCTGGCCAAAACCAAGTGTGGTCTACAAACACAGAACAGGGGCAATTCTCTCCTTTCTACATTGTATCTTTGTATGCTATACCTCTGATTTTTGCTAGAAATCATTGACTAATCCACTGACACGTAAATTAGGAGTTAGGAGAATTTTGAATCAAACAGTGGTCCATACTGCCACTCCGTTCGACAGCCAAGAATAGCCCCAAGGACAATGAGTGAAGTGGAAAAGTGATCAAGCAAAGTCATTTTCCATAATCCTTAGTGATGATCGAGCACCCAGATTCTCGGGTGCTTTCCCGAGCACTCGAGCCCTATAGAAGTCAGTGGGAGGACCCGAGCATTAAACCAGGCACCCCCTGCTCTGAAGAGGGGCGGGTGCCTGGTTCATAGGAAAAGGTCAAAAATTGATGGAAACACCACCGAAATGGGTCGGAGACAGCATGGGGAGGATGTCTGGATGCATCTTGGACTACAATGTCGCTGCTGGTAATGATCTTGCCCGAGTTGTACGGTACTTTTACAGACTTACCATAAAACTCACAAAACCGAATATAAAAGCGATTTTAGATGAAAAATTGTTAGGAAACATTCTTTCCTGTATATAAACTTTTATATAAAGAGCAAGTTCAGACAAAAATTTTCGTGATTTTCGGAACTGGGGCCATGACTAAGAGGGACGGCCGGTGGTTTTGATTGTGTTGACCGGACTCTTGGACGATCAAACTGAACTCATTTGAAGAGGAACGTCTGGTGGCATCCGTATTGTACCTGTAGAGGTGAAATTCTTGTACCGGCGCAAGCCGAACCACAGCCGAAACCTTTGTTGCCATGAACGTTTTCATTAATCAACAACTTAAGTTAGAGGTTCGAAGACGATCCCCGGCAGCGTTATTCCCATTTCCCACCAAGCATTTTCTGGGAAACTAAAGTCTTTGGGTTCCGGGGGGAGTATGGTTGCAAAGCTGAAACTTAAACTAATTGATGGAAGGGCACCCCCAGGAGTGGAGTGTGTGGCTTAATTTGACTTCGCACGGGAAGCCTCACCCGGCCCGGACACAGAAAGGATTGACAGATTGATACCTATTTCGCGATTCTGTCGGTGGTGGTGCATGACCGTTTTGAGCGTGTGGATCGAGTCGATTTGTGTAGTTTATTCCGATAACCAAAGACACTCCTCCGTGCTAATTAGGCATATACGTGATGGACGAGGAGGAGGATGATGAGAAAAGGAAGATTCAACCATATACCCTTTTTTGTGGCGGAAGGGGTGCATGGGAATACAGAGTATTCAGTACATTCTAAACAACACATTTAAAGTGCAGTTGTAGCTTTCCTCTGGTGGAGTGGAGAAGTCAGGGGCAATCCAGGCCTTGTTCATTTTTATAAGAGTCAACCTGTCAGCATTTTCAGTTGACAGCCGGATACGCTTATCTGTTATAATGCCACCAGCAGCAGTAAATACCCGCTCAGACAAAATGCTGGCGGCAGGGCAGGCCAGCACCTCCAAGGCGTAGAGCACCAGTTCGTTCCACGTGTCCAGCTTGGACACCCAGTAGTTGTAAGGCACTGAGGGATCACTGAGGACGCTGACACGGTCTGCTACGTACTCCTTTACCATCTTCCAAAACTTTTCCCTCCTTGTGACACCAGGACGTGCATCATGTTGAGGGTGCTGGCGGGGTGTCATAAAACTGTCCCAAGCCTTGGAGAGTGTTGCTCGGCCTTTGCTGGAAGTGCTGTGTTTTCCCCTTGTCTTCCCACCTCGGTTGTCCAAGGAAGTACAGACTCTGCTGCCATGGCTGTCAGATGGAAATTTTTGCAGCAATCTGTCAATGGTATAGCACCATTTTGCTCATCCTCTCCACCGGAGGAATGAGAGATGTGAAGTTCTCTTTGTAGCAGGGGTCCAGAAGGATGAACACCCAATAATCCCGGTTATCTAAAATGCGCATAACACGGGGGTCACGGGAAAGGCAGCCTAACATGAAGTCAGCCATGTGTGCCAGAGTACCAGTGGGCAAGACTTCGCTGTCGTCATCAGGAGGATGACTGTACATCTCCTCATCCTCTTCCTCCTCTTCTGTCCACCCACGCTGAACAGATGGAATTAAAGTTCCATGGCTACTACCCTGTGTAGCGGAGGCAACCGTCCCCTGCTCCTCCTCTAATATGCGCTGAGAAGACAAACTGAGGGTGTTCTGGCTATCACCCAGGGTCATGTCTTCTTCCCCTATTTCCAACTCTTCCCCACGAAGAGCAAATGTGCACAAACGCGGCACACCTTCACCAGTAGCTCGGGCGAATTAGGGTAGGTTTTCTGAAACCGCTGATCCACTAAGTTAAAGACAAGGGCTAGGCATGGGATGTGTGTGAGCTTGCCGAGCTCCAAAGCCGCCACGAAGTTACGCCCATTATCACACACAACCATGCCTGGTTGAGGTTGAGTGGCGAGAGCCACAGCTCAGTCTAGTCTCTTATTGCAGTACGCAGCCCTGAAGGGTGAGCGATGGTGAGGTCATAGGGGTAGTTACTAACGAGGGTGTTTCTGGTACTCACAGTTTTTCATATACCCTAGGCAGGCGTACAGCAGTGATGGAGAGGCTGGCACATTGGTCCTCTGGGGCACTCTCTGTGTATAGGGACCAGGCCGGGTGGTAGGTGAGGTTCCCTGGGTGTTGCAGGTCTTTAATGTGCCGGTGGCAAGATCCCTTTAAGTTTGTGACGCCAGTGCTGGTAACGGTGGCACACCGATTTACTGTGGTAATAATTGAGGAACACAAGTTGCAGTAAACCAGAACTTCCTTTTACTGAAACAGTTCAACTATTTACAGTCTTTAGTTGGTTCCATATGTCAAAAGGTTGAATACAGGCAGGCAGGCAGGCTTTATACAAAACGGCAGGCAAAGACAAAGCAAGATACTCAGAGGGCATAAACACTTACAGATCAGGCGCACTTTTCCTCAGGTCCTGTCTGGCTTACTCCAAGGCCCATATTCCCTGTTGCTGGCTTTATCCTTGGGTAGGGAAAACCTTCCTCTGGTATATGTCTCCTTGCTATAGAATATCCTTCTGCCCTTCAGCTCTCTGTTTGGCTGGAATAAACCTTGTTTCTGCACTGTACTTTTCAAAGGAACTTGGTTTCTCAGGAGGCAAACTCTTCCCCTGGATGACAACTTCTGAGCTTCTTTTGCTCAGGAAACTCAGGCAGGCTAGACTGCACTCACTAGCCTCCTGGACTATACTGCACTAACTCTTTCCTGTATGGGCCTAACTATATATACTAGGGGTTCCCTAGCTCCCTCTACTGTCTAGGAGGAGGAACTACCCCTAACAGGCCTGATACAGGAGATAACAGGAAAAACACATAAAAACATCATATAACATACAGTGACCATGTTCCACAAGAGGTAGAGAATAACGTGGCCATATTGACCCTTGTGTAGTGCCCACATTTACCTAGTGGGATACTACATTATCCCCTGCAACAGCTCTGCGGCGGTGTTCTGTTTATCCCCTAAGCATATAATCTTCAGCACAGCCTGTTGACGCATTCCCACAGCAGTGCTACACTGCTTCCAGCTACCAGCTGATGGCTGACTGGTGCTGCACGCGGAGGTGGAAGTGGAGGAGGAGGAGCCACTTATATAGGTGCTGACGGTAACCCTGATGGAAGTAGGGCCTGCAATCCTGGGCGTCGGTAGCACCTGTGCCATCCCAGGGTACAAGTTGCTCCCAGCCTCCACTACGTTCACCCAGTGTCCCGTCGGGGAAATGTAGCGTCCCTGGCCACAAGCACTTGTCCATGTGTCAGTCGTTAGCTGGACCTTAGCAGAAACTGCGTTGGTCAGGGCACAGGTTATATTACCAGACACATGCTGATGTAAGGCGGGGACAGTACACTGGGAAAAATAGTGGCAGCTGGGGACTGAGTACCGAGGGACGGCCGCCGACATCAGGCGCAAAAGGCCTCGGTGTCCACAAGCCTAAATGGCAACATTTCAACCGCCAGTAACTTAGAAAGTTGGGCGGTTAGTGCCATGGCCTGTGGGTGGGTGGCTGTTTATTTGCGCTTGCATTCAAATGTCTGGGGCAAAGACATTTGGACACTGCGCTGGGACAGGGAAGTGGATGTGGTCGCTGATGGTGCTTGCAACGGTACAGGTGCAGCGCGGGAGGCATGCGGGTCATCACCCAACATAGGGGAAGAGGAGGCAGTGGTATGACACGCGGACACAGATTGTGGACCCAGGCGTTCCTCCCACTTATTGCGGTGCTTGGCTGCCATGTGGCGGATCATGCTGGTGGTGGTGAGGTTGCTACTGTTCACACCTTGGCTCATTTTGGTGTGGCACAGGTTGCAAACTACTATTCTTTTGTCGTCCGCACTTTCTGTAAAAAAGCGCCATACCGTGGAAAACATACCCCTTGGCAAGGGAGATTTCCGCAAGGGGGTGCTCCGTGAAACACTTGCAGGCCTGTTTGGCGTGGCCCACCATCTCCCTGTTGCCACCCCACTGCCTCTTTCAGCCTGTTGCGGTGATGCAGATCGCTCCCCCTCGGGACTGCTGTCCTCGCTCGTGTTTCCGCCTTCCCATGTTGGGTGAGTGACCTCATCGTCCACCAAGTCCTCTTCAACTTCCCCACTCTGATCATGCTCCTCATTTGCTGACCCTAACACAACTTCAGTGATTGACAACGGTATATCATCCTCTTCATCAACCTCTGCAGACAGTAATTGTGGTTGACTTGATGGCAACTGTGTCTCGTCATCATCCACCTCCTTAAACACATCATCTTGTGAGTGTGAAGGTTCTAGAGGTTGAGAATCAGGGCACAAGATCTCATGTCCCTCTTCAAGAGTGCTTGGGGAGAGGGCCAAATTAAGTGATGGGGTGAAAATAGCTCCTTGGAACATCCGAGTACAGGATCGCTTGTTTGGCCAGACTCTACATGGTGGGAGGAAGGATGATCAGGGTGGATTGTGTTGTTGACCAGACTGTTGGCTACTGAGACTGGACTTGGTGGAAGACAGGGTGGTGCTTAACCCAGTGGAAGCATTATCTGCTGAAATCCAACCGACCACCTGGTCGCACTGGTCTGACTTTAAGAGTGTTGTCTGCAAACTGGGACATGAAGCTACATATTAGTGGATGACTGTTTTCCTTGTGCTATGGCAGCAGGCACAGTTGCAACGCGCCTTGAGCCACGGCCTCTGCGTGAAACATCAGAATCACGTCCACTTCCCCGTCCCTTAATACTCGCCTTCTTTATATTGACACTGGATGTCACTGCAATTTGGATTAAATATAGGCCTCACACACCGTCTAGAAATAAGTGTATATTTGCTTCTCACTGGTCACAGCAAGCAGAGTTTTAACAATACAGAAACTGACCGTACCTGCTATTTGGATTAAATATAGGCCTCACACACTGTCTAGAAATAGGTGTAGATTTGCTTCTCACTGGTCATAGCAAGCAGAGTTTGAACAATACAGAAACTGACTGTAACTGCTATTTGGATTAAATATAGGCGTTACACACGGCCTAGATTTCAGTGCTGATTTGCTTCTCACTGGTCACAGCAAGCAGAGTTTGTATAATACAGAAACTGACTGTAACTGCAATTTGGATTAAATATAGGCGTCACAAACGGCCTAGATATCAGTGCTGATTTGCTTCTCACTGGTCACAGCAAGCAGAGTTTGTATAATACAGAAACTCACTGTAACTGCAATTTGGATTAAATATAGGTGTCACACACGGCCTAGATATCAGTGCTGATTTGCTTCTCACTGGTCACAGCAAGCAGAGTTTGTATAATATAGAAACTGACTGTTACTGCAATTTGGATTTAATATAGGCGCCACACAAAGCCTAGCTATCAGTGCTGATTTGCTTCTCACTGGTCACAGCAAGCAGAGTTTTATAATACAGAAACTGACTGTAACTGCAATTTGGATTAAATATAGGCGTCACACACGGCCTAGATATCAGTGCTGATTTGCTTCTCACTGGTCACAGCAAGCAGAGTTTTAACAATACAGAAACTGACCGTACCTGCTATTTGGATTAAATATAGGCCTCACACACTGTCTAGAAATAGGTGTAGATTTGCTTCTCACTGGTCATAGCAAGCAGAGTTTGAACAATACAGAAACTGACTGTAACTGCTATTTGGATTAAATATAGGCGTTACACACGGCCTAGATTTCAGTGCTGATTTGCTTCTCACTGGTCACAGCAAGCAGAGTTTGTATAATACAGAAACTGACTGTAACTGCAATTTGGATTAAATATAGGCGTCACAAACGGCCTAGATATCAGTGCTGATTTGCTTCTCACTGGTCACAGCAAGCAGAGTTTGTATAATACAGAAACTCACTGTAACTGCAATTTGGATTAAATATAGGTGTCACACACGGCCTAGATATCAGTGCTGATTTGCTTCTCACTGGTCACAGCAAGCAGAGTTTGTATAATATAGAAACTGACTGTTACTGCAATTTGGATTTAATATAGGCGCCACACAAAGCCTAGCTATCAGTGCTGATTTGCTTCTCACTGGTCACAGCAAGCAGAGTTTTATAATACAGAAACTGACTGTAACTGCAATTTGGATTAAATATAGGCGTCACACACGGCCTAGATATCAGTGCTGATTTGCTTCTCACTGGTCACAGCAAGCAGTGTTTGTAGAATGCAGAAAATGAATATTACTAACGGTCGCCCTGACACAAAAATATAATTCCTCCAAAAAATAATTAGCTGCCACCTCAAACAGTCCTTAAAAGGACTTTTGGGTCTCTGAAAGGTTTGAGATCAAATTCGCTCTACACTCTCTCTGTCCCTTCCTAACAGCAGCTCTCCCTGACTCGCAATGAGCCGAACCCGCGTGACCGGGTGCTATATACCCGATGACGTGTTCTGTCTACTGTAATGCCAGTAGAAAACATGTCTAATGGCATTACAGTGATGGCAAAACTTACCAGCATGTTTATTGGCTGCTTAGAAGGCACCAAACGTGCGGGGAGGAGCATGGTGCTTGAGCACATGTGGTACTCGACGGAGCGCTCAATCATCAATAATAATCCTTTATGCTTCCAATGTCCAAATTGTCATGAAAAACTAGCATTAACTGCCAGCAAATACAAAATAATTCCTGAAGCAAAATTGCCTAATAATTAGTGATGAGCGAGCATGCTCGGCTGAATACCTGTTCGGATCGAGGATCGCTATGCTCGGCACATGGCGGTACTCAGCCGAGTACCGCATGTACCTGAGCGCAATGCTCAAGTCTTCTTCCTGCATGTTTCGCAGCTGCTAAGCAGCCAATAAACGTTCAGGTAAGTACTGCCATCACTGTAATGCCATGTTGGCTGCTGGCATTACAGTGATTGGCTGGAATGCGTGCTCCCGAGTCTGGGAGAGCTGAGGTTAGGATGGGACAGATAGTGTAGGGAGTTTCTGATCGCAATTTATTCAATTTTAAAATGTTTCAAAGACACAAAGGACTATTGTGTGTGATGACAGCAATTTAATTGTGCAAATTTGTACTCAATTGGCGAAATAGCGATTATTTTGCTATATAAAAGGTGCAGTGACTTGTGATATCTGTGCAGCAATACCTTCTGTGTGTCAGGGGCAGAAATAGGAATAATATTAGTGAAAACAATAATTTTTTTCCCATAATCCACATTTTTTCTGTGAACGCTGTAATCCGTGAATTGTGTGATCTGCGCTTCAATACCTTTAGTGTTTTTTTTTCCAATCTGTACATTTTTTCTCATACTCCTCCACTGACAAGCATTCCCGTCACCATGGGAACGCCTGTGGGTTAGAAAATACCACTGGATCTGAGTTTTCCCTGAGATCGTGAAAACTCAGATCCGATGGTATATTCTAGCCCACAGGCGTTCCCATGGTGACAGGGACGGTTGTTGGGGAGGAGTATGCCAAATACAAAATACAGAAAAAACTTAAAATACAGAAAACTATTTTTCTCCCATAATCTAGCCACATTTTTGCTGTGAACGGTGTAAACGGTGTAATCTGTGAATTGTGTGATCTGCGCTTCAATACCTTGTGTGGTTACCCTGTAAAAAATTATATGCTAGTGCTTGCGGGTGAGCTGACCCTGTAAAACATTTTAATGTTATGGCCTGCAGCTGAGATGAACCTTTAAAAAATTCTATGTGAGGGCCTGCATGTGAGCTTACCCATCAGGGAATACACCCTGTTCTAAAAATTGCAGTCGCAGCCTTTACTAGGCTTCCAGGCTCATTGTTAGTATATCCCAGTTCAGGCCACTAGATCACAGCACTGATTTGTGATAAAGTCATGTCTATACAGAATAATGGAGCAATTTACATCTGACAATTGTAAGTTGGGGTCCACTTGGGGGACTTAATAAATAGAAAAAAAAATGTAAAAAGAAAGTTTAGAAAATATAAAAAAAAACATAAAAATTTAAATCACCCCCATTTCCCCCCCAAAAAAGAAAAAAAATAAGAATTATGGGCATCACCACATGCGAAACCACCCATACTATAAAAATATTTTAAAAAGTTAGCCCATATGGTGAATGGCGTAAAAAATTTAAAAAGGCAGTTTTGAGTTTTTTTCATCACTTTATCTCCCAAGAAATTTGAATACAAAGTGTTCAAGTCATACACAACCCAAATGGTACTGTCAAAAACGACAGATCGTCCTGCAAAAATGTTCCACTCATCTCTGTGGACATAACTATAAATAAGTTATGATGGTCAGAATATCGTGATGAAAAGAAAAAAAATATTTTTAACGAAGACCCCTCTCTAGTAGCTATAGCCTGTAATATTATTACGCTCCAGAAATACATCCAGGCCCCTCTTGAATTCCTTTATCGTACTCACCATCACCACCTCCTCAGGCAGAGAGTTCCATAGTCTCACTGCTCTTACCGTAATGAATCATTTTTTATGTTTGTGTACAAACCTTCTTTCCTCCAGACGCAGAGGATGTCCCCTTGTCACAGTCACAGTCCTGGGGACAAATAGATGATGGGATAGATCTCTGTACTGACCCCTGATATATTTATACATATTAATTAGATCTCCCCTCAGTCGTCTTTTTTCTAAAGTGAATAGCCCTAATTTTGATAATCTTTCAGGGTACTGCTGTTGCCCCATTCCAGTTATTAGTTTTCTGTTTATTAAAATTCCTAGATCCTTTTCCATGTCAGTGTTACAGAGTGTTTTACCATTTAATAAGTACGGGTGACTTGCATTATTCCTTCCCATGTGCATAACTTTACATTTGTCAGTGTTAAACCTCTTCTGCCACTTATCTGCCCAAGCCTCCAATCTATCCAGATCCCTCTGTAGTAGTATACTGTCCTCATCAGTGTAAATTACTTTACACAGTTTTGTGTCATCTGCGTAAATTGATACTTTACTATGCAAGCCTTCTACAAGATCATTAATAAATATATTGAAGAGAATAGGGCCCAATACTGACCCCTGAGGTACCCCACTAGTAACAGTGACCCAATCGGAGTGTGTACCGTTAATAACCACCCTCTGTTTTCCATCATTGAGCCAGTTACTTACCCACATACAGACGTTTTCTCCCAGTCCGAGCATTCTCATTTTATATACTAACCTTTTATGTGGTACAGTGTCAAATGCTTTGGAGAAGTCCAGATATACGACATCCATTGATTCGCCGCTGTCAAGTCTAGAACTTACCTCCTCATAGAAACTGATTAAATTAGTTTGGCATGACCGATCCCTCACGAAGCCATGCTGATATGGCGTTATTTGCTTATTTCCGTTGAGATGCTCTAAGATAGCATCTCTCAGAAAACCTTCAAACAGTTTACCCACAACAGATGTTAAACTTACCGGCCTATAGTTTCCAGGCTCTGTTTTTGGACCCTTTTTGAATATTGGCACCACATTTGCTATGCGCCAATCCTGTGGGACATTCCCTGTCAGTATACAGTCTGCAAATATCAGAAATAAGGGTCTGGCTATGACATTACCTAATTCCTTTAGGAAACGGGGGTGTATGTCATCCTATCCTGGCGATTTGTCTATTTTAATCTTTTTAAGTTGCTGATGTACTTCTTCCTGGGTCAGACAGGACACTTTTTAATGGGGAATTTATTTTTAATTCTGCATGTCATCTGACAGTTTATTTTCCCCAGTGAATACATTGGAGAGAAAAATATTTAACAGCTTTGCTTTCTCCTCATCGCTCTCTGCGACTCCCCCCTCATTACTCTTTAAAGGGCCGACACCTTCAGATTTATAAGTTTTTAACATTTATATAATTGAAGAACATTTTAGGGTTAGTTTTGTTCTCTTTGGCAATTAATCTCTCGGTCTCTAGTTTGGCCGCTTTTATTTGTTTTTTACATGTTCTATTTTTTTCCTTAGTTTTTCAGTGCTTCCGTGCTACCCTCCTGTTTCAGTGAATTATATGCTTTCTTTTTGTCATTTATTGCTTTCTTTACAGTTCTGTTTATCCACATTGGTTTCTTTTTGTTCCTTAACCTTTTATTCCCATACGGTATGTACAATGAGATTTTAGGATGTTTTTAAAGATATCCAATTTTGTGGCTGTATTTTTATTTTTGAAGACTTTGTCCCAGTTAGTTTGGCCTATGGCCTCTCTTAGTTGGCTAAATTTAGCTTTTTTGAAGTTTTGTATTTTTGTTCCTCCCTGTAAAAATGCTCTTTTGAATGATAATTGGAAGGTTATTACTTTATGGTCACTATTTCCCAGGTGTCCCCCAACCTGCACGTCTGTTGTTCTGTCAGGCCTATTGGTTAAGACTGTCCAGTATGGCCGTCCCTCTAGTCGGGTCCTAAACCAGTTGGGAGAGGTAATTGTCTTTGGTTATTGCCAAGAACCTGTTTCCCTTATGAGATATGCAAGTTTCAGTTTCCCAGTCTATATCTGGGTAGTTGAAGTCCCCCATAATAACCACCTCATTATGATTTGCCGCCTCGTCTATCTCGTTTAGAAGTAGATTTTCTGTGGACTCTGGTATATTAGGTGGTTTATAGTGAACCCCTATTAGTAATTTATTGTTGTTTTTAGCTCCATGTATCTCTACCCACAGTGACTCCACATGTTCATGTCCCTCACTTATATCTTCACGGAGTGTGGGCTTTAGACAAGACTTTACATAAAAGCAGACCCCTCCCCCTCTCCGGTTTTGACGATCCTTTTTAAACAGACTGTAACCTTGTACATTAACTGCCCAGTCATAGCTATCATCCAGCCATGTCTCAGTTATTCCCACTATGTCATAGTTCTCCTCACGCATCAGTAATTCCAGCTCTCCAGTTTTATTAGTCAGACTTCTGGCATTAGTATACATACATTTGAGAGGTTTATGTATATTTTTTACCCTACACCTTTCCTTCTGAACTGTTCTAGTCCCTCCTTCCATTCCTCCCCCAGTCCCACTACCATGCCCCCGGTCTCTATCCGCCCTATCTTTCCCTCCTATAATGTAATTTTCCTCCCCCCCAGTCCCCAGTTTAAACACTCCTCCAACCTTCTAGCCATCTTTCTCCCCAGCACAGCTGCCCCTTCCCCATTGAGGTGCAGCCCATCCCTACGATAGAGTTATATATTTATATGTTCAGTATAGGTGAGGTTATTAATTGGATATATCCTCTATATGTTTGTTTGTTATTATTTGTATTATTATTAATTAAATCATGTTTAAAATTGTGATTATGTCAAATAAAGATTATATAAATAGTTTTTAAAAATTCATGGGATATGTATTTACTCTTTCTAGTGTGGTTTAAATCTGATTTTTGAGCATCCCAGTGACAATTATTGTTACACAATTGTCCAATCGGTGATTAACAGTTTAGTATTATCTGCAAAAACTGATATTTCACTGTGCCTTCTGTCTACAAGATCATTAATAATTATATTAGGGCACAATACTGACCCTGTAATACCCCATTTGCAACAGTGACCTGTTACAGTAACTATTTACTAGTAAGAATGTACAGACTCTCCTCTGTCACTGAGCCAGTTACACACATGTACCCAAGTCCAAGAATATCCTAAGGAAACATTGTACATAAAAGTGGTTCAATATGACAGTCAAAATTGTACTCCCTTCTGATATACTGTATATACTGTCCCTAGCAAAGGGGTTATACCCCCGCTATTGACCCTGTTCAGGTGCACACTTACCATGGAATACAGCATGAACTCTAATTTAAGTTGAGGGCTCCTCTTTTTCTTTGTTGGGTATCTACAGTATATAGTGCTCTTGTCATAAAAATGCTCTGTGGTTACTAGGAAACAATAAGTCTAGACAAAGTAGACACAAGTCAGATCTGGGCTATAATGTGTATGCAATTAAAAGGAAAGTATTGTTAATAGGAAAGCAAGGATAATTGCATGTGAGGGGCGTGAGGGGCATATCCTATCAGAAACTACAATAAGTAACTACAAATTAACAGTATCATCAGGACTGGTTGTTTGTGAGTATGGGGACAGGATGACAGCAAAAGCAGTGAAGGATAGAGCTGTGTGCCCTACAAGAATTAGTTAAGAATATTTTCTGAGAAATTGATATTTATTAAAGATCATGAGAAAAGCTAGGAAGGAATCTATTTTAGTCTTGCTGTAGATAGAGAGCTCCATTTCTATAGGTGCTGCTTCAAGCACATCTGACTGGGGCTCCAAGGGCCTTTTGCTCCAATGTCATAATACCTTGCATACCTCTTCTACAAGAGAAAGGCAGATTGACACATTAATTGGTTTACATTATATTTTGAAAATATTTATGTCCCCAGTTTATAAATTTCTGGATGAGGTATGAATACAATCACGTGCCCCTTACCATTACTTCGCTGCTGGGTCACGTGTCACTTGGGGACCAATGAATTAATCTGCTTACTTCTAATTATGTCTTTTTGTATGCACATTTTAATCCTGTGCTTTGCAAGAATCTA
The DNA here is from genome assembly GCF_014858855.1 of Bufo gargarizans. Taxonomy (NCBI): domain Eukaryota; kingdom Metazoa; phylum Chordata; class Amphibia; order Anura; family Bufonidae; genus Bufo; species Bufo gargarizans. The sequence goes on along the minus strand of NC_058081.1, from coordinate 408,432,613 downwards.
GAGATAGATGCAGTCTCCTTGCCTTCTGGGTCATTGTGGTGGTGATAATGCCACCCAGAGCACACTGTCCACTTGGCAAAGGGAAAGGATGAGCTCTTTAACAATTCAATTTAAAATATACAGGCAATATATATTACATATTGTAATTAGGCTGAGTTCACACTTCAGTTATTTGATCAGTTATTTACATCAGTTATTGTGAACCAAAACCAGATTTGGGTCAAAAACACAGAACAGGTGCAGATCTTTCCATTGTACCTGATCTCTGAGTTGGCTTCACTACTGGTTTTGGTGCACAATAACTGATGGAAATAACTGATCAAATAACTGAAGTGTGAACTCTTAGTTGAAAACAAATCTAAAGGGGTTCAAATCCCACAACCCACCAACGCTATTTTTTTAAACACTATGTTGGGTGCGAAAAGTAAGCTCAATACAAACACCTATTGTTGTCCCTTAAGAGGTTAAATTGAGTTCTTCTTTTTCACTTAGATACAATCACCTACATTGTTGAAACCAGATCTGTTGACATTACAAGTTTCAGGCAATTCAATTTACTGTGTGAAAAGAGTGTGAAATGACTAATAATCACATATTAACTACTGTAAATGGCTTGGGTTTCAAAGCCGTTTGTGGTATTACTATAAGATCTGGTTCATGTGACGGAATGCTTTTTTATCTGATAACAACTTATAGTTTTGTCCCCAGGCATCTCTTCACAATGTAAATATTTAAATGGTGTGAAGAATCATTTATGTTACATTTGTATATCATGATTGAAACAAGAATACATGGAAGTATATTTTTGGTTATTTAGAGCTTATGCTTTGAATATTCAAATAGCTTATTTATTTGATGTCCTTATGATCAGGAGCATAAATAGAGTTAAAGAGAACCTGTCACCATGAAATACAGTGCAAATTTAAGGCAGTAGGCCATAGAGCTGGAGTAGCTGAGCAGATTGAAATATAGTTTTGTGGGAAAAAGTATTGTAAAACTTGTAATTTATATTAAATCTCTATTATTTCTGACTTGAGTTGTATATGGAAGGTGGCCACTGAGGAAGGGGTCATTCAGATAACCCCGAAACGCGTATGGTCTAATACCTCGTACCGGCATGCTGGGACAGTAGCTCCCCTGGACTTTGAAATCGAACAGCTGTGACTGAGAGCGACGAGCACTGGAGAAATAGCCACAAACATCGTTCTGTGAGCAGACATCCGGGTGACTTCGTGCCCACAGCGCATCTTTTCTAGGTCCGGACATAGGACAAGGATACACCGGCCAGGTAAAGCAACATAGTTGCTAAAGTAGGTTACCGATTCAAGAAAGGCAATTGTCTATAAGATTACTTGGAATTGCGATTTCTTCAAGACTGAAATAAGGGCTGCGGTTTTCTAAATCTAAACCGCCCAGACTCTTTTAAGTTGCGATTTCTTCTAAACTGAAATAAGGGCTGTGGCTTTTTAAATAGCCGCCTAGATCTCTGCCTAGATCTCTGCTTAGATCGATTTCTACTAGATTGAAACAAGGGCTGCGGTCTTTTAAATTCAAGCTGCTTAGACCGTTGCCTCAAACTTTATGACCTATATTGCTGCTACTGATTAATGTTTCTTCTCATGTGAATTTATATGATTTTATGTTATTATATATTTTATGGTATTGTATATTTTACTATATCGGTATATTTTATTAAATTTGATCAATTACTCCATATTTGAGTGCCTGGTTTAATTTTGGTATTTATTAATCAAATACCCATTTTTGATACAAATCTTTAATTGCAGCCTAGTGTGGATCAGGGCGTGTGAGATACACCCTTTATATACTGGGGTTATATTGTTCTATTAATAAAACACCTTTTTTGGGCAAAATACACAATTGTCGCGCCCTTGCAGCATTAAGACGTTTGAAATTCAAGGGTTATATACTGCTGTCATATTCAGTTATTAAACAAACACCCGTTTATATTCAGATATTTGAAATACAGCCATTTTGTGCACAAATCTTCAATTGCGGCCTAGTGTGGGTCAGGGCGTGTGAGATACACTCTCTAAATACAGGGGTTATATTGATATAATATGGCTATTAATAAAACACCCTTTTTGGGGCAAAATCCACAATTGTTGCTCCCTTGCAGCATCAAGAAGTTTGAAATTCCAGGGTTATATACTGCTGTCATATTCAGTTATTAAACAAACACACGTTTGGGCAAAAAAATGAATAAAAAATTCAAGATGCACCCTTTATATATTTGGGTTATATTAAGATATTTGAAATACAGCCATTTTGTGCACAAATCTTTAATTGTGGACTAGTGAGGGTCCGGGTGTGTGAGATACTATCTTTAAATACAGGGGTTTTATTCAGGCATTTAAAATACAGCCATTTTGGGCACAAATCTTTAATTGTGGCTTAGTGTGGGTCAGGGCGTGTGAGATATACCCTTTATATACAGGGGTTTTATTCTTTTATTAATAAAACACCCTTTTTTGGGCAAAATACACAATTGTTGCACCCTTTCAGCATCAGGACGTTTGAAATTCCAGGGTTATATATTGCTGTAATATTCAGTTATTAAACAAACACCCGTTTGGGCAAAAAAATATATATTTGGCAGCCTTAGCTGCAGATGATATTGTGAGATACACCCTTTATATACAGGGGTTCTGTTCCGGTATTTGAAATACAGCCATTTTGTGCACAAATCTTTAATTGCGGCCTAGTGTGGGTCAGGGCCTGTGAGATACACCCCATTTAAATACAGGGGTTCTATTCAGGTATATGAAATACAGCCATTTTGGGCACAAATCTTTAATTGCGGCCTAGTGTGGGTCAGGGCCTGTGAGATACACCCTGTATATACAGGGCTTACAGTTGCAAGAAAAAGTATGTGAACCCTTTGGAATGATATGGATTTCTGAACAAATTGGTCATAAAATGTCATCTGATCTTCATCTAAGACAATAGACAATCACAGTCTGCTTAAACTAATAACACACAAATAATATATATTTGGCAGCCTTAGCTGCAGATGATATTGTGAGATACACCCTTTATATACAGGGGTTCTATTCAGGTATATGAAATACAGCCATTTTGGGCACAAATCTTTAATTGTGGCCTAGTGTGGGTCAGGGCCTGTGAGATACACCCCATTTAAATACAGGGGTTCTATTCAGGTATATGAAATACAGCCATTTTGGGCACAAATCTTTAATTGCGGCCTAGTGTGGGTCAGGGCATTTGAGATACACCCTGTATATACAGGGCTTACAGTTGCAAGAAAAAGTATGTGAACCCTTTGGAATGATATGGATTTCTGAACAAATTGGTCATAAAATGTCATCTGATCTTCATCTAAGACAATAGACAATCACAGTCTGCTTAAACTAATAACACACAAATAATTAAATGTTACCATGTTTTTATTGAACACACCATGTAATTATTCACAGTGCACGTGGAAAAAGTATGTGAACCCCTAGACTAATGACATTTCCAAGAGCTAATTGGAGTGAGGTGTCAGTCAACTGGAGTCCAATCAATGAGATGAGATTGGAGGTGTTGGTTACAGCTGCCCTGCCCTATAAAAAACACACACCAGTTATGGGTTTGCTTTTCACAAGAAGCATTGCCTGATGTGAATGATGCTTCGCACAAAAGAGCTCTCAGAAGACCTACGATTAAGAATTGTTGACTTGCATAAAGCTGGAAAGGGTTATAAAAGTATCTCCAAAATCCTTGCTGTTTATCAGTCCACGGTAAGACAAATTGTCTATAAATTGAGAAAGTTCAGCACTGCTGCTACTCTCCCTAGGAGTGGCCATCCTGTAAAGATGACTACAAGAGCACAGCGCAGACTGCTCAATGAGGTGAAGAAGAATCCTAGAGTGTCAGCTAAAGACTTAACAAAAGTCTCTGGCATATGCTTACATCCCTGTTAGCGAATCTACGATACGTAAAACACTAAACAAGAATGGATTTCATGGGAGGATACCACAGAGGATGCCAGTGCTGTCCAAAAAAAAAAAACATTGCTGTTCATTTACAGTTTGCACAAGAGCACCTGGATGTTCCACAGCAGTACTGGCAAAATATTCTGTGGACAGATGAAACCAAAGTTGAGTTGTTTGGAAGAAACACACAACACTATGTGTGGAGAAAAAGAGGCAAAGCACACCAACATCAAAACCTCATCCCAACTGTGAAGTATGGTGGTGGGGGCATCATGATTTGGGGCTGCTTTGTTGCGTCAGGGCCTGGACGGATTGCTATCATCGAAGGAAAAATCAATTCCCAAGTTTAGCAAGACATTTTGCAGGAGAACTTAAGGCCATCCGTCCACCAGCTGAAGCTCAACAGAAGATGAGTATTGCAACAGGACAACAACCCAAAGCATAGAAGTGAATCAACAATAAAATGGCTTAAACAGAAGAAAATACGCCTTCTGGAGTGGCCCAGTCAGAGTCCTGTGGCAAGACCTCAAGAAAGCGATTCACACCAGACATCCCAAGAATATTGCTGACCTGAAACAGTTCTGTAAAGAGGAATGGTCAAGAATTACTCCTGACCGTTGTGCACGTCTGATCTGCAACTAAATGAAACGTTTGGTTGAAGTTATTGCTGCCAAAGGAGGTTCAACCAGTTATTAAATCCAAGGGTTCACATACTTTTTCCACCGGCACTGTGAATGTTTACACGGTATGTTCAATAAAAACATGGTAACATTTAATTCTTTGTGTGTTATTAGTTTAAGCAGACTGTGATTGTCTATTGTGGTGACTTAGATGAAGATCAGATCAAAATTTATAACCAATTTGTGCAGAAATCCATATAATTCCAAAGGGTTCACATACTTTTTCTTGCAACTGTATATTCTTCTAATAATAAAACGCCCTTTTTTGGGCAAAATACACAATTGTTGCTCCCTTGCAGCATCAAGACGTTTGAAATTCCAGGGTTATATGCTGCTGTCATATTCAGTTAAACAAACACCCGTTTGGGCAAAAAAATAAAATAAAAAATATTGGCAGCCTTTGCTGCAGATGTCATTGTGAGATACACCCTTTATATACAGGGGTTCTATTCCGGTATTTAAAATACAGCCATTTTGGGAAAACAAATTTAATTGAGGCCTAGTACACCCTGTACATACTGTTGTTCTATTCTACTATTAATTAAACACCCATTTAGGGCAAGATCCTAAATTCGAGAAATATGAGGAGAGCATCAAATAAGGGACGTGGCCCAAGTCATGGTGCTGATGGTGGAGCATCTGTTGCAGGGAGAGGACGTGGTCGATCTGTGCCAGCTACACGCACAAGTGAAACCCCTTCCTCAGGTGCGAGTAAACGACAGAACCTGCAGCGTTATTTGTTTGGGCCTAATGCGGCTCTATAAATGGTGAGGCCTGAACAAGTACAGGCGATAGTAGATTGGGTTGCTGACAGTGCCTCCAGTTCCTTCACATTGTCTCCCACCCAGTCTCCTTCTGAAAGATCAGAGTTGGCACCTGAAGCCCATGTCTATTAGTCTTACACCTCACCCCCTTGCAAATCAGCCAAGCAGTCTGAGCCCCAAGTCATGCAGCAGTCTGTTCTGCTTTTTGATGACTCTGTTAGCAGGGTTTCCCAGGGCCATCCATTTAGCCCTGCCTCAGAAGTGGAAGAGATTGAGTGTACCGATGCCCAACCACTTATCTTTCAAGATGAGTACATGGGAGGACCATCGCAGCATGTCTTGGATGATGACAAAACACAGGTGCCAACTGCTGGGGCTTTCAAAGTGTGCAGACTGACAAGGAGGTCAGGGGTGAAGACTGGGTGGAATATGATGTGGAGGTGTCACGGCTGAGGATGGGGACAACCCTCAGCCGTGCGATGCCCGATGATGTTGTGGCTACTCGGCCAGGAGAACAGGATAGGGAGCAGGTCACCTCCTACAGCGTCCCTACCCTGACCCTAACTCCTAACCTGCATGGGCCGACCTTTAAGGTAGGAGGACCCATGCGCAGGAAAACACAAACAGCTTTACTAGAAGTTCCACTAACCTGCCACAGCCTTGCTGACTGGATCTCTGTGCAAACAGGAATCTAGAACCGTAAGCAGCACCAAACACATAGGAAGGTCCCAACAGAACATAACATAGACATCACATAAAACATAAAGAGACATTCAAAAGGACAATATCTTTATGACCACAGGGGTGGCTCACACTGGCAGGTAATATGCACAGGAGGCTGCTCCAGCCAAGCATGACTGAAGCAACCTACTGAGCCATGCCAAACACCAAGGCTATATAGACCAAGAAGCCACACCCCACAGTCAGACACACCCAGTGACACACACACACTGGGAAGGGAGTTAACCCTTATAGCACCACAGAAGGGAAACACACCTTAAAGGGAAAGTGTCAAAGTGCACACCAGACAACACAAAGTGCACACCAGACATACAAACACACACACACCTAACATAAAGGAAGTCAGGTGAGACCGCATGCCAGGGCAGCAAGCTGCCTAGCGACTCTCAGGCTGCTCTGCTGCACACACACATACACAACTAGTTGCCCGCGGCAACCACAAGTGAGGCCACAACCAGCGACCCACACCTGTGGTTGAAACCCAAAATAAACCGCAGGCAACCGCTGCGGAAAAGGAGTCACGGTCATAGCCATGGCCGTGACAGGAGGACGATGAGGTCCTCGACCCCACATGGAATCAAGGTCATGCGAGTGCAAAAGTGGAGTGGCCCTCCTCTAGATAGTACACCTGCTACTGCCCACCGCAGTAAGGGACCGAGCACACCAAAGCCAGCTCCAAGGAGTTCCATGGCGTGGCAGTTCTTCAGACAAAGTACTGACGACAAGACACGAGTAGTTTGCACGCTGTGCAATCAGAACCTGAAGCGAGGCATGAACGTTCTCAACCTGAGCACAACCTGCATGACCTGGCATTTAAGTGCTAAGCACGAGCTGCAGTGGAGTAGACACCTCACAAACCAAGAAAGGTCTCTGGCTCCTCCTGCTTCCTCTTCTGCTGCAGTCTCGGCCTCTTCATCCACCTCTGGAGTGACAGTGCCACCTGCCACCCTGCAATCAGAGGATCTTCCAGCAACACCACCACCTGGGTCACCAAGCATCTCCATAATATCCCATGGAAGCGTTCAGCTCTCCATCCCCCTACCCACCCGCGATCCCTAGCCCTGAATGACAGCATTTCTAAATTACTGTCCTTTGAAATGCTATCATTCCATCTGATTGAGACAAATCATTTTAAAGGCCTTATGGCGGTGGTTGTCCCACAGTATGTCGTGCCCAGCCGCCACTACTTTTCCAGACGAGCCATCCCTTCCCTGCACAACCAAGTAGGGGACAAAATCAGGTGTGCACTGCAGAACACCATCTGTGGCAAGGTGAACCTCACTATGGATACGTGGACCAGTAAGCACGGTCAGGGACGTTATATCTCCATAACAGCATACTGGGTAAATGCAGTGGCGGCTGGGCCTAAAGCGGATAGCAGTTTGGCGCATGTCCTTCCACCACCGAGGATTGCAGGGTGCTTCAGTTTTCCTCCTGTTGCTTCCTCCACCTACTTTGCTTCCTCGTCGTCTACCAGCTCCTCATCCGGTCAGCGTAACACCTTCACCACCAACTTCTGCACAGCCGGGGTAAACGACAGCAGGCAGTTTTAAAGCCCGCACTGCGCAGGAGCTGTGGACAGGCCTTAAACAACAGACCGATGAGTGGTTTGTGCCAGTCAGCCTCAAGCCCTGCCTGGTAGTGTGCGATAATGGGCGAAACCTCGTAGCAGCTCTGGGACTAGCAGGTTTGATGTACATCCCTTTCCTGGCACATGTGCTGAATTTGGTGGTGCAGAGATTCCTTAAAAATTACCCCGATATGTCAAAGCTGCTGCATAAAGTGCTGGACGTCTGTGCGCGCTTTTGGCGTTCTCACCCTGCTGCTGCTCGCCTGTCAGCGCTGCAGCGTAACTTCGGCCTTACCGCTCACCACCTCATTTGTGACGTGCCCCCACAAGGTGGAACTCCACCTTGCACATGCTGGCCAGACTGTGCGAGCAGCAGCAGCAGGCGATAGTGGAGTTTCAGCTTCAGCACGCACGGGTGAGTCGCTCGGCGGAACAGCACCACTTCACCACCAATGACTGGGCCTCCATGCGAGACCTGTGTTCCTTGTTGTGCTGTTTCGAGTACGCCACCAACATGGCCAGTGCTGATAACGCCGTTCTCAGCGTAACTATTCCACTTCTATGCCTCCTTGAAAAAACGCTGCTGGCGATGATGGAAGAGGATGTGGCACAGGAGTAGGAGGAGGAAGAGGGATGATTTTGTAGGGTTTCCAGCCAGTCATTTACAAGTGGCTCCGAGGGTGGGTTCCTGCACCCACAAACGCCAGGTTCACAATTGTCCAGCCAGGGTACAGTTCTGGAGGATGACGAGGTAGAGGATGAGGAGATAGAGGAGGAGGAACCATGTTCACAGCAGGGTGGCACCCAGACCAGCTCATGGCCACCACTGGTGCGTGGCTGGGGGGATACAGAGGACACAGACAATACCTCCCAAAGAGGACAGTTTTTCATTGCCTCTAGGCAGCCTGGCACACATGAGCGGTTACATGCTGCAGTATCTCCGCAATGACCGCAGAGTTGCCCACATTCTAATTTGTGCTGATTACGAGGTGGCCACGCTGCTGGATCCCCGTTACAAGGACAACGTACCGTCCTTAATTCCGTCAGTGGAGCGTGATCGTAAGATGCGCGAGTACAAGCTCACGCTGGTAGACGATCTGCTTGTAGCATTCCCACCTGACAGCGGGGGCACAGTGGAAGCACAAGGCAAAGTAAGAGGATGAGGAAGAGGTCGCCAACGCAGCTGGGGCACTGCCAGAACTTCAGAAGGCAGGGTTAGCATGGCCGAAATGTGGAAAAGCTCTGTCAGCACGCCCCAACATCCAGCACCACCAGCTGATAATGGAACATCTTAGCAGGAGTCAGCATTTCACCAACATGGTGGAGCAGTATGCGTGCACACGCCTACACAAACTGAATGAGGGGTCTGCCCCCTTCAACTTCTGGGTCTCCAAATTGGTCTCATGGCCTGATCTTGCCCTTTACGCCTTGGAGGTGCTGGCCTGCCTGCGGCCAGTGTATTATCTCAATGTGTGTTTAGCACGGCAGGGGGCGTCATCACAGACAAGCGCAGCCGCCTGTCCACAGCCAATGTGCACAAGCTCACGCTGATTAAAATTAACCAGGCATGGATCCTACAGGACTTGTCCGTATCTTGTGCAGAATAGACATGCATACTGGACTTAAGTCAGACATTGTTATACTGCAGCGCAATTGCTCATTCTTGTATTTTGGATATTTTACACTCTTTTGGAGTGTACCATAATAAAAAAGAAAAAAAATAATTTAAACAAAAAAACTGTGTTGGTTACCTCGTCCTCCTCCACCGCCACTTCCACCTACACCGCTAAGTCCACCGCCTCCTCAAACTCTTACTGCATATGAAACTCAACCTCATAAATCAAATTTTTATTTTTTTATTTGTACATATTTTATTTTATGTCATTTCAACACTTTGTCAGTTACATTTTCTGGTGAAATTCTGCAATTTTTGGGTGTGATGTACCACTGCTATACCTATTAGACCAGTAAAAAAAATTGTCAGTTACATTTTCTGGTGAAATTCTCCATTTTTTGGGTGTGATGTACCACTGCTATACCTAGTAGACAGGTTAAAAAAATATATTAATTTGTCAGTTACGTTTTCGGGTGAAATTTACCAATTTTTGGGTGTGATGTACAACTGCTATACCTAGTAGATAGGTTAAAAAAATTTTCAATTACATTTTCTGGTGAAATTCAATTTTTGTATGTGATGTACCACTGCTATACCTAGTAGACAGGTTAAAAAATAAATAATTTGTCAGTTAAATTTTCTGGTGAAAGTCAGCAATTTTTGGGTGTAATGTATCACTGCTATACCTATTATACCGTTAAAAAAAACAAAAAAAAAACATAATTGTCTGTTACATTTTTCGGGTGAAATTCAACAATTTGTGGGCGTGATATACCACTGCTATACCTAGTAGACAGGTTAAAAAAAATATAGAATGTCAGTTACATTTTCTGGTGAAATTCACAAATTTTTGGGTGTGATGTACCACTGCTATACCTATTAGACCGTAAAAAAATTAATAATTGTCAGTTACATTTTCGGGTGAAATTCACCAATATTTTGGGTGTGATGTACCACTGCTATACCTTTTAGACCGATAAAAAAAATATATAAAATTTGTCAGTTACATTTTCTGGTGAAATTCACCAATTTTTGGGTGTGATGTACCACTGCTATACCGAGTAGACTGGCAAAAAAATAATAATTGTCTGTTACATTCTCGGGTGAAATTCACAAATTTTTGGGTCTAATATACCCCTTCTCTACCTAGTTGACAGCTTAATAAATTTCAATAATTTTTCTTTTACATTTTTATGGTGACAATAAACATTTTTTTTTTCTGTCATAGACCCCTGCTCTACTAAGTAGACAGGTTAATAAATTTCTGTAATTTTTCTGTTACATTCTTGGGTTGATATTATACAATTTTAGACCTGAATAAACTCCTGCTCTGCATAGGTGACAGGGAATAACATTTTTGAAATTCTTCTTTAATTAATGCGCGCCACCTCCTTTGATTCAATGCTTAAACTTTAACAAATTGTACTGCATTTGCGCTTCAATACTTTGTCCCACATTTCCGCTTTACTCTTTTGGCCAACATTTGGGCTTCTGTAATTTGTCCCACATTTGCGCCTCAATAACTTTTCCCATATTTCCGCTTTACTCTTTTGGCCCACATTTGGGCTTCTGTAATTTGTCCCACATTTGCGCCTCAATAACTTTTCCCATATTTCCTCTTGAAAATTTACCTCCCTTAAATTTGGTCTCTTTTTTTCACGCTCCCTCTCCGGCGTGGAACCCTGATTCACCGATAACCGTGATCATACTGTCTGATTACTGTCAGATGGCACGATCAACTATGAACGGAGCATCTGAGGAGTACAATGACGGGGAGCGGCACAATCGCCTCTCCCTGTTATTGCACCTACTATTTACAAAGAAATGCACTTTGTGATGAATTGATTTGTACAATTGATTTGTACAATTTGGCAAAGCAGCTGAATCACATTTTTGAATACTTTGCTCATCTCTAACTGTAATATTGATCCACAACTCATAATAGTCCACAGAAGGATATCCACAAATTTAGGCCTCATGCACACAACCATATTTTGTATCTGTGTACAATCCACATTTTTTGTGAATTGCACAGTAACCCATTCATTTCTATGGGTCCACAAAAAACAGACAGCACATCAATGTCTTCTTAGTGCTGTCCCCGTCCATATGTCCTTTCCGTATATTATAGAACATGTCCTAAATTTGTCCATACTGTGGATAAGAATAGCAATTTCTAGTAATGGGTGTGAGGAAAAAGGTGGATTGTACATGGAAAGGGTCTGTATTTTGCAGATCCGTGCTTTGCAGGCCAAAGTACGGAAACGGTTGTGTGCATGAAGCCTAAATATTACAATAATTCTTTATTTCACATTTTATACTAAAGCAAGTAACACTGATAATGTTGTATAGGAGAGGATGGGAGTAATGATCAGATTCTTGTGTACATGGCGGAAATGCTAACTGCAGAGGGCACAGGGCAAAATATATAAAAGCGCCACTTCCCTCTTCTTTGAAGAAAAAAAAAAATCAGCATAATAGTGCCCTTCCCTGTCCATATAGCCCTGCCATGCTGTGCCCAAATAGTACTTTATAGTACCAAATAATTCCATATGTTAGTGCAGTACAGAAACAATACTGGAATTGCTCTAAATCTAATGAATCAGCTTTTCTCCTAGACTCTTGCGCCCCAAATAATAAATGGCTGCTTGGTTGGCTACACATAGTGGAGATGGGGGAAATGTTCCATCTGCCTCTCTTATAATCCACTCTGGTTGGGTATTGAGGTAAAAGCAGTGAAAAAAGTGATGTTAATAAAAGGACAGAAAAAGCTGGTTGTAAGTTCTACAAAAGTAAATAGAATATGTGCAAAAAGAAATAGAATCTGTTGCATCCAGAAACGACTGATATTTTGACTGCTATAGGTCTTTGTGGCACCATCCAAATGCACAACTGCCACTGCATGCTTTCTATGCGATGTTGCTGCGTTAGGCCATCATATAGCTGTAGCCTTGATAAGCAACAGCCTTGTTTTATGTTATGGTTGCTCAATTTATAGAGATTTTCTTCTATTTTGTTGGTGGTCATTTTTTGTCTCACAGACAACAGGAAATGCCCCCATATGGGTTGTCACCTTTGAATAAGCCGATGGTAAAGCTATTACATAGATGAATAGCACAGTTGAAAAAGGCACTTTGGACTTTACTTATCAAGGCCGATGTGTGCTATGCCGGCTTTGATAGCTTCCGTACTGTCCAAGGAGTAGTGTTGAGCACGAATATCCAAATAGCAAATTTGTATCGCGAATATCGCCACTTTGAGGATTCGCAAATATTTAGAATATAGTGCTATATATTCGTTATATTGAATATTCAGCATTTGTTTTCCATCTGAACACATGATTCCTCTCTGCTTCTTGCTTGTGTTCCAATAAGAAGGAAGCAATGTCAAGTTCACAACAATACTTAGTCACCAATCAGTAATCTGTAGTCAGACCTGCTAAAATGTGAAGTTGCACGTAGTCCGAAAAATATTCTAATCACTGCCGATTAGCGCAATTGCGAATATATTGGAGCACTTGACTCTATCTGCATATAAAGCTTTTCTAATGTTCTGCCATGCCAACCATTTTCTTCAGTCTCAGGAAACTTATGCCAGCTTGAAAAATGTAGCCAAAGTGACCCACGCCTATATTTCACTTTACAAATTCGCATCACGCAATTTTTACATTGCTGATTTATTGCATTCAATACAATAATCTCGAATTCACAAATATATGACGAATATTCAATAAAATATTTGTGAAATATCGCAAATTTGAATATGCCCCTGCTGCTCATCACTACCAAGGAGGCATGTAATTTACGATGAGATGCAGGCCTTGTGATAAATTACCGGCCTCCTATGGTTATTTGTGCGTTGGAATGAAATAGTTTCTGACATAAATAATAATGACTCAGCAGGGGCCAAGGTCCCTGCCCTTGCAACAACCTCACACTATGAGACCTCTAGGAAAGTTGCAAATGCATTAATAAAGACACAAATACAGTTTATCTACAAGTTTTATATGCCAAAAAAATGCATAAGGGGAAAGATCAATACCTCCCTTTTATTAAAGTTAAATTTTCTGTTGATAGAATGCTGACAGAATGTCAATTTTGTTCTCAGTTTCTTTCTTTTCAAATTCTTTTTATTGATTTTCAAGAGAATGGGGGGGGGATACAACTCATAATAGCAGATCAAAGTTACAGTTTAAAGGCGAATGTACAATGGTACAGAGATTTGATAAGGTGAACATTAACCATAGCCATGAAGTGGGAATTTTACGCCCTCCAAATAGATACCTAAGAAAACGGAAAAATCGGATCAAGGGGCTATAATGTCACAAGCTTATCTGGATCCTAAGTGGGGGTGTGCAGGTGTTACAATTAAAGTAATATATCATATTGGTACGTGTGGGCAGTCTACCCCCTAACCGAAGTCCCTGATGACCAATTCCTCCTGAGTTTTAAACTCGGTGTAGCCCTATAAGGGTAGCTATGGACATAAGGTCTCGGAAGGAGGGTCAGGAGGGGTGGGAGGGGGAGACCTCCACTTGCCCTCGCTAGAAATCTATAGGCCCATGCCTATATGTATGCTTTATAAAAGAGAAAGAAAACTTAAAGAAAAACAGGAAAGAAGATGAGGGGGGAGGGGGGGAGAGGTAGTTAGTACCCATAGTGCGGATATCGAGATGAGTTAAGTGCTATGTATATATTATGTGAGTGCCAGAGCAGAACATTAACCTGCTTATAGTCTATAGGAAGCGATGGTGTGTAGGGTTCTTGAGTAATCTATGGAAGACATCCTATATATTGAGTTTTGAGGATCTTCAGTTGACCTATAGAGACCAGATTTTGCTATATTTATTGTGGTGAAAGCCACTTCGCCTTGGTGTTTTGGAGTGGGCTGTTTGCCCGCCTCCTGCCCCTGGATTACGGACCCTCTCATCAGCCAACCCTCCTTTGTTCACAAACTTGTACTAACTTGAACCCCTGGTCTAATTTGTGCTATTTTGGGATGTTAAATGTCTGTGTGTATTGTAAAGGGTGGGACATTGTATACGTTGAGTAGTGAGGTCTATTCCATTGTCTCTCTGTGTGTATTGGCGATGTCCCTTTGTCCTGAGAGATAATTGAATTACGTCTCGGTTGTCTCCAGGACAGAAGACTATTGTGTATTCTCCTGCCTGTGATGATTGCATCAACCCAGTGTGAGGTAATTGTATCACAGGCAGAGGGGAGGATTTTGTGTGGGAGTGTCTGGGTGTATTGGACGTGGTTATTGGCTGTTTTTACAAAACCCTGTGGGTGGTAACCTTGTTGGAAAATGTGTATAAATCAATGCTTGTGTGTCCAAATAAAGAGTTCCTGCTTTACCCCTTCATGAAGTTTTGGCTCATGTTTGGGGAATGGGATAACTATACTCTTGGGGATTGCTATATCACAATACTCCCCTGAGTATAAGCTCTTGTAAGAGCTTGTTCATGGTTCCTGCTCTCTGGATTTAGGAGAGGTTCACCCACTGGAAGCTGAAGCCCGGTCTTGGGTCCAGCGTGGGTGGAGGACGGTGAGACCCCAACCAAGCTGCGGCGGTTTGTGGGGTCTGTGGTGGTTATGGTGTCAAGTTGAGTGCTTGGAGCCCTCGGGAAGCACTAGGAGCATCCATCAACGGAGGTACCCGGTCGGGGTGCTAGGAGATCCGTTACATTTATAATGTGTCCTCACTTCCCAATGGGATAATTCTTCTAATCTGGAAATAGAGGCAACTTTGTCTTGCCATTGTATGCTAGATAGCGGACCTAGTGTTTTCCAGTTAGAGGCTATGAGGAGCCTAGCTGCTGCTAAAAGGGGTCCTAAGAGACTCTTTTCTGATATATTCAGAAAGTTTGGTATAATATTTAGAAAGGAAACCTCAGGGCAACTGGGGATCCTTATATACTCTTTTTTTAGGATGAGGTTAATGTTAAAAATCTGGGTCCAAAATGTTTGTAGTAGTGAACATGTCCACCAGATATGCAGGAAGGTGCCCCGCTCCTTGAGACATCTTCAACATATATCTGATGTGGTACTGTACATCTGGCTTAATCTAACAGGTGTAAGATACCACCTGGCGATTACTTTATATGTGTTTTCCTGAATGTTGTAGCATCTTGAAGACCGTTTTGGTGATAGTAGTATAGATTTGATGTCCTCATTTGTGAATTTGATGTTTAAATCTCTCTCCCATTCTCTTAAAAAGTATAAGGGGCTCGGAATTTCATTTTGGAGTCAATTCTGACATATGATGTGTATAAGTTTTTTAGGAGTCTGTGACTGTGACGTTAGTTTTTCAAACCATGAGGGTTCTCGTGTCTGGTAATCTGGGGACATACCTTGTTTTAGGGATTTTGATATTATGTTGTGGTGAAGGCTGTTAAGCTGTAAGGTCCCAAACCTTTCTTTCATGGTTTGTAAGTCTAATATGCTCCCATCTGGGTCTAGTAGGTCTGTGGGAGCTGAATGAGCATTACGTATTTGTATTGGTAAGGTTCTATAGCCTTCGCCTGCTGTGATAAGACGGTCACTAAGATTTAGTAAGTGAGAGGGATATTTTGAACTAGCGTCTCTCAGGGATTTTAACCTCCAGAAGGACAGTGTGGCATGGACTAACATGTCTTTATTTATAACTGGAGCAGTTTGTGGGTCTGTAAAGACTAGGCCTCTTAGTGTATATCTAGTTATTTCTTCTTCTAATAGGATCCAAAGTTTGTGTTTCGGGTGTCTCACCCAATCAATAATCCTGTTAAGGTGGACAGCTGTGATATATATGGATAGTGAAGGAAGACCTATCCCTCCTTTAGTAATAGGTAGTTGAAGGATTTTGTGGGAGATCCTTGGTTTTATACTGCACCAAACATAATTGGAACATATTTTCCCAAAAGTTTTTTGGAAATGTTTTGGAAGTTTGATTGGGCGCACCTGTATGAGGTAAGTAAGTTTAGGGAGGATTAGGGTGTTGAACATGTTTTTGCGTCCCCACCATGATATGAAGTTGGACTTCCAAGAACTCAATATGTCAGGAAGGGAATTTAGAAGTAGTGTGAAGTTTAAGTTATATAACTTGTTGAGATCAGGAGGTATATTAACTCCCAGAAATTTCAGTGAGCTTCTGGTCCACTGGAAGGAAGAGCCATTTTCTAGACATTTGAGATCTTTCTGAGAGAAATGTATGCCCATCAATTTTGACTTGGAGATATTGATTTTAAAGTTAGACATTTTGCCGAACTTGTCAAAGCTTTCAATTATGAGGGGAAAAGCCTGTTTAGAGTTTGAGACAACCACTAAAAGATCATCTGCATATGCGGCTTGTTTTATCTCCAGGTCACAACATCTTAGACGACTAATCTCAGAATTCTGAATAATAGATTGAAGCAGAGGTTCCAGCGACAGAATGAATAATAATGGGGATAGTGGGCAGCCTTATCTAGTTCCATTGTTGATATGTACTGCTCGGGACAGGGTATCATTAACCTTTATGTAGGCGCAAGGAGAAGCGTACATTGAGAAGATTGCTTTAATGAATGGATCTGGGAATCCAAATTTTTGCAGGGTACTAGTGATAAAGGGCAAAGCCACTCTATCAAATGTTTTGTCAGCATCTGTCCCGAGCAGTACAATAGGTGTCTTACGACTGTCACGGAAGGTGTACAGAAAACTAAAAGACACAAAATGAAGATCTGACTGACTGGATCTAAAACTAAGGAACCAAAGGGATGGCCCTGCAACAGACCTGGCTCTCTCCCTAACTGCTCCGCCTATGCAAAAATCTCAATGGTAGATAATCGCATATCCTCGTTCCTCGACTGTATAACACCTGAACACCCTATAATAGTGAGGGGACACGACCACCTGCTCCCTACACTTGATACAGAGGGAGTCAGGGTCACCTGGGATCCAGCAAACAGGAAAATACAAATGAATGAACAAAACTTATCTGTAGAAAACTCAGTAGTAGCATCCAACATGCACACACTTGTATAAACCGCAAAGGGATGCAGTATGGGAAGGGATTTAAAGGGATGCAATCAGTGCAACTACATGACAGCTGAGAGAGGCTAACAAGATGAGAAAATGAAAGCAAAACAAAAGGAACCTCAAGGAGGAGGTTCTGAAGGACGTCTGTCAGATCTTCTGGTGGTGACAGTACCCCTCCTTCTATGAGTGGGCTCCGGACACTCAGAGCCCACCTTCTCAGGATGGGACCTATGGAAAGCCCTGATGAGACGAGTGGCCTTAATGTCCGTCACTGGGACCCACATCCTCTCCTCAGGACCATAACCCTCCCAATGAACGAGGTACTGGAGAGAACCGCGGACTACACGAGAATCCACAATCCTAGGGACCTGAAATTCAAGATTACCATCAACCACAATCGGAGGAGGAGGCAAAGACGAGGGTACAATGGGTTGGACATAAGGTTTTAATAAAGACTTATGAAAAACATTATGGATCTTCCAAGTCTGAGGAAGATCAAGACGGTAGGCAACAGGATTGATGACGGAAAAGATTTTGTAAGGCCCAATAAACTTAGGACCCAACTTCCAGGAGGGAACCTTCAATTTGATATTCTTAGTAGACAACCACACCAGATCACCAACATTCAGTTCCAGACCAGGCACACGTCTCTTATCCGCCACACGCTTATATCTCTCACTCATGCTCTTTAGATTATCCTGAATCTTTTGCCAAATAGATGACAAAGACGAGGAGAATCTGTCCTCATCAGGTAAACCAAAAGACCCTTCTCCAGAGAATGTCCCAAACTGCGGATAAAACCCATATGCACCAAAAAACGGTGACTTATCAGAGGACTCCTGACGACGGTTATTTAACCACTTCAACCCCCCTAGCTGAAACCCCCTTAATGACCAGGCCACTTTTTACACTTCTGCACTACACTACTTTCACCGTTTATTGCTCGGTCATGCAAGTTACCACCCAAAGGAATTTTACCTCCTTTTCTTCTCACTAATAGAGCTTTCATTTGGTGGTATTTCATTGCTGCTGACATTTTTTGTTATTAATCAAAATGTAATTAATTTTTTTGCGAAAAAATGACATTTTCACTTTCAGCTGTAAAATTTAGCAAAAAAACGACATCCATATATACATTTTTTGCTAAATTTATTGTTCTACATGTCTTTGATAAAAAAAAATGTTTGGGCAAAAAAAAAAAAATGGTTTGGGTAAAAGTTATAGCGTTTACAAACTATGGTACAAAAATGTGAATTTCCGCTTTTTGAAGCAGCTCTGACATTCTGAGCACCTGTCATGTTTCCTGAGGTTCTATAATGCCCAGACAGTAGAAAACCCCCACAAATGACCCCATTTCGGAAAGTAGACACCCTAAGGTATTTGCTGATGGGCATAGTGAGTTCATAGAACTTTTTATTTTTTGTCACAAGTTAGCGGAAAATGATGATTTTTTTTATATATTTTTTTTCTTACAAAGTCTCATATTCCACTAACTTGTGACAAAAAATAAAAACTTCCATGAACTCACTATGCCCATCACAAAATACCTTGGGGTGTCTTCTTTCCAAAATGGGGTCACTTGTGGCGTAGTTTTACTGCCCTGGCAATTTAGGGGCCCATATGTGTGAGAAGTAGTTTGCAATCAAAATCTGTAAAAAATGAGAGGTGAAATCCGAAAGGTGCACTTTGGAATGTGGGTCCCTTTGCCCACCTAGGCTGCAAAAAAGTGTGACACATCTGGTATCGCCGTACTCAGGAGAAGTTGGGGAATGTGTTTTGGGGTGTCATTTTACATATACCCATGCTGGGTGAGAGAAATATCTTGGCAAAAGACAACTTTTCCAATTTTTTTATACAAAGTTGGCATTTGATATTTATCTCACCCAGCATGGGTTTATGTAAAATGACACGCCAAAACACATTCCCTAACTTCTCCTGAGTACAGCGATACCACATGTGTGACACTTTTTTCCAGCCAAGGTGGGCAAAGGGGCCCATATTCCAAAGTGCACCATTTGGATTCCGCAGGCCATTTTTTTACACATTTTGATTGCAAAGTACTTCTCACACATATGGGCCCCTAAATTGCCAGGGCAGTATAACTATAAGAAGACACCCCAAGGTATTCCATGAGGGGCATGGCGAGTTCCTAGAATTTTTTATTTTTTGTCACAAGTTAGTGGAATATGAGACTTTGTAAGAAAAAAATAAAAATCATCATTTTCCGAAACTTGTGACAGAAAATAAAAAATTCTAGGAACTCGCCATGCCCCTCACGGAATACCTTGGGGTGTCTTCTTTCCAAAATGGGGTCACTTGTGGGGTTGTTATACTGCCCTGGCATTCTAGGGGCCCTAATGTGTGGTAAGTAGTTTGAAATCAAAATGTGTAAAAAATGACCTGTGAAATCCTAAAGGTGCTCTTTGGAATGTGTGCCCCTTTGCCCACCTAGGCAACAAAAAAGTGTCACACATCTGGTATCGCCGTACTCAGGAGAAGTTGGGGAATGTGTTTTTGGGGTGTCATTTTGCATATACCCATGCTGGGTGAGAGAAATATCTTGGCAAAAGACAACTTTTCCCATTTTTTTATACAAAGTTGGAATTTGACCAAGATATTATCTCACCCAGCATGGGTATATGTAAAATGACACCCCAAAACACATTGCTCAACTTCTTCTGAGTACGGCGATACCAGATGTGTGGCACTTTTTTGCAGCCTAGATGCGCAAAGCGGCCCAAATTCCTTTTAGGAGGGCATTTTTAGACATTTGGATCCCAGACTTCTTCTCACGCTTTCGGGCCCCTAAAAAGCCAGGGCAGTATAAATACCCCACATGTGACCCCATTTTGGAAAGAAGACACCCCAAGGTATTCAATGAGGGGCATGGCGAGTTCATAGAAATTTTTTTTTTGGGCACAAGTTAGCGGATATAATTTTTTTTTGTATTTTCTCACAAAGTCTCCCTTTCCGCTAACTTGGGACAAAAATTGTAATCTTTCATGGACTCAATATGCCCCTCACGGAATACCTTGGGGTGTCTTCTTTCCGAAATGGGGTCACATGTGGGGTATTTATACTGACCTGGCATTTTAGGGGCCCTAAAGCATGAGAAGAAGTCTGGAATATAAATGTCTAAAAAAAATTTACACATTTGGATTCCATGAGGGGTATGGTGAGTTCATGTGAGATTTTATTTTTTTACACAAGTTAGTGGAATATGAGACTTTGTAAGAAAAAACTAAAAAAAATAAAAAATCAATTTCCGCTAACTTGTGCCAAAAAAATGTCTAAATGGAGCCTTACAGGGGGGTGATCAATGACAGGGGGGTGATCAGGGAGTCTATATGGGGTGATCACCCCCCTGTCATTGATCACCCCCCTGTAAGGCTCCATTCAGACGTCTGTATGATTTTTACGGATCCACGGATACATGGATCGGATCCGCAAAACGCATACGGACGTCTGAATGGAGACTTACAGGGGGGTGATCAATGACAGGGGGGTGATCAATGACAGGGGGGTGATCAGGGAATCTATATGGGTGATCACCCGCCTGTCATTGATCACCCCCCTGTAAGGCTCCATTTAGACGTCCGTATGCGTTTTGCGGATCCAATCCATGTATCCGTGGATCCGTAAAAATCATACGGACGTCTGAATGGAGCCTTACAGGGGGTGATCAATTACGGGGGGTGATCAATGACAGGGGGTGATCAGGGAATCTATATGGGTGATCACCCGCCTGTCATTGATCACCCCCCTGTAAGGCTCCATTCAGACATCCGTATGTGTTTTGCAGATCCGATCCATGTATCCGTGGATCCGTAAAAATCATACGGACGTCTGAACGGAGCCTGACAGGGGGGTGATCAATGACAGGGGGGTGATCAGGGAGTCTATATGGGGTGATCAGGGGTTCATAAGGAGTTAATAAGTGACAGGGGGGGGGTGTAGTGTAGTGTTTTGTGGTACTTTACACAGCTACCTGTGTCCTCTGGTGGTCGATCCAAACAAAAGGGACCACCAGAGAACCAGGTAGCAGGTATATTAGACGCTGTTATCAAAACAGCGTCTAATATACCTGTTAGGGGTTAAAAAAAAATCACATCTCCAGCCTGCCAGCGAATGATCGCCGCTGGCAGGCTGGAGATCCTGTCTCTTACCTTCAGTTCCTGTGAACGTGCGCGCCTGTGTGCGCGCGTTCACAGGAAGTCTTGGCTCTCGCGAGATGACGCGTATATGCGTCACTCTGCGCAGAGCTGCCGCCTCCGGACCGCAGATCTGCGTTAGGCGGTCCGGAGGCGGGTAAAGCAAACTCAGCAAGGGACAAAAGCGAACACCAAACCTCCTGATTCTCCGCCACAAAACGCGTAGATATGTCTCAAGATTCTGATTGACGCGCTCTGTCTGACTATTCGAATGCGGGTGGAAAGCAGAAGAGAATGACAACCGAACACCCAAGCGAGAACAGAAAGCCTTCCAGAATCTGGAAACAAACTGTGTGCCCTTATCAGAGACTATGCCTGAAGGAATACCATGCAATTTGACAATGTGATCAATAAATGCCCGCGCCAGCGTCTTAGCATTGGGCAAGCCAGGAAAAGAAATGAAATGCACCATTTTGCTAAAACGGTCCACCACCACCAGAATCACAGTCTTCCCTGAGGAACAAGGCAGGTCCGTAATGAAGTCCATGGACAGATGTGTCCAAGGACGGGAAGGAATGGGTAACGGAAGGAGAGGACCTGATGGCCGTGAATGAGGGACTTTGGCATGAGCGCAGGTCTCGCAGGCTGCCACAAAACCCTCAACCGACTTACGAAGCGCCGGCCACCAGAATCTCCGAGCGATGAGATCCACTGTGGCTCTTGCCCCCGGGTGCCCAGCAAGGACAGTATCGTGGTGCTCCTTAAAAATCTTCTTAAGTCTTAAAGCGAGAGGCACAAACAACCTCCCAGGAGGATAAAGATCAGGAGCCTCTGACTGGGCTACCTGAACCTCTGCCTCCAATACAGGATAAAGAGCAGAGACCACCACACCTTCAGCCAAAATGGGACCCGGGTCTTCAAAATTCCCTCCTCCCGGAAAACAACGTGACAGGGCATCCGCCTTCACATTCTTAACCCCAGGGCGGAACGTGACAACAAAATTAAACCTTGAAAAGAACAAAGACCATCTGGCTTGTCTCGGGTTCAGACGCTTGGCTGACTCCAAGTAGGCCAGATTCTTATGGTCAGTAAACACGGTAATAGGGTGTCTGGCTCCCTCTAGCCAATGGCGCCATTCCTCAAAAGCTAACTTGATGGCCAACAACTCCCTATCTCCCACATCGTAATTTCTCTCTGCGGAGGAGAGTTTCTTTGAGAAAAAGGCACACGGTCGCCATTTGCCAGGAGAGGGACCCTGAGACAAGACCGCACCCACACCCACCTCAGAAGCATCAACCTCAACTATGAAGGTTAGAGAAATATTAGGTTGGACCAAGATGGGAGCGGAAGCAAAACTCTCCTTGATATTAGAAAAGGTCTTACACGCCTCTACCGACCAGGAGGAAAAATCTACCCCCTTTCTAGTCATATCAGTGAGTGGTTTAACAACAGAGGAATAATTCAAAATAAACTTCCTGTAATAATTGGCAAAACCCAAAAAATGCATCAGCGCCTTCTGATTCTCAGAAAGCTCCCACTCAAGCACAGTGCGGACCTTCTTGGGGTCCATGCGAAAACCAGAAGCGGAGAGAAGAAACCCCAGAAATTGAATTTCTGGAACTGCAAACACACATTTTTCCAGTTTCGCGTACAATTTTTTCTCCCTCAGGATGAGCAAGACCTGACATAAGTGTTCCTTTTGAAATCAGGAGAAAAAATCTAAATGTCATCTAGATACACTAATACAAATTTCCCCATTAAATGATAAAAAATGCTGTTCACAAAATGCTGAAAGACGGCTGGAGCATTCATCAAACCAAAAGGCATAACCAAATTCTCAAAATGGCCCTCAGGGGTATTGAAAGCCGTCTTCCATTCATCTCCTTCTCTGACCCTAACCAGGTTGTATGCCCCTCTTAGATCCAACTTGGAAAAAACTTTAGCCCCAACAATCTGGTTAAACAGGCCCGGGATCAGAGGAAGCAGATAAGGTTCACGAATTGTGATACTGTTCAGCTCCCTGAAATCCAGACATGGTCTTAAAGAACCATCTTTTTTCTTAACAAAGAAAAAAACAGCGGCAACAGGTGACTTCGAGGGTCGTATGTGTCCCTTTCTCAGACTCTCAGAGATATAAGCATGCATAGCGACCCTTTCAGGTTGGGAGAGATTGTATAAATGAGATTTAGGCAGCTTGGCGCCTGGGGTGAGATTAATAGGGCAATCGTACTCCCTGTGAGTGGGCAAGTCCTGAACACCACTCTCAGAAAACACATCGGAAAATTCAGAGAGAAAAGATGTTACAGTCTTAGTAGAAACCTCAGGAACAGATGTCGTGAGGCAATTCTCTCAGCAAAAGTCACTCCAACCATTTATTTGCCACGCTTGCCAATCAATGGTGGGGTTTTGTTTAGTGAGCCAGGGTAGCTCCAACACTAGAGGAGTAGGCAACCCGCTTAGGACGAAACATGACATATCCTCAACATGAATATCACTCACAGTCAAACGGATATTGTGAACTATGCCCTTTAAACGATTTCTGAGAAAGTGGAACAGAATCAATAGCAAAAACAGGTATATTCTTTCCCAAAGTGCATACCTGGAAACCATGAGTTATAGCAAATTGACTATCAATGAGATTGACAGCTGCTCCACTATCTACAAAAATCTCACAAAAAATGTTCTTGCTCTCTAGCGCTAAAAAGGGAACTACAAGCAAATGGAAAACTTTCAATTTCCGCATCAACCTTGCCAATAGTAACAGATGGAATGCTTTTAGAGGATTTTCTTCTGTTTGTTTCTTTATTACTCTCAAAAAACTGCCTGAATCTCCTAGAGGGACAAACATTTGCAAAATGATTTATACCTCCACAACAGAAACAAACCTTCCTATGAGAGCTGAATCCTCTATTGTCAGAGGCAAGCAAACCCAGCTGCATGGGCCGCTGCTCAGAAGGGATTGAGAGCGACTGAGACCCCTGTGCACTGAATGACACCGCCGCACTGTCCTTGGACTGAGTATGGAGTGATCTCTCCTCTCTCTCTAAGACGCCTGTCAATACGAACGTCCCGAGACATGACAGAGTCCAAGGAGGTAGGTCTCTCATGAAAGGCAAATGCATCTTTCAATCCCTCTAAAAGACCATGGCAAAATTGACTTCGGAGTGCAGCATCATTCCAACCAGTATCAGCTGCCCATCTCCGAAATTCTGAGCAGTAAATCTCTGCGGATTGTTTACCCTGACATAAAAGACGTAGTCTAGACTCAGCCAGAGCAATACGATCTGGATCATCATATTTCTGACCCAGGGCTAAAAAGAATTCATCCACTGAACGGAGGGGCCGTGCCCCCACCGGCAGCAAAAAGGCCCAAGACTGAGCGTTATCCCTGAGCAGCGAGATGATGATCCCCACCCTCTGCTCCTCATCACCAGAGGAATGGGGAAGTAGGCAAAAATGGAGTTTGCAAGTCTCTCTAAAACGAACAAAATTCTCACTACCCTTGGAGAACTTATCCGGAAGCGAGATTTTAGGCTCAGAACAAATTCCATGAACGCAAGCAGAAACGGTCACCTCAAACTGAGAGACAGTTTTCTGGAGATCTTCTACCTCCAGTGAAAGACCCTGCATACGGTCAATCAGTGCAACTACATGACAGCTGAGAGAGGCTAGCGAGATGAGAAAATGAAAGCAAAACAAAAGGAACCTCAAGGAGGAGGTTCTGAAGGACGTCTGTCAGAGCTTCTCAGATGTCTGGTGGTGACAACGACATTTGGCTAGAGTGAGCGTTAATAATTTTGTGCATTCCATCTTTCCCTTCTCTACCTGGAACAAAACCTGATTGGTCAGGATGGTATGATGGTATGAGCACTCGGTGTTTGGGGGCAAAAGGGGTTCCTTCCAATGCAGCATTAAAGACCTTAACCATATGAGGGACAAGTATATCTTTGAAAGTTGTGTGGCTGGGAGGCCGTCAGGGCCAGGAGACTTCCCTTTGGCAATTGATTTCAGGTTATCCATATCTGATTTCAGGTCAGATATTGGTGGACATAATTGGAGGGCTTGATTTGCACTAATAGTTGGTAAATCAGACTTAAGTTTAGTCTTTTTCTGTTTAGCCTCATCAGACTCTACTGCGTTGATGTTGTAAAGTTCTGAGTAGAAGTCGTGGAAAGCCTGAGAGATGGAAGTATCATCTTTATGGAGTTGGTCTCCACTTGTCCTAATGGTCATGATCCTAGATTTGCGCTTTTGTTGGCGTAGTAGTGCCAGCATGAATTTGGTGGGTCTATTACCATGAGCAAGATCTCGTGCTGCAGATCAAGATCAAAAAAAGACCCAAAGAAGAACTAAGGTCCTCCCCCAGTGTGGGGGAGGGAGGGGAGGTCTAGTTCTCATAATGATACCCTTCAAGAGAGGCGAAAGAGGTTCAAGACTGCTATTCTAGACATCTTCAGTCATCATCTGCGATAAGACGTCTTGGTGTCATCTTCCCTTGCTTTCTCTTGTTCTTCTGAGCTTTGCTGGAGAGGATGGTTTCCCAGGTGGTAAGGGGTGGAATCTCTGGTGGTATGAGAACATCAGTAGCAATGGACCAGTCTGGGATATCTATGTCATCAATTTCCAGGGCCGCAAGGACATCTGGTAGGTCTTTTGGTGTTTTTAAGATGCATATTTTCTCTCTCCAGGTTATTAGCATACCAAAGGGGAACAGCCATCTGAAGGCAATTCTCTTGTGTGTCAAGTAATCTGTTAGAGGCTTTGGCATGCGTCTTTTATTTAATGTAGCAGGCGCCAGGTCCTGGAACAGTTGAATTGTCGAGTCTTCATATTCAATACGTTCCATTTCTCTAGCATTTTTCAAAATTGCTTCTTTCTGTGCAAAGTTGAGAAGTTAACATATTACATCTCTTGGGGGTTCACCAGGTTTTGGTTTGGGACATAGTGCTCTGTGAGCCCCTTCAATGGTTATAGAGCCAGATGTATTATCTTCTAACAAAGACTTGCAAATCTCCTCTACCACTTTTGGTACTGCTTCATTCGCAACAGACTCAGGAATTCCTCGGAAGAGAATATTGTTCCTCCTGCCTCTGTTATCTTGATCTTCTATGTAGTCATGAAGATGATTGATGTGTTGTTGGTATTTTGAGAAAACATCAGATGCTTGTTTAGTATAATTAGTAATGGCTGCTTGGGTGGTTTCAAGAGCGTCAACTCTGCTGCCGATCTGTCTAATTTCTCTTTTAATCTCTGACAGTTCCTCCAGTACTGGGTTCAGTTCGTCTGACAAGGCACTGGAAATGAAGGGTCTGGACAATGGGAGTTCCACCATAGGTTCTCTGACATCTTCATTGTCGCTGTCTCCCTCATGTGGATGTGTTGTTATTTTCGGTACAGCTCCTTTAGGAGTAGAGACCTGCGCACCTGTGGAAGCATGAGGTTTCTTCATAATTAATTTATCCAGACCTGATTGAGACAGATGAGGAGGTTTTGCGAGGTTATGGTATTCTTGGCTGGTGCCTCTGTATCTTCCTACTTTTGCCATAAGTGCTTTGTGTCTGAAACCAGTTTGTAAAGTTGTGTCACCTGTGCCTGTAGCATGAGGTGGGTAACGGTTTAGTGCATAGTTGAATCTTCACTGGTTAGCGGATTTTAAAGTCAGTGGGTAGCTGGCATGTACCCTCTAGCTAGGATATTATCCGCTTATGGGTGTAATAGTGTTTATGCTTAGTAGGTAGCTGTTTTAACTTACAAGAGTTGTAATTGCGTTGCTGTCTACATATAAAAATTGGGTCGCTGGCCCTTTAAAAGCAGTTATGAGATAGATCTTTGTTTGAAAATCCTAAAAATTGTAGATGACCTACAATGGAGGTCTAAAGTTAAGGATTGCGTGTGAAGGGGGGTAGTATGGAGAGGAAGGTTGGGGGGGGGGCAAAGGAGGGTGAAGAATATTCTTGTAAAGTCCGAATGATGAACTTAGAACTTGTGCAGATTCACTCAGATTTCTTTGTGGTGAAGCGCTTAGTGAGAAATAAGGAGGCGTGTTTTCTCTGACCACTGCCGTGTCGCACCTATCTCCGGGCACGGGATTGGCAGTAAGTGCTTGCCTCGCCTGTTTAGTTGAGGTTGGGCGATCGGGTGTTTCCCGGTCTCCAGCGGGATAGTAACAGTTTCAGCCCTGAGGTATTGGGGCTAGCCGATTGCAGGCTTGACGTAGGATGAATATCTCTAGGGTCCGGTGCAACCCAGGAGTTAGCGTATTGCCTGAGCTAGCGGGACAAGGAGAGGGCAAGTTTTCCTTACCAGTATAGCGTTCTCCTCTTCTTTTCGGAGTGTACCTCGTTGCAGTTGGCCTTGATGGAAGCTTAGCACGGAGCGCCGTGCGGCCGTTGACTGCAATTGAGCGCGAGGATCCACACTCTGTTTAGGCCGCAGATGGAATAACGGTCGTCTGTACCATAGAGGTACAAGAAAGGACTTAAAATAATCCAGATGACGGTGGTAGTCTAGCAAGGCAGGTTGTGGTGTCCTATAACCTTTGCAAATGTCAGGATGACATGCAATAGACTTTAGTTTGCAGGAGCTCTGGGTAGATGCTTCCTCCCTGTTCGGCTGTTGGCCACGCCCCCTTGTTCTCAGTTTCTAAAAAGTTAATTCAAAGATGGCAATCAATATTTCTACACAAGGACAATTCCTATAGTTTTGAAAAAACTAAATGATAAAATCTAGATAATTGCTGTTTTAAATTTTGTTGTGGTAGTTCTTTTCATATTATTAGTTGTGTTTGAAATAAATGAAAAACACATTTAACAATAAATTATTTTAAACTGTATTGCAGTCCTTTATAGTCCCTTTAAGGGTTTGTACCATAAAAAGTATTATGCAGTTTTCAAACCAGCATCGGAATTTGAATACTTTGGTAACTGCATGCAACTAAAAATGTATTATAGCTGAGTTATTCAATAAAATGTATCTGTAAAGCGCTTTTTCTTAATTCTTTTTCATCAGTTTCATCCTTTAACTGCCTCCTGAGTTGTGATAGGGAGAGCTGATACACGCCCCCTTAGCAGAACAGACACTCCCATTGAGCTTTCATCTTCATATAGCAGAGCAATGAATATGGAGAACTCTGGATCAATGTGAGGTACAGGACTGGTTCTAGCTTTGTTAGAAAGAGGTTGTCATGTACTATATGATATCTGATTTTCATTTTTTTATATTAATCATGGGATAACCCCTTTAAATCTGTCATTGTAGGGTAAAAATGATGTGCATTACATACCATTAACAGGTAAACATGCATTACTTACCATAAAATATAATACACTATGATATAGAAAGGGTTGTTTGGGTTAGCCTTGTCGGGCATATTTATATCTGCACATTAAGGTCTGACAATATTAGAACCAAAATGGAGATTCACATTACCTTTAAGAGGCCAAACTCTCTGTTGGAATAAGCCAGAGGAATTCATGATGGCCGCTGACCTACAATGTATGTTGTTTTTTAGGTTATTGCCAACAGATGTGATATCTTAGAGAATGTGATGGGTCTCACATAAATTGTCTCAACTACTGGTGTCAAGAGAGGTTATTGCTTAAAACACTGGTTTCTCTAAACATGTCTGTCTGAGGAACAATGGATGTTTCATGGCTAAACCATGATCTGATAAGAGACATCCATAAAACACATCTGGTGTGGAATAGATATCTATTCATATATATATATATATATATATATATATATATATATATATATATATATATATTCTTGTGTGCATTTATTTAGTGTTTGAACTTGTTAATGATTCATATATACTATGCAATATTGATGTATTATAACCAAGTATTATTAATGTATATATATATCAATTAGAATATATTCTATATAAGCATATAAGCTGATTTTATACTAAGAGGATATTGTTTTAGAGAAGAACTTTGTTATCTTAGTTGGCAATTAATCAGTCGTTTGGATGGCTAAGATACACAAGCCAGGAGAAAACTTTCTAAAAAACATTATTCTCTTATCTGACCATAAATAAGATGGTCTGTTAACTGTCAAGATGGATCCATGATGTCTGGGAAAGTGATTCTAAAGTGTCACAGAATAGTCCCTCCTAATTGATTTAGGGTGAACGAGGTGAAAGTTTAAGTGGTGTAATAAAACCATATATATGTGTTAATTCCTAAAATATCTTAAAATTGCTATATGATACAACAGTGCCATCAAGTGGTAGATGGGCAGGAGGAATGCCAATTAAATGACATCATCCCCATGATTACCATACGTAACACCCACCTTATCTAATTGGAAATCCCTAATCCAAGAGGGGATGGGCATAGATAAGGATTAGGATATCTGATCCAGTTTTGGGGAAAAAGAAAAGTCACTTGAGACAAAGAGGACTTGAGCCAAACATCACTTGGAACTTCTTCAGGGAGAACACTTGGGAATTCATTCATCAGCATCACTTCACACGTCAGGAACGTACCACAGGACGGGATAGATCTGAATCTTGGAAAGCTGGGTCCCTTCTAAAAGCTCTTTATCCCAAAGAAAGGGGTAATGTATAATCTATTTTACTTGCAGTAATTATAAATCGCTCCAATTGGCATATAGTTGAGACCCCATTATTAGTGGGTCAATAGTGTTAAAACAATAATTTTATGGGAAATTTTAATGAACGTGCACATCATTAGAATTTCTGTAATATTGCTATCAGAGTGGAATCTCTGATCGGATTTTATTATCCGTAGTTAGGTCAACGGGCATATTTATAAGGTGTCTCTTACTGCCATATTCTCTGATTGAGCATAAGGGATTTTCCACAGATTCATTTTTATTGTTTTTTTTGTTGTTGTTGCATTATAATATTTTGCTTACCAGTATATTAATCGGTAATAATTTGATAAAAGGAAAAAAGTTGTATTGTATTGTACTTAAGTCAGCCTGTAAACGGTGGAGCACCATCTTATGGTCAATTTTGATATTATCTTTGTATTCATTTGTATGCAATTGGTACTGCTTGTATTTATAATAAATTTTATTTTGTATAATTAATTGCACCCTGTTTCATTAGCTGCACAAATTAACTTTAGATCTCATCAATAAAAGAACTGGCGTTTATATGTCCGCCAATTAAATTTTCCATTTTTATTTTTTTATTTTTCATAAAAATATGAAATCATAATTTTTATGATTTCATATCATATATAAAATAAATACCCGACAGCCTGTAATGCTTACATTTTTCTGTGCAGGTGCTACCAGGGAATTAATGGTGTTTTTCATAGGCATACTTTTCAAAAAAAAAAAAAAATGGATTACAAATAACAAGTAATTATTACCTGAAATGGACTGAACTGTCCACTCGGCCAGTCACTGGCTGCAGCTGTGAATTTCCAAAGTCAGGCACTTGCTAATGTATTGTGATTGTCCATATTGCTTCCTTTTCTGGCTAGATTAGTTTGTCCACTGATTGTTTCCATGGTTACGACCACCCTGCTATCCAGCAGTGGTGGCTGTGCTTGCACACTTTAGAACAAAGTGCTAGACTATGCACACTTATGTGGCCGCAACCACCAAAGAGACCTGCATAATCATGGAAACGAGCAGTGTATAATGTCATAAAAAAATTAATCTAGCCAGCAAAGAAGGCAATATAGACAATAACAATACATTAGAAAGCGGGTTGTATTAAGTTTGTCTACATGACAAGTGCCATTTGCTGAAGTGAGATGACCCCTTTAAGCCCTCC
The DNA here is from genome assembly GCF_014858855.1 of Bufo gargarizans. NCBI lineage: Eukaryota > Metazoa > Chordata > Amphibia > Anura > Bufonidae > Bufo > Bufo gargarizans. Next base: position 408,401,379 of record NC_058081.1, on the reverse strand, counting down.
ACAGGAAGGGGCTTACTATACAGTTTACTATGGCAGGCTTGGTAGCCTTCCTATAATGCCATGATTATGCATTTAGGGGTCCAATAAGAGCAGAGTATAAGTCGCCTCCATCCTTCTAATGGAGTAGTTAAATGACTGGGATCGCATAATAATGTCCTGACACTTGACTAAGTGACTAAATATGTGTCTTGAACCCAGCTAATCAATAAAATAGGCTGAAAGGCTATCAGCTATATTGCTACACCAGAGATTACTGCAGCCCGAGAAATAGGTGTAAAACTGCCTCCCCAGCTACACCTCACCACCAACTGAGGGACACTTCAAAGTTTGAGAAGCACTGTCAAACATCCAAAGCCTTTACATTTCTATGATAAAATGGGACATATAGGAAAGTCTTCCTTTATAAAGAAAGTACCCTTGCAAGGTTACTCTGGAGTTAATGTAAAGGATTCTCAATGCTAACATTCTTAATGTAAATCTAAAAATAACCGAACACGTCATCTGCAAGACATTTTCTCTGTAGAATAACACCATAAAGCATTATTCAATGACCTTGAAAATGACAACTCTGGGTGCCTGAACACTGTTTAAAAAATTACATATTATGATAAAAACAGCAGCGATTATATTTTTCATGACTCATTATCAGTTCAGGACAAATAATTTAAGTTAGCTGAGTTTCACAGCCAGACATATTTGTTAAAACACAGTAGATGAGAGTTTTAAGTGGTGTCTCAAAATAATTTTATATACATTGAAAGAATAGAGGAACTTGGCAGGACCTGTAAAGGAAAGATTACTTACCTGCTTACGGGTGCCAGCTGCCCGCTCCTCCAGGCCTGCAATACTCCATTGGGCTCTCTCGATGTCAACATCCGGTTTCACATTGCCGCAGCCAATCACTGGCCCCAGTGGATGCGCTTGTATCGTGTGACCATTTGTCATGACATACAGGGATCCAGTCACTGCTGCGGCACAGTCATATTAGATGTGGACATCAAGGGAGCCCATCTGGCCTGAAAGAAAAGGAGCCTGGTACTGTGGTACTGTAGCAAGTAATCTTTCCATGTTTGGCCAAGTGTGTGTGTGGGGAGGGGGGGGGGGAGAAGATTTGCCAACATTCTCCTCCCATTCTTGCACAACCTCTTTAAGGAAACATGTAGCATTAAAATTTATAAAATGATTCAACATGTACACATAATGCATTTTCTATTTTTCAAAAATCATTTTTATTAATGTTTTAAAGGGTAAACATATAAAATCCAGAAAAAGAAACTGTTAGGCAATTTTGCATGTAACTGATCAAGGAGTCCATCCAGACAAGTAGAATACAATGGTATGTATACATAACTTATCACAAAGTCTATGGAAACCGATGTGAAGCGATGTTATACATGACTTACTGTATCACAGAGTCCATCCAGATACATGACAAAAACAGCTGGTTTCTGAGAGTTAAAGCTGTCTGGGTATTTAATATTGATGGCATCCTCAGGAGGCTGCAGTCTCTTCAAATAGCTGATCGACTGGGGTGCCCGGAGACCCCACCAAATCTGATTTCGATGACCTGTCCTGAAGGCCATCAAAATCTCAGACAACCACTTTTCAACTCAAAAGGGTTTCATGTGACAAAGGAAATAAAAAGAGAAAAGAGGGGAAGGGAGGCAATGGAACAGGGAAGACACTTAATTTACCTAATACGGAAAGACACCCATATGAAATAAATGAAAAAGAAAAGTAAGCTTGTTAAAGGGTCAGTGCTGAATCAAGGATCTGCTGCTCCAGATTCCCGCTAGTAATGCCAAAATATGAAAGATGTTAAGCCCATTAACTGCAACAGACATAGTAGTTTAGAACTATGAACTTTAAAGAAATAAAACAAAAATGTCACTGAACCCACAATACTGAAGATCTGTATTCAGATATGGGCATGACACCCAGTTGAAATTATTTTCTGCATTGAAACCTAGTATGATTGTTAGTAGGGCAGAAAGGTTGCGTGAATAGTGACTGTTATGACTTTGGGGGTACTTTTTGTGGAATGTCTGTCTCATAATCACCAATTGTGTAAAGGTTATTAAATGATCTAATATATTCTGAAGGTGATATGCAAGAATTTTTGTGAGTATTTCATAATCCTGGTTGAATAGAGATGTGGGCTGCTATGACTGAATAAGGGTGGGGTCCCTGCCAGGGTTTGCGATTATAACTGTTTTAGAGTCATGGAAAGCAGGAGGATCAATCCTACCCTGATAAATTCCATTCAAGACTCGGGTTAACGTATCTGTCATGTTTGCATAGGAATTTTATAATATTCTGAGTACAGATGATCAGGACCTGGTATCTTGCCAGTGGGCAGAGGGGAAATGACCTGAGTGTTCTCCAAGTCCGTAATGTCCCTATCCAACAATTCCTTGTATGCAGAAGAGCGTTCTTAAACCCACAGGAAAGACCAAGTTTTCATGGAGACACGTGGAAAAGCTTGATAGAAATCAATAAAATATTAAATATCCCAGACCTCCAGAGGATCAAAAACATCACCATCTGTAGTGCAGTGGGGCAATTTAATAATATTATAAAGGAATATATTCACTTACCCCATCTATTCACTTACAGCATCTACCCCCATTGAGCTTGTCCCTATATGTATGTGTCCAATAAAGATTTGTTTTTTAGCCACCTGTCCTTTGCACAAAAATGTTCTGTATTATCTTAAGGTTAGCATTAAGGTCCTGTAATTATTTCAAATATTCCATATTCTTATATTTGAGATAATGTTATGGCAATAGGTGTGGAGCCAACAGATTTGACATTGAGCTAATCCTAACAGTGTTATTCTGGCAGTTTTCTGGTATTTACCCTTTTACCCCTGTACAGGGATCTAGACTTTGCTGCTGGGGAATAACTAAGCTGTTACTTTCTGGTGTAAGCTCTGTGCGGTTAACCATTGACCCACTAGGCTCAGAAACACTGTTGCTGGGCACTGAGGGGATCAGACAAAAACATAGTCATGAATCTGCCAAGGTAAGGCCAGGTAGAGTATATGCTTAAAGATAAATGGTCTGAGGTCAAGTGAGGCTGCGGATGTTCAGAATCCAGTAAACAGGCAGACGTCAGTACATGGGAAGATAAAATAATATAACACACCTTCGCAGCAACTAGCAAGCCATGGAACCTATTGTTCAGACAACTTTTCATATGGGAAGTTTCTTTAAGAACCCTAGGATTCTGAACCATAGGCTAGTGAAGATGAGAGTGTGAGTGCTGACCCTTAAAGAGCTGGAGGGAATACTTGCTCAGACACTAACAGCAGAAGAGAGACATTGCCGGCCCTAATCTGCATGGCTGCTGTAAAAGATAAGAGATAATATGATCTTTCATCATTGCTTTAGGTGCTATCCATTTCCACCTCATCCAAATGAGGTTATCTCAGCATAATGAGACCAATTTGTTAACAAATATGGTGTAGGAATAAAAATACTTTATGGCAGACAGATTGAAAGCAAATATCCAATTTCACTATATGCCACTGAGGTACTGATAATGAATGTGTGATGGCATTGGCTCAGGGTCCAAAATAATAAAGTTGGTGATTTCTGCATATGTAGTTGACAGGAATAGATAGGAGTGGGGAGAGGGGGCAGCAGCAGTGGCATACAGCACAATAACGTGGCAGATCACAGTAGTAGCAGAACCCAAAATCAGCAGTGTTATAGGAAAGCCCAGTGGCATGCATATTCTTTTAAAAATGTAACGTGCATATGAGTCGGCCAAGAAGCCCCATTGTAGAAATAGCAAAAGAGGCAGCAGGTGGGTGGCAACAGGCGGCTGGCAGCATTAGAATGGTGGCAGCAGGACATGGTTAGAAGTAAAGGCCTGTTTTGCAGAATATTCCAGTGTGGACGCACACTACAGTATGATCATTAGTGGCAGAATGATCTATTCTGTTGCATTAGGCACCGGTGTCTGGAAATCCTGGTTGATCCACGCCCGATTCATCTTTATGAAGATTAGTTTCACAACATTTAAGGAGGAAAGGTGAGTTCTATTAGGGGTAACTATGTCCCCCGCCACACTGAACACCTGCTCTGATGCCACACTACGGGCTGGGCAGGAAAGCATGCCCATAGTTAAGTCGGCCAGGGGATCTTGGATCATAGAGTGTGCGCAGAGGGTACCCCTGGTCAGACCTTCCTGAGGATGAGGGATGGTGCTGGTAGGCAGAGAATAACTGACTACACAGCATGTCTCTATAGTAGTCCATTTTTGCATCCCTCTCCAAACGGTCTAAAAAATGCCCCCATTTTTTACCTAACAATGTGGGTAGCCAGTAATCATCCCTCTGCCAAATCCTGATAAATACAGCTGTCACTAAACAAACATGACAGCACAAGGGACTTGGAGGGGCTCCCTACCTCCATCGCCACTGCATACTGCCATGGTCAGTCAGGCTCAACTGCATTGTCTTCATCCTGCAGCTTCTCATGCTCCTCCTGCTCCTTTCCAGTCGCTTGGGAAGATAAGCCAACTAGTTGTGTATAAAATTCCTGGGCATTATGTCCTCCTCCTTCTCTGCCAGTTCATCCTCCTCAGGGCTGAGTGGCTGTGAAATGGAGGTGCCATGTTTTATGTACCTCACCATTCAGATTTGTCAGCATCCTCTCCAAGATGTGAAGGAGAGAAATGACATCCTTCATCTGTCACGACCATGGTCATGGTTGTGACTCCTGGATCCGCATGAAGTTGCCTGCGGTTTGGTTTATTGTCAACCACATGGTGAGGGCAGCTGGAATGTTGCCTCACATGTGGTTGCCGCTGGCAACATGTTTGGAATTCGCAGTATAGCAGCCTGAGCTGTTGCTGCGCAGCTTGCTGTCAAGTGCATGCGGTTACTCCTGGCAATCTCTCCTTGTATGTATGCACTTTGTATGTCAGGTGTGCACAAGGTTTATGTAGCACTGTGACACTTCCCTTCACTTGTGGCTGTCCGTGGCAACGTGTTGTCTTGTGTACATGTGGTGGCAGTGTCTCGGCCTTCTGGCTGACTCCCAGGACATGGTTGCCATGCATGTCATTGCCTGCGGTAACCGCTGCAGTGTAATTGTTTATGGTACACTTCCCCTTTTAGTGACACTTACCTGGTTTGGTGATGGAAGGGTTAACTCCTTTCCCAGTGCGTGTGTGGGTGTGGCCGCTTGGGCTATTTAGCTTCCTGCTGGATGGCAGAAGCTTGAGGGGTACTCCAGGCATGTTGCTGGAGCGGTTCTCCTGGTATCCTGTTACCATCCTTCCAGTAAGGGCCACCCTTCCGGTCATAAAATCAAATCCCTGATGTTAAGTTGATGTCTTATGCTTTTGGTTTAATTTTAACTATGGATGTCCTGGTTCCTGTGTGTTCTTATGTGTGTGTTGTCTTCTTAATGCTTGTGTGGACAGTGTATCTGAGCATGGGTTCCAGTCAGCAAGGCTGTGGCAGGTTAGTGTGGAACTGTTTATTTCACCTGTCATATTAATAGATCTGTTCATGTTCCCCTTCTCCTTGCTGCTTGGCCAGTGATACTCCTGTTCCTCCGTGCCTAGGAGGAATAGGTTGTCTTACCCTGCTCCTAGTTCAGGGCCACCCTGAGGGCTTGTAGGGACTATTATGTTCCAGAGTATGAGCCCTCCTACCATCGGGGACGGCTCATACGGCTAGGAGACAGGGTCAGTGTTAGGGACGCAATAGGAGGTGACCTGCTCCCTAATTCTGTCGTCCTGGCCGAGTAGCGACCGGACATCTTCTGACATTGCACGGCTGAGGGGTTTCCCCCATCCTCAGCCATGACATCATGCCGTAGTTCTGCCGACTGACAAATAAAATGGCCTCCTGAGAGGGCCGGAGCAATTGGCACATGTCACACATTAGATGCCACTGGATAACGTGGAAGTTACACCGGGGAGTCAACCTGTCCATATGCAGCATTAAGAAATCGTTGATCGCCTTCCTCTGCTCGTACAGCGTGGAGTTCCAACAGTTGGAAATGTCGTATATCAGGCAATGTTGGGGGAAGAGCTTTTTGCCTTTGCAGCTAAAGAGGGCGTGTTTTAGATGGTAAGAGTGGCTGAAGTGTATGCAGAGTTTCCTGGACATTTTTAACAGATTGCAGTTCAGTGAAAGACTTGAGGAAATGGGTGACAATAAGATTGAAGACGTGTTGACGCAGGGCTGTCGTGCCAACATTAGGACCCTTGTCACGCCTCAACTTCTGCCTACACATCCTGAATACCTCCATGCTAATGTCCCCCAGCAACTTGGTGAAAAATTCCCACACTGGCGAATTTGGCATTTCACCTCCAAAACTGCTGAATGTCTGCTTGGTGCTGGTTTTATGAACCTGTGGGCTGCTAGTTCCTCACAGGTAGTTTCCTTAGTAGCAGATGGTGTACCCCTTCCACGTTTGGCTGCAGATATCCCACTGCTTCCCCCCTGCTGTCTCACAGACATGCTGCCACCCTCGCCCCCCTGATGATGACGATGTCCCCTCTTCACCTGGCTCCAACATGCGATTGGCTACACCATCATCTACATATTTTTGGTTGTCACTTGCATCACCCTCATCCCTGACCTCTCACAACATGTGCTCCCAATCTATTGTAATCATCAGTAGTTGCATGCGTAGAGGCGTCTGCAGCAGACCTCTTCTCCAAAACTGTGCTGGCCTGTAACTGCTGACTGTCCTCACAAAGCTCATCCTGGAAAGTGGAGCAGAGCCAGCGGCTATCATTACTTCACTAGCAGAAGGATCAGCTAAAGCAAGAGGCAGGTTCAGGACAGCTGAGGGCACAGAGGCAGTTCCTGGGCAATGCCAACTAAGCGTGGTTTCAGAGGAACCCACCAATACCTGGCTGTGTGTATCTGTTGTCACTTGAGATGATGTTGTAGAGCAAATCAACATGGATGACAGCTCTGGCTTGTTGCTGAGACTGCTACCTATCCTTCTGCTGCTACTTGTCTTGGCTATAGCAACATTTTTGCCACTGCCCATTCCTTTGGAGGGCCTAGGCAAATGTCTTTTGGCCATAATTTACAGTAACTGTATGAGTAATATAACAGATTAACTAAGAATAAACACGATGAACACCTTAATTTAATGAGTACAAAGGATCCCATATGGTTTTAAAATATATATTGTCTTTATTAGAAAATCAAAATATGAACATGATTACATCACTTATAACAATTTGTTGTAAAAGTAGTATCAAGCCATTAAAGTGAAGCTAACTAATAGCTAAAGAGCCTTTTTATGTGGTATGACTATTCTCATGGAAAGGGATCATCTAGGTCTAAACACTGCACAATGGTGGACTCAGTAAAGATATGTATCTGGGGTGCACTAGGAACATTATACTAGGAGCAAACACCCATATTACTATATTAAAGAGACTATCACCTAAGCAGTGAGCATTATGCTGATTTGTGGAGCTGAAGTCTGAAGCTACTAACCGTTTGATGAAATGTGGAACCAGTCTAGAGGGGTCAGGTAAAGGCTCTGGATCTCCCCGACGTACGTTTCGCCGTTCTGCGTCCTCAGGAGGAGTAAATTAATGGGGCTAGATGACCAGTTTATATTAATGAATGTTGTCCAATGAATGGGGGCGTTTAGAGTCACGTGTGCGGACTATGACGAGATGGGCAGCGCTGGCGCATGACACGTCACTTCCGGCCGCTGCTGTAACTGCTTCCGCCCGTCTCCTGAGTCCGACGGCAGCAAGGGCAGCCACGTGTCGCGTGCGGCACGGGCTGACGTCACCGGCGCCGGATCTCCTTGGAGACGGAGGGAAGCCTGCTGGCCGCAGGACCGTCATGCGCACTGTGCCGCTCTCGTCAGATACAATGCGTGCCTGAATTGGCGACTGATACAATGGTATGAGACATATTAGGGAAGCACATTGGAAAAAAATTTTTGTTATAATGGCGCAATTCATATTTAGAGACTCTACAGTATAACGGCCTGGAGATATAGACAATTCATAATGGTAAAAGCTGGAATAATCATGAGTAATATTCTGCAGCCACTATTACTATTGCAGATTTCTTTAAAATTAATATTTAATTTTAACTATTATTTAATATCTAGTTTAAAATGAATTCATGTATGGCGGCAATATTTATGGCACTAATAACAGGTAGTATAATAACATTCTATCTTATATATTTAAAGTGCAAAGTTGATGTGCATAAATACTATGATGATTAAGTGTTGACATCATAAAAAGGGAGGAGGAAGTGGGGGAAAAAAGGGGGGGGAGGGGGGGGAGGGGGAGTGCCATTTTATGCATGATTAACATCATGGATAATCAATTATACATTAATAAATTACAATATAAAAGTCAATAAAGTGCTTTAGTGCTAATTAAATATAAATACAATTGCAGGCATTAACCAGCTGTTAACTGAAGTGACAGAACACAAGAACAATATTATTAGTGCAAAGATATAATATAAAAGAAAGGTATGAAAATCTTAATTATAAATACTATGTTATTTTTATCCTGTAGTCCACCTCCAATCATTAAGGGAGGTTTAATAGTGCAAATGATTCATTTCAGAAAGCCACCAACGTAACAGTCCATTATATCTGTCCGTTGTAGGACCAGACGTGATGTATCTCCTCCGGATGGATTCAGTCGCCAGAGTAATGCTTGTTACTTCTCCTAAGAGATCGCACATGTGTCTAGAAAAATGGAGCCTATACTAGTTTTGGACAGAAAAAAGCCAAGGTAAGTATATATGGTCATGATTGAATGAAACTATTAAAAAATGATAATATAATATAAGGATATTATATCCTAAAATAATTGAGAGACATTAAAATAACATTTATTTTCCCCATAAAATGAATTAAAAGACACAGTGCTTCAGAGGAAGGAGCTAAAGCCGAAATTTTCATTAAGTCCTACCGATGCGAGGGAATTTAATCGAAAGATCGATTTGCTTTCTAGTTGTGCTAATTTTTTGCCCTTGTTTCCTCCTCTAGTCCCTAGATGGATTAGATCAATACCCCTAAACTTAAGTCCACTTGGATTGGCTTTGTGGAAGATCTTAAAGTGTTTGGGTATGGTTTTTAGGTTTGCTAGATCATCCTCTTCATTCGCCTTTTCTATGTCCCTGACATGTTCTCTGATCCTTTTACGCAATTCTCGTGTGGTCAGGCCTACATATATTTTATCACACGGGCAGGTAGCATAATATACTACTCCCGTGGAGGAGCAGGATATATACTCCCGAATCTCATAAGTTCTTTGTTTATTTCCGTCCGTGAAAACATTAGTCCTTTCCATATTTTTGCAAGCTTTGCATCTACCACAAGCATAGGAGCCACCTTTCATTTCCTCCTTCTTTCCCACTGCCTCAGGTATGTAATGGCTGTGAACCAGAATATCTTTTAAATTTTTGGACCTTCTTGCAGTGATTAGGGGTCTATTGATAACAATTTGTTTTAATTTAATATCAGTTAGAAGCACCTCCCAATGTTTATTTAGGACTTTATTGATTTGCCCCCACTGTCTATTGTAATTAGTTATAAATCTTGGTTCCTGGCTCTGATCTTTGTTTATTTTATCATTAGGGTACAGCAATTTTTCTCTTGTTCTTTGTTTTGCCACATTCATACTTTTTTTAATTTGCCGATTGCTGTAACCCCTATCTAGAAATCTGTCTTTCATTATTTTAGATTGTTTGTGGTATTGAGTTTTTTCTGAACAGATTCTTTTCAGCCTTAGAAACTGACCTGTGGGGATTCCGTTGATAGTTGTCCTGGGATGTGCTGACTCTGCATGTAAGATGGAATTCACTGCTGTCTTTTTTCTGTAGATATCTGTTTTAAGCATTCCATCCTCACCCACCGAAATATGAAGATCCAGAAAATCCAGCTCTCTTGCAGCCTGAAAGGTAAGTTTGATGTTAAGCTCATTTCTATTGAGCATACGCATGAAATCATTTAGATCCTCCAATGGTCCTTCCCAAATGAATAGGATATCGTCAATGTAGCGTATCCAATTGTGGACCTTATCTACATTGACGATTTGCCCATCCTGAAAGATGGACCGTTCCCATGCTCCAAGGAATAGGTTGGCATACGAGGGGGCACAAGTGGCCCCCATCGCAACCCCCTGCAGTTGCAAATAATATTTGTCCTTGAAGACGAAAAAGTTGTGTTCCAGTATAAATTGTAGAAGGTTCAAAATAAAACCATTGAAATGCTGGTCACAATTATTACCTTTCAGGAAATCCGCTGTTGCCTTCAGGCCATTATCATGTCTGATACTTGTGTATAATGATTCGACATCTGCCGTAACCAGCCACATGTCATCTTCCATTTGAATATTTTGTAGTCTTTTTAGCACTGCTGTAGTATCCTGTACGAATGATGGTAAATTGGCCACCTGCAATTGCAAATAGTGATCTACAAAGCGGAAGATATTCTCGCAAAGACCTTCATTGCCAGCCACAATTGGCCTTCCTGGCGGATCTTCTTTGTTTTTGTGGATTTTGGGGATGATATAAAAGGTTGGCGTCCTAGGATGAGTTACTTGTAGAGTTTCCAAAGTCTTTTTAGGGATGATATTATTTTCAAAAGCCTGCAGGAGCATTTCACATAAGTTCTCCTGAAAAATTAATATGGGATTATTAGGCATACATTTATAGCAGGTTTTGTCCTTTAATAACTTAAAGACTTGTTTTTCATACATTTCTGAGGGCCAGATTACAACATTGCCCCCTTTGTCTGCTTGTTTGATTACTATGCCTTTAAGTTTTTTTAAATCTTGTAAGGCATTGTTTTCAGCTCTAGTCAAATTGAATCTCCCTGTTTCTTTTTCTAGTTTTTTTAGGTCTTCGCAGACCAATTTGACAAAAATATCCAAAGCAGGGCAAATATTAAATGGCGGGAACGTTGTGGACTTTTTGCCCATTCCTCTAGGCAATAGGCTTACCTGTTCTTCACCCTCATTTTCTTTCTCTAAGTCTTCCAAAATTTGAAGAGCCTCCTTTTCTGCTGGTGTGTTAAACCATTGATGTTCTTCTCCATGGAAATTTAAACGTTTTAAAAGCAGTTTCCTGGCATACAAATGTACGTCTTTGGTCACTGTAAAAAGATCCATGTTAGCTGTGGGGCAAAAACGGAGTCCTTTAGATAACACTTTAAGTTGATTAGATGTCAATATGACCTTAGATAGGTTTATTACCTGTAATAGATCATCTTTTCCTTTTTTATTTTTGTTATCATTTTTAATATCCAGTTTTCTTTTACCTCCTTGATTACCACCCCTCCAGTTGGTTTTGGGTCTTCCTGATCTTAGGGTTACTTCATCATCTGTTCGTGAAGTCGTTTCAGATATAGATCCGGTAGATGAAAAGGAGGGTGCCCTTGCTCTTATATCCTGCCCTCCTCTCACCTGTTGCCATCTGTAAACTTTCTTATTCTTATAATCACTAAGACTAGTGTAAGGACTAATGTAAGGACTAGTGTAAGGACTAATGTTTTCACGGACGGAAATAAACAAAGAACTTATGAGATTCGGGAGTATATATCCTGCTCCTCCACGGGAGTAGTATATTATGCTACCTGCCCGTGTGATAAAATATATGTAGGCCTGACCACACGAGAATTGCGTAAAAGGATCAGAGAACATGTCAGGGACATAGAAAAGGCGAATGAAGAGGATAATCTAGCAAACCTAAAAACCATACCCAAACACTTTAAGATCTTCCACAAAGCCAATCCAAGTGGACTTAAGTTTAGGGGTATTGATCTAATCCATCTAGGGACTAGAGGAGGAAACAAGGGCAAAAAATTAGCACAACTAGAAAGCAAATGGATCTTTCGATTAAATTCCCTCACACCGGTAGGACTTAATGAAAATTTCGGCTTTAGCTCCTTCCTCTGAAGCACTGTGTCTTTTAATCCATTTTATGGGGAAAATAAATGTTATTTTAATGTCTCTCAATTATTTTAGGATATAATATCCTTATATTATATTATCATTTTTTAATAGTTTCATTCAATCATGACCATATATACTTGCCTTGGCTTTTTTCTGTCCAAAACTAGTATAGGCTCCATTTTTCTAGACACATGTGCGATCTCTTAGGAGAAGTAACAAGCATTACTCTGGCGACTGAATCCATCCGGAGGAGATACATCACGTCTGGTCCTACAACGGACAGATATAATGGACTGTTACGTTGGTGGCTTTCTGAAATGAATCATTTGCACTATTAAACCTCCCTTAATGATTGGAGGTGGACTACAGGATAAAAATAACATAGTATTTATAATTAAGATTTTCATACCTTTCTTTTATATTATATCTTTGCACTAATAATATTGTTCTTGTGTTCTGTCACTTCAGTTAACAGCTGGTTAATGCCTGCAATTGTATTTATATTTAATTAGCACTAAAGCACTTTATTTACTTTTATATTGTAATTTATTAATGTATAATTGATTATCCATGATGTTAATCATGCATAAAATGGCACTCCCCCTCCCCCCCTTTCCCCCCCCCTTTTTTCCCCCCACTTCCTCCTCCCTTTTTATGATGTCAACACTTAGTCATCATAGTATTTATGCACATCAACTTTGCACTTTAAATATATAAGATAGAATGTTATTATACTACCTGTTATTAGTGCCATAAATATTTCCGCCATACATGAATTCATTTTAAACTAGATATTAAATAATAGTTAAAAAATTTTTCCAATGTGCTTCCCTAATATGTCTCATACCATTGTATCAATCGCCAATTCAGGCACGCATTGTATCTGACGAGAGCGGCACAGTGCGCATGACGGTCCTGCGGCCAGCAGGCTTCCCTCCGTCTCCAAGGAGATCCGGCGCCGGTGACGTCAGCCCGTGCCGCACGCGACACGTGGCTGCCCTTGCTGCCGTCGGACTCAGGAGACGGGCGGAAGCAGTTACAGCAGCGGCCGGAAGTGACGTGTCATGCGCCAGCACTGCCCATCTCGTCATAGTCCGCACACGTGACTCTAAACGCCCCCATTCATTGGACAACATTCATTAATATAAACTGGTCATCTAGCCCCATTAATTTACTCCTGAGGACGCAGAACGGCGAAACGTACGTCGGGGAGATCCAGAGCCTTTACCTGACCCCTCTAGACTGGTTCCACATTTCATCAAACGGTTAGTAGCTTTAGACTTCAGCTCCACAAATCAGCATAATGCTCACTGCTTAGGTGATAGTATCTTTAATATAGTAATATGGGTGTTTGCTCCTAGTATAATGTTCCTAGTGCACCCCAGATACATATCTTTACTGAGTCCACCATTGTGCAGTGTTTAGACCTAGATGATCCCTTTCCATGAGAATAGTCATACCACATAAAAAGGCTCTTTAGCTATTAGTTAGCTTCACTTTAATGGCTTGATACTACTTTTACAACAAATTGTTATAAGTGATGTAATCATGTTCATATTTTGATTTTCTAATAAAGACAATATATATTTTAAAACCATATGGGATCCTTTGTACTCATTAAATTAAGGTGTTCATTGATATTTCTGAGTACCCCAGTAACAGCTCAGATACTACTTTTGACCGACTAGGTATTATTTACGATATATTTTCTGTTTTTCCAGCAGATTAAGGTCGACGACATGGAGATTGGAGCCAGAGAACAGGCGTGGCTCTTACAGGCAGATAGCCTTTTTAGTGGAGGTTCTAATTCTATTTTAAATGACACAGCATTTCAGGTGGGGGAGCTCCAAAAAAAGTATAAGACCCTGTGCCACAAAAAAATTAAGATGTGGTGGAACAAGGCATCCCTACAAAATTATAGTACTAAACAAATTGTCCCAAGGGGTTTGAGGATACAAATTTTCCCTAGCTTTGGTCTAGAAGATCAAGTTCTAAAAGATAGGTGGGAAGAGGGAATTACTAAATGCTCTTTGGAATTCCTGGATATCCTAACAGAAGCAAATAATAGGAAATTAAAAATTTTAGAGGAGGAAATTACAACTTTAGAGTCAGTCCTAAAGAGAGATATGAGCAGAGACAACTTTATAAAATTGGAAGAGGAAACTAATGATTCTTTTCAGACCTGGGAGAAAGACATCACGGCGCAAAAAATAAAAAAATTTCAGAGGGATCTTAGTGATTATAAGAATAAGAAAGTTTACAGATGGCAACAGGTGAGAGGAGGGCAGGATATAAGAGCAAGGGCACCCTCCTTTTCATCTACCGGATCTATATCTGAAACGACTTCACGAACAGATGATGAAGTAACCCTAAGATCAGGAAGACCCAAAACCAACTGGAGGGGTGGTAATCAAGGAGGTAAAAGAAAACTGGATATTAAAAATGATAACAAAAATAAAAAAGGAAAAGATGATCTATTACAGGTAATAAACCTATCTAAGGTCATATTGACATCTAATCAACTTAAAGTGTTATCTAAAGGACTCAGTTTTTGCCCCACAGCTAACATGGATCTTTTTACAGTGACCAAAGACGTACATTTGTATGCCAGGAAACTGCTTTTAAAACGTTTACATTTCCATGGAGAAGAACATCAATGGTTTAACACACCAGCAGAAAAGGAGGCTCTTCAAATTTTGGAAGACTTAGAGAAAGAAAATGAGGGTGAAGAACAGGTAAGCCTATTGCCTAGAGGAATGGGCAAAAAGTCCACAACGTTCCCGCCATTTAATATTTGCCCTGCTTTGGATATTTTTGTCAAATTGGTCTGCGAAGACCTAAAAAAACTAGAAAAAGAAACAGGGAGATTCAATTTGACAAGAGCTGAAAACAATGCCTTACAAGATTTAAAAAAACTTAAAGGCATAGTAATCAAACAAGCAGACAAAGGGGGCAATGTTGTAATCTGGCCCTCAGAAATGTATGAAAAACAAGTCTTTAAGTTATTAAAGGACAAAACCTGCTATAAATGTATGCCTAATAATCCCATATTAATTTTTCAGGAGAACTTATGTGAAATGCTCCTGCAGGCTTTTGAAAATAATATCATCCCTAAAAAGACTTTGGAAACTCTACAAGTAACTCATCCTAGGACGCCAACCTTTTATATCATCCCCAAAATCCACAAAAACAAAGAAGATCCGCCAGGAAGGCCAATTGTGGCTGGCAATGAAGGTCTTTGCGAGAATATCTTCCGCTTTGTAGATCACTATTTGCAATTGCAGGTGGCCAATTTACCATCATTCGTACAGGATACTACAGCAGTGCTAAAAAGACTACAAAATATTCAAATGGAAGATGACATGTGGCTGGTTACGGCAGATGTCGAATCATTATACACAAGTATCAGACATGATAATGGCCTGAAGGCAACAGCGGATTTCCTGAAAGGTAATAATTGTGACCAGCATTTCAATGGTTTTATTTTGAACCTTCTACAATTTATACTGGAACACAACTTTTTCGTCTTCAAGGACAAATATTATTTGCAACTGCAGGGGGTTGCGATGGGGGCCACTTGTGCCCCCTCGTATGCCAACCTATTCCTTGGAGCATGGGAACGGTCCATCTTTCAGGATGGGCAAATCGTCAATGTAGATAAGGTCCACAATTGGATACGCTACATTGACGATATCCTATTCATTTGGGAAGGACCATTGGAGGATCTAAATGATTTCATGCGTATGCTCAATAGAAATGAGCTTAACATCAAACTTACCTTTCAGGCTGCAAGAGAGCTGGATTTTCTGGATCTTCATATTTCGGTGGGTGAGGATGGAATGCTTAAAACAGATATCTACAGAAAAAAGACAGCAGTGAATTCCATCCTACATGCAGAGTCAGCACATCCCAGGACAACTATCAACGGAATCCCCACAGGTCAGTTTCTAAGGCTGAAAAGAATCTGTTCAGAAAAAACTCAATACCACAAACAATCTAAAATAATGAAAGACAGATTTCTAGATAGGGGTTACAGCAATCAGCAAATTAAAAAAAGTATGAATGTGGCAAAACAAAGAGAAAAATTGCTGTACCCTAATGATAAAATAAACAAAGATCAGAGCCAGGAACCAAGATTTATAACTAATTACAATAGACAGTGGGGGCAAATCAATAAAGTCCTAAATAAACATTGGGAGGTGCTTCTAACTGATATTAAATTAAAACAAATTGTTATCAATAGACCCCTAATCACTGCAAGAAGGTCCAAAAATTTAAAAGATATTCTGGTTCACAGCCATTACATACCTGAGGCAGTGGGAAAGAAGGAGGAAATGAAAGGTGGCTCCTATGCTTGTGGTAGATGCAAAGCCTGCAAAAATATGGAAAGGACTAATGTTTTCACGGACGGAAATAAACAAAGAACTTATGAGATTCGGGAGTATATATCCTGCTCCTCCACGGGAGTAGTATATTATGCTACCTGCCCGTGTGATAAAATATATGTAGGCCTGACCACACGAGAATTGCGTAAAAGGATCAGAGAACATGTCAGGGACATAGAAAAGGCGAATGAAGAGGATGATCTAGCAAACCTAAAAACCATACCCAAACACTTTAAGATCTTCCACAAAGCCAATCCAAGTGGACTTAAGTTTAGGGGTATTGATCTAATCCATCTAGGGACTAGAGGAGGAAACAAGGGCAAAAAATTAGCACAACTAGAAAGCAAATCGATCTTTCGATTAAATTCCCTCACACCGGTAGGACTTAATGAAAATTTCGGCTTTAGCTCCTTCCTCTGAAGCACTGTGTCTTTTAATTCATTTTATGGGGAAAATAAATGTTATTTTAATGTCTCTCAATTATTTTAGGATATAATATCCTTATATTATATTATCATTTTTTAATAGTTTCATTCAATCATGACCATATATACTTGCCTTGGCTTTTTTCTGTCCAAAACTAGTATAGGCTCCATTTTTCTAGACACATGTGCGATCTCTTAGGAGAAGTAACAAGCATTACTCTGGCGACTGAATCCATCCGGAGGAGATACATCACGTCTGGTCCTACAACGGACAGATATAATGGACTGTTACGTTGGTGGCTTTCTGAAATGAATCATTTGCACTATTAAACCTCCCTTAATGATTGGAGGTGGACTACAGGATAAAAATAACATAGTATTTATAATTAAGATTTTCATACCTTTCTTTTATATTATATCTTTGCACTAATAATATTGTTCTTGTGTTCTGTCACTTCAGTTAACAGCTGGTTAATGCCTGCAATTGTATTTATATTTAATTAGCACTAAAGCACTTTATTGACTTTTATATTGTAATTTATTAATGTATAATTGATTATCCATGATGTTAATCATGCATAAAATGGCACTCCCCCTCCCCCCCTCCCCCCCCTTTTTTCCCCCACTTCCTCCTCCCTTTTTATGATGTCAACACTTAATCATCATAGTATTTATGCACATCAACTTTGCACTTTAAATATATAAGATAGAATGTTATTATACTACCTGTTATTAGTGCCATAAATATTGCCGCCATACATGAATTCATTTTAAACTAGATATTAAATAATAGTTAAAATTAAATATTAATTTTAAAGAAATCTGCAATAGTAATAGTGGCTGCAGAATATTACTCATGATTATTCCAGCTTTTACCATTATGAATTGTCTATATCTCCAGGCCGTTATACTGTAGAGTCTCTAAATATGGATTGCGCCATTATAACAAAAAAATAAATAAATTTCCAATGTGCTTCCCTAATATGTCTCATACCATTGTGGGTATAAGGGAGAGAGAGAGAAAGTGTGAGGGTCAGACCGATCTGTTGGAAAGGGGTTCCACTAGATCTGAAAGACTTGAGGCGCCTCGGGTTTATAGGAGCGGAAATGGAGAGAAGGTTGGGTGTTGAATACTAGAGGCTGCTCCGGGTATAGTCAGGTCGACAAGATGTCTGCCTGTAGAGAATACAGTAGTGAGCCAAGTAAGGGGACTGGTGGGTAGAGATACCCTTCAGATCTCGCCTATTTGGAATATACCTTTTTGAGCGCCAATAGTGGTTGATTGTTACTGATTGGTATTTAGGCTTTGTGTTGGTATGAGGAGCAAGTTTTTTTGGATGTGGGGGTGTGTATATATGTCTCGAGCTGTGAGATAAAAGCACATATATGTTTATGTATATATAAATGCGTATAAAAATCTGCAAAAAAGGTCAAAAGATTGTATCTATATAAAAGTCTAAAACATTTTCACATGGGTAGGATTACTGCAAACTGTCTCAGGTGCCTAAAAGACTGTGCTCTGCAGCATCGTGCGCTGTATGGTATGGTACAGTACGTAAATCAATGGGTTAAAAATTTGTGTCCAAGGGTACCATTATACATATATTTAAAATAACATATATATAATATAAAAATAAAATTAAAAAATAATATTTTTCAAAATATTTTTTAAAAAATAATAATGTAGTAACGTGGGTTCAGTTACTCACTTCACGAGGGGGGCGGTTTACCAGGATAAGCATAAAACACCTGTAAACCAAGTACCCCCCCAGCCTGGATCGCTTCTAGAGTATTAACGGATGAAGGCAGCAAATCACACGGGTGCTTCTCTTCAAAGGTCTTTATTTGCATAAGTAAGTAAATCCGGCTCAACGCGTTTCGGGACAGGCACGTCCCTTCATCAGGAGCAATATTGTTCATGTCTATATTCCTGGGTATATATACCCTCAATGTCTTGTTTAATTGTTTGTTAAAATGGCCCCTAATTGGCAAAAGGGCGCCAAAAGACGAAAAATGGCGCCAAAATATCTTTGGGGGACCGCCCATGTGTGGGAGAAGGCATTTTTCAGCCTATCCGTGCGATCAGCCGCAAGTAGAGGGTAACCGGCTGCGCTTTTGCGCATGACCGGAAGTAGGTGCGTTCCACGCTGGAGCGCATCGTAACGTCCGGTCTAGTCAGTGGTTTTCTTTTTCCTCTATTTCGTGCGCTGCGCATGTCCGGAAGTTCGGCCTTGCGTTCCAAGCTGGAACGCATGTTCTGCTTCCGGTATTTGCGATCCTTCTGTTCTCTAGTCTTTTGCTGTTGAGGCTACATGGGAGCGTTAGTTTTTTAGAGGATACCTGTGATGATTTAGTGTATTTGGTGGGGTGGGCTTATATCTGGGGTGAATCGGTTGGACTTTTGGGTTAGAATTCGTGTGGGGGTAGAATTAAAAAAGGAGAAGAGAGGTCTTTTCTCATGGCAAAGAGTGGTGTGCCCAGTGTAAAAGTCCTATAAAATCTGTCTTCCTTGGTTCTGGCTCTTTTTGTGGGGTTTAGGGTGGAAGCAGTGTATGGTTAGTGTCAGTGGTAATGAAGAGGGGAAGGAGGAGGGGTTAATATTTATTAGGGTGTATAATAATTTATAGATATGTAAGGCAGGTTCTATTCAGATGGGGGTGAGTGGGATTAGATGTTATTGTCTCAAATAAATAGTAAAAAATATGTAAATTACATAACACATGTTATATGAAAGTAGTAATGCATAATAAACCATTAAAAATATGTAAGATAAGGAAAAAATATATATATAGGATGAGGAAAGGGTGTTGTATCACTTGAAGATGGTACTGATGGTGGGATTATATCTCTTGGGGCAAAGGGGGGGGGATGGGTTCGGGTTAGGCGGTCAAAGACATATGTATTAAAATGTGGTAATACAATAAATACAATAAATACAATAAATAAATGTGGAATTGGTATGTTCTGTTTGTGTCGTTGTTTCCTTGATTCTTGTATGTGCATATACATATACACACGTGCACATATATACACATACACATATATATACACACACACGCGCATGGACACGCACGCATCCTCTCCATGTATGGTTTGCTTTCATCGTTCTTGGTTAAAACCGTTTTTTTGAAAAACTTCTTATGTGTTTTTTGTTTATATATTCTTTTTCAGGTTTTTTCTTAGGCAAAGTGCTTGGATGTTTTTGTTTTTGGTCTTTCTAGTGGTTTAAAAAGTTGAATGTGCGTGTTAATTGAGTAGTGACGTGTGGTTGTGTTGGGTGCGGTAGTTGATGATTAGTGGTACTTGATGATTTAATAGTGGTACTTGCTGATTTAATAGTTGGTGTGTTCAAGTGCTTCGTTGAGTCCAAATGGGGTAAGGGTATTGAGTTTAAAAATCCAGAACATTTCTTTTCTACAGAGTTGTTGATAGGAAGTGGTTTGTTCTAGGGGGATAACTTTTAGATCGAGGGGGTTGCCTTCGTGAACTAGTGTAAAGTGGCGTGAAACGCTGTGTGTCGTGATTTTCCTCTTTATGTTTGATCTGTGTTCATTCATTCGTTCTCTCAGGGTTTGTGTTGTGCGGCCAACGTAATAGATGTTGCAGGGGCATTGGAGTAGGTAGATGACATTTCTACTGGCACAGGTCATTTGTTGTAGGAATACGATCTTGTTTATGGGGTGTGGGATGTCTATTTCCCTGTGTGCTGTTTTGATCATTTTGCAGCATTTGCATTTTTTTACGCCGCATTTTGAGGAACCCTTGAATTCTGATGTTTGTTTGTAGATTTTTGTTTGTTTCGTCGTTTTTTGGTTGTGTTTGTTTGGACATGATGGGGCTAGGATGTTTTTAAGGGTTTTTGCTCTTCGAAAGGTGAGATTTTGGTGTTTTAGGGATTTCTTTACCTAAAATGGGGTCTTTAAGTAGTACTGACCAATGTTTTGTTAAGATCTGTCTGATTGTCTGATGGTTTTTGTTATACCTTGTGATTAGTCCTGGTATGAAGGGGGGTTCTTTATTTGCTTTTTTTCTTGGCTGAAGGCTTTCTTTCTGATCTATTTGGAAGATTTTCTTTTTCGAATTTTTTATGAGTTGTGGGGGGTAATTTTTTTTGCAGGAATCTTTGGCTAAGGGTTTCTATTTGTGTTTTCATGGTATCTGTGTTTGTGCAGTTGCGTCTTATTCTTTTCATCTGGCTGAAGGGTATATTGGTTTTCCATTTATGGTAGTGGCAACTGTTGAAATCAAGGAAGCTGTTGGCGTCTACATTTTTAAAATGTGTGCTGGTGAGGATAGTGTTGTTTTGGCTATTGAGGTGAAGGTCTAGGAAAACTGCGTTGGTTGGATCTGATTCTAGTGTGAGTTTGATGTTCCAATTGTTTTGGTTGAGGGTCTGTACAAATGTTTTGAGGTCGTTATTATTTCCTTGCCAGATGAAAATGATATCATCAATGTACCTCTTGTAGAATTTGATGTTGGGGTGTTTGAGTAGGCCGTGTTGGTCCTCGAAGGCCCCCATGAATAGATTTGCATATGAGGGTGCAAATTTGGTACCCATGGCTGTACCTTTGGTTTGGATGTAGAAATTGTCTTTGTATGTAAAATAGTTATGGTTAAGTATGAATTCTATGGATTTCGAAATGAATTCTTTTTGGGTTGGTGTCATGATAGTATCATTGTCTAAATATCTATTTGTAGCGTTAAGACCTAGTGAATGTATAATGTTACTGTATAGTGATGTTACATCGAGTGTGGCCCAGATAGTAGTTGTCTTGCCACTTGACTTCCTCTAGGCTCTGAATGAGGTGTGCCGAGTCTCTAAGGTAGGATGGAAGCATGATGACGTATCTCTGAAGTATGCCATCGATGTATTCTGACAGGTTCGAGGTGAGGGAATCTATGCCCGAGATTATTGGTCTACCCGGTGGGTCTGATAGGGATTTGTGGATTTTGGGGAGGTAATAAAATCGGGCAGTAGCTGGATGGAACACTTTGAGATATTTTTGTTCTTTTTTGTTCAGGATTCCTTGCGATGTGCCGTAATCTATTAGGTCGTGAAGTTGGGTTTTATATTCTTTAGTGGGGTCGTCAGTGATCTGTTTATAGTAGTTAGTATCTGATAAAATTCTTTGGGCCTCTTTCTCGTATTGGTCTGTGCTGAGGATCACTATTCCCCCTCCTTTGTCTGCACTTTTTATGACGATGTTAGGGTTGTCTTTTAGGTTCTTTAGGGCTTTTTTCTGGTCATTGGTGAGGTTATCCGCTTTTTTTGTTATTAGTGGTTTCGAGATGTCTGATCTTGTGGGGTCTTTACCTTTATGTTGGGGGTGTGTGGTGAGTGAGAATGCATGTTTGAGGTCATCTAGAACCATGTTGTAATAGCTTTCTAGATGTGGGCCCCGGCTTTCTAGGGGATAGTAGCTGGATTTATTTTTTAGTGGTGGTTTGATAGTGATGGTAGGTTCTAGTGTTTGTGTCTCATTATATATTGTGTTTGGTGCTGTTGATGTGGAGGCGATTGCGTCGTTTGGGCTATCATTAGTTGGACTTCTGGTCGTGTTAGTTATGCGATTTTTAATACTAAAATGGCGTTGCAGGGTAAGTCTTCTAATGAATTGGTTAAGATCTACGAAAGGTTCGAAGAGGTCTGGTTTGTTGGTGGGGCAAAATGATAGGCCTTTACTTAGGAGCTCTATTTCTGTTTCGTTTAAGTTATATCCCGAGATGTTGAAAATACCCTTTTCTCTTAGTGTGTCAGAGACTGATTTTACCGTGATTGGGTTTTTGGTCTGTGTTTTTTGTTTGTTTGCAGGTTGTTTCCTGCCACCTCTACATCCTCTGTGGCGGGGTTTGGTCTTTTTTTGGGGTTTGAGATGGGGCTGTAGAAGTTGGTAATTTTTAGTGGTTCCTGTGTTTTGGATTGGGTAGGTTGTGTTGGGCCTGGTGTGGAGATCAGTGTATTTAGAATTTGTGTGCTTGATAGGTTGAGGCGGGGAGGTGGTAATGTTAGGGAAGGAGACCCCCCTGTTGGTCCTGTCTTGTTGAGCGTGGATAGTTGCTCTAGGAGAGGACTTTCTGTTAGAGTGGGGGGTAGGTCTAAAAAATGTTGGTCTGGGCTTGGGTAGGATGAGCTGACTGAGTGTGTTGTGATGTTAAGTGGAGATAGTGGGTGTGTTGAGTCATTGTCTGTATCTGCTGATTCTTGGTTTTGGAGACTAAAAGGGGCGGTATTTGGCGAGCAATGTATATATTTGGGTTGTGTGGTTTTTTCTATACAGTGTGGCTGGATGATGGATCCTTGTCTGTAGGATGCTTGAGGTGTGGTGTAAATTGATATATCTGGGTTGTATTCGTGTGGTGGGGTTAGGTTGTTTGGGGTGTTGAGTATGGGGAGATTTTTTTGTTGTTGTTGTCGTACTCTTCTGTTGATGAGGCTTGGGATAGTTGGAAATGGTTCGGGTGGGTCAGGCGGTCTATTGTATTTGTCCCACTTGGTATTTTGTGTTGGGTATTTTCTATCTCGTCCACTTACAGCCTCGGCATAGGTTTTTTGTTTCTCTTTCGTATCCGTATTGTAGTTGGATCTCGTGGGTTTGAGGTTCTGCCTAGTTGTTGGGGGGAAAAATTTGTGAGGGGACTTTCTTTCTGGGAGGATATGGTGTGTAGGAGCTCTTTTGTGGTGTTTCCTTTCCCAGGTTCTTATTAGGTCGTTACTATAGTCTCTGAGATCTCTGAGAAGTTTGGTGCATTTGGACCGTACAAGGTTGTATTCGTATATTCTTAGGGGTTCTTTTTGGTAGTTTAGGGGTGGGCTTGTATTGGGGTTGGTTCTGTTACATTTAAGGTGATAGTTCAGATTGGTAGTGAGGTTTGTACTTGTGTTTCTCCGTTTGGCTATAAGGATCTTCATGAGCGATTGAGAGCAGTTGTCACTAATGTGTAGCCAGTCTGTGTTAAAAATGTGGTCATTGGGAAATGTGGGTTTGAGTGATAGTCTTAATCCTCTGGGGATGAGGTTAAGGGCCAGATAGATCCTTAGAAAGAAATGGTCTATTTCGTTATGGATGTAATTTTTTGTGTCGTTGAGGATGGTGTTGTGGGAGTGATTGTTCGTTTCTGTTGAGTGTTGGGTGGCTTGTGTGTTCCATGGGTTCGTCTCTAGATTTCTGATGGTTCTGAAGTCATTTTGGGTTAGTAGTAGGGATACTTCTTTTTTGATTCTTGGTATGATGTTTCGGATGTCGTCTCTTAGGTAGCTCCATCCCGTGTCAGCCTCTTTTCCTCTGGTCGTTGGGGGTTGTGTCCTCAAACGATCCATAGTGGGTATAAGGGAGAGAGAGAGAAAGTGTGAGGGTCAGACCGATCTGTTGGAAAGGGGTTCCACTAGATCTGAAAGACTTGAGGCGCCTCGGGTTTATAGGAGCGGAAATGGAGAGAAGGTTGGGTGTTGAATACTAGAGGCTGCTCCGGGTATAGTCAGGTCGACAAGATGTCTGCCTGTAGAGAATACAGTAGTGAGCCAAGTAAGGGGACTGGTGGGTAGAGATACCCTTCAGATCTCGCCTATTTGGAATATACCTTTTTGAGCGCCAATAGTGGTTGATTGTTACTGATTGGTATTTAGGCTTTGTGTTGGTATGAGGAGCAAGTTTTTTTGGATGTGGGGGTGTGTATATATGTCTCGAGCTGTGAGATAAAAGCACATATATGTTTATGTATATATAAATGCGTATAAAAATCTGCAAAAAAGGTCAAAAGATTGTATCTATATAAAAGTCTAAAACATTTTCACATGGGTAGGATTACTGCAAACTGTCTCAGGTGCCTAAAAGACTGTGCTCTGCAGCATCGTGTATGGTATGGTACAGTACGTAAATCAATGGGTTAAAAATTTGTGTCCAAGGGTACCATTATACATATATTTAAAATAACATATATATAATATAAAAATAAAATAAAAAAAAAAAATAATATTTTTCAAAATATTTTTTAAAAAATAATAATGTAGTAACGTGGGTTCAGTTACTCACTTCACGAGGGGGGCGGTTTACCAGGATAAGCATAAAACACCTGTAAACCAAGTACCCCCCCAGCCTGGATCGCTTCTAGAGTATTAACGGATGAAGGCAGCAAATCACACGGGTGCTTCTCTTCAAAGGTCTTTATTTGCATAAGTAAGTAAATCCGGCTCAACGCGTTTCGGGACAGGCACGTCCCTTCATCAGGAGCAATATTGTTCATGTCTATATTCCTGGGTATATATACCCTCAATGTCTTGTTTAATTGTTTGTTAAAATGGCCCCTAATTGGCAAAAGGGCGCCAAAAGACGAAAAATGGCGCCAAAATATCTTTGGGGGACCGCCCATGTGTGGGAGAAGGCATTTTTCAGCCTATCCGTGCGATCAGCCGCAAGTAGAGGTAACCGGCTGCGCTTTTGCGCATGACCGGAAGTAGGTGCGTTCCACGCTGGAGCGCATCGTAACGTCCGGTCTAGTCAGTGGTTTTCTTTTTCCTCTATTTCGTGCGCTGCGCATGTCCGGAAGTTCGGCCTTGCGTTCCAAGCTGGAACGCATGTTCTGCTTCCGGTATTTGCGATCCTTCTGTTCTCTAGTCTTTTGCTGTTGAGGCTACATGGGAGCGTTAGTTTTTTAGAGGATACCTGTGATGATTTAGTGTATTTGGTGGGGTGGGCTTATACCTGGGGTGAATCGGTTGGACTTTTGGGTTAGAATTCGTGTGGGGGTAGAATTAAAAAAGGAGAAGAGAGGTCTTTTCTAATGGCAAAGAGTGGTGTGCCCAGTGTAAAAGTCCTATAAAATCTGTCTTCCTTGGTTCAACACAACCTACCCAATCCAAAACACAGGAACCACTAAAAATTACCAACTTCTACAGCCCCATCTCAAACCCCAAAAAAAGACCAAACCCCGCCACAGAGGATGTAGAGGTGGCAGGAAACAACCTGCAAACAAACAAAAAACACAGACCAAAAACCCAATCACGGTAAAATCAGTCTCTGACACACTAAGAGAAAAGGGTATTTTCAACATCTCGGGATATAACTTAAACGAAACAGAAATAGAGCTCCTAAGTAAAGGCCTATCATTTTGCCCCACCAACAAACCAGACCTCTTCGAACCTTTCGTAGATCTTAACCAATTTATTAGAAGACTTACCCTGCAACGCCATTTTAGTATTAAAAATCGCATAACTAACACGACCAGAAGTCCAACTAATGATAGCCCAAACGACGCAATCGCCTCCACATCAACAGCACCAAACACAATATATAATGAGACACAAACACTAGAACCTACCATCACTATCAAACCACCACTAAAAAATAAATCCAGCTACTATCCCCTAGAAAGCCGGGGCCCACATCTAGAAAGCTATTACAACATGGTTCTAGATGACCTTAAACATGCATTCTCACTCACCACACATCCCCAACATAAAGGTAAAGACCCCACAAGATCAGACATCTCGAAACCACTAATAACAAAAAAAGCGGATAACCTCACCAATGACCAGAAAAAAGCCCTAAAGAACCTAAAAGACAACCCTAACATCGTCATAAAAAGTGCAGACAAAGGAGGGGGAATAGTGATCCTCAGCACAGACCAATACGAGAAAGAGGCCCAAAGAATTTTATCAGATACTAACTACTATAAACAGATCACTGACGACCCCACTAAAGAATATAAAACCCAACTTCACGACCTAATAGATTACGGCACATCGCAAGGAATCCTGAACAAAAAAGAACAAAAATATCTCAAAGTGTTCCATCCAGCTACTGCCCGATTTTATTACCTCCCCAAAATCCACAAATCCCTATCAGACCCACCGGGTAGACCAATAATCTCGGGCATAGATTCCCTCACCTCGAACCTGTCAGAATACATCGATGGCATACTTCAGAGATACGTCATCATGCTTCCATCCTACCTTAGAGACTCGGCACACCTCATTCAGAGCCTAGAGGAAGTCAAGTGGCAAGACAACTACATCTGGGCCACACTCGATGTAACATCACTATACAGTAACATTATACATTCACTAGGTCTTAACGCTACAAATAGATATTTAGACAATAATACTATCATGACACCAACCCAAAAAGAATTCATTTCGAAATCCATAGAATTCATACTTAACCATAACTATTTTACATACAAAGACAATTTCTACATCCAAACCAAAGGTACAGCCATGGGTACCAAATTCGCACCCTCATATGCAAATCTATTCATGGGGGCCTTCGAGGACCAACACGGCCTACTCAAACACCCCAACATCAAATTCTACAAGAGGTACATTGATGATATCATTTTCATCTGGCAAGGAAATAATAACGACCTCAAAACATTTGTACAGACCCTCAACCAAAACAATTGGAACATCAAACTCACACTAGAATCAGATCCAACCAACGCAGTTTTCCTAGACCTTCACCTCAATAGCCAAAACAACACTATCCTCACCAGCACACATTTTAAAAATGTAGACGCCAACAGCTTCCTTGATTTCAACAGTTGCCACTACCATAAATGGAAAACCAATATACCCTTCAGCCAGATGAAAAGAATAAGACGCAACTGCACAAACACAGATACCATGAAAACACAAATAGAAACCCTTAGCCAAAGATTCCTGCAAAAAAAAAAATTACCCCCCACAACTCATAAAAAATTCGAAAAAGAAAATCTTCCAAATAGATCAGAAAGAAAGCCTTCAGCCAAGAAAAAAAGCAAATAAAGAACCCCCCTTCATACCAGGACTAATCACAAGGTATAACAAAAACCATCAGACAATCAGACAGATCTTAACAAAACATTGGTCAGTACTACTTAAAGACCCCATTTTAGGTAAAGAAATCCCTAAAACACCAAAACTCACCTTTCGAAGAGCAAAAACCCTTAAAAACATCCTAGCCCCATCATGTCCAAACAAACACAACCAAAAAACGACGAAACAAACAAAAATCTACAAACAAACATCAGAATTCAAGGGTTCCTCAAAATGCGGCGTAAAAAAATGCAAATGCTGCAAAATGATCAAAACAGCACACAGGGAAATAGACATCCCACACCCCATAAACAAGATCGTATTCCTACAACAAATGACCTGTGCCAGTAGAAATGTCATCTACCTACTCCAATGCCCCTGCAACATCTATTACGTTGGCCGCACAACACAAACCCTGAGAGAACGAATGAATGAACACAGATCAAACATAAAGAGGAAAATCACGACACACAGCGTTTCACGCCACTTTACACTAGTTCACGAAGGCAACCCCCTCGATCTAAAAGTTATCCCCCTAGAACAAACCACTTCCTATCAACAACTCTGTAGAAAAGAAATGTTCTGGATTTTTAAACTCAATACCCTTACCCCATTTGGACTCAACGAAGCACTTGAACACACCAACTATTAAATCAGCAAGTACCACTATTAAATCATCAAGTACCACTAATCATCAACTACCGCACCCAACACAACCACACGTCACTACTCAATTAACACGCACATTCAACTTTTTAAACCACTAGAAAGACCAAAAACAAAAACATCCAAGCACTTTGCCTAAGAAAAAACCTGAAAAAGAATATATAAACAAAAAACACATAAGAAGTTTTTCAAAAAAACGGTTTTAACCAAGAACGATGAAAGCAAACCATACATGGAGAGGATGCGTGCGTGTCCATGCGCGTGTGTGTGTATATATATGTGTATGTGTATATATGTGCACGTGTGTATATGTATATGCACATACAAGAATCAAGGAAACAACGACACAAACAGAACATACCAATTCCACATTTATTTATTGTATTTATTGTATTTATTGTATTACCACATTTTAATACATATGTCTTTGACCGCCTAACCCGAACCCATCCCCCCCCCTTTGCCCCAAGAGATATAATCCCACCATCAGTACCATCTTCAAGTGATACAACACCCTTTCCTCATCCTATATATATATTTTTTCCTTATCTTACATATTTTTAATGGTTTATTATCTATTATGCATTACTACTTTCATATAACATGTGTTATGTAATTTACATATTTTTTACTATTTATTTGAGACAATAACATCTAATCCCACTCACCCCCATCTGAATAGAACCTGCCTTACATATCTATAAATTATTATACACCCTAATAAATATTAACCCCTCCTCCTTCCCCTCTTCATTACCACTGACACTAACCATACACTGCTTCCACCCTAAACCCCACAAAAAGAGCCAGAACCAAGGAAGACAGATTTTATAGGACTTTTACACTGGGCACACCACTCTTTGCCATTAGAAAAGACCTCTCTTCTCCTTTTTTAATTCTACCCCCACACGAATTCTAACCCAAAAGTCCAACCGATTCACCCCAGGTATAAGCCCACCCCACCAAATACACTAAATCATCACAGGTATCCTCTAAAAAACTAACGCTCCCATGTAGCCTCAACAGCAAAAGACTAGAGAACAGAAGGATCGCAAATACCGGAAGCAGAACATGCGTTCCAGCTTGGAACGCAAGGCCGAACTTCCGGACATGCGCAGCGCACGAAATAGAGGAAAAAGAAAACCACTGACTAGACCGGACGTTACGATGCGCTCCAGCGTGGAACGCACCTACTTCCGGTCATGCGCAAAAGCGCAGCCGGTTACCTCTACTTGCGGCTGATCGCACGGATAGGCTGAAAAATGCCTTCTCCCACACATGGGCGGTCCCCCAAAGATATTTTGGCGCCATTTTTCGTCTTTTGGCGCCCTTTTGCCAATTAGGGGCCATTTTAACAAACAATTAAACAAGACATTGAGGGTATATATACCCAGGAATATAGACATGAACAATATTGCTCCTGATGAAGGGACGTGCCTGTCCCGAAACGCGTTGAGCCGGATTTACTTACTTATGCAAATAAAGACCTTTGAAGAGAAGCACCCGTGTGATTTGCTGCCTTCATCCGTTAATACTCTAGAAGCGATCCAGGCTGGGGGGGTACTTGGTTTACAGGTGTTTTATGCTTATCCTGGTAAACCGCCCCCCTCGTGAAGTGAGTAACTGAACCCACGTTACTACATTATTATTTTTTAAAAAATATTTTGAAAAATATTATTTTTTTTTTTTTTTTTTTTTTTTTTTTTATATTATATATATGTTATTTTAAATATATGTATAATGGTACCCTTGGACACAAATTTTTAACCCATTGATTTACGTACTGTACCATACCATACACGATGCTGCAGAGCACAGTCTTTTAGGCACCTGAGACAGTTTGCAGTAATCCTACCCATGTGAAAATGTTTTAGACTTTTATATAGATACAATCTTTTGACCTTTTTTGCAGATTTTTATACGCATTTATATATACATAAACATATATGTGCTTTTATCTCACAGCTCGAGACATATATACACACCCCCACATCCAAAAAAACTTGCTCCTCATACCAACACAAAGCCTAAATACCAATCAGTAACAATCAACCACTATTGGCGCTCAAAAAGGTATATTCCAAATAGGCGAGATCTGAAGGGTATCTCTACCCACCAGTCCCCTTACTTGGCTCACTACTGTGTCATACCATTGTATCAGTCGCCAATTCAGGCACGCATTGTATCTGATGAGAGCGGCACAGTGCGCATGACGGTCCTGCGGCCAGCAGGCTTCCCTCCGTCTCCAAGGAGATCCGGCGCCGGTGACATCAGCCCATGCCGCACGCGACACGTGGCTGCCCTTGCTGCCGTCGGACTCAGGAGACAGGCGGAAGCAGTTACAGCAGCGGCCGGAAGTGACGTGTCATGCGCCAGCACTGCCCATCTCGTCATAGTCCGCACACGTGACTCTAAACGCCCCCATTCATTGGACAACATTCATTAATATAAACTGGTCATCTAGCCCCATTAATTTACTCCTCCTGAGGACGCAGAACGGCGAAACGTACGTCGGGGAGATCCAGAGCCTTTACCTGACCCCTCTAGACTGGTTCCACATTTCATCAAACGGTTAGTAGCTTCAGACTTCAGCTCCACAAATCAGCATAATGCTCACTGCTTAGGTGATAGTCTCTTTAATATAGTAATATGGGTGTTTGCTCCTAGTATAATGTTCCTAGTGCACCCCAGATACATATCTTTACTGAGTCCACCATTGTGCAGTGTTTAGACCTAGATGATCCCTTTCCATGAGAATAGTCATACCACATAAAAAGGCTCTTTAGCTATTAGTTAGCTTCACTTTAATGGCTTGATACTACTTTTACAACAAATTGTTATAAGTGATGTAATCATGTTCATATTTTGATTTTCTAATAAAGACAATATATATTTTAAAACCATATGGGATCCTTTGTACTCATTAAATTAAGGTGTTCATTGATATTTCTGAGTACCCCAGTAACAGCTCAGTTACTACTTTTGACCGACTAGGTATTATTTAAGAATAAACACGGCAATATATTAGACAGCCCTAAACTATATTCTATATATAACCTAACAAATTAACAGGGATTGTGAAAGCAGTTCAACAAGATGGGCTCGGCGATATATTAGACCACACTTTTTATACTAAGGCACAGTAATTATATGTATAAACTAACCTATTAACTTGGAATGCTGTAGCATTTGAACAAGATGCACATGACTATTACACACAACCTGCACTGTCCCTGCTGTCTCCCTATGCTCTCCCTACAGTCTCTAAAAACTCTTCCTATGACCTCCCTACAGTCCCTGCACTCTCCCTATACAATTTTTTTCTATTAATAGCTTTCTGCAACACTCAGCTCACAGTAAAATGGCTGAGACTGTGCAGAATGATTAAAAAATATATATGTTTTGACCCCTTTAGGACACCTTTCACCTTATGGACCAGGCTTTTTTTTGCAAATCTGAACAGTGTCACTTTAAGCGGTGATAACTTTAAAACGCTTTTACTTATCCAGGCCATTCTGAGATTGTTTTTTAGTTTCAAAACACTTTTTATTGAAGAGTATAGATCATTAAAGTATTTTGTCTTTTTCTTTTGCTTGTTTCAGTAAAAAAGTAATACTTTTCCTTAAAATGTCAAATGTGCAATAATTATCGTACAGAAAGTGAAAAATGAGGATAATGAATAATCACATATAATGCGAATGATAAACATTAGGTAGACAATGTGGGAAAGGGGAGGGGGTGGGTAGGGTATACAGCTTGTTAAGTCGTCAAGTCTGGAATGCAGCCATCTGTCTACTATAGGGATTTATGTAATATTACTGGATATCCCTTGTTTATCGAAGCCTCTAAATGATACCCAAGGGTTCCAGGTCTTCTGAAAAGCTTGAGTGGATCTGGCTTCCCAACCAGCTATCTGCTCCATTCTATAGATATCATCACATTTATTAAGCCACATAGCTAATGTAGGAGGTGAGTCACTGTAACGGCTACCCTTTGAATGAGAGGTTATCAGCCGTTGGGGACGTCCTCTTTCCTGGCAAGCTGCTGGGTACAAGTACGGCTGGTATAATCCCATCCACGAGTTCCAGAGGTAGAGTCAGGTTCAGCGGTAAAAAGAGCGGCGTAACGATCCCATAGATTTCCCTTTCCAAGGACGAGACGAGGCTCAGTTTAAAGGGTCAAGCAGAACTAACTGTACTTTACGTACAGCCTCTTTTATTCACAAACAAGAAAACATAGTACTGCCCACAGGGTTTTGAAATACAACCAATCAGTATATTACAACACATACACAGCAACCAATCGTTCACGCCCCTAGGGGCCCAGAAGGGAGACTGCGACACAGGACAGATACAACACATCCCCACAATGCATCATGTTTTCCTCCTCTCTGCCCTAGAGACAACCGAGAGGTAATCCAATTATCTCTCAGGACAAAGGGAAATCGCCAATACACATGTGGAGACAACAGGACAGACATCACCATTTAAACACACAATAGAACAATGGGTCAATAGAAACCTACCCAGCATATTCCAACTGCGTTCGGTCATATTAATAGTCCAGACCTGCGGCATAGTTCTGTTACAGTCACATCTCCAATTAGAGGCGATAAGTATCCTAGCATTGGCCAGCAAGGAGGTTATCAGTTTCTTTGCATGTCTAGGGAGTGGTATCGGATCCAACAGGTTAAGTAGGCATAGTTGTGGTCTTGGTTGAACTTTGGTTTTACGTATCTCACTAATCGAGGAAAACATGGTATTCCAGAAGGAAGTTACATGGCTACATTGCCACCATATGTGAAAAAATGTACCGGAATCTTGTTTACAACACCAGCATAGGTGGCTGATGTCTGGGTATATTTTGTGAAGGACCTCCGGGGTGTAGTACCAACGTGTGAGTACCTTATAATAATTCTCCTGCAGGCAAACACAAGAGGAGATCTTCGGAGTGAGCGCTAAACATTTGTTGAGGGACTCTTGCCTCAAATTGAGTCGGATTTGTATATTTTGCTGGGAGTAATGCTTTAATAGAGTTTTTGACATGTGACAAATGGAGGTAGGACAGAGAGGGTATGTGGAAGGGTTGTTCCATATTTACTAGTAAATAACCCTAGTTGGAGTGGTAAGATGTCTGAGGGAACTAGGAAGGGTCTGGAGGAATTGAGGTGGCGCATCCCATAGTGTATCTCTTATTTGTAGTAAAGGAGATATAGGGGTAGAACTCACCAAGTGTTTTAGGTGGTGATTCTATATTCTAACCGTGTTTTTTCTTAGGAGGCTAAAAAGCTTTGTATGGGACAAAAATTTGTCAGATAATAGGAGGGATCTTAGTGAGGTGTGGTTGATTGCTTGCTCAGCTTGTATGTCCAGTCGGGACTCTGAGTGGCGGAGCCAGTCTAGACACCTTACCCCTCGTATAGCTATATAATAACTACGTATATTCGGTACTCTCATCCCACCCTGAAGAGAAGGTAGTATAGTGTACTGTTTTGTAAGTCTAGGTTTTTTCTTATGCCACATGAAATTGGAGAGTATGGTCTGAATTTGCGTAACGAAAGATCTGGGTAGAGGTATTGGTAAGGTCTGTAGGCAATATAGTATCTTAGGCAGTAATATCGTTTTGATTAAAGAGCGTCTACCGAACCAGGATGAGAATTGGATGTCCCAAGTATTAATGGTTTGGCTTAAAGCTTTGGGAAGTTTGTTTTTTATAGATCTTTTGGGTCAGCTGTTAACGAAATTCCCAGGAATTTTAGGGAGCTGTTGGACCATTGGTAAGGTGTAATTAGTTGTAATCTGTCACATTTAGCACTTGAGATTTGGCTGGGTTTAAAAGGAAGTTAGATAATTTCCCAAAAAGGTCAAATAAATTCTGTATAGCGGGGAATGCTGAATCTGAATTTGTTATTATTACCAAGAGGCCATCTGCAAATGCGGCAAGGGGGTGCTGTACCCCCTGCAGATCAATACCCTTTATTCTATCGTCTTGTCTAATTGCCTGAAACAAGCATTCTACTGTGAGGACAAATAGTAGAGGGGACAAGGGGCATCCTTGTCGGGTCCCATTATTGATCTGCAGAGGGGGGGGGGGGGGGAATAAAGTGCCATTTATTAGGACCCTGGCTGTGGGTTTATTATACATTGCCATGATGGTAGAGATAAATTGGTCTGGTATACCAAAT
The DNA here is from genome assembly GCF_014858855.1 of Bufo gargarizans. Classification (NCBI taxonomy): domain Eukaryota; kingdom Metazoa; phylum Chordata; class Amphibia; order Anura; family Bufonidae; genus Bufo; species Bufo gargarizans. Next base: position 408,367,005 of record NC_058081.1, on the reverse strand, counting down.
TAGTTGAGCGCTCTCTTCATGAATATCCAATCAATACGGTGAAACGCCTTTTTGGCGTCAGTGCCTAGAAACACTAGGGGCACACGATGGCTACTAGAGTAATTGATGATATGGATCAATCTAGTGGTGTTCATTCTGCCCTCTCTCCCAGCTACAAATCCAACCTGTTCACTACTGATGATAAGGGGTAGAATCGGTTTTAGCCGAAGGGCTATAAGTTTGGCAAACATTTTGAGATCGGTGTTAAGGAGTGATATAGGTCTATAGTTGGCACAAAGAGGTATGATTGTGATATGAGCTATCAACATCTGGGACGGCAAAGGTTCTCCTTTTAGTGCCCCGTTGCATAGGTCCAGAAACCTAGGCAATAGGGTAGTATGGAAAGTACGATAGTATAACAGCGATAAACCATCTGGGCCCGGACTCTTATTGGGATGGGTGTTTTTTAGTAGTTCATTCAATTCGTGGATTGTAAATGGTTTTAGTAAAAACGTGGACTGTTCTGCAGAGAGAGAGGGCAGACTGAGGGTAGCCAACCAGTTATCTATTGCCGTAACCTTATCTTCTACTTTTGTCAATGAAGGAGAAGGGGTGATATTGTATAGACTTTCATAAAAGAGTTTCTCAAAGGATGTGAAGAGGGTGACCGGATCGTATGGATATAGGATTTGGTTTTCCGCTTTTTAATCTGTGCTAGCATAAACTTTGAGGCTTTGTCGCCATGTGCATAGTACTTATATTTAACTGACAAAAATAGTTTAGCTGTGCGGACGTTAAGAGTGTTCTTAAGGGTAGATCTTAACCGTGTGAGTTGGCTTAGGGTCCCATCAGATATATGTTTCTTATGTATATTTTCAAGTTTCTGGATTTGCCTAGACAGATCCAGTATTAGTTCTTTTGTTTTTTAATGTAAGATCCAAGTTCTATAAGGTGACCCCTAACTACCGATTTGTGAGCTTTCCAAATAGATCCGCATTTCACGTCAGGGGTGTCATTGAGCTTAAAGTATTCCTCAAGCAACTCAGTTATTTTCGCATTATGGTCTGGAGAATCGAGCAAAGACTCGTTCAGCCGCCAGTTGGACATGGGTTTGGGGAGCTGTCTGAGGATTACCTCCAAGAACACCGGAGCATGATCTGAAAGCAAAAGGGAACCTATCTGTGCTTTTTTACAGGAAGAAAGTAACTGAATAGGTAAGAACAGGTAATCTAGCCGCTCATAAGAGCAATGGGCCACAGAATAAAAGGTGTCATCTTTAGTGTTGGGGTGTAAAGCTCTCCAGCCGTCTATGAACCCGAGCGATTCTAATATGGATCTGACTTTCGCTAAAGCTATTCTGGATGTGGAAGATAGCCAGGTTGAGGAGTCTAGTTGTGGGAATAATGCCAAGTTTAAGTCACCACCTAAGATAACCTCTCCTTCCATGAAGTTTCTTAGATATTCTAGAGTGCTACAAATCCATTTGGATTGAGCAGTGTTCGGGGCATATATATTACCAAATGTAAATGTTTGATTACCTAGTGTACCCTTGATAAAAATGTATCTTCCCTCCGGATCAATCAAGGAGGAGAGAACATTTAGTGGGAAGTTTTTGTGGATCGCAATAGACACTCCCTTGGATGCAGAGGAAGGCGATAAACCGTGAAACCATTGATTAAAACAAAGATGGTTCAGACGCGGTGTATGGTCTTTCTTAACCACTTCAGCCCCGCTAGCTAAAACCCCCTTCATGACCAGGCCACTTTTTACACTTCTGCACTACACTATGTTCACCGTTTATCGCTCGGTCATGCAACTTACCACCCAAATGAATTTTACCTCCTTTTCTTTTCACTAATAGAGCTTTCATTTGGTGGTATTTCATTGCTGCTGACATTTTTACTTTTTTTGTTATTAATCGAAATTTAATGATTTTTTTGCAAAAAAATGACATTTTTCACTTTCAGCTGTAAAATTTTGCAAAAAAACGACATCCATATATACATTTTTCACTAAATTTATAATTCTACATGTCTTTGATAAAAAAAAAAAATGTTTGGGCAAAAAAAAAAAAAAGGTTTGGGTAAAAGTTATAGCGTTTACAAACTATGGTACACAAATGTGAATTTCCGCTTTTTGAAGCAGCTCTGACTTTCTGAGCACCTGTCATGATTCCTGAGGTTCTACAATGCCCAAACAGTAGAAAAACCCCACAAATGACCCCATTTCAGAAAGTAGACACCCTAAGGTCGCTGATGGGCATAGTGAGTTCATAGAACTTTTTATTTTTTGTCACAAGTTAGCGGAAAATGATGATGATTTTTATTTTATTTTTTCTTCTTACAAAGTCTCATATTCCACTAACTTGCGACAAAAAATAAAAAATTCTAGGAACTCGCCATGCCCCTCAGGGAATACCTTGGGGATGTCTTCTTTCCAAAATGGGGTCACTTGTGGCGTAGTTATACTGCCCTGGCAATTTAGGGGCCCATATGTCTGAGAAGTACTTCAAACTTGCAATCAAAATCTGTAAAAAATGACCGGTGAAATCCGAAAGGTGCACTTTGGAATGTGGGTCCCTTTGCCCACCTTGGCTGCAAAAAAGTGTCACACATCTGGTATCGCCGTACTCAGGAGAAGTTGGGGAATGTGTTTTGGGGTGTCATTTTACATATACCCATGCTGGGTGAGAGAAATATCTTGGCAAAAGACAACTTTTCCCATTTTTTTATACAAAGTTGGCATTTGACCAAGATATTTATCTCACCCAGCATGGGTATATGTAAAATGACACACCAAAACACATTCCCCAACTTCTCCTGAGTACGGCGATACCAGATGTGTCACACTTTTTTGCAGCCTAGATGCGCAAAGGTGCCCAAATTCCTTTTAGGAGGGCATTTTTAGACATTTGGATCCCAGACTTCTTCTTACGCTTTAGGGCCCCTAAAAAGCCAGGGCAGTATAAATACCCCACATGTGACCCCATTTTGGAAAGAAGACACCCCAACGTATTCAATGAGGGGCCTGGCGAGTTTATAGAACCTTTTTCTTTTGGCATAAGTTAGCGGAAATTGATTATTATTTTTTTTTCTCACAAAGTCTCACTTTCCACTAACTTAGGACAAAAATTTAAATCTTTCATGGACTCAATATGCCCCTCAGCAAATACCTTGGGGTGTCTTCTTTCCAAAATGGGGTCAGTTGTGAGGTGTTTGTACTGCCCTGGCATTTGAGGGTCTCCGCAATCATTACATGTATGGCCAGCATTAGGAGTTTCTGCTATTCTCCTTATATTGAGCATACAGGTAATGAGATTTTTTTTTCCGTTCAGCCTCTGGGCTGAAAGAAAAAATGAATGGCACAGATTTCTTCATTCGCATCGATCAATGTGGATGAAAAAATCTCTACCAAAAAAAAAAAGGAGGGGAAAGGCGTCTGCCAGGACATAGGAGCTCCGCCCAACATCCATACCCACTTAGCTCGTATGCCCTGGCAAACCAGATTTCTCCATTCACATCAATCGATGTGGATGAATAAATCATTGCCGGGATTTATTTTTTTTTGTTTGCCAAAGCATAGGAACGCCGCCTTCTCCTCAGCTCGTATGCCTTGGCAAACGTATCTGTTACTGCAGAGTAGAAATCTCGTCTTGCAGCGCCGCATACACCGACTTGCGTGTAATCTGACAGCAGCGCAATGCTTCTGTCAGAATGCACATCAGTGCTGCAGCTGGTCGATCGGTTGGTCCACCTGGAAAGTAAAAATAAAAATGAAAAAAACCAGGCCGCAACGCAATAATTTTATTAACTTTGCAACAGAACATATAAACTTTAACTTTTTTAACTGAACATTAACCTTTTTGCTTACTGGTGTTTTTTTTATTTATTTTTTTACCTTTATAGAACAAACCTCTTCTTCCCCATGGGTCAATGTGCAAAGCGCAAATCGCCCAAAGATGTGGCGAAGTGCGTTATGCACTTTGTCCCAGGTGAAAGGAGAGGTTTGCAGCAGCTGTGTGAGTGAATGGGCCCTAATAGCCCTGTGTGCCTGTCCTGGTGAGATGATCCCTATGCTAATAGTGTACCTGTGAGTGGTACTTCCGGAAACACTCTCCAAAGCATAGGGCGGGGTGGTCAGGACAGTCAGGACAGAAATAGCGCGTGTCACGCCTTATTCCACTCCTGCTACAGACACAACATCTTTTTCGGGGTGACGGTTGGGTTGAGGTACCAGGAACGACATTGGGGAAATGTCGCTCGTGTAGACGGCTAACTACACTGGTGGGTGGGGCCACGGAACCTCCTGGGTACAGGAGGTTCTCGATGATCTCTTCCTGAAATTTGAAGAAGGATCCAGTTCTCCCAGCCTTACTGGAGAACAAAACTATTATACAGAGCCAATTGAATTAAATATACAGACACCTTCTTATACCAGCGTCTGGTTCTGCAGGAAACTAAATACGGAGACAACATCTGGTCATTGAAGTCCACCCCTCCCATGTGAAGGTTATAGTCATGGACTGAGAGGGGCTTTTCAATGACACAGGTTGCTCGCTCAATTTGTATTGTCGTGTCTGCGTGAATGGAGGAGAGCATGTAAATGTCACGCTTGTCTCTCCATTTCACCGCGAGCAGTTCTTCGTTACACAGTGCGGCCCTCTGCCCCCTTGCAAGACGGGTGCTTACGAGCCTTTGGGGGAAGCCCGCGCGACTAGCTCGCGCGGTACCACAGGCGCCAATCCGTTCTAGAAACAAATGCCTAAAGAGGGCCTCACTTGTGTAAAAATTGTCCACATAAAGATGGTACCCCTTGCCGAATAAGGGTGACACCAAGTCCCAAACTGTCTTCCCACGGCTCCCCAGGTAGTCAGGGCAACCAACCGGCTCCAGGGTCTGATCTTTTCCCTCATAGATCCGAAATTTGTGGGTATAGCCTGTGGCCCTTTCACAGAGCTTATACAATTTGACCCCATACCGGGCGCGCTTGCTTGGGATGTATTGTTTGAAGCCAAGGCGCCCGGTAAAATGTATCAGGGACTCGTCTACGCAGATGTTTTGCTCTGGGGTATACAAATCTGCAAATTTCAGGTTGAAATTGTCTATGAGGGGCCGAATTTTGTGGAGCCGGTCAAAAGCAGGGTGGCCTCTGGGACGGGAGGTGCTGTTATCACTAAAGTGCAGGAAACGCAGGATGGTCTCAAATTGTGTCCTGGACATAGCAGAAGAGAACATGGGCATGTGATGAATTGGGTTCGTGGACCAATATGACCGCAATTCATGCTTTTTAGTTAGACCCTTGTTGAGGAGGAGGCCCAGAAAAGTTTTAATTTCGGAAACTTGGACTGGTTTCCACCGGAAAGGCTGGGCATAATAGCTTCCCGGGTTAGCGGTTATAAATTGTGTGGCATATCTGTTTGTTTCGGCCACAACTATGTCTAAGAGCTCCGCAGTCAAGAACAGCTCAAAAAATCCCAGGGCCAAACCGATCTGAGCTGTCTCAACCCGAACTCCAGACTGGGCAGTGAAAGGGAAAACTACAGGTGCGGCTGAAGTTGAGGACTGCCAATCAGGGTTTGCCAGCACCTCTGGGATTCTAGGGGCTCTACGGGCACGTCTTTGCGGTGGCTGCGACGGGGTCACTCGTGCCACCGTACCAGCTTCAACTGCCCTTCTGGTGCTCGCTACTTCACCAGGTTGTACGGCAGGAAGGGCTGGGCTGCTGGTGTATGCCTCACCACGTAATCCGACAGCACCAGCCCCACTCTGCTGCTCTTGAAGCGGATCCTGCGGTCTAGCGACACGGGGCCGGGTACGCCTGGTGCTATCAGGGACCTCAGCCTCCTCGTCCGAACTTTGGGTCAGAGAGCCACTGCTTTCTACAGGTTTGTATTCTGACCCGCTGGATTCATCAGATGAGGGTTCCCATTCCTCATCCGACTGGGTCAGAAGCCTGTAGGCCTCTTCAGATTAATACCCCCTGTTTGACATGTGGCGCTCTGATTGGATTTTTTAAAAATCATCAGCTTGCCAGCCGCGATCATCGGCTGGCAAGCTGATGACGATTTACTCCTTGACGAAATGCCGGCCCGAACTGCGCATCCGCGGGCCGGCATAGCGCGTCTCGCGAGATGACGCGTATATGCGTGACTCTGCGCAGCGATGCCGCCTCCGGACCGCACATCTGCGTTAAGCGGTCCGGAGGCGGTTAAAGTGGGTTTCTTGTAGCATGGCTAAGCTCACCTGTTGCTTGTGTAGCAAATTTATTATCTGACTTCGTTTAGCCGGAGAGTTGAGGCCTCTAATGTTGAAGGAGCAGATCTTCAGGGTGGCCATTTAGATGAGGTGCAGATGTGTGATCTATCGATGAAGCAATTCCAGACTTGCTCTGTGAATCTTATGTGCTGTAGGAATAGGAGGGGAAGGTCATGGTGGAAAAAAGGAATTGAACAGTCAATACAAACAATAGTTTCTAGGTTAATAACCATTTCTAAGTACAGCAATTTTGAGGGTATGCTCAATTAGAGAAATAAAGGGAGACACCTAAACAGGGTGGAAGAGCGGGAGGTGGAGAAATGGACAGCAAAAGGCAGCATGGCGATGCTAGCGAGCAGGAAGATAAAAGCTATAGAAGGAGGGAGTAGTAAGCTTGGGTTTGTAGATAAGCCTCAGTTGGGGAACATAGTATAGGGAGTCTAGTGGGCCTAAGTAAAGTTGGTCATAGTAAGGATAAAAGAGTATATATTTTTTTTTATTATTATCCAAAAAGCCTAAAGGAAAGGTAATAACATATGAAGAAGGAAAAAAAAGGGGGGGATAAGGTATGGAGGGGGAATGAGGAGGGGGTAGATTAGGGGATAGGCCTATTTTGAGAAAAATTATTTAGGAAAGTGGAGATAGAGATAAGAAATAAAACTCTGGATATATTCAGAGTTCAGAAAATGAGAACGTAGTAAGTGAGAACAGAATAAACTTAGTATCAACTTATGACTTTAGCTAATAAGAAGGATTCTGAATCTTTAGAATAGTCCCTTGATCCTATGGAGACTTCAGGTGAAGTACTACTTGTGGACCAGGAGTGGATGTTCCCTCAAGTGGAAGAGGAGCAGGAATCAAGTAATCTTCCTGTGGAGAGTCAATCTGGGTCCAGGGAGATCCTTCTTGGAGTATGCTTCATCATCCTTCTCTTTGAGCGCTGGGCTCTGGAGGAAGCACTTGGGGTCCAAGGTTCCAACACAGGTATAGCAGGTAAGTCCGTTAGGTTTTTAACGATGTACCAATCCGGTATATCCAGCGGCTCTATCTCCAGGGTGTTGTATACCTGGGGAAGGTCAGAGGGAGATCTGATCACTAGCTTGCGCCCCGGGTTGTTAATCAATAAACCAAACGGATGGAGCCAATGGTAGGTGATATATTTCTGCTGCAATACGCCTAGAAGAGGTTTTAGCACTCTTCTTTTTTGTAATGTCATTGGTGATAGGTCCTGGAATAAAGAAACAGTGGACCCGAAGCAAGCAAGTGGGTGTTTTTCTCTCGCCGCTTTAAGAAACCTTTCTTTGGTGCTAAAACTGACCAGCTTGCAGATTATGTCTCGTGGAGGTTCTTGTGGCATGGGAGGTGGGCAAAGCGCCCCGTGGGCCTAGTAGCTTTAGGAACAGCTCTTTCAATGCCGGCATAATAGATTCAGTCAATACCGTCTCTGGAATGTCCTTAATACGGAGGTTGTGTCTCCGTCCCCTGTTATCTTGGTCTTCGACCAGGCTGTACAGGTGATTAATGTGAGCCTGTGTGTGTTCAAAGCTGAGGGATGCCGCGGTGTTAAAGGCCATTGCTTCCTTGTGACTGGCCTCTAGCACCTCCACACGTTCTCTGAGTTTCTTCTGGTCGCTCTTTATATCTTGTAAGTCCTGTTTTAAAGGAGCTAAAGAGACTCCTAAAGCCTCTCTTATAAAAGATCTGGAGACCGGGAGGTTTTCCCCAGTGTGAAGGGATTGTGCTTCGCTTTCCCTATCTCCGTCCGAGTCTGCAGACGCGCCTGCCTGCTTGTCTGTTACTGCTGACTCTTCCTCTTCCGTGCCATCTTGGATTCAGTGCGGGGTCTCTGAGCGCTTTTCCTAAAGAATTTCTCGGGGGTATCTCTGGACTTGTTTTGCCCGATTTTCCCCATTTTCTCCGCTCTGGATGTGCTGATTAAGCTTGCTTTCAACGTGTCTGCAGCAGAGCTCACACAAGCATGTGCATCTCGCGGCCAAGCTCTGTTCCCCCTGAGATTGTTTGTTTTATCATATATTGTACTTCATGACACTGGTAAAATGAAGTTAAAAAAAAAATCATTTTTATTAATAAAACAAATACCAAATTTACCAAAAATTTTGAAAAATTTGCAAATTTCCAAGTTTCAATTTCTCTACTTCTATAATACATAGTAATACCTCTAAAAATTGTTATTACTTTACATTCTCCATATGCCTACTTCATGTTTGGATCATTTTGGTAATGACATTTTAGTTTTTGGGGACGTTACAAGGCTTAGAAGTTTAGAAGCAAATCTTGAAATTTTTCTGAAATTTTCAAAAACCCAATTTTTAGTGACCAGTTCGGGTCTGAAGTCACTTTGTGGGGCTTACATAATAGAAACCACCCAGAAATTACCCCATTCTAGAAACTACACCCCTTAAGGCATTCAAAACTGATTTTACAAACGTCGTTAACTCTTTTTGTGTTCCACAAGAGTTAATGGCAAATGGAGATAACATTTCAGAATTTAGATCTTTTGGCAAATTTTCCATTTTAATCCATTTTTTTTGCGCTGATGCTGTAGTTTGCAGAAACACCCCATATGTGGCCATAAACTACTGTACGGGCACACAGTAGAGCGTAGAGGGAAAGGTGCGCTGTATGGTTTTTGGAAGGCAGATTTTGCTGGACTGGTTTATTTACAAAAAAAGAAAGTCGTCCCTCCAAGGGAGAATGGTGCAGCCACAACTTTCACTGGAGTACTGCTCAGAAACGTAAGTATATGAAAATCAAAGGGGCAGTAACGTATTAAAATATAACTTTTAATGATATGGGTAAGAATATTATCCCCTTACAAACATAGACAGGCGGACACAAGCGGGACCCTAAATACGCGTAACCCGCGGGGAGGCGGGTCACGTTAGATGGGGCCCCACGGGCATACCCTTGTTAAATATGTGTGGACCCCAGGGGTCAAGGGGAACCATGCTGGTGGTGAAAATAAAGGTCAATGTCCTGTGTATCAAGGTAAGGACCAGGACAGTGCCTTGTGTGGGTAAGAAAGCAAGGAAAGATCTTACCGGTAGAAAATCATAGGCAGCATTTATTCACAGAGCTCAAGAAGTCACTGGAAATGGTGGTTATTTTCCAGCGCATAAATAAGGTGTCCTCTGAAGGAGGGTCTTCAGGAAGTAGGTCATGCGTCGTGGAGAGCTGCAGGGAAGTAAACTGTCCCTGTTGCACCCTACTTGACCTAGTGAGACCCTAGTGCTCTAACACGGGATTCGTGCCCCAAAAGGGGTGGTCCCGTCCGGAACCTCACCCTGGTCTAAGGTCCCTATAAGACCCTGCCGTGGTGGTTGGAGTGTAGTGGTAATAAAACCGGTGTAGTGGTAATAAAACCGTAGATATGATGGATGAGTATGTTCACCCTTCCTACGCGTTTCATCAATTGAACATACTTATGGGTTAGTCATAATGGACCCTATGAATCGTCAGGGGACGGGGGTTAACACTAATGGTAGCTGTCCTCAACTGCACAGTATAAATAATGTATTGCTGAGCAGAAAGGGGGGGGGCAGACTAAATTAGGCCACTAGTGATATGTGGTGTATTTTCACTAAAGCTGACCTCAGCCGCAGAGAATAACTAAAGTAATACTAAGCAATTGAGAGGGAGGCGCAGGTATGGCAATATCCAGGGGTACCTGTAACACACAAAATAATACAAGGGAACACCCTCTAAACCAGTGTCTAATGATGATTACAATACACTACTTAAGATACACCTGCTGACCCCTAGTAAAAGGAGGGTCCGGCGAGCGATGCACCAATAGGCATGCAAAGACTATCCTCCTCCTGCGCAGGAGCTGTCCTACTATTATCAGTGTCCGTCGGAACCTATAGCAATCGGTAGGTGCAGAGAGGGCGGATACAAAGTGGGCAGATACAACACATCGCTCAGGCTGAGTGGGTGGAGCTAGACAATGTATCAGTGTCCAGCTACTACAGAACCACTCGCATATAAGCTTAGGAGCGGGGGGTCATGGTCACAAACCCCCCACTGAAGGACTACATAGTGGGCATTAAAAGGCAGGGAGAACCACAGTAACTAGGGGGAGGGACCATAATAAGGAGTGAGTGAGTCACAGACTCCCAACCCACATGAAGAGATAACAAATAAACATATTTGGAAGGTGCATGGAATTAGTATTATGTATGCAGTGAGAAGTGATACACCTGTCAGGGTGGTGCAATGGCATTCATTCATTCTCCCCAGGTCTGCAGATGATGCAGGCTGGAGGGAATGAAATGACAAACCTAATCGTTACCCCTTTAGAGGAAACACCCGAACTGTAGCTGGTCATTAAGGCCATGGGGGTTGGTGGTTTTCAATTTGAAAATCCACCAACATTCCCGTTGGAGTATACGCTTGTCCCAGTCGCCTCCACTTTGAGGTTTCGGGACATGCTCGATGCCCATAAAGGTCACGGCTGAGGTCCGGCCACCGTGATCAGTGTGGATATGCCTCGCCACCGGGGTGTCTCTATCGTTGCGTATATATCCCCAATGTGTTCCCCCATGCGCTTGCATAGTTCCCTGCGGGTTTTACCCACATAACGCTTGCGGCATTCACAGGTGAGAAGGTAAATAACACCTGTGGTGCGGCAGTTAATGAAATCGCGTATGTGGTGGGTGTGACACGCAGGGTCCAGCGCAAAGGATTTACCTTGGGTGAGAAGACTACAGAAAATGCAGTGGCCACATTTGTAGCAACCTTTAACCGGGCTATCCAGCCACATGTGTTGTCTCTCTGGTGGGCTGTAATGGCTGTTTACCAGCCGATCCCTTAGATTGGTCCCTCTCCTGAAGGTCACAGAGGTGTGGGGGCTTAAAACTGCTGCTAGATCTGGGTCCATGAGAAGAGTCTCCCAGTTACGGCCTAGGATCTCCCTTATTCTGGTGGCTGCTGAATCGAAGGTCCCTATGACCCGCAAAAAATTATAATAATTGTCAGTTACATTTTTTCGTGAAATTCACAAATTTTTGGGTGAGATGTACCACTGCTATACCTTTTAGACCGTTAAAAAGAAAATAATGTATCAGTTACATTGTTGGGTGAAATTCACCAATATTTTGGGTGTGATGTACCACTGCTATACTTTTTAGACCGGTAAAAAAATATATAAAATTTGTCAGTTACATTTTCTGGTGAAATTCAATTTTTTTTGGGTGTGATGTACCACTGCTATACCGATTAGACTGGCAAAAAAAATAAAAAATAAATTGTCTGTTACATTCTGGGGCGGAATTCACCAATTTTTGGGTCTAATATACTCCTTCTCTACCTAGTTGACAGCTTAATACATTTCAATAATTTCTCTTTTACATTTTTCTGGTGACAATAAACATTTTTTTTTTTGTCATAGACCCCTGCTCTATGAGGTAGACAGGTTAATACATTTCTGTAATTTTTCTGTTACATTCTTGGGTTGACATTATACAATTTTAGACCTGAATAAACCCCTGCTCTGCATAGGTGACAGGGAATAAAATTTCCGAAATTCTTCTTTAATTGCTGTGCGCCACCTCCTTTGATTCAATGCTTAAACTTTAACAAATTGTACCCCATTTGCGCTTCAATAATTTGTCCCACATTTCAGCTTTATTCATTTGGCAAACATTTGCGCTTCAATACTTTGTCCCACATTTCCGCTTTACTCTTTTGGCCTACATTTGGGCTTCTGTAATTTGTCCCACATTTGCGCCTCAATAACTTTTCCCATATTTCCTCTCGAATATTTACCTTCCTTAAATTTGGTCTCTTTTTCTCACGCTCCCTCTCCGGCGTGAGAATAACTAAAGTAATACTAAGCAATTGAGAGGGAGGCGCAGGTATGGCAATATCCAGGGGTACCTGTAACACACAAAATAATACAAGGGAACACCCTCTAAACCAGTGTCTAATGATGATTACAATACACTACTTAAGATACACCTGCTGACCCCTAGTAAAAGGAGGGTCCGGCGAGCGATGCACCAATAGGCATGCAAAGACTATCCTCCTCCTGCGCAGGAGCTGTCCTACTATTATCAGTGTCCGTCGGAACCTATAGCAATCGGTAGGTGCAGAGAGGGCGGATACAAAGTGGGCAGATACAACACATCGCTCAGGCTGAGTGGGTGGAGCTAGACAATGTATCAGTGTCCAGCTACTACAGAACCACTCGCATATAAGCTTAGGAGCGGGGGGTCATGGTCACAAACCCCCCACTGAAGGACTACATAGTGGGCATTAAAAGGCAGGGAGAACCACAGTAACTAGGGGGAGGGACCATAATAAGGAGTGAGTGAGTCACAGACTCCCAACCCACATGAAGAGATAACAAATAAACATATTTGGAAGGTGCATGGAATTAGTATTATGTATGCAGTGAGAAGTGATACACCTGTCAGGGTGGTGCAATGGCATTCATTCATTCTCCCCAGGTCTGCAGATGATGCAGGCTGGAGGGAATGAAATGACAAACCTAATCGTTACCCCTTTAGAGGAAACACCCGAACTGTAGCTGGTCATTAAGGCCATGGGGGTTGGTGGTTTTCAATTTGAAAATCCACCAACATTCCCGTTGGAGTATACGCTTGTCCCAGTCGCCTCCACTTTGAGGTTTCGGGACATGCTCGATGCCCATAAAGGTCACGGCTGAGGTCCGGCCACCGTGATCAGTGTGGATATGCCTCGCCACCGGGGTGTCTCTATCGTTGCGTATATATCCCCAATGTGTTCCCCCATGCGCTTGCATAGTTCCCTGCGGGTTTTACCCACATAACGCTTGCGGCATTCACATTATGGGAAAAGTTATTGAGGCGCAAATGTGGGACAAATTACACCATGTTTTATTTACACCATGTCCCATTTGAAGCCCCCTGATGCACCCCTAGAGTAGAAACTCCATAAAAGTGACCCCATCTAAGAAACTACACCCCTCAAGGTATTCAAAACTGATTTTACAAACTTTGTTAACCCTTTAGGTGTTGCACAAGAGTTATTGCCAAATGGGGATGCAATTTGAGAATTTAAATTGTTTGCCAAATTTTCAATTTTAATCCATTTTTTCCGAATAACAAAGCAAGGATTAACAGCCAAACAAAATGCCATATTTATTGCCCCGATTCTGTAGTTTGAAGAAACACCCCATATGTGGCCGTAAACTACTGTACGGGCACACAGTAGGACGTAGAGGGAAAGGTGCGCTGTATGGTTTTTGGAAGGCAGATTTTGCTGGACTGGTTTATTTACACCATGTCCCATTTGAAGCCTCCCTGATGCAGCCCTAGAGTATAAACTCCATAAAAGTGACCCCATTTTGGAACCTACTGGATAAGGTGGTAGTTTTGTTGGGACTATTTTTAGGGTACATATGATTTTTGCTTTATCCATATTACATTTTTGTGAGGCAAGTATACCAGAAATAGAAATTCTGAAATTTCATTTCCATTTGCCAGTAACGCTTGTGGAACACCTAAAGGGTTAACAAAGTTTGTAAAATCAGTTTTGAATACCTTGAGGGGTGCAGTTTCTTAGGTGGGGTTGCTTTTATGGAGTTTTCACTTTAAGGGTGCTTCAAATGGGACATGGTGCCCCCCCCCCAAAAAAAGGCCATAAAAATCTGACTTCCAGAAACCATACGGCGTTCCCTTCCTTTTGCGCCCATACCTTTTTTTTTACCATGTTCATCTGAGGGGTGAGGGACGTGGGTATTTGTAGAGAGCAGAATGTATTACGGATGCGGCAATACCTAATATGTCTCCTTTTTTAATTTATTTTAGTTTTACTAAATAATATTTTAGATTTTTTTTTGTTTTAGTGTCTCAAGTCTGAGAACCACAGTTTTTTTTATCCGATTGTCAGTGGCTAAATTGGGATATAAATGTAGTACTCCATGGAAGTGTGGTACTCCCTGAAGCAACCAATAATGCAGAGGCCCGGATGATCAGGGCATGTGTCCCACTGAGTAGTGGTGTCCTTCCTTATCACCCTCCTGTGACACACTCTGCACTTTTTTGGGTACGTCCCTTCTTTCCAGTATGGCGGACCACACCTGGAAAGAGTTGGCCAGGGACGATCCGGGCGCCTACAGTTCCCGAGGTACGCCGGCCTGCTCTTTCCCGGTCAGAAAAGATAAGGGCCTTGAGGACTGCCTCATAGAACTGAAGGAATGTCCCTGTGTTGCCAGCGCTCCAGGACAGCACAAAAGAGTTGTACAAAGCAACCTGTACCAAGTAAACCGCAACTTTTTTGTACCATGCCCGGGTTTTGCGCATGGCGTTATATGGCTTGAGGACTTGATCACAGAGATCAACTCCTCCCATATACTGATTGTAGTCGACGATACAATCGGGCTTGAGGACCGTTGCCGCGGTACCTCACACAGGGACAAGGGGGAGACTGTTACTATGAATTGTGGACAGTACAAGGACATCCCTCTTGTCCTTATATCTGACAAGCAACAGGTTTCCACTGTTAAGGGCATGGGTCTCACCCCTGGGGATAGGTACCTGGAGGGGGTAGGTAGGACGGACGATTAGATTTTTCCGCACGGTCCCACAAGCGGACGTGGATCTGACGGCGAGGGACTGGAACAAGGGGATACTAGTATAAAAGTTATCCACGTACAGTTGGTAACCCTTATCTAGCAGTGGGTGCAAATGGTCCCACACAAGTTTCCCGCCAACACCCAGAGTGGGGGGACATTCTGGGGGGTGAATACGGGAATCTCGCCCCTCGTACACACGAAACTTGTAAGTGTATCCTGAGGTACTCTCGCAAAGTTTGTACAGCTTCACGCCATACCTCACTCGCTAAGAGGGAAATAGAGTCTCCCCTTGAAAGCAATGAGAGACTCATCAACCGTGTCCTACCTTCCAGGTACATAGGCCTGTACAAATTTGGCCCCAAAGTGATCGATGACCGGCCTGATTTTGTACAGGCGGTCATAGGCAGGTTCACCTTGGGTGGGGGGTGGGGGGGGGGTACATGCTGCATTATCATTATTATAATGCAGGCATTTCCGGATGGCCTCAAACCGGGAGCGTGTCATGGCCGTACTGTAAAGTGGGGTCTGGTAGAGGACGTCCCCACTCCAACAGGCCCGGTGCTATAATAAGGCAGACCAAGCGGACGCTTTAGGGCGCTGAGAAGGGGGGGGGGCGGAAAAATGAAACTTTTTTTTTTTCCATTAATCACTTGCATGCCGCCTTCCTCCTGTGGCTGTTCTCTTCTGTGTGGTTGTCCTCATATCTTCTCTCTGGGCTCCCGAGTCCTGACAAGTTGTTTGAGGACCTTTCCCACTCTGCCAATCAGTGGCCGCAGCTGTGTCACGTGTCGGGGCAGTGATTTCCTACTGAGCCAATCACTGGTCTGACACATGACACAGCTGCAGCCACTGATTGGCTGAGTGAGAAAGTTTCTCAAAGTCTTGTCGGGAACACCGAGAGAAGATACCAGGACCACACAGAGGAGAAGGGGAGCTGCTGCAGACGGGAACAGGCCCAGGTGAGGAGCATAATGTTTATTTTTACACATTAATAGAGAGGGGAATTGTGCCATGGAGTAAGGGGGGGGGGGGTGATGTGACATGGGGGGGGAAAGAAATGTGACATGGAGGGGATTGAAATGTGACATGGGGAGAAATGTGACACAAAGGGGGGTGATGTAAAAAGCAGGGGGTGATGTGACATGGAGGGGGAGAAATGTGACGTGGAGGGGGAGAAATGTCACATTTCTCCCCCTCCATGTCACATCACCCCCCTATGACACATTTCTCATCCCCCTCCATGTCACATCATGCCCTCCTTTTTACATCACAATTTAGCTTGGCTTGTGTGTGCAAAAATCCTTGCACCGGCCCTCCACTCCAGTAATGCCTGACACTAGGTTTCTTGACTAGGCCCATGTTCAGCACGAGGCCCCAAAATGTCCTAATCTTGGCTGCACTGACCGGGGTCAAGCCACTGGGGCCTAGCCAAAAAGGAGCCTGGGTGTTGAGCAACAAATGGTTGGGCGTACAGGTTTGTTTGCTCCACAATTAGATTTACAAAGTGGTCACTGAAAAAAAGACTAAAATAGTCACATTCAGTGAAGCCCACTGTGGAAATCTGGATTCCTGGTTGGCCTACAAAATCAGGAATCACGGGGTCAAAGCGCTCTGGGGTACACCGGACAAGTTCACCGACAGTGGGCTCCGGTGGATTGGGTCACTGTCTCCACCGCCTTGGGGAGATGAGGAGGACTAGATGATGAGGAGGACGCGGATGACAAAAGGAAAGTGGTGTCATCCTCGTCCTCACTAGGACTCTAGGAGTCGGAAGCAAGCTGGGCTTATGCGAGAGTAACAAAAAAAAGGACAAAAAATGAGAAAAAAATTAATTAAAAGAATTCTAAATCGCTGATCAACCGTAGTTGATCAGCGGTGGGGTGTGCGATGTGCTAACTGTAGCCAGACGCTAAGAGTGCGAATGCGTACCAGAGAAAAAATAAAAACTGCCTGCGCCCCCAAAAAGTTGTGGGGGGAGGGGGGGTGGCAGGGGGGCAAGTTGCAGCACCTCTGTGGACCCCAGACACCTGATTTAGGGTGATGCAATCAGTAACTGTTTATTATTTTAAATTCAACTAACTTTCCCTAAATATCCCTGCCTAATCTAACTTGTCCCTAGCCTTTCCCTAAATACCTTGTGGTGCTGGGGGTGCTGGAGCACAGATGGGGTGCTGGCTGGATCCTGATTTCTTCACAGATGGGGGGAGCTGGCTCTGATACACATGCAGCGCTCCTCTCTCCTCCGGCTCCAGGACACAAAAGGAGGACGAGAGGAGCGCTGCGATGATTTGAACCTCCCGCACACCGAGCCGACCAATATGAGGTGATCCTGAGAGGTGATGTCACATCACCTCTCAGGATCGCAGGATGGTGATTGGTGGTGAATTATCACACCACCAATCACCATCCTGTTCTGGGTTATCGGGTCCCAGAGACCCGAATAACCCGGAAACGCAGCAAACCGCAGGTCTGAATTGACCTGCGATTTGATGCGATCGCCTACACCGGGGGGGTCACAGGACCCCCTGCACAATGATTTGAGCAGGCACCAGGTTCCGATCACCGCCCGCCAAGCGGCAGTGATCGTAAATACATAGGACGTACCGGTACGTCCTGTGTCCTTAAGGATCGGGAAATCACGACGTACTGGTACGCCCTATGTCCTAAACAGATTAATAGGGTTTTGACATTACAGGGGTTGTGCAACACATGTAGTAGCCATTTTAGAAAAAAATATAATTTCTTTAACATAAAGTGTGAGGAAATTCAGATTAGTGCACAATCACATTTTTCCTAAACTTCGATTTGCTCAACACTAGAGTTGAGTGGACACCTGGATGTTCGGGTTCGGCAGGTTTGGCCAAACTTGGAAAAAAAGTTTGGGTTCGGGACCCGAACTTGACCCAAACTTGACCTCGAACCCCAATGAAGTCAATGGGGACCCGAACTTTTGGCCACTAATATGGCTTTAAAATAGTCCTGGAAAGAGCTAGAGGGCTGCAAAAGGCAGCAAATGTGCTTAAGAGCATGGCAAATGCTCTGCAAGAAAATGTGGATAGGGAAATGAATAAAAAAAACACATAAAAGACCTTAAAAAAAAAAATTGGAATGATGTAGGAGGAAGAGGATGAGGAGGCGGTGAATGGGTGGATGTGGCCGTGTAGGCTCACGTGGCGGTCTAGCTGGAAGCGGCGGCGAAGGAGGAATAGGTAGCCAACACAGATGTGTGTTATTTTGCATTTTTACATAGGGGTGTCCCCCAAAATATTGGGACATATAAAAAAAAAAAAAAAAAGGAATAAGTGCACTTGAGTACAAGGATGGATGGATGGTTGAGGCTGTTAGAACTGTCTATTCTGCACAAGGAACAGACAAGTCTTGTGGGATCGACACCTGGTTCATTTTAATTAACGTGAGCTTGTCCACGTTGGCTGTAGACAGGCAGCTGCGTCTGTCTGTAATGACGCCTCTTGCCGTCCTAAATACACGTTCAGAGAGTACACTGGCTGCAGGGCAGGCCAGCACCTCCAAGGAATACAGGGCAAGCTCTGGCCATGTGGACAATTTGGAGACCAAGAAGTTGAATGGGGCAGAACCATCAGTCAGTACGTGTAGTCATGTGCACAGGTACTGTTCCACCATGTTGTTCAAATGCTGCCTCCTGCTAACACGCTCCATATCAGCAGTTGGGGCCGGTTGTTGCGGCGAGGTGACAAAGCTTTTACACATGTCGGCCATGCTAACCCTTCCCTTTGAGGTCCTGGCGTTGACACAGCTGCGTTGGCGACCTCTTCCTCCTCCCCTGCCTTTGCCTTGTGCTTCCACTTGTCCCCCGGCGTCAGTCGGGAATGCTCTCAGGAACGTGTTTACCAGCGTGCGCCTGTAGTCGCGCATCTTCCGATCACACTCCAGTGAGGGAATTAAGGACGACACATTGTTTTTGTAACGGGGATCCAGCAGGGTGGCCACCCAGTAGTCAGCGCACGTTAAAATGTGGGCAACTCTGCTGTCATTGCGCAGGCACTGCAGCATGTAGTCGCTCATGTGTGCCAGGCTGCCCAGAGGTAAGGACAAGCAGTCCTCTGTGGGAGGCGTATCGTCTGAGTCCTCCGTATCCCTCCAGCCACGCACCAGTGATGGGCCAGAGCTGCGTTGGATGCAACCCCGCTGTGAACATGCTTCATCCCCATCCTCCTCCTCATCCTTCTCGTCCTCCAGTAGTGGGCCCTTGCTGGCCAGATTTGTACCTGGCCTCTGCTGTTGCAAAACGAAGGTTTAGTCTTACCGGTAAACGGTTTTCCAGGAGTCTGACATGACAGTACCCACTCGAGGATGTCCTATTGGATCTCTGTAGGGACAGGAAGCGTGAGAGGTTAAAAGGCCCCTCCCCTACCCTCCCACCAGTGTTCTTTCCAATTACTACACCAGATAGGATCCAACGTATTTATTAAACTTCCATGTTAGTCTCACATCGGAAAGATAATTTTAAGGATCCTGGCAATAACCGAAAAGAATTATGGGGGGGAAAATAACGGGTACTGTCATGTCGGACTCCTGGAAAACCGTTTACCGGTAAGATTAAACCTTCGTTTCCAGGACGTCCCTCCATGACAGTACCCACTGGAGAACTACCAGCTAAATAACTAGGGGGGGACCACAGCCTGAAGGACCTTGCGACCGAACGCCAGATCCTGGTTGGCCAGAGAATCTAGTCTATAATGCTTAATAAATGTAGAGAAACTGGACCAGGTTGTGGCCCTGCAAATCTGCTCCACTGAAGCATCTGCTTTCTCTGCCCACGATGATGCCACTGCTCTGGTGGAGTGGGCTCTTATAGGTAAAGGGCAAGGAAGTCCTTTCTGTATGTAAGCCTCTTGAATCAAGTCTCTGATCCAACGGGCTAGAGTCTGTTTCGAGGCCTTGTTGCCTCTGTTCCTTCCAAACGAAATGAAGAGGTTCTGTGATCTTCTCCACGGCTCTGTCCTCTGAAGGTAAGCAAGAATGGATCTTCTTACGTCTAGGCTGTGGAATCTTCCTTCTTTCGCATTCTTGGGGGAGGCACAAAAGGAGGGAAGAATTATTTCCTGCTCTCTGTGAAATGGTGAAACCACTTTTGGTAAGAAAGATAGATCTAATTTCAAAATGACTCGGTCATCCAGAATCCTCAAGAATGGTTCCCTGATGGAGAGGGCCCGATTCTACGAGCTGTGGTAATGGCTAGTAAAAAGACAGCTTTATGGGAAAGCAACTTATCCGATAACTGGTCAATAGGTTCAAAGGGAGAACTACAAAGACCCTCTAAGACTACATTTAAGTCCCATGGGGGAACAGTCTGCCTAACAGTGGGTCTTAACCTGGAAATTGACTTAGGCTACTTTCACACTTGCGGCAGTGTGATCCGGCGACGGAACTGGCCGCCGGATCCGCCGATCTGCCGCTGACTGAAAGCATTTGTGAGACGGATCCGGAGGCGGATCCGTCTCACAAATGCATTGCAAGGACGGATCCGTCTCTCAGCTGGTCATGCGGACAGACGGATCCGTCTTGTACATTTTTTCACATTTTTGCCGATCTGCGCATGCGCATGCCGGAACGACGGATCCGGCATTCCGGTATTCTGAATGCCGGATCCGGCGCTAATACATTGCTATGGGAAAAAATGCCGGATCCGGCGTTCAGGCATGTATTCAGTTTTTTTGGCCGGAGAGAAAACCGTAGCATGCTGCGGTTTTCTCTTTTGCCTGATCAGTCAAAACGACTGAACTGAAGACATCCTGATGCAAACTGAACGGATTACTCTCCATTCAGAATGCATGGGGATAAAACTGATCAGTTCTTTTCCGGTATAGAGCCCCTGTGACGGAACTCTATGCCGGAAAAGAAAAACGCAAGTGTGAAAGTACCCTTAACAAATCTCCTAATCCACCTGTGGTCGGCCAGAGGGGTATCGAGAAAACTACTCAAAGCCGAAATCTGGACCTTAAGGGTACTGGGTTTTAGGCCCAAATCGAACCCTGTCTGTAAAAAGTCCAGAATGCAGCCTATAGACGGGACAGAGATCCCTGGATGAGTGTCTGTGAGCCATGATGAAAACCTTTTCCATATCTTTAAGTATATGGCTGAGGTTACAGGTTTGCGGCTCTGCTGCAAGGTTGAGATTACCTTATCTGACAGGCCTTTACTTCTCAGGATCTGCCTTTCAGGATCCAGGCTGTTAGCTTTAGTTTCTCGAGGTTCGGGTGTTCCAGGGGCCCTTGAACGAGAAAGTCCTTCCTTGCTGGAAGGGTTATTGGATCTCCTAGGAGTGAATCCATCAACAGCGGAAACCAGGCTCTCTTCGGCCAGGCCGGGGCTATCAGAATAAGGGTCGCTGAGCAAGCCTTTAGTTTTTTCAGGACCAATGGAATTAAGGGAAACGGAGGGAAGGCATATGCTAAGTCCATGTCCCAATCCTGGGATAAGGCGTCTACCCCCAGCGGATTTTCTCTGGGGTTCAGAGAGAAGAACTGATCTACCTGGGCGTTCCTTCTGGAGGCAAATAGGTCTATCTGTGGGGACCCCCATTGGTGGCAGATCTGAAGGAAAACTTCCTGGTTTAGACACCATTCGCCTGCATCGAGACAGTGTCTGCTTAGAAAGTCTGCCGCAGAGTTCTCTGCTCCCTTTAAGTGAACAGCCGTCACCGAGAGGACTTTCTTCTCTGCCCAGTGAAATTTTTTTTCTGACAAGACCCGAAGTAGAGGGTTCCTGGTCCCCCCTGACGCTTCAGGTAACACACGGTAGTCACGTTGTCTGACAGAACTCTGATGTGGTGGTTGGAGAGAATGTACTCGGCTGATTTTAGCGTCTTCCATGCCGCCTTCAGCTCCCTGTAATTTGACGATCTGCAGCTGTCCAGGCTGGACCATCTGCCCTGGAAAACCTCCAGATGGGCCCCCCAACCCCACTGGCTTGCATCCGTGGTGATGACTATGGATGGAGATGGGTTCCAGGCTATCCCCTACTTTAGGTTTTCGGGGTTGGTCCACCAGGATAGAGAATCTAGACACCGCTTTGTAAGCGTTACCTTTGAGTCTAAGGAATGATGATCCTTGTCCCAAGATGCCAGGACTGTGGACTGTAGGCTCCTGGAATGAAACTGAGCCCACGGGATCACTGAAATACATGATGTCATCAGGCCAAGGATCTTCATTGCCTCCCTTAGAGTATGGCCCTTCTGTTCCTGGAAGGATGTTATCTTTATCCTTATTATCTCATGCTTGGACTCTGGAAGGAAGGAGAATTTACTTTTTGTGTCCAAGAGAACCCCTAGAAATTGCTTCCTGGTGCTTGGTACTAGGTCGGATTTGGGGTAATTTATCACCCAGCCCAGATCCTTGAAGAGGGCTAAGGTCTGATGAATACTGCCCTCGAGATTCTGTTTTGTGTCCGCAATAAGAAGAAAATCGTCCAAGTATGGAACAATCCTTATCTGCTGTTCTCTCAAATGCGCCACAATCTCCGTGATGACTTTTGTAAAGATGTGAGGGGCCGATGAGATTCCAAAGGGGAGACACTGGAACTGATAATGAAGGACCGTCCCCTCCTGGATGACTGCAAACCTGAGATATTTCTGGTGTAGAGGATGAATAGGGATGTGATAATAAGCATCCTTCAGGTCCATGGTACATAGTAGGTCTCCCTCTGAAATTAACCGAATTGCCGACTTTATGGATTCCATCTTGAACTTGTGATAGGTTATTGACTTGTTCAGAGACTTCAGATTGATAATTGTCCTGTAAGTTCCATCCGGTTTTTTTATTAGAAAGAGACTTGAATAATGACCCAAGTACTTCTGATTTTCCGGAACCTGGACTATAGCATTTAATTTTAAAAGCTTCTGTACGTCCATACCTAATTGATTTTGTTGTCCCACCGAATGGACTTTTGTGACTAGGAATCTTTCCGGGGGAGGACCGCGGAATTCTAATTTGACCCCTTCTCGGATGGAATTGAGGATCCACTGATTTTGGGTAATCCGAGTCCAGGATTCCCAAAATAAGCGGAGCCTGCCCCCTACTGGCCTGATGTCATTGCTTACTTAGGATTGAAGAGGAAACCCCTACCTCTCCCTCCTTTAGGGCAGCTCCATCTACCAGTTTTACCTTTCCCTCTCTCTGAGGATGTCAACTGCCTAGAGGTCCTACGAAAGGGCTGCACTGGCTTCTTTGTCTTTTCTTCCGGAAACCCCTTCTTTTTCTCTGCTGCGCTTTCCAGTATGGAATCTGGCCGAAAAGGTATGCTCCGGTGAAGGGAATTGCGCATAATTTATTTTTAGAGGCAATGTCTCCTGTCCAGGATTTGAGCCAGAGGGCCCGTCTTGCTGTGTTCGTAAGAGCGTCATTTCTAGCAGCGAAACGAATGGACTCTGCTGAGGCGTCCGCCATGAAGGATGCTGCAAATTTTAATAAAGGTAAGGACTCTAAAATTTCCTCCCTGGAAGTCTTCATCTTGAGATGCTCCTCCAGTTGCTCTAGCCATAAGCACATTGTGCGGGCTACTGAGGTTGCCGAAATATTAGCATTAATAGTGGCTGCTGAAGATTCCCAGGCTTTCTTCAGAAGTCCATCCATTTTCCGATCCATGGGGTCTTTTAATTGTGAGGAATCCTCGAATGGAATAGACGTCTTTTTCACAACTTTGGCCACTTGAATGTCGACCTTTGGAATTTCATCCCAAAGTTTAGTTTCTTCAGGATTGAAAGCCAGCCTGCTTTTGAATTCTCTGGGTATATAGAGTTTTTTGTCACCCTCTTCCCATTCATCTTTGATAACATCCTGTAAATAAGTATTCACCGGGAAAAGCTTTCTTTTCCTGGCCCTTAATCCGCCGAACATCTCGTCCTGTACTGAACGTTTCGGCTCCTCCTCCTCAACTGCCATGGTCTGTCTTACCGCTGTAAGGAGCGAGTCAAGTTGATCTGAGGAAAACAGATATTTTCTAGGTTCCTCCGACACGGAAGGGGGGGATCTGTTCCTCCAAATCGTCCGAGGGGTACCCGGTTTCGTCCTCCGAATCCGATACTAAGTGTACCCTGGTACGCTTGGATGGAGGGGAAGAGGGGACTGGAAGGGAAGGGGGCTGATTCATCCCTGCCGCCTGTACTTCCTCTCTGACAATGGTTCTCAGCTCTTCCAGGAAGAATGGTTGTTCCTCCTTCAGGATCCTTGCTAAGCAATCCATGCAGAGGGCCTTCCTATACGCCTCAGACAGCTTCTTAGTGCACGTTGCACACTTCCTAGCTTTCTTCTTGGCTTTTCCGTGCGGTCTATGTCCCACCCCCTTTTCCACCTTAATAGGGGGAGAAGGAGATATAAAAACCAGCCCAGTAGGAACTTATACTTGCCAGCAGGATACCACTTACATTACTCTGGATGAGGGGGTCAGCTGCCGCATCTAGCTTGCTCACACCCTGGGCCTCCATGATGCAACCGCCAAAGCACACATCACAGTGATTTTATAAGGATCTTACCTTACTGGCCCTCCCCTCATCGCCGCCCGGGACCGCCTCCTCTTCCGGGGGACTCTTCCTAAGAAGAAAGAATCAACCCCACATGCGAGGCCTCTAGCCGAGGCCTCCAGCATGTATGTGCGCCGCCATCTTGGATGTGTCACTTCCGGGTCGCACAGGAAGTGACGCCGACCGCGTCATCGAGGAGGGCGGAGCCGCTGCTGAGCGCAGAGCTCCGTCGGAGAAGCCGCACAGCGTCCAGGTACCTGCGGCCTGCTACAGAGAAAGGTACCGGAAAAGCTAGGGGACCCCTTCCCAGAGGGGTGCTGGCTTTAGGCCGCACGGAGGCTGAAGAGGAGAGGCAAGAGCCCCCCGACCAGCCTCGGCCTAGTGATGTTCCCTACAATAGCAGGGATCCCATCTCACTGCTCCTATCCCTGTAGGGACAGGAAGAACACTGGTGGGAGGGGCCTTTTAACCTCTCACGCTTCCTGTCCCTACAGAGATCCAATAGGACATCCTCGAGTGGGTACTGTCATGGAGGGACGTCTTGGAAAATCCTCTTTCTGAGCCACTTCTAAAAGACTGGCCTGAAAGTGTTAGAGATGACCCCTCTTCCTCCTCCTCGTCCTGGGCCACATCCTCTTCCATCATCGCCCTAAGTGTTTTCTCAAGGAGACATAGAAGTGGTATTGTAACGCCGATAATGGCGTCATCGCCACTGGCTATGTTGGTGGAGTACTCGAAGCAGCGCAACAGGGAGACAGGTCTCTCATGGAGGCCCAGTCATTCGTGGTGAAGTGGTGCTGTTCCGCAGTGCGACTCACTCGAGCGTGCTGCAGCTGAAACTCCACTATGGCTTGCTGCTGCTCGCAAAGTCTCTCCAGCATGTGCAAGGTGGAGTTCCACCTGGTAGGCACTTTGCATGTGAGGCGGTGAGCGGGAAGGCCGAAGTTATGCTGTAGAGCAGACAGCCAAGCGGCGGCAGGATGAGAACGCCGGAATTGCGCACAGGCGGCCCGCACTTTATGCATCAGCTCTGACATGTCGGGGTAGTTGTGAATGAATTTTTGCACCACCAAATTCAGCACATGCACCAGACAAGGGATGTGCGTCAAACCAGCTAGTCCCAGAGCTGCAACGAGATTTCACCCATTATCACACACCACCAGGCCGGGCTTGAGGCTCACTGGCAGCAACCACTCGTCTATCAAAGGTTTGTGAGATGCAGAGCTGAACACTTCCGTGTGACATGGTGGAGATGCTTGGTGACGGAGGTGGTGTTGTTGGTGGCACATCCTCTGTTTGCTGGGCGGCAGGTGCCAACGTTCCCCCAGAGGCGGAGGAAGAGGACGAGGCAGCAGCAGAAGAGGGAGCAGGAGGGGCCTAAGCCCTTTCTTGGTTTTGAAGGTGCTTACTCCACTGCAGCCAGTGTCTTGCATGTAGGTGCCTGGTCATGTAGGTTGTGCTAAGGTTCAGAACGTTAATGCCTCGCTTCAGGCTCTGATGGCCCAGTGTGAAAACCACTCAGGTCTTGTCGTCAGCACATTGTATGAAGAAGTGCCATGCCAGGGAACTCCTTGAAGCTGCCTTTGGTGTGCTCGGTCCCTGGTGACGGTGGCCAGTAGCAGGCAAACTGTTTTGGCGACGGTTGTTCTGCATTTGCACCCTGCTCCCTCTTTTGCTACGCTGTTGGCTCGGTCTCACCACTGCCTCTTCCTCCGCTCTGAAAGTCAGTGGCACGACCTTCGTTCCATGTGGGGTCTAGGACCTCATCGTCTCCTGCATCATCTTCTACCCAGTCTTCCTCCCTGACCTCCTTTTCGGTCTGCACACTACAGAAATACGCAGCAGTTGGTACCTGTGTTTCATCATCATCAGAGACGGGCTGAGGTGGTATTCCCATGTCCTCATTAGGAAACATAAGTGGTTGTGCGTCAGTGCATTCTATGTCTTCCACCCCTGGGAAAGGGCTAGGTGGATGCCCTTGGGAAACCCTGCCAGCAGAGTCTTCAAACAGCATAAGAGACTGCTGTATGACTTGAGGCTCAGACAGGTTCCCCGATATGCACGGGGGTGATGTGACAGACTGATGGGCATGGGTTTCAGGCACCACCTGTGCGCTCTCTGCAAAAGACTGGGTGGGAGATAATGTGAACGTGCTGGATCTACTGTCGGTCACCCAATTGACAAGCGCCTGTACTTGTTCAGGGCTTACCATCCTTAGAACGGCATTAGGCCTGACCAAATATCGCTGTAGATTCTGGCGGCTACTGGGACCTGAGGTAGTAGGTTTAGTAGGACGTGTAGCTGTGGCAGAACGGCCACGTCCTCTCCCTACACCAGAGGCTCCACCAACACCACCACCACGACCATGACCGCGTCTCTTATTAGATGTTTGCCTCATAGTTAGCGTTAACCAAGCAAAGTAAAAAGTGGTTAAGTCTGTTAAAAATAATTAACCGCCCCAAAAAAAAAAAAACTGATGTAGGATATTACATTAAAAAAATATATTTAAACTCTATATGACAGCGGTATTTGTGGCCTAAATTTCACAGTAACTTCTGTGCACGTCTAATCCCAGCAGTATATTAGAGGGTTTTTTAACCCCAGTAAGCAAAAAGCCGTATTTGTGGCCTAAATGTGACACTCACCTATGCACATCTAATCCCAGATGTACAATATATCAGAGGTTTTTATTTAACCCCAGTAAGCAAAAAGCCGTATTTGTGGCCTAAATGTGACACTCACTTATGCATGTCTAATCCCAGATGTGCACTATATGAAACAAATATTTTCTTTTTACCCCAGTAAGCAAAAAACTGTATTTCTAGCCTAAATGTGACACTCACTTATGCATGTCTAATCACAGATGTGAAGTATATCAGTATTAACCCCAATAAGCAAAAAGCCGTATTTGTGGCCTAAATTTCACAGTCACTTATGCACGTCTTATCCCAGATGTGCACTATATGAAACAGATGTTTGTTTATTTTTCACCCCAGTATGCCCCAGTAAGCAAAAAGTTGTATTTGTGGCCTAAATGTGACACTCACTTATGCATGTCTAATCCTAGATGTGCACTATATGAAACAGATGTATTTTTTTCACCCCAGTAAGCAAAAAGCTGGATTTCCGGGCTTGCAGACATGCAGATATCCTGTGCTGGTGCACAATCGTTGCATAAAATGGCTGCCAATTATGTATTGATATTGACTAAGTTTGTTTTCAGTAGTAGTTGGCTCTGGACAGGCTTAAAACAATTGTGCACTGCAACCCACAAAACACATTTGCTGTAGATCGCTGAGTAAAGAAGCAGTTCGACATAAGATTTCTCCCTGATCTCTCCCTCACAGCAGCTGCAGCCTCTCCCTACACTAATCCGAGTGACGGGCGGCGCTACGTGACTCCAGCTTAAATAGAGGCTGGGTCACATGCTGCAGTTGGCCAATCACAGCCATGCCAATAGTAGGCATGGCTGTGATGGCCTTTTGGGGCAAGTAGTATGACGCTTGTTGATTGGCTGCTGTGCAGCCTTTCAAAAAGCACCAAGAAAGCGCCAAACACTGAACCCAAACTTTTACGTAAATGTTTGGTTTCGGGTCCGGTTGCCGAAAAACCTAAAGTTTGGTACGAACCCGAACTTTACAGTTCGGGTTCGCTCAACTCTACTCAACACTAATCATAATAGTAAATCATGTATGAAACCAGTGGCGTACACACAATCCACGGGGCCCCGGTGCGAAACTGATCCATGGGGCCCCCTTCCGTCGAGGCCCCCCCCCAACCCGCTGCCGTGCGTGTATGCATGTGTGTGTATATATATATATATATATATACTGTATATTACTATATACAACAGGATGATATTCTGAGCTACTAGCAATGATTTAAGATCATTAGGCTACAGAAATATAGCAGAGTTAGTTATAAAGCCATTGATAGGCCAATGAAGTATTTTACCATATGAAGGCAAAAGAAATGCATGACAAAACCAGCTCTGCTACATCCAAGCATATACTAGAAGCTCAATAGAAGTGCCTACACAAAAGAGCTGCATCCCAAGACAACAAAAAACCCATTACTTCATAGCACAAGTCACCAGTCATAACTTTACATACATTGCCCAACTCTCAGCCCCCATCAGACCTCACTCTGAAAGCCGGACCGGCTTCTTTGCGCAGCGCTCTCCCTCTCCCTTTCTTTTCCGGCACCTTCTCCCTGTCCCTGCATCTCAACGTCATGTCCGGCACACCGCACTGCCGGCCGGGGAGGAGACTCAGGGGCAGGAGCGTACATAAAAATCACTGGGCCCCATAGCAGGAATCTAAATTGGGCCCCCATTCCCCTTTTATAGCCCCTCCCTTTGTTCCATGAACTATTCTTGCTGCTGCGTTTTATAATTTATGCCATCAGTGTACTGATATGTGAGGTACGGGGTATAATATATGCAGTGTATACAGTATATACAGTAGTGTAATATGTGAGGTATAATAGATGCAGTGTGTACAGGTATATAATAAATACAGCAGTGTATTGACACCTCATACCTCACATATCAGTACACTGCTGTATATACTATATATCTGTACACACTGCATCTATTATACCTTGTACCTCACATATACAGTATATACAGTAGTGTAATATGTGAGGTATAATAGATGCAGTGTGTACAGGTATATAGTAAATACAGCAGTGTATTGACACCTCATACCTCACATATCAGTACACTGCTGTATATACTATAGATCTGTACACACTGCATCTATTATACCTCGTACCTCACATATAGTAGTATATACAGCAGTGTACTGATATCTGTACACACAGCATCTATTATACCTTGTACCTCACATATCAGTGCACTGCGGTATATACTATATATCTGTACATATTGCATGTATAATACTGTGTAATATATGCAGTGTGTGTGTGTATGTGTGTGTATATATATATATATATATATATATACACACACACACACACACACACAGAGCAGTGTATTGATGTGAGACATAGAAGGTATAATACTGTAGCTGCAGTGTTTACAGATATATGTGGTCAGTTACACATTATGGTCACTGTGTGTGTGAGGTACATGAGGTAGTGGTCACTGTAACTGTCTGAAGTATTATATATGAGTGAGCAATGAGTAAAAACAGGGCATGGAGGGGGGGTAAATGATGAAAAGTGGAGGACCTCCTCTTACCACTCCAGTCCAGTCTGTATGAATTAACGCAGAGCTGATTGTGAACTGCTAATACTTGCTGTTAGGGGTTGAAGGACCTGGGATGATGTCATCACAGGTCCTGGCAGATATACCTTTGAAACCTAGGAACTACACCAATTTTGGTGCAGTTCCTTTGCTAGATTCTGCAGGACCTGTGATGTTGAATATGATGTCATCACAGGTCCTGGCAGATGCACTGTTCTAACCTGGGAACTACACTTTACACTGTGCAGTTCCCTTACAGGACCTCTGATGACATCATCAAAGGTCCTTTAGCTTTAGAAAGATAAATAGGAGCAATTAGGGGGCGGGGCCTCTCCTCCACTTCGGGGCCCCGTCTGCCTTTATGGTAGGTAGCCACTGCTCAGGGGGAGGAG
Source organism: Bufo gargarizans (assembly GCF_014858855.1). Taxonomy (NCBI): domain Eukaryota; kingdom Metazoa; phylum Chordata; class Amphibia; order Anura; family Bufonidae; genus Bufo; species Bufo gargarizans. The sequence goes on along the minus strand of NC_058081.1, from coordinate 408,337,094 downwards.
ACTCAAGGGAGGGTAGGGCTGGCAGCAAGGAAACTCAACACTGGGGGGGCGGGCCCCGGGCCGGCCGCCCGGGTTATACAGGCACGGCACTACTGCAGGGAGGAGACTTAGGGGGAGGAGACTCAAGGGAGGGTAGGGCTGGCAGCAGAGAAACTCAACACTGGGGGGCGGGCCCCGGGCCAGCCGCTCGGGTTATACAGGCACAGTACTACTGCAGGGAGGGTCCACAGGCGGCCGGGCCCCCTGGAGTGCCGGGCCCGGTCGCAAGTGCGACCCCTGCGACCCCTGTATGTACGCCACTGTATGAAACCAATCAGTCTGCCAGTGTATAAAAACTTACTTCCGCTTAATAACAGTGTTAAGTCCCACCTCATTCTTAGAAATATCCCTTATGTTGTGTAGATATAGGTGACATAGGTTTATACAAAGTGCTATAAGATATACTCTTCCAACTCCAGTAGAAGAGAGATCGGCATAACAGGTTACAAGACAATTCATCGGGGGTCCACTGTCCTAGTGAGCATGGAGCCAAGAAGTGAAAACTTAATCTGTATGACCAAGCATCCAGGGAAAGGGGAAGACAAACTAGTCTTGAATGAATAGCAAAGCAAAAATACTAAAGGTTATTAAAGGGGTTGTGCAGGCAGTATATATCAATAGGACATCAATATCTGATTGGTAGGGGTCCAACACCCAGTACCCCGCCAATCAGCTGTTTTTAGAGGAGACCATGCTCCCTGTAAGTGCTGCTTCCTGTTCATTATACTACACGTTCAGAACACATGCTCCCTGCTGAGGTGGTCTGGTGCATGACAAAATCATTTACAGCTTTATGTTGCTCGTACAGATGCTCTAGCATGTTCAAAGTGCTAGCAAATTGAAAACATCACAGATTAAGCGGTGTAATGACAGACCGTTATGTCGCTGCAAGTCCAGGAAGGTGTTCCTTGCCACATAAGAAAGGCTGATTTGCAAGGACAGTTCCTAGACATTGCCAGCACCTTCCGCACACCAGTGTACCTTTTAAAATAGCGTTACATGACTAGGTTTATCATAAGGATTTATCCCCTAGGTTCAGCACAGCCACAATGTTGCAGACAACCTTGCCCAGTTGGAGTTGGTAGGGAAACAGTCAGCAGGGTGTTTGTTGCACTTTAGCAACTGATCAGTTATGTAGTTACTCTCACCAAGGTGAACCAGCTCTAACACTTCATGGCAATGTTTGACTTTACACGTGATAGGAGGAAGGGGGAGTGGTGTTCTGCTGCTGTTGGGAAAAGGAGCATGTCAATGGCGTAGGAGCTGGAGTAGGTGGATAAGTGCCTGGTGTGGGAGCCAGGCTGATACATAATCTTTGTCAAAAGGACCTGGACTTGTTGCTGGGATGCTGTCTCAAAGCTGCCGCAACCGACATTGACCCAGTGGTCAAATCAGGTATACCCAGGGCACTCGACCTAATTATATTCATTTCACTTAGAGGCCCAATCTTAGTGTGAAGGCTTGACCTTAAAATGCATTGAAGTTGCATCGAGAGTGTATCGCCGTGTGCATTATGTTGTAGTGCACCCACATTCATAGTTAATCCATTCTGTATGTACTGTGCCATCAGTATTACAGCTATAATTTATCACTGTCTACATCACTGTGCAGTGCACCAAGATTCATAGCTAATCCCTTCTGTTAAACAGACAAAGCATACAGCACCATTCAGTAAAAAACTGTGCGCCCCCCTGCAGGAGCTGTGTCCAAATGACTCCTTACTGAAACAAAATAAGAAAATGGAGGCAGCACCAATAAAGTAGTGGAGAAAAAAATATGTTCTTCTAATGCATGTTGTGGGAGTCCAAACACATGCTTTTTATTCCCCTCTGTTCGCTGTAGATTTACTGTGTCAGTATTACAGTCCAGTGTTACCGTCAGGTCAAATTTATCACTGTGGACTGCAGTGCCCCAAGATTCAAGCTGTGGTCCCATGACAGAGTGGGGTGGGTGGCAGCAGGGGCAGAAACAATACTGGCCCTATGACAAAGTGGGGAGGGTGGTAGCAGCAGCATTGACAGTAACAGTGACTATAGTGTATCAAAGTGCCAGACCAACGACCACAACTCCAGCATCTATTATCTGCATTAGGGAATATACGGGTCAATCGGAAGGGGATAAAATACCTAAGTAGTAATTTGTGGTATACTTCCAATAAATTGGAACATAAGGTGGCTCGAAGTGTTGAATGCAGAGTTACCTACCACTCCTTTAGTGTATAAGATGCTTGCATATCTCTCTCCCAACTCAATATGTGGGTGTCATGGAACCATGAACCAGACGTACAACAAGAGATAAGTGGAAAATAAGAAGGTTTTATTGAAGAGCAAGCCGTAAGCAAAGTCCAAACGGATGGCTAAACCGAAGCAGGGTCTTGCGGAGACAGAGGTCAGGAACCAGAAGGGTAGTCAGACGAAGCCAGGATCAGGAACCAACGGGGTAGTCAGACGAAGCCGGAATCAGGAACCAACGGGGTAGTTAGACGAGGCCAGGATCAGGAACCAGAAGCAGCAGCAGTCTTGGAAGCATGTGAACACAGGAGGACCAAGCAAGGAACTGAAGCCACAGACCTCCTATATATATGAGCTAGGCATCCAGCTCCTCCCAGTGGGAAGGAGGAGCCGCAGGGTGGGAGGCTACAAGAAAACCCAGAAACCAAGATGGCCGCCAGCACATGTCAAACGAAGGGAACAGCAAGGAGGTAAGACCATGACAGTACCTCCCCCTCAAGGGCCCCTCCTCCGCGGAGTAAGGAACGGTTTCTGAGGGAAGCGTGCGTGGAAGGCTCGGAGCAAGACAGGAGCATGGACATCTGCGGAGGGAACCCAGGAACGCTCCTCTGGACCATAACCACGCCAATGGACCAAAAACTGCACCCGGCCGCGGACCAGGCGTGAGTCCAGGATATTGCTCACCTCATACTCCTCACGATTGCCCACTTGGACCGGACGAGGCTGAGGAATCGAGGAAGTGAAACGATTACACACCAGTGGCTTCAACAGGGAGACATGAAACACGTTGGAGATCCGCATGCCAGGAGGAAGCGCAAGGGCATAGGCTACCGGGTTTACCCTGCGAAGCACTCGGAAGGGACCAACAAAGCGAGGCGCCAGCTTGGGAGTGGGCACTCGAAGGTTGAGGTTGCGGGTGGACAACCATACGCGGTCTCCGACCTGGTAGGAAGGAGCGGGCGCTCGTCTGCGATCAGCCTGGAGTTTCTGGCGCTGCGCAGAGACCTCAAGGGACCTCTGGATCTGTACCCAAGAAGCACGTAGGACGGAAAGGTGATCCTCCACAGCCGGAATATCCTGGGGAGAGAATGCCTCCGGTAACACGGCAGGTTGGAACCCATAATTGGCCATGAAGGGAGACGTCCCAGAGGAAGAGTTCACCGCCGTGTTCCTGGCAAACTCAGCCCAAGGCAGGAGGTCAACCCAATTGTCTTGGTGATCGGAGACATAGCAACGAAGGAATTGCTCCAAGGCCTGATTGGATCGTTCTGCGGCCCCATTGGACTGAGGGTGGTAGGCCGAGGAGAAAGAGAGATGAATCCCCAACTGGGAGCAAAAGGCGCGCCAGAACCTGGACACAAACTGACTCCCCCGATCCGACACAATCTCCTTGGGCAAACCGTGCAACCGGAAGACCTCCCTGGCAAAAATCGAGGCCAACTCTTGTGCAGAGGGTAACTTCTTGAGAGGAACACAGTGGCACATTTTGGAAAACCGATCCACTATCATGAGAATGACCGTATGGCCTCGGGATGCAGGGAGGTCCACAATGAAATCCATCCCCAGGTGTGACCATGGACGCTCCCCGGTGGCTATTGGTTGCAAAAGGCCCAACGGAAGGTGCCGAGGGGACTTACTCTGGGCACAAACGGAGCATGCCGCTACATATGCGGCGATGTCGGAACGTAGGGAAGGCCACCAGAACAGACGTGAAACAGCCCAGGACAGCTGATTCTTTCCAGGATGCCCCGCGGCCTTGGAGTTATGGTAGGTTCGCAACAACCGAGTGCGCAACTCCTCAGGCACAAAACACCTGCCGTTGGGTCTCCCAGAGGGAGCACCAGATTGAGCCGCCAAAATCTGCTCACCCAGGGGAGAGGTCAGGCTGGTGCGAATGGCGGCCAGGATCTGATTCGGAGGTATGACCGAAGTCGGAATCGACTCCTCCCCGGACAGCTCGGAGTACTGCCGTGATAAGGCATCCGCTCTGATGTTCTTGGAACCGGGTAGGTAGGAGACCACGTAATTAAAACGTGACAAGAACAGAGCCCATCTGGCCTGACGTGGTGTCAATCTCTTGGCCTCAGAGAGGTAGGTCAGATTCTTGTGGTCCGTCAGGATGAGAACCGGAACCACCGAGCCCTCGAGCAAGTGCCTCCATTCTTTAAGGGCCTGCACGATGGCCAATAACTCCCTGTCACCAATCTGATAGTTGCACTCCGCGGAAGACAGTTTCCGGGAGTAAAACCCACAAGGAAACAGAGGACCCTCCGGTGTTCTACGCTGAGACAGGAGGGCGCCTACTCCCGTCTCAGACGCGTCCACCTCAAGGACAAACGGCAACCCAGGGTTGGGATGCGACAGAATCGGAGCCGACACAAAGGCGGACTTTAGAGCCTCAAAAGCTCGGATGGCCTCGGGCGGCCAGACCTGGGGATTGCTGCCCTTCCTGGTCAGATCCGTGAGAGGCTTGGCTAGCATGGAAAAGTCCCTGATGAACTTCCGATAATAATTGGCGAAGCCCAAAAAGCGCTGCAGGGCACGAAGACCACTGGGCTGGGGCCACTGTAAGACAGCCGAAACCTTCTCAGGATCCATGGAGAACCCCTCAGCGGAAATGATGTAACCTAAGAAGGTTACCTGGGATCGGTGAAATTCGCATTTCTCAAGCTTACCGAACAGCTTGTTCTCTCGTAACCGTTGCAACACTCGTCTGACATCCAGAACGTGGGCCTCCATGGATTCAGAATATACCAAGATGTCATCCAAATAGACCACCACACACTGCTGCAACAGGTCACGGAAAACATCGTTGATGAATTCCTGGAAGACTGCGGGCGCATTGCACAACCCAAAGGGCATAACCAAGGATTCATAATGACCGGTCCTGGTGTTAAACGCGGTCTTCCACTCATCGCCCGCCTTGATCCTTACCAGGTTATATGCCGCCCTCAGGTCGAGTTTGGTAAAGACCGTGGCCCCTTTGAGGTGATCGAACAGCTCGGAAATCAAGGGTATCGGGTAAGCGTTCTTTATCGTGATGTGATTGAGACCCCTGTAATCGATGCAAGGCCTCAATTCACCGCCCTTCTTTTTCACAAAGAAAAATCCAGCCCCTGCCGGGGACGAGGATTTGCGAATGTGTCCGCGTGAAAGCGCCTCCCTCACGTACTCCTCCATGGCCTCATTCTCCGCTACCGACAGTGGATAGACTTTGCCACGAGGAGGAACGGCACCAGATTGTAACTCTATGGCACAATCGTATGGGCGGTGCGGAGGTAGGGCAACCGCACGCACCTTATCGAATACATCCCGGTACTCCTCGTATTCAGGAGGCAACAGAGAGTCCGAGGAAGTACTCAGCAACTTGACAGGCCCATGGATGCAACTAGCCCCACACTGCGGTGACCACGAGAGGATCTCGGCCGATTTCCAATCGAAAGTCGGATTATGCTTCTGGAGCCAGGGGTACCCCAAGACCACCGAGTAGTGTGGAGACGAAATAACCTGGAGACAGACCGACTCTCTGTGAATGGCACCAATGGCCATCCCCACTGGAAGGGTCTCATGAGTCACGTGTGGCGGCAGAAGGGGTCTGCCGTCTATCGCCTCAAGAGCCAGTGGGGAACCTCGAGGCTGCAGAGGAATGGAATTGGCGGCAGCGAACACACTATCAATGAACAAACCACCAGCACCAGAGTCCACCAACGCCTGGGTCGTCACCGAGCCCCCGACCCAGGAGAGGACAACAGTGATCAGTGGTTTGTCAACACGGGAAACCGGGGACGAGGAGACTCCACCCAAGATCTGCCCCCGACAGGATCTCAGGTGCGAGCGTTTCCCAGACGGTTCGGGCATGCCAACCAAAAATGCCCACCGAGACCACAGTACATGCATCGGCCCTCGCGTCTCCGGAGTACCCTCTCCCCCTCGGACAGGCGAGCAAACCCCAGCTGCATGGGTTCACCCCCAGACAAGTCATCCCCAGGAGGCGTGGGAGGAGAGGGAGGCACGGGTGGGACAGCAAACGTAGGCGCCAATCTGTTAGAAGGCCTCCGCAGGCTCTCCTTAAAGGAAGGTCTCTCCCTGAGTCTGGTGTCAATCAAAATCAGGAAAGAAATAAGAGACTCGAGCTCCATTGGTAGGTCCTTAGCTGCAACCTCATCCTTCAAGGCATCCGAGAGACCATGAGAGAAAGCAGCGACCAGAGCCTCATTATTCCAGCCCACCTCTGCTGCCAGGGTACGAAACTCAATGGCGTATTCAGCTACGGATCGTGAACCCTGTCTGATGGACATAAGGAGCTTCGCAGCAGAGGCAGCACGAGCCGGCACATCGAATACCTTCCGAAGAGAAGCAACAAAACCGGAAAACTCGGCAACCACCGGATTGTTGTTCTCCCATAAAGGGCTGGCCCAGGCCAAGGCCTTGTCCGAGAGCAGTGAGATCAAGAAGCCCACCTTTGATCTCTCAGTAGGAAAGGCATGTGGCAGCAACTCAAAGTAAATGCCCACCTGGTTAAGGAAACCTCGGCACTGAGTTGGCTCTCCCCCAAAGCGCTGTGGAAGGGGGGCAGAACCGGTCATACCCTGAAACACCACAGGCGCAGCAACAGGTGTCAGGGTAGACTCTGGCGCAACAACCGGAGCGGCAGTAGGAGCGGGCCCAGGAGCGACAACCGACCCATCGGCAACGGAAGCTAAATGAGCCGTGCGTTCAAGCAGGGTTTGCAACGCCACAGCGAACCGACCCAACAGGTGATCCTGCTGATCAAGTCTGGCAACCAGCGTAGGTAGCGAGGGTGGCCCTGTACCGTCAGAATTCATGGCTTGGTCCTAATGTCATGGAACCATGAACCAGACGTACAACAAGAGATAAGTGGAAAATAAGAAGGTTTTATTGAAGAGCAAGCCGTAAGCAAAGTCCAAACGGATGGCTAAACCGAAGCAGGGTCTTGCGGAGACAGAGGTCAGGAACCAGAAGGGTAGTCAGACGAAGCCAGGATCAGGAACCAACGGGGTAGTCAGACGAAGCCGGAATCAGGAACCAACGGGGTAGTCAGACGAGGCCAGGATCAGGAACCAGAAGCAGCAGCAGTCTTGGAAGCATGTGAACACAGGAGGACCAAGCAAGGAACTGAAGCCACAGACCTCCTATATATATGAGCTAGGCATCCAGCTCCTCCCAGTGGGAAGGAGGAGCCGCAGGGTGGGAGGCTACAAGAAAACCCAGAAACCAAGATGGCCGCCAGCACATGTCAAACGAAGGGAACAGCAAGGAGGTAAGACCATGACAGTGGGCCTTCTTTCCCACCGCCTTATCTCTCATGAAAACTGTATAAATGTTCCTGGTAGAGACAAAGTCACCTCCAGATGGTGAAAAAAGGTAGGTATCCAAGGGTAGAGAAATAGATACCCCTGCTAGTGGGTTGTTTTTGAGATACTGGGCGAGTCTAACATAATAATTAGAAGTGGGCATAGCAAATAAAACTTGTTGAGACAAAAAGGGTTTGAGTACAGATCCCTCATAAAGGTCTGATATCAACCTCGACTTCTCCAAAAGGACATTGACAAATTAGGAATCAAGATCTTCAGTATTTCAATATAGGAGGGGTACTTCCTTCTTTACTAGATTCCCTTGGGACCCTTTAACCAACTATTTACAAGCCAAAATAGAAGCCTTGATAGGAGGAGAAGATGGTAAAGGATGTTGGGGATATATGCCATGCAGCAGAAGCAGCACCTTAAAGGATTTTCCTTCACACAGCTGTTTGGAGCCAACTAACAGGAACATCTGACACCAATATCTGAGTTGTTTAATTAGTATTGCATTATAATAACTTTGTAGATTAGGAACTCCCATGCCCACTGTGGTCTTTTGACGGTTCAAAATGGAGGTAGCTACCCTAGGTCATCCCTTCTTCCAGATAAATGAGATTAATTGACACTGGAAGCTATGGAGAATCTTTTTAGGAATGGGCATGGCTATTGTCCCAAAATAATATAGTAGTTTAGGTAGGACCATCATCTTATAAATGATTATACGGCCTAACCATGAAAGTTGTACCTGAGAATATCTATCCATTTCTCTTTTTAGTGAAGTGACCACCATCTGCTACAGATGGATCTGGATAGATTAGAGGCTTGGGCAGAGAAGTGGCAGATGAGGTTTGACACTGACAAATGTAAGGTTATGCCCATGGGAAGGAATTATGCAAATCACCCATACACACTAGAAACATAGAATGTGTCGGCAGATAAGAACCATTTGGCACATCTAGTCTGCCCAATATACTGAATACTATGAATAGCCACAGGCCCTATCTTATATGAAGGATGGCCTTATGCCTATCCCATGCATGCTTAAACTACTTCACTGTATTTGCAGCTACCACTTCTGCAGGAAGGCTATTCAATCCATCCACTACTCTCTCAGTAAAGTAATACTGTCTGATATTACTTTTAAACCTTTCCCCCTCTAATTTAAAACTATGTCCACTTGCAGCAGTTTTTCTTCTTTTAAATATTCTCTCCTCTTTTACCGTGTTGATTCCCTTTATGTATTTAAAAGTTTCCCCTCTGTCTCATCTTTCTTCCAAGCCATACATGTTAAGGTCCTTTAACCTTTCCTGGTAAGTTTTATCCTGTAATCCATGTACTAGTTTAGTAGCTCTTCTCTGAACTCTCCCCAAAGTATCGATATCCTTCTGGAGATATGGTCTCCAGTACTGCGCACAATACTCTAAATGAGGTCTCACTACTGCTCTGTAGAGCGGCACGAGCGCCTCCTTCTTTCTACTGTTAATGCCTCTCCCTATACACCCAAGCATTCTGCTAGCATTTCCTGCTGCTCTATGACATTGTCTTCCAACCAATGACATAGTGGGAATAACTGAGACATGGCTGGATGATAGCTATGACTGGGCGGTTAATGTACAAGGTTACAGTCTGTTTAGAAAGGATCGTCAAAACCAGAGAGGGGGAGGGGTCTGCCATTATGTAAAGTCCGGTCTAAAGCCCACACTCCGCAAAGATATAAGTGAGGGACATGAACACGTGGAGTCACTGTGGGTAGATATACATGGAGCTAAAAACAACAATAAATTACTAATAGGAGTTTACTATAAACCACCTAATATACCAGAGTCCACAGAAAATCTACTACTAAACGAGATAGACGAGGCAGCAAATCATAATGAGGTGGTTATTATGGGGGACTTCAACTACCCAGATATAGACTGGGAAACCGAAACTTGTATATCTCATAAGGGAAACAGGTTCTTGGCAATAACCAAAGACAATTACCTCTCCCAACTGGTTCAGGACCCAACTAGAGGGATGGCCATACTGGACTTAGTATTAACCAATAGGCCCAACAGAACAACAGACGTGCAGGTTGGGGGACACCTGGGAAATAGTGACCATAAAGTAATAGCCTTCCAATTATCATTCAAAAGAGCGTTTCTACAGGGAGGAACAAAAATACCAAACTTCAAAAAAGCTAAATTTAGCCAACTAAGGCCTAGTTCACACTTCAGTGTTTGGTCAGTGATTTCCATCAGTGATTTGTGAGCCAAAACCAGGTGCAGCTCTAACAATAGAACAGGAGCAGATCTTTCCCTTCTACCTAATGTCTATGGAGGCTCCACTTCTGGTTTTGGCTCACAAATCACTGATGGAAATCACTGACCAAACACTGAAGTGTGAACTAGGCCTAAGAGAGGCCATAGGCCAAACTAACTGGGACAAAACCCTCAAAAATAAAAATACAGCCACAAAATGGGATATCTTTAAAAACATCCTAAAATCTCATTGTGAGAGGTACATACCGTATGGTAATAAAAGGTTAAGGAACAAAAAGAAACCAATGTGGATAAATAGAACTGTAAAGAAAGCAATAAATGACAAAACAAAAGCATGTAATTCACTGAAACAGGAGGGGAGCACGGAAGCACTGAAAAACTATAAGGAAAAAAATAGAACATGTAAAAAACAAATAAAAGCGGCCAAACTAGAGACCGAGAGATTAATTGCCAATGAGAGTAAAACTAACCCTAAAGTGTTCTTCAATTATATAAATGTTAAATAGTATAAATCTGAAGGTGTCGGCCCTTTAAAGAGTAATGAGTGGGAAGTCGCAGAGAGCGATGAGGAGAAAGCAAAGCTGTTAAATATTTTTTTCTCCAATGTATTCACTGAGGAAAATAAATTGTCAGATGACATGCAGAATGCAAAAATAAATTCCCCATTAAAAGTGTCCTGTCTGACCCAGGAAGAAGTACATCAGTGACTTAAAAAGATTAAAATAGACAAATCGCCAGGACCGGATGACATACACCCCCGTATCCTAAAGGAATTAAGTAATGTCATAGCCAGACCCTTATTTCTGATATTTGCAGACTCTATACTGACAGGAAAAGTCCCACAGGATTGGCACATGGCATATGTGGTGCCAATATTCAAAAAGGGGCCAAAAACAGAGCCTGGAAACTATAGGCCGGTAAGTTTAACATCTGTTGTGGGTAAACTGTTTGAAGGTTTTCTGAGAGATGCTATGTTAGAGCATCTCAACGGAAATAAGCAAATAACGCCATATCAGCATGGCATCGTGAGGGATCGGTCATGTCAGACTAATTTAATCAGTTTCTATGAGGAGGTAAGTTCTAGACTTGACAGCGGCAAATCAATATATGTCGTATATCTGGACTTCTCCAAAGCATTTGACACTGTACCACATAAAAGGTTAGTATATAAAATGAGAATGCTCGGACTGGGAGAAATCATCTGTATGTGGGTAAGTAACTGGCTCAGTGATAGAAAACAGAGGGTGGTTATTAACGGTACACACTCAGATTGGGTCACTGTCACTAGTGGGGTACCTCAGGGGTCAGTATTGGGCCCTATTCTCTTCAATATATTTATTAATAATCTTGTAGAAGGCTTGCATAGTAAAGTATCAATTTTTGCAGATGACACTAAACTGTGTAAAGTAATTTACACTGATGAGGACAGTATACTACTACAGAGGGATCTGGATAGATTGGAGGCTTGGGCAGATAAGTGGCAGATGAGGTTTAACACTGATAAATGTAAAGTTATGCACATGGGAAGGAAAAATGCAAGTCACCCGTACATACTAAATGGTAAAACACTAAGCTGCAAAAACCAGTGTCAGGCAGCTGCTGCCTAGGCCAACAAGATAATGGGTTGCATCAGAAGGGGCATAGATTCCCGTGATAAGAACATAGTCCTACCACTTTACAAATCATTAGTCAGACCACACATGGAGTACTGTGTACAGTTCTGGGCTCCTGTAAACAAGGCAGACATATCAGAGCTGGGGAAGGTCCAGAGGAGGGCATCTAAAGTAATAACTGGAATGGGGCAACTACAGTACCCTGAAAGATTTTTAAAATTAGGGTTATTCACTTTAGAAAAAAGACGACTGAGGGGAGATCTAATTAATATGTATAAATATATCAGGGGTCAGTACAGAGATCTATCCCATCAGCTATTTATCCCCAGGACTGTGACTGTGACGAGGGGACATCCTCTGCGTCTGGAGGAAAGAAGGTTTGTACACAAACATAGAAAAGGATTCTTTACGGTAAGAGCAGTAAGACTCTGGAACTCTCTGCCTGAGGAGGTGGTGATGGTGAGTACAATAAAGGAATTTAAGAGGGGCCTGGATGTATTTCTGGAGCTTAATAATATTACAGGCTATAGCTACTAGAGAGGGGTCGTTGATCCAGGGAGTTATTCTGATTGCCTTATTAGGGGAATAAAAAAATCCTTCCCGACTCCAAAGTGGAGAAAATTGGCTTCTACTTCACAAGGTTTTTTTTTTTTTGCCTTCCTCTGGATCAACTTGCAGGATAACAGGCTGAACTGGATGGACAAATGTCTTTTTTCGGCCTTATGTACTATGTTACTATGTTACCTTTAAGTCTTCTGAAATAATGACTCCTAAATCCCTTTCCTCAAATACTGAGGTTAGGACTGTATCAATGATTTTATATTTTGCTCTTGGTTTTTATGCCCCAGGTGCTTTATCTTTCACTTATCAACATTGATTCTAGTTGCCAAATTTATGACCATTCCTCTAGTTTTCCTAAATCCTTTTCCATTTGGTGTATCCCTCCAGCAACATCAACCCTATTACAAATCTTTGTGTCATCAGCAAAAAGACACACCTTACCATCGAGGCCTTCTGCAATTTCACTGATAAAAATATTCAAGAATATTGGTTCCGGAACAGATCCCTGAGGTACCCCACTGGTGACAAGACCATGGTCTGAATATGCTCCATTGACAACAACCCTCTGTTGTCTGTCCCTCAGCCACTGCCTACTCCATTTAACAATATGGGAGTCCAAGCTCAAAGACTGCAGTTTATTGATAGGCTTTCAATGTGGGACAGTATCAAAAGCCTTACTAAAGTATAGATAAGCGATGTCTACTGCACCCCCGCCATCTATTATTTTAGTCACCCAATAAAAAAAATCTATAAGATTGATAGGGATTAGTGTCTTTGTCTTTCATCTTTGAAAGAAAAAAAAAATCATTTGCTGTCTGTTTTTCTGTGCTGGAATTACTATTACTGTGCTGTGATAGGGATTAGTGTGCTGTGATAGGGATTAGTGTCTTTGGTCTTTAAAAAAATCAAATCAACAAATTTTGTAAAAGTGAGCAACACCTATATTAAGCGCGCAATACGTGCATATTACATTGTCGATTTTCACAATCAAGAAAATAATGACTGGAGATCACGAATTCTAGAATTTGCTAATTTATGGTGAATATTAGCTAGAAAATTAGACAAATATCGCGAAAAGGAATGTTGTCTATGCTGCTCATCACTAGACAAGACATTGATAGTACTCATTACAATACCCATCAGGGCCAGGGGTCTTTTTACGGATAGAAGTCAATTGGCGATCATAATCCATTTGTAATATAGCATGAACCTCGTGTCTAGAGTTGAGCGGACACCTGGATGTTCAGGTTCGACGGGTTCGGACAAATTTCACATAAAAATTTCGAGTTCGTGGCCTGAACTTGACCCCGAACCCCATTGAAGTAACTTTTGAGCACTAAAATGTCTGTACAAATGTCATGGAAAGGGCTAGAGGGCTGAAAATGGCATGGCAAGTGCTCTGCAAACAAATGTGGATAGGGAAATGACTATAAATAACAAAATACGTAAAATAATAATAATAATCTTGATCTAGGAGGACGAGGTGCATATGGAGTAGGAGGTTGAGGAGTCGTCGATGTGGTGGTGTAGGGGGAAGCGGAGGTGGAGGAGGAGAAGGAGGAAGTAGCCAACAGTTTTTTTGTTTTAAATTTTTATTATTTTTTTTTAAATTAGGGTACACCCCAAAACATTGGGAGATATAACCTGCGATAACCCCATCCAGTCGTGCTAAACACACATTCAGACAATATACTGGCTGCAGGGCAGGCCAGCACCTCCAAGAGGTAAAGGGCAAGCTCAGGCCATGTGCACAATTTGGAGACCCAGAAGTTGCAGGGGCTGACTCCTGTCAGTCAGTTAGTGTAGGCGTGTGTACACATATTGCCCCACCATGTTGCCTGTCCCCGTGATGTTCACGATCCAACTTTCGATGTTCTTTTATGCGCCTAGCATGGTGATCACGGCGGGCTGTGGCGGGGATTCAGGCTGGAGAGAGAGCCTGAGAAAAGGATACCACATGCAATGGAGGTCAATGGATGAAATTAAATTTAATCGAGCAGAAATGTGGGAAAAGGTATTGAAGCATAAGCTTCCAAGTTAAGGAGGGGGAGCGTGGCAATTATCCAATCCCGACTCGGGGAGGTAGTAACGATAAATAACAATACAGGATTCTTAAGATGCCCTGTTATTGGAATGATTAATAAAAACAATTATAGGGAATGTCACTGTGGTATTTTGAATTTGGAAACGTTAGCCAGGAGAGACCCTGCTGCCGCTTTGTTGACTCTAGATAACTTCTGCCAGATCGCACGTCCCTGTGATGTCCACCATCCATTTAGATATCTTCTCTATCAACTTTCAATGTTCTTTTCTGAGCCTACCAGGGTTCGATGCCGGAGGGGGAGCGTTAAAAAAGAGAGACCACATCCAAGGGAGATAAATGGATGAAATTTTATTTTGATCGAGCGTAAATTTGGGAAAAGTTATTGAAGCGCAAATGTGGGACAAATGATTGAAGCGCAAATGTGGGACAAATAATTGAAGCGCAAATGTGGGAAAAGTTATTGAAGGGCAAATGTGGGACAAATTATTGAAGCGCAAATGTGGGACAAATTATTGAAGCGCAAATGTGGGACAAATTATTGAAGCGCAAATGTGGGACAAATTATCAAAGCACAAATGATGGACAAACTATTGACTTGCAAACGTGGGACAAATTGTTAAAGTTTTAGCATTGAATGAAAGAAGGTGGCGTGCATCAATTAAAAAAGAATTTCTGAAATGTTATTCCCTGTCACCTATGCAGAGCAGGGTCTTCTATCCGGAAACAATTTGTAAAATGTCACCTGACAATGTAACAGACGATTTTTTTTAATTTATGTTCCTGTCACCTATGCAGAGGTGCCCCCGTGATGTCCACCATCCATTTGGATATCTTCTCTATCAATATTCGATGTTCTATTCTGAGCCTACCATGTTGATCACAGTTATCGGCGAATCAGATTTCCACGCTGGAGAGGGAGCGTGAGAAAGAGGGACCACATCCAAGGGAGATAAATGGATGAAATTTTATTTTGTTTAAGGGGAAATATGGGAAAAGTTATTGAAGCGCAAATGTGGGACAAGTTATTGAAGCGCAAATGTGGAACAAATTATTGAAGCGCAAATGTAGGACAAATTATTGAAGCACAAATGTGGGACAAATTATTGAAGTGCAAATGTGGGACAAATTATTAAAGCGCAAATGTTGGACAGATTATTAAAGCGCAAATATGGGACAACTTAAAGTTTAAGTTTAAGCGATGAATGAAAGGAGGTGGCGCACATCAATTAAAGATGAATTTTATTCCCTGTAACCTATGCAGAGCAGGGGTTTATTCACATCCAAAATTGTATAGTGTAAACCCAAGAATGTAACAGAAACATTTGTGAAATGTATTAACCTGTCTACTTGGTAGAGCAGAGGTCTATGACAGAAAAAAATTGTTTAATGTTATGCGAAAATGTAAAAGAAAAATTTGTGAAATTTATTAAGCTGTTAACTAGGTAGATTGGCGAATTTCACCAGAAAATGTAACAGACAAATTAGTGATTTTTTTTACCTTTCTATTAGGTATAGCAGTGGTACATCACATCCAAAAAATTGTGAATTTCACACTAAAATGTAACAAAGTAGTGAAATGACATAAAATAAAATACATACAAATCAAAAAAAAATATGTGATTTATGAGGTGGAGGTCCATATGGAGTAGGAGTTTGAGGAGGTGGTGGACGTAGCGGTGTAGGTGGAAGCAGCATTGGAGAAGGACGAGGTAGCCAACACTGGTTCTTGTTTTTATATATTTTTTTTACATTAGGGTATACTCCAAAAGAGTGAAAAATCCAAAATACAAGAATAAGCAATTGCGCTGTAGTATAACAATGGCTGGTTAAAGCCGGTATACATGTGTATTCTGCACAAGGTACGGACAAGTCCTGTGGGATCCATTCTTGGTTCATTTTAATGAACGTGAGCTTGTCCATTGGTTGTGGACAGGCGACTGCGCTTGTCTGTGATAATGCCCCCTGCCGTGCTAGACACACGTTCAGATGATACACTGGCTGCAAGGCAGGCCAGCACCTCTAAGGCGTAAAGGGCAAGCTCAGGCCATGTGCCCAATTTGGAGACCCAGAAGTTGAAGGGGGCAGACCCGTCATTCAGTACGTGTAGGCGTGTGCACACATACTGCTCCATCATGTTGCTGAAATACTGCCTCCTGCTAAGACGTTCCATATCAGCTGGTGGTGCTGGTTGTGACGTGCTGACAAAGCTTTTCCATGCTAACCCTGACTTCTGAGGTGCTCGCAGTGCACAAGCTACATTGGTGACCTTTTTCTCTTCCTTCGCTTTGTGCTTCCACTGTGCCCCCGCTGTCAGGTGGGAATTCCACCAACAGCGCGTCTACCAGCATGTGCTTGTACTCACGCATCTTACGATCATGCTCCAGTGGGGGAAATAAGGACGGTACGTTATCCTTGTAATGAGGATCCAGCAGCGTGGCCATCCAGTAATCAGCACAAGTTAGAATGTGGGCAATTCGGCGGTCATTATGGAGACACTGCAGCATGTAATCGCTCATGTGTGCCAGGCTGCCCAGAGGCAACAAAAAGCTGTGTATCGTCTGTGTCCTCTGTATCCCCCCAGCCACGCACCAGTGATGGCCATGAGCTGGTCTGGGTGCCACCTTGCTGTGAACAAGGTTCATCCTCCTCCATCTCCTCCTCCTCATCCTCCACCTCGTCATCCTCCAGAACTGTGCCCTGGCTGGACAATTGTGTACCTGGCATTTGTGGGTGCAGGAACCCACCCTCAGAGACACTTGTGAATGACTGGCCGGAAACCCTATGAAATGATCCCTCTTCCTCCTCCTCCTCCTGTGCCACATCCCCTTCCATCATCGTCAGCAGCGTTTTTTCAAGGAGGCATAGAAGTGGGATAGTAACGATGAGAACAGCGTTATCGGCACTGGCCATGTTGGTGGAGTACTCGAAACAGCGCAACAAGGAAAACAGGTCTTGCATGGAGGCCCAGTCATTGGTGGTGAAGTGGTGGTGTTCCACAGAGTGACTTACCCGTGCGTGCTGAAGCTGAAACTCCACTATCGCCTGCTGCTGCTCGCACAGTCTGGCCAGCATGTGCAAGTTGGAGTTCCACCTTGTGGGTATGTTGCATATAAGGCAGTGAGCGGGAAGGCCAAAGCTACGCTGCAGCACTGACAGGCGAGAAGCAGCAGGATGAGAACGCCGAAAGTGCGCCAGACGGCCCACACTTTATGCAGCAGCTCTAACATATCGGGGTAATTTTTAAGGAACCTCTGCACCACCAAATTCAGCACATGCGCCAGACAAGGGATGTGCGTCAAACCGGCTAGTCCCAGAGCTACTACGAGATTGATCCCATTATCGCACACTACCAGGCCAAGCTTGAGGCTCACTGGCACCAACCACTCATCGGTCTGTTGTTTAAGGCCTGTCCACAGTTCCTGCGCGGTGTGGGGTTTGTCCCCCAAACAGATAAGTTTTAAAACTGCCTGCTGTCATTTACCCCTGGCTATGCTGAAGTTGGTGGTAGAGGTGTTAAGATGACTGGATAAGGAAGCGGAGTAGGAGGAGGAACCAACAGAAGGCAAACTGAAGCGCCCTGCAATCCTTGGTGGTGGAAGGACATGCAACAAACTGCTATCCGCCTCATGCCCAGCCGCCACTGCATTTACCCAGTGTGATATTATAGAGATATAAAGTCCCTGACCATGCTTACTGGTCTACGTATACGTAGTGAGGTGCACCTTGCCACGGATGGCGTTGCACAGTGCACACCTGATTGGCTCGCCTGGAAAAGTAGTGACGGCTGGGCACGACATATTGTGGGACAGCCACTGCCATAAGGCCTTTAAAACTCTTAAATCTCCGCCAGACGGAATGACAGCATTTCAAAGGCCAGTAATTTAGAATTGCTGGCATTCAGGGCCAGGGATCGTGGGTGGTTAGGGGGGTACTTCCTCTTCCGTTCCAGTGTTTGGGAGATGGAGAGCTGAACGCTTCAGTGGGACATTGTGGAGGTGCTTAATGACCCAGGTTGTGGTGTTGCTGGCAGATCCTCTGTTTGCTGGGTGGCAGGTGGCACTGTCACTCCAGAGGTGGATGAAGAGGCCGAGACTGCAGCAATAGAGGAAGCAGGAGGAGCCAGAGACCTTTCTTGGTTTTTGAGGTGTCTACCCCACTGCAGCTCGTGCTTTGCACTTAAATGCCTGGTCATGCAGGTTGTGCTCAGGTTGAGAGCGTTTATGCCTCGCTTCAAGATCTGATTACACAGCATGCAAACCACTAGTGTCTTGTCGTCAGCATATTGTCTGAAAAACTGCCACGCCAGGGAACTCCTTGGAGCTGGCTTTTGTGTGCTCAGTCCCTTGGTGCGGTGGGCAGTAGCAGGCGTACTGTCTACGGGACGGCCACTCCGCTTTTGCACCCTGCTCCCTCTTCTGCTGTGCTGGTGGCTCTGTGTGACCACCGCCTCTTCCTCCAAACTACATAAGACACTCGCATGACCTTGATTCCATGTGGGGTCGAGGACCTAATCGTCCTTCACATCATCTTTCCCCCAGTCTTCACACCTGCCCTCCTTGTTAGTCTGCACACTTTCAAAAGCCCCAGCAGTTGGCACCTTTGTGTCGTCATCATCCGAGACGTGCTGCAATGTACTCATCATCCGAGACGTCCTGCCATGTACTCCTCTTGAAACATAAGTGGTTGGGCATCGGTGCACTCAATCTCTTCCACTTCTGGGGCAGGGATAGGTGTATGGCCTTGGGAAACCCTGCTAACAGAGTCATCAAAAAGCAGAAGAGACTGCTGCATGACTTGGGGCTCAGACTGCTTGGCTGATTTGCAAGGGGGTGAGGTGAAAGACTGATGGACATCGGCTGCAGGTGCCAACTCTGATCTTTCAGCAGGAGACTGGGTGGGAGACAATGTGAAGGAACTGGAGGCACTGTGAGCAACCCAATCTACTATCGCCTATACTTGTTCTGGCCTCACCATTCGTAGAGCCCAACCAAATACCGCTGCAGGTTCTGTCACCTACATGCACCACAGGCCGGTATAGCTCCACCAGCAGCACCACAACCCGGACCACGTCCCTTATTTGACGCTCTCCTCATATTTCTCAAATTTAGGATCTTGCCCTAAATGCGTGTTTAATTAATAGCAGAATAGAATGACAGCATGTAAAGGTTGTATCTCACACGTACAGGCCGCAATTTAAGTTTTTTGCCCAAAATGGCTGTTTTCCAACTAACTATAGTATTTTTCGCCCTATAAGACGCATCGGCCCATAAGACGCACCTAGGTTTTTGGGGAGGAAAATAAGAAAAAAAATATTTTTAACCAAAAAGGTGTGCTTTTGGTGGGTTTGGAACTAATGGTGGTCTGTGGATGGCACTATTACTGGGGATCTGTAGATGACAGACACTGTTATGGAGGGATCTTTGGATGACGGACACTGTTACGGGGGGATCTGTGGATGACGGACACTGTTACAGATATCCCCCCCCCCCCCGCCACTCCTGTATACAAATATAAAATGTCTTATTCAATTAAAAGTGATTACACATGCCCCCTCACTCCTAATAGTACCATACAGCTTCTGTACAATGCAGGCAGGCCGGACGGCCGGCGCGTCACTCACTGACGTCACTTGCCTTTGCCGCCTGCTTCATTCATAAAGTAGGCGGTGCAGGCAAGTGATATCAGGGAGTTACGCTGCCGCCTGCCTGGCCTGCCTGCCGGCATACTACTGAAGCTGTTAGGATGTACGGTAATAATAGGAGTGAGGGGGCATGTGTAATCACTTTTAATTGAATAAGACATTTTATATTTGTGCAGCACTGGAGCGGGGCTATAGTACAGTGACTGCACCGCCCCTCTGCTATTGCCGGCCCCCAGCTCCTCCTAGTCCCTCCCCCTCTCGCTCGTACATCGCAGACTGCGATGTTAAACTGTCAGCATTCGCCCCATAAGACGTAGGGGCATGTTTTGGGGGGGAAAAAGTGCGTTTTATGGGGAGAAAAATACAGTAAATAGAACCACAGTATGTAAAGGGTGTGTCCTACACGTACAGATCCAGACTAGGCTGCAATTAAAGTTTTTTGCCCAAAATGGTTGTTTTTCAAATAACTGAATAGAACCACAGTATCTAAAGTGTGTATCTCACAATGAGATATGCAGCAAATGCTGCAAAATTAAGTTTTTTGCCCAAAATAAGTGTTGCTTTAATAACAGAGTATGACAGCAGTATATAAGCCTTACATTTCACACGTGCAGATTCTGCAAGGGCTGCAAAATAGTGTATTTTGCCCAAAAAGGGCGTTTTTAAAAACCCAGAAAATTATAGCTGTATTTCTAGCTTAAATTACACTGACTACCGTATTTTTTGCCCTATAAGACGCACTGGCCCATAAGATGCACCTAGGTTTTTGAGGAGGAAAATAAGAGAATTTTTTTTTAACCAAAGAGGTGTGCTTTTGGTTGGTTTTGATGGTGGTCTGTGCATGACACATGACACTACTATGGGGGATCTGTGGATGGCACTGTTATGGTGGGGATCTGTGGGTGGCACTGTTATGGGGGGATCTGTGGGTGGCACTGTTATGGGGGGATCTGTGGGTGGCACTGTTATGGGGGTGATCTGTGGGTGGCACATTTATGGGGGGGTGATCTGTGGATGGCACTGTTATGGGGGGTGATCTGTGGATGGCACTGTTATAGGGGGGGTGATGTGTAGATGGCACTGCTATAGGGGGGATCTGAGGGGGGCACTGTTATGGGGGGATCTGAGGGGGGCACTGTTATGGGGGGATCTGAGGGGGGCACTGTTATGGGGGGATCTGAGGGGGGCACTGTTATGGGGGGGATCTGAGGGGGGCACTGTTATGTTTCTATAGACGAGACAGAGGGGATATGATAGAAACTTTTAAATACATAAAGGGAATCAACAAGGTAAAAGAGGAGAGAATATTTAAAAGAAGAAAAACTGCTACAAGAGGACATAGTTTTAAAAGTAATATCAGAAAGTATTACTTTACTGAGAGAGTAGTGAATGCATGGAATAGCCTTCCTGCAGAAGTGGTAGCTGCAAATAAAGTGGAGGAGTTTAAGCATGCATGGCATAGGCATAAGGCCATATAAGATAGGGCCAGGGGCTATCCATAGTATTTAGTATATTGGGCAGACTAGATGGGCCAAATGGTTCTTATCTGCCGACACATTCTATGTTATGGGGGTGATCTGTGGATGGCACTGTTATGGGAGGGGGGGTGATCTGTGGATGGCACTGTTATGGGGGGTGATCTGTGGATGGCACTGTTATTGGGGGGTGATGTGTGGATGGCACTGTTATTGGGGGGGTGATGTGTGGATGGCACTGTTATTGGGGGGGTGATGTGTGGATGGCACTGTTATTGGGGGGGGTGATGTGTGGATGGCACTGTTATGAAGGGGGATCTGTGGATGGGCCCTGTTATGGGGGTGGACCTGTGGATGGCACTGTTATATATGTGTCACCCACAGATTCCCTACCCCATAACAGTGCTATCCACAGATCACCCCCCATAACAGTGCCATCCACATATCCCCCACACCATAATAGTGGCATCCACAGATGCCCTAATATACCAGAGCTAAACCTGTGGGAGGGGCTGGTGTCATGCAAATGCGGCGGCGCCTATAAATGAAGTAGGTGGCGCAGGCACGTGACGTCAGTGAGTTACGGCCGGCCGCCCACCCTGCTCTTCCTGCTACAGGACATTTAGTAAGTAGTACAGATGGGGCTTGGGATTGGAACTTAAATGAAAGCTATTATTATAAAAGGTTTAGGCATTAAGGAAGTGAGTGAGCCCATCCTCCCTCCCCCGTCCAGCTGATACATCACAGTCTGCGATGCTGCAGCATTGCAGACTGCGATGTAAAATGGCAGCATTCAACCCATAAGACGCAGGGGGCATTTCCCCCCCACTTTGGGGGGGGGGGGAGAAGTGAGTCTTATGGGGCGAAAAATGCGGTAATCCTGCAAAGGCACCAGATGTTGGATATTGACAAAAGTGGGTGTTTTTTCAAAGCCAGAAAATTATTGAAGTTTTGAAAACTTGTTTTTAACAATCACAGATGCAGCAAGTGCTGCAATATTAAGTATTTTGCAAAAAAAAGGGTGTTTTTTTACTAACAGAATATGAAAGCTGTATATAAAGCTTGAATTTCACACGTGCAGTTGCAGCAAGGGCTGTGAAATAGAGTATTTTGCCCCAAAAGGGTGTTTTTAAAAACCCCAAAAAATATAGCTGTATTTCTAGCTTAAATTGGCCTTTGCAAAAGCTCATCTGGACAAATAAGAAGACTTCTGGTCTTCTGTGTTATGGTCAGATGAAACAAAATGATGTTTCCTTCATTTAGAGTAAAAAAGGAGAAGCCTTCAACCCAAGGAACACCATCCCCACAGTCTAACATTGTGGTGGGAACCTAATGCTTTAGGGGGGGGGGGGGGGGTTCAGCCAATGGACCAGGGAACCTAATCACAGTAAGTGGCACCATGAAAAAAGAGCAATACATGAGGATTCTCAACGATAACATCAGGCAGTCTGCAGAGAAACTTGGCCTTGGGCACCAGTGGACATTTCAGCATGACAATGACCCAAAACACACAGCAAAAGTGGTGAAGAAATGGTTAGCAGACAACAACATTAACGTTTTGGAGTGGCCCAGCCAAAGTCCAGACTTGAATCCAATTGACAATCTATGGAGGGAGCTAAAGATCAGGGTGATGGCAAGAAGACCCTCCAACCTGAAAGATTTGGAGCTCATTGCTAAAGATGAATGGGCAAAAATACCTGGAGAGACATGCAAAAAGCTGGTCTGCAATTATAGGAAGCGTTTGATTACTGTAATAGCCAATAAAAGTTTTTCTATTGATTATTGAGAAGGGTATGAATAATTTTGGACTGGACACTTTTTGCTCAAATGTAAATAAAAGCTGAGAAATGTTTTTTCCCACAATAATGCCTCTTGCACATCGTCTTATTATCTTTTGGGAGACACCTATGTCATTTCCCATCAAAAAATTACTTGCTGGTTGAATAAAAGTAACTTTAAGTCAAAATTTGTCAGGTGTATGAATAATTATGGGCAGCACTGTAGCTCAGCAGACAGTATCACACAGGATAGGATTAGATACAAAGCTCAGCAGACAGTATTAAAGATGATAGGATTAGATACCCATCTCAGCAGTCAGTATCACGCATAAAAGGATTAGTTACAGAGCTCAGCAGGCAGTATCGCACATGATAGGATTAGATACCCAGCTCAGCAGATGGTATTACACATGATATGATTAGATACACAGCTCAGCAGACAGTATCACACAGAATAGGATTAGATAGGGGGCGGAGCTAGCGCCAGATGAAGATGGTCGCATAGCTCCGTGCTCTGTGAAGAGATTCGTCCCTGACCCAGCAAACATCAGCCTACAGAGACGGAGATGGTTAAGATCGGGAACAACAAGCATGTGAACACCTCTGCTCCCTCTAAAACTCAGATTGCAGGAGGTGAGATGGAGAAATTCCTAAAGAAAGCTGCCGCTACCGTGGCCGCCAGAGAACCCAAGATGGCGCCGACGCCGCAGGCCAAAGCTCCGAAGCGCGCCCTTGCTCCATCGGAGGGTGAGAGCGATTCGGATGAAGCGCAAGCCAGCTCCGATCTCCCGGTCACAAGGAAATACCTAGACCGCGCTCTAAGTAGAATGATGGAGCCGATACTAGCAGGACTAACTGCCTGCAGGAGCGAAGTGAGACAAATAGGGGATCGGGTGGAAAGTCTGGAGAACCACCAAGCAGAAATCCTGAACCACCAGTCTGCTGTTACGGACTCTTTTCGTCGCTGCGCTCTCTATTTGAATGACCTCCACTGTTCCCTAGAGGACCAAGAAAACAGGGGGCGCCGGAACAACCTCAGATTCAGGGGTGTGCTAGAGTTGGTCACCTCAGGAGAGGTCTCGGCGTCCATTACCGAAATCAGCAGATCGCTGCTGGGGCCTGATTTTCCTCAGGAGATAATCATAGAGCGGGCACACAGGGCCCTCAGACCCAAGCCCAAGCCGGATGAGCCGCCCAGAGACATTATTTGCAAGTACCTGAACTTTCAAGTTAAATCAGCCGTCCTGGAAGCCGCCCGTGCCCACCCTGATCTGGCATTTGAAGGATCCAAAATAGAAGTTTTTCAGGACTTAGCTCCGTCAACATTAAAGAAGCATAGAGCCCTTAAACCCTTAACGGATTGGTTACGCTCCAAAAAGGTGCTCTATCGCTGGTCTTTCCCTTTTGGTATATCCTTCTCATACGCAGGAAAGAGAGTGAACATCTTGTCTTATACAGACCTCACATCTGCCTTTGAGATCCTGAACGTGCCGCCTATGCGGATTGAGAATTGGGAACTTTTTCAAGACCTCGGCGCTTTACCTGAGATATCCAAAGTGGCTCCATTCGAGATACTACGCACGCCAAAGTCATCCCGTTCTAAGAAGAGGGGTCACCATCTCACCCCGAGAAGTCTCTCACAAGACCACTAGAGAGACCTGTTTGTATACAGTATAGTTGCCATAAGTTCCTGTCTCTTTAACTTGCCTACCTCATTGCTAGGTTTTCATGCTTTCATTGTTAGCGGGATGTCTTTTAGCCTAAACCTTGGCGTTCAATGTTCCTTTAGTTCTTTAATGCATTATGGCCTGACTCCGTCCTATCGTCGCATATCCTAGGGCGATACCAAGTAACCCCCACTAGATCTAGACATCAAGTATTATGTCTATGTTTGTACCCTATGTTTGTTTAATATGTTATGTTTTATTCCCCTTCTTTTCCCCCAACTCAAGGTACTCGACTAGCATGTCAGACAGGATCGTCTCTGCCACACGAGCGACACCAATGGTGCAAGAGATAATGGTTCATAATGGTTCCAATGCGTCTCCTGGGGGGAGGCCACAACGGCTCCAAGGTAAATTCTCACACACAGCAAATTATGGCTGACATCTCAGTGGCCTCTTACAATGTCAAGGGCTTTCACTCCCCATCTAAACGGAGCCAAGTCTTTGCCATTCTGAGGAAAGCCGGAGCGGGGGTGGTGTTTCTCCAGGAGACGCATCTACGTTTTAATCACTACCCAGACATGAGGTTCTCGCACTACTCCAACTGGTATCACTGTGGGAGTAACTCCTCAGCTTCCTGTGGAGTTAGTATAGGCTTCCAGAGGAGAATCCCCTTCAAATTTGCCAGCCAGAGTTTAGATCCAGAGGGCAGATATATCCTTCTTAAGGGTTCTATAGGGCCACAAATATACACCTTTGTCAACCTGTACGCCCCCAACACCAGCCAACCCCGTTGGTTTTCCAACATCTTTCCCATCATAGAGGCTTTTAAGGAGGGTATAGTAGTTGTTGGAGGTGACCTAAACGTCGCTCTCTGTCCTCAACTAGATATCTCCACACGTAAATCGTTTCACTCTAAAAGTTTCCTAAAAAGTGTTAGGAATACCCTTTGGGATCTGCACCTGGTTGATGCCTGGCGGTCCCTCAACCCGAATACTCTAGACTTCACATTTTTCTCCCCGGCACACAAAACTTACCACAGACTAGACTACCTGTTCATTTCTAAAGAACACTTACATCTGTGTAGGGAAGCATCCATCGGTGCCATTCACATCTCAGACCACTCTCCAATCTATCTCTCAGTTAAGGCCCCCAGATTGACACCCTCGTGCTTCAACTGGCGCTTAAATGAAACATTACTAGGATTCCAGGATTCGGTTGACTGGATTACCAAGCAAATAGCCGAATATTTCTCCCTCAACAAGAGTCCTGATGTATCGGCCAACACACTCTGGGATACGCACAAACCTGTAGTTAGAGGGCATTTTATTAGCTTGGGCACGCACCTCAAGAGAGCGAGAGAAAGAGAAATAGATGACACTCTAAAAAAATTCGGATACATGAGTCAAGTCATAAAGCTCAACCCTCTGATGCTCTTTTGCAAAAATTATCTGAATATAGGGCAAAACTTAGATCCCTGTTAGCCACTAGAGCCGCTAAATATCACATGAGTTCCCAGCACAAATTTTTCGCCCATGGAGATAAGGCCACCAAATTTGTAATGAGCAGAATTAAGGGGAGGAGATCTACAAACTTTGTTCACCAACTTTCAACACAGGAAGGGACCCCCATCTTCTCAGTCGAACAGATTGCCACTCAATTTTGTTCCTTTTATAATGACTTATATAATCTACCCTCATCAATAGCCCCTGAAGCTCGTGCCTCTGTGATATCTTCCTTTTTGGAAACAGCTAAACTCCCTAGAATTGACCCGGACCAGGAATCATGCCTTATAGCCTCCTTCTCCCTAACTGAGTTAAAGGATGCAATGAATCAAATGCCGACAGGGAAAAGTCCAGGCCCGGACAGCCTACCGTTGGCCTATTACAAAACGTTTCAGGCAATACTCCTCCCTCACCTTTTGGATGTGTGCAATCAGACTCTTAAGGGTATCCCATTATCGAGAGATATGACAGCGGCTCACATTACTCTCATTCCCAAAGAAGGGAAAGACACTAGATTGTGTTCTAATTACAGTCCCATCTCCCTCCTAAACATAGACCTCAAGCTCCTGGCCAAGATGCTAGCTAACAGACTCGCTATCATTCTTCCTCACCTTGTCCATGGAGATCAGGTAGGCTTCATCCGCAACAGAGAAGGGAAGGACAACACCACAAGGGTTATTAATACCCTCTGTCATGCTAAACGACTCTCCTCCCCTCTGCTTTTACTCAGCACGGATGCTGAAAAAGCATTCAATAGAGTCAACTGATTATACCTAAGACAAGCTTTAGCGGGATTTGGCCTACCTGACCCCTACATCAAGGCAGTCTTCTCGATGTATGAAAAAGCTACAGCCTCAGTCCTAGTTAATGGCACCACATCACCTTCTTTTGCCATTAGAAACGGGACTCGCCAGGGCTGCCCCCTATCGCCTCTCCTATTCATCTTGGCCTTGGAGCCTCTCTTAGCGATCATAAGATTGGACCAGGAGATAGGGGGTCTATGTTTGGGAGGCAGAGAACAGAAAACCGCCGCCTTTGCGGACGATGTTCTCGTAATGACAACTAACCCAAAAACATCCCTTCCTAGACTCCAGACCCACCTTAAGGTGTATAGCTTAATGTCTGACTTTAAAATCAATGCCAATAAATCCTTAGTCCTTTGCCTAGGTATTCCCCAATCAACCCGACACCTTCTAATGAAGGACTCCCCATTTAACTGGTCATCTCCTAACATTACGTATCTAGGGATCAAAATTAGCTCAGACATAACGGAGCTTTTCTCCCTTAACTATATTCCCTTGAGGAAGTCTATCTTCGATTCTATTGACAACCTGGCTCGAGCCAATCCAACTCTCTCTTGGTTTGGTCGAAAGAACCTCCTTTCCTCCTTGATACTTCCCAGACTTACATACCTGCAACAAGCTCTCCCCATCTCTATCCCCAAACATTACTATATCTCGATAATGAGAAAATTTAGTTCCTTTATCTGGAATGGGAGGAAGGCGAGGCTCTCCTCCTCTCTTCTTATTAAGCCTAGAAATGCTGGAGGGATTGGCTTGCCAAGCACTGAACTGTATGGGAAGGCTATTCTTCTCTCTCGCGCAGTAGCTTGGCTGAGCCCTCCCCCATACTCTGTAGTGGCCCAGATAGAAATTGATATACTGAACATACCAGCTAGGGCACTTCTACTGGGTCAGGAGACCGCTCTTCCTGGCCATATGTCCGCATATCCAATTATCGGGGCCACATTGAAAGCGTGGAAGTGGCTATCACATACACACTGCTCCATCCCCTTCCCTTCACCCACCTTGACAGTATCAGACGCACTGAACACTGCTCCCCCCACATTAAGGAATGCCACCTCACCAGGATTGTTATCCTCTTCGATACCACTAATGTCCTTAGCTCTCCCGACTGGAGAATGGATGGATTCTAGGGACATGAACGCTCTACTTAATCCTCACCCACGGGATTTCATTCCAGTAGCTTACCTTAGGGCTTACTTAAAGCAGCACATCAAAGTAGGGGACCTTCTTCGTCCCTTAGTCTGGATTGAAGCCTTGTCTGCCCTACAAACGTTGCCCAGAAAGCTCACCTCTCGGCTGTACAGCAAACTACGCCTAACCCCTATGTTAGCTAAGCCCTCCTTCGTCAGGCAATGGGAATTAGACCTCGGTATCACAATCCCCTTTGATTTTCTGCCTAGATTCCTTGACTCCTCCCACGGTGTCTCCCGCTGTGTCAGGATACAGGAAAACAGCTATAAAATCCTCACAAGGTGGTACAACACTCCGGATAAGACATCAAGATATGCTGGGTCGGCTTCTGGCACGTGCTGGAGATGCCTTGGGGAGAGAGGAACCTTCCTCTATGTTTGGTGAACCTGTCCTCCCATACAGAAGTGGTGGAGCGACATCTTCGCTACTGCAAATAAGGTTTGTGGAACAAAGTTCCAGCCCTCCCCGCAAATTGCCCTCCTCTCACTCCCCCAAGGTAACGGGAAGGCCAAGCCGCCATTTGTATTTACACAGATGATCTTAGCGGCCCGCCTTCAACTTCCCAAATTCTGGCTCCAGACTACAGTCCCAAGTTTAGATCAGTGGATGCAGAAAATTGATCAGATCCATAGATTTGAGGAACTTTCTTCATGGGAATCCCGTACACATATGGTCTTCCTCAAAAAATGGTCATTGTGGGCAATTTTCAGATCCCCCAAACCCTAGATTTCTCAATGGAATCCGCTGGAGGTTCTGACCCTATAGCTACTGAACACAGATGCGCAAAATGCCCTAAACATCACCCCGACTACATGTATCCCATGCAAAGGTTTTAAACTGCCTTATCGACAGGGTCTTATCATCTCTCTTGGTTTTAATTGATTGACTTTATAGATGCCTCACTCATTGGGAATGCTGTTTTCTTTTGTCAATAGTGGTTGACGGTCTTGTCTATTTGTCTACTATGCTTAAAGCTGATCCTTCCCTGTATTTGACATGTACTTACTCTTGCAAAGTCGAGGCCTGCGAGCCTTCACCTTGATACTATTTCCCTCTTTTTATATTGTATAACCTACAATAAAATATTAAATAAAAATAAAAAATAAAAAAAGAATAGGATTAGATACGCAGCTCAGCAGACAGTATCACACAGAATAGGATTAGATACGCAGCTCAGCAGTGTCACACAGGATAGGATTATATACGCAGCTCAGCAGAGAGTGTCCCACAGGATAGGATTAGATACATAGCTCAGCAGACAGTATCACACATTATATGATTAGATACACAGCTCAGCAGACAGTATCACACATGATATGATAAGATACACAGCTCAGCAGACAAAATCAAAACAGGATTGGATTAGATGTGCAGCTCAGCAGACAGTATCACACATGATATGATTCGATACACTATTCATCAGGCAGTATCACACATAATAGGACTAAATACACAGCTCAGCAGACAATATCACACATAATGTTTGGATTCTGGATTTATTGTTCCTTTATCCTTATGTGTTTGACTTTCACATACTTAATATTCTCAATAGATCTCACCAAATTTAGCTGGGTCTGTGGATAAATATCTCGTATCTGACTCCAGCTTCTCTGTTCTCTAAAAAGAAGAAAAAGCAGCTTGAGCAATTAGCTAAATGTGAAGCACTCACCACCCAGTTGTTGTGATGTGTTACAGTCATTTACAGTTTAGTTACAGTCTCGCAATATTATGTTGTTTTGCTGTCAGGACAAAATTGACACCACTTCCAGTTTGGAGATCAGGTAAGAGTGGATGCAGCTGTATATTAATATGCTTCTAATTGTGGCCTTGTGCTCTAACCATAAGACAAAGATGTCTACTCCTCCAGTCTCATTAAAGGAAGAAATATGCTATTTGATCTTTGTATTGAGGGTAGCACATTAAATTGATATTATTCCACCAAGCATTGTAGGAAGGTGGATGTGGTGAGCTAGTCAGGGAGCAAAATATCAAGGCATGGTCATATAATACCTCCCGTACCAACCACGCTCCCAATGTTAGAGGAGGCACACTGCCTGTGGAGTCCAAGTCTCTATCACAAATGATTTTGAAATCACCACAGAGAATTAGTGCTCCTTTTTAAACTTTCCTGATACATTTAAGTAGTTTGTTCAAAAACCATCTGAGATTTATTTGGGGCGCAATGTTATTAGCAATAATTAGAACTGTGGACTCTATCTGACAGATCAGGACAAGGTACCTACCCCCTTCATCTATAATGCAATTTTCTACCTGGAATTGTAGAGCATCTTTCACTGCTATTGCTACACCTACCTTCTTTTTGTCTGAATTAGCAAAGAAGAAGGTAGGTGTAGGACCTGCCTGACTGAGACTACCTCGGCGCGGGTAGGCGGGCAGATGTGTTTTGCTCAAAATATATTGGCTGAGAGTCTCAGATGTTATTATTAAAGTGAGGGCCGAGTCTATATATTATGTTTGCATCTATTGTTTTAGTGCATTATTTTCCGTGATTTTATGAATCAGTAAGTAACACTTGAGAGAAGCCTCTTTGTGAAAAGATGGGATGCCTGGCTCTGACAAAGTGGGTCTCTTGCACGCAAAAGATATTGATTTGCGCAGACAAAGCATCTCTCCACAATGAAGCCCTTTTATATGAGGAATTGAGGTCTTTGGAGTTTACTGACATTAATTTAACCACCATGGTAAGTATATAATATACTCTTAACTGCCATCACTGGAGTCACAGCACCTGTTTAAAACAGGAAGGCTAAATAATAAAAATTGGAGACTATAAAAAAAAAACTGTAAGAAAATAACTAGAACAGTGGAAACACTTAAAGGGAACCTGTGATCAACTTTATGCTGACTGTACTGAGGGCAGTATAAAGTAGAGACAGAAATGCTGCGGTGTGTCACACATCAGCTAAAAGTAAGTGGTTGCGGAGAACCAGCATTATAATCATTGCAGTCCAGGCCTTGAAAAGAGTCAAATCTACCTGAGAAGCAGGGGTGTAGCTATAGGGGGTGTAGAGGTAGCAGTCGCTACCGGGCCCAGGAGCCTGAGGGGTCCAAAGACCCTTGTACCACATAAAAAGACACCATTATTATAGAAAGTGCATGCTGGTCAAGTTACACCTCTGGCTTGAGGGAAGGGGTTAGGTCAAGAATTTGGCATGAGGGGGGCTGCCATCTCAATTTTTCCCTCAGGCAGGACAAAGGCTATGTGCTTCCTTGCCCCTGGCCACAAAGCACTGAGGGAAGGGGGCCAAAACAGAACTCTTATACCAGGGCCCATGAGCCTTTAGCTACGCCCCTTCTGAGAAGAGTCATGGTTATTCAAGAGAACTGCCAATCATCAGCAGATGTGGGGGAAGGGGAGCAGGAGATTATGAATAACCATGACTCTTTTCCGGTAGACACTTGGCAAGGCCTGGGCTGCAATTATTATAATGCTGGTTCTCGACAACCAGCATTTCTGTCACTACTTTGTACTGCCCTCAGTACGGTCAGCATAAGGTTCCATTCAGACGTCTATAAAATGGGTCCGGATCCATTACGCAATTATGCGTAACGGGTGCGGACCCATTCATTTTCAATGAGGCTGGAAAAGATGCGGACAGCACACAGTGTGCTGTCCGCAACCACATTTCCGGTCCGTGGCCCTGAACTTCCAGTCCTCGGCAATGGAAAAAATAGAGCATGTCCTATTTCTGTCCACAGATGCGGACAAGAATAGGAATCCTCTATTAAGTGTCGGTGATGTGCAGCGTCAGTGTTTTGCAGTCCGGAATATGCGGATATGCAAAACACTACAGACATCTGAATGGAATCCTAAAGTTGATGACAGGTTCCATTTAAGTAAGCAGGATTCCGAGTGCCATAGGGACCTACATTCCTAGAGTCCTATTGAATCCTCTGGGGGTGAAAAACAGTTCCAGCCTAATAGGTCC
This sequence comes from Bufo gargarizans, assembly GCF_014858855.1. NCBI lineage: Eukaryota > Metazoa > Chordata > Amphibia > Anura > Bufonidae > Bufo > Bufo gargarizans. Next base: position 408,305,014 of record NC_058081.1, on the reverse strand, counting down.
CCCTCCCCGCAAAATAAAGCATATGTAAATTCCACAAAAGTTAGTCACCAACAGTAGACCATTCCGGTGGTATATGTGCTGGGCTCCTATTGCTTGAAAGTTGAGAGGTAACAGATTCCAAAAGATTCCAGGAGTGTAGCAAGGATTCATCCTCCTCCAGGCATTTGAGGACATGCATCTTGTCATCTTTGTGAATCAGTAACTTAAGGGGGAAGCCCCATCTGTAAGGGATCTCAAAATTGCCTGTGATAAATCTGAATATAATTGAATGTTGTGAAATGGTTGCAGCAATCTTTTAATTTTTCCTCGTCCCTGACAACAGGACATCCTTCACATGATAAAAGTGGGTAAAAGCAATAACGTCCCTGGGAAGAGATTCAGGAATATGTTGCAGGTTAGGGATCCAGTGGACTCGATCAATAAGCAATAAGCAAAAATTGGAACTCTAGATCAGGGAGCAGTAATTTTTGAAAGTCATGGTTGTGAACAGATTCTGGCACTCCATGGAACTTCAAGTTGTTCCTTCTGTTCCTGTCTTCAGTATCAGCATTCTTTGCCGTTAAAGCCCCCACTTCATCCTCCAATGAATAGTGAGAGTCTATCAGATCATAATGGGATTTAATCAGTTCCCCTATTTTATTTTCAGTATGATTCAACCTTGCCCCTACTTGATCAAGAGAACATGTGATATTAGTCGCAACTTGTTGCAGATGAGTTGTAATAGAGCGATGCATCGCTGACATCATGGTTTTAATAAATGTCTGCAACACTGCTTGTTCAGTTGTAGGAAATTCTAAAAGAGGGTCAGAGATTGTAGAGGCATCAGTAACATTAAGGGCAGAAGGGTCAGAGTCACATCTAGGTCTTTGGAAGGGCTAGTGGTAGGTGTACATGTTAGGGCACTCACCTCCTGCTTATGCACCATCTTGGATTTCTGCGGTGTATTATTGCCATGTCTCCTCTTTTTTTATTTTTATTATATTTTTATTGTAATTTTCAAGTAGAACAACAGGTAACAGGGATACCAAGGTTTTGGCTCGCAGGCCATAATGAAGTAGTACAGTGACATCTCAGAAAATAGTAGATACAACCATCAGCGCATTTAAGGTTCAATACACAAATCAATCGCTATAGTTATATAGGGGTGTAGACTCAGTGGGATACACACGGGCTATAACTAACAAGAGAAGTTCCCCTCAGGTCATTAAGAGCTATACAGAGCTATACAAGGGGGACGAGATGGTACCTTTCACACAAGAGCTCTGTCACTTAGGGTGGCGTTGCTAAAGGGTACATATTCATATTTCATTTTACATTTTAGTGACACTCCAGTAGGTCGCTCTATGAATTAGGAGATCTAAATTTAGACCACAAGGACCACTTCTTGAGAAAAGTTACATGGGTATGAGTTTCCCAGGATGACAACTCCTCAAACCTGTGGATCTGATTGATTTTTTGGATCCACTGTTCAATAGGCGGAACCACTGGTTGTAGCCAGTATTTCGGGAGCTGTAGCCGGGCAGCGAGTAGCATCTGCGAGAACACCAATGGAGGCCTTTTATCCCCCTTATTACAGGGAAAGGATAAGAGAGCGATTTTGGGAGAGGGAGGAATTGAAGTGCCACAGACCTTATTTACAACTGAAAAGACCTCGCCCCACCATTTTAGTATCAGGGGGCAGCCCCACCATAGCACCATATATGTAAAAAAGTTCCCTTCTCCTCAAGACACCGCCAGCATGTGTCAGAAGCAGACCCGGCATATCTTGATGTTTTATCAGGCGTGTTATACCACCTGGTAAGGATTTTATAGCCATTTTCCTGGATTCTTACACAGCGGGAGGCCCTATGAGGGGAATCCAGCAGTTTGGGTAGGGATTCATAAGGAATCGTAATGTCTAGGTCTCGTTCCCATTGTGTCACAAAGGACGGTTTAGCAAGCATGGGGGGTAGCCGCAGCCTACTGTACACCTGTGAGACGAGTTTTTTGGGTGGTGAGCGTTGGGAAATCTGGGATTCCAGCCATACCTGTGGCCGAAGTAGGTCCCCAAAACTGACGTGTTGTTTCAGGTAGGCTCTAATATAAGAGACTGAAAAGAAGTCCCGTGAGTGGGGATTCAGTAAAGCATTGATATTCACTAAGTCCATCCACTCTCCATTCGGGAGGGCAAGAGAGGACACATGGGTGGTGGAAGAAAGAAGCTCTAATGAGGTTGCGCTTCTCAGGGCAGAAGGGGCAGTGTGTAGGATATCAGATATAGTTAGCGTAGGAGAGGGAAATGGAACATGGCAATGTGTGGAAGAGGTCCACTTCCATACCTCAATCGTGGCCTTAAGAATTGGGTAATGAGACATAAAACTCGGGAAAATCATTTTATGACCTAGCAGGAGTGCTCTAGCTGGTCCATTCAAGATGTCTAATTCTACCTGTACTGCTATTGAAGGGGGAGTAGGGCGTAACCATGCGATTGCCCGTGAGAGGAGAATGGCCTTCCCGTACAATTCGGGGCTTGGTAAGCTTATTCCTCCTGCATGTCTGGGCTTTGTGAGGAGAGCAGAAGATAATCTCGCTTTCCTTCCGTTCCAAATGAAGGATCGGAATTTTTGCATGATTGTGTCATAATAATGCTTGGGAACAGGGATGGGGAGGGCTTGCTGGAGATAGGTAAGCCGAGGAAGCATTAAAGAGGACAGAAGATTTTTGCGGCCAAACCAGGATAATGTCGGATTGGATCGGGCCAAATTGTCTATTGAATCAAAAAGTGATTTTTTTAAGGGAGTGTAGTTGAGAGAAAAAAGTTCAGCTACTTCAGAACTAATCTTCACCCCTAGGTAGGTTATAGTGGGAGAGGACCAGTTAAATGGGGAGTCCTTCATCAGTTGGTGTCTGGTTACCCTTGAGATGCCTGAGCAGAGGACCAGTGACTTGCTGGCATTGATTTTAAAATCCGATAAGGTACTATATATGTTTAGATGGGTCTGAATTCGAGGTAACGAGACTTTCGGATTAACCGTCATTATTAAAACGTCGTCCGCAAAGGCCGCTAACTTCTGTTCCCTACCTCCCAAACATAGACCTGCCACCTCCTGGTCCAATCTTATAGTGGCAAGCAATGGCTCGAGAGCCAGCATGAATAGTAGGGGTGATAGGGGGCAACCTTGGCGTGTCCCATTCCCAATGGAAAATGGGGAGGACAGGGTACCATTGACTAAGACAGAAGCAGTAGCATATTTATACATTGAGAAGGTCGCCTGGACGAAAGGTTCAGGTATGCCGAATCTCAACAGAACATGTTTTAAATAAGACCAATTAATCCGGTTGAATGCCTTTTCCACATCCGTACTAAGCAACAGCAAGGGCGAAGAGAGCTTTTTGGCATGACAGAGGGTGTTAATTACCCTAGTTGTGTTGTCTTTGCCCTCTCTGTTGCGGATAAAGCCGACCTGGTCACCATGAATTAACTGAGGGAGGAGGATGGCTAATCTGTTTGCCAACATCTTGGCCAGGAGTTTGAGGTCTATGTTTAGGAGGGAGATGGGTCGATAATTGGGGCATAATTTGGTGTCTTTCCCTTCTTTAGGAATAAGGGTAATGTTCGCCGCCGTCATATCTCTGGATAGGGGAGTGCCCTGAAGCGTCAGGTTACAAACTTCCAGGAGATGTGGGAGCAGGAGATCCTGAAATGTTTTGTAGTAGGCTAGCGGAAGACCATCGGGGCCCGGACTCTTTCCTGAAGGCATTTGGTTCATTGCTATTTTAAGTTCACTTAGTGAGAAGGGGGTTTCAAGAGCTTGCTTCTGTGACGGGGATATTTTATGGAGGTTAGCGGCATCAAGGAAGGATGACGTTGCCGAAGCACGAGTTTCCGGATCTACACTAGAGGGAAGGTTATAGAGTAGAAGGAGCGAAAATGTGCCGCTATCCGGGTCGACGAGAAGACGGGAGTCCCATCTTGTGAGGTTAATTGATGAATGTAGTTTGCGGATCTCCTCCCTTTGATCCTATTCATGACAAACTTGGTGGCCTTATCTCCATGGGTGAAAAATTTGTGTTGAGAATTCATGTAAAATGTAGCTGCCCTGTGAGTCAGGAGGGATCTAAGCTTGGCCCTATATCCTGACAACTCCTGGAATTGAGGATCGGAGGGTTTAATTTTATGTAGGGACTCCAGTCTCTGGATATTTTTTAATGTGTCGTCGATGTCTTTTTCTCTAATTTTCTTCAGGTGCGTGCCTATGCTAATGCAGTGACCCGTGATCACTGGTTTGTGAGCGTCCCAGAGCGTGTTTACCTGGAGTTCCGGGCTTTTATTTAGTGAAAAATATTCTGTGATATGTTTAGAGATTGACTCGATTGAGTCTTGGTATCCCAAAAGGGACTCATTCAGACGCCAATGAAAACATGTCGGGGTTTCATGAGGGGCAAGGACTTTCATAAAAACTGGGGAGTGGTCTGATAGGTGGATAGAACCTATAGATGACTCCCTGCATAGATGTACAGTATATGTTCCTTAGAGATAAGCAGGTAATCCAATCTATGGTAGGAGCCATGTACAGAGGAATAGAACGTGAAATCTGGAGTATTGGGATGGTGAGATCTCCACACGTCTATTAGATGTAGCTCCCATAGGAGGTTCCTAATTACTTTTAAGGATTTATTGGAGTGGGATGATTTGTGAGAGGAGACATCAAGTTGTGGCAGTAATGCTACGTTGAAGTCACCCCCCGCAATTACCAAACCCTCCTGGAAGGATTCTATGATAGGGAAGATGTCCGAGAACCAGCGGGATTGGTTTGAGTTAGGAGCGTATAAGTTAATAAAGGTGTAGATCTGCGACCCAATGGAACCTTTGAGTAGTATGAACCTTCCCTCCGGATCCAGTATCTGATTAATAAACTTGAAAGGGGTTTTCCTTTGCAGCCCTATGCTGACCCCACTAGATGCAGAAGAGTTACCCCCACAATGGTACCAGTTGGAGTAGTGGGAGAAGCGCATGTCAGGGTAGCGGTTGAATCTAAAATGTGTCTCTTGTAGAAATATCACCCCAGCTCCGGCTTTTCTTAGAATGGCAAAGATTTGGCTCCGTTTTGAAGGGGAGTGAAAACCTTTGACATTGTAAGAAGCTACCAATAGGTCAGCCATTAAGACATGTGTAAGTGAAATTACCTTGTAGCTGGTGAGATTTTCCCCAAGAGAGCATTCCAGATTTGTGAAGGTCCGCTGTCTGGTGTATCATGGTATACGCTAGAGAAAGAAGATCTCTCCATGGCAGTGGGGGAGACAAATACCTTGGACGGGGGATAGGGTTAAAAAAAGAAAAGGTAAACAGAACATAACAGATTAGACAAACATCACAAAAGTGAACAGACATAACGGGGTATGTCGTATAAAATGAAGAGGGGTATAGGTGGTCTTTAGACCGGTTAGGAGACCGTATAACGCCCAGGTAAGGGCCATGGTCGGGTACTAACGGGAAGAGAAAACTTTTCCATTAAGGAAAAAACAATATTAAGTCGCTATGATGACTAGGCCGGGCTAGAGTATCTCAAAACTAAGGGCACAAAGAGACACCAACATCCGACACAATCATGACAGAACTATAAGAGACCCTCTAGTGCTCCTGAGACAGGCTCCTTGGAGTGAGATGGTGGCCTCTTTTCTTGGAGCGGGAGGACTTCGGAGTACGGAGGATTTCAAACGGGACCACACAAGGAATATCAGGCAGGATGCCAAGGTCCTGAAAGAGTTCCCAGTTTTCAATCGGCATGGGGGTCACGTTCAGAAGTTCATATACCGCTGTGAGATCTGTGAAGGACGAAACGTTAACCCTTTTGCCTGCATACGAGAAGGTAAGTCCAAACGGGTAGGCCCACCGGTACAAAACTTTGTTAGATCGGAGCCAATCTGTCAGGGGCTTGAGGGATCGACGTTTCTTCAAGGTTGACGGGGCCAAATCTTGGAATATCTCGACCTTGGAATCTTCATAAGCCAAATCCGGGTGGTTGCGCGCTGAATCCAGAATGGCAGCTTTTACTTGAAAGTTGAGGAACCTGCAGATGATATCTCTGGGTGGTTCTGTGGGCTTTGGCTTGGGCCTCAAAGCTCTATGCGCTCTTTCTATAATAATTTCTTGCGGATGATCAGGGCCCAATAGTGAGCTGCATATTTCAATGATGGCGGCTGACACTTCACCAGGGGGGACCGATTCTGGCACTCCCCGGCGCCCCCTATTCTCCTGATCCTCCAGTGAATTGTGGAGGTCATTTAGGTATGAAGCGCAGCGTCGGAGGGAGTCAGATACCGATGTCTGGTGGTTGAGAATCGCTGCCTGACGCGTCTCCAGGGCCTCCACTCGCTCCCCCACGTGTCTCACCTCGTGCCTGCATGCGGACAGCTCCGCTAGGATCAGCTCCATTACTCTGTTCAGAGCCCGGTCAAGGTATTTTCTTGTGAGCGGGAGGTCAGCGGTGGGATGGGAGCCTTCCGAATCACTTTCCCCTTCCGACAGTGCAGATGCGCGCTTCGGGGCTTTGGGTTGTGGTGTCGGCGCCATCTTGGGTTCTCTGGAGGCGATCGCGGAAGCAGCCTTCTTTAGGAATTTCTCCATATCTCCGCCCGATGCTTGGTTCTTGGAAGGAGCAGGAGTGTCACCATGCCTTGCATTCCCGATCTTGACCATTTTCTGCTGCAGTTAGCTGATGTTTGCTGACGTTAGGGACGAGTCTCCACACAGAGCAGAGAGCTATGCGACCATCTGCCCCCTGCCATGTCTCCTCTTGAGGAGACTCACAGTTTGATGGCTGCGGGTTCGACCTCTGGGATGAGAGGGAGCTCCCGGCTGAGGCAGTGCAACAAGTATCCCTCAATGTGGGAGATCTGCCCCACTCTCAGTTTCTTTCTGCATGGCAATTACTGGAAAGGCAGCACCAGAACTAGGCTTTGGAGCTCCGCTAGACTGTGACTCGTGAGGTGGAAAAAAGTCTGTAAGGCACTTCAATCCCAGTCTTGTGGACTTCCTGCGGGTGGCCAGCTCAGGTGCACAGCTGCCGCTGGGTGTCATTAGCAAACTAGCTTTCTCTGGTGGTAGGATTCTTTCTTTGCAGCATGGAGCTTGTTTTTTGCTCTATGCTACCGTAGCATGCACGTGCCATACTACGTAAGTAGGTTGGGCCGGGCTCATCTCTCCTGGCTGGTCAGAACCGTCTTTGCTAGCGAATGGGAGGCTTCGCCTCAGAATCTGCTCAGGTTTGTTCGTTGGGGCTAAATACTTCTATTTCTTTTCAACTATAGGAGTTAGTTCCTGTAAAGTTTTACTTTGCTTTGTTCATCTCATATGAAAAGTTACTTCAGCCGGTATTCTGTAAAGGAAGAGTTACCCAGGCTGCATGTGACGTCATGTTTGGAGATCGGACGCAGCTGTTATTGTCTCTTGCTATAGCTGTTCCTTGCCACGTGTCTCCTCCCCCTCCCCCACTACCACCATCTTTAGACTTCACGTATAGTGAAATACGTGAAGTCTAAAGACGGTGGTAGTGGGGGAGGGGGGGAGACACGTGGCAAGGAACAGCTACAGCAAGAGACAATAACAGCTGCGTCCGATCTCCAAACATGACGTCACATGCAGCCTGGGTAACTCTTCCTTTACAGCATACCGGCTGAAGTAACTTTTCATATGAGATGAAAAGTTAAAAACCCTGCTGCACTTTTATGCTCTGCTGTTATCCTGAGCAGCATTTACACTTTCGGCTTTTATTTCATGTCTTATGCTGCATCCGTACGTCTTTACTGTCCAGCACTTTTCTACTCTTGGTTCGTATTCACTCAGATTGGTCTCACATTCAAGCTGCGCTCACCTGTTGGCTGTTACATCTCATTCCGTCCCCAGCCGACGGCCGGATCCGTATTACATGCCTGTTATTACATGTTGTATACTCGGCTTACAGCCATAGCTGCTACTGTTACTCTGTTTTCATGCTCTGGACGCACCACCCTGGTGTTCACACCTTGCTCCACTCACAACCAGAGCTGCGTTCATGTGTGGACTGGTATACCATGTTTGCTCTGCTCACTATGAGAGCTGTGTTTACACGTCCGCTGTCACAACATGTTCATACTAGGCTTGTTTCAGAACTGCATTCACGTTCACTGTTACATCATGTTTATGCTCCACTCACATTTAGAGCTTCTGTTCTACCAATTTCATTCTCGGTCACATCCAGAGGTGCATTCACACTACGCTGTCAAATAATTTTTTGCACTCCACCCACGACCCAGAGCTGCGTTCACACGTCCTATGCTACTACAGGTTCTTTCCTGGCCCATTTCAAGAACTGCATTCATGTCGCTGTTACATCTATGTTATGCTCCATTCACAACCAGAGATGCTGTTATACCAAATGTCATGCTCTGCTTATACCCAGAGTTGTTTTCACACTTCTACTGCTACACCAGGTCATATACCCCACTCACCAAAGCCGCTTTCCATGTCTGCTGTCACATCAAGTTAATATTCCATTCACATCCAAAGCTGCATCCGCATGTCTGCTTTTACATATTGTCCTATACTCCATTCACTACTAGAGCTGCGTTCACGTGTCTGCTTTCGCATCACGTTCAATATTCTGCTCACTTTCAGGTTGCATTCATACGTCTGCTTTATACCATGCTTTTCATGTGCTACCCATACTCAGAGCTGCGCCCATACCATGTTTTTTAGGTACCACTCACATCCAAAACTCTGTTCACCCATTTGTTGTTACATCATGTGTTGTACTTTGCTTCCACTCAAAGCTGCATTCTCCTGTTCATTGCTACGTCATGGTTTTACTCAACAATCTCACCGGGGAAGTCTGCACCCACCGCTCTGGTACCACTCTCCCGACAAACATAATTGCGTTCTTTTTAGACTTACGTTCCTTTCCTTGGTGGTCTGGTACATTATATAGACCTACTTTTCTGTTCACCTCAGGGAGAAAATTATTATTATTATATATTTTTTTGGGTCTTCTTTAACCACTACAGGACCGCCGCACGCAGGATTGCATCCTGGTGGCGGCCCTGTTATTCCTCCTAGACGCGCCCATGCGTCTTCTCGCGAGACGCGAGATTTCGAGCAGAGCTGTCCCGCACATGCGCAGTGCAGGCCGGGAATCGTTAGATCATAAGTTGGTCACCAGCCTGCCAGCCAATGATCAGCGCTGGCAGGTTGGTGACTTTTAAAAAAATCGAATCAGAAGCCATTTAACACCTTACATTTATAAATATAAGGTGTTAAATGTCTTCTGTGCTCCTCTGCTGGTCCTTTTCGTCGGTTGGTCCCAGCAGAGGAGCACAGATCACATTGAGTACACCAAACAGTACACTTAGCCCCCAGATCACCCCCCATCACCCCTGTCAGATCTATAATAGTATTAGTGTCACCTTAGTTCGCCCTGCACCCAAAACGCAGTGTTTGCCTGATCGGTCGCCCACACGTGCGTTCACCCACGCCCGCCGCAGTGACAACATTTTTTATTTTTTTTAATCACTGCGCAATCACTACATAAGCACTGCGGCGATAAAAAAAATAAAAATCAGTTTTGATATTTTTATCAATCGCAGCGGCATCCAGTACTTCGCTAGCCTCCCATTTGTAAGACAGGCTTGCTTTTTTTCTTGGGTAGTCTCAGGGAATACCCCCTAAATTTAGTTGACCAAATGGCAAGTAAGGAATATTCTTCTGAAGAGGCCTACAGGCTTCTGACCCAGTCGGATGAGGAATGGGAACCCTCATCTGAAGAATCCAGCGGGTCAAAATACGAACCTGTAGAAAGCAGTGGCAGTCTGACCCAAAGTTCGGACGATGAGGTTGAGGTCCCTGATACCACCAGGCGTACCCGGCCCCATGTTGCTAGACCACAGGTTGCGCAGGATCCGCTTCAAGGGCAGCAAAGTGGGGCTGGCGCTGTCAGATTACGTGGTAAGGCATACACCAGCAGCACAGCCCATCCTGGACCTAGTACCAGCACTGCCGTAGAACACGGTGAAGTGGCGAGCACCAGAAGGGCAGTTGAAGCTGGTACGGTGGCACGTGCATTAGTTCCCCGTCGCAGCCATCGCCAAGACAGGCCCGTAGAGCCCCTAGAGTCCCTGAGGTGCTGGCAAACCCTGATTGGCAGACCCCAACTTCAGCCGCACCAGTAGTTCCCCCTTTCACCGCCCAGTCTGGAGTTCGGGTTGAGACAGCTCAGATCGGATCGGCACTGGGGTTTTTTGAGCTGTTCTTGACTGCGGAGCTCTTGGACTTAGTCGTGGCAGAAACAAATCGGTATGCCACTCAATTTATAGTCGCCAACCCGGGAAGCTTTTTTGCCCAGTCTTTCTGGTGGAAACCAGTCCAAGTTTCCGAATTTAAAACTTTTTGGGGCCTGACAAAAAAGCATAAATTGCGGTCATATTGGTCCACAAACCCAATTCATCACATGCCCATGTTCTCTGCTGCCGTGTCCATGACACGATTTGAGACCATCCTGCGTTTCCTGCACTTTAGTGACAACAGCACCTCTCGTCCCAGAGGCCACCCAGCTTTTGACCGGCTCCACAAAATTCGGCCCCTCATAGACCACTTTAACACCAAATTTGCAGATTTGTATACCCCTGAGCAAAACATCTGCATAGACGAGTCCCTTATACATTTTACCGGGCACCTTGGCTTCAAACAATACATCCCAAGCAAGCGTGCCCGGTATGGGGTCAAATTGTATAAGCTCTGTGAAAGGGCCACAGGCTATACACACAAATTTAGAGTCTGAGAGTAAAGAGCAGACCCTGGAGCCGGTCGGTTGCCCTGACTACCTGGGAAGCAGTGGGAACTTCTATGAACTCACTATGCCCATCAGCGAATACCTTAGGGTGTCTACTTTCCGAAATGGGGTCATTTGTGGGGTGTTTCTACTGTCTGGGTATTGTAGAACCTCAGGAAACATGACAGGTGCTCATAAAGTCAGAGCTGCTTCAAAATGCGGAAATTCACATTTTTGTACCATAGTTTGTAAACACTATAACTTTTGTGCAAACCAATAAATATACACTTATTGCATTTTTTTTTATCAAAGACATGTAGAACAATACATTTAGAGAAAAATTTATATAGAAATGTAGTTTTATTTGAAACATTTTACAATTGAAAGTGAAAAATGTCATTTACTAAATTTTGGTAAATTTCGATTAATAACAAAAAAAGTAAAAATGTCAGCAGCAATGAAATACCACCAAATGAAAGCTCTATTAGTGAGAAGAAAAGGAGGTAAAATTCATTTGGGTGGTAAGTTGTATGACCGAGCAATAAACCGTGAACGTAGTGTAGTGCAGAATTGTAAAAAGTGGTCTGGTCATTAAGGGGGTTTAAGCTAGGGGAGCTGAGGTGGTTAATCCTGGTTCATTTTTATTCAGACTGGTTTATTTACTTCTGGTTCGTATTCACTGAGATTGGTCTCCAGTTCACCAAACATCTCCTCAGCGAAGGTCAGTGGGCCAATAGGAGTAAGCTTCCTGCTATGTTTTCACAAGCTGTTCATTTGTTTGTCACAATAAGAGACTTATCTTAGCGAACTTGCAATGCCTCAGGCTCTTGTTTTTCTCCCATCTCGGTTTCAATTTCATGTTTACGTTTTATGGTTCGCGGTGGTTAGTGTTTTATGTATGCACGTGCTTCGGATTACTAATGTCTATATATATTCAGCACCTGTTGGCAGTTATGCTCTTTAGGCCACCTTCTAGCCAATCCAATCCTTCAAGTCATTGCATATCCCATCAGGTCCGGCTTTCGTTTTAATTACTTATCGTCACTGCAACGTCATACCTCTAGCTTCGGGGGCCCTATGACTGATCCGGCCTCATGGCTCCGGGTGCACCATGACCGTTTTTCATGGTTTTTGTTTTGTTTGTTAGGGGTACAACATGGTCGTAGGCTGGTTAGTGTCCCAGATTTGGAGGGGGTCGTGGTTATGCAAGTCTCCAAGGCATTCTGGTGCTGCATAAGTGGTTTAAAAAAAGAGGCTAGTCCGAGTGGTTCTTCGCTTGAAGGACCTCACGATTGTAGTTCGCACGGCCATCTGATACTTTTTTCCGCCATAAGAGACTTGCACGCATGGTTCCTCCCATAACAGACTCACACGCATGGCTCCTCCCATAAAGACTCGCACGAGTGGCTGTTCACTTATAGGTCCTCACGAATGGCATCGTCATTCGTAGTTCGCACGGCCATCTGATCCTTTTTTTACGCCATATGGGACTCGCATGCATGGCTCCCGCCATATGGGACTCGCATGCATGGCTCCTGGCTTAGAGGATTTCACAATTGTCATCGACATTGGTAGGTCATACGGCCATCTGATACTATTTTCCATGGAACACCTTTCAGAAGTTTTCTTTTGTTCATTTATATTTTACAGATTAGTACTTGCGGTTCATTTCAGCCTCATTTCATTAAGAAGCTTTACCCCATGTCTTTGTCTTTCTAGGTTATCGAGTCCCGGTTGATTACTAAACCCGTCGGGTTAAGCCTCAATCTTTTCCCCAGCCGTCCTTAATTCTAAGGTTCGCATCCTGGCGCCTGCCCCGCCCCATGGGCCCCTGGTGGTTGCTTCGGCCCCATGGCTTCAGGGGGTCTGACCAATGGTTGTCTGTCCACCTGTGCAGCTATGCTTTTGGTTTTGAATGACTCACATCTTTACCTGCTTGCCAGCTTATGGTTTTTAGGTTCATTTTAGTTCATGTCCGTTATTTTCTCCATTTTCTGTGACGTTTCCCTTCGTCTTTTCAGGTCATGCAGTTGAATTCATGTTTGGGGTCACCTTCCACGTCGGTCAGGTCTCGTTCCTAACGATATTTGGCCTTGCATGTTATTCAGGCCACGTAGTTTATCTTAGGTATCGCCTGCCACATCAGTCAGGCTCATGGTTTAATTTCACCTGCACCTTATCCGGTCACTTATTATAGTTATAATTTCTTGATTTAAAAAAAATATATAAAATGGCCCCATGGCTTCGGGGGCCCTGATGATGGCCTCGGCCCCATGGCTTCAGGGGCCCGATGACTGTTTTCAGTCCTGCTGGGCTGAATGCCTGGTTGGTTGTCCATCTGGGCTGATTTGGCCCGTATGTGTCACATACATACCTGCTTCCCTAATTTCCTAATAATCCATGTTGATCGCTCACTTTATGTTTTGACCGCAAACTGGTCCGGTTCACCCTACAGCATCATTGTCATGTCTTACGCAGATATTTCGTCTTGCTTTAATTGTTCATGCTTTCGTTCAGGTCCTTCCAGAGGAGGAACAAGTAGGGTAATTCCCTCTAGCATTTCAGTCTCTGATCGTAGTCGATCATATCTTGTCATCCAGGTCCCCGCGCAAAGCCTTTGCCTTTTTACCACGACCAGTATTTCATTTTCGCCGGTAGCTTAATTGCAATTGCATTACCTCACTCATGGGAGGGCATAGACAGAATCTTGTATATTATGGCTTCGTAGCTTCTTGCCGCACTAACCTCAGACTCCCTACAACCATGTTGAATCGGGTTTTGGACAAGGTTCATCATTTCCTTACGGTAGAAGATTCAGATAGTAGGTAGATTTCAAGCGTTAAATCAATTCTCATGGGCACACAGTAGAACAACGCGCAGACCACGGCTAGCAGATAGCTGTTGTCTGGGGAACTATTCAAGGATTCTCTTCCTATCTACATGGTTCTTTTTGGCCCTCATTCCTACATAGTCTAGGCAGTTAGGTTTTGGTCCCACGATCTCCTGAGGCTTGGGCATTGCCAGTACTTGCACTAGAACCACAACTTTACAAGGTTCAGTTGGTTTTCATGATCCATTTCACAACGTATTCCCGTTCCTCCATTCCGCTTTGGGGCAGTGTCCGCAATATTGAGCATCATGTCTCTGGCCTTGTCATCCACAAGATGGGTTGTAGGTCTCCTTCTGGCCTTGCCTCATACACCCCGAATTTTTCGCGCTAGATCCCTGACACCTTGCAGTTGGCTTGGGGATTAGTTTCCAAATGCCATTCGAGTTCCTTTTCTACCCTACTTGGCTTGGTTTTTGCCCACTTATAGGCCTACCCACGATCATGGCTTAGGGCACACAACAAGCCATTTAGTCAGGTTAGCTAAGACAAGCCTAGCTGGGTTAGGTTGTTCCCGTTGTTTCTCTCCCTAGGGTTCTTCGGATATCTCTTGGCAGTAGCCATGACCACAAATTATATATACAGTACAGACCAAATGTTTGGACACACCTTCTCATTCGAAGAGTTTTCTTTATTTTCATGACTATGAGAATTGTAGATTCACACTGAAGGCATCAAAACTATGAATTAACACATGTGGAATTATATACATAACAAAAAAGTGTGAAACAACTGAAAATATGTCATTCTAGGTTCTTCAAAGTAGCCACATTTTGCTTTGATTACTGCTTTGCACACTCTTGGCATTCTCTTGATAAGCTTCAAGAAGTAGTCACCTGAAATGGTCTTCCAACAGTCTTGAAGAAATTCCCAGAGATGCTTAGCACTTGTTGGCCCTTTTGCCTTCACTCTGCGGTCCAGCTCACCCCAAACCATCTCGATTGGGTTCAGGTCCAGTGACTGTGGAGGCCAAGTCATCTGGCGCAGCACCCCATCACTCTCCTTCATGGTCAAATAGCCCGTACACAGCCTGGAGGTGTGTTTTGGGTCATTGTCCTGTTGAAAAATAAATGATGGTCCAACTAAACGCAAACCGGATGGAATAGCATGCCGCTGCAATATGCTGTGGTAGCCATGCTGGTTCAGTATGCCTTCAATTTTGAATAAATCCCCAACAGTGTCACCAGCAAAGTACCCCCACACCATCACACCTCCTCCTCCATGCTTCACGGTGGGAACCAGGCATGTAGAGTCCATCCGTTCACCTTTCCTGCGTCGCACAAAGACACGGTGGTTGGAACCAAAGATCTCAAATTTGGACTCATCAGACCAAAGCACAGATTTCCACTGGTCTAATGTCCATTCCTTGTGTTCTTTAGCCCAAACAAGTCTCTTCTGCTTGTTGCCTGTCCTTAGCAGTGGTTTCCTAGCAGATATTCTACCATGAAGGCCTGATTCACACAGTCTCCTCATAACAGTTGTTCTAGAGATGTGTCTGCTGCTAGAACTCTGTGTGGCATTGACCTGGTCTCTAATCTGAGCTGCTGTTAACCTGCGATTTCTGAGGCTGGTGACTCGGATGAATTTATCCTCCGCAGCAGAGGTGATTCTTGGTCTTCCTTTCCTGGGAGCGGTCCACATGTGAGCCAGTTTCTTTGTAGCGCTTGATGGTTTTTGTGACTGCACTTGGGGACACTTTCAAAGTTTTCCCAAATTTTCGGACTGACTGACCTTCATTTCTTAAAGTAAGGATGGCCACTCGTTTTTCTTTACTTAGCTGCTTTTTTCTTGCCATAATACAAATTCTAACAGTCTATTCAGTAGGGCTATCAGCTGTGTATCCACCTGACTTCTCCACAACGCAACTGATGGTCCCAACCCCATTTATAAGGCAAGAAATCCCACTTATTAAACCTGACAGGGCACACCTGTGAAGTGAAAACCATTTCAGGTGACTACCTCTTGAAGCCCATCAAGAGAATGCCAAGAGTGTGCAAAGCAGTAATCAAAGCAAAAGGTGGCTACTTTGAAGAACCTAGAATATGACATATTTTCAGTTGTTTCACACTTTTTGTTATGTATATAATTCCACATATGTTAATTAATAGTTTTGATGCCTTCAGTGTGAATCTACAATTTTCATAGTCATGAAAATAAAGAAAACTCTTTGAATGAGAAGGTGTGTGTGTATATATATATGTGTGTGTGTATATATATATATATAATTTGTGGGAGGAGCTGAATAGGCATGCCTACGTACTGTCCTGACCTAACTGGCTGGAGTGTACCTGGCGCCAGTGACGAGGTAAGGCCTGGATAAGTGGGCAAAAAGAGAACTGGCACGGTGCAAGGTATACTGCATTTATTGAAGCACTTGTGGGACCTACAATGCCAAAGAACAAAAAGCTCTGGAGATCTCAGCCCGCGGATACGGAATGTACCTCGCGAAGCAGGACGACCGCCAACGACCCATCTTGCGGATGACGTGCGCCGGTACCTGATGACTAGATGCTGTGGAAGCGGCCCCTATATGAAAGGAGTGCCCGGATATTGTGCTAGGGTTGTACCCCAACCCTGCCGCCAGGGTGCGGATATTGGAGACGAACAGGGCCGAAGAAAGGGGCTTACCGTTAACCGGGAGCAACGGGTCGTCTAAAGCGGGAGACTGGAGGGAGGCCAGGAGCTCCTGGAGCACCTTGATGGGACACCAACAGTTGGTCGTAGGTAAAAATTCCACCTCGGCGGGAGGACCAGCTTGATTGGTCTTGGAGGATGGAATGGACAGAATGAAGTGGTCGGAGTGCCAGGCGAGATGTCGCCTGAGCAGGGTTGTTCGGGAGATGGTGCTGCAGGTGAACTCCCCGGGTCTGAGAAACCCATAGAACCCGAGGTACATGGCTGCTTTGGTAATGATGCTCGCTGAGTGCCCAATAGGGAGACCGTCTAGGGCTATGGATAACCTGCGGAAAAGCTCACCTGACACCGGTTGCCTGCGCACCTGGACTGCCGCACTAACTTTCTGAATGCCCCTGAGGGTGGCTTCTATGGCCTGAGTTGAAAAGATGGATTTGGCAAAGGGGTCGATGAGCATCCGATGGTGCTGGATGCCGGCCAAATACAGCTTGATGGTGTTGAAAGAGAGGTGGCGGTGGGTGTGGCAATGGGCTATGAAGGCCATGATAAAAGTGACCTCGTCCACCTCCCCTTGTGGATGGGTGTCAATGAACTGCTTGAACATACTGAACCCGGCGTCATAGTTCCTGGCGGTGTTGGCGGCTAGCGACCGCTGGACTAATGATCGTGCGGGTGCTATCAGGGGCTCTAGTCCAGCAGGAGGGCGCTGTATGGTGGAGCTGGAACGCCGACGGGGTCTGCCTCTGGGAGTTCCTGAAAGAAAACATCGAGGTTAAAACGAGACAGGGCGTCGGCCGCCATGTTCTGTGCTCCTTTGATATGGAAAGTGAAGATATGGAAGTTGAACGTTAAGGATAGCCAGACAAGCCTACGTAGCAGGGACATGATCCTGAGAGATTTGGCCCTCCCTTTGGAGATTACCTCTACCAGGACCTGACTGTCTGTCCTGAAGATGACCGACTTGTTCTCCCAGAGCGGACCCCAAACGTGGGCGGCCGCCACTATGGGGTACAGCTCCAATAGCGGAGAGGATCTCATAGCCTCAGCCTTGGATAGGAGTTCCACCGGCCAACTGCTGACCAACCACTGCGGATAGAAGATGGCCGCAAACCCGCGGGAGGCCGCGGCGTCGGTGAAAACCGTGGGGGATGCTGCATCCGGGGATGGCACAAACAAGGAGATGCCATTCCACCCGGCCAGGAAAGCCTGCCACATCTGAAGATCCGCCATGGCGTGACCATCCAGCCGGACGGTGGAGTCCTGATCCGAGGCTGCCGAGATTGAGGAGCTGGGAAGTGAAGGACCTGCCCTGTGGCAAGATTTTGAACGCACAGTTGAGGGACCCTAGCAGGGACTGGAGCTCCCGCTTGGACAGGACTCCGGAAGAGGCCGCGGAGGAAACGGCGGCCTTGATCTTAGCCAGCTTAGCCGCGGGGAGGCTGGCCTCCATGCGGATCAAATCCAGGGTGATGCCCAAGAAGGTAACCCCGGTGCCTGGACCCTTTGTCTTGGCGGATGCCACGGGGACCTCGAGACCGATGAACAGCTGGAGCAAGCTCACCAACCCCGAGGGGGAGCCTTGGGGCCTCTCGACGATCAGGAAGTCATCCAGATAATGGATGACCATGTCCAGACCCCCATTGTGGCGAAACCAACCTCGCCACTGGGTTTTGGAGAGGCCTGCTTAAAAGCCTCTTGCCTCAGGATTATGGCCCATACTAACTTTTAAACCCCTGAACCTATTCAAGGTAATTATGGATAGGGTTGTCCCCAAGTTATACTGTTTAAATTGATGTAAGTTATATGTATGGACAATGTAAACTCACAAAGTTGTAACAATTTATAATAAGTGTAACTTGTCAGCTTGGGAGGAATATGCTGGGTGTGTTTCTATTGTCCCATTGTGCCATTGTGTGTTTGGATGGTGATTCCTGTCCTGTTGTCTCCACGTGTGTATTGGCGATTTCCCTTTGTCCTGAGAGATAATTGGATTGCTCCTCGGTTGTCTCCGGGACAGAGAGGAGGAAACCATGATGCATTGTGGGGATATGTTGTATCTGTCCTGTGTCGCAGTCTCCCTTCTGGTCCTCTGGGGGCGTAAACGATTGGTTGCTGTACTTACATTGTATGTGTTGTAAATTACTGATTGGTTGTATTTCAAAACCCTATGGGCAGTACTATGTTTGTTTTTTGTGAATAAAAGAGGCTGTATTTGAAGTACAGCCAGCCCACTGCTTGACCCTCAACACGGAGTCTCGTCTCGTTCTTGGGGGGATTCCCTGTATGCTGTTAGAGACTGATTGCCAGGAGTGTAAGCTGATTGTATACTTTTCCTGTTCGTCTGCTAGCAGCTATTCGTGAGGTTCCAGTTTGGAGTGCTATTTTGTATCCAGTTCAGGAGTTTGGTGTTCTGCAGTAGCTGTGCCTGTCTCTCAGAAAGGGGCATATCGCCTAAACGGATTTTAACCCCTTGTCTTCTGAAACGGTCCGTTACACCCATGATGGACAAGGATCCATTGCAGCGCACAGGCGAACCTGTCGAACAGCCACGGGCTGCTTTTTGACCCAAAGGTGAGCCGGTTTGCAAAATAGTACCCGTCTGCCCAATGCAACCCATATTATTGCCACAACTGGGGAAGGATGGGGAGCAGCTTAAAGTCGTCCGCAATGTCGGCCTTGGCCAACCAAGCCCCTTCCCCGGCCAGCAGGATGTACTGGATGGCTTTGTCAATGGACGCGTAGAACATAGAGAACTCCTCTGATGGGATCAGCGAGTTAAGGCTGGGAATAGGCGACATGTGTGGAGCCGACAAGTCATAAATTAGACGTTTTTTATTGGAGGCCTGCTTGGAGACCAAACCGATGGGGTTTATCCTCCAAGTGGCAAAGGGGATGGATTTGAACGGGCCCAGCAGGAATCCCTTTCCGAACCTCGTCTTGAAACAGGGTGGCTACTGCCTCCGGGTCTTGACTAGCCAACTGTAGGTTCCTTCCCTCCCAGGAAACTTGAGGGAGGGCAACGAAGCCCGTATGGAAGCCCCTCTCGAATCCGGTGAGAAGGAACTGTACTGACTGGCGATCGGGGTGGTCTCGCAGCAGGACGCCCAAGAGCTCGATGTTAATGTTGGCTAGTCATAGATTCTTACATTGTCTCTTCGGACAGCTGGGGCGGGGGTGGGCCCTGAAGCAGAGGGAGCAAACGTGCAAAGCTCTACAGCTATTGAACCCACAACCCCCGGGGTTGAAGTTGTTGCAGACTTGACTCTGCCAAAAGTAAGTAATGGGCCTGCCCAGCTTGTCGGTGGAACCCTGGAACCGCTGTGTGCCAGAGGGGCCTGGCAGGGAGCCCTCCCGGGCCGGGGTGGGGAGGTTGGGACACAAGTCGGCAATCTGGGGGCTGGTACACACCGTACCTGGCGCCGCATCCTGGGAAGTAGACGGTAAGGCCGGAAGGGTGGGGAAGGTGGTGCCGCCGGAGGCCGGGACTCCAATTACCCCATCCTGGTTTGGATATCTGCTACCGAACCTGCCAAACTGCCGATGGTGGCCTGCAACTGCAGGAGGGATAGCTGGATCGACGAGAGAGAGGGCTGGTCGCTTGAGCCCGACGGCTTTGTCATTAGGAGAAGGTACAGCTCCGCTTTTCTCGCGGAGGCGGGATGGCGAATTCCTCTCCTGTTGAGCTCTGCAACGAGCTTCGGGATGGTCCAGCTCCGCAGAGAGGGGTTACAGGTGCGCCCCGACACGGAGGTCCCGGGTAAAGACAGGCTATCATCCGATTCCGGGGCCTGCAACATCTTCAAGCTGTATGGAGGAGGTATGAAAGCAACAGATGAGATTTTTTTTCCCCCTCCCCCAGACAACCGAACGAGAGCTGCAGGAGGACAGGTTTTGACCGAATAGAGAGGACCGCTACTTACCTGGAATGAAATGAACAACGCTACTAACTTCTGCGGTGAGCTGAAGACCTATAAATGGAAGCTCGTGAAGACGTATACTTAACGCAGGGACAGAGTGTAACAGCAGCCTCGTGGCTTGATCTTACCTGGACAAGGAGCGACAGTGGCTTGCTTGCAGCTCTGGTGGCCAAGGCCCTGTTTAAGTGAAGAAATAATCTGCGTTTGGACTGATACCCGGCGAGGGATGCGAACAGCCGGTCCCTCATGCAGCAAAAAAAGGGGGGGGGGGTGCGTGACCCCGACCCATGTGAACCTGGGTCAGAAACCGCACCCGAGTGAATCAGGGAATACACCATGCCTGAGTGATTCAGGGAACACACAACACCCGGGCACTACAGAACACATGACACCTGACCAACACAGGGAACACATGACTCCTGAATGAACAGGGAACACATGACCCCTGAACGCACAGGGAACACATGATACCCGGCCAACCCAGGGAACACATGACACCTGAACGAACAGGGAACACATGACCCCCGAATGAACAAGGGACACATGACCCCCAAGCGACCCAGTAAACACGTAACACCAAAACGAATCCAGGAGGACATTACACTTGAGCGACTAAGGGGAGACATAACATCTGAGTGATTCAGGGGAGACCTGACACATGAGCGATCCGAGGAGCCATATTACCTGAGCGATTCAAGGGAGACATTACACCTGAGCGATTCAGGGAAGACGGAACCCCTGGGTGACTTAAGGGCAGCCGCAACACCTGCGAGGCTCAGGGAACACCTGACCCCTGAATTCAAGGAATACCACAGCCCTCAGTCACCCAGGGGGTGAAGATTGATGAACGTAATAGCGTGATTGGCATGGGAGCCCAGGGTGACCGGGGCCTGCACCTGGCATTAAATCAAATTCCTTTCTTTTTTTTTCCTCAGCAGTGTGGGGGTTAACGGGCAGCAGGCCAACAGCCAGGCAGCCAGCCGGCGACTCGCCTGCACAGAGAAGCGGAGCCCCCTGCTGACAGAGCGGCTGTGCTGCTAGTCCTGCCGCTCGGGACCCCCGCACTGGGAACCTCGGCAGGAAGATGGCATGAACGCCACGGTGCTAAACCTTCCCTTGCAGCCACAACCACCCAGAACTGGCCAACAGATGATTTAAACTACTGTGCTGCATTCAAGCTTCCTAATTTTAGTTTGGCTTGCAGACGTCTGCAAGGAATCGCCGGGTAGCGCCTAGAACCACAACCCCATCATTCATACCTGCGGCGCCGTCCCCGCCTGCCCCCCTCTCTCGCCGCGCCGCACCAACTTGCGGCGCATGCGCCGGAGGGCCCGGTACCTGGAGGGGGGAGGCGTCTGGGCGATGCATGCTCCGGCAGCAGTCGTGAAGCCGGGAGCCAGCGTGGAGCTTCCGGCCGGGCTGAATCGGGGGAAAACGAGGTGCCGGGCCGCAGAGCGGTGATACTTACGGGAGGCGATGTGGCTGGCCGCACGAACCAAGATGCGGAGTGACGACACGACTGAAGACGCGACCGGAAGTGACATCAGGCGCAGGTGCTGCTAAGGCAAGAAACGGCGCCCTCCTGCTTGTAGGAGAGGGTTTAAATAGGGGGAGTGCGCTCCTCCCACAATTACAGGCTGCAAGCAGCCTTCAATATATATATATATATATATATATATATATATACCCAATATATGCATTTCCCTAAATGTCAGCTTGGGACTCTCCAACTTGGGTAGGCACAAGGTCAATTACATGGAAGGGGATGGACTGTAGTACCACCAACTTGGCCAGGCACATGTTCAGCTTCTGCACCGTTGGATGAGTGCTCACATACTGTTGTCTTTTTGAAATTGCTTCGGTGATAGATTGCAGATGAAACAAGTGACGAGAAGTAGGACGAAGAGCAATAGGTGACATTAAAGTAGATGGGAAGGAACAACAGTTTCCTTTTTCTGACATTTTCAAGCACTGACTAATGGAAAGGTGGTGCAGACTGGAGGGAGATGCAGTGATTGCTGCATCAGGCTGTAACACTAAATCAGTGGCTTGATTCTCCCACACCACTTTATGGTGACGATTAGTGTTGATCGAGCACCAAAGTGCTTGGGTGTTCGGGTATTCGGGTGCTTGGGTCAAACACCTCTGGATGCTTGGGTGCTCTACCGAGCACCCGAGCACAATGGAAGTCAATTGGAGAACCCGAACATTAAACCAGGCACCCCCTGCTCTGAAGAGGGGAGGGTGTCTGGTTCATAGGAAAAGGTCAGAAATTGATGGAAACACCACTGAAATGGTTCGGGAACAGCATGGGGAGGATGTGTGGATTCATCTTGGACTCCCAGGTTGCTGCTGGGAACGATGTTGTCCGAGTAGTACGCCACTTTTACAGACTGACAATAATACGCACAAAACCGAAGATAAAATCAATTTTAGACAGAAAAAAAATTGTTAGGAAACATTCTTTCCTGTATATTTACTTGTATATAAAGTGCAAGGTCTTCCAAAAAAGGAACCGGCACTCCAATATACCCTTTATTACACATAAATGCATCATACACCCTTGAAAAATTATGATTAATGGCATGCTGGTGACCCTCAAAAACATTAGGAGCAAGGGCCTGTTGGTGAACCCCTAAAACATTACTGGCGAGGGCCTGCTGCTGATCTGACCATCTAAAACATTAGGGGTGAGGGTCTGCTGCAGAGCTGACTCTCTAAAACATTAGGGGTGAGTGCCTGCTGCTGATCTGAGCAACGAAAAAATTATGGACGAACGCAAGCTGCTGAGCTGACCATTGAAAACATTATTGGCAAATGCCTGCTGTTTGGCTAACCATTGAAAAAAATTAAGGGCGAGGGTCTGCTGGTGAAGTGACCCTCAAAAACATTACATGCGAGAGCCTGCAGGTTAGCTGACCCTCTAAATCACGGGTGTCAAACACAAGGCCCGCGGGCCGAATCCGGCCCGCCAGACCTTGTCATGTGGCCCGCGTAGCCGCCGCCGGCTGCCAGCCTTCACCTTTTATTATCACTTCCTGCAGGCGGCCCCTGCAGGAAGTGATAATAAATCGCATAAGGAGCGCTGTGTATTACCGGTACTTACAACTACAAGCGCTCGCCGAGAGGAGGCAGGCTGGGAGGATGGGCGCTGGCAGTGTGAGTCATACGTCACACGCCTGCGCCGCCCACGCCCTGAATGAAGCAGGCGGCGTGGGCGCATGACGTATGACTCGCGTTGCCAGCGCCTGTCCTCCCGGCCTACCTCCTCCCTCCTCTCGGCGACGCTTGTAGTTGTAAGTACCGGTAATACACAGCGCTCCTTATGCGATTATATACATATGGTAACCATTAACTATTAGAGATATGATTATACAGTAAGCGGGGCCCGTGTAGTAGAATAGTCACTGCACGGGCCCCGCTGTCATTATAAAAGCAGATGCCGGCCCCTAGCCCGTGTATTAAGGGTAATTCACTACAGGGACACTTATGGAGGGGATCTGTGGATGACACATAGCATAAGATGCTATATATGTGTCATCCACAGATCCCTCCCATAACTGTCATACACAGATCCCCCATAAGAGCCACCCACAGATCCCCCATAAGTGTCACCCACAGATCCCCCATAAGTGTCACCCACAGATCCCTCATAAGTGTCACCCACAGATCCCTCATAAGTGTCACCCACAGATCCCTCATAAGTGTCACCCACAGATCCCTCATAAGTGTCACCCACAGATCCCCATAAGTGTCACCCACAGATCCCCCATAAGTGTCACCCACAGATCCCCCATAAGTCCGATACAACCAGCCCTTTGAGGGTGACCAAACTGCTGATGCGGCCCCCGATGAATTTGAGTTTGACACCCCTGCTCTAAATGATTGTAGGTGAGAGCCTGCTGGTGAGCTGATTCTCTAAAATATTATATGCGAGGGCCTGCAGGTGAGCTAACTCTCTAAAAGAATGTAGGTGAGGGCCTGCTGGTGAGCTGACCCTCTAAAACATTACATGCAAGAGCCTGCAGGTGAGCTGACCCACTAAAAGATTGTAGGTCAGGGCCTGCTGGTGAGCTGACCCTGTAAAATATTATGATTGAAGGCCTGCTGGTGAGCTGATCATCTAAAACATTATATGCAAGCCCCTGCAGGTGAGCTGACCCTCTACAACATTAGGAGTGATATAATGGAAGAGGTGGATTGAACCATAAACCCTTTTTGTGGTAGGTTATAAAAAACACATTTAAAGTGCCTTTATGTTCAGCCGCTTTCTTCTGGTGGAGTAGAGAAATAAGGAGCAATCCAGGCCTTATTCATTTTTATAAGAGTCAGCCTGTCAGCATTTTAAGTTGACAGGCGGATGCGCTTATCAGTTATTATGCCCCCAGCAGCACTAAATACCTGCTCTGACAAAACGCTGGCAGCAGGGCAGGCCAGCACCTCCAAGGTGTAGAGCGCCAGTTTGTGCCTTGTGTCCAGCTTGGACACCCAGTAGTTGTAAGGCACAGAGGGATCATTGAGGACTCTGACACAGTCTACTACATACTCCATCATCTTCCAAAGTTTTTCCCTCCTTGTGACACTAGGCCACACATCAGGGTGAGGGTGCTGGTGGGGTGTCATGAAACTGTCCCAGGCTTTGGAGAGTGTTGCTCTGCCTCTGTGTGTTCCCCTCATCTCCCCTCCTCAGTTGCCCAATGAACTATGTACTCTGCAGCCAGTGTGGTCAGATGGAAATTTTCAGAACCATTTTTTCACAAGGACCTTCTGGCATTACACCATTTTGCTCGTCATCTCCACTACAGGAATGAGAGATGAGAAGTTCTCTTTGTAGCGGGGGTCGAAAAGGGTGAACAACCAGCAATCGGTGTTGTCCAAAATGCGTAAAACGTTTGGGTCACTAGAAAGGCAGCCTAACATAAAGTCAGCCATGTGAGCCAGAGTCCCAACAGGCAAGACTTTGCTTTTGTCATCAAGAGGATGACTTTCAATCTCCTCATCCTCTTCCTCCTCTTCTGCCCATCCACGCTGAACAGATGGAATTAAACTTCTATGGGTACTACCCTCTGTAGCGGAGGCAAACGTCTCCTGCTCCTCCTCAGCATCATCCAATTTGCGCTGAGAAGACGAACTGAGGGTGGTCTGGCTATCACCATGTGTAATGTCTTCCCCCATTTCCACCTCTTCCACATGAAAAGCTGATAATAGCATAATCGCCGCTTACCATCTGTGTTGATTCCTCAAAGTTTCTTAAACCTCACAGAGGTGAGACATCCATGCCCACTCCTTGCTTATGAAGAGCGGAAGCTGACTGGAAAGGGGATGATCATGTTGCAGATGGTATTCCACTACTGCCCTCTGCTGCTCACAAAGCCTGGCCAACATGTGGAACTTGGAGTTCCAGCGCATGCTCAGTTCACACAACAGTCGGTGAGCTGGCAATTGTAAGTGCTGCTGCAGCATTGACAGACCGGCAGAATCTGTCGATGACTTGCGGAAATGGGCACACACTCGGTGCGCCATCACCAGTAGCTCAGGCAAATTGGGGTATGTTTTGAGAAACCGCTGAACCATTAAGTTGAAGACATGGGTTAGGCATGGGATGTGTGCGAGCTTGCAGAGCTCCAAAGCTGCCACCAAGTTACGGCCATTATCAGACATAAACAAGCTTGGTTCTAGGTTGAGTGGCAAGAGCCACAGCTCAGTCTGGTCTCTTCTCCCCTGCCACAGCTCTTCGGTGGTGTGCTGTTTGTCACCTAAGCAGATCATCGTAAGCACGGCCTGTTGACGCTTTCTCACTGCAGTACTACAATGATTCCAGCTACCAACAGATGCCTGACTGGTGCTGCAAGAGGATAATTCTGAGGTGGAAGTGGAGGAGAAGGCAGAGAAGAAGTGGAGGTTGGAGCCACTAACATATGTGGTGGCGGAAACCCTGATAGAAGTAGGGCCCGCAATCCTTGGCGTGGGTAGCACCTGTGCCATCCCAGGGTACGACTCGCTCCTGGCCTCCACAACGTTCACCCAGTGTGACGTCAGGGAAATGTAGCGTCCCTGTCCGAAAGCACTTGTCCATGTGTCAGTGGTTAAGTGGACCTTCCCAGTAACTGCATTGGTCAGGGCACGGGTGATGTTACGGGACACAATCTGATGTAAGGTGGGCACGGTGTGAAAAATATTGGCAGCTGGGAAATGCGTAACAATAGTGGAAGAGCCTGCTAGAATCACTAACTCAGATGTGAAGGTAGCCTAATACAGTTCGACATAACTCTTACATCCAGGGACGTCTTCTTTGATGTAGATGTTCTTTGTCCTCATCTTCTCCTTTTAGACCACACTGCCATGATCATTTCTTTCAGTCATCTCTTCTCTCTGCAGGGTTTGACAGGCAGACATCTTAGTTTCCTAGTTTTCCATCATCCTCCCACCTAATCAACACCCCTCTAATATTGTGCCTGCTGTGCTCCATATACTAGTTACACACAGATAGTTCCCCTTCAATATATATTGGCACACAATGTCCTGCATCCAGGAAACAGTGTCCCTGATAGTGTTGAGCGCGAATATTCGAATTGTGAATTTTTTCCTCGAATATCGCGATTTCGCTAATATTTAGAATGTAGTGCTATATATTCGTGAAATAATTCGTCATATTCCACAAAACGAAGATAACGAATGTATTTGTCTATTCCACAAAACGAAAATATTCTCCATCTTCGTTTTAGCTACCTATTCATCAACTTCGCGAATTCTAGCAATCATATAGGAAAGTTTACTATAAAGACAGCTAAGTTTAATTCGCTATGCGATTATATTACTTAGCTTTTTTTTTTTATAAATAGAATAATTATAATACCTGATAATTATTATAATTATTCTATTTATAAAAAAAAGCATATTATTCGCGATAATTGGAAATAATTACGAATATTCGATTTTGACGAATATAACACGAATATTCATACGAATATTAGCGAAATATCGCGAAATCGAATATGGCACCTCCCGCTCATCACTAGTCCCTGACACTAATAGCGTTAACATAATGTTCCCCAAAAATAACTGTGCTAAGATGATACTGTGCCAGGCTGCCCCCCCACAGTAATTCCACCAATAGAAATAATTATCTACCAGACAACACGTAGTAGTAATAGTGCCCCTATAGTAATAATGACACCACTGTTTCCCAGTAGTAATAATGCTCCTATAGTGCTCATACTAGTATTCAAGTGTCTCATACGTCCCTCAACTGTAATAAAGCCATAAATGCCCCCAGTAGTAATAATTCTGTTTATAATGTGTAACAGTAGAAAAATGCCCCCTTATAATGTGTCCTGTTGTGTGGCTGTATAAAAAATACCTCCTCTTAGTGCCCCCTGTAGAGCCAATGTCCCCATAGTACCCTCATAATGCGTGCCAATGCCCCCTATTGTGTGCCCAAAAAACACTCTTAATGCCCCCAGTTTAGCCAAGGTCACCATAGTGCCCTATAATTTGCGCTAGTATAAAATACTCCTATATCGTGCGCCTCCCCTTTTCCCCATGGTGCCTGATAATGTGCCAGTATAAAATGCCCCAATAATGTGTACCAGTATATAAGATAGGGTCACCAGCTACTCCCCCCTTCTCCATAGTGCCCACCATGTGTGCTAGCATATAAGATAGGGCCCCCATAGTGCTACTCCCTCTCCATAGTGCCCCCATGTCTGCCAATATATAAGATAGAGCCCCAGAAGATGCTCCCATTCTCCATAGTGCCCCCTATGTGTGCCAGTATATAAGATTAGGTCCCCATAGTGCTCCTCCCCCTCCATAGTGCCCTTATGTGTGCCAGTATATAAAATAGGGCCCCAATAGTACCGCCCCTCCATAGTGCCCCCCATGTGTGTCAGTATTTAAAATAGGGCCCCCATAGTGCTCCTCCTCCTCCTCCATAGGGCCCCTAGTAAAGTGTAAATAAAAAAATTAAATAAACTTACATACTTACCTCCTTGCCGCTTTCAGCGATGTGATGCAGGCCTCTTCCGGCCTGTGTCCCGCGCTGTACGGCGTGATGACGTCATTGTGCCGCCCTCTGATAGGTTGCAGCCTATGAAAGGACTGGGGAAGGGAGACGCCTCTCCTCTCCCCCGCCGCAGCATCCATCTGTATCGCTGTCCTAAGGACAGCGATACAGATGAACAGAGATATCACTGATAATTTTGGGATGTGCACACGTTACACAGGAGAAACACCACAGATAATGTCGCTGATGTCAGCAGCGGCTAACATAAAATTACAGGGAATGTCACAGGTATTTTGGATGTGCACACGTTACGCAGGATATGTAGCGCAGAAAATGTCACTGTCTGTAATGCCTTAACTATTGCTGATGTCAGCAGCGGCTAATATAAAATTACAGGGAATTTCACAGGTATTTAAGAATAGAAATAGAAATAGAAATTGCTGGCACACACAACAGTGCTTAAAAGGACTTTTGGGTCTGCAAAGTTTTAGCAATTTGGTGCAGGTTGCGCTAAAAATATATATTGCTGCTGCCACACACGACAATAGTCCTTAAAAGGACTTTTGGGTCTCTGACAAGTTTTTCTAATGAAAAAAAGAAAATTTCAATCCCTACATATAGCACCCGATGACACGTCTCAGCCAGCCAATCGCTGTAATGCCATTAACCAACACGGCTACGGCATTACAGTGAAGGGCAGCACTTACCTGCACGTTTATTGGCTGTGTAGCAGCCAACAAACGTGCGGGGAGGAGACTTGAGCATTGCGCTCAAGCACATGCAGTATTTGGCCAAATATCGCAATGTGCCGAGAATCGAGATGCTCGAGCCGAACTGGTGTTCAGCTGAGCATGCTCGATCAACACTAGTGACAATCCATGTGTTAATGCAGGGCCATTAGCAGCCTGGCTGCGCCTCACCTTCTGCATACCACCACGCTTATGTCCACCAGCAACTTGGTAAAAAATTCCCACACTGCTAAGTTTGACATTTTCCCTACTCCACTGCGTGATGCCTGTCTGCCGCTGCTTTTATGAACCCGTGCACTGCTAGTGTGTTCCTCAAAGGTAGTCTACTGAGTAGCAGATGGTATACTCTTCTCGCATTTGGCAGCAGATCTCCCACTGCTTCCACCCTGCTGTCTCATGGGCTAACACTTGCCCTCTGATGATGAGTCCCCCTCTTCACCTGACTTCCACATGCGATCGGCTACATAATCATCTATATCTGTTTGTTCATCATGAGTGCCGCCCTCTTGCACACATCCCTGACCTCTCACAACATGTGCCACCACCCTGCTGTCAACATCAGAGAACCTCACCTCCAAGTCTGTGCTGGCCTGCAACTGCAGACTGTCCTCACAAAGCTCATCCTCACTTAAAAGCAGAGCAGTGTCGGTGCCATACATTACTTGGCTAGCAGAAGCCGCAGCAAGAGCAAGAGGAAGGATCAGGATAGGTGAGAGCACAGAGGCAGTTTCTGGTGAGGGCAACTATGCGCTGAGTCAGAGGAACCCACCGATTCCTGGGGGTACTGTATTTATTTGTTGTCACTTGAGATGATGTTGAAGAGCAAATCAACCATTCCATTACAGCTGGAGATTGTTGGTCAAAACACGATTGCTGGATGACAGTGGCAGCTCTGGGCTGTAGCTGTGGCTGCTTCTACCAACACCCCTCTTCTGCTGCTGCATGTGCCAGCTACAGCAACATTTTTGCCACTGCTCATTCCTTTGGAGGGCCTAGTCAACTGTATGTCGGCCATAGTGTACAGTAACTGCATTAGTAATGTAACAGATTAACTAAGAACGTGGCATCAGTTCAACAAGATGCACACAGTGATATATTAGACTGCCTTTTAATACTGAGGCATTGTAATTCTATGTATAAACTTACAAATTAACTAAGAATGTGGCAGCAGTTCAACAAGATGCACATAGTAATATATTAGACCACCCCTTTAATACTGAAGAACAGTAGTTCTACATATTAAATAACATATTAACAGGGATTGTGGCAGCAGTTCAACAAGATGCACACAACAATATACTAGACCTCCTCTTAATACTCAGGCACAGTAATTATATGTATAAACTAGCATATTAATGGGAATTGTAGCAGCAGTGCAACAAGATGCACATGGCAATATATCAGACCACCCTTTAATACTGAGGCACAGTAATTATATTAATAAACTAACAAATTAACTGGGTTTATCGCAAGAGTTCAACAAGATGCACATGGCAACTAGAGATGTCAGGAACATAAAATTTTCCGTTTGCGAATGGCGAACGCAAGTTTCTACAAATGTTTGCAAACGGGCGAACCGGGCGAACCGCCATAGACTTCTATAGGCAGGCGAATTTTAAAACCCTCAGGGACTCTTTCTGGCCACAATAGTGATGAAAAAGTTGATTCAAGGGGACTAACACCTGGACTGTGGCATGCCGGAGGGGGATCCATGGCAAAACTCCCATGGAAAATTACATAGTTGACGCAGAGTTGGATTTTAATCCATAAAGGGCATAAATCACCTAACAATCCAAATTGTTTTTGAACAACATGGTTTAAAACATCCAGTGTGTGTATACGATCAGGTATGATGTTGTATCGATCAGGTAGTGTAAGGGTTACGCCCACTTCACAGACATTGACAGACCAAACTCCCCTTTTAATGCACTGCAAACAACCGCAAACAGTCTATTTGCCCAACCGCAAACTTCCCATTTGCACAAGGTTGGATACCAAGCTAGCCATGTCCCGTTGATGTCATTGAAGGTTTCTTCCTCCACCCAACCACGTACAACACCAAGGGTCCCGGAAAGGTGAATTGAATTGATTTTTCGAATGGGGAGATGGTTAAAAAAACGCTGGCTCCCTCCCTTTGTTTAAATCCACGGTCACTGCGTCTGTGCCGTGCACTTTACTGTCCCACCCGATATGAGTGCTATTTTCTATAGTTCTCTCTTCTCATCAGTTTAATCCCTGTTACGTCCCCAATCTGGGGTCCATTTATTAAATTGATTTTTCGAACGGGGAGATGGTTAAAAAATTGCTGGCTCCCTCCCCTTTGTTTGAATCCACGCCACGGTCACTGCGTCTGCGCCGTGCAATTTACTGTCACACCCGTTATGAGTGCTATTTTCTGTAGTACTATTCTCATAAGTTTAATCCCTGTTATGTCCCATATCAGGGTGGGATTGCCTTTTGTGAAAAAAAATTTAGGACGGGTATCTTCGACTGCCTTCACAGTGACAGACCAAACTCTGATACACCAAACTGAATTGATTTTAGGAACCAGGAGATGGAAAAAAAGCAGCTTGGTCGGTCCTCTTACTCCCAAGTTGGAGCACTGCGCGTGTACAGAGCAATGTGCTGTGACACCCTATATGAGTGGTGTCTTAACTAGTACTATTCCTATCAGTTTAATCCCTGTTACGTCCCCTATCCGGGGACGTGTGTCGAATTGATTAACCATTGTTGAATTAACGAACCATTACGACATCCTGGAATAATTTAGTTCTGAGCTTTGTACTTGCTTTGTATTGAAATTGATGGGGATTTTTTAAATTGTCTGCATTATTTCTAATAAACTATTAAGAGACTTTATTATGATTTATTTTATTTTTTTATGTATTAAAAACCCACCCATACAACTTTAATTTTTTTCTATGAAAAAACATCCAGCCGATCGCTTTTGGTCTGATCATAATGAAGAAACGGCCTTATCATCTGGGGTGTGGCAACATTGCCAACACACTCAGAGGTGATGATCGCTTCATTGTGATACGCAAGCCCCTTCACCACAACAAGGTAACGATCACGAAAGGGGAATTAACACATGTATGTGCCTTTTTTTTTGTTTTGTTTTTGCAGCCACAGTGCAGCACCAGAGGCCAGAAAAATTAGGCATGTACACATGCCTGAAAAATAAGGTTATTGTTGCAGCCGCTCTTGTA
Source organism: Bufo gargarizans (assembly GCF_014858855.1). Taxonomy (NCBI): domain Eukaryota; kingdom Metazoa; phylum Chordata; class Amphibia; order Anura; family Bufonidae; genus Bufo; species Bufo gargarizans. The sequence goes on along the minus strand of NC_058081.1, from coordinate 408,272,832 downwards.
GCAGCGGACGGAAAAATTTATGTTTTCAAGGCAGAAAGGTGACTAAAACATTGCGGCTTGAACCCTAGTCGGTGGCGGAGAATTCAGGAAAGTCATCCGGTATGCAGACATTAAATACAGCAGCGTGGGGACCATTTTGAGGCCAAGGCATGTCATCAGGCCTTTTGTTAGTTAAACGTATCCCCTACCGTCAGTCCCTTCGGGATCCATGCCTCATTCATCTTAATGAAGGTGAGGTAATCAACACTTTATGGTCAGAGGCGACTTCTTTTCTCAGTGACAATGCCTCCTGCTGCACTGAAGGTCCTTTCTGACAGGACACTTGAAGCGGGGCAGGCCAGAAGTTCTATCGCAAACTGGGATAGTTCAAGCCACAGGTCAAGCCTGCACAACCAGTAGTCAAGGGGTTCATCGCTCCTCAGAGTGTCGATATCTGCAGTTAAGGCGAGGTAGTCTGCTGCCTGTCGGTCGAGTTGTTCTCTAAGGCTGGATCCCGAAGGGCTGTGGCGATGTGTAGGACTGAAAAAGCTCTGCATGTCCTCCATCAACAACATATCTGTAAAGCGTCCTGTCCTTGCCGCCGTGGTCGTGGTAGGAGGAGGATTACTTTATTATAAAGTGCATGTAATCCATCAACAATAAATAAAAAGGCTCAAATACTTATCATAGAAGTAGCATGGTGGGGGGTATGCGTGGCGGTCAGAAAAAGAGCCCAACGCGTATTGCCAGACTTGCTGGCTTCCTCAGGATTGCCTGGTCCTAAATGACCCATGATCAGATATATATATATATATATATATATATATATATATATATATACATATATATATATATACATAGTTATCAAATAATAATAGTTTTTTCCTGTGTCTCAGGTCCCCATGTGGAGAGAGGGGGCGACGGCCACCTCGTTAACATGGAGGAGGAGAGAGGGGAAGGAGGTGGGCGGCGCCTCGGGCCTACAAAGAACACATGGATATGGCTAATGGAGGACGCCACAAGCGGTCGGCGACTGGACGTGCCGTCTGCGCATGCGTGCAGTCGAGCCAGCGTGTGCTGTGTTCCAATCACCGGATGCAGCCAATCGCGCAGGCTCAGAGGACATTTGATGCGTGTCAGCAGCCGGAAGTGACATAACGGAAATGGAGCGCAAGATGCGCATATGCTTGGGATACTGTGGGCAGGCGCACGGCAGCGAAAAAGAGAAGATAGACATATAGAGAATGGGACAACATTTATATATAAGGGCAATAATTAATAGATAGAGTCCCTATATGAGACCTAGTACCAATACTAATTTACAGGATACAAAGAATTCAGAAAATAAAAATAGAGAAGAATATAAATATATAAACAGAGAGACACACATAAGAAAACCCATTTGTGAACAATGATGAAAAACAAAAGTGAAACAAACTAATGTGAAAAAATAATAAAATTGTGATCCATACAAATAGTCTAATAGAGGATCAATTATGTTTGTGAAGAATAAAAATTGATTGGTGCATAGAAGGGCACCATCAAAGCCCTAAATTTGATTAATTAATGTGCAGAATTAACCATCAGTCAAATTAGACTTGATGTTTTAATTAAACTACATGATTTTCACCCAAAATTATGTGAATAAACACACGTGCCTCATTTTTATTCCTTGCCCCAACCTTCTTGTATTTAATTTATATTGTTGATATTTAGTTTTATCTATTTATATTCTTGATATAAAATTTCTCTTTTCTTTTTATTAAAAATATTTATTTAAAGATATATATATTATATTTTTCATTATATATTTATTATTTTTTATATTATTATAATTTATTTTGTAAAAATGTTTTAAGATTTTTTTATATATTTTTTTAATTTTAATATTAATATATCTAACAATTATTTTCAATCTAAATTTTATTTAATTATTATTTTGTTATATATTATTCTATCCTGAATACCTCCCTATATCTTTAAATGAATATTTTTTAATAAAAAGAAAAGAGAAATTTAATATCAAGAATATAAATAGATAAAACTTAATATCAACAATATAAATTAAATACAAGAAGGTTGGGGCAAGGAATAAAAATGAGGCACGTGTGTTTATTCACATAATTTTGGGTGAAAATCATGTAGTTTAATTAACACATCAAGTCTAATTTGACTGATGGTTAATTCTGCACATGAATTAATCACAGGATAAAAACATAGGGTTAATTTAGGGCTTTGGTGGTGCCCTTCTATGCACCAATCAATTTTTATTCTTCACAAACATAATTGATCCTCTATTAGACTATTTGTATGGATCACAATTTTATTATTTTTCACATTAGTTTGTTTCACTTTTGTTTTTCATCATTGTTCACAAATGGGTTTTCTTATGTGAGTCTCTCTGTTTATATATTTATATTCTTCTCTATTTTTATTTTCTGAATACTTTGAATCCTGTAATATTGGTACTAGGTCTCATATAGGGACTCTATCTATTAATTATTGCCCTTATATATAAATGTTGTCCCATTCTCTGTATGTCTATCTTCTCTTTTTCACTGCCGTGCGCTTGCCCACAGTATCCCACGCATATGCGCATCTTGCGCTCCATTTCCGTTATGTCACTTCCGGCTGCTGATACGCAGCAAATGTCCTCTGAGCCTGCGCGATTGGCTGCATCCGGTGATTGGAACGTAGCACACGCCGGCTCGACTGCACGCATGCGCAGACGGCACATCCGGTCGCCGTCCGCTTGTGGCATCCTCCATTAGCCATATCCATGTGTTCTTTGTAGGCCCGAGGCGCAGCCCACCTCCATCCCCTCTCTCCTCCTCCATGTTAACGAGGTGGCCGCCGCCCCCTCTCTCCACATGGGGACCTGAGACGCAGGTAAAGACTATTATTATTTGATTACTATGTGTAGATATATAGATCTGATCATGGGTCATTTAGGACCAGGCACTACTGAGGAAGCCAGCAAGTCTGGCAATACGCTTTGGGCTCTTTTCCTGACCGCCACGCGTACCCCCCATCATGCTACTTCTATGATAAGTATTTGAGCCTTTATTCATTGTTGATGGATTACATGCACTTTATAATGTCATATACTTATTGATGTGGGGGTTTGTCTATGAGTTTGTGGTGAGCCAGGGTGGCATGTGCTGATACATGGTTCACATGGCCTTGATTTGTTGCATACAACGATTTTAACTTATTCTGTGTTGTGTCTGTCTTCTTGAATAAATTTGCTATATTTTAGATGTGCGGCTCCCGTTTTGGTATTCTTTCTTTCTTTTGTGTCATTTCCGCCACTTTCTGCTCATACTCTGGGTCTAGTAGCATGGCCACCCAGTACAGGTCGTTCTCCTTCATCCTTTTTATACGAGGGTCCCTCAACAGACATGACAGAATGAAAGACCCCATTTGCACAAGGTTGGATGCCGAGCTACTCATTTCCCGTTCCTCCTCCTCACTAATGTCATTGACGTTCTGTTCTTCCCGCCCAGCCACATACAAGCACCCTGGGACGCCTGATGTGGTTGGTCTTCCTCCTCCTCAAAGCCACATTCCTCCTCTGACTCCTCTTCCTCATACTCCTCTTGCAGCTTTGCCGCAGGTCCGGCAAGCGATGATGACAAGGCTGTTTCTGATGGTGATGGTGACCACAACTCTTCCTCTTCCTCTTCACGCTTATCTATAGCCTGATCCAGCACTCTTCGCAGGGCACGCTCCAGGAAGAAAACCAATCGGATGAGGTCGCTGATGGTGCCTTCGCTGCGACTGACTAGGTTTGTCACCTCCTCAAAAGTACGCATGAGCCTACAGGCATTGCGCATGAGCGTCCAGTAACGTGGCAAAAAAATTCCCAGCTCCGCAGAGGCTGTCCTAGCACCCCGTTCATACAAATACTCGTTGCCGGCTTTTTCTTGTTGGAGTAGGCGGTCGAACATTAAGAGTGTTGAATTCCAACGTGTCAGGCTGTCGCAAATCAAGCGCCTCACTGGCATGTTGTTTCGGCGCTGAATGTCTGAAAAGTGCGCCATGGCCGTGTAGGAATGCCTGAAATGGCCACACACCTTCCTGGCCTGCTTGAGGACGTCCTGTAAGCCTGGGTACTTAGACACAAAGCATTGTACAATGAGATTCAACACATGTGCCATGCATGGCACATGTGACAACTTGCCCAAATTCAATGCCGCCAACAAATTGCTTCCATTGTCACACACCACTTTGCCGATCTCCAGTTGGTGCCGGGTCAGCCACTGATCCACCTGTGCGTTCAGGGCAGACAGGAGTGCTGGCCCGGTGTGGCTTTCTGCTTTCAGGCAAGTCAACCCCAAGACAGCGTGACACTGTCGTATCCGGGATGTGGAATAGCCCCTGGGGAGCTGGGGGGATTCAGTTGATGTGCAGCCAGACGCCGCAGCAGAAGAGGACTCAGCTGAGGAGGTTATGGAAGACGATGGAGTAGGAGGAGTAGAGGAGGTAATAGTAGGCCTGCCTGCAAGTCGTGGCGGTGTCACCAACTCTGCTGCAGAGCCACACATTTTATGCTTGGCAGCCGTCAGCAGGTTGACCCAATGTGCAGTGTAGGTGATATACCTGCCCTGACCGTGCTTTGCAGACCAGGTATCAGTGGTCAGATGGACCCTTGCCCCAACACCGTGACACACACGGGCTTGCAAATGTGTTTATATCACAGAAAAATGTTAAATTGAATTTTTTGTATCTGCAAGGTATTTGAGTGAATGATACCCAGTAACAGTATTAGTGCAGGCCTAGCCACTAGCCAGTGGCCACAATACAGTCTGTGTGGGCCTGACACACACGGGCTTGCAAATGTGATTATGTCACAGAAAAATATTAAATATAATTTTTTTTTATTTGCAAGGTATTTTCTGTCACACCCTGTATGAATAGTGTGCACTGTGCACACAGTGCTGTCTGTGACTGAGCCTGCAGCCTCTCACACACGGGCAGCCAGGCAACTGCAATATATATATATATATATATATATATATATATAAAATGTAAAGCACACTGATGTACCAGCCCTGAAAAGGGCTTTTTTGGGGTGCTGTCAGGACGCTGTCCTTACAGCAGATGAGTCTGTGGACACAGAGCAATGCCCTAGCGAACGCTTTCCCTATTGAATCAGCAGCACTGTCCCTCCTCTCACTGTCAATGCAGCTTCCAAATGAATCTAAAATGGATGCTGTCCAGGAGGTGGGAGGGTCTGGGGGGAAGGCCTGCTGCTGATTGGCTGGAATGTGTCTGCTGACTGTGAGGTACAGGGTCAAAGTTTACTCAATGATGATGTATAGGGGGCGGACCGAACATCGCATAAGTTTGCCTGCAGCGGCGAACAAGCTATGTTCGCCGGGAACTATTCGCCGGCGAATAGTTCGGGACATCACTAATGGCAACTTCACCCAATCTGCAGTCCCTGTCCCTGCAGTCTCCCTACAGTCTCTAAAAACTGTCCCTATGACCTTCCTTTATTGTCCCTGCACTCTCCCTATCCAATATTCTCCTATTAATAGCTTTCTGAAACATTGTCCCTAGTGCATACGTGCTTGTAATGTCTTTCTCTAAGCTCAGCTTACAGTAAAATGGCGGAAACTGCACAGGATGAGCCTTCTATAGGGCTATGACATCATAGTAGATGACTATATGCTGATTGGCTTTTTGCGCAGCATTATGGGTCATATCGCATTCCCGGGATTCTAAATTTCACTTTGTAACATGTGCAGCAGCCATTTTAGAAAAAAATATGTTACCACAAAGCGTGAGAAAGTTCAGATTCAAAGCACTTCATACCACTTTGAATGGTTCAATTTGCTTAACAATAGTTATAGTAAAATTGCAAGAATGTTTTCTGTAACTTAAAGTCGGAGGCAGAACTAAATGTCTTTCCCCTTCTACAAACACACTCACTGCTATTGACAATTTCCTTTTGGAATATTGCAGTATTGGCGCTGGTAAGATATCTGCCTACTGTTTTATTTACATTCAAAAACACTTTTATCAGAAAGGACCTTTCTCTAATCTGTCCTGGTCAACCAACATCTTCAGCCTGGTCAAGAAGGCACATTAGTGCCTCTTTTTTTTTGAGTACACTGAATAAAAAACACCTGTCTGCTGACACACTGGGTAACTTATATCGCTGTGAGATAGAGAGAATCCTGACCAACTGTGTAACAGTCTTCACTTCCTAGTATTGAGGATGTTCACACGAAGAGATGTATACGTCGGTAATGCATTATTCTTAGGGACTCCTCTCATCCTGCCAATAAACTCTTATAGCTGCTTCCTTACAGATGGCGCTACAGGACCCATCAGACTAAAAACAGCAGGGTTAGGAACAGTTTCTTCCCCACAGCTCTCACCCTACTGAACTCAGTCTCTCGCTGAACATTTTCATCCACACTCACTTAACCCTCTACACTCCTCTTCCCCTCCATCCCTCCCAATGACCATGATCATGACTGTTATTCATTTTCAACATTCACGGTATGTTCACATTGGTTACTGCTATAGTTGGGACACTGTCATAGCATAGGCTCTGTTATAGTATTTACTTAGACTTACACTGTTCACTATTACAGTCTATCCATAGCGCTACTCTTCCACTTCTGGAGCTATTTTCATATCATTCTGCAGATCTGTTTACTATACATCTGTTAATTTGTATATACGTAGCACATCTGTATGCTTATTCATAGTACATCTGTATACTTGTTCATAGTACATCTGTATATTTGCCATCTGTATAGCAATATAAAACAGTACATCTGTATATCTTTATATACAGTTGTGTTCAAAATAAAAGCAATCAGATATCACTAACCTGATCAATCACTGTTTTTGGTAGAAATAATATTTCTACATGGTAAATAATTTACTAGCAGGTGTAGTAGAGTAGTAGAAACCCAACCGACCCAACAGTCATGACATGCATGCTACTGATTCTCTGTAATTTAATCACTTATTGAAAGGGGCATGTTCAAAATAATAGCAGTGTGGAGTTCAATGAATGAGGTGGAAATTATTGCCCTTATTTAAGGAAAGAAGGCAGAAAATGTTGTACATGCTGGTTACAGTGCATTACTCTCTGAAATTCTGAGGAAACTGGGTCATTCCAGACATTGTTCAGAAGAACAGCGTGTAAGGCGCCGAACTGTTTTGCGAGGATCTCAACTGCGGAAACGTGTTGCATTAACTAGTGCACAAGACCAAGAAGGAAGGTGAGGTTAGATCAGGTTCAGTAACGGATTCCCAGGCGGCTCTCTCAAACTACTGAGCAGAGAGTTAGGGACCCTAACATCATACACCTGCTCCCTGCTCTGATTATATTATTAACGGCTATCTCTATACGCCCTGCACGTGGATGCAGTTATACATATGGTGCAGGCAACAGTTATAGTCCATGAGTCATATTTTGGACTACACACGCCCCCCTTGCAAGCATTACACAGAGAACAGAGTGCCTTGAATATTATCGCCACTGATGTAAGGTATTGGTAGTCCAGATTAGAGTCAGCCACTAAATAGCTCTACTTGCAGTTTGGTAGAATCCTTAAGTAGCGTCCCGGATTGCCATGGGAGGTTAGCGGAGTCTTGGAGAAGGTTCCCAGGTGTTCTGAAGTCCGGATCCAATGTCAGTGGGGAGAGCTTCAGTAGCAGTGTGCACAGGCGCACACTCCAAATTAGTGGAACACTGTGCATAGCTGCCACGGGGCTTATATGGGGTAGCTCCGCCCAGTGGGAGGAGTCGCTGTGCTGCAGATGGAACCACCCTGCCGATCGTTACACAGCGTACCTTGATTAAAAAGTTGATTGGAGAGGTGAAAACATATAAAGATGTGCAGAAAATGATAGACTACTCAGCTAAAATGATCACAAATGCTTTAAAATGGCAACCAAAACCTGAAATACGTGGAAGAAAGCAAAAAACTAGCATTCGAATGGATAGAATAGCCAAAATGGACTCGGCCAACAATGAGCTCCAGGAAGATCAAAGAGGGTCTAAAGTTACCTGTGATTACTGTTACAATTAGAAGACGTGAAGCCAAGCTATCTGCAAGAAGCCCCTTAAAGTCCCACTGTTGATAAATAGACATGTGCTGAAGAGGTTACACTTTGCCAAAGAGCACATTGACAGGCCTAAAGAGACATTTTGTGGACTGATGAAAGTAAGATTGTTCTTTTTGGGTCTAGTGGCCTGAGACAGTTTGTCAGATGACCCCAGACACCAAATTCAAGCAACAGTACACTGTGAAGACATTGAAGCATGGTGGCGCAAGCATCATGATATGGGGGTGTTTCTCATACTACGGTGTTGGGCCTATTTATCACATACCAGGGATCATGGATCAGTTTGAATACATCAGAATACTGGAAGAGGTCATGCTGCCTTATGCTGAAGAGAAAATTCTGTTGAAATGGGTGTTCCAACAAGACAACGACCCCAAACACACCAGTAAATGTGCAACATCTTGGCTCCAGACCAACAAGATTGACGTTATGGAGTGGCCAGCCCAATCCCCGGATCTTAATCAAATAGAAAACTTGTGGGGTGACATCAAAAATTCAGTTTCTGAGGCAAAACCAAGAAATAGAGAAGAACTGTGGAATGTAGTCCAATCATTCTGGGCTGAAATACCTGTTCACAGGTGCCAGAAGTTGGTTGACTCCATGCAACACAGATGTACAGTAGTTCTCAGAAACAGTGGTTATACAGCTAAATATTAGTTAAGTGGTTCAAAGGAAAGCAAAATCTTCAGAACTAGGAAACTGAACCCCAGGTATTAGATTGTTTGTAGGCAGCAGATCATGAAGTCTAATCACGATAGGCAAACCACTATACAGCATGGGGACGCTATGCCAGCTCTCCTCCCCTGGCTGCAGAGGAGATCGCTGTATGTAATAGCATTGGTCTCCTCTGCTAGCAAGCAGACAATTACTAGGAGGGAATGCTTCCCTCCCAAGAATTCTCTGCCACATCAGTAATAACACATTAGTAATAACTTCTGATTGCCAGATTATCTAGGAAGTCAACAAAAACTCCATAACTCATCGATAGAGATAAGCATTTTTAAATGCATTATATTTTTTCATTTTAATCAGTTTAAATGTGTGTTCATAAAGTGAAATATTGTCCTAAAAACTGAGCAAATAGAGTGACAGTGATCCATATGGGTCAATGGGATAAATTTGCTGATACTGTCTAAGATGTAGAAAGTGGAAGCAGAATACATTTATCCACAGTGGCTAATGCTTTAAATCTGGTGCGCTTTTAGACTGTCTATTGGTGGATTTACAAGAGACAATTCTGCAGCCATTTGTCAGAAAGGAAGCGTTACTTTCCGACATTCGGCTGCTCGGTCAGTAACGGAGACCACTGTATTTATATGCAGCGATCTCCTTCACAGTATGAGGACGAGGGAACACTATTGTAAGCAGCAGATCTCTGTTTAGACAGCACGATCTGCTGCACATTTACACGGGCAGGAATGGTCATTCCTGATAATCTGGATGATTATTGGCTTGTGTAAATACAGCTTAAGTGTATACTAAATATTACAAGGCTTATTTTGGTGCAATTTTGGTGCATGGTGTCACATTTTAAATGTGCCCCTTTCTTACCTAGCCACACCCTCTAAGTCAAGTCCCTGTGTCAGACACAGCAGAAAGAGTGCTTGAAACCCTTAATAAATGCGATGGAAGACATATAAGCAGAATTCTGGCTCAGTAGAAACAAAGAAAATAGGAGCTCATAATGCCAAAAATGTAATAAATTGTATTAAAGCATGATTAATATGACATAAATAGAAAAAAGGGTATGATGCCATAGACATGATAAAACAGGAGCGAAGGACAAAAAAGCTGAAAACGCCACCCTGGGAGGAAAAAAACACGGATCAAAATGGTATAAATGGTGTACACATACAGCATGGGGATAACGTGCTAGATGAAAAATCTAAACCCATGCAAAAATGAAATAGATGGAGTCCCAGGTGAGATTCCCGTCAGCATATGTACATCCGATGGGCTAATAAATGGTATGCAGATAATAATGGTAACAATGAGAATATACTGCAGACCAGTCAATAATGGACCAAGTGAGTAAATAACAAGGTCAAATGGCCCACGGAGGATAGTGGGGAGCAGGAACTCACCGGAGACGAACCGTGTGTGAAGAGACCCAGGGTGGCACTACCCTAACGCGCGTTTCGGCGTACCTTCGACCCCCTCACGTTATCCCCATGCTGTATGTGTACACCATTTATACCATTTTGATCCGTGTGTTTTCCTCCCAGGGTGGCGCTTTCTGCTTTTTTGTCCTTTGCTCCTGTTTTATCATGTCTATGGCATCAAACCCTTTGATTTTTTTCTATTTATGTAATTTTAATCATGCTTTAATAAAATTTATTGCATTTTTGGCATTATGAGCTCCTATTTTCTTTGTTTCTACTGTCTAACTCGGGAGCTTTTGCCGAGTCACATTTTAGGTGTGTCCTTTGGGGTGTATAGGGTGGACACTGTCCTCCTCACCCTCCCCTGGGACACCCTAGGTCATTCTTTTGTATTTCAGAATTCTGGCTCAGTCTGCCCTATTTCTTTCATGAATGAGCTGCTCAAATTACAAATGATAGCCTCATGCATAGACAAAGTTTTCTTACACCAGAAAGTGTGGACCTGCTCTGTCACAAGAACAATAATATGTGAAAGATCATTGTACAGTAAACTCACCTGGTTATCTTGTATTTATCTTAGAAAAAAAAATTGTGAGTCAATGGATTTAGAGAAATACCTAGTCCTTTTATCCCAGAGTCTTATGTTTTGCGATAATCATCAAGCTTGGGTTAAGGTTACATCAAAACAGCGCACACATGCAGTATCTCGAAAGAACCAGATACATAGATTTAAGCTAGTAGAGAACATTGTACTGGAATAAAGTGTTTTTTTTTTTGTAAAAGATATTGCCGGTGTTTGAAAATCAATAAAGAAAAGATAGAAGTGAAGTAATTTTTCTTTCTACTTCAAGGCTGCTTAAAAGTAAACGGTGGCAAACAAATATATAAATAGACAAGTAGACTGAAACCTTGATTCTTGCACCATTTCTTGCCCAGTTTAATGAAAATGTTCAATAAAGGTTTTTCTATTTTCTATCTAACCTTATTTTTTATTTTTTTTTATTTTGAACTAATTATCACATACCATCTTAGTGGCCAAGCTTCTTGAGGTTTGAAGCCCCCTTAGAAAAAATTAAAACCATAAACTGGTAACTAAACAATTGTCAGAATCACTGCGGTGCAGAATTTTATCTTAAAGTGAGCTTTTTCTCAAAAAGTTGTATTAAAAGCTAATCATAAACCAAGGACAAACCACTTTGCTATTTTATACTTTGGCTTTCTAGTGTCATATTATGCAAAATAAAAAACATCAATCAGTCAAATATTTTGTTTGGTGACCTAAGTGAAGCAGGTGAACTGTAAAAACGAGTCATTGTTCATCAGAAGGAACTCCTTAAAGCCCCCATACATTGTCATTATACTTATGTCAGCTGAATTAGCTGTTTTTGGCTGGACCGGCCAGGAGTCTAACATGTATGGGGAGCTCTTGACTATCCCATGACAGATGATAATGAGGTAGTGTATGATTGGGCACTTTCAGTTTCAGATAGTAGTCTGACTGATTGTGTACAGAATAAACCTTTAATTACTTTCAGAAGAAGTCACACCTTAAGGCTGGGTTCACACCTGAGCGTTGCGCAAACGCGCGTTTTACGCGCGTTTTAGTCGCGCATTTTTATGCACGTTTTTTGTAATAGTAAACGCACGTTTGACGCGCGTTTGTGTGATTGACTACAGTGTCCTATGGCCACAAACGCGCGTCAAAACGCCCCAAAGTCGCTCATGTACTTTTTTGAGCGTCGGGCGTTTTACAGCGCGATCGTACGCGCTGTAAAACGCCCAGGTGTGAACCATTCCCATAGGGAATCATTGGTTTCTCCTTGTTGAGCGTTTTACAGCGCGTAGGAACGCGCTGTAAAACGCTTGGTTACAAGAAAGGAGACCCAAGGGTAATTTTAGATGCAGTAATTGATGTTTCTGCCATTACAATTTACAAGGTAAATCTCTTAATTTTGGAGTAATTCAACATAAGGTGACCAGTTTCAGTACATGTAGAAGTACATTTGCAGTATATGTAGTGTTAGGCCAATGTGGGCTCTTCTACATTGGAAAAACAATCAGAAGCATGTTTGAAAGATTTAGAGAACACGTTAACTCAATAAGATCAGGAAAAGGATGCCCCAGATTGATTGACCACTAGAGTTGAGCGGACAGCTGGAAGTTCGGGTTCGACGGGTTCGTCTGAACTTCGGGGGAAAAAAAATTGAGTTCGGAACCCAAGCTTGACGCGAACTTGACCATGAACCCGAACCCCATTGAAGTCAATTGGGACCCGAACTTTGGAGCACTAAAATGGCTCTAAAAAAAGTCATGGAAAGGGCTACAGAGCTGCAAAAGGCATCACAATGTGGTTAAGAGCATGGCAAGTGGAATTTGGATAGGGAAATGATTAAAAATAACATAAAATATGTAAAAATAAAAAAATATACAATTTTGATCTAGGAGGAGGAGGTCCATATGGAGTAGGAGGTTGTGGCGGTGTAGGTGGAAGCGGCGGTGGAAGAGAAGGATGTAGCCAACACTGTTTTTTTTGTTTTTTATTTTATTATTATTGTTGTTTAAATTTGGGTAGACCCCAAAACATTGGGAAATATAAAAAATAAAACAAAGAGAAAGTGTGCTGGAGTACAACAATGGCTGGGTGAGGCCGGTATACATGACTATTCTGCACAAGGTACAGATAAGTCCTGTGGGATCCCTGCCTGGTTTATTTTAATGAACGTGAGCTTGTCCACATTCGCTGTGGACAGGCGGCTGTGCTTGTCTGTGATAACCCCTCCTGCCGGGCTAAACAAACGTTCAGACAGGGCAGGCCAGCGCGTCCAAGCGTAAAGGGCAAGCTCAGGCCATGTGCACAATTTGGAAACCCAGAAGTTGAAGGGGGCAGACCCATCAGTCAGTACGTGTAGGCCTGTGCACACATACTGCTCCACCATGTTGCTGAAATTCTGCCTCCTGCTAAGACGTTCCATATCAGCTGGTAGTGCTGGTTCTTGTGGCGTGCTGACACAGCTTTTCCACATTTCAGCCATGCTAACCCTGCCTTCTGAGGTGCTGGCGGTGCCCCAGCTGCATTGGCGACCTCGTCCTCTGCCTTCACTTTGTGCTTCCACTGTGCCAACGCTGCCAGGTGGGAATGCCACCAGCAGCGCGTCTGCCAGTGTGCACTTGTACTCGCACATCTTACGATTACGCTCCAGTGACAGAATTAAGGCTGGTACGTTGTCCTTGTAACGAGGATCCAGCAGCGTGGCCACCCAGTAATCAGCACAAGTTATAATGTGGCCAACTCGACGGTCGTTGCGGAAACACTGCAGGATGTAATCGCTCATGTGTGCCAGCCTGCCCAGAGTCAACGACAGGCTGTCCTCTGTGAGAGGTATATTGTTTGTGTCCTCAGTATCCCTCCAACCATGCACCACTGATGCCCATGAGCAAGTTTGGGTGCCACCCTGCTGCGAACACAGTTCCTACTCCTCCTCTTCATCCTCCACTTTGTCATCCTCCAGAACTGTGCCCTGACTGTACAATTGTGTTCCTGGCCTATGTTGGTGCATAAACCCACCCTCGGAGCAACTTGTGAATGACTGGCCTGAAACCCTTGTGCACGGTGTGAGGCTTGTCCCCCAAACAGATACGTTTCAAAACTGCCTGCTGTCGTTTCCTTCTTGCTGTTCTGAAGTTGGTGGTGAAGGTTTTACGCTGACCGGATGAGGAGAAGGAAGCGGAGTAGGAGGAGGAAGCAACAGGAGGCAAAGAGAAACACCCTGCAATCCTCAGTGGTGGAAGGACATGTGCCAAACTGCTATCCGCCTCAGGTCTAGCCGCCACTGCATTTACCCAGTGTGCTGTTAGGGAGATATAACGTCCCTGACTGTGGTTACTGATCCACGTATCTGTCGTTATGTGGACCTTGCCACAGATGGCGTTGCACAGTGCAGACCTGATTTTGTCCCCCACTTGGTTGTGCAGAGAAGGGATGGCTCACCTGGAAAAGTAGTGGCGGCTGGGCACAACTTACTGTGGGACAGCCACCACCATCAGATTCTTAAAAAACAGTCTGTGGCCACCAGACGGAATGACAGCATTTCAAAGGCCAGGAATTTGGAAATGCTGGCATTCAGGGCCAGTAATCGCAGGTGGGTAGGGGGGTATTTCCTATTTCGCTCCAGTGTTCGGGAGATAGAGAGATGAACGCTTCCATGGGACATTGTGTAGATGCTTGGTGACTGAGGTTATGGCGTTGCTGCCACATCCTCTGTTTGCAGGGTGGTAGGTGCAATTGTAAGCAGGATGAGACCTTTCTTGGTTTTTGAGTTGTATACTCCACTGCAGCTCGTGCTTTGCATTTTGATACCTGGTCATGCAGGTTGTGCTCAGGTTTAGAACGTTTGTGCCTCGCTTCAGGCTCTGATTGCACAGCGTGCAAACCACTCGTGTTTTGTCAGCACATTGTCAAGAACTGTCACACCAGGGAACTCCTTGGAGCTGGCTTTGGTGTGCTCGGTCACTTGGTGCGGTGGCCAGTAGCAGGCATACTGTCTAGGGGATGGCCGCTCCCTCTTTTGCTGTTCTGGTGGCTCTGTGCAACCACTGCCTCTTCATCCGAACTACACAGGTCACTCGCAGGACCTTGATTCCATGTGGGGTCGAGGACCTCATCGTCCTCCACATCATCTTCCACCCAGTCTTTACCACTGCCCTCCTTGTCGGTCTGCAGACTGCAGATAGCCCCAGCAGTTGGCGCCTGTGTTTTGTCAATTTCCGAGATGTGCTGCTGTGGTTCTCCCATGTACTCATCCTAAAACATAAGTGGTTGGGCATTGGTGCACTCAATCTCTTCCACTTCTGGGGCAGGGCTATGTGGATGGCCCTGGGAAACCCTGCCAGCAGAGTCATCAAGAATCAGAAGATACTGCTGCATGACTTGGGGCTCAGACTGCTTGGCTGATTTGCAAGGGGGTGAGGTGAAAGATTGATGGCCATGGGCTGCAGGTGCCAACTCTGATCTTTAAGCAGGGGACTTGGTGGGAGACAATGTGAAGGAACAGGAGGCACTGTCAGCCACCCATTATACTACCGCCTGTACTTGTTCCGGCCTCACCATTCATAGAGCCACATTCAGCCCTACCAAATAACGCTGAAGGTTCTGTCGCCTACTCGCACCTGAGGAAGGTGTAGCTGGCACAGATCAACCATGTCCTCTCCCTGCAACAGGAGCTCCACCAACACCAGCAGCACTACGACCAGGGCCACGTCCCTTGTTTGCTGCTATCTTCATTTTTTGCAGTCACCCACCGAAGTAACAGACGTTTTTACTAAATTAAGTTCCTTGTGAACAATGCAGAGCAGGGGTTTTTTGACGGCCAAAATGGGTTAATGTCACCCAGCAATGGAACAGTCTAATTTTTGAACTTTAGGTCCCTGTCACCTAGGCAGAGCAGGGTTTTTTTGACGGGAAAAATGGGTTAATGTCACCCAACAATGGAACAGACACATTTTTCTAACTTATTGCCCGGTCTGCTATGCAGAGCAGGCAGCAAAGGTATTTTATTGCCCCAAAAAAGTTTTTTTCTCACACATAATGAAACAGAAGGATTTAACTGTATTTCTTTAACTATCAGAAATGCAGCACAGGTACGTTATTGCCCCCCAAAAAAGGGTTTATTTATTAACCCTAAATTAAACTGAGATTATATTGCACTCACTAATGAAGCACAGGGTTTGTTTTTTTTACACGAAAAATGGTGGATATGTCACCCCTACAATGGAACAGATGGATTTGCTCAATTTATGTGCCTGCCCGTCACATGTGCAGGCCTAAGAGGTACTTTACACCTAAAAATGGGAATTTGAAGCCCAAAAAATGTAACAGTGATATACTAGTTTTATTTCACTGACAGGAATGCAGCACAGGCCGCAAATGTACTTTCCAGTAACAAATATTGGAACTCCAGTATTTGGCGGTTTTATTGGACTGTCAGAAATGCAGAACAGAGCAAAGAGGTACTTTATTGCCACCAAAAGCATTCCTTTAACCATAAATGAAACAGATTGATTTAATTAGATTATATTTCAATCTCACAAATTAAGCACACGGGATTTTTTACATAAGCAATTGTGGATGTCACCCATACAATGGGACAGATGGATTTGCTGAATTTATGTGCCTGCCTGTCACATATGCAGTGCAGGCCTCAGAGGTACTTTACAACAAAAAATGTAAATATGTCACCCCACAATGGAACAAATGGATTTAACTGATTATATTTCACTTTTAGAAATGCAGCACAGGGGTACTTTACAGAAAACAAATGGGTATATGTCACCCCCTGGGTCCCTGAACTCACAGACAGTGTTATTTTCCCTTCCCCTAGCACATATGCAGTATAGGTGCACTTAAAAAATGGGTGTATGTCGGCAACTGAACTATAAGAATAGGATTAAGTGATCCCTGGCACATATGGACCGACGCCCACCTAATTAACAGAACGATTAAAACTTTTTGTTTCAGTCTCACTAGGCTCAGGGCAGGGTACAAAAATGTTGCATTGCACTCCCAAACAAAAAACGCTGTAGATCGCAGACTTCACACCAAGTGCAGATATCAGAGTCTATCCTAATTTCTCCCTTACATCAGCAGCATCCTATGCCTTCAACTAGTAAGAGCAGAGTGACGTGCGGCGCTACTTGGGCTAGAGGCTGGGTCACATGCTGTACTTGGCCAATCACAGCCATGCCATTAGTAGGCATGGCTGTGATGGCTTCTAAGGGCACACAAGTTAAAAGCTTGTTGATTGGCCGGGCCTTCAGCCTTTCAACAAGTACCATTAAATCGCCGAACACCGACTCAAACCCAAACTTTTACGAAAGTGTTCAGGTTTGGGTCCGGGTACAAAAACCCTAAGGTTCGGTACAAACCCGAACTTTACAGTTAACTCAACCCAACATATAACTGCACCACTAAACAGCAAATAATATTTTTTTTTTTGCCCCTAATACACGTCAAAAAGGGCTTTAGAACATATAACTGTACGGCTGAATGGCAAATATATATTTTTTTGCCACTAATACATGCCAAAAGGGGCTGTAATTTTATTACTTCACAACACAACGGCAAATACTTTTTTGTGCAACTAATACACGCCAAAAAGGGCTTTAGAACATAAAACTGCACCGCTCAACGGCAAATAATATAGATTTTTTTGCCACTTATACACGCCAAAAAGGGCTTTAGGACATATGACTGCACCCATGAACGGCAAATAGACCCTTTCTTCTTGCAACTTTTACACTCCACAAAAGACTTTAGAACATATATCTGCACCACTGAACGGCAAATATATAAATAGTGATGGACAAACATCTGCTGGGACGTTACGTTTTTTCAATGCAAAATATTGGCAATATAATTTTCACGTACGCGCATGCGCAAATGCACTATACAGTGCCCAAATGCACTATAAAGAAAGTATATTGGTATATAACACCCCGCTTCAATCTGTTTTTTTGGGGGACAACTGATATATCACACCAATAGAAATTATTTGTTCCAATAACGCTTGTCCCTCTTTATACCTGCAGTATCGCAGCAGAACCGCACACAACTGCCGCACAATACAAATGCACTATAATATACTTTCTAACATAGAAAGTATATTACAGGGAGTGCAGAATTATTAGGCAAGTTGTATTTTTGAGGATTAATTTTATTATTGAACAACAACCATGTTCTCAATGAACCCAAAAAACTCATTAATATCAAAGCTAAATATTTTTGGAAGTAGTTTTTAGTTTGTTTTTAGTTTTAGCTATTTTAGGGGGATATCTGTGTGTGCAGGTGACTATTACTGTACATAATTATTAGGCAACTTAACAAAAAACAAATATATACCCATTTCAATTATTTATTTTTACCAGTGAAACCAATATAACATCTCAACATTCACAAATATACATTTCTGACATTCAAAAACAAAACAATAACAAATCAGCGACCAATATAGCCACCTTTCTTTGCAAGGACACTCAAAAGCCTGCCATCCATGGATTCTGTCAGTGTTTTGATCTGATCACCATCAACATTGCGTGCAGCAGCAACCACAGCCTCCCAGACACTGTTCAGAGAGGTGTACTGTTTTCCCTCCTTGTAAATCTCACATTTGATGATGGACCACAGGTTCTCAATGGGGTTCAGATCAGGTGAACAAGGAGGCCATGTCATTAGATTTTCTTCTTTTATACCCTTTCTTGCCAGCCATGCTGTGGAGTACTTGGACGCGTGTGATGGAGCATTGTCCTGCATGAAAATCATGTTTTTCTTGAAGGATGCAGACTTCTTCCTGTACCACTGCTTGAAGAAGGTGTCTTCCAGAAACTGGCAGTAGGAATGGGAGTTGAGCTTGACTCTATCCTCAACCCGAAAAGGCCCCACAAGCTCATCTTTGATGATACCAGCCCAAACCAGTACTCCACCTCCACCTTGCTGGCGTCTGAGTCGGACTGGAGCTCTCTGCCCTTTACCAATCCAGCCACGGGCCCATCCATCTGGCCCATCAAGACTCACTCTCATTTCATCAGTCCATAAAACCTTTGAAAAATCAGTCTTGAGATATTTCTTGGCCCAGTCTTGACGTTTCAGCTTGTGTGTCTTGTTCAGTGGTGGTCGTCTTTCAGCCTTTCTTACCTTGGCCATGTCTCTGAGTATTGCACACCTTGTGCTTTTGGGCACTCCAGTGATGTTGCAGCTCTGAAATATGGCCAAACTGGTGGCAAGTGGCATCTTGGCAGCTGCACGCTTGACTTTTCTCAGTTCATGGGCAGTTATTTTGCGCCTTGGTTTTTCCACACGCTTCTTGCGACCCTGTTGACTATTTTGAATGAAACGCTTGATTGTTCGATGATCACGCTTCAGAAGCTTTGCAATTTTAAGAGTGCTGCATCCCTCTGCAAGATATCTCACTATTTTTGACTTTTCTGAGCCTGTCAAGTCCTTCTTTTGACCCATTTTGCCAAAGGAAAGGAAGTTGCCTAATAATTATGCACACCTGATATAGGGTGTTGATGTCATTAGACCACACCCCTTCTCATTACAGAGATGCACATCACCTAATATGCTTAATTGGTAGTAGGCTTTCGAGCCTATACAGCTTGGAGTAAGACAACATGCATAAAGAGGATGATGTGGTCAAAATACTCATTTGCCTAATAATTCTGCACTCCCTGTATAACATTGTACAAGGAAGGCAATCCATTAGAATATAAATGAAGATAAAACGTAACCTTTAATAATGTTACTATGAGGGTCCATTCACACATCCGTAAGTGTTTTGCGGATCCGCAAAACACGGACACCGGCAATGCGCATTCCGCAATTTGCGGATCGCACATCGCCGGCACTATAATAGAAAATGCCTAATCTTGCCTGCAATTGCGGACAAGAATAGGACATGTTCTATTTTTGGGGGGGAAACGGAAGCACAGATGCGGAAATGCAGATGTGGATCCGCAAATGCGGATGCGGACAGCACATTCCAGTCCCATTGAAAATGAAAGAGTCTGCACCCGTTCCGCAGGTTCTGCGGAGCGGATGCGGACCCATTTTGCAGACGTGTGAATGAAAAAGATATCCCTCAAAATGAAAATAAATGTAATTATTAAAGTTAAGCAAAAAGCATAGATGTGGTAGGCAATAACAAGTGCTCGGCGGCACCAAATCAGAAACCATATATCCTACCACGATCCAGGGGGTTCCAGTGCACATCGATGAATCCAGGAGGGAAAGCAAAAAAACATCCATCCCTGGGCTAGATGATAATGTGGTATTGGTAAGGACAGGGTGGGCAAAGAACTGTCCCCGATATTGCACTACAGGGGGGGCTATTGTGGCCCTGATAAGAGCGACTCCGTCCGGAACCTTACCCTATATAAAAATGGCCCTAGTAAGCCCCTAGCCCCTAGGCCCCTGACTTCCAAGTGATCACTATATAGATCTATGTGTTTTTGACTTATTATAAAAGTATATTATAAGTATATTGCACCCCTCTGTGTATCACACATATCGATAGCACACCTATACTAGTGCTTAAAATGACTTTTGTGGCACAATTAGATAGCGTTTGGTGTCCCTAACAGCCTGTCCCTGCTCCACACAGCAACCTCTCCCTACACTGGCAAAACACTGAATGTAAAATGGCGGCCAGATCAGGTTTATTTATAAGGTAGGGGGTATGTCCATGTGCTGAAATCTCTTAATTGACTGTCCTGTACCACCTGATGGATGTGTCATGGGTCAAAGTGTAAAAGAATATGGTGGGTGCGAATTTCACCATATGTTTGGTGAATTGCGAACACGCAAAGTTCGCCGCGAAAAGACCGCCCGGCAAACCGCACGGCCATCTCTATATATATATATTTTTGCCACTAATACACGAAAAAAAGGGCTGTAATTATCTCACTTCACCACACAATGGCAGATACTTTTTTTGTGCCACTAATACATGCAAAAAAATGCTTTTGAACAAATAATTGCAATGCTAAACGGAAAATATATATATTTTTGCCACTAATACACAAAAAAAGGGCTGTAATCTTCTTACTTCACCACACAATGGCAGATACTTTTTTTGTGCCACTAATACTTGCCAAAAAGGGCTTTAGAACATATACAGTAACTGCACCGCTGAACGGCAAATAGCAAATAGGCCCTTACTTTTTTCCACTTATACACGCTTTAGAACATATAACTGCACCGCTGAAGGCAAATAATATATATTTTTTTTTACAGTAATACACATCAAAAAGGGCTGCTGTAATTTTCTCACTTCACCACACAATGGCAATTTTTTTTGTGTGTGCCACTAATACACGCAAAAAAGGCCTTCAGAACATATAACTGCACCGCTGAACAGCAAATTTAATTTTTTGGCACTAATACACGCCAAAAAGGGCTATAATTTTCTCACTTCACCACACAATGGATAATGAGACCTTTTTTCCCACTAATACAAGCCCAAAAATGCTTTAGAACGTATAACTCTACTGCACAAGGGTAAATAAGACATATAAATATTTGCATGTAATAAACCTTGTTAATGCTGAATTTCACCCTCCCTATCCTTTCCCTGAACTTCTATGCAGCAAAACAAAAGTTTTAAAGTCTTTTCTACCATTGTTCCTAGGTCCTGCCTGTCTCTCCCTGCACTAAGTACACTAGAAAACGGGTGATTCCAAGATGGCTGAGACTATTTATAGGTCTGTGACATCACAACGCTGGCTGGATGCATGCATGGCATTGTGGGTGATCCCTCGTTCCCAGAATTCCATGCTCCATGTCCTAACACATGCAGAAAAAATGTGATTCGTTACTATGAAGTGTGAGGAAATTCAGATTCGGTGCAAATATAATTTTTCCTGAAATTCGGATCGAATTCCATGTCATCAACTTTGATTCGCTCATCTCTATAATTGAGCCATGTTTGTTGGTCGCCTTGCTCGCACCTGCCTTTTCAGCTTTGCCTATGAATTTTTTTTGTAGGATTGAGATCAGGGCTTTGTGATGGCCACTCCAAAACATTGACTTTGTTATCCCCTTTGTAACCAGTTTGGCAGTATGCTTTAGGTCATTGTCCATTTGTAAGACCTATTTCCGCCCCAAGCTTTAACTTCCTGGCTGATGTCTTGAAATGTTGCTTTAGTATTTCCACAAAAGTTTTCCTCATGATACCATCTATTTTGTGAAGTGCACCAGTCTCTCCTGCAGCAAAACAACCTCACAACATGATGCTGCCACCGCAGTGTTTCACAGTTGGGATGGTGCTCTTAGGCTTCCAAGCTTCTCCCTTTTTCCTCCAAACGTAACGATGGTCATTATGGCCAAAAAGTTCAATTTTAGTTTTGTCAGACAATAGAACATATCTCCAAAAATGTAGGTCTTTGTTCCTGTGTGCATTTGCAAACATTAATCTGGCTTTTTTATGTTTCTTTTGGAGTAATGGCTTCTTCCTGGCAGAGTGTCCTTTCAGCCCATGTTGATACAGTACTCGTTTCACTGTCGATATTGAGACAATCTTACCAGTTTTCGCTATCATCTTCACAAGGTCTTTTTGTTTTTGTTCTTGGGTTGATATGCACATGTTGGACCAAAGCACGGTCATCTCTGGGACACAGAACCCGTCTCCTTCCTGAGTGGTATGATGGCTGGACATTCCCATCTTTTTGTACTTGCATATAATTGTTTGTACAGATGAGCGAGGCACCTTCAGGTGTCTTGAAATTTCACCCAAGGTTGATCCAGACTTGTCCAAGTCCACAATTCTCTTCCTGATATCTTGATTGATTTCTTTAGACTTCCCCATGATTTAAATACATCCACAGGTGTGTCTCTAACTCAGATGTTGCCAACAAACCTAACAGAAGCTTCCAAACCCATGACATCATCATATGGGCAGTCCAGTATTGTTTAAAAGCATAGTAATCTTAATGTATGTAAACTTTTGACATTGCAGAAAGTAATAAAATGCCTTAAAACATTCTTTCTCTCATTATTCTGGCATTTGGCAAATAATACTGCCTTCTTGTTATTGCCTGTCTTAGCATGGTATTCTGTGGAGGTTTCTGTCTCGGGTCTGGGCTGTTCTCCGTGATTCCTCCGCTCCTTACTTCTCTGTGTCCTCGCTCTCCATTGGCTCCTGGATTAAGGTTTAAAGAGCGTCTGCATTTTGTCCTTCCCTGATTGTATGTCGGATCCATCTTCCCTTATGCTCCCTGTTATACCTCTCTGATCCCCCGGTGTCTTCCTTTTTGCCTTCAAGTTAGTCTATATTCTTGCTTCCCTTATTCTGACTACTCAAGATCTGGAGTATATATAAGGAACCGTTGTTAGGCATTTTGCACAGATATATAAACTCAGATAAGAATATTTCAGATGAAATGATTGATGACTACTTGGATTCCATCTCCTTACCGGTCCTTATGGACGCTCAAAGATAATTTCTTGATCTTGAACTTTCCCTGCAGGAGTCAGAAGCAGCAATAAAAGCTTACTTGGGAAATTCCTCCCCTGGTTCAGATGGATTCCCATATGAATTCTATCATAAATATAGGGAGGTTATCCTCCCTTGTTTAGTGAGGGTCTTTACTGAATCAGGTATCCTTCCTGAATCAATGTTAAAAGCTGTGATAATATTAATATTTAAAAAAGGCAAGGATCCCCTGGACATGGAGTCATATAGACCGATTTCATTACTAAATACAGATTGTCGGGGTTGTCCGAGTTATGAAAAAAAAAAATATATATATATATATAGCACTGAAAATCTGATGGGCAGCAATATATCATCATTTCCCTGGTTCTTTTCTGGCCCTTTGTTTACATGCAATAAAAACAACCTCTGCCCCTCCCCCTGCTCTGCAAAGGGAGTGGCTACAAGTGCTGCCCTAAGTGACATGTCTGCCTTCTGGGAGACTCAGCAGCATGTTGTATGTGTAGAACTACAAGTCCCAGCTGTATAATAAAACTGCTAAAGGAGTGGATACAAGAGCTGCCCTGAGTGATATGTCTGTCTGCTGGGAGAATCAACAGCAACTTGTAAGTGTAGAACTACAAGTCCCAGCTGTATAATGACACTGCTAATACACACAGGATCTTTCCCCTACCTTATTGTGCAATGCTCTCTCTAGTCTTTCAGCTCCAGTGCCCAGAATTGTCACAGCCTGCTGCAGCTAGCCAGTCTGTGCAGCTGAAGGGCTTAAGAATCCTAGGATAGAGCAGACAGCTGGCAGTGAAGGGGTGCGTGGCCAGCACAGTGACATCTCATTTACAGGCTTGTAAACAAACATTATCAGAGCAGAGAGAGAAGCTGACATCACAGGTCATGTGACCATCAGTGAAAAACTGCAGATAAAGTGAGTTAATTGGAAAGCTGTTACATTTGCCCAGTTAGGAACATAGAAAGAACAAAAAAAAATACTTGGACAACCCCTTTAAGCTTTTCTCAAGGGTTTTGGCTACGAGGCTCGCTAAGGTCATTACATTCATTATACATCCTGATCAGTATGGTTTTATTCCCAATAAGGGCACACATTACAATCTCGTGTGTTTGCGAATTTACAATCTTTATGGGGGAATTTCTTGCTTCATCCTGTCTCTTGATACCTCTAAGGCCTTTGACAGGGTGGAGTGGAGATTCCTCTGGAGGGTTTTAGAAAAGATGGGATTTGGTGCTAAGTTCATAAATATGATCAAGCTTTTTTATAAGTCCCTTAAAGGCCAGCTTAAACATCAATGGGAGTTTGACAAATAGTTTTTTTTATTGAGTAGAGGTACCCATCAAAGGTGTCCTCTTTCCCCATTATTGTTTGATATTGAAGGGTTTGGAACATTTGGAATGGAGGATCATATTTTGTTATATGTAGATTATATGTTATTCGTCATACATAATACTAGCATTACACTTCCAAGGGTTATTCTAATAATTAATTTCTTTGGTGAAGTTTCGGGCCTTGATATTAATTGGTCAAAAACTGCTCTTATGCCTTTAGATAGACTTGAACTTCCCAGTGAAGGATCCTTGAGTATCTTGAAGATTCCTGATTCTTTTGCCTATTTGGGTGTGACGATCTCCTCTAAGGTTGAAGACTTTTTTGCATCTCAATTTAAACCCACTAATAAGTAAATTGAGGTCCAAAATTGCGATATGGCTTAGACTTCCTCTATCGAGAGTTGATAGACTATCTTTTTAATCAAGATGGTGATCTTACCCCAGCTTCTTTACATTATTAGGAACTCCCCAATATGGATTGAGGATACATTTTTAAAATTAATTAAGAGAATCATTAATGACTTACTTTGGGGAAGAAAGGTTGTAACACTTAAACTCAAACATTTTTATAAGCCGATAGAAAAAGGAGGGTTGAACCTTCTATATTTCAAGGGCTATTTTATATCTGCACAGTTATGGCTACATTGTCAATGGAAGAATAGCCCATTATGTGAGTAGATCTGGTTATGACAACATGTTTACGCTATTAGAATCTGGGCAATTATCTAATGTGCAACAGAAATACGGCAAGACAAGGAAACTTTTCAGTAAGTCCTGGCGCACTATTAAAGGATGGCTAGGAATAAAGGGATCCTTACCCTGTACACCCCTTTGGTATAATTATCACCTACAGGTCTTAGATGAACTAGTAGGGGATCACTACTGGCAATTGAAAGGAATCCATGTTCTTTTTAATGTCAAAAACAAATTCTGCATTTTGCTGAAGTTTTGTTTCTCTGTTAGGAAATAGCTCTGATTGCTGTCAAACTAATTGCTGTTAAGTTTCTATTCTCTGTAACCCTGAATTTTATCTCTTTGGCACTACTCCCGGACAATATTCCTAATATGGAAGTTCCGTTTTTGTTTCTCTTTCACTGTCTGTAGAACAGAGCGTGTTAATATGATAGGTTGAATACATAACTTACGATGATATGCTAATAAAGGGGGTAAAGCTCCCTCTATATAACCTGTGTGCATTAAAAATAAACCTCAGAGTGTTCATTCAGTACATCACTGTTGTGTCTTTTATTACCTACTGAGTGAAGCGCTCTCCTGACGTCAGAAAAGGACTCAAACCAAGCCGATACTAGAAGTTTGGTGCCAGGGGTACCAAGTGGGACGTTGAGATTCCTATCAGTTTGGGGGCTCGTGTCCGGGGTCGAGAAGGTCATCGGGTTTGGTAAGAAAGGCATCTGTTATTGTCCTCTGGCCGATCCGACGACCACGTCTCGATCTAGTAAGTAGAACCTACAACTTCTAGTATAATTACTGTATCAGGGATACAGGGAACAGACTCCGGGAGTCTGGGGGAGTGACCCGGGGACTCCGGGAGTCCGCCGTGAGGATCACTCAGAGAAAATATAGTGCGCACTAGATAATATTGTCTCAGGGAGACAAGGATGGAGCTTGGTTTGACTCTTTTAAAGCTGTTTTAAAGTATAAGAATATTAGAGTTGATATAAGGGTACTGATGTCCGGGTGGTAAGTGTACGGACTGAAGTTCACTATTTGCATAGAGTTTTAAGGACATTGCATTGTTGTTTTACTGTGTTGCGGAGGTCTGCAATACGCCCCACCCCCGGCTAGGAGCAATCCATTAACCCGGGGATAGGTGAACACAAGTGGCAGACCAAAGCAACAAATTATATGTTTGATGAAACTCTCTGATATTTTGTGATCAGACCTGAGTCCTTTGCCTAGTTGACAGGATTAATTTGTCAAATCCTTAACGCTTCAGTACAGCTAGTTCTAGGAAAGTAGCATCATTAAAATATCAGACGGAATGGGGTCACAAGAGTCTAAAACAAATTATCCCAAACCTGAGACGGGAGAAACATGCAAAATTTATGTTGCACGGTGTAGTCCCATAAATTACTTCCTAGTTAACCCATGGGTGGATAATTTAGCTGGATGGACTGAGTTCCCAGCCCCTTTTCCCAGGGACGGCGATAATAGCCCGTACTACATGGACATGATAAAGGGTCTTTGTCTGGGAGACAAAGAAGCATGGCCACATTTTGACCATGACCCGTCCTAGGATATGGATTATATGATACAAAGGGGTAGGGAATCCTGCAGAGTAAGTGATGTTATATGTGTAATATTATTATAGAAAAAAAAAATTGTTCAATAATTTTCTTTCCCCAGCAGTGTAATGTGAGAATCCAAGAATTATTATATATGTACAACATTAACTAAGACCACCTGGCATATAAAATGATTTGGGTTTAACAAGATGACTGTATGATTAAAACATGTTTATTGTCTTCTTATAAGAGTTGATTAATCACAGAGTGAAGATCAGAAAACATTGGAAAACAGCACAACAGCGAGATATACTATTAGCAATTCTGTGTGTGGTGTGGCTATCTGTTTCCAGGAAAGCTGTGTTTGTCTGTGCTGCAAGTTTTGGGATGAAACAAAGACAATTGTGTGATTAGGTTGGAAGACAAATGATTCAGTGGTATGTGAATGGGTGTGGCTCTGAGTTGTAGTGGAGTTGAAGGTGTGAAAGAGCCCTAATGGATGCTTTTAGAAGAGCTGTATATGAATGTGTATGGAGTACGATATCTGTTTTCATATAATATGCGCATTGAGAATTTTATTTTATTTTTCTTGGAAGTGTTTGGTTTTTATTGGTGCCAACAGCATTGATCAAGCTGTACATTTTTTTTTATTATTGAAGTCAAAGAAAAGTTTTTATGGGCCTTTTGTGTGTTCATGTCTGTATTGTCAGATCTGTTTGTTTCAATGTTTGAAGTTATGTGTTACATGTTAAGTGTTGTGCTGGACATCAGAGCTCTGTCCTCATGGGCAGCTGGGAATCTAATGACAGAGTAGGAGGACCACAGCGTCCGACTAAAAGGGGTGGACTTAGATGACTGAGAGTAGGATTCATGGTAGATAGCAGTGCAACCTCAAGTGTGTTAAGTAAAGATTTGTTCATTAAGCTTGACTTACAAGTGTCAGCCAAAAATCTGGGCATAAGAGTACACTCAGATCTCATTTCAATCTCTACACCAGTGCCACTGATTCTTGCAAACATACAGAACCACCCAGAACTTAACAAAATTAATCCTGCATTATGGTCTTCACATGAATATGACACAGGATTCATAGATTGCACACCTTACAAAGCTACTGTAAAACCAAGTGTCATTTCCATCTTCCAAAAACAATACCTACTGCCAAAAGAGAAACTCGATGGACTTAGGCCAATGATAAAAGAATTCCTACAAAAAGGGAATCCTGGAAGAGGTGATTTCACCCTACAGCATGCCTGTAAATCCAGAGACAAAGGCAGATGGTGCTACCCGCTTTGTACAGGATTTAAGGGCCATCAACAACATCATTGTGCCTAATAGCCCCTATTGTACCTGACATCACTCAATTACTATCTGCCATTCCAGCAGACGCTGTTTGGTTCAGTGTGATAGATCTGAAAAATGCATTCTTTTCTGTCCCAGTTGACAAGAAGACCAGACTAATTTTTGCTTTTTCCTTTGACAGACGTCAACTGACCTGGGGCAGACCCTAGGGATATGCTGATTCACCTGTAGTGTACAGCATAGTCCTCCAAGCCACGTTAAAACCATGGCACCCCCCCCCCAAGGTTCCGTGTTGTTGCAATACGTGGATGATTTACTGTTGTGCAGTATGTCAGTGGAGGCCAACATTGAGGATGGTATAACACTGTTACAATGGTTGTTTGAATGTGGACACAAAGTGTCATTAGGGAAAATGCAATGGTGTAAACAGCAAGTCGAATACTTGGGGTTTGTCCTCACAAAGGGGGAAAGGAGGATCAGTCCAGGGAGAGTTCAGTCTGTAGCGGGCCTGGTCACCCCGCTCTCCAAGAAGGAAATGCTATCCTTCCTTGGAATGATAAACTACTGCAGACAATGGATCCCAGACTGTTCCTACTATGACAATATCTTGAGGCAACACTACAGGACAAACCTGATTTAATAAAATGGTCTTCAGAAATGTACAATGCATTTGAATATCTGAAATGTTCATTAATGTCAAGTCCAGGATTGGGCCTCCCTGACTACAAACTGCCCTTCCACATGTTTGCACGACAAAATTGTAAAACCATGGCGGGAGTACTGACACAAGAACACGGAGGCAAGTTGCGTCCTTGTGTATTTTTCTCAAAGGTAATGCCCACCCCTGTTCAAGGGATGCCGGCATGTCTGTGTTCTCTTGCAGCCTGTGCTATGATGGTAGAGTTGGCAACTCCTTTCACAATGTGACGTTACACCATTTTTGCACACTACACATGATGTTGTAGGCCTACTCAAGGACATCCACACTCAACACAGCAGGCAGCTGAGCTCATTGCACTCACTAGAGCATGTATTCTACATACTGATAAACCTGTCACCATCTATACTGAGAGTAGATACGCACATGGGGTAGTGTGGGACCATGGTATGATTTGACAGAGGAGAGGATTCACGGCAGCAGATGGTAAGGATCATGTCTCACAGGGCAATGCGCTGGCAGATAAGGTGGCGAAACGAGTGGCCAAATGCAACCCCACATGTTTGTGTAACCATTGGTAGATGCCATGTTTGGCACCTCCAACCCCTGAGATGTCACAAATGCTTACTTATCTTCAAAGATATGCCACTGAACAGGAACAGCAAGACTGGTGTTATCCAGTATTGCAGAAAAATCCTAAGACAGGATTAGTCTGCAAAGAGGGGGTAGGATATAACAGCATTGAGAATCCTTACAGATACTCATAGGAAGGCCTTTCCCCACCCGCCCAGGTACCAGGTACTTAATAAAACTGAGAAAAAAGTTGCTTGTAAGTCCCCCTCTCTTCCACAGGAACCCACCCACCCATACAGGGTGGGGGATGAGGTAGTGATCAAAACACTGAAGAAAGGAAAATCCCAAGGTGACTTCGCATATGGCCCACCCACTACCGTGGTCGCAGTAACCAGAACAGCCGTGCTGACTGAACAATCTTCAACTTGGATCCACGCCACCCGAGTGAAGCTTGTGAGAGCAAGAGAGGAGGCAGACAGCCTTGGCCTTGAAGAAAGACAAGAGGTACTAACGGGGGCAGACAGCCCTGACCTCCAACAAGGCCCAGAGGTACTAACGGGGGCAGACGGCCCTGACCTCCAACATGATGAGCTCCTCACTCTTTTCTGGAAAATGGTTGAATGTACTGACTGATTGCTTCAATAATCTTGTTGATTTTACCAATTAGCAGTATGGGAGAAGTAGCCGCAACTAGCAAGGGCGGCGTCATCACCTTTTGGTATAATTCATCTAACCCTCACGTAGCTACCTACACCTTTTGTCTTTGTGATATATTGAAAACATGTTCATATTATAACTACTGTTCCAACAACTATGTAGAAGGACAGGCCTATATATGTGTAACAGACTCATACTGGGGAAAAGGTTGTGCATATTGAGGATCAGCGGGATGGAATACAGGGACTGAATGGGGATATAAACCAGAAAGCGCCCTCAAAAGGAGGGATACAAATTCTAAGTCCCTTTTGACTAGAATGACACTCCTTGAGAGAGGGACGTGTTATGTGGACACCTCCTCATTGAATTATTGCAAAAAAAGGTCAGCGGAAATGAAAATTGTATTGACAATAGAAAACCCTGGTAAATATGATGAAGGAGATTATGTATTGGGATGGTACTTCCATAAAATGTGGGGAGCTGCAACTTCTCGGGTAACACAAATGTTCAAACTTAGAGATATGTATAAGTCTAAGGAATACCAACCCATCACAGGTGTCCCCAAAAACCCACTAGCCCCACATATAGTTTCGTTAAAAAACCTAAGGGCCATATCTAATCCCACATATGAGGATACTTTGGCCATGGGACGGGTTTTTCTGATGTTAATTTGTGGCTGGAGTGGATGAAGTATAGTGCAGCCTCTGTGAATAAAAGTAACTGTTATATATGCGGTGCTGCCAAGCCACACCTAGGTACCGTACCCCTAGTGTTACCAGAAAGTGTTGAAGAATGTTTTTTGACTCTTTTTGTTAATATGTCTTATAACCACAGTGCATGTACAGAATGGAAATCAAAATACCCTCTGTTGTTAAAAAATCCTCGCCCTGGGGCAGGAATCCAGATATATCCAGGTAACTACACATGTTACAAAGTTAGTACACATGGGAGGAATGTACAGAATTTCAACAAAGGTTATTGTCACAAATACAGCAATCTGAACATATCCCTCACTCAGAACCAAGTATACTCCATAGGAGATGTGTACTGGATCTGTGGAGATGGAAAAATAAGATCCAGACTGGACGGTGCCTGGAAAGGTAAATGTGCGCTTGCCAAAGCTATAATGAACATGCACATTTTTACTGAATCAGATATTATAGAAAAAGGGGTGCTAAAGATAAACAAAAGAAGCAGCCCCCTTTCAAGTTTTGATCCCCATGTGTATATAGATGCAATAGGTGTTCCAAGAGGGGTCCCAGATGAGTTCAAAGCTAGAGATCAAGTAGCCGCCGGATTTGAATCAATATTGCCCATCATTACTGTGAATAAAAATGTGGATTGGATAAATTACATATACTACAATCAGCAAAGGTTTGTAAACTATACCAGAGATGCATTTCTAGGGGTAGCAGAAGAACTACAAGCAGACTCGATCATGACATTCCAGAATCGAATGGTGTTGGATATGATTCTTGCAGAGAAGGGCGGAGTGTGCCGAGTACTGACTGATCCAACCTCCTGCTGCACATACATACCAAATAATACTGGCCCCACTGGTAAGGTCACAATAGCTATAAAAAAGCTTGAAGATCTGTCAATAGAACTGAAAAAGAACTCAGGTATAAATAATCCATGGGATCAATACTCTGGGTGGTTCACAAGTTGGAAACAAAGTCTAATGCAAGTAGGGATTGTCATACTAATAGTAATTGTAGTAATAGGTGTAGTAGCATTATGTGTTATTCCTTGTGTGAGACGAATGCTAGAAAAAGGGCTCTCTAATATGTCATTATATCAGAGTACTCTACCCCAGGAGGATCGAAGCCCAGATGGGTATAAGAATTACCTAATATCATATAGAGAGAAAAAGGACAAGAAAGGAAAGAACCATGTAGTGTGATACACTAAAGGTTCTAAGAGGGGATTTGAAAGGAATCCATGTTCTTTTTAATGTCAAAAACAAATTCTGCATTTTGCTGAAGTTTTGTTTCTCTGTTAGGAAATAGCTCTGATTGCTGTCAAACTAATTGCTGTTAAGTTTCTATTCTCTGTAACCCTGAATTTTATCTCTTTGGCACTACTCCCGGACAATATTCCTAATATGGAAGTTCCGTTTTTGTTTCTCTTTCACTGTCTGTAGAACAGAGCGTGTTAATATGATAGGTTGAATACATAACTTACGATGATATGCTAATAAAGGGGGTAAAGCCCCCTCTATATAACCTGTGTGCATTAAAAATAAACCTCAGAGTGTTCATTCAGTACATCACTGTTGTGTCTTTTATTACCTACTGAGTGAAGCGCTCTCCTGACGTCAGAAAAGGACTCAAACCAAGCCGATACTAGAAGTTTGGTGCCAGGGGTACCAAGTGGGACGTTGAGATTCCTATCAGCAATTATTATTATTTTTTTTTTATCTTGCACAGATGGTGAGTAAAGGAGATATACTCTTGTTTTTGGAGTTATCACAAAGAGATAATCTAACATGGTTTAGGTATTTTCAGCTTCATTCGGCACTTTCTAGTCTTGAAGAAAAATCTTTGTTAGATATAGATATCTTGACCCCCCCTAAATTGATTAATGGGGAATGTAGGTCACAGTGTTAAGATTGCTCAACTTTATAAATAGTGAAAGCACTATTTAATAATTTAAGTTCACCTGGCCAAAAAGCTTGGTTAGCTGATTGTCCAATGATACAGGTAAAGGATTGGGAAAATATATTGTCTAATTTTAGATTAGTGTCCCACAATTTTAACCACCTGCTGGTTCAATTTAATATTTTACACAGAGTTTGTTACGTCACTATGGCTTAATAAATGTGGTTTGAGAAATGCATCTAATTATCCACAGTGTGAGTCATCTGGGGCAAATTATCTGCACATGTTTTGATTTTGCACAGATCTAAAAGATTATTGGGAAGCAATTGATACAGCTATTACTGAAAAATTGAAAGTAGTGATCCCTTTTAGGGCTGAATGTTGGATATTGAGTGATCTTTCTAAGGTAAATTGCCATAAAGATAAAACATTCTTTTGTCAAAAGCAATGTTTTTGGCTAGACTTTTGATTACTCAGGTTTGGTTTTCACAAAATATACCACGTGTAAACTCATGGTGAAACTTGGTTAATAAAATCAAGAGATAAGAGATGAGAAGGTTTTGTATAAACAAAGAAATATAGAGGAAAAATGGACTAGGATATGGGGTGAGTGGAAATATTAGCCTGCCTCCCTCAACTCCGCAATTAGAAAGATGGAACGCTAGGGAAAGGGTGGGTATGGGAGGGTATTATGGGTGGAGTTAAAAATTAATAATAATGTTGATATGAATATGTTTGTAAAATGAATTGTTGGAGTCTTAATAAAATATAGAAGAAAAAAATGTAGATAGTCTGGTATATAATTAAGAGAGCCCTCTAGATGGACCACTGATAGGGAGGCTACTGATCTTTCTAACCAAGAAAATATTTTTGTGATAATGACTGAAGGCAGTTGTGCATTGTACTCCCCTGATGTTGTATGAAGGCTACCGTGGCAATTTTGTCTGAGTAAACTAATACATGCCGATATCTGGACATATCTCTCATTGCTTTTAAAAAGAGTTGAGCGGACACCTGGATGTTCGGGTTTGACGGGTTCGGCCGTACTGCAGAAAAAAAGTTGGAGTTCGGGGCCCGAACTTGGCCCCGAATCTAAACCCCATTCAAGTCAATGGGGACCCGAACTTTTGAGCACTAAAATGGCTCTAAAAATGTCATGGAAAGGTCTAAAGGGGGTGCAAATGGCATCAAAATGTGGTTAAGAGCATGGCAAGTGCTCTGCAAACAAAAGCGGATAGGGAAATGACTTTAAATAACATAAAATACGTCAAAATAAAAAAATAATAATCTTGATCTAGGAGGACGAGGTCCATATGGAGTAGGAGGTTGAGGAGGAGGTGGATGTGGTGGTGTAGGTGGAAGCAGCGGTGGTGGACTAGGAGGTAGCCTACACTGCTTTTTGGATTAAATTTTTATTTTATTTTTTTAAATTAGGGTACACCCCAAAACATTGGGAAATATAACCTGTGATAACCCCCTCCAGTTGTGCTAAACACACGTCCAGACAATACACTGGCTGCAAGGAAGGCCAGCACCTCCAAGGCGCAAAGGGCAAGCTTCAGCCATGTGCCCAATTTGGAGACCCAGAAGTTGAAGGGAGCAGACCCATCAGTCAGTACGTGTAGACGTGTGCATACATACTGCTCCACCATGTCGCACGTCCCCGTGATGTCCACGATCCAATTGGATATCTTCTCTGTCAACTTTCGATGTTCTTTTATGCGCCTACCATGGTGATCACTGGTGGTGTGGATTCCAGGTTCCTGGCCGGAGAGGGAGCCTGAAAAAGGGATACCAAATCCAAGGGAGTCAATGGATGAAATTAAATGTAATCGAGCTGAAATATGGGACAAAGTATAGAAGAATAAGATTCCAAGTTAAGGAGGTAGTGACGATAAATTACCCACTCCCGACTCGTGGAGGTAGTGACGATAAATAACAATACAGGACTCTTAAGATGCCCTGTTATTGGAATGATTAATAAAAAATTACAGGGAATGTCATTGCGGTATTTTGGATTAGGAAACATTAGACAGGAGAGTCCCTGCTGCCGCTTTGTTGACTTTAGATAACTTCTGCCTGATCGCACGTCCCTGTGACGTCCACCATCCATTTGGATATCTTCTCTATCAACTTTCAATGTTCCTATCTGAGCCTACCATGTTGATCACGGTTATCGGCGAATCAAGGTTCCACGCCAGAGAGGGAGTGTGAGAAAGAGAGACCACATCCAAGGGAGATAAATGGATTACATTTTTATTTGATCGAGTGAAAATGTGGAAAAAGCTGTTAAAGAGCAAATGTTGAACAAATTATTAAAGCGCAAATGTGGGACAAATTATTGAAGCGCAAATGTGGGACAAATTATTGAAGCGCAAATGTGGGAAAAATTAGTAAAGTGCAAATGTGGGACAACTTGTTAAAGTTTAAGCATTGAATGAAAGGATGTGGCGCGCATCAATTAAAGAAGAATTTCTAAAATGTTATTCCCTGTCACCTATGCAGAGCAGGGGTTTATTCACGTCCAAAATTGTAAAATGTCAACCCAAGAATGTAACAGAAAAATTACTGAAATGTATTAATCTGTCTAGGTTAACCTGCAGGGGTCTATGACAAATTATTGAAATTTAGTAAGCAGTCAATTAGGTAGAGAAGGGGTATATTACACCCAAAAATTGATGAATTTCACCTGAAAATGTAACAGACAAATTTGGTATTTATTTTTTACCTGTCTACTAGGTATAGCAGTGGTGCATCACACCCAAAAATTGGTGATTTTCATCCGAAAATGTAACAGACAAATTGTATTTTTTTTACCTGTCTACTAGTTATAGCAGTGGTACATCACACACAAAAATTGGTGAATTTCATCCGAAAATGTAACAGACAAATTAGTGAAATATTTTTACCTGTCTCCTAGGTACAGCCGGTGTATATCACACCCATAAATTGGTGAATTTCACCCGAAAATATAACAGACAAATTATTATTTTTTTAACCTGTCTACTAGGTATAGCAGTGGTACATCACACCCAAAAATTGGTGAATCTCACATAGTGAAATGACATAAAATAAAATAAAATACATACAAAAAATGATAATTGATTTATGAGGTGGAGTTCCATAAGGCTGAGTTCACACGGGCGAGATTTCCGCGCGGGTGCAATGCAGTAGGTGAACGCATTGCACCTGCACTGAATCCTGACCCATTCATTTCAATGGAGCTGTGTACATGAGCGTTTTTTTTCATGCATCAGTTCTGCAATGCTTTAAAATCGCAGCATGTTCTATATTCTGCGTTTTTCACGCAGCCCTGGCTCCATAGAAGTGAATGGGGCTGCGTTAATAACGCATTGCATCTGCAAGCAAGTGCGGATGCAATGCGTTTTTCACTGATGGTTGCTAGGAGATGGTGTTTGTAAACATTCAGTTTTTTATCACGCGCGTGAAAAACGCATCAAAACGCATTGCACCCGCGCGGAAAAAACTGAACAACTAAACGCAATTGCAGCCAAAACTGACTGAACTTGCTTGCAAAATGGTGCGCGTTTAACTGAACGCACCCTGAACGCATCCGGACCTAATCTGTCACGCCCGTGTGAACTCAGCCTAAGGAGTAGGAGTTTGAGGAGGCGGTGGATGTAGCGATGTAGGTGGAAGCAGCATTGGAGGAGGACAAGGTAGCCAACACTGGTTTTTGGTTTTAATTTTAAATATTATTTTTTTTATTAGGGTACACTCCAAAAGAGTGAAATATCCAAAATAAAAGAATGAGCAATTACGCTGTAGTATATCAATGGCTGGTTAAGGCCCGTATACATGTCTATTCTGCACAAGGTACGGACAAGTCCTGTGGGATCCATGCCTGGTTTATTTTAATGAACATGAGTTTGTCCGCATTGGCCGTGGACAGGCGGCTGTGCTTTTTTATGATGACACCCCCTGCCTGGCTAAACACACGTTCAGATAATACACTGGCTGCAGGGCAGGCCAGCACCTCCAAGGCGTAAAGGGCAAGCTCTGGCCATGTGCCCAATTTGGAGACCCAGAAGTTGAAGAGGGCAGACCCGTCATTCAGTACGTGTAGGCGTGTGCACACATACTGCTTCACCATGTTGATGAAATGCTGCCTCCTGCTAAGACGTTCCATATCAGCTGGTGGTGCCGGTTGTTGTGGCGTGCTGACAAAGATTTTCCTCATTTCAGCCATGCTAACCCTGCCTTCTGAGGTGCTCGCGTTGGCGACCTTTTCCTCTTCCTCTGCCTTCGCTTTGTGCTTCCACTGTGCCCCCGCTGTCAGGTGGGAATGCCACTAGCAGCGCGTCTACCAGCGTGCGATTATACTCATCTTACTATCACGCTCCAGTGACGGAATTAGGACGGTATGTTGTCCTTGTAATGGTGATCCATCAGTGTAGCCACCCAGAAATTAGCACAAGTTAGCATGTGAGCAACTCGGCGGTCGTTGCGGAGACACTGCAGCATTTAATTGCACATGTGTGCCAGGCTGCACAGAGGCAACGAAAAACTGTCCTCTGTGGGATGTGTATCGTCTGTGTCCTCTGTATACCCCCAGCCACGCATCAGTGATGGCCTTGAGCTGGTCTGGGTGCCACCCTGCTGTGAACAAGGTTCCACCTCCTCCTCCATCTCCTACTCCTCCTCCTCATCCTCCACCTTGTCATCCTCCAGATCTGTGCCCTGGCTAGACAATTGTGTACCTGGCGTTTGTGGGTGCAGGAAACCATCCTCAGAGCCATTTGTGGGTGACTGGTCGGAAACCCTACGAAATGATCCCTCTTCATTCTCCTCCTCCTGTGCCACATCCTCTTCCATCATCGCCAGCAGCGTTTTTTCAAGGAGTCATAGAAGTCTGATAGTAAAGCTGAGAAATGCGTTTTCGGCACTGGCCATGTTGGAGTACTCGAATCAGCGCAACAAGGAACACAGGTCTCGCATTGAGGCCCAGTCATTGGTGGTGAAGTGGTGCTGTTCCGCAGAGCGACTCACCCGTGCGTGCTGCAGCTGAAACTCCATTATCGCCTGCTGCTGCTCGCACAGTCTGGCCAGCATGTGCAAGGTGGGGTTCCACCTTGTGGGCATGTCGCATATGAAACAGACAGAAACAAATTGGTGGGTGTGGACCAATGGACAGTCAGCTGCGGTGCCCTTAATAGGACAGGTTCAAAGTCCTTAATCAAAGTAGAAATAGGTTTAACGGGTGCCGCGCTAATTTGTAAAGCAGTATACAGGATCAAGAACCAGAAAGCAACGTGCCAAATTCGTATGATGCACAAACAAAAATTCCAAATCCATATACAATAATATACAGGCGGATCTCACACTTCCATATAAACCATGCGAAGATTTTCGGCAACCTATTACTCAGCTGCGCATATATGAAGACAACTGTCTTACGTCTCCCAGTTCACATGCAAAAGAATGGATGTCCGCCTGCAATATACGGTGAAATCTCCCCTTGTGGTAACAGTCACACGAAAAGCCTGATCCGAAGACAGTCCGGAATACCCTGTTCAGTAAACGCAGATGTTGTAAAAGAACCGCTGTTTGTGTCTGTGTGGTATCATGTACCCTCTGAATCTGTGGGCCCAGCCCTCGGTCTTCTTTCACTGTTATGGGAGCACTGTGGAGGTCACTGTCATGCAGTGGCGACTCTAGGAACATGAACACCACTTAATCATACTACTATTGAACACAGGTCACACAGAGAACTTGGCTTCTCTAGACAGCAGGGCAGCCAGCTTCCCTGGCTGCCCTCCAGGAATGCCTGGAGAAAGCCTGGGAAGCTGGCTGCCCTGCTGTCTAGAGAAGCCAAGTTCTCTGTGTGACCTGTGTTCAATAGTAGTATGATTAAGTGGTGTTCATGTTCCTAGAGTCGCCACTGCATGACAGTGACCTCCACAGTGCTCCCATAACAGTGAAAGAAGACCGAGGGCTGGGCCCACAGATTCAGAGGGTACATGATACCACACAGACACAAACAGCGGTTCTTTTACAACATCTGCGTTTACTGAACAGGGTATTCCGGACTGTCTTCGGATCAGGCTTTTCGTGTGACTGTTACCACAAGGGGAGATTTCACCGTATATTGCAGGCGGACATCCATTCTTTTGCATGTAAACTGGGAGACGTAAGACAGTTGTCTTCATATATGCGCAGCTGAGTAATAGGTTGCCGAAAATCTTCGCATGGTTTATATGGAAGTGTGAGATCCGCCTGTATATTATTGTATATGGATTTGGAATTTTTGTTTGTGCATCATACGAATTTGGCACGTTGCTTTCTGGTTCTTGATCCTGTATACTGCTTTACAAATTAGCGCGGCACCCGTTAAACCTATTTCTATGTCGCATATGAGGCGGTGAGTGGGAAGGCCGAAGTTACGCTGCAGCGCTGACAGGCTAGCAGCAGCAGGGTGAGAATGCCGAAAGCGCGCACAGACGGCCCACACTTTATGCAGCAGCTCTGACATATCGGGGTAATTATTAAAGGAACCTCTGCACCACCAAATTCAGCACATGCGCCAGACAAGGGATGTGAGTCAAACCGGCTAGTCCCAGAGCTGCTACGAGATTTCGCCCTTTATCGCAAACTATTAGGCCGGGCTTGAGGCTCACTGGCACCAACCACTCATCGGTCTGTTGTTTAAGGCCCGTCCACAGTTCCTGCGCGGTGTGGAGTTTGTCCCCCAAACAGATAAGTTTTAAAACTGCCTGCTGTCATTTACCCCTGGCTGTGATGAAGTTGGTGGTGATGGTGTTACACTGACCGGATGAGGAGTCGGTAGAGGATGATGAAGCGGAGTAGGAGGAGGAAGCAACAGGAGGCAAACTGAAGTGCCCTGCAATCCTCAGTGGTGGAAGGACATGCGACAAACTACTATCCGCCTCAGGCCCAGCCGCCACTGCATTTACCCAGTGTGCTGTTATGGAGATATAACGTCCCTGACCGTGCTTACTGGTGAACATATCCATAGTTAGGTGCACCTTGCCACAGATGGCGTTGCACAGTGCACACCTGATTTTGTCCCCCAGTTGGTTGTGCAGGGAAAGGCTCGCCTGGAAAAGAAGTGGCGGCTGGGCACGGCGTACTGTGGGACAGACGGAATGACAGCATTTCAAAGGCCAGTAATTTAGAAATGCTGGCATTCAGGGCTAGGGATCGCGGGTGGGTAAGGGGGGGTACTTCCTCTTCCTCTCCAGTGATTGGGAGATGGAGAGCTTAACACTTCCGCGGGACATTGTGGAGATACTTGGTGACCCAGGTGGTGGTGTTGCTGAAAGATCGTCTGTTTGTGGGGTGGCAGGTGGCACTGTCACTCCAAAGGTTGATGAAGAGGCCAAGACTGCAGCAGAAGATGAAGCAGGAGGATCCAGACACCTTTCTTGTTTTTTGCGGTGTCTACTCCACTGCAGCTTGTGCTTTGCACTTAAATGCCTGGTCATGCAGGTTGTGCTCAAGTTGAGAACGTTTATGCTTCGCTTCAGGCTCTGATTGCACAGCATTAAAATCACTCGTGTCTTGTCGTCAGCACATTGTCTGAAGAACTGCCATGCCAGGGAACTCCTTGGAGCTGGCTTTGATGTGCTTGGTGCCTTGCTGCGTTGGGCAGTATCAGGCATACTGTCTAGGGGATGGCCGCTCTGCTTTTGCACCCTGCTCCCTCTTCTGCTGTGCTGGTGGCTATGTGCAACCACCACCTCTTCCTCTGAACTACATAGGTCACTTGCATCACCTTGATTCCATGTGGGGTCGAGGACCTCATCGTTCTCCACATCATCTTCCACCCACCCTCCTTGTCAGTCTGCACACTTTCGAAAGCCCCAGCAGTTGGCTGTCATGGAAGGTGTACAGGAAACAAGACAACACAAAATGAATATACGACTCACTGGATCCAAAACTAAGGAACAAAAAGGGAGACCCCTGCATCAGACCTGGCACTCTCCCTGACTGCTCAGCCTATGCGAAAATCTCAATGGTAGATGATCTCATATCCTCGTACCTCGACTGTATAACACCTGAACACCCTATAATAGTGAGGGACACGACCACCGGCTCCCTACACTAGATACGGAGGGAGTCAGGGTCACCTGGGATCCAGCAAACAGAAAAACACAAATGAATGCCCAACACTTATCTTGTAGAAGACTGGGAAGTAGGATCATCATGCACACACACTCCAGGAAGTAATATAAACCGCAAACTGATGCACTATGGGGAGGAATTTAAAGGGATGCAATTAGTACAACTACATGACAGCTGAGAGAGGCTAACGAGATGAGGAACTGAAAGCAAAACAAAGGAAGCTCAAGGAGGAGGTTCTGAAAGGCATCTGTCAGAGCTTCTCAGATGTCTGGTGGTGACATTGGCACCTGTTTTTTGTCATTATCTGAAACGTGCTGTGATAGTCCTCCCATGTACTCATCTTGAAACATAAGTTGTTGGGCATCGATGCACTCAATCTTTTCCACTTCTGGGGCAGGGATAGGTGGATGGTCCTGGGAAACCCTGCTAACAGACTCATAAAAAAGCAGAAGAAACTGCTGCATGACTTGGGGCTCAGACTGCTTGGCTGATTTGCAAGGGGGTGAGGTGAAAGACTGATCGACACCGGCTGCAGTTGCCAACTCTGATCTTTCAGCAGGAGACTGGGTGGGAGACAATGTGAAGGAACAGGAGGCACTGTCAGCAACCCAATCTACTATCGCCTGTACTTGTTCTGGCCTCACCATTCATAGAGCCGCATTAGGCCCGACCAAATACCGCTGCAGGTTCAGTCGCCTAGTTGCACCTGAGGAAGGGGTTTTACTTGTGTGTGAAGCTGGCACAGATCAACCACATCCTCTCCCTGCAACAGGAGCTCCACCAGCAGCACCACGACCTGGGCCACGTCCCTTATTTGACACTCTCCTCATATTTCTCAAATTTAGGATTTTGCCCTAAATGGGTGTTTAATTAATAGCAGAATAGAACAACAGTATATAAAGCTTGGATCTCACACGTACAGTTTCAGACTAGTCCGCACTTAGTTTTTTGCCCAAAATGGGTGTTTGTTTAATAAATGAATAGAACCACAGTATCTAAAGTGTGCTTCTTACAATGACATATGCAGCAAAGGCTGCAAAATTAAGTAAGTTTTTGGCCCAGAATGGGTTTTTCTTTAATAACTGAATAGGACAGCAGTATATAACCCTTGAATTTCACACGTGCTGATGCTGCAAGGGCTGTAAAATTGTGTTTTTTGCCCAAAAATTGTGTTTTATTAATAGAAGAATATAACCACAGTATCTCACACGTACAAATGCAGACTAGGCCGCAATTAAAGTTTTTTCCCCAAAATGGGTGTTTGTTTAATAACTGAATATGACAGCAGTATATAACCCTTGAATTTTACACGTGCTGATGCAGCAAGGGCTGAAAAATTGTGTATTTTGCCCAAAATGGCTGTTTTTCAAATTATTGAATAGAATCACAGTATCTAAAGGGTGTATCTCACATGTTTCTTGCACAAAATGGCTGTTTTTCAAAAAACTGAATATAATAACAGTATCTAAAGTGTGTATCTCACAGTGACATATGCAGCAAAGGCTGCAAAATTTACAGTTTTGCCCAAAACGGGTGTTTAATAC
This sequence comes from Bufo gargarizans, assembly GCF_014858855.1. NCBI lineage: Eukaryota > Metazoa > Chordata > Amphibia > Anura > Bufonidae > Bufo > Bufo gargarizans. The sequence continues at coordinate 408,230,647 of NC_058081.1, read as the reverse complement.
CTGAATATGACAGCAGTATATAATCCTTGAATTTCACACGCGCTGATGCAGCTAGGGCTGTAAAATTGTGTATTTTGCCCAAGAAGGGTGTTTTATTAATAGAAGAATATAACCACAGTAGCTAAATGGTGTATTTTACACGAACTGATCCAGACTAGGCTGCAATCAAAGTTTTTTGCACAAAATGGCTGTTTTGCAAATATCTGTATAGAGCCACAGTATCTAAAGGGTGTATCTCACAATGACATATGCAGCAAAGGCTGAAATATGGTGTATTTTGCCCAAAATGGCTGTTTTTCAAAAATTATTGAATATAACCACAGTACTAAAGGCTGTATGTCACACGTCCTGATCCAGACTGGGTAAAAATTATTTTTTTTTGCACAAAATGGCTGTTTTTCAAATAACTGAATATAACCACAGTATCTAAAGTGTGTATCTCACAATGACATATGCAGAAAAGGCTGCAAAATTAACTTTTTTCCCAAAATGGGTGTTTGTTTAATAACTGAATATGACAGCAGTATAACCCTTGAATTTCACCCGTGCTGATGCTGCAAGGGCTGTAAAATTGAGTATTTTGCCCAAAAAAAATGAAATTCTCTCCCTGAAATCACCAGCAGCATCCTCTCCCTACACTAGTAACAGCAGAGTGACGTGCAGATCTACGTGACTCCAGCTTATATAGAGGCTGGTTCACATGCTGCACTGGCCAATCACAACCATGCTATTAGTAGGCATGGCTTTGATGGCTTCTAAGGGCACACAGTTAAACGCTTGAAATCGCCGAATGACGAAGCCGAACCAGAACTTTTACTGAAATGTTCGGGTTTCGGTCCGGGGCCCAAAAATCCTAAAGTTTGGTACGAACCCGAACTTTACAGTTCCAGATGGCTAACAGTTCTGTGAATATTGACGACTGTTCTCTCTCTTCTATCGACCATTGACCCTGACCTTGGTCCAAATGGGCCCTCCAACCCCAGGAACTCGCATCATTTGGTAATGAGAAGGTCTGTTTTTGCTGCCAGTGAACTCCTCTTCAGATCCCCCCCCCCCTTTATTAGTTTCACTGTTGTCTCCATTTTAAATTTGTGGTACGCAATAAATTTGCTTAACAGTTTTAGGTTTATTATGATCTTATACTTGTGTAGATTATATAGTAGTATAGAGGCTTACCCATCCGTTAATATGCCATTGTTTTTTTTTCCGAGGAAAATAGAAAAGAATAATGACCATTAGACCTTTCTGTTACTGAAACTGATTCTACAGCCCCTAGATCTATTAACTGTTTTATTCCTTGAAGCATTATTTTGTTGATAAGATGGAATTTTGTTACAAGAAGTTTTTGCGGGGGAACAGATAAGTGTTCCAAACGATAACCTTCTTTTATGATGTTGATTATCCAGGGTTCTGACACTAGTTGTTCTCAGGTGTTGTAAAAGGAACTGGGCCTGTCCCCCACTGGAATTACGTTATTGGTTAGAGGAGGAAGAGGTTCTCCTCCATTGGTATTGAAGAGAAAATGCATTTCCTTCCCTCCTTTTGCGTAGTTCCATCCACTTGTTTTACCTTTATCTTTCCTATCCTCCTTGTCATAAGGTTTGGCATGAAAAAACTTTTAGCTCATTTGAAACCTATCATCAGGAAATCCTTGCTTATGGTCCGTGGCATTTTCCAAAAATGGAAGGGAGAAATGGAAGGGAGATTTTTATTTTTGAAGCTATATCACCTGACCATGCTTTCAGCCCCCTGCGGGCTGAGTTAGAAAGGACCGCAGAATGGGCTGAAAGTCTCACACACAGAGGTGTTTTATTGATTAGGTGCACTTCAAGTTGTTCAAGCTATACATTAAATGTACGTGCCACACAAGTTAAAGCAACACCAAGCTTCATTAAAGCTGGCGTTGCCTCCCAAGTCTTCTTTATGAGACTCTCGGCTTTTCTATCGATTGGTCTTTTAATTGTGCTGCGTCCTCAAACTGCAGCACTGTACGCCTAGCCACTTTGGCCACAGGAGCATCAAATTGGGGTATAGTGTCCCAGTTAACACAATCTGCCTCACTAAAAGGATATCCTCTAGGAACGAAAGTGCCTTTTTCTGGTTTTGTCCATTCCATCTTAATCATGTTTTGTATATTTATTTCACAGGAAATATGCTTTTTGTCTTTCCCCCAAACCTCCCAAAATTTTGTATGCTTTTTTTTTTTTGTTAGCTTCATCTGGATATTGGCCCTTATAGCTTTAATCAATTTGTCAATATTCTCTGGGTTAAATAGGAATCTTTTATATTCATTATTCTCATCTGAGGAGACATAAGATCTATCACTTTAGTAGTTATCAGAGAGGACAATATTATCTTTTTTTTTTTTTTTTATATTGAAAATTTTTATTGTTTTCAATTTTTCAGCGCATAGACATTTCCAATAAGTAAAGTATACAACAATCCATGTGACATAAACAAAAGCGACAATCACATATTTCAAGATGTCACAGATACATGTAACATGAGGGCGATTAAGCCCAACAGGACAGGCATTGGCAAAAGAATAAAAGGGTCAAAGAAACCTTGTTATTATGTCAGACTAAATCCGGTCTCATGGGTACCCAAGTCAGGGGTCCGTGGTGGGGGCGAATAAATAGGAGGGGGGGGAGAGGATATGTTAGTATGAATAAATAGATCTCAATCCTAGGAGAGACGGGGGAGATATGGCAGTAAAAGGTTGCCGTTAAGCCCAGTACCTAAGGAAAGTGTCTATATTGCTTCCAAGGTAACCACGTTTTGATAAAAGAAGGTCTGGAATGCGACTCCCAGTGTGAAATCTCCTCTAGTCTGTAAATCTGGTCAACCTTGTTGGACCAGTGTTCAATGCTGGGGACATCTGAGGATAACCAGAGAGTTGGTAAGAGTAATCTGGCTGCTAACAGGAGGGTAAAAAGAGCTTTCTTAAATGGGCCCAGACCCTCTAATCCAAGTGACAATAAGACCAACTCGGGAGAACAGGTGAGAGATGACTGACAAATCTGGTTACCTAGTTGGGTTATAGTGTGCCACCAAGGGTTAATCAGGGCACATGCCCACCATACGTGAATGAAAGTTCCTTTAACTTTATGACATCGCCAACATAGATCACTGGCTGTCTTATTATATCTGTAGGTTTTGTCTGGGGTCCTGTACCATTGCATAAGGATCTTATAGCTGTTTTCTTGGATGCGTATGCATCTTGATAGCTTGTGTGCGAGAATCAGCATTTTAGAGATTTCTTGAGGCGTTAGGGATCTCTGGAGATCCTTCTCCCATTTGCCCACTATTGCAGGTTTAATGAAAGAGGCAGGGGACTTCAAATGTTTATAAATCTTGGAGATAGCTTTAGGCGGGTATCTCATACTGTTCAGCATTTCCACAAACCAATTTGAATCTTCTGGTGGAGGAGGGCTCTTCATTTTGCTAAGTAGCTCTGTTTTAATGAAATGTAGCAGGGTGGGGTTGTGGATCTGCGTCCCCAGAGTTTTGCATATCTCAGAGTCAGGGAGAATGCAGCCATCTGGGTCTAAGAACTGGGCGATGGGGATCTCTGATGTTCTAATACATAGCGGACAGCTTTCTCTCAGATCTTTGGGGGCCAGATTGATTATGTCTTTAATATGCAAAAGTGAAGCAAAAGGCGACGGGGCCCCAAAACTGGTCGCGAACCCCCCCCAGACCCTTAGGGTATTGCGTATAAGAGGATTAGATATTGTGCTTAGGGTCGGGGGTGGCCTGTCAGCCAGCAAGAGGGCCCTAGGAGAGAAGGGGAGGAGAGCAGTCTCCAATGAGAGCCAAGATTTATGGGGGGGTTCTCTAATCCAATCAATGGCCCTAGAAAGCTGGATGGCAAGCATATATGAATTAGGGTCAGGGAAGCCAATACCACCTCTACTCCTAGGTTTGGTCAAGGTATCAAAAGAGATACGAGGGCTTTTGGCTTGCCAAATGAACTTACGAATGTGTTTGTTTAAAGATGCAAAGTATGACCTGGGAATATCAATAGGGAGAACCTGCATCATATACGTAAGCCTTGGCATGATCAGCGACATGAAGATGTTCTTCCTTCCGAACCAGGAGAGATAGGGAGAGTCTAGGGAGTCCATCTTAGCTGTCATAGAGGCTAGAAGGGGTTTGTAGTTCAGTTGAAAAAGATCAGGCAGGTGGGGGGATAATTTGATCCCTAGGTAGGTTAATTGTTGGGTCTGCCAATTAAAAGGTGAGTTAATTTGGAGGGAGGCGATAGTGGCGTGGGAGAGACCGATATGCAAAACCTGGGATTTGGAGGGATTGACTTAAAATTGGAAAGGGAGCCAAAAAGATTGAGTGTTGAGAGAATCTTGGGCATGGATCTCTGCGGGTTAGTGGTAACAATCAGAAGGTCATCGGCAAAGGCCGCCAATTTAAATTCATGGCTCCCCACTTTCAAACCTCTGATTTCACTATCCTGTCTGAGGGCTTGGAGAAGGGATTCCATTACAAGGACAAAAATGAGTGGGGAAAGGGGGCATCCCTGTCTCGTTCCATTTCTAATGGGAAAGAGGGAGGAAAGAAGACCATTTACTGACACGGACGCCGAGGAGCAGGTGTACATGGAGAAAATAGAGTTGATATACTGCTCTGGGATTTTAAATTTAGCCAGGGCTAATCTAATATATCTCCAGTCCACCCTATCAAATGCCTTCTCGGCGTCCGTGCCTAGTAAGACCAATGGAGAAGATTTATGGGAAGCGTAAAACAGGACGTCTAGGATTTTAGTGGTATTGTCCTTACCCTCCCTACCTCTAACAAAACCGACCTGATCAGGGTTAATTAGTTCAGGGAGAAGACTTTGTAGTCTAGTGGCTAGCATTTTGGCTAGAAGCTTAAGGTCGACATTAAGTAAAGAGATAGGACGATAGTTGGGGCAGAGTGTGGGATCTTTACCCTCTTTAGGGATTATTGTGATGACTGCTTTGGTCATGTCAGAAGAGAGTGGGTGGTTGGATAGTGATAAATTGCAAATTGGGAGCAGGTGTGGTAGCAGGGTACTTTGAAAGGCCGAATAGTAAGTTATGGGGAGACCGTCCGGGCCAGGGCATTTGCCTCTAGGGGTAGATTTAATCGCGGCAGTTAGTTCCGGGATAGTGAACGGTGTGGTCAGAGATTCTTGTTGTGCCAAGTTTAAAGTGGGAAGGTTAAGAGTCTCTAGGAAAGTGCTGATATTACTTTTTCTATCCAGGGAAGGATTAGGAAGGTCAGGGGCTGGGAGATTATATAGAGATTGGTAAAATAATCTAAATTGTTCTGCTATTTCTTCGGCCTTAAATAATTGGACCCCTTGGGAAGATTTAATGGACTGAACATAGCGGGAGTTTCTTCTCTTTTTAATTCGGCTCATGACATATTTAGAGGCTTTGTTACCATGGGCATAAATCTTCTGTTGAGCGGACAGAAAGAATTTAGCTGAGCGTTCATTCAGAAGATTTTTCAGTTGAGTTCTAAGAGAGGAAAGTTCCGATAGTTTCTGTGCCATTAAAGATTGCTTATGAGCTTTTTCTACTTGATGAATTTGTGAAAGCAGGGTGTTAAGTTTTTTCTCTGACTCTTTCTTTAGAAAAGAGCAGAGACTGATCAGTCTGCCTCGTATATATGCCTTGTGAGCATCCCAGATGACTTGGGGGGTTACTTCAGGGGTATTATTTGTTAAGAAGTATTCTTCTAAGTAAGAGGTAATTTGGGCTGTATGTGTGGCGTTATTCAATAGAGACTCATTGAATCTCCAATTTGGTTGTCTGGCATTTCTTTTCCCCGGGGTTATTGTACAGAAAATTGGGGAGTGGTCTGATAGAGTGATATCTCCTATTTTGGGTAAAGAGCAGGATTGCAATTTCTCCTTTGGGACTAAAATGTAGTCAATTCTGCTATAGGAGTTATTTGCAGAGGAGTAAAAAGAATAGTCAATTGTGTCAGGGTTGGGACACCGCCATACGTCTATAATTCCCAGGTTGTGCAATTTCGTGTGTAGCAGCCTGAGGGACCTAGCAGAGATGGGGGATTTTTTAGAGGATGTGTCTATTAAAGGATTAAAAGCTACATTGAAGTCCCCTGCGACAATTAGGAAACCCTCCCTATGCTGCTCGATTAAGGAAAAAACATTAATGAGCCAGCTAAGCTGGTCGGTATTTGGGGCATAAATGTTCACAAATGTGAACACAGATAGTCCCACCTGACCTTTAAGGATCAAATATCGGCCCTCTGGATCTTGGACGTGAGATTTGTATTGGAAGGGTAGGCCTCTGCGGAAGCCTATACTAACCCCCCTCGAGGCTGCACCCCCAGCCCCACAATGGTACCAGCAAGGATACCTGGAGTGGGAGAGATTGGGGTAATTATTGTGTTTGAAGTGTGTCTCCTGAAGAAAGATCACTGAGCAGTTTTCTCTGTGCAGGAGAGATAAGATCTGGCATCTCTTGGAAGGGGATCTGAGCCCCTTGACATTGTATGAGGCTAATTTAAAATCTGCCATACTTTTTTGGTAAGGTGAAAAGCCCAAAGGCTATAAAAGACACTGCAGAAAAGAGTTTGACAAACCAGATACATCGTGGGGAGGAGAGTGCGGCCACGAGAGGATCCAGAGGGGCCATCACAATTTCGGATTGAGAAGGATGTTGAAGTTTCTCTTGCGTACCTGTCAGAACATGAACAAATAGAACAAAAACCAACAAAGAAGAAAAAGTAAATAAAAGCAAAAAGTGAACGAGTATCATTCAGACAAGGCAGGGTATTAAAACTTTGCCTATCCGGGGCAATAAGAAATAGGGGGGGGGGGTAAAGGGTATTATACCCTGAAGCACTTCCCTCTGCGACAGCAGAAGTACTGCAGCTTAGTGGATATTATAATCCTAATGAAGGAGTAAAAAGTGGGGGTCATTAAGATAATTGAGATAACGTACAAATGATCGCTTTTCTACAGCAATTAAGGGTAGAATGATGCATCTATCCTCAGTCCTAAGGGGTAGCATCCCATATTGCCCTAAGAAGGATGTTAGTAAGCAATGGTATTACACTTAACCCCTACAGTGCAGTGTGGCAGAGAAAAGGTGAAAAATCTTCAAAGCAACAGTTAGGTTACTTAAACAGATCATGACTGGTCGTGCTTTAAAACAGACGGGAAGACTCAAGAGAGAAGTCCCAACTGTCTCCACGTCCTATGCTAGGAGAGGAGCAAGGCCCGAGTATAAGGCGAGCCCCGCTACTCCCCCAGCACATAGCACATAGTCAGTATTTCAAATACTTATCAAAAGCATAACAATAGTAAGTCCCATCAGACGGCTTTCTTGTTCATCCAGAGCTGGGGATGAGAAGGTGAAATCTGCTACTTGTCCACCAAGGAGAGGCGTTTTGGGGTGGAGAAGGAGTCTCTTCTTCTGCTGCTTCTTTGAGGCTTTGGGGTGCGTTGGGGCTCCCAGGGGATTGGCCTGGGTAAATCAGGTAGAGAGTTGAGGTTCTGGGCCATGTCCCAATTTGCAATAGGCAACGGAGGTATTTGAAGAAGGTCATAGGTTTTATCCAGGTCTGCATACGAGGAAACATGGATGCGACGGCCCTCATGTAGGAAGGATAATCCGAAGGGAAATGTCCATCTGTAGAGGATTCTCTGCTGCCTTAGCCAATCAGTAAGGGGTCTCAAAGCTTTACGCTTCTTGAGGGTCGATTGTGACAGGTCCTGGTAAATGGAGATGCTGTTATTATCCCACTCAACAGAGTTGGAGTTCCTGGCCCCTGCCAAAATGGCTTCCTTTACAGGGAAGTGTAAAAATTTACATATAACATCCCTAGGCGGTTCGTTCGCTTGCGGTTTGGGCCTGAGGGCTCTGTGTGCACGTTCAAGCAGGACCTCATGCGCCGAGTCAGAGCCTAGAATCTTGAGGCATATCTGAGTCACTGTTTCCGGAATGTCCACAGCTGGGATGGTCTCAGGTATCCCTCTAAAGCGCAAATTATTTCGCCTGCCTCTATTCTCTTGGTCTTCCAAGGCAGTATACAGGGCGTTTATATGGCACTGCGCTAGGGACATGCTAGAGGACACTTCTCCCTGGTGCTGGAGGATCGCAGCCTGCGTTTCTTCTAAGGTCTCCACTCTCTTTCCCACATGTCTCAAATCTTCTTTTATTGAAGAAATGTCCACACTAATAGGACCCAGAGCTTCCGCTAGGGCTTCTTTTAGAAATGCCCTGGAGATCGGCAGGCAGTCCGCCTCATTCAGGTCGTCTCCTACCTTATCGCTGCTACATGCGGCAAGCTGTTTGTGTCCGGAGCGCGGGGTGCCGGGCGCCATCTTAGGTTCTCGGCTCACTTGTGGAGCGGCGGCTTTTTTCATAAATTTCTCTATTTCCCCAGCTTGACTTTGGGAGCGATTGCCTCCAGGCTAGTCTGTGGGCTTTTGGCCCCCGATCTTCACCATTTCAGCTGGCAGTAAGCTTATGAATCTGTGCTGAGAGGGATATGCAGACGGGAGAGCAGCGCTTCACACGTCCATCCGGATCAAGCGCTGGCGCCGCCCCCCCAGGACAATATTATCTTAATCAGAGTCACTGTCCAGAACCTGATGAACTTTTGTAGGAACAGGTGGAGGCTTAGAGGGGACAGGTAAAACATGGGCAGATTTTACTTCTCTCTAACCATGATTCTGATATCTTCTAGAAAGGTAGATACAGTCATGTGAAAAAATTAGGACACCCTTTGAAAGCATGTGGTTTTTTGTAACATTTTTAATAAAAGGTTATTTCATCTCCGTTTCAACAATACAGAGAGATTAAAGTAATCCGACTAAACAAAGAAAACTGAAGAAAAGTATTTTCAAGATCTTCTGTAAATGTCATTCTACAAAAATGCCTATTCTAACTGAGGAAAAAGATAGGACACCCTTGCCCCTAATAGCGAGTGTTACCTCCTTTGGCTGAAATAACTGCAGTGAGACGGTTCTTGTAGCCATCTACCAGTCTTCGACATCGGTCTGAGGAAATTTTACCCCACTCCTCAATGCAGAACTTTTTCAGCTGTGAGATGTTTGAGGGGTTTCTTGCATGTACAGCCCTTTTCAAGTCACCCCACAGCATCTCAATGGGATTCAAATCTGGACTTTGACTTGGCCATTCCAGGACTCTCCATTTCTTCTTTTTCAGCCAATCTTTGGTTGATTTACTAGTATGTTTTGGGTCATTGTCATGTTGCATGGTCCAGTTCCGCTTCAGCTTTAATTTTCTAACTGATGGTCTCACATGTTCTTCAAGCACCTTCTGATACACAGTAGAATTCATCGTGGATTCTATGATGGTGAGCTGACCAGGTCCTGCTGCAGCAAAGCAGCCCCAAACCATGACACTTCCACCTCCATGCTTCACAGTTGGTATGAGGTTCTTTTCTTGGAATGCTGTGTTTGGTTTACGCCAAACATGTCCTCTGCTGTTGTGTCCAAATAATTCAATTTTGGACTCATCTGTCCAAAGAACATTATTCCAGAAGTCCTGGTCTTTGTCAACTTTATCTCTGGCAAATGTCAGTCTGGCCTCGATGTTTCTCTTGGAAAGCAAAGGTTTCCTCCTTGCACACCTCCCATGCAAGTTAAACTTGTACAGTCTCTTTCTGATTGTAGAGGCATGTACTTCTACATCAACAGTAGCCAGAGCCTGCTGTAGTTCTCGAGATGACACTTTAGGGTTTTTGGAGACCTCTTTTAGCATCTTGCGGTCTGCTCTTGGGGTGAACTTGCTGGGGCGACCAGTCCTGGGCATGTTGGCAGTTGTTTTGAAAGCCCTCCACTTGTAGACTATCTTCCGGACAGTGGAATGGCTGATTTCAAAATCTTTTGAGATCTTTTTAAATCCCTTCCCAGACTCATAGGCTGCTACAATCTTTTTTCTGAAGTCCTCTGACAGCTCTTTTGCTCTCACCATGGTGCTCACTCTCACTTCAACAGTCAGGAGCACACCAAACTAAATGTCTGAGGTTTAAATAGGGCAAGCCTCATTCAACATGCAGAGTAACGATCTACTAATTATGTGCACCTGGTGTGATATACCTGTGTGAGATCTGAGCCAATTTAAGAGGGAATACATGTGAGGGTGTCCTATCTTTTTCCTCAGTTAGAATAGGCATTTTTGTAGAATGACATTTACAGAAGATCTTGAAAAGACTTTTCTTCAGTTTTCTTTGTTTAGTTGGATTACTTTAATCTCTCTGTATTGTTGAAACGGAGATGAAATAACCTTTTATTAAAAATGTTACAAAAAACCACATGCTTTCAAAGGGTGTCCTAATTTTTTCACATGACTGTAATTCCCTTTTAACAATATTTGCTGTACACTCCTTGCAAAATGGTTTAGAGCCACAAGTCATTTAGAGCTTATGCCACACTTTTTCTAGTTTTAGGCTTTACTGAGGCAGTTGGATCCTTGTCTCCCTGAAAGTGTAAGAGAGAGAAGGATGAGCAGAAAATACCCATAAGGGTCATAATAGCACCTGAAGTCAGACTACTCACTGTGCCCTGTGTAACAGCAGGCTCTTTTAGCAAAGCTTGGGATAGTAGGGATGCTCATTCCCTCTGCTGGCCCATCCACAACCCGATGTTTCCAGCTTGGATTCCCTAGACACCATAAGCAGGATACATTTATGCCCAGCACGCGCTTCCAGGACCAGCGACGCCGGAAGTGCATTTTCCCCCATGATAGCGATGTCCTAATGTATTATCTATTTCTTAGCAAAGACTAACTTGTAAGTATAACTGTAAATTCAGGAGTGTTAGCTGCTAAAGCATACATTTTATAATAAGCTCTGGTGAAAGAAATAAAAAGACTAGGCAGTTATATGGAATATAGTGAAATATTACAGTGTTGGCAGAGCTTGTTTTAGATTTGTAGGTCATTTAAGAAGTAGAGATTGTATGCTTGCCAAAAAATTCTAGTGGGATTGTTAAGAGACGTGTGCAAGGAAAAATAAATTGTACAATATTGTATATCCATCACTGAGTCAGAATAAATTTATTGTTAAAACTGAATCGATATGAATGCGAAAGCACAAATTGTGGTGATACTCTGTGATAACTCTTCCTTACACATGATGAAATAGGCTGCAAACACCAGATATTGCATAAGTAATTTGACAGTCTTCTACTCATATGGAAATTGCTGCAATAAATGATTTGTTACTGGCCACCTGATGTCTATTTATTTTTCTGTTTTTCTAGATCAGTGAATCTAATATTACATTTTCTTTTAGACATACAAGATTTAATAGTTTAGTTAAATTGCATATAATTGTAATATATATATATATATATATATATATATATATATATAATAAAGCGATTGCAAACTTTGCTGTAACATATTGGATTGGACTTTCTCTTTTTTTCTTCAGAATCTCAGATCACTCTACTGCAGGATTGCAGGATTTTCAGCACATACAGAAATTCTGGAATTTAAGAGTATATAATCTATGGAAAACTACATGCATAGTAGCACATAAAGATAACAGTACAGTAGTGCAGTATATGTAATACAGTAAAGTACACATAGAACAAGTACTGAGCAGTATAGTAATTGTAGTACAGGTACATTGCAGTTTATGTAGCATTGTACTATAATTCTGCCAATTAAAAATATAGTGAAACAAAATATATTTATATATAGTAAACTAGTTTACGGAATCACCGTTTCCAGGGTTAGATGAAATCAGTATACCAAGAAGTTCACCCCAAAGCAAGGGATTCTTATTCATACTGGCATTATGCTGCATTACTTTCCATACAAAGCAATTTTTCAACAGAGCAAGAAAATCCTTCACTGTCTGGTCATTCACTATAACCAAAGTGAAAAGCCTACTGCCAGCCTTGAAATACATAACTGTCCATGACAAACATGATTAGAGATGAGAGAAGATTAGAAAAATTAGATTTTGCCAATTCGCCGAAGTTCACCAAGAAATTCTATTAGTTACAAATAGATTTGTCACAAATTGCTATAAATCAGGTATACCCAGGCCACTCTGCCTAATCATATTGCTCTCACTTGGCGGCCCAATCTCATTTCGAAGGCTTGGAAGTTAACCCTTTCCTGACTTTCGACTGCAAATTTGTTTCGCACAACATGGCTGCCAGGTGTCTGCTGTTTTAAAGAGCAAATGCCCAGCAGTAATGTCCGTGACCGGCTGTAATGCCAGTCATGGACTTTTAACCCTTCAGATGCCGTGGTCATCCTGGTGTGCTCCGGCTTCCCCTGGTGGGGATAGGGGAGCCAGAGCATGTATGCAGCAGCCCCTGTCCTGGTACACAGCATTGAAGCGGGAATACCTTCCTAAAATAAAAATTGAGCGATTCACAACAAGGATGTTCATCCCTCCATAGGGTCTGGGATCCCTCCCTACTATGATGCTAATGGTATTTCACTTTTAAAATTATTTGGGTTAAAACCAGATCCCGAACATGGTGGATAGATCAAAACACAGCCGCTGGATTATTGCAGCAACATTGTCCCTAGCGCATGAGCGCTTGCCACATCTCTCTCTATGCTTAGCTTACAAGACAATGGTGGAGACCGCGCTGGATGAGGCTTTTATAAGCTGTGACATCACAGGAGATGGCTAGGACATGTAGTTTGTCCAAATTGTGTTTACAGTTGGTGTGCCGTGATTATTTGTATGTGCTTGCTGTATTCAAAAATAAAGGATCATCGTAGCTTTTAAGAATGGTGTTGATTTTTACTTTATGGAAGAGACTGCCCTCCTTCTTCCCAGAGTGCTTTTCACTTTCTTTTGGGTGGAAAAAAAGAGGAATTAGACAATAGACAATTACCAACAATTGCCAGACGGCAACAAATGTCTATGGACAGCACAATGAGCATACCAAAACAATACCCCAAAACTAATGCAAAATTGCTGTGTTTTTAAAAAATCTCCAACCAAAAAAACAGCCTTTCAAAACATTGTAAGTACCATGTGTGGCATATTTGTAGTCCTCATGCAGTGAGCTACTGAGGAGTTGGTGCAGAGGATGGCCCACTTGGGATGTTGTGTCATGTTTTATTTCCTCAGGCTGTCGCTCCCTGTGGCTTCATGCAGTGAAAAGTGAGATTAAAGAATCAGTCCAGAAGTAATCTTATAACAGTCTCTTTTTACTTAGAGCATAATATAACTTGTCGAACATCTAGCAGCAATAAATAAAGTGCTGTTTCTCTGGCACCAATAAGGAGGTATGGTGTCTTGTTAAATTGCAAAAAAGATTTGCACTAACAAGCACTTGTGGATTTAGATATCCACTGTAGTACAGGCGTAAGGTTAGTCTGGCCTAGAGATGGTTTAGGTACGTGGTGGTATCTGAGCTGTTTTCCCTCACCTTGCAGCAGTGTCTATAAAGCTGTATTTTGCTGGTCACCTTACTGTATTGTCTCACAATTTTTTCTTTTTTTAGGAAGGATTTAGTTGTTCTCACAGGAGAAAGATACGGCTCCTAGGAATGGGACCTCTGACATATGCTTCCTCATGCCGGCATTATCTTAACAGGAACTCTCTTCTCCTCTCCTTTCTTCTGTATTCAGCTAGACTAGAACTCCCCCTCCTGGCAGAAGCAGGACCATCCGACTCCTATCAAGAGGGGAGGAACAGGGTGATTAGCCCTGTTCCTGCCATGGCAACCATTATCTACTCTGCTGGAATAAATAGCATAGCATCACATTAGATATCATTGCATATTAAACAATTGTAGATACCCCCAGGCCTTACGTACTGCACTCATATCTGGATAGAAAATTTTAAAAGTTATGGTTGTTAGAATGCGCTTATGAAGAAACCAAAAATTGATTTGTACTCAAGAGGTTGAGGGTGCCTGAATAATTAGTGTTCTGTACTAAATACAGATATACAATGAATTGCCATAATGGCAGGCAAACCTAAAAAAGGTCATACTGGCAGCCACCAAATACTTACTAGAAGTGCACAAATAGTCCCACAATATGGATAGTGACATACGAGAGGGGGATAAATGACGAAAATTCCCCCCAAAATTACGTATTTTAATCAGGGGCCATTTTATGCGTCTTAAAGGGAAACTCTCAAAAATGTGCACGGCTGGAGCCTAAAACATTTTTATTTTAGGCCAAGGGAGTAGAGGCCCCAAAAATTGTCATTCACGTGACAGAAAAGAACAAGCGATTATGTTGCTGTAGGCACATTAGGCTATCACTGAATAACAATTTTACTGTAGGCCAGTGGAGTACAGGCCCCCAAAATTTGGCATTCACCTGACAGAAAAGAACTAGTGATTATGTACCTGGAGTTATATTAGATGGTAAGTGGCTAACTATTTTAATGTAGGCCAAAACAGGCCCCAAATATTAGGTAATCACCTGACAGAAAAAAACAAGTGGTTATGTGGCTTAAGGTACATTAGGCGGTCACTGAATAACATTTTACTGTAGGCCAGTGGAATAGATGCCCCAAAAATTAAGCATTCACCTGGCAAAAAAGAACAAGTGATTATGTGGCTGGAGGTATATTAGACGTTAGCTGGATAACTATTTTACTATAGGAAGTACAGGCTTCAAAAATTAGACACTCATCTGACAGAAAAGAACAAGTGATTATGTGGCTGGAGGTACATTAGGCGGCCACTGAATAACAAATTTACTATAGGCCAGTGGAGTATAGGCCTCAAAATATAGGCATTCATCTGACAGAAAAGAACAAGTGATTATGTGGCTGGAGGTATATTAGGCGTCACTGAAAAATAGGCCAGTACAGGCCCAAAAAAATAGGCATTCAGCTGACAGAATAGAACAAGTGATTATGTGGCTGGAGATATATTAGTAGGTCACTGGATAACATTTTTACTGTATGCCAAAACAGGCCCCAAAAATTAGGCATTCATCTGGCAGTAAAGAACAAATGATTATGTGGCTGAAGGTACATTAGACAGTCACTGGATAATTAGAACAGTACAGGCACCAAAAATTAGGCATTCAGCTGACAGAACAGAAATAGTGATTATGTGAAAGGAGTTATATTAGACGGTAAATGGATAACAATTTTACTGTAGGACAGTACAGGCCCCAAAAAATAGGTATTCACCTGACAGAAAAGAACGAGTGATTATGTGGCTAAACGTATATTAGACGTTCACTGGATAACTATTTTACTGGAGTCCAGTACAGGCCCCAAAAATTAGGCATTCAGCTGACAGAAACAAACAAGTGATTATGTTACTGGAGGTACATTACGCGGTCATTGAATAATAATTTTACTGTAGGCCAGTGGAGTACAGCCCCCCAAAATTAGGCATTTACCTGACAGAAAAAAAACAAGTAATTATGTGACTGTTTGTACATTAGGTGGTCACTAAATATTAATTTTACTGTAGTGCAGTACAGGCCCCAAAAATTAGTTCAGTAGACAGAAAATAACAAGTGATTATGTGGATAGAGGTATATTAGATGGTCGCTGGATAAAAGTTTTACTGTAGGCCCGTTCAGGCCCGAAAAATTAGACAGACAATCACCTGACAGAAAATAAAAAGTTATTAAGTATGTTGTTGCTACATTAGGCAGTCACTAAATATCAATTTTACTGTAGGCCAGTACAGGCCCCAAAAATTAGGCATTCAGCTGACAGAAAAGAACAAGTGATTAATTATGTTGGTGGTTGTAATGGACCATTTCAGCAGACAAGGGGTTAAAATCCGTTTAGGCGATATGCCCCTTTCTGAGAGATAGTCACAGCTACTGCAGAACACCAACCTCCCGAACTGGATACAAAATAGCACTCCAAACTGGAACCTCGCGAATAGCTGCCGGCAGACGAACAGGAAAAGCATACAATAGGCTTACACTCCTGGCAATCAGTCTCTAACAGCATATAGGGAATCCCCCCAATAACAAGACAAGGCTCCGTCTTGAGGGTCAGCAGTGGTCTGATGTGCTGGCACACCCAGCCTGGTTTTTATTACAGTTTTGCAAATGCAGAACAGAAACAACACATCCCCACAATGCATCATGGCTTCCTCCTCTCTGTCCCAGAGAAAACCAAAGGCAATCCAATTATCTCTCAGGACAAAGGGAGATCACCAATACACATGTGGAGACAACAGGACAGACATCACCATGTAAACACACAATGGCACACCCCCACAGCAAACACAGACATTTAACATATCCCCAGATAGCTCAAGTCTGAGTGCATATCATTAGGTGAATGGCACTCAGAATACACAAATACAACAATATTAGCTATCTGGGTCCCCTCACATAACATACAATTTAACCGAACGCATAATAACATAAAATACAATTCTACAGACAGATTTAAGCTGTGCGGCCGGTCTGTCTTCTCCTTTAAAGTTACTATGGGCCATAATCCTGAGGCAAGAGGCTTTTAAACAGCCCCCTCCAAAACACTGTGGCGAGGTTGGTTTCGCCACAGTGGTATATTAGACAGTCACTGGAGAACAATTTTACTGTATGCCAGAACAGGCCCGAAAAATTTGGCATTCCCCTGACAGAATAGAACAAGTGATTATGTGGCTGGAGGTATAATAGACAGTCACTGGATAATTAGGCCAGTAACAGCCCCCAAAATTAGGCATTCAGCTGACAGAAACGAACAAGTGATTATGTGGCCGGAGGTACATTATGCTGTTACTGAATAACAACTTTACTGTAGGCGATCACAGGACCCAAAAATTAGGCATGCAACTGAGAGAAAAGAACAAGTGATTATGTGGTTGGCGTTATATTAGATGGGCACTGGATTATTAGGCCAGTACAGGCCCCAAAAATTAGGCATTCAACTGACAGAAAAGAACAAGTGATTATATGGCTGGAGCTAAATTAGGCGGTCACTGAATAACAATTTTACTTTAGGCCAGTGAAGTACAGGCCCCAAACATTAGGCATTCACCTGACAGAAAAGAACAAGCGATTAAGTTTGTTGGTGGTATATTAGACGGTTACTGGAGAGCAATTTTACTGTAGGACAGTGCAGGTCCCAAAAATTAGGCGTTCAGTTGACAGAAAAGAACAAGTGATTATGTGGCTGGAGGCATTATAGGCTGTTACTGGATAATTAGGCCAGTACAGGCCCCGAAAATTAGGCATTCAGCTGACAGAACAGAAAAAGTGATTATGTGGCTGGAGTTATATTAGACGGTAAATGGATAACAATTTTATCAGTCCGGTTCCCAAAAATTTGACATTCAGCTGACATGAAAGAACAATCGATTATGTGGCAGGAGGTACATTATGTGGTCACTGAATAACAATTTTACTGTAGGCCAGTGGAGTACAGGCCCCAAAAATGAGGCGTTTACCTGACAGAAAAGTGATTAAAAAAAGTGATTAAGTATGTTGGTGGTATATTAAACGGTCACTGGAGAACAATTTTACTGTAGGACAGTGCAGGTCCCAAATATTAGGTGTTCAGTTGACAGAAAGGAACAAGTGATTATGTTGCTGTAGTTACATTAGTCACTGAATAACAATTATTCTGTAGGCCAGTGGAGTACAGGCCCCAAAAATGAGGCATTTACCTGACAGAAAAGAACAAGTTATTATGTGGCTGGAGGTACATTATGCAGTCAATGAATAACAATTTTACTGTAGGCCAGTGGAGTACAGGCCCCAAAAATTAGGCATTCACCTGACAGAAAAGAACAAGTGATTATGTAGCTGGAGGTATATTAGAAGGTCATTGGATAATAATTTTACTGTAGGCCAAAACAGGGCCCAAAAATTAGGCATTCATCTGACAGAAAAGAACTAGTGATTATGTGGCTGGAGGTATATTAGATGGTCACTGGATTATTAGGCCAGTACAGGCCCCAAAAATTAGGCATTCACCTGACAGAAAAGAACAAGTGATTATGTGGCTGGAGGTATATTAGATTGTCACTGGAGAACAATTTTACTGTAGGCACGTACAGGCCCCAAAAATGTGGCATTCGTCTAACAGAAAAGAACAAGTATTATGTGGCTGGAGGTATATTAGACGGCCACTGGATAAATAGGCCAGTACAGGTCCCAAAAATTAGGCATTCAGCTGACATCAAAGAACAATTGATTATGTGGCTGGAGATACATTATGCGGTCACTGAATAACAATTTTATTGTAGGCCAGTGGAGTACAGGTCCCAAAAATGAGGCATTCACCTGACAGAAAAGAACAAGTGATTATGTGGCTTGAGGTATATTATAAGGTTAAATGATAATTTTACTTTACTACAGTACAGGCCCCAAAAATTAGGCATTCAGCGGACAGAAAAGAACAAGTGATTATGTGGCTAGAGGTACATTAGGTGGTCACTAAATAACAATTTTACTGTAGGCCAGTGGAGTACAGGCCCCAAAAATTATCCATTGACCTGACAGAAAAGAACAAGTGATTATGTGGCTGGAGGTATATTAGACAGTCAGGCCAGTAAATGTCCCTAAAATTAGGCATTAACTCGACAGAAAAGAACATGTGATTATGTAGCTTGAGGTATGTAAAGGGAGAATATTAATCACCAATATTTATGCAAATATTGATAATTAATATTCATAAATAGGAGGAGCCTTATATTGATGACTCCGCCTATTTATACCTTTATATTCTAATAACACTAATATCACTTTGCCTTACGCTAATCACTAAACTAGCTGCATGCGCCTTACTGAACTAACTATCGCTAATAACCACACGTTACAGATAGTTACAAGTAAAACACGATATTTATTAATACCTAGTACACTACGCAAGCAATACAGCACTATAAATACAATACTAAACTGCACTACATGGTTCCCAAATTCCACCCACAAAACTATCAAATACAGCCCACCCCACCTGGTACTAATCCTATCCCTAAGGGAACAACGAAGAGTTAACGGTGGCACTGCAGGGATGAATGCAGGCCACAGACACAGAAATGCATAATAGGGAGCAGGGATGCTCCTGTAAGGATAGGGTATATGATTGGTGAACTGAAGGGTGGGAGTAAAGCACTGCAAGGGTTACTAGGGATGCCTATAGGGACAATGGGAGTAGCGGTACGTTGGGGGGGGGGGGTAGATAGGGGTTATGTAGGGGATATGGGAATAACAATATGGGAGATACAGTTGCAAGAAAAAGTATGTGAACCCTTTAGAATGATATGGATTTCTGCACAAATCGGTCATAAAATCTGATCTGATCTTCATCTAAGTCACAACAATAGACAATCACAATCTGCTTAAACTAATAACACACAAAGAATTAAATGTTACCATGTTTTTATTGAACACACCATGTAAACATTCACAGTGCAGGTGGAAAAAGTATGTGAACCCCTAGACTAATGACATCTCCAAGAGCTAATTGGAGTGAGGTGTCAGTCAACTGGAGTCCAATCAATGAGATGAGATTGGAGGTGTTGGTTACAGCTGCACACACACCAGTTCTCGGTTTGCTTTTCACAAGAAGCAGTGCGTGATGTGAATGATGCCTTGCATAAAAGAGCTCTCAGAAGATGTACGATTAAGAATTGTTGACTTGCATAAAGCTGGAAAGGGTTATAAAAGTATCTCCAAAAGCCTTGCTGTTCATCAGTCCACGGTAAGACAAATTGTCTATAAATAGAGGACGTTCAGCACTGCTGCTACTCTCTCCAGGAGTGGCCGTCCTGTAAAGATGACTGCAAGAGCACAGCTCAGACTGCTCAATAAGGTGAAGAAGAATCCTAGAGTGTCAGCTAAAGACTTACAAAAGTCTCTGGCATATGCTAAGATCCCTGTTAGCGAATCTACGATACGTAAAACACTAAACAAGAATGGATTTCATGGGAGGATACCACAGAGGAAGCCACTGCTGTCCTAAAAAGCATTGCTGCACGTTTACAGTTTGCAGAAGAGCACCTGGATGTTCCACAGCAGTACTGGCAAAATATTCTGTGGACAGATGAGACCAAAGTTGAGTTGTTTGGAAGAAACACACAACCCAATGTGTGGAGAAAAAGAGGCACAGCACACCAACCTCAAAATCTCATCACACTGTGAAGTATGGTGGTGGGGGTATCATGGTTTGGGGCTGCTTTGCTGCGTCAGGGCCTGGACGGATTGCTATCATCGAAGGAAAAATGAATTCCCAAGTTTATCAAGACATTTTGCAGGAGAACTTAAGGCCATCTGTCCACCAGCTGAAGCTCAACAGAAGATGAGTGTTGCAATGACCCAATGCATAGAAGTAAATCAACAACAGAATGGCTTAAACAGAAGAAAATCCGCCTTCTGGAGTGGCCCAGTCAGAGTCCTGACCTCAACCCGATGGAGATGCTGTGGCATGACGTCAAGAAAGCGATTCACACCAGACATCCCAAGAATATTGCTGAACTCAAACAGTTCTGTAAAGAGGAATGGTCAAGAATTACTCCTGACCGTTGTGCACGTCTGATCTGCAACTGCAGGAAACGTTTGGTTGAAGTTATTGCTGCCAAAGGAGGTTCAACCAGTTATTAAATCCAAGGGTTCACATACTTTTTCCACCTGAACTGTGAATGTTTACATGGTGGGTTCAATAAAAACATGGTAACATTTAATTATTAGTGTGTTATTAGGTTAAGCAGACTGTGATTGTCTATTGTTGTGACTTAGATGAAGATTAGATCACATTTTATGACAAATTTGTGCAGAAATCCATATTATTCCAAAGGGTTCACATACTTTTTCTTGCAACTGTATATGGGGATAGGGGATATGGGCCAGTAGGGGGTAGTATAGGGGTTATAGGGAATCATTGGTGGGATAGGGGAGTATAGGGGTTATAGAGAATCATTGGTGGGATAGGGGATATGGGCAAGTAGGGGTAATATGGGGTTCGTTGATGGGATAGGGTAGGTACTCATCCCTCCAGGGGATCAATGGTTCATTGTTCAGGGGTTGATTCCCGCTTGCTCATTTCCAGGGGTCTTCTCTAGAGGTGGGGCGGCTCGGCTCTTCTCTCAGTGCAGGGGCCGCTGGATATTTATGTCCGGCGGCCCGCACTGCCGCCCCGCCCATGCGGTGGCGCGTGCCACCATCAGGGACGCGTGGGCTGGTGCAGTGAGATGACGTCACTGTGCCAGCCCGCGTGTCCCCGAACGAGCTCATCGGGGCCGTGCCATTTGTTAACCACTTCAGCCCCGCTAGCTGAAACCCCCTTCATGACCAGAGCACTTTTTACACTTCTGCACTACACTACTTTCACCGTTTATCGCTCGGTCATGCAACTTACCACCCAAATGAATTTTACCTCCTTTTCTTCTCACTAATAGAGCTTTCATTTGGTGGTATTTTATTGCTGCTGACATTTTTACTTTTTTTGTTATTAATCGAAATGTAACGATTTTTTTGCAAAAAAATGACATTTTTCACTTTCAGCTGTAAAATTTTGCAAAAAAAAACGACATCCCTATATACATTTTTAGCTAAATTTATAGTTCTACATGTCTTTGATAAAAAAAAAATGTTTGGGCAAAAAAAAAAAATATGGTTTGGGTAAAAGTTATAGCGTTTACAAACTATGGTACAAAAATGTGAATTTCCGCTTTTTGAAGCAGCTCTGACTTTCTGAGCACCTGTCATGTTTCCTGAGGTTCTACAATGCCCAAACAGTAGAAAAACCCCACAAATGACCCCATTTCGGAAAGTAGACACCCTAAGGTATTCGCTGATGGGCATAGTGAGTTCATAGAACTTTTTATTTTTTGTCACAAGTTAGCGGAAAATGATCTCATATTCCACTAACTTGCGACAAAAATTAAAAAAATTCTAGGAACTTGCCATGCCCCTCAGGGAATACCTTGGGGTGTCTTCTTTCCAAAATGGGGTCACTTGTGGGGTAGTTTTACAGCAAGACACGGAGGCTCCTATTGCTATCTCCTTCTTTACTGTCCACCAATAGCAGCAAAGAAAAAATTTACATCACATAACGTAACCATAGTAACATCACCCTCCCCTCACAGTCCATATAACAGACGGCTCCTCCTATCAATCCTCCTCTTTCTTTGCTGCTGCCACCAAGATAAGTACACGTTTTTTATGGCAGCTCATTTGTGTTTAATCTGATTATGCCTGTTCTTTAGATTTGGCTTATTTTAGTGCTTTTAGGGTTCTCTGCACGTTCCCAGTGCAGTTACTGTGTTGTAGCCTCGTGGGGGTTTTTTACCCTGGGCCTGTTTCATTTGCTGGGGGTGTTTATTGTTTATTGTGTTGATTCTTCTGTCTCCCCTCTTGTGCCGCTTGCGGTGTCTCCTTTTTTCCCTCTATTCCCCCCTTTCTGTTGCTTATTACCTTGTCTGACACATCGCTTTCCCGCGCTGCTGTTTTCTCTATGGCCGCGAGATCTCGCGAGATCTCGGCGGCCATCTTGGTACTCCTTTTCGGCCGCCTCCCACTTGTTCTCGCGGGATTTCAGCGGCCATTTTGGATTTTCTTCTGCGCTTCCCGCCGAGTCTCGTGAGACTTCGGCGGCCATTTTCTTTGTCATCTTCCGTCCGGCTGTGCGGTCGCATCGTCCGGAGCTCTGCTTTACCGGGTGACTAACCCGATTTACCTTCACCTCGCTGTCGGCCTATTAGGTTTGCCTTTCACTCCGCTTTTGCCCCTGCTCCCTCCCAGACCCTGAGGCTAGTTAGTTTGTTTTCCCTGACTTTATCTGCATATTGCATCCCTGCATGCCGCTCTCAGATCCTACCCCTGAGGCTGCAGCTCCTTTATCCCCTGTGAGGGAAATTCAGATTAGGGATGAGACCCAGGCAGTAGCGCTGCAGCGCTCTGTCTCTGCCGCAATTTCTGCTGCGATGGACTCAATGTCCTCTGTGCTGTCCCAGACGATAGCACAGGCACTGGCTGGCCACCCTGCTTCAGGGCCTGTGCTGCCTGCGGCCTCTTTAGCTCAGCAACCTCCGGTTATTAATCCTCCTGTGCCACAGGACCAATTGACTGGTGCGCCTCCGGCCACCCATGAACACGCGCATAGATCGCGTAAAAGAGCCTTTCCACGCCAGGCAGAACAGGCGCAGTCTTGGAAATGCGCTAGAGCGCAATTGATGACTGATTCTGACGCCGAGATTGGGTCAGATGAGGAGGCATTTGCTGTAGCTAGTGCGGGTTCAGAGGAAGAGGTTCATTCGGGGCCCAGTAACACCCCTTGTCCCACCCCTTCTACTTCTCAAGTGAAGGAGGCCTCTTCCTTAGCTATTCCTGCTTCTTCCCTTATTGACCCGTTGGGAGAACCCATGTTTGACCCTGACGCCCTCCACCATCCCAGATCGGCGGAGTGGCTTCCTGCAGATCATGTAGGAAAGTACCTGGAATATTGGGTCCGCCGCCCCCTTAGTAAGGAGGCGCGCAGTAAGATGAAGGCTGAATGCCCCAGGCCTATAGTGCCTAACAAGGTGTGTGACACGCCTGTGGTAGACCCCAAGGTCACGCAATTTCTGGCCAAGTCGGGCTGGAACCCCCGCAAAGGTCTTGACTCAGCTCTACGTAGCTGTCAGGATAAACTCCTGGATATATTTGGTCCCCTGGCCAAGTTGTTTGAATTGGCAGAGAACGCCAGATCGGATGGGTCCCAGATTGACCCGGAGGAGATGACGGGCTGGATTCAGCGTGCGATCTGCATCGCTGGGAATACCAATACCTTTCTAGCGATAGAAAGACGCAAGGCCATTCTATTTAAGATAGATCCCAAATTGGCCAACCTGGCTCTGACGGAGTCCGGCGCAGATGCCCAGGGTCATCTCTTCGGTGACTCCTTTATCAAGGACCTGAGTCGCTTTGTGGGTGCTTTTACGGCCCTAGATAAGGCCCAATCCTCCATTAGGAGAGTGTTTCAGGGACGGGTCTCCACCAGGGCCGGCAGTACTAGGGGCCGTCTGTCCGGCCGTTCCAATTTCCAAGCTCGCTATGTGGGCAGAGGCTCCTTCCATCAACGTCCCGCATTCCAGGAACAGAAGTTCCCATCCCCCTTCTTCCCGGCCAGAGGTGGACAATGGCGTGGCAGATCCTACAGAGGAAATCCATCTTCGCGACGCCCTTTCGGTAAGTCCTCCCCCGATGGGGGCTTCTTTGGATCATTGCATAGGGGGCAGACTCCTACATTTTTCCCCCGCTTGGGCGGCGATAACGTCCGACCCTTGGGTGTTGTCCACGGTGGAGGGTTTCCACGTGGAACTAGTGGGGCCTCCAGACCTCATTGCTTCCCCTCCCACCTCCCGTCTCTCCCGCCCCGACACCGCACAGGTGGATCTGGAGCTCTTTTCCCTCTACCACAAGCGAGCCATCGAGAGGGCCCCGCCGGGCTCAAGGGGGGTGGTCAGCTCCATATTCTTGGTCCAGAAGAAAGGGGGTCAGATGCGCCCAGTCATCAATCTGAGGGCTCTGAATGCGATTGTCCGATATCGCCACTTCAAGATGGAGGGCATCCATCTACTTCGGGATCTTCTCCTGCCGGGCGATTGGTTTGTGAAGCTGGACCTCAAGGACGCTTACTTGACAGTTCCCATTGCCGCTCCCTCCAGGGACTTACTGCGCTTCCTGTGGAACGGGGAGCTCTGGCGTTTCACGTGTCTCCCGTTTGGCCTGTCCTCGGCCCCGTGGTGTTTTACGAAGTTGATGCGTCCGGTGGTGGCATGGCTCCGCAGTCGCGGAGTCCGCCTCATAATATACCTGGACGACATGCTTCTCATGCATCAATCGGCTCCGACCTTACTGGTCCATCTGCGCTGGACGACGGACCTGCTCTCCCGTCTTGGGTTCCTGATCAACCACGAGAAGTCGTGTTTGATCCCGTCGCAGAGGATGGAGTTCTTGGGCTTTACGGTGGACTCCGTACTGGAATCCCTCTCTCTGCCCACGTCGAAGTTAATTTCCATTCGCAAGGAACTCAGACGTGCCCTCGCCATGCCGCAGTTGTCCCTTCGCCACTTGGCCAGGATCATCGGCCTCCTCGCCTCTTCAATCCAAGCGGTGTTTCCGGCCCCTCTTCATTACAGGGCTCTTCAGCGATTGAAGATTGCGCACCTGCGCTGGCGCTTCCTTCGCAGACACTCTGATCCTGGACCCAGAATCGCGGGAGGAGCTCGTGTGGTGGATTGACAACCTGGGGGCGTGGAACGGCAGGGCAATATTCGGTCTCCAGCCCGAGCTCACGATCGAGTCGGACGCCAGTCTTCACGGCTGGGGGGCCCACTGCAATGGGATCTCCACAGGCGGTCGGTGGTCCGTGGACGAGACTCGACTGCATATCAACGCGTTGGAGCTTCTGGCCGGTTAATTTGCCATTCGGAGTTTCACCAGCGGTATGGCTCAGGAGTGCATTCGTTTACGGATGGACAATGTCTCTGCCGTGCGATACATCAACCGATTAGGAGGAACACGCTCAGCGACTTTGGCTCGATTGGCGAAGGACTTCTGGTCGTTTTGTCTCTCCAGGGAGGTCATGGTTCAGGCGGAATATCTTCCGGGCCTCCACAACAGTCGGGCCGATTGGGGCTCTCGCTACCTGAAGGACAGCAGCGATTGGATGCTGGCGCCAGTGGCCTTCTCCGTGTTATCCGAGTGCTGGGGTCCGTTTGGGATCGACCTGTTTGCCTCGCGTCTCAATACCCTACTTCTGCGTTTTTTCAGCTGGCGTCCGGATCCGGCAGCGGAGGCTGTGGACGCGTTCCTCCAATCCTGGTCCGGGTTTCTGATGTACGCGTTCCCTCCATTCGCGATGATTCCGAGGATGCTGTTGCAAGTTTGTCGTCAGCTGGCCGAGTTGGTGGTGGTGGTCCCCTTTTGGGGGACTCAAGCTTGGTTCCCGTCTCTCCTGGGTCTCCTGATAGATGTCCCTCTTCTTCTTCCGAATCGTGCGGATCTCCTCCAGGACCCTCAGGGTTTACACCACCCTCTTCTGTCAGACGGATCCCTGCGCCTGATCGCATGCCGGATCTCAGGACGCCTGGAGAGGTCGTCGATATTTCAGAGGCGACTAGACGCCTTTTGGACAACGCGTGGGCTCCCGGCACAAGAAAATCTTATCGGGCAGCCTGGCGATCTTGGGCTGGTTGGTGCGTGGAACGGGACTTGGATCCCGTTTCGGCCCCTGTGACTCATCTTTTGGACTTTCTTGCTTCCCTTTTCGAAGCGGGTAAGGCTTATCGGACGATTAATTTGTTCAGGTCCGCGATTTCGTCTACGCATCAGGGTTTTGATGGTGTCCCTGCGGGACAGCATCCTTCCGTGTGCCGTTTGCTTCGCGGTTCCCGCATGTCTCGTCCTCCCCGGCCTCGCTTTACCACGACTTGGGACGTGTCTGTTGTCTTGTCTTTTTTGTCCAACTGGCCTGGTAACCCGGATCTCACTTTGAGGCAGTTGTCGGCCAAGTTATTGGTTCTTTTATGCCTTATTTCCTGCAAGCGGGTCTCAGATGTTCGAGCGCTTGATCACGATGCCAGGTCCTTTACTCCGGAGAGGGTCACCTTCAATATATCCAGACGTACGAAGTCCAACATTAGGTCGGTGTCTTATCCGTCTTTTCCTTCTTCGCCGGCTCTTTGCCCGGTGGCTTGTTTGAGGGAGTATGAGTCCCGGACGCGTGCTTACCGGTCGTCTTCGGTTCCTCAGCTTTTCTTGTCCATTCGGCACCCGTTTGGGTCCAGGCCTACTGTGTCCAGGCCTACTTTGGCGCGCTGGATGAAGTGGGTTATGTCGTTATCAGGAATTGATACTTCCATATTTACTGCTCATTCCGCTAGAGGCGCATCGGCTACCGCTTTGGCTGTTTCGGGGGCTCGGTTGGAGGATATCCTGCGTCTGGCGGACTGGTCTTCGGCATCGACATTCAGGGAGTATTATTTTAGGCCGCCTCCACATTTGTTTTCTGCTGTTATTGCTCAACTTTAAACTTAGCAATAGGAGCCTCCGTGTCTTACCTAGTCTATTACAGAAAGTCATGGTTTTATTAAAGACACGGAGGCGAGTATTGCCCGCCCTGGGGTTCCCTCCCTTATGATGTAGTTTCTGTGGTTTTCAGACTGATTTGCATGCTATGTCTGCTATGTCGACTTAAGATGTTTATTCTGGCAGGATCGCGTTTGACTTGCGATGTTTTATTCTGCCCATTACTTAACCTGTTTATTACTTTCAGGAGGAAGTTGATTCGCTTCAGGTTTCCGTTGCTCTGTTCCAGTTATAGCCATGTTGGCTTTCGTTGAAGAATAGTTCCAGTGATCCGAGTTGATGGTGTTCGTTGGGATGTTCCGGTGGTTCCGTGCTGGTCGTTTCCCGATTCCAGGTTCCGGTTTCGTGTTCGGTGATTCCGGTCATGGTGTCAGGCTCGTAAAGAAAGAGGAGGATTGATAGGAGGAGCCGTCTGTTATATGGACTGTGAGGGGAGGGTGATGTTACTATGGTTACGTTATGTGATGTAAATTTTTTCTTTGCTGCTATTGGTGGACAGTAAAGAAGGAGATAGCAATACTCGCCTCCGTGTCTTTAATAAAACCATGACTTTCCGTCATAGACTAGGAAAATCACCTAGTTATACTGCCCTGGCAATTTAGGGGCCCAAATGTGTGAGAAGTACTTTGCAATCAAAATGTGTAAAAAATGGCCTGCAAAATCCGATAGGTGCACTTTGGAATATGTGCCCCTTTGCCCACCTTGGCTGCAAAAAAGTGTCACACATCTGGTATCGCCGTACTCAGGAGAAGTTGGGGAATGTGTTTTGGGGTGTCATTTTACATATACCCATGCTGGGTGAGAGAAATATCTTGGCAAAAGACAACTTTTCCCATTTTTTTTATACAAAGTTGGCATTTGACCAAGATATTTCTCTCACCCAGCATGGGTATATGTAAAATGACACCCCAAAACACATTCCCAAACTTCTCCTGAGTACGGCGATACCAGATATGTGACACTTTTTTGCAGCCAAGGTGGGCAAAGGGGCGCATATTCCAAAGTGCACCTTTCGGATTTTGCAGGCCATTTTTTACACATTTTGATTGCAAAGTACTTCTCACACATTTGGGCCCCTAAATTGCCAGGGCAGTATAACTACGCCACAAGTGACCCCATTTCGGAAAGAAGACACCCCAAGGTATTCCGTGAGGGGCATGGCGAGTTCCTAGAATTTTTAATTTTTTGTCACAAGTTAGCGGAAAATGATGATTTTATTATTTTTTTTCTTACAAAGTCTCATATTCCACTAACTTGCGACAAAAAATAAAAAATTCTAGGAACTCGCCATGCCCCTCACGGAATACCTTGAGGTGTCTTCTTTCCAAAATGGGGTCACTTATGGAGTAGTTATACTGCCCTGGCAATTTAGGGGCCCATATGTGTGAGAAGAACTTTGCAATCAAAATCTGTAAAAAATGGCCTGCGAAATCCTAAGGGTGCTCTTTGGAATGTGTGCCCCTTTGCCCACCTTGGCTGCAAAGAAGTGTCACACATCTGATATCGCCGTACTCAGGAGAAGTTGGGGAATGTGTTTTGGGGTGTCATTTTGAGAGAAATATCTTGGCAAAAGACAACTTTTCCAATTTTTTTATACAAAGTTGGCATTTGACCAAGATATTTATCTCACCCAGCATGGGTATATGTAAAATGACACCCCAAAACACATTCCCCAACTTCTCCTGAGTACGGCGATACCACATGTGTGACACTTTTTTGCAGCCTAGATGCGCAAAGGTGCCCAAATTCCTTTTAGGAGGGCATTTTTAGACATTTGGATCCCAGACTTCTTCTCACGCTTTCGGGCCCCTAACATGCCAGGGCAGTATAAATACCCCACATGTGACCCCACTTTGGAAAAAAGACACCCCAAGGTATTCCGTGAGGGGCATGGCGAGTTCCTAGAATTTTATTTTTTTTTTTGGCACAAGTTAGCGGAAATTGTTTTTTTTTGTATTTTCTCACAAAGTCTCCCTTTCCGCTAACTTGGGACAACAATTTCAATCTTTCATGGACTCAATATGCCCCTCAGCAAATACCTTGGGGTGTCTTCTTTCCAAAATGGGGTCACATGTGGGGTATTTACACTGCCCTGGCATTTTAGGGCCCTAAAGCGTGAGAAGAAGTCTGGAATATAAATGTCTAAAAAATTTTTACGCATTTGGATTCCGTGAGGGGTATGGTGAGTTCATGTGAGATTTTATTTTTTGACACAAGTTAGCGGAATATGAGACTTTGTAAGAAAAAACAAAAACAAACAAAAAATTTCCGCTAACTTGGGCCAAAAAAATGTCTGAATGGAGCCTTACAGGGGGGGTGATCAATGACAGGGGGGTGATCAGGGAGTCTATATGGGGTGATAACCCCCCTGTCATTGATCACCCCCCTGTCATTGATCACCCCCCTGTAATGCTCCATTCAGACGTCCGTATGATTTTTTACGGATCCACTTATACATGGATCGGATCCGCAAAACACATGCAGACCTCTGAATGGAGCCTTACAGGGGGGGTGATCAATGACAGAGGGGTGATCACCCATATAGACTCCCTAATCACCCCCCTGTCATTGATCACCCCCCTTGTCATTGATCACCCCCCTTGTCATTGATCACCCCCCTGTAAGGCTCCATTCAGACGTCCGTATGCGTTTTGCGGATCCGATCCATGTATCAGTGGATCCGTAAAAATCATACGGACCTCTGAATGGAGCCTTACAGGGGGGTGATCAATGACAGGGGGGTGATCAATGACAGGGGGGTGATCAGGGAGTCTATATGGGGTGATCAGGGGTGATCAGTGGTTCATAAAGGGTTAATAAGTGACGGGGGGGTGTAGTGTAGTGTAGTGTTTTGTGGTACTTTACTGAGCTACCTGTGTCCTCTGGTGGTCGATCCAAACAAAAGGGACCACCAGAGGACCAGGTAGCAGGTATATTAGACGCTGTTATCAAAACAGCGTCTAATATACCTGTTAGGGGTTAAAAAAAATCAGATCTACAGCCTGCCAGCGAACGATCGCCGCTGGCAGGCTGGAGATCCACTCGCTTACCTTCCGTTCCTGTGAGCGCGCGCGCCTGTGTGCGCGCGTTCACAGGAAATCTCGTGTCTCGCAAGATGACGCGTATATGCGTCCAGGAGGAGTAAAGCAACCACCTCCCGGACGCATATGTGCGTACAGCGGTCGGGAGGTGGTTAACAAGCGGGAGAAGCCTTTGATCTCTCGCCTGTAGCACTTTGCATTCCGGGCAGCGTGATGGTAATCGCACTGTCGGAATGCGCATAATAGAAGGAGGGGAGGTTTCTCCCTTCCTTCTATCATGTATAATTATCTCCAGCAGCGCGGGAGATAATTAAAACAAAGGACTCAGACTCTATTGAATTTGAGTTCTTTGTAGTCATCTGGATGACCGGACATTAGTCCAGTCATTCTGATGCAATCAACCAGATTGCATTAGTGAGAATGCTTGGGGCACATTCACACCGATGCACCTGGTTTCAGTTCCTATGTATACATATTATAAGGGGGCACAGATATATTCTAAGGGGGCACAGATTTTCCACAGGGGCCACAATGAGCCCCTGTGGGCCACCAAGGGAAGATGTCCGCAGATGCTGGGCACATCTGCGCACATCATCCTATGGTATGGCAGTCAACACATGCATATATACCATACATGCATGCACGTGTTTGCATGCGTCTCAACCCTTCCTCAACAAGGTACATTAGACGGTCACTGAATAACAATTTTACTATAGGCCAGTGGAGTATAGGCCCCAAAAATGAGGCATTCATCTGACAGAAAAGAGCAAGTGATTATGTGGCTGGAGGAACAGTAGGCGGTCACTGAATAACAAATTTACTATAGGCCAGTGGAGTATAGGCCTCAAAAATTAGGCATTCACCTGACAGAAAAGAACAAGTAATTATGTAGCTGGAGGTATATTAGGAAGTCACTGGATATTTAGGCCAGTACAGGCCCCAAAAATTATGCATTCAGCTGACATAGAAGAACAAGTGATTATGTGGCTGGAGGTACATTAGGCGGTCAATGAATAACATTTTTACTGTAGACCAGTACAGGCCCCAAAAATTATGCATTCAGCTGACATAAAAGAACAAGTGATTATGTGGCTGGAGGTACATTAGGCAGTCATGAATAACAATTTTACAGTAGGCCAGTGCAGGCCCCAAATATTAGGCATTCATCTAACTGAAAAGAACAAGTGATTATGTGGCTGGAGGTATATTAGGCGGTCACTGGATACAGGGCCGTAGCTATAGGGGAAGCAGGGGAAGCTGCAGCTTTGGGGCCCTGACCCAGAATGGGCCTATCCAGGAGGAGGAGGACTAAAGGATTTGGTCAGGGCCCCCTTAACAGTATTACACGATTAAATTATATACAGTGAAAGTATAGACAGTGTATAAAACTGATGGTATAACTGCCGGACCTGGTCTGAGAGAGCGATCTTTACTAGCCACAGGAATGGGGGTGGCATGAAAGGAAGGGGGTCGCTAAAAAATTACTGTGGGATGAAGCCCCATTCAAAAATTTGCTGTTGGGCCCAGTCAATTCTAGCCATGCCACTGATGTAGCCCACAAAAGCAAGTTGGTTTTATTGATTACAAAACTTTAATTAAATTGTGGGCCTAGTGATCGGTTTAAGG
This sequence comes from Bufo gargarizans, assembly GCF_014858855.1. NCBI lineage: Eukaryota > Metazoa > Chordata > Amphibia > Anura > Bufonidae > Bufo > Bufo gargarizans. The sequence goes on along the minus strand of NC_058081.1, from coordinate 408,198,996 downwards.
CCTTTCAAGCAGCATCAGCATGGTGATAAAAATGAGTGGCAAGGTGACGTGTTGTGGAGATGGCAGCATGAGGAGGCCACATAGTGGCACAATGACTGAGTCTGGATAAAAGACTAAGGCCACAGATTGCCTAGAAAGATGCAGATGGAAACAATCTATGAAGCTGTATCACGGTCACCTGCAGATAAATGCAGCCATCAAATTCAAGGTGGGTTTGTAGGTTCCACCTCAGTTCACCTGCAGGTACACAACTCAAATCTTTTACTGGGTCAGCTCACATGCAGACCCTTGCATATAACTTTTTAGAGGGTCAGCTCACCCGCAGGCACTAGAATATAATGTTTTACAGGGTCAGCTCTTCCGCAGACACTAGAATATAATGTTTTACAGGGTCAGCTTACCTTCAGGCCCGCAACCCAAATCTTTTACAGAGTCAGCTCATCTGCAGGCCCGCAACTCATGCTGCCTTGCTTTGAAGTAGCAGCCGTAGCCATTTATCAGGCTCCCTCTCTGAAATCGAACAATGATTTCCCGTTACCGGTGGTCACCATATTAGGTGCATAAACGAACATCGAAAGTTGATAGGGAAGATATCCAAATGGATCACGGGGATGTGAGATTAGGCAGAAGTTTTCTAGAGTCAACAAAGCGGCAGCAGGGCCTCTCCTGTATAACGTTTCCTTAGTCGGGAGTGGGTAATTGCCGCACGCCTGCTGCCTTCCTTGCAATTTTGTGCTTTAATAACTTGACCCACCCTCTCTGGGTGGTTCACAATTATGAAAAACAAAAGCTCCCTCTCTGGCATCGAACCCTGATTCCCCGTTACCCGTGATCACCATGGTAGGCGCAGAAAAGAACATCGAAAGTTGATAGGGCAGACATCCAAATGGATCCTCGCCGTCACGGGGACGTGCAATTGCCCAGAGATTATCTAGAGTCACCAATTCGGCAGCAGGTTTTAGATGGTCAGATCAGCAGGCCCTTGCTCCAAATGTTTTTGAGGGTCATCAGCAGGCCATCAATCATAATTTTCATAAAACAATGTAAAATCAATGCAGAACAGCTTAGAGGATGTACATATATTTCCTATTAATACACCCCATAAATAGCTGTATCACACAGAACTTGCACCCCAGTAACAAGCAAAGTATGATGGAATTACTGAGCTATCATTTAGTGCAATTTGGATCCCCAATTAGTGCAGCAAGGTGTAATAGAATTGCTTATATTACCCAGGCTGTACACTCCACTATTGGACCCTCTTCTCCGTTTATAGTGTAGATAATGCCTCCTTAACCTATCCCTACACCTTGAATAATCTTTTCCTGAACTTCTGTTGAGGAACGGTTGAGACGTATGCATATATATCCATGCATGCCTGCAAACACGTGCGGGCATGTATGGTATATATGTGCATACATTAGACATAGCATCATGGGACGATGTGCGCAGATGTGCCCAGCATCTGCGCACATCTGCCCATGGTGATCCCCAGGGGCTCATGTTGGCCCCTGTGGGAAATATGTGTCCCCTGGGAGCCGTGCCCCCTGATAATGTAGGGGCTTGGGCCCCCTGATAATGTAGGGGCTTGTGATGTGCCCCTTATTATATGTGCCCCCTTATATATATGAATGTGGCCCCTTATATAATCCCCCTTAGAATGTATGATTAATGTATACATGTGTATGGATGTGCCCCAAGCATCAATACACATGTATATTCATATAATGCCCCCTTGTCATATCCCCATGCCATATATAAACCGCCCCCCCCTACATGGACCCAGATGCATCAATGTGAATGTGGCCCAAGCATTCACATTGATGTATTCTGAGTAAAGGCGCCAGGATGACCGGATAAGGTCCGGTCATTCTGGTGACCTCAAAAGGATTCAAATTCTAATGAATTTGAATCCTTTTGTTCTAATTATCTGCAGCCCTGCTGGAGATAATTAAACATAATAGAGGGAGAGGAGACACCTCCGCTCCCTCTATTATGTGCATTCCGGCATCGCAATTACCATTGCGATGTCCGGAATGCCGAGAGCTACAGGCGGGAGATCAAAGGATCTCCCGCCTGTCTGCAGCGCGTCCCCGATGTGCGGGCCGGCGCAGTGACGTCATATCAACAAGGAAGTTAGGGTCTGGGCCCTCCACATGAGGAGAGCGCGTCCTGCGCTCAGAAGTGAGGACCGGACCCCCACCTGATAGGAGCGCATCCTGCGCTTAACTGAACCGGACCCCTGCCGCCCCCACCACCTCCGGCTAAAGGACCCACGACCAGACCACCCACCTAATAGAAGGAGCGGATCCTGCGCTCAAGGAGGATCGGGAACCCCCCAGGCAGGAATAGGAGCCCCGACACCTACTCCTCTCAGAAGCGGCACCTCCAGGAAGGAAGAGGACGCAGGCAGAAAGGAGCTGAACTGCTCTCTGACACACAGGCTGTACGGAGCAATCGCCGCCCCCCTCCCTCTGGAATGCAGGCTGGCTAAGTATCACTTCCTGGTTAACCCCTGTCCTGCTGCCCTCTGCACAGAACCCCTAAGTCCCCTGGTTAAAACCTGAATTGCCCCCTTCCTGCATCCCCTGGTTAACCCCTGACCCTCCACCACACAACCCTTCTCCTACTCCACTGATTAACCCTCTGATAACCCTTGCCCCTGAACTGCCCTGCAGCAGCACTGCCAGTCCCCTGTTAAGCCCTTCCCCTACTCTGCCCTTCAAGTCTCCTGGTTAACCCTTGCTGGACCCCTGGTTAACCCTTGACATCACTGACCCCCTACCATTTAACCCCCCTGGTTAACCCCTGGTGAACCCCTGCACTGCTGCGCTGTAGAGCATGCTTCTGCTCTGCAGACAAACTGTATTGTGTTTAACCCTCTTGTAACCCCGTAGGGACAGTATAGAGCTAGGCGGGTGGGTTGTTATACTTGTATGTGTGTATTGTATAGCTAGTTTGTGGGTGGAATTTGGGAACGTGTAGTGTAGTTGAGTACTGTATATGTGTAGTGCTCTGTATTGTTACTGTATTGCGTGCTTAGTGTATTAGGTTTTAATAAATACCGTTATATTTGTACCCTTTGTGTAGCGTGTACTTGTTAGCGGTAGCGAGTTAGTAAGGCGCATGCAGCTAGTATAGTGATTAGTGTAAAGCATAGCGAAGATATTGTATTGTTATTATATAAAGGCATAAATAGGCGGGGTCTTCACTAGACGGCTCTTCCTATTTATGAATATTAATTACTGATGTTCGCATAATATTGGTGATTAATATTCCCCCTTTACAACTTCTAAATAGATTTTTCAGCACAATGAAGTCTTTTCTAGCACTGTCCCTAGCGCCTGCTGATGTCTCTTCCCTGCACTAAATACACTGGAAAATGGCAGAATCCAAGCTGGCTGAGGCTATTTATAGGGCTGTGACATCACAGGGGCTGTCTGGCTGCTGATTGGCTGCATGCATGTCACGACCCCTGGTCATGGTCGTGACTCCTTGGGAGCCGCATGCAGTTATCCGCGGTCTGGTGTTGTCGCAACCGCAGCTGGGGGCACTTAGTGGTTTGCCTCAGGTGCGGTTGCCGCGAATAACAGGCATGCGTGCGGTTGCCCTTGGCAACGTGTTTTGGTGTGCACGTCCTTCGTCTGTGTTTGTGTGCACTTCCTGGTCTGTTTGTTGTGCACGAGGTTGTATGCACTTGGACACCTCCCTTCACCTGCGGTTGTCCGCGGCAACGTCTGGTGTTGTGCATGTGGTGGCAGGGTCTCTGCCTGCTGGTTGTTCTGCAGGACACGGTGGCCACGCATGCCGTTGCCAGCGGTGACAGGTGAGTGAGTGTGTGTGCTATTCCCCTTTAAGTTGGTGTTTTCCCTTCTGTGGTGTAGGAAGGGTTAACTCCCTTCCCAGTGTGTGTGTGTGTGTTGTCACTGGGTGTGGTTGACTGGTGGGTGTGGCCTTTTGGCCTATATAGCCTGAGTCTCTTGCAGGCTTCAGTAGGTTGCTCTCAGCCATGCTGGCTGGAGCAGCCGCCTGTCTCCTCCATCTGCCTGGTGAGGACCATCCTTCTGGTCATAAAACCTTGTTAGTAAAACCTTTGTTACCTTGTCTGATGTTATGTGTATGTGGTTGCTGGTTTGTTGCACCTTATGGCTCCCTGGTTCCCCATGTGATGTATGGTGTGTGCTGTTGTCTTTTCTGTTGTTGGAGACAGACCGCACTTTTGCATGGGTTCCGGGCTGTGTGTTTGTGGCAGGTAGGTGAGGTTGTAGTTCCACATACCTGCCACTGCCATAAGTTGTATTGGATTCCCCTTATTACCAGCTTGGCCTTTCTAGGCTCCTGTTCCTCCGTGTTCTGGAGGAACAGGTAGTCTATCCAGCTCCTAGCCTAGGGACCTGCGGAGGGATAGTAGGGACCCGAGGTTCCTGCGCATGGGTCCTCCTACCTTAAAGGTCGGCCCATGCAGGTTAGGAGTTAGGGTCAGATCAGGGAGACTTTAGGAGGTGACCTGCTCCCTGATCCTGTGGTCCTGGCCTTGCAGCGACCAAACATCGACGGGTACCGCACGGCTGGGGGTTTCCCCCACCGCCAGCCGTGACAATGCATGGCATTGTGGGTGATCCCACCTTCGTTACCAATTCGGAATTCATTACCACGAAGCATGAGGAAATTCGGCTTTGGTGCAAATCACATTTTTCCTGAAATTCGGATCAAATTCCACTTCATCAACTTCGATTCACTCAAATCTAGTCGCGTGTGGTCTGACAGGAGGTGGCTGAAATGGAGCATTTTGGTTTTAAAAGAATGAATTTTTGTGCTATTAGCAGTAAAATGTCGCAAACCGAGAAAAATAGACAGATAATGAAGTTTATATTTTTAAAAAGTCATATTTTAAAAGTGGCGTGCGTTTGCATATGAGGTGAAACAAATCGCCACTTTTGATTTGTAATGTTAGTATTTTTTGGAGCAAATTACACCATTATTGAGAAATGACCCCCCATGTTTTTTTTTTTTTTTTAGTTTAACTGGGCTATTTTATGATATGCATATTAACCCCTTAACAGCCCAGGACAAGAATGCTCATCCTCAATCGCCGGCACTTAGCACTCAAGGACGAGCGCTCTCGTCCTGCAGTCGTTCCTCCCCCCGCGTGCGGTCCCCCCGATCAGCAGCAGAGATCCGGCGGTTACTGACAGCGGGATCCCTGCTGCATCCACCAGCATCGGCGATAACGCCGATGACTGTGGATTAACCCCTCGTATGCCGTGGTCAGCACTCCCTCACCTCATGCATCGGGTCTCTGCACTGCTGTGGCGGGGACATGATGGTTGCCATGGCAGCCCCAAGCCATTCCAAGGCTTGTGGCCTGTCATGTACGGAAGCCTAAGAGGCCCAGCCCCCAGGTTGGGTCTCCTAGCGAACTGTTAGCGTCTTACAGTGTAAGACACTAAGGCCCCTTTCACACGGGCGAATATTCCGCGCGGATGCGATGCGTGAGTTGAACGCATTGCACCCGCACTGAGTACCGACCCATTCATTTCTATGGGGCTGTTCACATGAGCGGTGATTTTCACGCATCACTTAGGCGTTGCGTGAAAATCGCAGCATGCTCCTCTTTGTGCGTTGTGGTGCGATAATCCACGCAACGCAGGCCCCATAGAAATGAATGGGGTTGCGTGAAAATCACAAGCATTCGCAAGCAAGTGCAGATGCAGTGCGATTTTCACGCACGGTTGCTAGGAGACGTTCGGGATGGAGACCCGATCATTATTATTTTCCCTTATAACATGGTTATAAGGGAAAATAATAGCATTCTGAATACAGAATGCATAGTCAAATTGATCTTTAACCATGGTGATGGATCATGTGATGACTGTGACGTCACCAAAGGTCCTTGTTACTGCACAAAGCTCAGATGAAGACAGAAGAGGATGCCGGGCTACGCAAGCAAGTGGAGGGTTAAATTTTTTTTTATTTTTTTTAACCCTTCCAGCGCAATTTGACTATACATTCTGTATTCAGAATGCTATTATTTTCCCTTATAACCATGTTATAAGGGAAAATAATACAATCTACAGAACATCGATCCCAAGCCCGAACTTCTGTGAAGATGTTCGGGTTTGGGAACCAAACCCGCGCAATTTTTCTCACGCGAGTGCAAAACGCATTACAATGTTTTGCACTCGCGCAGAAAAATTGCGGGTGTTCCCACAACGCACCCGCACGTTTTCCCGCAACGCCCGTGTGAAACAGTTAAATACAGCACAATACAGATATATTGTGCTGTATTGAAACAAGGATCAGACCCTGTCCCATAGTGGGACAAAAAAATAAAAAATAGGGAAAAGACATAACATATTAGGTATCGTCGCGTCTGTATCGACCAGATCTATAAACATATCACATGACCTAACCCTTCAGATGAACACCGTAAAAAATAAAAACTGTGCTAAATAAAATAAAATTTTCACCTTACATCACAAAAAGTACAACAGCAAGCAATCAAAAAGGCGTACGCCCACCAAAATAGTACCAATCTAACTGTCACCTCATCTCGCAAAAAATGAGTCCCTACCTGAGACAATTGCCCCAAAAATAAAAAACTGTGGCTCAGAATATGGAGACACTAAAACATAATTTTTTTTGTTTTAAAAAAGCTGTTATTTGGGGGGCGGAGCCTGGCCGTTGGCGTGGATGGCTGTGTGAGAGAGCTGCTCCTCCACGTTCCAGCATCTACAGCTATTTAAACCGCAGTGACCAGTGTGATAATGGTCAAGTACGGAAGAGACAGAGGGCTAGAACCCCCGGACACGCCAAGATCGCATAAGGGGCAACAGGACATGCAGAAATTCCTTAAGAAAAGAAGCTTGCACTCACCGGGAGCCAGTGCTAAAATCGCGGCGGCGCGCGAAGCCGAAGCGGAAGCTGATGACTCGGAGGCAGACAGTGAGAAATGCGGCTCAGCGACCGAGCGAGACACAACGCCTGTGTCCAAGGCATTCCTTACTAAAGTTCTCGGTCAAGCGTTGGATAAAGCCCTGAGACCGGTACTTGCAGAGCTGGCAGAGATTAAAACCGAAATCTCCCAAATCGGCTATAGAGTTGAAGCCCTGGAGCAGACAGTTCAGGGTCTGCAGGCGCACGCTTCTGGAGTGAAAGACTGCTTAAATGGACATGCTGCCGAACTCAACAGAGCATTTTTACTCCTGGAGGACCAGGAAAATCGCAGCAGGAGACGCAATATCCGAATAAAAGGTCTCCCGGAATCCTGGGCTGCGGAATCACTCCGGAAAGTAGCCGCTGAAATTTTCGCGGATTTGCTGACACCGGACTCTACAGATTCTATTATAATCGAGCGCATACACAGAGCGCTGAGACTGCAACCGAAGCCAAATGAGAGGCCAAGGGACGTAGTCTGCGGCCTATTGTCGTTTGTAGACACCGCTCGCATTATGGAGGCAGCGAGCGCAAAAGGCCGGATCATGTATGAGGGCGCAGACATTACGCTTTACCAGGACATTGCCCCATCAACACTCGCGAAGAGGCGCATACTGAAACCTCTGCTTGACGCCTTAAGGGCACAAAAGATCCCATATACCTGGATGTATCCGTTCGGTCTGTCGGTCCTAAAGAATGGGAAACGGATAACTATACAAGTGCCGGAAGACCTGGAGGGTGCGTGGGAACGCATCGGAATACAGCCCATCGACATCCCCTCGTGGCTGCCTGTTAACTGCCCGATTGCTCTACCTGCCCTACCGCCAGCGGAATCTTGGAGAAGAGTCCAGCGGGCCAATTCCAGCAAAGAGGCAAAACACCACATAGGAGAGGCAGAACCTCCAGTATGAAGATGCCTTAGCCGGAGACACGGTGAAGTATAATTAAGGCTTTGAGGGGGTAGTGCCTGAGATACCCTCTTAAGGACTGTCTTCTCTCCTGATCCGAATCAACACCCAGGGACGCTTTGAACGTACCTTAGTTACAACCTCGGCGGTTGAGACCGAGACGGTGTGTGTTGTGGGGTCTTTTACCCCCACTAATTAAGGATCAGGTATCTGGTGCTACAGCGCCATGTTCCCGTTTAAGTTGTATTGACTAAATGTTTAATGCACCCAGCAGTTCTGATGTTCAATGTGGGTTAGAGCGATATCTAAATAACAATGAGTTGGAGAATTAGTCCTCACTGCCTTCTAGTTAGTCTCCCATGAGATGCTACACATGCGACTTCTAATGTATAGCACAACTTCTGTTGATCTATTTAACATGCTTGTCTGGAACCCCGGACGCATCCCACAACCAGATTTTATCTTTCCCTGTGGCCTCACATGTGACTCTAAAATATAGATGTGACCCAATTTATCACACTTTATGTCCTATCCGTATACATATTACTGTTGAAATGTAACATGTTAAAATGTATGCCACTGTTGGTAGTGCATAATTAACAGAGAAATAGTATAATGCCTATTAAGCTGCTCTCCCATCCCCCCCACCACCACCTTGATTTCTTCCTTCCCTCTACCCCCCTCCCTTCCCACCCCACTCCCCCCACCTCATTTGTCCCCCCCCCAAAAAAAAAAAAAAAAAAACCGCTCTCTTCAAGTCCAGTCAGGAGACAGGATGTCTCACCGGAAGTTCTCCGCTCCCAGGCACGGATCCCTGGGCTTCCTGCCACGCAAGCGCAGCAAGAGACATCGTGGCAAGGTCAAGAGCTTCCCCAAGGATGATGCAAGCAAGCCTATCCATCTGACGGCCTTCCTGGGGTACAAGGCTGGCATGACCCACATCGTCAGAGAGGTGGACAGACCTGGCTCCAAGGTGAATAAGAAGGAAGTTGTGGAGGCAGTGACTGTTGTGGAGACTCCTCCTATGGTCATTGTTGGAATTGTGGGATACGTCCAGACTCCACGTGGTCTTCGCAGCTTGAAGACCATCTTTGCAGAGCACATCAGTGACGAATGCAAGAGACGCTTCTACAAGAACTGGTATAAGTCCAAGAAGAAGGCTTTCACCAAGTACTGCAAGAAGTGGCAGGATGACGAAGGCAAGAAGCAGCTGGAGAAAGACTTTGCAAGCATGAAGAAATACTCCCAAGTTATCCGAGTCATTGCTCACACACAGATGCGTCTGCTCCCCCTGCGTCAGAAGAAGTCTCATCTCATGGAGATCCAGGTGAATGGAGGCACAATTGCAGAGAAAGTGGACTGGGCTCGTGAGAAGTTGGAGCAGCAGGTGGCAGTGTCTGGAGTATTTGGTCAGGATGAAATGATTGACGTCATTGGAGTCACCAAGGGAAAGGGCTACAAAGGTGTGACTAGCCGTTGGCATACAAAGAAGCTCCCACGTAAGACTCACAGAGGTCTGAGAAAGGTTGCTTGTATTGGAGCTTGGCATCCTGCCCGTGTGGCCTTCTCTGTGGCTCGTGCTGGCCAGAAAGGTTATCATCACCGCACGGAGATCAATAAGAAGATCTACAAGATTGGTCAAGGCTACCACTCAAAAGATGGTAAACTTGTGAAGAGCAATGCTTCAACTGACTACGATCTGTCAGACAAGAGCATCAACCCATTGGGTGGCTTTGTTCATTACGGAGAAGTGAAAAATGACTTTGTCATGCTGAACGTGTTATCGGGACCAAGAAAAGAGTTCTTACCTTGCGTAAGTCCCTCCTTGTGCAGACCAGCCGTCGTGCATTGGAGAAGATTGACCTAAAGTTCATCGATACAACATCCAAATTTGGACATGGACGTTTCCAGACTGTGGAAGAAAAGAAGGCTTTCATGGGTCCACTCAAGAAAGACCGTCTGGCAAAGGAGGAAGCATAAATGTAACTGTATCTTGTCCAATCTACCACCTGGGCCACATTGCTGATTTGATGCACTTCTTAATAAATTCTATGAAAAAAAAAAAAAAAAAAACATTTCACATTGCTTCTCAGGACCTTTAAACAGTTGGATGTATAACGGTCACCAGAGAGAAAAGTTTTTGCAGCGGTAGCTGAGATGTCTGGACGATGCGACTAGGCTAAAAGTTTTTCTTTGTCTCCCCCCCCCCCTGCTGTCTACATATACAGCAGACCATCTCCTACGTGACAGCCCTTTACTTTACTGGCTTTATACCCAGTAACTGATCAGCTATACTACGTGTTTAGTGTATTCTATTTGTGTTTTTCCTCTTTCCTTTTCTATAACCTTCCCTTCTTCCTTCTGACCTCTCTCTCTCACTCCTTGCCTTCCCTACCTCTTCCTCCTCCACCTGAACAGGTTGTGAACCTCTAACTCCAGCAAGAAAGGTACAAGACCCAAACTAAGAAGAGTATGGCAGAGATTAAGGTAACCACCTTCAATGTCAAGGGCCTCAACTCACCCCAGAAAAGAGGCCAGCTGTTGTTAACCTTGAGGAAAATGGGCTCACATATAGTTTTCTTACAAGAGACACACCTATGCCAGAAAAAGCTGCCAAAACTGCCCTCTCGACCATACAACCAGTGGTTTCATAGTAACCACCCTATCTCAGCTTCAAAAGGCGTCTCTATAGCCATCCATCAGTCCATACCTTTCTCTCTCTCTCATCAACTTTCTGATGAGGAAGGGAGACTCTTACTAATAAAAGGAGAAATTGCATCCAGGAAATATACTCTAGCTAATTTTTATGCTCCAAACACAGCCACGGTACAATGGCTCCTTAAAGCTTTAGATACTCTTAAGCACTTTGCGGAAGGACAAGTGATCCTGGGGGCGGACCTTAACCTGGTGCTAAACCCAATCCTTGATTCCTCCAAGTCTAAGTCTCATATTGCACAGAAACATATCAGTAGACTACATAGAAAGCTCCATGACCTCAAACTGATAGATGTTTGGAGAAACAGCAACCCAACTGTCAAAGACTACTCATTCTTCTCTAACCCGCATGGTTCATATCAGAGACTTGATTACATCTTAACATCTTCTTCTCTCTTGCCTGTTTCCAGCGAAGCCAAAATTGGGAGCATCACAATTTCTGACCACGCACCATGTCATCTGACCCTCGCCCTGGCCTCCCTATCAAGGAGGGAATGGACATGGAGACTCAATGAATCTCTGCTGAACAACAAACTACATCGGGAACAGGTCAGATCTCACTTGGAGTTATATTTTGGTATCAATTCACCTGCACACAGCACCTATGGAATGGGAGGCACACAAGGCATACGTGAGGGATTGCTTCATCTCAATTGGTACAAAAGTTAAAAGGGAACACCAGAAGAAAGTAGACTCTCTATTAGCCCAGATAGTGTCCCTAGAGAAGGTAGACAAATTATCCACTTGCAAACAGAAGCTGGGGGAGTTAACGGACCTTAGATCCCAACTTAAAAATCTCTTAGTACAGAAAGTAAGAAAACAAATGCTAAACTTTCAGCATAAAGTATATGCACATGGGGACAAGGGGGGCAAGTTGATGACCTCTCTTCTAAAAAAGACAAAAAATGTAACTTATATCTAGGGATGAGCGAACTCGAACTGTATAGTTCGGGTTCGTACCGAATTTTGGGGTGTCCGTGACACGGACCCGAACCCGGACATTTTCGTAAAAGTCCGGGTTCGGGTTCGGTGTTCGTCGCTTTTGTGACGCTTTCTTGGCGCTTTTTGAAAGGCTGCAAAGCAGCCAATCAACAAGCGTCATGCTACTTGCCCCAAGAGGCCGTCACAGCCATGCCTACTATTGGCATGGCTGTGATTGGCCAGAGCACCATGTGACCCAGCCTCTATTTAAGCTGGAGTCACATAGCGCTGCCCGTCACTCTGCTCTGATTAGCGTAGGGAGAGGTTGCGGCTGCGACAGTAGGGCGAGATTAGGCAGATTAACTCCTCCAAAGGACTTGATAATTCGATCGATCTGCAGCTGTGCATCATTGAGCTGCTGAAATTCAATTGCTCAATGTTTTTAGGCTGGCCAGACCTTTTGTCAGTCACTTTTTGCTGGGGTGATCGGCGGCCATTTTGTGTCTTGTGGTGCGCCAGCACAAGCTGCGACCAAGTGCATTTAACCCTCAATGGTGTGGTTGTTTTTTGGCTAAAGCCTACATCAGGGTGAAGCAGTCACACCAAGTGCATTTAACCAGCAATAGTCTGTTTATTTTTTGGCCATATACTATATCAGGGGCAAGCTGCGCCTGTCACCAAGTGCATTTAACCCTCAATGGTGTGGTTGTTTTTTGGCTAAAGCCTACATCAGGGTGAAGCTGTCACACCAAGTGCATTTAACCAGCAATAGTCTGTTTATTTTTTGGTCATATACTACATCAGGGGCAAGCTGCGCCCGTCACCAAGTGCATTTAACCCTCAGTAGTGTGGTTGGTCAAGCTGTCACACCAAGTGCATTTAACCAGCAATAGTCTGTTCATTTTTTGGCCATATACTACATCAGGGGCAAGCTGCGCCCGTCACCAAGTGCATTTAACCCTCAGTAGTGTGGTTGGTCAAGCTGTCACACCAAGTGCATTTAACAAGCAATAGTCTGTTCATTTTTTGGCCATATACTACATCGGGGCAAGCTGCGCCTGTCACCAAGTGCATTTAACCCTCAGTAGTGTGGTTGGTCAAGCTGTCACACCAAGTGCATTTAACCAGCAATAGTGTGGTTATTTTTTGGCCATATCCCAGTCTAATTCTGTCAGTAAATCCATACCGGTCACCCAGCGCCTAAATACTAGGCCTCAAATTTATATCCCGCTAAATCTGTCGTTACCGCTGTACTGTTCTGGCTGGGCAAGTTATTTAGTGTCCGTCAAAGCACATTTTTTGTTCTGGGTTGAAAAACAATTCCCAATTTAGCAATTTCCTAATTTAGTGGTTTCTGCTGTATCAGAGCTATTTGAAATCTATCCCTAAAAGGGTATATAATATTCAAGATGCACATAGGGTCATTCAGAATAACTTCACACACACGCTACTGTGCATTTCCAAGTCTAATTCTGTCAGTAAATCCATACCGGTCACCCAGCGCCTAAATACTAGGCCTCAAATTTATATCCCGCTAAATCTGTCGTTACCGCTGTACTGTTCTGGCTGGGCAAGTTATTTAGTGTCCGTCAAAGCACATTTTTTGTTCTGGGTTGAAATACAATTCCCAATTTAGCAATTTCCTAATTTAGTGGTTTCTGCTGTATCAGAGCTATTTGAAATCTATCCCTAAAAGGGTATATAATATTCAAGGTGCACATAGGGTCATTTAGAATAACTTCACACACACGCTACTGTGCATTTCCAAGTCTAATTCTGTCAGTAAATCTATACCGGTCACCCAGCGCCTAAATACTAGGCCTCAAATTTATATTCAGCTGAATTTAAATACAATACATTGGGCCAAATAATATATTTGTTGTTGTGGTGAACGATAACAATGAGGAAAACATCTAGTAAGGGACGCAGACGTGGACATGGTCGTGGTGGTGTTAGTGGACCCTCTGGTGCTGGGAGAGGACGTGGCCATTCTGCCACATCCACACGTCCTAGTGTACCAACTACCTCAGGTCCCAGTAGCCGCCAGAATTTACAGCGATATATGGTGGGGCCCAATGCCGTTCTAAGGATGGTAAGGCCTGAGCAGGTACAGGCATTAGTCAATTGGGTGGCCGACAGTGGATCCAGCACGTTCACATTATCTCCCACCCAGTCTTCTGCAGAAAGCGCACAGATGGCGCCTGAAAACCAACCCCATCACTCTGTCACATCACCCCCATGCATACCAGGGAAACTGTCTGAGCCTCAAGTTATGCAGCAGTCTCTTATGCTGTTTGAAGACTCCGCTGGCAGGGTTTCCCAAGGGCATCCACCTAGCCCTTCCCTGCAGTGGGCAAAAGCAGAACACCCGCCGCCAAGAGACTCCGCCTGCTACTGACCGCCGCCATCTGGGACCGAGCACCCCAAAGGCAGCTTCAAGGAGTTCCCTGGCATGGCACTTCTTCAAAAAATGTGCTGACGACAAGACCCGAGTGGTTTGCACGCTGTGCCATCAGAGCCTGAAGCGAGGCATTAACGTTCTGAACCTGAGCACAACCTGCATGACCAGGCACCTGCATGCAAAGCATGAACTGCAGTGGAGTAAACACCTTAAAACCAAGGAAGTCACTCAGGCTCCCCCTGCTACCTCTTCTGCTGCTGCCGCCTCGGCCTCTTCTGCTGCTGCCGCCTCGGCCTCTTCCTCCGCCTCTGGAGGAACGTTGGCACCTGCCGCCCAGCAAACAGGGGATGTACCACCAACACCACCACCACCTCCGTCACCAAGCGTCTCAACCATGTCACACGGCAGCGTTCAGCTCTCCATCTCACAAACATTCGAGAGAAAGCGTAAATTCCCACCTAGCCACCCTCGATCCCTGGCCCTGAATTCCAGCATTTCTAAACTACTGGCCTATGAAATGCTGTCATTTAGGCTGGTGGACACAGACAGCTTCAAACAGCTCATGTCGCTTGCTGTCCCACAGTATGTTGTTCCCAGCTGGCACTACTTCTCCAAGAGAGCCGTGCCTTCCCTGCACAACCAAGTATCCGATAAAATCAAGTGTGCACTGCGCAACGCCATCTGTGGCGAGGTTCACCTAACCACAGATACGTGGACCAGTAAGCACGGCCAGGGACCTTATATCTCCCTAACTGCACACTGGGTAAATGTAGTGGCAGCTGGGCCCCAGGCGGAGAGCTGGTTGGCGCACGTCCTTCCGCCGCCAAGGATCGCAGGGCAACATTCTTTGCCTCCTGTTGCCACCTCCTCCTACTCGACTTCCTCCTCCTCTTCTTCCACCTGCTCATCCAGTCAGCCACACACCTTCACCACCAACTTCAGCACAGCCCGGGGTAAACATCAGCAGGCCATTCTGAAACTCATATGTTTGGGGGACAGGCCCCACACCGCACAGGAGTTGTGGCAGGGTATAGAACAACAGACCGACGAGTGGTTGCTGCCGGTGAGCCTCAAGCCCGGCCTGGTGGTGTGTGATAATGGGCGAAATCTCGTTGCAGCTCTGGGACTAGCCAGTTTGACGCACATCCCTTGCTTGGCGCATGTGCTGAATTTGGTGGTGCAGAAGTTCATTCACAACTACCCCGACATGTCAGAGCTGCTGCATAAAGTGCGGGCCGTCTGTCCACAGATATGTGGAAAAGTTTTGTCAACACGCCACAGCTAACTGCACCACCACCTGATACGCAACGTGTTAGCAGGAGGCAACATTTCACTAACATGGTGGAACAGTACATGTGCACACCCCTGCACGTACTGACTGATGGTTCGGCCCCATTCAACTACTGGGTCTCTAAATTGTCCACGTGGCCAGAGCTAGCCTTTTATGCCTTGGAGGTGCTGGCCTGCCCGGCGGCCAGCGTTTTGTCTGAACGTGTATTCAGCACGGCAGGGGGTGTCAATACAGACAAACGCAGCCGCCTGTCTACAGCCAATGTGGACAAGCTGACGTTCATAAAAATGAACCAGGCATGGATCCCACAGGACCTGTCCGTCCCTTGTCCAGATTAGACATTAACTACCTCCCCTTAACCATATATTATTGTACTCCAGGGCACTTCCTCATTCAATCCTATTTTTATTTTCATTTTACCATTATATTGCGAGGCTACCCAAATTTGAATGAACCTCTCCTCTGTCTGGGTGCCGGGGCCTAAATATATGCTAATGGACTGTTCCAATGTTGGGTGACCTGAAGCCTGATTCTCTGCTATGACATGCAGACTAATTCTCTGCTGACATGAAGCCAGATTGTCTGTTACGGGACCTCTCTCCTCTGCCTGGGTGCTGGGCCTAAATTTATGAAAATGGACTCTTACAGTGGTGGGTGACGTGAAGCCTGATTCTCTGTTATGATATGAAGACTGATTCTCTGCTGACATGAAGCCAGATTGTCTGTTACGGGACCTCTCTCCTCTGCCTGGGTGCTTGGCCTAAATTTATGACAATGGACTGTTGCAGTGGTGGCTGACGTGAAGCCTGATTCTCTGCTATGACATGCAGACTGATTCTCTGCTGACATGAAGACAGATTCTCTGTTACAGGACCTCTCTCCTCTGCCTGGGTGCTGGGCCTAAATATATGCCAATGGACTGCTGCACTGGTGGCTGACGTGAAGCCTGATTGTCTGTTACGGGACCTCTCTCCTCTGCCTGGCTGCTGGGCCTAAATTTATGACAATGGACTGTTGCAGTGGTGGCTGACGTGAAGCCTGATTGTATGTTACGGGACCTCTCTCCTCTGCCTGGGTGCTGGGCCTAAATATCTGACAATGGACTGTTGCATTGGTGGCTGACGTGAAGCCTGATTCTCTGCTATGACATGAAGACTGATTCTCTGCTGACATGAAGCCAGATTGTCTGTTACGGGACCTCTCTCCTCTGCCTGGGTGCTGGGCCTAAATTTATGACAATGGACTGTTGCAGTGGTGGCTGACGTGAAGCCTGATTCTCTGCTATGACATGAAGACTGATTCTCTGCTGACATGAAGCCAGATTGTCTGTTACGGGACCTCTCTCCTCTGCCTGGGTGCTGGGCCTAAATTTATGAAAATGGACTGTTACAGTGGTGGGTGACGTGAAGCCTGATTCTCTGCTATCATATGAAGACTGATTCTCTGCTGACATGAAGCCAGATTGTCTGTTACGGGACCTCTCTCCTCTGCCTGGGTGCTGGGCCTAAATATCTGACAATGGACTGTTGCATTGGTGGCTAACGTGAAGCCTGATTCTCTGCTATGATATGAAGACTGATTCTCTGCTGACATGAAGCCAGATTGTCTGTTACGGGACCTCTCTCCTCTGCCTGGGTGCTGGGCCTAAATATATGCCAATGGACTGTTGCACTGGTGGCTGACGTGAAGCCTGATTGTCTGTTACGGGACCTCTCTCCTCTGCCTGGGTGCTGGGCCTAAATTTATGAAAATGGACTGTTACAGTGGTGGGTGACGTGAAGCCTGATTCTCTGCTATGACATGAAGACTGATTCTCTGCTGACATGAAGCCAGATTGTCTGTTACGGGACCTCTCTCCTCTGCCTGGGTGCTGGGCCTAAATTTATGACAATGGACTGTTGCAGTGGTGGCTGACGTGAAGCCTGATTCTCTGCTATGACATGAAGACTGATTCTCTGCTGACATGAAGCCAGATTGTCTGTTACGGGACCTCTCTCCTCTGCCTGGGTGCTGGGCCTAAATTTATGAAAATAGACTGTTGCATTGGTGGTTGACGTAAAGCCTGATTCTCTGCTATGATATGAAGACTGATTCTCTGCTGACATGAAGCCAGATTGTCTGCTACGGGACCTCTCTCCTCTGCCTGGGTGCTTGGCCTAAATCTATGACAATGGACTGTTGCAGTGGTGGCTTACGTGAAGCCTGATTCTCTGCTATGACATGCAGACTGATTCTCTGCTGACATGAAGACAGATTCTCTGTTACGGGACCTCTCTCCTCTGCCTGGGTGCCGGGGCCTAAATATCTGAGAATGGACTGTTCCAGTGGTGGGTGACGTGAAGCCAGATTCTCTGCTATGGGACCTCTCTTTTGGTTAATTTTCATTTATTTAATTTTTATTTTAATTAATTTCCCTATCCACATTTGTTTGCAGGGGATTTACCTACATGTTGCTGCCTTTTGCAGCCCTCTAGCCCTTTCCTGGGCTGTTTTACAGCCTTTTTAGTACCGAAAAGTTCGGGTCCCCATTGACTTCAATGGGGTTCGGGTTCGGGACGAAGTTCGGATCGGGTTCGGATCCCGAACCCGAACATTTCCGGGAAGTCTGGCCGAACTTCTTGAACCCGAACATCCAGGTGTTCGCTCAACTCTACTTATATCCCCAAAATAAAACGCCCCAATGGCGAGCCAACCCAGGACACACCAGAGATAGCAAAAGCTTTCCAGCAATTCTACGAGGGTTTATATAATCTAAATCAGCCAATATCCCCGAGCCAATCGGACGCCAGACAGACACATGCCAGAGAATTCCTAAACTACCTCAAACTCCCAACAGTTCAACAGGCGGACAGGGACCTCCTAACTGCTCCAATCACTTTAGAAGAAGTATCCACCATTATACGCAGCTTCCCCCTTGGAAAGAGCCCGGGACCAGATGGGTTTCCTTTACTATATTACAAAAGCTTCCAAGACATTCTAACCCCACGGCTCACAGACGTATGTAACGCACTTCTGCAGGGAGGGTCATTGCCTAGGCAGACGCAGGAGTCACATGTAACATTAATCCCTAAAGAGGGCAAGGACCCCCAGAATTGTGGAAGTTATAGGCCAATCTCCCTCCTGAATTTGGACCTGAAAATTTGGGCCAAAGTCCTCGCCACCAGATTAAATAGGCTACTGCCTAACCTGATTGGCTCAGAACAATCGGGGTTCATACGTGGCAGAGAGGGAAGAGATAACACGCACAGGATCTTCCACGCGATCCAGGCAGCCAGGGCCGCGAGATCCCCGTTGACCCTCTTGAGCATTGATGCCAAAAAGGCGTTCGACAGGGTCAACTGGGATTTCATGAGGCTAACGCTAGAAAGATTTGCCATCCCAGATCCCTTTATACATTCAGTGTTCACACTCTATAGACAACCGCATGCTAGACTGAAAGTAAATGGAACACTATCCCCAGTGTTTGAGATCTCCAATGGAATAAGACAGGGATGTCCGCTGTCCCCCTAATTATTTATTCTAGTAGTAGAGACACTTATTCAGCTGGTTAGACAGACCCGAGAAATCGAGGGAGTTAAACACGACAAGGGAGAGCTCAAATGCTCTGCTTTTGCGGATGACCTTCTCTTTCTGGTGTCTAACCCCGAACAAGGACTAGACCAGTTGGCTCAGAAGATCGAGATGTTTAGCCAAATATCAGACTTCAAGGTAAACCACTCTAAGTCTGAGATACTGAACATCTCGCTCTCAGAGTCTAAAGCGTCCTCTCTGCAGAAACGCCTCCCTTTCCACTGGACCAAGGGCCCAATAAAATATTTAGGAATAAAGATTCCGGGGAATCTGGATGATCTGTTCAATTGCAACTATGTTCCCCTTAAAAAAGACATAATACAGCTTCTACTGAAATACAACTTGCCTTACCTATCTTGGATGGGCAGGAAAAATGTGATTAACGCCTATGTTTTTCCCAAGATCCTTTACGTCATGCAACTAGTCCCGATACATCTACCAAACACGTTCTTCCAAGAGATCAGAAAACAAAAATTCTTCCTGAAGTTCTTATGGAATGGGAAGAAATCTAGACTAGCCCATGACCTCTTGGTTAGGAATAAACAGAACGGCGGATTGGGATTCCCAGATGTCCTGAGATATTATCAGGCAATACAGCTAAATAGATGGCTGCAGTTGGTGGACCCCCAGAGACAACCTGACGTAGCAAATCTTATGCGACACAGTATAGGTATTAAGCAAAAAACTTGCTCCGGAGCCGTCCCCTCTCCTGCCTGCAAATCTTATTCCGGACCTCCTTAGGAAAAAAGGGGGCATACACTAGGAAGTGTGGTCAGCATTAGGCCATGCCAGACTAGGGGAGCTAGCTCCAGATGTTGAAACATCAATTATGAATAGGTTGCCGAACCGAATAAAAAATTCCCCATGCTTTTTTCTGACAAGGGCCTACATTGGTGCTGTGTGCGGGGAATTGAGAGAGAGGTCTGACCAGGTGAGACAATTGACAGAGTTTGGAAAAACCCTTATGTCCCCACTCCGTAAACAGAGGAAGATCTCGGCATTGTACTCCTTGGTGGGAGCGGAGAGTGAGACTGGAAAACCTCTATATATCAGAGACTGGGAGAGAGAGCTTGACATGGTTTTCCCAGAGCAAGTCCTCAAAAACTTATTGGCCTTCTCGCATGGACCATCTCCTTGTATACGGTTACAGGAGAATCATTTCAAGCTCCTCGCCAGATGGTATAGGACCCCAGAGTTCTTGCACAAGTGTGGTCTATCTCCCGATCGGCTTTGCTGGAGATGTGGCGATGGGGAAGGGTCTCTGTCCCATATTTGGTGGACATGTCCTCTGATCGTCCCATTCTGGGAAAACATTAACAAAACAATCAACACAGTCCTGGCCAACGACCAAAAGATCACCATGGAAATGGTACTCTTTTCACTCCCCTCTGATCTTTACAGACCGTCAAAGCACAACTTGCTGACCCATCTGATAGCAGCAGCCAAGTCTATCATTCCTCTCCACTGGAGAGACACCCAGACCCCCTCACTGAACGAGTGGATAGCCAAAGTGAACCAAATGTGTGATTTTGAGAAAATGTCAAGCTGGATCAATAGAAACCATGACAAGTACTTGAAAACTTGGTGCCCCTGGAAGGTATGGATCGAGATGAAGGGATAAATGGCATTTACAACCGCTATGAGAGTCGGGGCGACTCAACCTGTCCTCCCCTCTCCCCCCCCCTTCCTTTCCCTCCCTTCTTCCCCTCTCTTCTTCCCCTCTCTTCTCCTCCCTTCTTCTCCTCTTTCTCTTTTCTTTCTCTTTCTCTTTCCTTTATGTCATATGTAAATGCTATAGGTTCTAAGTTGCCATTGTCTCCCTGAGGTGTCCAGCTTTATTTTGTGAACCATCTCACTGCTTTTGATACCACCTAGAAGACAGTGGCTCTTCTGCGACATGAGTCACTAGACATAGAGCGTCCTTTTCCTGATAAATGCTGTATTCATGTTTTGTGACATTCTTAATGTATACCTATGATCTAAGGTCATTTGACCAATGTTTGTTCATTTTTTGATGAAAAAAAAATCTTGAAAATAAAGAATTTATAAAAAAAAAAGCTGTTATTGTGTAAAACTTAAATAAATAAAAGAAAGTATACATATTAGGTATCGACCATCTCTATAAAAATATAATATGACTTAACCCCTCAGGTGAAAACTATAAAAAATAAAAACTGTGCTAAATAAGCCATTTTTTGTCACCTTAAATCACAAAAAGTGTAATAGCAAGCGATCAAAAAGTCATATGCACCCCAAAATAGTGCCAATCAAACAGTCATCTCATCCCCCAAAAATTGAGACCCTACCTAAGATAATCGCCCAAAAACTGAAAAAACTATGGCCCTGAGACTATGGAGACGTTAAAACATGTTTTTTTTTGTTTCAAAAATGAAATCATTGTGTAATACGTACATAAATAAATAATAGTATACATATTAGGTATCGCCGCGTCCATGACAACCTGCTCTATAAAAATACCACATGATCTAACTTGTTAGATGAATGTTGTAAATAGCAAAAAAAGGTGACAAAAAAGCAATTTCTTGTTACCTTGCCTCACAAAAAGTGTAATATAGAGCAACCAAAAATCATATGTACCCTAATCTAGTACCAACAAAACTTCCACCCTATCCCGTAGTTTCTAAAATGAAGTCACTTTTTTGGAGTTTCTTCTCTAGAAGTGCATCAGGGGAGCTTCAAATGGGACATGGTGTCAAAAAACCAGTCCAGCACAATCTTTCCTTCTGCGCCCTACCGTGTGCCCGTACAGCAGTTTACAACCACATATGAGGTGTTTCTGTAAACTACAGAATAAGGGACATAAATATTGAGTTTTGTTTGGCTGTTAATCCTTGTTTTGTAACTGGAAAAAAAAAAATGGAAAATCTGCCAAAAAAGTGAAATTTTGAAATTGTATCTCTATTTTCCATTACTTCTTGTTGAACACCACCTAAAGGGTTAATGATGTCTGTAAAATCAGTTTTAAATACGTTGAGGGGTGTAGTTTCTTATATGGGTCACTTTTTGGGAGTTTCTCTTCTAGGGGTGCATCAGGGGAGCTTCAAATGGGACATGGTGTCCAAAAAAAAAAGTCTAGCAAAATCTGCCTTCCAAAAACCATATGGCATTCCTTTTCTTCTGTGTCCTGCCGTGTGCCCGTATAGCAGTTTATGACTACATATGGGGTGTTTCTGTAAACTACAGAATCAGAGCCATAAATAATGAGTTTTGTTTGGCTGTTAACCCTTGCTTTGTAACTGGAAAAAAATATTAAAATGGAAAATCTGCCCAGAAAGTTTCATTTTTAAATTGTATCTCTATTTTAAATTAATTCTTGTGGAACACCTAATGGGTTAACAACATTTGTAAAATCAGTTTTGAATACCTTGAGGGGTGTAGTTTATAGAATGGGGTGGTTATTATTGGGTGGTTTCTATCATGTAAGCTTCACAAAGTGACTTCAGATCTGAACTGGTCCTTAAAAAGTTGGTTTTTGAAAATTTCAGAGAAATTTCAAGATTTACTTTTAAACTTCTAAGCCTTGTAACGTCCCCCAAAAATAAAATTTCATTCCCAAAATGATCCTAACATGAAGAAGACATATGGGAAATATAAAGTAATAACTATTTTTACAGGTATTAATATGTATTATAGAAGTAGAGAAATTGAAACTTGGAAATTTGCTAATTTTTCCAAATGTTTGGCAAATTTGGTATTTTTTTATAGATAAAAATACATTTTTTAACTTTATTTTACCAGTGCCATGAAGTACAATATGTGACGAAAAAACAATCTCAGAATGGCCTGGATAAGTCAAAGCGTTTTAAAGTTATCACCACATAAAATGACACTGGTCAGATTTGCAAAAAATGGCCTGGCCCTGAAGGTAAAAATGAGCCCGGTCCTTAAGGGGTTAAGTAAATTGTAAGCTCATCTGTAGTGAGTTATTATGTTTCATTTGTAACATTTATGTTTTGGAAATGTATAGTATGTGTGTATCCCTTTTAAGGCTGTGACCCTTGGGTACTTAAAGACACCTCTGTAATGTGCTAGTGATCCATCTTCAGTTCAGAATGTGAGCTGAACACTGGGGGAACTACTTGCTACCAGGGTAGCTGCAAATATAATATGAGCGTTACTTTTGCCAAAAACTGAGTTTGGACTGTTTTAACGGCATATACACCCACATCTCAACAAAGCTAAACACAGAAGTGGGTCCAAAACACAGAACAAATGCAAATATTTGCATCACATTTTATCCTGGTTTTGCATAACAAATACTGATCAAGTACTGACAGTTTGAAGGCGGATGCTCAAAACACAGGATTCACTTTTTTGGGCTGCATTTCTGACTGATCAGGGGTTAGCTAGGACTGTTTATGGCCTGCACGATGATTTGTAGGTCCATATATGTGATCTGCCTGGCATTCAGATGCACAGTAACTTTCGCTACCAGAAAGGACTAGCTATGCATGTTGCTGCAATGCACAGTGATGTACACCAAGATACATTCTCTCTGAAGTTTTACTGCAGACCGGGATTGACCTGATTCAACCCTCTTCATGATTCAGCTCTGCTGAAACTGTACATTTCCTGGACACAACCATATACATAGGAAACAATACCATACAAACATCTATCATAAACCCACAGGCCTTCCAGTATAACTTAAGCCTGTATTAGACTGGCCAATTGAGCAAGCGATTGTTGGAAAGGAAGTGTTCCCTTCTGACAATTATCTATTGACTAATGGAGGAGACCACTGCTATTACATGCAGCTATCTCTTCCACAGCATCGGGAGGAACAATTAGTATGCCATTGCTCGCTCCCATGAAGCCTAGTGGTTTGCCAGAGGCAGATCATAATTAGAAAACACAATCGACCAAAAATGCAAAATTATCGAGCAGTGTAAAAGCAATGAACATTAGTGCGACAACCGACAATCAGTAGATTTCTAATTGGTACGATCATTTGTGTGGGCACAAAAATCATTGTTGGACGTTAAATGGGTTGTATCACTTCAGCAAGTGGCATTTATACATTCCTATTGCTACCCTGTTTGCCGCCATTGTATTTGTTTGCACCAATGTATTCACTGAGTAAAATAAATTGTCAGATGACATGCAGAATGTAAAAATAAATTCCCCATTAAAAGTGTCCTGTCTGACCCAGGAAGATGTGCATCAGCGACTTAAAGATTAAAATAGACAAGTCAGGGGGCGGAGCTTGGCAGCAGAGTGAGACACACATGCCGCTGTGAGCTCTGCTCTGGGTCCTGTGAAAACGAGTTTTACTGAACAATTACAAGCCAGAAAATTGGCAAGACATTGAGAGATAGGTCCAAAGACACTCTAGGACCGAACAAACCCAGCTCTGGACACGGAGAAATGGACAAATTTGTCCGCAAACAGAGCATGGCCGGAGGCAAGCAGGCTTCCAAGATGGCGCCGAGAGCGGAAACCCCTGCAGCATCGGAGGTTTCGGCAGACTTCGACAGAGAAAGCGATCACGAGCAAGAGCTGGGAGGAGAAAATTTGCCGATATCGCAGAGGTTTATGAAGGAACTCCTGGCAGACACTATTTCCCTTCTCCGTAAAGACCTGCAGGACTTTAAGCGGGATCTCAAGCAAGTGAAGGAGAAGGTGGAAGGGGTTGAAAGTCAGCAAAAGGCTATCATATTGCATAGTGCGGCGGTGGCTGGCAGCCTAGACAGAACACAGGCCCACATTAATCACCTGTATGAGATGGTGGAGGATCAGGACAATCGCGGCCGCCGCAACAATCTTAGGCTGAAAGGCCTGCCGGAAGACATAAGGCCTGAGGCCTTGCGGGATGCGGTAACTGAAATGTTCACAGCGCTGGTGGGCCCCCGATTCTGTGGGGGATCTCACCATGGATAGAATACACAGGGCCTTGCGCCCCCCTCCGAAACAGGGGGAACATCCAAGAGACGTGATTTGCCGGCTATCCAGCTTCTTATCTAAAGATCAGATAATGAGAGCAGCCAGAACCAAGAAATCTATCCCTTTTGGAGATGCGGAGGTACAGATCTTCCAGGATTTATCCCCGATCACCCTTCAGAAAAGAAGGTTGCTGAAACCTCTCCTGGACGTTCTAAGAGGCAAGAGCATTATTTACTTGGCTCCATCCTTTCGGATTAATGATCAATGCGCCAGGCCGAAAGTTAACTGTGCGCTCTCCGGCAGACATTCCATTAGTGTGCGATGTTTTGGGAGTGGACTCTATGGACATCCCTAATTGGCACTCAGCAAGAGATCTGACCGATTTACCGAACTTACCGGGAGTGGAACCGTGGATCCAGGTGAGCCGTCCGAAGGATCGCCGCAGGGGTAGGAAGTCGGGAGACCCTGTGTCGGCGGCACCAGGAATGGATACCAAGTGAGGAGTCTCGCCTATTTTCTCATCTGATGTGGGACTTTCTTAAGGGCCGGACAGGGCCTGTGTAAGTGCCCGAGTTCCCGTGAGTTGTCAGTCACTATGGACAGTTGGGAGTTAAGTTTTTTTATAGGCATAATTCTCCTTAGATGGAGAAGTTTATACTACCTGTGCTGCGGCAGTTCCAGCATTGCCCCCTGGGCGTTCTATTTCATCTTGCTGCAGGGTGAATTCACCATAGTTTCTAATGTCATACGATTTTATAGATGTGTCTTACCATTTATATCTTTATACTTGTTCTTCACATTTAGGACCCGTTCTCTGGTCCTCTCTACCCCCTCTTGATGACCACAGTAGCATTTCAAGTTTTCAAATGCGCTGTTAGAATCAGCCAGTGGGTCATTGAGGATTTATCCCTGGAAATCTCAATGAGGTTTATATGTTTTGTATGTTCTATACCCTTTCCCCCCTTTTTCCTTTCACTTTCCTTCCTTCCTACTCCCGAGGTAGAAACCAGATGGTTCACTGGCTCTAGGTATGTATTACGGGCATGTAATGATCATTATAACAACAGTATGGCCGAACGAAAACTGTGTACTTATAATGTGAGAGGGTTGAATGCACCACCCAAGCGTACTCAAATTTGCCAGCTTCTTAACAGACAAAAAGTGAGCATTGCTCTTTTGCAGGAGACCCATTTCAAGAGAGAACATGTTCCGTGTCTATCACACATGATATACAATCAGTGGTTCCACAGTACTTCCTCTTCTGGGGCCTCAAAAGGGGTTTCTATAGCGATTCATAAAAATGTTCCGCTGGTGGTGCACTCAACCCTCCAAGACGATGATGGTCGCTACCTGTTTTTGAAGGGATCCTTAGGTAACCAGAAAATCACAATAGGCAATCTGTACACTCCTAATGTGGCCCAGGCAGTATGGATGGAAAAAACTTTAGCTAAACTGCAGGAATTCACTGAAGGCATAGTAGTAGTAGGGGGTGACATTAATGCGGCATTAAATCCGCAGCTAGAAACATCAACAGGCTCCTCGTCATTATCCCAGGTCACTATCAGGACTAGAAATTAGCTGATTTAGGACTAGTAGATGTCTGGAGGGCTATGAACCCTACCTCGAAAGATTACACATACTATTCAGTGGCACATGTTTCCTACCAGAGGTTGGACTACTTGTTTGTCCCCCCAGGGTCTTTGTGCGATTGCTCTCAAGCGTCAATAGGCAGTATCCTATTATCGGATCATGCCCCTGTATATTTGACAATTAGAGTTAGGTCTCTCCCCCGAACCCAGTTTACTTGGAGATTAGATTAGACTTTGTTGAGCAGACAGGATTATGTTCTGGGTATACGTGAGCATCTTGAGGAATATTTCAGTCTAAATGAGACGGAGGATATGTTGCCGGGTCTGGTCTGGGAAACCCACAAGGCGGTTGTGAGAGGGCATTTTATTGCACTGAATTCACACATCAAAAAGAAAAGGGAAGCTTCTATTGTGTTTTTGCAGGACCAGATACAAGCATTAGAATTATTGCACAAAAAACAGATTTCGCCAGAAGTATTGGATAAACTGAACAGGTTGAGGGCGGAGCTTAAGAACATACTGAATAACCGGATGGCCAAACTTTGTCGGCACAGTTTAAATACTATGCACATGGGGATAAGGCATCGAAGTTCACGATGTCTAGCCTGAAAAAAACGTAGAGTCAAGTCTTATAAACACTCTATTCAGGATGCATCGGCTAGACCACTTATGTCAACTGACCTTATTGCAAAACAATTTTGTACCTATTACAGCTCACTATATAACCTTAGAAAGAATAATAGTGCAACGGAAATTGGAATAAGGTCAGAAGATATTACACAGTGGCTTTCAGGTTTGCGCCTCCCGGTTATTTCCCATGATCAAGCTCAGTCCCTGGCTCAGCCATTTTCATTGCAGGAATTGAACAAGGCGTTACGCACAATCCCTAGACATAAGTGCCCTGGGCCAGATGGATTAACCGCAGGATATTATACGACCTTTTCCTCGATATTGTTACCCAGAATGCCTAAAGTATATAATGAGGTGTATAAGGGTAATCCGCTACCGACACAAATGTTGTCTGCCCTAATTACTATCCTGCCAAAAGAGGGTAAGGCTCCTTCATCCTGTGCCAGCAACCGGCCTATTTCGCTTTTGAATGCAAATCTGAAGTTGTATGCCAAAATGCTTGCTCTTAGGTTACAACCCTTTTTACCTAGTCTGATTAATGCGGAACAGGTGGGATTTGTGGCTGGCAGGGAGGGAAGGATGAATACTGTTAGGATAGTTAATATTATACACCAAGCTAGGGAGAAATCCATTCCTCTAGTCCTCCTAGGGACAGATGCAGAAAAAGCGTTCGATCGCATAGATTGGCTTTTTATGTGCCTGGCCTTAGCTAAGTTCTGGATCCCGCCCCAGTTCATTAATGCTACGATGGCTATGTATGCTTCACCCATGGCTAGAGTAATGGTAAATGGCACCCTATCTCCCAGCTTTACTATTGGCAATGGCACAAGGCAGGGTTTCCCCCTGTTCCCCCTGCTCTTTATCCTTGTGGTACAATGCTTGTTTCAAGCGATCCGTCAGGAGGATAGAATCCAGGGACTGAGGGTGGGAAGCACCTATCACCAGTTGGCGGCTTTCGCCGATGATCTTTTGGTTATAATAACTAACCCAGCGGAGGCGTTCCTTGTTATACAGGAATTGTTCCAGAAGTTTGGGACCTTGTCTAACTTTCTTATTATCCCCTCAAAATCTCAAGCTTTAAATGTCACGGCCGGTAGGGATTTGCAGTTGACCCTGGAGAGGCAATATGGATATGGCTGGACAACGCGTTCCATAAAATTTTTAGGGGTAAAATTAACCTCAGATCCTAATGATCTGTTTGAAGAGAACTTCAGTAATCTACATAAATTAATCTCAGCTACTATCGACTCATGGAGCATCCCCTTCACCTCGTGGTTTGGAAGGCGCACATTGATTAAGTCCGTATTGGTCCCCAAAAAACTGTACTACATGTCGGTACTGCCAATCCACTTGCCAAAATCCTTTTTTGTCCAATTGAGACAATGTTTTTCTACATTTCTTTGGAAAAAATCCAAATTCCGCACTCGACAATGATACAGCCGAATAAGTTAGGGGGGATGGGACTTCCTGATATGGCAGAGTATTATAGGGCTATTCAGGGGACGAGATGTCTGGAATGGATTAGAGGCTCAGAGAACAGACTTGATATTCTGGCAGAAGCCGGTGATAGAAGACTTCCTATGAGATCATTCCTCCTCTCGCCTCCTAGAGAGATGACTCAGCAGAACAGGCCTTACGACGAAAAATACTTTGAAGCTGTGGCATTCGGATTTATCTAAGGTGTTACTTTCAAGCCACGAGGTGTTGTCTGTGTTTCAGGTGAGGGATATTCTGTGGAGCTCAGGGGGAATCTTTGGCTCTACTTTGCCAGGTGACCTTAAGGAACTGTCCTTCCAGTTGGTTGACCTGCTAGACCCATCGGGCCATTTAATAGAAGGATGGGACAATCACCCTAAATTGCAAACGCTGTCCTTTAGCCACAAACTATACATTAAACAATTCTTGGGGAAAAATTTCTACAATGGCATCTATGACTCAATTTGAGAAAATGTCCCTTTCCAAGGTTTCCCCTATGGAAAAGGTAGCACGATTGTATTCTGTGCTAGTTTCCCAGACCAGACCAGACTAATATTGCTTCATCCGCAAGTGGGAAAAAGATTTAGATGTCCTTTTCTTGGACAGGGAAGTCGCGCAGATCTGCTCTAACACACCCAGGTTATCCAGATGTGTTAAATTGCAGGAAAACCTTTATAAGTTGATCACGAGGTGGTATTACACGCCCCAAAGATTACATCTCATTTACCCGGAATGTGACTCCAGATGTTGGAGACGTCTAAATACAGAGGGCTCTCTAGTGCACATATGGTGGTTTTGTCCTGATATCTCCAGGTACTGGAAACAGATTTGCGACATATGCTCACAGATTAGTGGTGTAAAGTTTGTACCCTCAGCTAAAGGGTGTCTGCTGGGCCTACTGGGTGAAACTAAAGGAAATAGACATATTATCTCCTTGCTAGGCCAACTGTTGGCGGCTGCGAGGGTTCTAGTAGCATTTAACTGGAAGAGTCGCAGAGCCCCGTCCATCTCCCAATGGACTGCGAAGTGTGATGCATTGTACAGATTGGAGCAGATTGCAGGGTGGGAATCCAAAAGGTCACAGGCGTTCGAGGCCACGTGGTCCCCATGGAAAAAATATAGAGGCTTCTCCTCTTAACATGGACAGAGCTTTGTAACTGGTGATTTAGGGAAAGTAGGAATCCCTTACCCCCCCCCCCCCATTATTCCTTGATCTCTCCCATCTCTCCCCCCTTTTTCCCCTCCTCCCTCCCCATTATTGTAGGTACTTAAATTTGCTTCCATTTCTGATTGTATGATTTGTATAAAAAGTGCCCTGTTGTGGGGTGGATGCATCTTTTGTATTTTCTGCTCATGATTCAGAATAAAGTATTTTCAAAACAAAAAATAAATAAATAAATAAAAAATAAACACCCATTTTTGTAATAACCTAATAAAAAAAAAAAAATAGACAAGTCGCCAGGACCGGATGGCATACACCCCCATATCCTAAGGGAATTAAGTAATATCATAGCCAGACCCTTATATCTGATATTTGCAGACTCTATACTGACAGGGAATGTCCCACAGGATTGGCACATGGCAAATGTGGTGCCAATATTCAAAAAGGGTCAGAAAACAGAGCCTGGAAACTATAGGCCGGTAAGTTTAACATCTGTTGTGGGTAAACTGTTTGAAGGTTTTCTGAGAGATGCTATCTTAGAACATCTCAACGGAAATAAGCAAATAACGCCATTTCAGCATGGCTTCCTGAGGGATCGGTCATGCCAAACTAATTTAATCAGTTTCTATGAGGAGGTAAGTTCTAGACTTGACAGCGGCAAATCAATGGATGTCGTATATCTGGACTTCTCCAAAGCATTTGAAATTATACCACATAAAAGGTTAGTATATAAAATGAGAATGCTCGGACTGGGAGAAAACGTCTATAAGTGGGTAAGTAACTGGCTCAATGATAGAAAACAGAGGGTGGTTATTAATGGTACATACTCAGATTGGGTCACTGTCACTAGTGGGGTACCTCAGGGGTCAGTATTGGGCCCTATTCTCTTCAATTTATTTATTAATGATCTTGTAGAAGGCTTGCATAGTAAAGTATCAATTTTCGCAGATGACACTAAACTGTGTAAAGTAATTTACACTGAAGAGGACAATATACTACTAACAGAGGGATCTGGATAGATTGGAGGCTTGGGCAGATAAGTGGCAGATGGGGTTTAACACTGACAAATGTAAAGTTATGCACATGGGAAGTAAAAATGCAAGTCACCCGTACATACTAAATGATAAAACACTCGGTAACACTGACATGAAAAAGGATCTAGGAATTTTAATAAACAGCAAACTAAGCTGCAAAAACCAGTGCCAGGCAGCTGCTGCCAAGGCCAATAAGATAATGGGTTGCATCAGAAGGGGCATAGATGCCTGTGATAAGAACATAGTCCTACCACTTTACAAATCGCTAGTCAGACAACACATGGAGTACTGTGTACAGTTCTGGGCTCCTGTAAACAAGGCAGGCATAGCAGAGCTGGAGAGGGTCCAGATGAGGGCTAACTAAAGTAATAACTGGAATGGGGCAACTACAGTACCCTGAAAGATTATCAAAATTAGGGTTATTCACTTTAGAAAAAAGATGACTGAGAGGAGATCTAATTAATATGTATAAATATATCAGGGGACAGTACAGAGATCTATCCCATCATCTATTTATCCCCAGAACTGTGACTGTGACGAGGGGACATCCTCTGTGTCTGGAGGAAAGAAGGTTTGTAC
The DNA here is from genome assembly GCF_014858855.1 of Bufo gargarizans. Classification (NCBI taxonomy): domain Eukaryota; kingdom Metazoa; phylum Chordata; class Amphibia; order Anura; family Bufonidae; genus Bufo; species Bufo gargarizans. The sequence continues at coordinate 408,167,880 of NC_058081.1, read as the reverse complement.
ACAAATCTAGAAGAGGATACTTTACGGTAAGAGCAGTGAGACTCTGGAACTCTCTGCCTGAGGAGGTGGTGATGGTGAGTACAATAAAGGAATTCAAGAGGGGCCTGGATGTATTTATGGAGCGTAATAATATTACAGGCTATAGCTACTAGAGAGGAGTCGTTGATCCAGGGAGCTATTCTGATTGCCTGATTGGAGTCGGGAAGGAATTTTTTTATTCCCCTAAAGTGGGGAAAATTGGCTTCTACCTCACAGGGTTTTTATTTTTGCCTTCCTCTGGATCAACTTGCAGGATGACAGGCCGAACTGGATGGACAAATGTCTTTTTTCGACCTTATCTACTATGTTACTACTATGTTACTATGTTACCAGCAAAGTGTCATTTTGATATATGTAAAAACTGTTAAGTTCATGTACTGTGCCTGGTTCACCAGCAGGTGGCAATATATTTGGCAGAGATCTTTAGTCTGAATGGAACTTACCATTCCATTCTCCTCCCTTTTAGGCAGTAGTGGGCTAGTCCTGATTTCTACCAAGCTGTTGAGAGTTGGAGTGAGAAAGTGAAGCCACAAAGTCTGGTGAGGGAGCGTTTTCCCCTCAATGCTGCATGAGCTTTGGGAAAGTAGCTCAGTGAGCAACCCATTTCTGATATATAAAAAGGATGTAGTACTTCAGAGAGAAAACAATGCAAAAGACACCCTACTCAGCAAAATAGGTCACAGGATATCTCACTCTAATAAGAAACAGTAATGGAAGCTGATAGGAACCAGACTGAAGCCAGAGATTAGCACAGTAGCAGAGAGATAAATTAAAGTACTCAAGTTTACCTGCCAGTTTGCCCTTAGCCTGCTGGGGCCAAGAGAAAGGTCAAGTATTGTTTGGATGACACAAGTTTATCTCAAGTTTATTCAAGTAATGCCACTAAACTTCAAGTCTGGACTCTACTTACAGGTATTCCACCAACTACAACTCCTTTGTTGCTATGGAGCCTAACCCCTGGGAGTGACAGTATCCAGTTAGGAGCACTGTGGCAGGAACTAACAGTCTCACAATACACCACTTGGCATTCCTAAACAATGGGACACGATCACCATGGGGGGTCACCCATTGCACATATTGCTTCCTTTGTTGGCTTGATTCATTTTTCCATTGCATTATACACTGTTCGTTTCCATGGTAATGACCACTCTCAAATCCATCATCGATGGCTCTGCTTCCACACTATAGGAAAAAGTGATGTCCTCTTTAGTAGTTGGGACCGTGGGAGCTCACACAGACCAGCCCTTTTTCCTTTAGTGTGCAAGCATAGCCACTGCTGATGGGTTGCAGGGTGGTCGTAACCATGGAAACGAGAAGCGTACAATGTGATGGAAAAATGTATCCAGCCAGCAAAGGAGGCAATATGGATAATAACAATACATTAGTAAGTGCCTTGTATTAACTTTTTTTTTTACATAATAGAAGCTATTTGCTGATGTGACAAAACCCCTTTAATGATTTCATATGTGTAAACCGAATCACTCTCTGCACGCACAATTACAGATGATTTCGATTTGTGTTGCAGTCTACTTTACAAACAATGGAATTATGATTTTGTGAATAATAATTGGGGCATCTATTTTATAGTTGAAACGTTCAGTACACCAAGAAACCACTTGTTCATCGCTCAATCATACCGATCATCACCTCGTGTAAGGGTACCTTTAAATTGGCTATTCGTTTGAGATAAGAGCTTAACGCTGGGTTCACACCTGAGAGTACTCTGTATGCACTCTGTATGCGCAATTTTATCGGGCGTTTACATACACGGCTCCGGAAACAAGCAAACACCCATTGTAGCGGGTTCCCAGAAGTCTATGTGTGGGAACGCGCGACATTACGCCCCAAAGAAGCTCTTGTACTTCTTGGGGCTAAGGGCGTTTTACAGCGCGTTCGTACGCACTGTAAAACGCTCAGGTGAGAACCATGCCCATAGGGAATCTTTGGTTCCTGCCTGTTTAGCGTTTTACAGCGCGTAGGAACGCGCTGTAAAACGCGCAGGTGTGAACCCAGCCTTATAGTTCAGCTAATAATCTTATGTGCATTGGTCCTTTGCACACGGAAACTTACTGGCTGCATTGTGTATAAGGGATTACACTGTTGATTACACTGTATATGCTGCATTTTATGGTTGCAATGTACATATAAGTAGACTCTTTCTGAGAGCTACTGTTTAACCACCTCCGGACCGCCTAACGCACATGTGCGTTCCGGAGGTGGCAGGGCTGCGCACAGTCACGCATATACGCGTCATCTCGCGATACGCGAGATTTCCTGTGAACGCGCGCACACAGGCGCGCGCGCTCACAGGAACTGAAGGTAAGCGAGTGGATCTCCAGCCTGCCAGCGGCGATCGCTCGCTGGCAGGCTGGAGATCCGAATTTTTTAACCCCTAACAGGTATATTAGACGCTGTTTTCATAACAGCGTCTAATATACCTCCTACCTGGTCCTCTGGTGGTCCCCTTTGTTAGGATCGACCACCAGAGGACTCAGGTAGGTCAGTACAGTCGCACCAAACACCACACTACACTACACTACACCCCCCCACCCCCCCGTCACTTATTAACCCCTTATAAACCCCTGATCACCCATGATCACCCCATATAAACTCCCTGATCACCCCCCTGTCATTGATCACCGCCCTGTCATTGATCACCCCCCTGTCAGGCTCCGTTCAGACGTCCGCATGATTTTTACGGATCCGATCCATGTATCCATGGATCCGTAAAAATCATGCGGAAGTCTGAATGGAGCCTTACAGGGGGGTGATCAATGACAGGCGGGTGATCACCCATATACACTCCCTGATCACCCCCTGTCATTGATCACCCCCCTGTCAGGCTCCATTCAGACGTCCGCATGATTTCTACGGATCCGATCCATGTATCCATGGATCCGTAAAAATCATGCGGACGTCTGAATGGAGCCTTACAGGGGGGGTGATCAGTGACAGGGGGGTGATCACCCTGATTACCCTGATCACCCCCTGTCATTGATAACCCCCCTGTAAGGCTCCATTCAGACGTCCGCATGCGTTCTGTGGATCCGATCCATGTATCCATGGATCCGTAAAAAATCATGCGGATGTCTGAATGGAGCCTTACAGGGGGGGTGATCAGTGACAGGGGGGTGATCACCCTGATTACCCTGATCACCCCCTGTCATTGATAACCCCCCTGTAAGGCTCCATTCAGACGTCCGCATGCGTTCTGTGGATCCGATCCATGTATCCATGGATCCGTAAAAAATCATGCGGATGTCTGAATGGAGCCTTACAGGGGGGGTGATCAGTGACAGGGGGGTGATCACCCTGATTACCCTGATCACCCCCTGTCATTGATAACCCCCCTGTAAGGCTCCATTCAGATGTCCGCATGCGTTCTGTGGATCCGATACATGTATCCATGGATCCGTAAAAAATCATGCGGATGTCTGAATGGAGCCTTACAGGGGGGGTGATCAGTGACAGGGGGGTGATCACCCTGATTACCCTGATCACCCCCTGTCATTGATAACCCCCCTGTAAGGCTCCATTCAGATGTCCGCATGCGTTCTGTGGATCCGATACATGTATCCATGGATCCGTAAAAAATCATGCGGATGTCTGAATGGAGCCTTACAGGGGGGGTGATCAGTGACAGGGGGGTGATCACCCTGATTACCCTGATCACCCCCTGTCATTGATAACCCCCCTGTAAGGCTCCATTCAGATGTCCGCATGCGTTCTGTGGATCCGATACATGTATCCATGGATCCGTAAAAAATCATGCGGATGTCTGAATGGAGCCTTACAGGGGGGGTGATCAGTGACAGGGGGGTGATCACCCTGATTACCCTGATCACCCCCTGTCATTGATAACCCCCCTGTAAGGCTCCATTCAGACGTCCGCATGCGTTCTGTGGATCCGATCCATGTATCCATGGATCCGTAAAAAATCATGCGGATGTCTGAATGGAGCCTTACAGGGGGGGTGATCAATGACAGGGGGGTGATCAGGGAGTCTATATGGGTGATCACCCCCCTGTCATTGATCACCCCCCTGTCATTGATCACTCCCCCCTGTAAGGCTCCATTCAGCCATTTTTTTTGGGCACAAGTTAGTGGAAATTTTTTGTCTGTTTTTGTTTTCGTTTTTTCTTACTAAGTCTCATATTCCACTAACTTGTGTCAAAAAATAAAATCTCACATGGACGCACCATACCCCTCACGGAATCCAAATGCGTAAACATTTTTAGACATTTATATTCCAGACTTCTTCTCACGCTTTAGGGCCCCTAAAAAGCCAGGGCAGTATAAATACCCCACATGTGACCCCATTTCGGAAAGAAGACACCCCAAGGTATTCCGTGAGGGGCATATTGAGTCCATGAAAGATTGAAATTTTTGTCCTAAGTTAGCGGAAAGTGAGACTTTGTGAGAAAAAAAACAAAAAAAATCAATATCCGCTAACTTATGCAAAAAAAAAAAAAATTCTAGGAACCCGCCATGCCCCTCATTGAATACCTCGGGGTGTCTTCTTTCCAAAGTGGGGTCACATGTGGGGTATTTATACTGCCCTGGCTTTTTAGGGGCCCTAAAGCATGAGAAGAAGTCTGGGATCCAAATGTCTAAAAATGCCCTCCTAAAAGGAATTTGGGCCCCTTTGCGCATCTAGGCTGCAAAAAAGTGTGACACATCTGGTATCGCCGTACTCAGGAGAAGTTGGGGAATGTGTTTTGGGGTGTCATTTTACATATACCCATGCTGGGTGAGAAAAATATCTTGGTCAAATGCCAACTTTGTATAAAAAAATGGGAAAAGTTGTCTTTTGCCAAGATATTTCTCTCACCCAGCATGGTTATATGTAAAATGACCCCCCAAAACACATTCCCCAACTTCTCCTGAGTACGGCGATACCAGATGTGTGACACTTTTTTGCAGCCAAGGTGGGCAAAGGGGCACCTTTCAGATTTCGCAGGCCATTTTTTACACATTTTGATTTCAAGGTACTTCTTACACATTTGGGCCCCTAAATTGCCAGGGCAGTATAACTATGCCACAAGTGACCCCATTTTGGAAAGAAGACACCCCAAGGTATTCCGTGGGGGGCACGGCGAGTTCCTAGAATTTTTTATTTTTTGTCACAATTTAGCGGAAAATGCTGATTTTTCTTTTTTTTTCTTTTTTCCTTACAAAGTCTCATATTCCACTAACTTGCGACAAAAAATAAAAAAATTTAGGAACTCGCCATGCCCCTCACGGAATACCTTGGGGTGTCTTCTTTCCAAAATGGGGTCACTTGTGGGGTAGTTATACTGCCCTGGCAATTTAGGGGCCCAAATGTGTGAGAAGAACTTTGCAATCAAAATGTGTAAAAAATGCCCTGCAAAATCCGAAAGGTGCACTTTGGAATATGTGCCCCTTTGCCCACCTTGGCAGCAAAAAAGTGTGACACATCTGGTATCGCCGTACTCAGGAGAAGTTGGGCAATGTGTTTTGGGGTGTCATTTTACATATACCCATGCTGGGTGAGAAAAATATCTTGGTCAAATGCCAACTTTGTATAAAAAAATTGGAAAAGTTGTCTTTTGCCAAGATATTTCTCTCACCCAGCATGGGTATATGTAAAATGACAGCTCAAAACACATTCCCCAACTTCTCCTGAGTACGGCGATACCAGATGTGTGACACTTTTTTGATGCCAAGGTGGGCAAAGGGGCACATATTCCAAAGTGCACCTTTCGGATTTCACCAGTCATTTTTTACACATTTTGATTGCAAAGTACTTCTCACACATTTGGGCCCCTAAATTGCCAGGGCAGTATAACTACGCCACAAGTGACCCCATTTTGGAAAGAAGACACCCCAAGGTATTCCGTGAGGGGCATGGCGAGTTCCTAGAATTTTTTATTTTTTGTCGCAAGTTAGTGGCATATGAGACTTTGTAAGGAAAAAAGAGAAAAAAAAAAAAATCATCATTTTCCGCTAACTTGTGACAAAAAATAAAAAATTCTAGGAACTCGCAGTGCCCCTCACGGAATACCTTAGGGTGTCTTCTTTCCAAAATTGGGTCACTTGTGGCGTAGTTATACTGCCCTGGCAATTTAGGGGCCCAAATGTGTGAGAAGAACTTTGCAATCAAAATGTGTAAAAAATGCCCTGCAAAATCCGAAAGGTGCACTTTGGAATATGTGCCCCTTTGCCCACCTTGGCAGCAAAAAAGTGTGACACATCTGGTATCGCCGTACTCAGGAGAAGTTGGGCAATGTGTTTTGGGGTGTCATTTTACATATACCCATGCTGGGTGAGAAAAATATCTTGGTCAAATGCCAACTTTGTATAAAAAAATGGGAAAAGTTGTCTTTTGCCAAGATATTTCTCTCACCCAGCATGGGTATATGTAAAATGACACCCCAAAACACATTCCCCAACTTCTCCTGAGTACGGCGATACCAGATGTGTGACACTTTTTTGATGCCAAGGTGGGCAAAGGGGCGCATATTCCAAAGTGCACCTTTCGGATTTCACCGGTCATTTCTTACACATTTTGATTGCAAAGTTCTTCTCACACATTTGGGCCCCTAAATTGCCAGGGCAGTATAACTACCCCACAAGTGACCCCATTTTGGAAAGAAGACACCCCAAGGTATTCTGTGAGGGGCATGGTGAGTTCCTAGAATTTTTTATTTTTTGTCGCAAGTTAGTGGAATATGAGACTTTGTAAGAAAAAAAAAAATATATAAAATCATCATCATTTTCCGCTAACTTGTGACAAAAAATAAAAAGTTCTATGAACTCACTATGCCCATCAGCGAATACCTTAGGGTGTCTACTTTCCGAAATGGGGTCATTTGTGGGGTTTTTCTACTGTTTGGGCATTGTAGAACCTCAGGAAACATGACAGGTGCTCAGAAAATCAGAGCCGTTTCAAAAAGCGGAAATTCACATTTTTGTACCATAGTTTGTAAATGCTATAACTTTTACCCAAACCATTTTTTTTTTGCCCAAACATTTTTTTTTATCAAAGACATGTAGAACTATAAATTTAGCGAAAAATTTATATATGGATGTCGTTTTTTTTGCAAAATTTCACAGCTGAAAGTGAAAAATGTCATTTTTTTGCAAAAAAATCGTTACATTTTGATTAATAACAAAAAAAGTAAAAATGTCAGCAGCAATAAAATACCACCAAATGAAAGCTCCATTAGTGAGAAGAAAAGGAGGTAAAATTCATTTGGGTGGTAAGTTGCATGACCGAGCGATAAACGGTGAAAGTAGTGTAGTGCCGAAGTGTAAAAAGTGGCCTGGTCATGAAGGGGGTTTCACCTAGCGGGGCTGAAGTGGTTAAGGGGCCAGATGGCAGGCATCTTTATGGAATAAGATAAGTGAATGAATCATTCCTAAAAGAACACTGTTATAGAGCACTAACGTTGGCTTTTTGATAGGTCACAATGGCATCAAAAATATTTGAAGTTTTTAACACCACTGGGGAATAAAGGGTTATGTTGCCAGGGAAGGTGTGGAATGTGCCTGAAAGGGAGGAACCAAAGAGGTCTAGGTGGCAAGAGCTATTGGATTTGTATAATTGGTATAAAGTTGTATAATCTACTTTATTGTTGCTGTATTTCTTTATCTGAATTGTAATTCAGTGTTGCCCCGTAGAATGTCTGTATGGCACTGTCATTTGGCAAATGCTTCATATTTATTTGATCACTGTGTGGCATTTATTTAGCTGTCACTATACTTTTGCACTATTATTCTATGGCACTAGATTGACCGTTTCATTAAATAGCAGGCTTCCATTTTTTTGTTTTTTACTGCCTGCCATCCTAGCACTATAACTGTTTTATTTTTCCATTCAAATAGACAGATAAGTTCCACTTTCTAATGGCCCCATTTAATCTTGCATGTGAAGTAGTGGGAAGCTGGAAAAAAAAAATCCAATTCTGCCAGGGTTTTTATTGGTTTTATTTTTATGGTGTTGACTATGTAGTAAAAATTATTTACTGTATTAACTCCATTCTGCAGATAAGTATGACTACATCAATACCAACTGTCATTGTTTTTCTGTTTTTCATGTGTTCTAATACACAAAAAAATAACTTTGAAAAAAAGTTTTTTTTTTTATTTGCTTCACCATATTAATAACATTGATCTTTCATTTGAAACCCTTTTGGGCCTAAATGTAAAGTCACAGAAAGTGTGGAACAGTTTGAAAGTCTGTTTTCTGAAACTTAGACAGGAGGCAATGAATATTATGTCCTTCCCTTTCCACAAATACACTGAAGACACTGGTACTGACATTTGACTTTGGAAATAATGCAATACCAATATTATATATGTAAAAAAGAGAGCAGCACTCCAGTATAGGATACAACAAAATCCAAAAGATTTATTCACCCATAGTGTGGCGACCTTTCAGCTCTACAATTAAGCCTTTCTCAAGCTTGAGAAAGGCTCAATTGTAGAGCCGAAATGTCGCCACACTATGGGTGAATAAATCTTTTGGATTTTGTTTTATCCTATACTAGAGTGCTGCATTCTTTTTTTTACATATATATATATATATATATATATATATATGTATATATATATTTTTTTGTATTTTTTTGGGGGATTTATATATATATATATATATATATATTGGTATTGCATTATTTCCAAAGTCAAATGTCAGTACCAGTGTCTTCAGTGTATTTGTAGAAAGGGAAGGACATCATATTCATTGCCTCCTGTCTAAGTTTCAGAAAACAGATTTTCAAACTGTTCCACACTTTCTGTGACTTTACATTTAGGCTCAAAAATGTAAGGGATATGGAAGGGTTTCAAATGAAAGATCCAGAGCCAGAATGTGGGTTGTAGCAGCACCAGAAATCAAGCCAAAAGTAGTAGCAGTAATAGTAGTATTAAGCTGCAGTTGTCTTTCCTAGCTTTGGAAATGCACAACATTACCATGAGGGGAAAGAGGATGAGATTGTGGATTTGATGGGTCACTCCTCCTCTCAGTCACAGCAGGATGACGCGGAGGTGACGCCTGAGTCTGACACCTCCTTGCAGCCCAGAAAAAGCTTTCAGTGGAGTCCTATCAGTCTTTACTAGCCTTTCCTAGTGGGCCACCTTCATTTGTCTACAAAGTGGCAAGAAAACCCCACTCCCAACCCAAGATAGTCAAGAAAGTCTCCATATTGATGACTTGTGTGAGAGCAGTCAGCTCTTGTACTGCCCTGAGAAGAAGATTTAGGAGGAGGCTGCATACCCCATGCATAGCAGTGCTGGTGGTAATATTAGTGATACCCATAGCCGCTCTATTGGCATTGGGGGCAGCGGCAGTGGCAGTCGGGGCAAATGCATAGCAGTGAGAACTCTGTTAAAAATTGTGTATGAGAGATGACCTTGGCGCTGGATTGGAGTGCTGCAGAGGAGAAAACATCAAAAGAGGAGGATTTAGGCAGTGGCAGCAAAAAAGAGCAGAGGCCACGTAACTCCCAAAGAACAGCCAGGGCCATGTCTCCTTCCAGATCTGGTGATGCCGTCTACACTGTGGGTGGGTTAGGCCCAAAATGTGCCAGAGCTAAGTCAAGCTCTGCTGCCTCTAGCTCTGCATGAGCATATCCCACCTAGCCATTTTTCTCCATGCTGCCAGAAGAATAAAGTATTGCCCTGTGCAAGCTCTGCAAGAACAAACTAAACCGGGGGCAGGCAAGTAGGCACCACAACTCTATTGAAGCACATGAAGAGGCATCACCCCATACTGTGGGCAAACAAAGGTAGGAGCCAGCTACTCCAACAGGAGTTTCCTCCATCTCCTGGTCCCCCTTGTGGCAGCCAATCTGCATCCATGGGCAGTATGGTATCTTTTGACCCCCTACACAATTGTGTCAGCCTGGCTCCCTCACTAGGCACTTATGAGGCTATTCCTCCATGGACAGACTCCTGACCCCAACAGCTGCAGGGCCCAGAGTTGCTCTCACTCTTTCCTATCAAATCTGTCAAGCATTGCCATGGCGTGTTGGAGCTGATGGGCCTGGGTTAGAGTAGCCACACAGGCGAGTGGTTGCTAAAGTCCATTAAGGAGCATATTTCCACAGGCTGTAATCCCACAACTCAAACTGGGCAAGGTGGTCAGTCACGATGGCTGTGAAATCATGGCTGTCCTGAACCTGGGGAAAAAAACCACATGCATGTCAATAACCTAGTTGTGCAACAGTTAAAAAAAAAGTTCACTGGCTACTGCAAGGTGCTGGCAATGTCTAGGAGATTGTCCACATATTTCAGCCATTATTATGTGGTGAGGAACGCTCTATTGGACTTGTAACTACACCGCTTAATCTGCGACATTGCACATGCTAGAGCATCTGTACGAGCAGAGAAGAGCCGTGAATGATTTTGTCATGCAACAGAACGCCTCAGCTTCAGGGAACATGTGTTGTTTTGAGGTGAGCCAGAGGCACATAGTAGAAGACACCTGTTGGATGCTGAAGCCCTACGAAGAGACCACAAAGTTTTTCAGCAGGGACAACTATGGCATGAACGATCTCACCCCCCTCATATTTATCTTAGAGCAGACACTGTTCATGCAGTAGGGGACAATAGCATATGAAGAAGAAGAGCTAATGCATTTTGCTGCCTGCCCTGTAGCTGTTGGGGACCCACAAAGAGAAACCGACATGGAGGAGGATGAGGAGCTGCCACTGCAGGTGGAGGAGGAGGCTGAGGAGCAAGACTATGATGAGGACTATGGCAACAGTCAGGACATCCAATCATATCAGTGAGGGGTGGAGCCAGAAAGAACTGATTCCTCGAGCACACTGGTCAGAATGGCAAGCTTTATGCTCGCTTGCTTATGCACTGATAGGTGTACCACTGACACTAAGCAGTCTGATGATGACTGGATAGCCTTCCTTTTAGACCCTCTCTATAAAAGCAAAATGGGGGACAAATTACAAAAAAATGCTGTGTACGCAGTTTGTTGCAGCTTTCAACAAGCATACACACCTGCCGCCAGCATGGCCCGAACTGGCACAGTATGCTTTTTTTCTTTCTTTCCTAGTCTCCAGTGTCATACAACTGCCACCATCATGCCACTGCAGCTTCCTGCTTACCATCATGTTTCATACAGTTGCTGCTGCCTCCATCAAGCTACTGTCTACCATCATGTGCCATATGGCTTCTGCTTCATCATGCTGCTACTTCCTGCCTGCCAACATGTACCATATGGCTGTTGCCACCACTGCCTCAGCTGCTGCAGCTTGCTGCTAATCCCCAACTGCCACCACTCTTAACACTATGCATCTGTGACTACTGCCAGTACTACTACTATTATTACTCCTACTACTACCAACCATAGACAGCGGATCTACTGCCTTGTATGATCCATGCTATGCTGCTTCTGCTGTCACCACTAATGTGGGCACATGCCTCTTATTACCCTACTCTTTCCACATCCACACTGCATGTTATGCAAGTGGGTGTGGACCAACTGCACCACTGACTGGCTTTACTCTGGAAAGACATGACTAAGCAACTACCTGGTCTTCACTAGAGCCTCTAATGATCAGGATAGGCTTGGGCCATTAGGGTAGTTGTCAGGTGCCACTCCAGAGTAGTCCCCGAGTGACCAGGGGTCAAAGATACCGGTGTAAGCATCGAGGGGAAGTACGTGTACACAGAAAAGCAGAAACTCCAAAAACACCTTCAGACTACAAACGAGACAAGCTAGTGACAGGAAGTACCTTTAAATACTTTCTGCAATCCAGCCATAGGCTGGGAAGACAGAGGGCGTGTACATGCTGCCTCACAAAGGAGGAGAGAAACACCCATGCAAGCCCTAACAAACAGTACAGGACTTAAGCAGGAAGTAATCTCTGGCATGGAGCACAGATACAACAGTTAAGCTACCTGCCCGTGTTTGTCAGCACGGCACATGGCAGCAGGACAGAAAAAGGGTGCCTGGCACCCGTGTCCGTGGGTAGGGGCAGCAGCGCCAGCACGGACCGCTGGGCTAACACTGCACTGCTGCTGCTCCTAATTAAAAGGGAGAATTTACATTGGTTCGTTCATATAGAGCCACTTTTTCTTGTGACAATTAACACTTGTTTGTGTGTGTGTGTCATATGGACAGGCATTCCGACTCTGTCAAGACATAATTAAACAAACACTGTGTGTGTTTAAACACCATCTGCCCTTGATAAGTGACAATTTTAGGAATCCTTGGAATATGAAAAAAGATAATACATGTGACATTGCAGTGTGTTTTTAACCAGCTGCTTCAAATGTGCAGACATAATTTACTATAGCAGTCATTACTTTCGAGAGCTTGGGGAGGGAAAAAAAAATAATCTGAAAAAAAAAATAAACAAAAATAGATGTTTTCCTAAAAATGTTTAGTCCTAGAAGACCACAGGGATTATATACAAATTTTCAGAGCAATTGGAACAATTTTAGCTTGATCCAAAATGACTCTCTCAAAAATGACTTCTTGACTTTCTCAAAAATTCGACACAACGGAACCGAACCAAACTTTACCAGGTTCGCTCATTTTTAAAATATGGCTTTTTCCTTTTTTTATTCTTCCATGCTGTGGAAATGCCATCCTGTAGTTAGATCATGTATGTTTAAGATGGAAATACACCTACAGTCAAGAAAACCTTTTGCTTTTAAACTGCAGTCTACCTCATCTTTAGAGTAATGTGCATTAGATAATAGAGTTAAAGACTGGCAAAGATAAAAAGGAATACATTGTAAGTTAAACATCTGATGTAGGATAGTGCCAATAAAAGCTCTAAATGCTATTATCTCTAATATTTGTTGAACAATGATAATAATATATTAAATTCTATAACAGCATATGTAAGTCGGGCTAAGTGTACTCTAAATGGGTTTTAGATATTTTTTCAAACAAAGCTCAAATTGCTTTATTTAAGCATTTTATAGAGAAAACAAAGTAATAAAGCATTATGGTAAAATACATGTGGGGATCTGCGGCAATTCTCTAGATGCAGTAAACAATTTATTGTTGATCTTCAATTAATCAAGACCTATAATAGGGATTGCTCCTGAACCTTGGGATGAGAGTGTACTTTAAGATGTGATTACAGTGCTGTACACTTGGGACAGCTTGAATTGCAAGTGGAATTTACATGAAAATCCTATGATTGCCATTTAAGTTGGATTTAAGTTGGATTTTTCAGTTTTGTTTTATTAGTTGAAAGCCATTTTGTCATTTCTAAGTTAAATCGGCTTGCACAATATGTGACCTCAGCCCCATGTTTGCATTACATACTGTGTCCCCTTATTTACCATGCTAAAATTATGTCTGCTTTAACAGGAAAAGTGCCTAAGGCTACTCTTACACTTGCAGTAGCATGCTGCGGTTTTTGTCCAGCCGCCTCTCGGCATGTTTGCCATGCTGCAACCAGACCTCCAGCCCACCCCGATTATAGTGAACAGGGCCGAGCGGACTTCCGACGGCACGGTGGACTTGCGGTAGCACGGATCCGGCAGGCTGTTCCCCTGCCGGAATAGCATGCCGGAAAGTAGCTTTAGACAATCTAATATTATAAAAGAACAAAACTGAAGGTACATATATAGTAGATCTAAACTTGACTGTGATAACTAGAGATGAGTGAAGATTTGAAAAATTCTATTAGGCAGCTTTGCCAAATTTTGCCAAGAAATTAGATTTATTACGAATTGCTTTGTCGCAAATTGCTTTCCATTGTAAGGAGAGGGTGCAATTATGGCAAACAGCAATCGAGCAGCCTCCTGTCATTTAACCCCTTAGATGTCACGTTCAACGCTTAGCAGCTCAGGGGTTAGAAAAATGTATATATATATATATATATAATACACACACACACAGTATATATATATATATATATATATATAATATACTCACCTGTTCGCATGTGGTGATGTCATCACTGATGATGTCACCACACGCCCAGTGTGATCAGGTGGTAAGAACATCACACTCCTTTGGTAGGTTTTCTTCAATCAAGACGGGAGCAGACGGCCTCTCTACAAACAGGTGGATGAAGGGACTATGATTTTTAGTTTAGTTTAGGAAAAATTGATAGTTACCATGAAGCGGATTCGTGGCAAAATTTAATTTTTCCTGAAATTCGGATCAAAGCTCACTTCGGATATTTTAATTTGCTCAACTTTAGTGGTAAAACATCACAGTGATCTCATGACAAAAGCCTACAATAACATATCACAGTCATATCATGACAAAAGCAATTGAAAGCCATTGAAAAAGGCAATTCACTATTTTATTGCCATTGTTTATGGTTATTACATAGTGTTAGAGTAACAGAAAGGATTCTGAATGTTTCCGTCAATGTATACTATCACAATATTACTGCCATTTTTATTATACTGCCATTATACAGACTACAGAGCAGAGCACACCTGCACTCTGCTCAATGTCCATCTTATTCTGGACACATCCCTATAAAAGGGGCAGAAGCCACGGGCACATATGGCCATGCTAGCACTGGAGACCTGCCTGAATGCCACTGAGGCAACCAGCACTGCTCGCTACATTATATTTAGAAAACCACACTCTGCTAGCTACTTAGCTTCTGAGGAGGCAGTCACCATAGATAGAAACTTATAGAGCAAGATCGCATTCTTGTACTTGGTTTGTTCTAGATAGAAGTGAATCCCGATCCATCCCCACTGACTGTAGTTGGAGTGAGATTTTCATCAGCACACCAGATAGCCTCCAACACCTTAGTCAGCCACATTGTTTGGAAAAATTTGATTCAAAGTTCACCAACAAATTTGATTTATTCTGAACAAATTTGTCATGAATCACAATAAATATGGTATACGCAGGCCACTCTACCTAATCATATGAATTCCACTTGGTGGCCCAATCTCAGTGGCAAGGCTTAGAATTTAAACTATACAGAGAGTGCAGGGAGAGAGTGTATAGCTATGTGCATTACATTCTAGTGCACCCACATTCATAGTTAATCCCTTCTGTAAGTACTGTGCCAATAGTATTACAGGCAGTTCTAATTTATTGCTGTCTACATCACTGTGCAGGGCACCAAGATTCATAGCTAATCCCTTCTGTTAGCTGTGGAGTTACTGTGCATCAGTATTACAGGTTAATAAAAGTGGCAGGTCTAATTTATCATCATGGACTGTCTCAAAATTCAAATAGTGACCCCATGACAGAGTGGGGAGGGTGGAAGCAGCATCGGCAGTAGTGGCCCCATGACAGAGTGGGGACAGTGGCGGCAGCAGTTGCAGTAACCACCATAATAGTGGCCCCATAACAGAGTGGGGGAGTATTAGCCCCATGCGTGGTGGCAGCAGCAGTACCAGTGGCAATAACTTTGACACAATTGGCCCCATGACAGAGTTAGGAGGTGGGGTAGTAGCAGTGGGTGCAAGGCTATGATAACTTCACTGTTTATGTTTCCATTCTTCTCATCCATCAAAGGAGCATAAAAAAAAAATCCTGCATTTTGAGCATCCATATGCCCTTTTTCAGATGGTCAGTATTTTGTCAGTGTTTTGCATCAGTATTTCATTAGTACTTGTAAGCCAAAAACGGGAGTGGGTCCAAAACAGAGATAAAATGTAATGGAATTATTTTCATCTTGTCTGTGATGTGGACCCACTCCTGCCTTTGGCTTACAAATTCTGATCTTATAGTGATGCAAAACACTGACTAAACACTTACTAACAGAACATATTACTTACAATGAATTGAGGTCAAGTTGGTAGAGCGATGTGGTTCATTCTGATAACCAATGAGATTCCTCACTTATGGCAATAATCCAGCTGTCATGTTTGATCCATCCAGCAAGTTCAGCCCATCTGGTTTTAACCCAAATACATGCAAAATACCATTAAGTTCATAGTATGGAGGGATCCTAGACCTTATGGAGGGATCCACATGAGTTTGTTGCACAGCTCAGAGATGTAGAATTTATTTAAAATTTGTTGTGACTGTCAGAGTGATGAAGAATAAAGTTTTCCAAAATGTGGTATCTAGGAATGATGAATTTGGGTACAGTTGGTGGAGCGATTGGTCTGGTAATACCATTGTAGTTTTGACCATAAACAGTTGCAATAACGATGTAGACTAATTTCTTTTGCTAAAAGAACATATGAGCAACAATGAATTTGGGTCGAGTTGGTGGAGCGGTTTGTGTGGTTCATTCAGATAACCAACGAGACTCCTCTCTTATGGCAATAATCTAGTTGTCATATTTGATCCATCCACCAAGTTCTGGCCATCTGGTTTTAATCCAAATTCAATAAGTTATTTCTAAAGATGAGCAAATTTTTCAAAAATTCGACCGGTTTGCAGAATTTTCTGAAAACATTTGGTTCTATCTGAATTTATTTGTGGTGAATCTCATTAGAAAATGGCTATTTCTTGGCCATTTATGGATAACTGGCTTAGGTCTTCCCTGTCACATCCTTAAAGCTTGTAAAAGAGCGGGATCTTGACATAAGGACCACTTAATATGGTGGATTTGGTGATCTCTGTAATGGGGACACCCCTTTGGTTGGTTTTTCTTCCTTTGAGAGACATCTGGCTTTCACTGTGTTGAAGACCCATAACTGGGGCTCCATGGTTATTTTGCAAATCACTGTTTCCCAGGGAGCTTTGCACTTTGGATTGCTGTGTCGAGACTATTAAATGAGGCTCCACAGTGTTTTCTGTAGCTGGTCTCCCTAAGATAAGCTATTGTTTTGTTTGACAGAGTGACCTGGTGACAGAGTGGGGAGGTGGGTGGCAATAACAGTACCCACTGACGATGGTGGGTGTAAGAAGGAGCACTTGGCATCAGATGTCTGGCATCAGGTGGGTGGCACAGAATAGTAGCTGAGACAGGTAGCCAGAAGAAACCGGTCTCTTTTGTCAAAGTGTTGGTGTGGCACCATGGATGATCTACTCTGATGCATCGGGCATTGATGGGTGGAAATCCTGGCTGAGCCACACCTGATTCATCTTGAAAAAGGTAAATCTTTCCACATTTTGGGTGGACAAGCAAGTTTTTTTGGGGGTAAATATGGCCCCCACCGCACTAAACACCCGCTCTGATGCCACACTACTGGGCGGGCAGGACAGCTTTTCCAGGGGAAACTGTCAGTTGCGGCCACAAATCCAGTTTGGCTGCACAGTAGTCCAGCGGATCTTCAATGTGGGGTGGCGGGGTGCTGACCAAGTATGCCACCACCTGCTGATTCAGGTCCTGCTCCAGGTATAGCTGCTGCTGGGTAGTAGTATCTTCACTAGGAGGGTGAAGAAAGCTGCTCATCAGCAACTCTAGACTCAGGCTGCTGCTGATGGAGCTGATACTGCTCCTGCCACCCCACCTCTCCCTAGCAGCCATGGCAGTGTAACGTGAGCGCAGATGGCCCCCCAGTCAGACGTGCGAGACGATGGACAATGCCGCAGATAGGCAGCAGCCAACTGACTACATAGGATGTCCCTATAGTAGTTCAGTTTGATATCCCTCTCAGTGGGTGTAAAAAATTTTTGGACCAGTAGTGAGTGTACAACAAGGTGGTGAGCCAGAAGTCATCCCACTGCCGAATGGTGATAATTTGGCTGTCACAACGCAAGCAAGTGAGCAGGCATCGGGCCATTTTTGCAAGTGACTCAAAGGGACTCCCTGCCTCCATCTCCACTGCATACTGCCACGGTGTGTCTGGGTCCTCTGCCTCCTCTTCGTCATCACTCTAGAGCTCCTCTGTCTGCTCCTGCTTCTCCTCTCCTGTCACCTATGTATAAAAAACACCCATTCCTGTACACATTGCTTGTGCTCCAATGTCCTCCTCCTCCAGTTCAGCCCCCACAGGGCTCATGTGTCTGTGAGATATAGATGCCACGTCTCCAGTCCCCTGACCAGACAGATTTACCAACATCTGTTCCAGGACATGAAGCAGTGGAATGAAATTGTTCATCCCCTACTCCGGGCGACTGACAAATAACGTGGCCTCCTCAAAGGGCCTGAGCAAATGGCAGGTGTCATGCATGAGCTGCCACTGGCTGACATCAAATTTACACAGGGGAGTACTTCTGTCCGCTTGGATCATCAAGAAATCGTATATGGCCTTTCTCTGTTCATACAAACCGGATTCCAAAAAAGTTGGGACACTAAACAAATTGTGAATAAAAACTGAATGCAATGATGTGGAGATGGCAAATGTCAATATTTTATTTGTAATAGAACGTAGATGACAGGTCAAACGTTTAATCCGAGTAAATGTATCATTTTAAAGGAAAAATACGTTGATTCTAATTTTCACGGTGTCAACAAATGCCCAAAAAGTTGGGACAAGTAGCAATAAGAGGCTGGAAAAAGTAAATTTGAGCATAACGAAGAGCTGGAAGACCAATTAACACTAATTAGGTCAATTGGCAACATGATTGGGTATAAAAAGAGCTTCTCAGAGTGGCAGTGTCTCTCAGAAGCCAAGATGGGTAGAGGATCACCAATTCCCACAATGTTGTGCAGAAAGATAGTGGAGCAATATCAGAAAGGTGTTACCCAGCGAAAAATTGCAAAGACTTTGCATCTATCATCATCAACTGTGCATAACATCATCCAAAGATTCAGAGAATCTGGAACAATCTCTGTGTGTAAGGGTCAAGGCCGTAAAACCATACTGGATGCCCGTGATCTCCGGGCCCTTAAACGACACTGCACCACAAACAGGAATGCTACTGTAAAGGAAATCACAGAATGGGCTCAGGAATACTTCCAGAAACCATTGTCAGTGAACACAATCCACCGCGCCATCCGCCGTTGCCAGCTGAAACTCTACAGTGCCAAGAAGAAGCCATTTCTAAGCAAGATCCACAAGCTCAGGGGTTTTCACTGGGCCAGGGATCATTTAAAATGGAGTGTGGCAAAATGGAAGACTGTTCTGTGGTCAGACAAGTCACGATTCAAAGTTCTTTTTGGAAATCTGGGACACCATGTCATCCGGACCAAAGAGGACAAGGACAACCGAAATTGTTACCAACGCTCAGTTCAGAAGCCTGCATCTCTGATGGTATGGGGTTGCATGAGTGCATGTGGCATGGGCAGCTCGCATGTCTGGAAAGGCACCATCAATGCAGAAAAATATATTCAGGCTCTAGAACAACATATGCTCCCATCCAGACATCATCTCTTTTCAGGGAAGACCCTGCATTTTTCAACAAGATAATGCCAGACCACATTCTGCATCAATCACAACATCATGGCTGCGTAGGAGAAGGATCCAGGTACTGAAATGGCCAGTCTGCAGTCCAGATCTTTCACCTATAGAGAACATTTGGTGCATCATAAAGAGGAAGGTGCAACAAAGAAGGCCCAAGACGATTGAACAGTTAGAGGCCTGTATTAGACAAGAATGGGAGAGCATTCCTATTTCTAAACTTGAGAAACTGGTCTCCTTGGTCCTCAGACGTCTGTTGAGTGTTGTAAGAAGAAGGGGAGATGCCACACAGTGGTAAAAATGGCCTTGTCCCAACTTTTTGGGGATTTCTTGACAAATTCTGATTCAACATATTTTTCCCTTAAAATGGTACATTTTCTCAGTTTAAACTTTTGTTCCGTGATTTATGTTCTATTCTGAATTAAATATTAGAAGTTGGCACCTCCACATCATTGCATTCAGTATTTATTCACGATTTGTATAGTGTCCCAATTTTTTGGGACTCCGGTTTGTATAATTGGTCCAACATATGGAGGGTGGAATTTTAACGGGTGAAAATATCTCATATCAGCCTATGTTGAGGGATGCTGTTCTGCTGCTGCAGCTCAAGTAGGGTGTACTTTGCAGTGTATGAGTGGTTGAAGTGCATTCAAAGTTTCCTGACCATTTTCAGGATATCTTTCAGATGGGGTTAAGCCTTCAGGAACCACTTTGCAACCAGCTGGGCGCATGGCTCAGTCCTCCTTGATGCAGCACTGACACCATGTTCTTCCCGTTGTCAGTCACCATGGTTCCAATTTTCAGTTGTTGAGGAGAAAGCCAGGATTCAATTTTTTGATTAAGGATACGGAATAGTTCCTCCCCTGTGTGACTTTGTTCGCCCAGGCAAACTAGGTGCAGAACAGCATGACATCGCTGTGCCCTGCACATATGCTATACTGGAGAAGCATTGTGAATTTTCTCTACAGTGGATGCTGAAGACATGGTGCACAGACAAGCTCAAAGACTGGCCCACCTACTGTTCTACATATGTGTGAAGAGCTGGCACTGCCTTTTTTGCAAAGAAATGACAGCTTGGGACTCTTCACCTCGGCTCGGCACAAGCCATCAGTTCTCTGAAAGGTGCAAAGTCCACCACTTGGAAAGGGATGGACTGCAGCACCAGCAACTTGGCCATAATCACGTTTAGCTTCTGTGCCATTGGTTGAGTGCATGCACATTCTTGTTTCTTGTCAATCGCTTTGGTGATCGATTGCTGATGGAATGAATGACGAGGAGAAGAAGGAGCAGGAGCATCAGGACAAGCAGATGATGGGAAGGACAGACAACTCCCTTCAGCTGAGGTAGTGGAGCCTTAACTGCATGAAATTGGGTGCGTGCCATTGGGTGATGCAGAGATTACTGTGGCAAGCTGGACCACTACATTGGAGCCATGGTTCTCCCTGGCCACTTTATGATGATGCTGCATGTGTTGACGCAGGGCTGTGGTGCCAACATTGGCAGCCTGGCCACGCTTCACCTTCTGTCCACTAATTTGGCAAATGGCGATGTTCACCTCCTCCGGCCACCTAACAAACAATTGCCACACTGCCAAGTATAGCATTTTCTCCCCAACACTGCGCGCTGACTGCCTGCTACCTCTGCCTCCTTTAACCCCTGCAGTGCTACTTTCCGAGCAGGTAGGATTTTGCATAGCGGGTGGTCTACCGCCAAGCACGTTTGACTCCCGACCTCCCATTGCTGCCACTCTGCTGACTCACGCCACACTACTACCCTGCTGGCGCAAGCTGCCACCCTCTTCTCCTGATGATGATGAAGCCCTTTCTTCACCTGGCTCCCAAGTGCGATCGCCTACATCCTCATCCGCTACTGTCTGCAGGTCACTGATGTCCTGACAAGTCACAACACCTGCTCCCACTAGACTCATTATCACTACTTGCCCACCTACCGGAGGAAGTGGCGGATGTCTCCTCCAGATCTTGGCTGGGCAGTAGCTGCTGACTGTACTCTAGTCCTTGCTGAATAGTTGAGCCGAGCCTATGGCATATAATGCTTCTCGCGCTTAGGGAACTGAAAATGACAGAGGCAGGTTGAGGACAGTTGAGAGCATAGGGCCTGCCAACTAAGTGTCATGTCAGAGGAACCCACCGAGTCTTGGCTGGGGGTGTCTGATGTCACTTGTGACGAAGTCGAAGACCAAGTCAACCATTCAAGCACCGCTGGGTTGCTGGTCAAGACACGACCGCTAGATGATACTGGGAGCTTAGGCCTCTTGCTGCGACTCCTGCTGCCTTCCCCCTTGCTCTGCTGCTACCTCTGCCTATGACAGTAACATTTTGGCCACAACACGTTCCCTTTGAAGGGCCTGTCATCTGTCTGTCTGGCATACGGTATAATAAAATAATTAAATTAAAATACACCCCAAAAAAGTAACTTCACAGCAGAACAGCAATTAAGACATATTCTTTTTCCTATTAATACAACCCAAAAAGAGAAAAATAACAATCATAATTCACCGCAGAACAGCTAATAGGATGTAGTATCTTTCCTATTAACACATTCCATAAATGGCTGTAGTACAATGTAACTTCACTGCTGAACGGCAATTATGACATATTTTTTTATTTTTTTTTCTATTAATGCACCCGTAAATAGCTGTATCACACAGAACTTGCACCCCAATAAAAAGCAAGATTTGCTGCAAATACCGAGCTATCATGTAGTGCAAACAACCTAAAAGCAGCAGTATAACTGCAATTTGGATCCCCAAATCGCTTCTATTACCCAGGCTGCACACTCTCCTATTGCACCCTGTTCTGACTTCCTATCCTATCCCTACACCTTGAATAATCTTTCCCTGAACTTGTAAATCATTTTTTCAGCACAATGAAGTCTTTTCTCGCACTGTCCCAAATTCAGCTTTGGTGCAAATCTAACTTTTTCAGAAATTCGGATCGAATTCCACTTCATCAACTTCAATTCGCTCATCTGTAATGACTGTGGTATTTGAATAAATGTTGATTTTTGTTCATGAATACCGGTTAATGTAGACTGTTATACATGGATAAAGTAAATAGATTCTCATGAAATTCATGATGGAATTCAGGGTTTGAAGAATTATGATGATGTTCCAGAATGTGATGACTTGATTATATTTGAATAAATGTTGATTTTCTTGTTCAACAATAAATGTTGATTGTTTTTCATGGAAAAATAAGACATTCCCTGAAAATAAGCCCTGACACATCTTTTGAAGCAAAATTTAATATAAGATCCTGTGTTATTTGGGGGGGAAATGGTAGCTGCCCTTGTGAGTAAAATGTGCTGGTAAGGATATCTTATAATTGTATTTGGGGACAATCACACCTTTCTAGGAATGTGGATGACTGTAAGCAGAAAGCAGTCTCTTTCACACATTCTGATTGCGGACATTTGCATATCTTTAAAATATTTTTTTGTGCATTGGTCTCAGTTTGTGAATTGGTCTCACTGGCAGCAAGTTTATAGATTTTTTTTTTTTTCAGATTTCATGCTCCTTTTAATTCCAATAAGGACATTCATGATATATTATTGGTATGGGAAGCAGCATTCAATCAGAATTTTATTTTTGCTTGGTCACAAATAGAATGTTTTATTTGGTACAAGGGAGTGGCAGAAGTGTTGAAAAAGCTCAGGAAATTAATTACCGGCACTCAATACAATATAAGACTATGTTATCTAATGGTACATGGTTCATTATGGTACCAGACCTGAGCCCAAAATTATTACAGGCCCCCCAGACCCTAGAATTAAAACAGACCACCCCACCAGACCCCTGAATTAAAAGACGCCCACACCAGACCCCAGCATTAATACAAGAACCCAGACAGCCCCCAAATTTGTAAAGATCGCAGATGAGCCCCTAAGTTCATAAAGACCCCAGTTCAGAGCTCACATCAGGGGCTTTGCTAGGGTATCAAAATATTTGGAGCCCAAGCCCCAATGAATATGGCCCAGTCGCCACCCCCCTCCCTCCACATACCGCATTTTGCTGTACAGCAGCACATACCTGTCACATCCAGTGCCTCCCAGTTGACGTCTCCTCTGATTTAGATCTTCTCGGTCATCATCTTCTCCATTTGTTCCATACAACTTCTTTATGCTTCGCCTCGTCTCTGCAGAGTGTGACACATGGACATCTTAGCTTCCTCACTTTTCTATCATCATCTCCCAACCTGGAGTCCCCACATTGTTATCCTGCTGCTTGCTGTGCTCCCCAATAACCCCAAACACTATCCTTAAGAAAAATTAGTAGTAATACTGCCCCCTGCAGTGCCACCCACCATGATAACACTCCCCAAAAGTCCCCCCATTAGTAGAATAGCCCTCCACTATTAATAATACCCTCACAGAGCCCCCAGTAGAAATAAGGCTCCCTATTGTTCTCTCAATGGTAATAAAGCTATCTAAGAACCCGCTTAGTAGTAATAAGGCCCCTGATAGCACTATTAGTAGAATTAAGGTGGATATATAAGTCACACCCCTCCCTTCATCCCCTCCAATATACAGTCCCGTGCAAATAACATCCCTCTCTATCTACAGCCCCCTACAAAATACAGTCCCATATAAATAACATCACCTACTCCCCAGCCGCCTTCAACATACAGTCCCAAGAAAATAATATCACCCCTTCCCCAGCCGCCTCGGACATGCAATCCCATGTAAACATCACCCCCTCAACATTCAGCCCCATGTAAATAAAATCATTCCCCCCACCAGCCACCTTCAACATTCAGTCCCATGTAAAAAAACATCACACCCTCCCCCAGACCCCTGTAACATTCAGTCACATGTATTAATCACTCCCTCCCAAGGCCACCATCAACATACAGTCCCTTGTAAATAAAATCACTGCCTCCCCCAGCCCCCTCCGATATACAGTCCCATGTAAATAAAATCACTCCCTCTTACAGCCACCATAAACATAGTCTGATGTAAAAAACATGACCCCCTCCCAGTCACCTCTAACACACAGTTCCATGTAAAGAACATCCCTCCCTTCAGCACTAACATACAGTCCCAGTTAAATAATCACAACTCCCAGCATTACTCTTCATCTCCCTTCACTTACCTCTCCTTATGTAGCAGACCTCACTACAGCTTCTTCCCCCAGGTCTTCTCCTCTTCACTTCCATCCTCTCCTGCACTGGTCACATGATGGTGACATCATCGCAGATCCTTCTCATCCACTGCCTGTTTTACTAGTCACATGACCTATGATGTCACCATAGGTCCTTCAGCTCTTCCACTGCATTAGGTTCAATTGTATTGCCATCCTCGGCAATACAGTTGTATATAGCTGACAGGCGGACATTCAAGGCCTGGACAAAACATCAGGGGCCCAGGCCCCGAACGTTTTAATCTAGCAATGCCCCTGGCTCAGATATAACCCCTGACCCAAAGGATTAACCAGAAATACTGAGCATGGTCTACTTTATACTGTATAATATGACAAAAATACACTTACTGTATCTACACTTCAACTGCAATCTCTGGTTTGAGATTTGTGCAGTGGTATGTGACATACAGATTTGTGATCACTTATCTCAACATGTCCTGAGATATGTGTCATGAAATGACGTTATATCTAAATTGGATAAATTGCAGTAAAATGCTCAGACAGCAGGTGGAGCATTGTAGTACTAGCTAATACCTGAACATAAGGTCAAGACCTGGTAATGGAATTACAACTGTGAATGGCTGGGTTCACATCACATCTTTGTCTTACATTTAATATATATATATATATATATATATATATATATATATATTGTAAACAAATCCCTCCGATGGATGCTCTTTTCTTTTTTCTTTTTCTTACAGTGCAATGATTACCATATATTTTGACCTCTGCCATTGTTCACTACAATTCTATATGCTGTATACTATGATTTACTGATACACTTGGTGTCAGTATACAGTGCTAGTCTAGTATTATACAAACCGGATTCCAAAAAAGTTGGGACATTATAGAATCGGGAATAAATACTGAATGCAATGATGTGGAGGTGCCAACTTCTAATATTTTATTCAGAATAGAACATAAATCACGGAACAAAAGTTTAAACTGAGAAAATGTACCATTTTAAGGGAAAAATATGTTGAATCAGAATTTCATGGTGTCAACAAATCCCGAAAAAGTTGGGACAAGGCCATTTTCACCACTGTGTGGCATCTCCCCTTCTTCTTACAACACTCAACAGACGTCTGGGGACCGAGGAGACCAGTTTCTCAAGTTTAGAAATAGGAATGCTCTCCCATTCTTGTCTAATACAGGCCTCTAACTGTTCAATCGTCTCAGGCCTTCTTTGTTGCACCTTCCTCTTTATGATGCGCCATTTCTCTATAGGTGAAAGATCTGGACTGCAGACTGGCCATTTCAGTACCCGGATCCTTCTCCTACGCAGCCATGATGTTGTGATTGATGCAGAATGTGGTCTGGCATTATCTTGTTGAAAAATGCAGGGTCTTCCCTGAAAGAGATGACATCTGGATGGCAGCATATGTTGTTCTAGAACCTGAATATATTTTTCTGCATTGATGGTGCCTTTCCAGACATGCAAGCTGCCCATACCACACGCACTCATGCAACCCCATACCATCAGAGATGCAGGCTTCTGAACTGAGCGTTGATAACAACTTGGGTTGTCCTTGTCCTCTTTGGTCCGGATGACATGGTGTCCCAGATTTCCAAAAAGAACTTTGAATCGTGACTCGTCTGACCACAGAACAGTCTTCCATTTTGCCACACTCCATTTTAAATGATCCCTGGCCCAGTGAAAACCCCTGAGCTTGTGGATCTTGCTTAGAAATGGCTTCTTCTTTGCACTGTAGAGTTTCAGCTGGCAACGGCGGATGGCGCGGTGGATTGTGTTCACTGACAATGGTTTCTGGAAGTATTCCTGAGCCTATTCTGTGATTTCCTTTACAGTAGCATTCCTGTTTGTGGTGCAGTGTCGTTTAAGGGCCCGGAGATCACGGGCATCCAGTATGGATTTACGGCCTTGACCCTTACGCACAGAGATTGTTCCAGATTCTCTGAATCTTCGGATGATGTTATGCACAGTTGATGATGATAGATGCAAGGTCTTTGCAATTTTTCGCTGGGTAACACCTTTCTGATATTGCTCCACTATCTTTCTGCGCAACATTGTGGGAATTGGTGATCCTCTACCCATCTTGGCTTCTGAGAGACACTGCCACTCTGAGAAGCTCTTTTTATACCCAATCATGTTGCCAATTGACCTAATTAGTGTTAATTGGTCTTCCAGCTCTTCGTTATGCTCAAATTTACTTTTTCCAGCCTCTTATTGCTACTTGTCCCAACTTTTTTGGGATTTGTTGACACCGTGAAAATTTGAATCAACATATTTTTCCTTTAAAATGATACATTTACTCGGATTAAACGTTTGATCTGTCATCTACGTTCTATTACAAATAAAATATTGACATTTGCCATCTCCACATCATTGCATTCAGTTTTTATTCACAATTTGTTTAGTTTTCTAACTTTTTGGGAATCCGGTTTGTATTTATTATATTCAAAATAACACACACCAACCACAGTATTGTGCAGAGATTATTATATACCTTTAACAGTCTCAATGCATGTTACAATTGTACATAATACAAATAAGACACATTGGGTGTCAGTATATACCGCAATTTTTGCATGACATTCAACATACGTATTGATTATTGATTGTCTGCTGAGCTATGTATCTAATCCAATCATATGTGATACTGTCCTCTTAGCTATATACCTAGTCCTTACATGTATGATACTGTCTGCTAAGCCAATGTATCTAATTCTATCATGTATGATCCTCTGAGCTGTGTATCTAATCCGACCATATGTAGTACTGTCTGCTGAGCTGTGTATCTAATCCTATCATTTGTTATACTGCCCTGTGAGGTGTGTATCTAATCCTATCATGTGTCATGCTGTCCCCTGAGCTTTGTATCTACTGCTACCATGTGTGATATTGTCTGCTGAGCTGTGTATCTAACACTAACATGTGTGATACTGTCCTTTGAGCTTTGTAGCTAATCCTATCATGTGTGATACTGAATAATGAGCTGTGTATCTAATTCTGCCATGTGTGATACTGTCTGCTGAGCTGCTAAACTGTGTTTCTAATAGTGTCATGTGTGATAATGTTTGCTGAGCTGCTGCATCTAATCCTGTTACATAGTGGAAGGAGCAGGGTCCAAGCAACACAGAGGATTTCAGGAGTGCGCTGATCTTGCGGATGTCAGAGAATGAGAGTTTCATAGTGGAGAAGCAGTGTCCCCAGCAGCACAGAGGATTTCAGGAGAGGAGAGTGCTGATCTTGTGGAGGTCACATGATTAGAGTTACATAGTGGAAATACCAGGGTCCTCCAAGCAGCACAGAGTATTTCAGGAGAGGAGTGTGCTGAGCTGTGTATCTAATCCTATCATGTGTGATACAGTCTGCTCAGCTGTGTATCTAATCCTAGCAGGTGTGATACTATTTATCAAGCTATTGTATGTATCTATATAGAGTGTGATACAGAGATAAGGAGCTCTGCTTTGTGTACATACACTCCTGAGTGGCCACTGCTGAGATAAGAGAGGTGGGGGAGGTGCTGCTGTATTTCATCCCCCCCCCCATCCCCCTTTTCACAGAAGAGAGTTTTCTGTCCGAATGTGATATGTGTAGTGAATAATAATAAACTGCCATGAAATATAAGCACTTGCCCATTGCAAATATAATGTATATTGTGTGGTAATACAGAATGTACTTAAATGTGTGTGATTGTTTTTGCTGGTGTTATTGTAAGTAAATTATTTTTTTAAACAAAATATATCTGTTGGGTTTTATATTTTTATTGTAAAGTAAAAATATGACTGTAGGCACAATGAACACAGAAGGACAGTAAATAAAATAATATAGCAAAAAGGTATAAAAAAAACGTACTTTACAATCAGAAGTGTAAAATACAACTTTAGGACTGTGTAGCTAATAAGTGATTTAACCCTTTCCAAACCTACTCTATATGGGGAGGAGCGATGGCATTAGCTATCACTCCTCCCCATAGTATGAAGGAAATCGCTGCATGTAATAGCAGCGGTCTCCTTCACTAACGAGCAACGCAACGATTCCCAAGTAATAATATCACCATAGTGCCCTCAGTATTTATAATGCCGTCCCTGCAGGTCCCCATGTAGTTCTAATGCCCTCTGCAGTTATAACTCCCCTGTACCCTGTAGTATAATGTCCCTGTAGGGTCTGTGTATATATATATATATATATTTAATAGTTCCAGTGTATAATGCTCTTCCGTTTCCATAAGTAGTACCTGTATATAATCCTCTTTCGACCTTCCTCCTCATGTGCACTGCCAATAAATATATATTGCCCACCCTGTATAGCCAATAGAGAATTCCCCCTGCAAAACAGACAAGAATAGGACAGGTCCTATATTCTTGGGGGCCACAGAACAGACATTCAGATGCAGGCAGCACATGGTGTTGTCCACATCTTTTTTACCCCCATTGAAATTAATGGGTCCTCAAAAAAATGTGGATCGGATGCAGACCAAAAATATGGTCATGTGAATGCACTAAGGCTAAATTCATATGGAGTTTTTGGGATGAGGATTTGAAGCAGGCCTGCCTACAGAAATGGATTGGAAAGGAATTAGAAATATAAAGGAAGGATCTATACTTCTCCTTCCTGCTGCATCCACTTCTGGCTTTGGCTGAAAATTGGCTGTGTTTAGCCCTGATATGTCAGCATTACAGCTTCTCACAATTTTCCTATCATCTAAGTGACCAGGCCTCATATTTACTGCTTATGTCAACATTTCAGTCTCCATTGTATCCAGCTGTTCTTTGATTAGTCCCTGATTAAGGGAAATACAGCCCTCATCTATTGTTCACACCTAGAAGTGTAAATGCCCGGCTTTAGTTCTTCTGAGACATTGGACTTCATCCAAAATGCAAACTTCCTAAGTGCACAAATTAGCACTGTAACTAATGAAATAGTCACTGCAAACAATGTTTCTACTTCCCACAACTATCAACCCTATTTTCCTGCACTGCCTAAAACACACTAAAACCTCTGCACCCAGCAAGGAACTTCTTATCTCTCCCCCATCTGACCTACTGCTCAGATCTGTTTCTTTGCATAAAACCTTCCTCTCTAAAGGGAATTTTAAGACTGATAGACAGGAAAACCTGGGAATTTTAAATGAGCCACTGTTTAGCAAAATTCACACCTCCCTCAGTTCCACTCCCAACCCTTAGGATTAGATACATAGCTCAGCAGACAGTATCACACAGTATAGGATTAGATACATAGCTCAGCAGATAGTATCACACATAAATGTTTGGATTGTGGATTTAATTTTCCTTTATAGTCATGTGTTTGACTTTCACACACTTAATATTCTCAATAGATCTCACCAAATTTAGCTGGGCCTGCCGATAAATATCTCATATCTTACTCCAGCTTCGCTGTTCTCTAAAGCAGCTTGAGCAATAAGCTAAATGTGGAGCGCACACCACCCAGTGGCTGGGATGTGTATTACAGTCATTTGCAGTTTAGTTACAGTCTTGCGATATTATGTTGTTTTGCAGTCAGGAAAAAATTGACACCACTTCCAGTTTTGGGATCAGGTAAGAGTGGATGCATCTGT
This sequence comes from Bufo gargarizans, assembly GCF_014858855.1. Lineage (NCBI taxonomy): Eukaryota > Metazoa > Chordata > Amphibia > Anura > Bufonidae > Bufo > Bufo gargarizans. The sequence continues at coordinate 408,137,973 of NC_058081.1, read as the reverse complement.
AGCTGTAAGCTCTGTGTATAATACTTTATCTGCCTGGCTAACGTGGCATGTTAGATGAAATTCTTTAATTTCTTATATAAAAGAGATCAAGTCAGAATTTTAAAAAGTTAATTGAAGCATTGTACAACTGCAATTAATATGTAAAAGCTTCCAGGGTGAATTAGAAATTAAGCTGCAAGTTAAATAACTAAAAAATGTATCTATGATGTTAATTCCTTGATGAACATGAAACTCAAATGGCAGACAACGTCTTTGCCTATGCTCACGGTTTCCTCTTGATATATAATATAATTGCAGGTATCATGTATTATCAAGGGAAAACTTTTCCAGCTCCAAGGAGCACTTTGCACTTAGGTGACTGACAGACAGGAACAATTACACTGAAACACCATGGATCAAAGATTACTTTATTGAACTTCCAGTGCACTTGCTGTTTTGTAGTGCATTGCAAGAACCCATACTTTCATTTACAATAAATGAGGCCCCTATAGACCATCCTGTATCAGATGAAATACTTTCTTGAAAGGTAATGTGTCATTTTTAATGATTCTACTGCTAAAAGAACAATCAGTCTGGTCGGTAATTGGGTTTTCATTTAACAAGTTTTAATATAACCCAATAAATGTTAAGCAGCTCATATTCAAATAATTACTGTAGTTATTTTTCCCATATCACATTCACAGTTATTAAAAGAAACTTCGATTTAGTTAATTCCTGAAATTGTTAACTCCTTTTGGTATGATTACTACTGAAACTGCTATCAAATATAAGTACTCATGCAAACAGCTTTGCAAAGTGGATGGACCCTGTACTTTGTTGATTATGCTGTACCTTCTTGAGGTACTGTAGTATTCCTGTATGCAGTCATTATAGGAGAGACATTTTCATGATATATCAGAGATGAGTGATTTTCTTCCGTTCTGATTCAAATGAATTTGTCAAAATATTAAATTCTAGTACAAATAATTTGGCCAAAATGGAAAGTTCTCAATTTGCCCTGAAAAGTTGTGTATGACACTCTGGGCTGTTCTAGGACAGTATCCAATCCCTTAAAAGGTCTTTAACCACCTCAGCTCCCCTAGCTTAAACACCCTTAATGACCAGACCACTTTTTACAATTCTGCACTACACTACTTTCACCGTTTATTGCTCGGTCATACAACTTACCACCCAAATGAATTTTACCTCCATTTTTTCTCACTAATAGAACTTTCATTTGGTGGTATTTCATTGCTGCTGACATTTTTGCTTTTTTTGTTATTAATCAAAATTTACCAATTTTGTTTGAAAAAAATGACATTTTTCACTTTCTGTTGTAATAAAAAAAAATCTATATTAATTTTTCTCTAAATTTATTGTTCTACATGTCTTTAATAAAAAAAAAATGTTTGGGTAAAATTTATAGCGTTTACAAGCTATAGTATAAAAATGTGAATTTCCGCATTTTGAAGCAGCTCTGATTTTCTGAGCACCTGTCATATTTCCTGAGGTTCTACAATGCCCAGACAGTAGAAAACCCCAACAAATGACCTCATTTCGGAAAGTAGACACCCTAAGGTATTCACTGATGGCCATAGTGAGTTCATAGAACTTTTTATTTTTTGTCACAAGTCAGTGGAAAATGATGATTATTTTTTATTTATTTGTTTCTTACAAAGTCTCATATTCCACTAACTTGTGACAAAAAATGTAGACTTCCATGAACTCACTATGCCCATCACGAAATACCTTGGGGTGTCTTCTTTCCAAAATGGGGTCACTTGTGGGGTATTTATACTGCCTTGGCATTTTAGGGGCCCTAATGCAAGAGAAGTAGTTTGAAATTCAAATGTGTAAAAAATGTCCTGTGAAATCCTAAAGGTGCTCTTTAGTAGAATTTGTGCCCCTTTGCCCACCTAGGCTGCAAAAAAGTGTCACACGTGGTATCGCCGTACTCAGGAGACATTGAGCAATGTGTTTTGGGGTGTCTTTTTACATATACCCATGCTGGGTGAGAGAAATATCTCTAAAATGACAACTTTGTTTAAAAAAAATGTGAAAAGTTGACTTTTAGAGAGATATTTCTCTCACCCAGCATGAGTAATGTAAAAATACACCCCAAAACAAAGTCACCCAGCATGGGTATATGTAAAAAGACACCTCAAAATACATTGCCCAACTTCTCCTGAGTACGGCGATACCACATGTTTTGAAACTTTTTTGCAGCCTAGGGGCACAAAGGGGCACAAATTTCTTTTAGGAGGGCAATTTTAGACATTTGGATTTCAGACTTCTTCTCACGCTTTAGGGCCCCTAAAATGCCAGGGCAGTATAAATACCCCACACATGACCGCATTTTGGAAAGAAGACACCCCAAGGTATTTTGTGATGGGCATAGTGAGTTCATGGAAGTTTTTATTTTTTGTCACAACTTAGTGGAATATGAGACTTTGTAAGAAAAAACAAAAAAACAAAAAAAAAAACATCATTTTCCGCTAACTTGTGACAAAAAGACCTTAGGGTGTCTTTCCAAAATGGGGTCATTTGTGGGGTGTTTGTATGCCCTGGCATTTAAGGGTCTCTGCAATCATTACATATATGGCCAGCATTAGGAGTTTCTGCTATTCTCCTTATATTGAGCATACAGGTAATGAGATTTTTTTTTTTCGTTCAGCCTCTGTATGCCCTGGCAAACCCGATTGCTCCATTCACATCAATCGATCTGGATGAATAAATCATTGCCGGTTTTAATTTTTTTTTAAATATACAAAGTGTTTGCCAAAGCATATGAACACCACCGCTCCCTCAGCTCATAAGCATCGTTAAACATATCTTTTTTACTGCAGAAGTAAATCTCGTCTTGCAGCGCCCCATACACCGACTTTTGTGTAATCTTACAGCAGCGCAATGCTTCTGTCAGAATGCACATCAGTGCTGCAGCTGGTCGATCGGTTGGTCCACCTAGCGCAAATCGCCCAGAGATGTGACGAAGTACATTATGCACTTTGTCCCAGGTGAAAGGCGAGGTTTGCAGCAGCTCTGTGTGAGCTGTGTGCCTGTCCTGTGAGATGCTATCCCTATGCTAAGTGTACCTGTGTGTGGTACTTCCGTAAACACTCCCCTAAGCATAGGGTAGGGTGGTCAGGGCAGTCAGGACAGAAATAGCGGGTGTCACGCCTTATTCCACTCTTGCTACAGACACACCATTTTTTTGGGGGTGGCGGTTGGTTTAAGGTACCAGCAACTACACTGGGGAAATGTTGCTCGTGTAGACGGCTCACTACACTGGTGGTTGGGGCCACGGGACCTCCTGGATACAGGAGGTTCTCGATGACCTCTTCCTGAAATTTGAGGAAGGATCTTGTTCTCCCAGCCTTACTGTAGAGAATAAAACTATTATATACAGCCAATTGAATCAAATATACAGACACCTTCTTATACCAGCGTCTGGTTCTGCGGAAAAGTAAATAAGGAGCCAACATCTGGTCATTGAAGTCAACCCCTCCCATGAGCGAATTATAGTCATGGACACAGAGGCGCTTTTCAATGACACTGGTTGCTCGTTCAATTTGGATTATTGTGTCTGCATGAAAGGAGGAGAACACGTAAACGTCACACTTGTCTCTCTATTTCACCGCGAGCAGTTCTTGGTTACACAAGGCACAAGGCAGCCCTCTCCCCCCTTGCAAGATGGGTGGTAACGAGCCATTGGGGGAAGCCCCGGGGACTAGGTCGCGCGGTGCCACAGCAGCCAATCTGTTCTAGGAACAAATGCCTGAAGAGGGGCACACTTGTGTAGAAATTGTCCAAATGAAGATGGTACCCCTTGCCAAATAAGGGTGACACCAAGTCCCAGACTGTCTTCCCACTGCTCCCCAGGTAGTCAGGGCAACCGACCGGCTCCAGGGTCTGGTCTTTACCCTCATAGATCCAACATTTTTGGGTATAGCCTGTGGCCCTTTCACAGAGCTTATACAATTTGACCCCATACCGGGCACGCTTGCTTGGGATGTATTGTTTGAAGCCAAGGCGCCCGGTAAAATGTATAAGGGACTCGTCTACGCAGATGTTTTGCTCAGGGGTATACAAATCTGCAAATTTGGTGTTAAAGTGGTCTATGAGGGGCCGAATTTTGTGGAGCCGGTCAAAAGCTTGGTGGCCTCTGGGACGGGAGGTGCTATTGTTGCTAAAGTGCAGGAAACGCAGGATGGTCTCAAATCGTGTCCTGGACATGGCAGCAGAGAACATGGGCATGTGATGAATAGGGTTCGTGGACCAATATGACCGCAATTCATGCTTTTTTTGTTAGGCCCATGTTAGGCCCATGTTGAGGAGAAGGCCCAGAAAAGTTTTAATAGGTCTGATCGGACATACACTGCGTTTTGGGTGGAGGGCGAGCTAAGGTGACACCAATACTATTATAGATCTGACTGTGATCAGTTCTGATCACTTACAGATACTATAACAGTACAAATGCTGATTAGCGATACGCTAATCAGCAAATCAGTGACTGCCGTGAGGTGGGCTTGCCGCTAAACGATCGCTAACTACCTAACCAAGGGGCCTAAACTATCCTAAAACTATCAGTCAATACCAGTGGGAAAAAAATGGGACAGTTTACACTGATCACTTTTTTCCCTTTCACTAGGTGATTGACAGGGGTGATCAAGGGGTGATCAAGGAGCGAATTGGGGTGATGGGGGGTGATCTGGGGCTAAGTGTACTGTTGGTGTGTACTCACTGTGAACTGTCCTCCTCTGCTGGAACCAACCAACGAAAAGGACCATCAGAGGAGCACAGCAGCAATTTAACACATATTTATTAATATAATGTGTTAGATGGCTTCTGATTCGATTTTTTGAAAATCATCGGCCTTCCAGCAACGATCATTGGCTGGCAGGCTGATGACGAAATTGTCCTTTAACTTTTGCCGGCCCGAGATGCGCATGTGCGGCCGGCTCTGGCCGAAATCTCGCGTCTTGCGAGATGACACGCCGGCGCGTCCAGGAGGAATTACAGGGCCGCCGCAAAGACGCATCCCTGCGTGCGGCAGTCCTGAGGAGGTTAAAGACAGTAATGGTAATGTCAAAGTGACATATATGGCTATGGTTAAACGAATGAAGGCACAATCCACTTTCGGATTTGTTATGCTCTTTTAAAATCCCGGATCCCAGCCCATGTTTATACACATAGTAGTATCAAAAAAGCAATAGCTTGTTCTGAACATGTTAGGGTACTTTCACACTAGCGTTTTTGCTGGATCTGGCAGGGTTCAGCAAAACTGCTTCCGTTACTGATAATACAACCATCTGCATCCGTTATGAATGGATCCGGTTGTATTATCTTTAAGATTGCCAAGAAGGATCCGTCATTAACTCCATTGAAAGTCAATGGAGGACAGATACGTCTTCTATTGTGGCAGATTGTGGCAGAGAAAACGGATCCCTCCCCATTGACTTACATTGTGTGTCATGACTGATCCATATTAGTCCGCATCCCAGGACGGAAAGCAAACTACATGTTGCGGTTTACTCTCCGGTATGGGAACGCAACTAAACCTAACAGAATGTTTTGTTCCCATTGACAATGATTGGGGACAAAACTGAAGTGTTTTATTCCGTTATTGAGCCCCTATGATGGATCTCAATACCGGAAAGCTATAACGCTAGTGTGAAAGTAGCCTTATCCAAAAAGGCTGCCTTTTTTGGGAGCAACAGCAGTAGAGTATGAAACCTGACAGACAAGTCCAGAGATGTGGCTTCCTGGTCATACACCTGAGCGGCAGGCATCTGCTCTGCAATACAGAGCATATCCTGAAAACGCAACAATTTTGCTTCCCTTTGGGAACACAGGAAAACATTCTCCCATTTTGCTTTTATAGTGAGGATCTAAAATTATAGCTAGCCAGTATTAATTACTTTGCTAATGATAATTCTTGTCAGCAAATAAGCAAGCAAGTATGAAGCTTCTCATGCTCACCAGAGTGCCAGAGGACCCAGTTGTGTTAGGCTTCATCCTGCACTGTGATGTTTGGTCATGGCCAGTTTCATCATCATAATCATCATCAGTATGTCTGCTATAAAGAGTGCCAGCCTCGTTCTCTGTGTGTGGAGAAACTCCATGTTCCCCTGCACCACCAACTGCTCCTCCTTCTCCAGTCATAATTCATTATTCTCATCCTCCTTCTCCATACAACCTTGTCCATGTGGGTACCCATAAGTCACAAAGTGGGAAGCAAGATGTGGAAACTGTTCTTTTTCCACCATCACATATTGCATCAGCATGAGCCATTGCTCCAATATAAATATCAGGAAGCTGAATCTGTTGATACCTCTCCTACTAACAAATTTAGTGGCCTGTTCAAAAGGCTTGAGTTGAGATCCCTGATGAGCGGCCACTGCCTGAGCTCAAAATAACACATGTTCCTAGGGGACATGGCATGGTGCACTGTAGAGAGGACACATGTTTCCCAGTAGGGATGAGCGAACTCGAACTGTATAGTTCGGGTTCGTACCGAATTTTGGGGTGTCCGTGACACGGACCCGAACCCGGACATTTTCGTAAAAGTCCGGGTTCGGGTTCGGTGTTCGTCGCTTTCTTGGCGCTTTTGTGATGCTTTCTTGGCGCTTTTTGAAAGGCTGCAAAGCAGCCAATCAACAAGCGTCATACTACTTGCCCCAAGAGGCCGTCACAGCCATGCCTACTATTGGCATGGCTGTGATTGGCCAGAGCACCATGTGACCCAGCCTCTATTTAAGCTGGAGTCACATAGCGCCGCCCGTCACTCTGCTCTGATTAGCGTAGGGAGAGGTTGCGGATGCGACAGTAGGGCGAGATTAGGCAGATTAACTCCTCCAAAGGACTTCACTTGATTAATCGATCGATCTGCAGCTGTGCATCATTGAGCTGCTGAAATTCAAATGCTCACTCACTGTTTTTAGGCTGCCCAGACCGTTTGTCAGTCACTTTTTTCTGGGGTGATCGGCGGCCATTTTGTGTCTTGTGCGGTGCTGCGACCAAGTGCATCCAAGCTGCGACCAAGTGCATTTAACCCTCAATGGTGTGGTTGTTTTTTGGCTAAAGCCTACATCAGGGTGAAGCTGTCACACCAAGTGCATTTAACCAGCAATAGTCTGTTCATTTTTTGGCCATATACTAAATCAGGGGCAAGCTGCGCCTGTCACCAAGTGCATTTAACCCTCAATGGTGTGGTTGTTTTTTGGCTAAAGCCTACATCAGGGTGAAGCTGTCACACCAAGTGCATTTAACCAGCAATAGTCTGTTTATTTTTTGGCCATATACTACATCAGGGGCAAGCTGCGCCCGTCACCAAGTGCATTTAACCCTCAGTAGTGTGGTTGGTCAAGCTGTGACACCAAGTGCATTTAACCAGCAATAGTCTGTTCATTTTTTGGCCATATACTACATCAGGGGCAAGCTGCGCCCGTCACCAAGTGCATTTAACCCTCAGTAGTGTGGTTGGTCAAGCTATCACACCAAGTGCATTTAACCAGCAATAGTCTGTTCATTTTTTGGCCATATACTAAATCAGGGGCAAGCTGCGCCCGTCACCAAGTGCATTTAACCAGCAATAGTCTGTTCATTTTTTGGCCATATACTACATCAGGGGCAAGCTGCGCCCGTCACCAAGTGCATTTAACCCTCAGTAGTGTGGTTGGTCAAGCTATCACACCAAGTGCATTTAACCAGCAATAGTCTGTTCATTTTTTGGCCATATACTAAATCAGGGGCAAGCTGCACCCGTCACCAAGTGCATTTAACCAGCAATAGTCTGTTCATTTTTTGGCCATATACTACATCAGGGGCAAGCTGCGCCCGTCACCAAGTGCATTTAACCCTCAGTAGTGTGGTTGGTCAAGCTATCACACCAAGTGCATTTAACCAGCAATAGTCTGTTCATTTTTTGGCCATATACTAAATCAGGGGCAAGCTGCGCCCGTCACCAAGTGCATTTAACCAGCAATAGTCTGTTCATTTTTTGGCCATATACTACATCAGGGGCAAGCTGCGCCCGTCACCAAGTGCATTTAACCCTCAGTAGTGTGGTTCGTCAAGCTGTGACACCAAGTGCATTTAACCAGCAATAGTCTGTTCATTTTTTGGCCATATACTACATCAGGGGCAAGCTGCGCCCGTCACCAAGTGCATTTAACCTGCAATAGTGTGGTTATTTTTTGGCCATATCCCAGTCTAATTCTGTCACTAAATCCATACCGGTCACCCAGCGCCTAAATACTAGGCCTCAAATTTATATCCCGCTAAATCTCTCGTTACCGCTGTCCTGTTGTGGCTGGGAAAGTTATTTAGTGTCCGTCAAAGCACATTTTTTGTTCTGGGTTGAAGTACAATTCCCAATTTAGCAATTTCATAATTTAGTGGTTCCTGCTATATCAGAGCTATTTGAAATCTATCCCTAAAAGGGTATATAATATTCAAGGTGCACATAGGGTCATTCAGAATAACTTCACACACACGCTACTGTGCATTTCCAAGTCTAATTCTGTCACTAAATCCATACCGGTCACCCAGCGCCTAAATACTAGGCCTCAAATTTATATCCCGCTAAATCTCTCGTTACCGCTGTACTGTTGTGGCTGGGAAAGTTATTTAGTGTCCGTCAAAGCACATTTTTTGTTCTGGGTTGAAGTACAATTCCCAATTTAGCAATTTCATAATTTAGTGGTTCCTGCTATATCAGAGCTATTTGAAATCTATCCCTAAAAGGGTATATAATATTGAAGGTGCACATAGGGTCATTCAGAATAACTTCACACACACGCTACTGTGCATTTCCAAGTCTAATTCTGTTAGTAAATCCATACCGGTCACCCAGCGCCTAAATACTAGGCCTCAAATTTATATCCCGCTGAATTTGAATACAATACATTGGGCCAAATAATATTTTTGTTGTTGTGGTGAACCATAACAATGAGAAAAACATCTAGTAAGGGACGCGGACGTGGACATGGTCGTGGTGGTGTTAGTGGACCCTCTGGTGCTGGGAGAGGACGTGGCCCTTCTGCCACATCCACACGTCCTAGTGTACCAACTACCTCAGGTCCCAGTAGCCGCCAGAATTTACAGCGATATATGGTGGGGCCCAATGCCGTTCTAAGGATGGTAAGGCCTGAGCAGGTACAGGCATTAGTCAATTGGGTGGCCGACAGTGGATCCAGCACGTTCACATTATCTCCCACCCAGTCTTCTGCAGAAAGCGCACAGATGGCGCCTGAAAACCAACCCCATCAGTCTGTCACATCACCCCCATGCATACCAGGGAAACTGTCTCAGCCTCAAGTTATGCAGCAGTCTCTTATGCTGTTTGAAGACTCCGCTGGCAGGGTTTCCCAAGGGCATCCACCTAGCCCTTCCCCAGCGGTGAAAGATATAGAATGCACTGACGCACAACCACTTATGTTTCCTGATGATGAGGACATGGGAATACCACCTCAGCATGTCTCTGATGATGACGAAAAACACAGGTGCCAACTGCTGCGTCTTTCTGCAGTGTGCAGACTGAACAGGAGGTCAGGGATCAAGACTGGGTGGAAGACGATGCAGGGGACGATGAGGTCCTAGACCCCACATGGAATGAAGGTCGTGCCACTGACTTTCACAGTTCGGAGGAAGAGGCAGTGGTGAGACCGAGCCAACAGCGTAGCAAAAGAGGGAGCAGTGGGCAAAAGCAGAACACCCGCCGCCAAGAGACTCCGCCTGCTACTGACCGCCGCCATCTGGGACCGAGCACCCCAAAGGCAGCTTCAAGGAGTTCCCTGGCATGGCACTTCTTCAAACAATGTGCTGACGACAAGACCCGAGTGGTTTGCACGCTGTGCCATCAGAGCCTGAAGCGAGGCATTAACGTTCTGAACCTGAGCACAACCTGCATGACCAGGCACCTGCATGCAAAGCATGAACTGCAGTGGAGTAAACACCTTAAAACCAAGGAAGTCACTCAGGCTCCCCCTGCTACCTCTTCTGCTGCTGCCGCCTCGGCCTATTCTGCTGCTGCCGCCTCGGCCTCTTCCTCCGCCTCTGGAGGAACGTTGGCACCTGCCGCCCAGCAAACAGGGGATGTACCACCAACACCACCACCACCACCTCCGTCACCAAGCGTCTCAACCATGTCACACGCCAGCGTTCAGCTCTCCATCTCACAAACATTTGATAGAAAGCGTAAATTCCCACCTAGCCACCCTCGATCCCTGGCCCTGAATGCCAGCATTTCTAAACTACTGGCCTATGAAATGCTGTCATTTAGGCTGGTGGACACAGACAGCTTCAAACAGCTCATGTCGCTTGCTGTCCCACAGTATGTTGTTCCCAGCCGGCACTACTTCTCCAAGAAAGCCGTGCCTTCCCTGCACAACCAAGTATCCGATAAAATCAAGTGTGCACTGCGCAGCGCCATCTGTAGCAAGGTCCACCTAACCACAGATACGTGGACCAGTAAGCACGGCCAGGGACGCTATATCTCCCTAACTGCACACTGGGTAAATGTAGTGGCAGCTGGGCCCCAGGCGGAGAGCTGTTTGGCGCACGTCCTTCCGCCGCCAAGGATCGCAGGGCAACATTCTTTGCCTCCTGTTGCCACCTCCTCCTTCTCGGCTTCCTCCTCCTCTTCTTCCACCTGCTCATCCAGTCAGCCACACACCTTCACCACCAACTTCAGCACAGCCCGGGGTAAACGTCAGCAGGCCATTCTGAAACTCATATGTTTGGGGGACAGGCCCCACACCGCACAGGAGTTGTGGCGGGGTATTGAACAACAGACCGACGAGTGGTTGCTGCCGGTGAGCCTCAAGCCCGGCCTGGTGGTGTGTGATAATGGGCGAAATCTCGTTGCAGCTCTGGGACTAGCCAATTTGACGCACATCCCTTGCTTGGCGCATGTGCTGAATTTGGTGGTGCAGAAGTTCATTCACAACTACCCCGACATGTCAGAGCTGCTGCATAAAGTGCGGGCCGTCTGTTCGCGCTTCCGGCGTTCACATCCTGCTGCTGCTCGCCTGTCTGCGCTACAGCGTAACTTCGGCCTTCCCGCTCACCGCCTCATATGCGACGTGCCCACCAGGTGGAACTCCACCTTGCACATGCTGGACAGACTGTGCGAGCAGCAGCAGGCCATAGTGGAGTTTCAGCTGCAGCACGCACGGGTCAGTCGCACTACAGAACAGCACCACTTCACCACCAATGACTGGGCATCCATGCGAGACCTGTGTGCCCTGTTGCGCTGTTTCGAGTACTCCACCAACATGGCCAGTGGCGATGACACCGTTATCAGCGTTACAATACCACTTCTATGTCTCCTTGAGAAAACACTTAGGGCGATGATGGAAGAGGAGGTGGCCCAGGAGGAGGAGGATGAGGAAGAGGGGTCATTTTTAGCACTTTCAGGCCAGTCTCTTCGAAGTGACTCAGAGGGAGGTTTTTGGCAACAGCAGAGGCCAGGTACAAATGTGGCCAGCCAGGGCCCACTACTGGAGGACGAGGAGGACGAGGATGAGGAGGAGGTGGAGGAGGATGAGGATGAAGCATGGTCACAGCGGGGTGGCACCCAACGCAGCTCGGGTCCATCACTGGTGCGTGGCTGGGGGGAAAGGCAGGACGATGACGATACGCCTCCCACAGAGGACAGCTTGTCCTTACCCCTGGGCAGCCTGGCACACATGAGCGACTACATGCTGCAGTGCCTGCGCAACGACAGCAGAGTTGCCCACATTTTAACCTGTGCGGACTACTGGGTTGCCACCCTGCTGGATCCACGCTACAAAGACAATGTGCCCACCTTACTTCCTGCACTGGAGCGTGATAGGAAGATGCGCGAGTACAAGCGCACGTTGGTAGACGCGCTACTGAGAGCATTCCCAAATGTCACAGGGGAACAAGTGGAAGCCCAAGGCCAAGGCAGAGGAGGAGCAAGAGGTCGCCAAGGCAGCTGTGTCACGGCCAGCTCCTCTGAGGGCAGGGTTAGCATGGCAGAGATGTGGAAAACTTTTGTCAACACGCCACAGCTAACTGCACCACCACCTGATACGCAACGTGTTAGCAGGAGGCAACATTTCACTAACATGGTGGAACAGTACGTGTGCACACCCCTCCACGTACTGACTGATGGTTCGGCCCCATTCAACTTCTGGGTCTCTAAATTGTCCACGTGGCCAGAGCTAGCTTTTTATGCCTTGGAGGTGCTGGCCTGCCCGGCAGCCAGCGTTTTGTCTGAACGTGTATTCAGCACGGCAGGGGGCGTCATTACAGACAAACGCAGCCGCCTGTCTACAGCCAATGTGGACAAGCTGACGTTCATAAAAATGAACCAGGCATGGATCCCACAGGACCTGTCCGTCCCTTGTCCAGATTAGACATTAACTACCTCCCCTTAACCATATATTATTGGACTCCGGGGCACTTCCTCATTCAATCCTATTTTTATTTTCATTTTACCATTATATTGCGAGGCTACCCAAAGTTGAATGAACCTCTCCTCTGTCTGGGTGCCGGGGCCTAAATATATGCCAATGGACTGTTGCAGTGGTGGCTGACGTGAAGCCTCATTCTCTGCTATGACATGCAGACTAATTCTCTGCTGACATGAAGCCAGATTGTCTGTTACGGGACCTCTCTCCTCTGCCTGGGTGCTGGGCCTAAATTTATGAAAATGGACTGTTGCAGTGGTGGGTGACGTGAAGCCTCATTCTCTGCTATGACATGCAGACTGATTCTCTGCTGACATGAAGCCAGATTGTCTGTTACGGGACCTCTCTCCTCTGTCTGGGTGCCAGGGCCTAAATATATGCCAATGGACTGTTGCAGTGGTGGCTGACGTGAAGCCTCATTCTCTGCTATGACATGCAGACTAATTCTCTGCTGACATGAAGCCAGATTGTCTGTTACGGGACCTCTCTCCTCTGCCTGGGTGCTGGGCCTAAATATATGCCAATGGACTGTTGCAGTGGTGGCTGACGTGAAGCCTGATTCTCTGCTATGACATGCAGACTGATTCTCTGCTGACATGAAGCCAGATCCTCTGTTACGGGACCTCTCTCCTCTGCCTGGGTGCTGGGCCTAAATTTATGATAATGGACTGTTGCAGTGGTGGGTGACGTGAAGCCTGATTCTCTGCTATGATATGAAGACTGATTCTCTGCTGACATGAAGCCAGATTCTCTGTTACGGGACCTCTCTCCTCTGCCTGGGTGCCGGGGCCTAAATATCTGAGAATGGACTGTTCCAGTGGTGGGTGACGGGAAGCCAGATTCTCTGCTATGGGACCTCTCTCCAATTGATTTTGGTTAATTTTTATTTATTTAATTTTTATTTTAATTCATTTCCCTATCCACATTTGTTTGCAGGGGATTTACCTACATGTTGCTGCCTTTTGCAGCCCTCTAGCCCTTTCCTGGGCTGTTTTACAGCCGTTTTAGTGCCGAAAAGTTCGGGTCCCCATTGACTTCAATGGGGTTCGGGTTCGGGACGAAGTTCGGATCGGGTTCGGATCCCGAACCCGAACATTTCCGGGAAGTTCGGCCGAACTTCTCGAACCCGAACATCCAGGTGTTCGCTCAACTCTATTTCCCAGCTCTAGCTCTTGAGCTCCCAAATTTATTGCTCGGAGAGGTGCCTATGAGCTCACCGTTCTGATCCGGCTCACCAGCTATGTCCAGAGGCTAAATCTTGGGGCTAACCCACCCAAACTGGTGGCATAACTGAATCTAGAGAGCTGCAAGAGGCACTCAGGATTTACTATTTGGATAAAGATGCATGCTGCTTCCATATACACATATACATCCCGGGTGAATGCTATTCATATAAGATCTAAGAGCCTCCTACACACTCTTCATGGACCTAGAGCCTACATCTTGGGACAATCACCCTCATCCTCCAGTACTAAGACCTCCCTTGTGGACCTACATCTTGCCTCTCACATCAAGGTACTTTAAAGAGACTTATTTTATTTTCTCATGTTTGGATGAAGTGGGCCAGTCCCCCCCCCCACTCTTCTCATACTTCTTTTAGTGGCATCATAAATAACCTGAGCTCATAATGGGTTAACACTTAACCCGTAGGATACCAGCGCCGTCTGAAATCCCAACGCCGTACAGCTACGGTACTTTGATTGGGTGGGGGCTGGAGCTGCGCCCCAACCGATCAGCGGCACGGGTCCACCAGTCACTGATAGCTGGACCTGCTGTATGCGGCGGAATCTGTGAAAACACCGATGCCAGCTAACTCTTGCACTGCCGCGGTCAGCGCTGACCGCGACATGTGTGGGATCCTGCCGGGTGCGGGTGGCTATCGGGTCCACGCGCTGTTGTGACGGGTAGGCATCGCTGTTGCCTTCCATGACAGCCTGTGAGATCCAGCCCCCTGGATCTTACAGGCAGGAAAGCTGTAAGTGTATTACACTGGTAATACACTTAGGCTGGGTTCACACGGGCGTGTCCGGATTAGGTCCGGATGCGTCCCGGTGTATTGCGGTAAACCCGCGCGATTAGGTACGCAATTGCAGTCAGTTTTGACTGCGATTGCGTTCCGATGTTCAGTTTTTATCACGCGGGTGCAATGTGTTTTACACTCGCGTGATAAAAAACCGACTGTGGTACCCAGACCCGAACTTCTTCACAGAAGTTCAGGTTTGGGTTAGTTGTAGTGTAGATTGTATTATTTTCCCTTATAACATGGTTATAAGGGAAAATAATAGCATTCTGAATACAGAATGCTTAGTACAAGGTCAATTGAGGGTTAAAAAAAAATAAAAGAAATTAACTCACCTTGTCCTCTTCATCGCGCAGTTCCCAGTCTCTTCTGATGAGCTGTCGGCTAAAGGACCTTTGGTGACGTCAGATCACATGCTCCAATCACATGGTACATCACCCATGTGATTGGAGCATGTGATCTGACGTCACCAAAGGTCCTTTAGCCGACAGCTCATCAGAAGAGACTGGGAACTGCTTGATGAAGAGGACAAGGTGAGTTAATTTCTTTTATTTTTTTTTAACCCTCAATTGACCTTGTACTAAGCATTCTGTATTCAGAATGCTATTATTTTCCCTTATAACCATGTTATAAGGGAAAATAATACAGTGAATAGACTGTCACCTAGCAACCATGAGTGAAAATCGCACCGCATCCGCACTTGCTTGCGGATGCTTGCGATTTTCACTCAGCCCCATTCATTTCTATGGGGCCTGTCCTGCGTTACAAACGCAGAATATAGAGCATGCTGCGATTTTAAAGCATTGCAGAAGTGATGCGTGAAAAAAATCGCTCATGTGCACAGCCCCATAGAAATGAATGGTGCCGGATTCAGTGCGGGTGCAATACGTTCACCTACCGCATTGCACCCGCGCGGAAATCTCGCCCGTGTGAACTCAGCCTTATAGCCAAAGTTTCAAGTGAAAAAAAAAAAAAAGTCGACATATTAGGTATCCCCACGTCCATATCAACCGGTTCAATAAAAATATCACATGACCTAACCCCTCAGGTGAATGTAAAACAAAAATAGGGTTCTCAGAAAATGGTAACACAAAAACAAGATTTTATTCTGTTCAAAAATGATTTCAATGTGTAAAACTTAACAAAAATGTAAATGATAGACATATTAGGTATTGCCGCATCCATAACAGCCTGCTCTATAAAAATATCACATTACATGCCCCCTCAGGTGAATTCTGTAAAAAAATAAAAAATTATATATATATATATATATATATATATAGATATCTATATATATATATATATATATATATATATATATATCTGCCAAAACAGCCATTTTTTTCACCTTGCCTCACAAAAAGTTTAATACCAAGCAATCAAAAAGTCTTATGTACCACCAAATGGTACCAATCAAACCATCACCTCATCACGCAAAAAATGACCCCCACATAAGACAATCACTTAAAAAATAAAAGCCAATGACACCCATAAACCTATCCATCAAAATCTGAGCTGTAAAAGCCATATATGTGCTCCTTCCTTTCCTCCATGCCAGTCCTGCCATGTGCCCCCACAGCAGTTCACCACCACATATGGGGTGTTGCCGAATTCAGGAGAAAATGGGTAACAAATTATGGTGTGCTTTTTTTCCTGTTACCCCTTTTGAAAATAAAAAAAATTGGGGCTAAAGCAACATTTTATTGGAAGAAACAAAATGTTTCATTTTTAGCGTTTCCAAATTCCGTAAAATGCTTAGGGGGTCAAAGTGCTCAGTACCCCCCTTAATATATTCTCTAAGAGGTGTAGTTTCCAAAATGGGGTCACTTTTTGAGGGTTTCTACTGTAGGGGTATGTCATGGTGCCTGAAAACCATTCTAGCAAAATCTACCTCCAAAATCCATATGGCGCTCCTTACCTTCTGACCACTGCCACGTGTCCTTAGAGCAGTTTACCACCACATATGGGGTATTTCAGAAAACTGCAGAATCATAGTAATATATATTTAGGTTTATTTTGCTGTTAATCCTTGCTGTGTTGCAAGAAAAAAATGATTAACATAAAAAATCTACCCAAAAATAGAAATTTTGAACTTTCACCTCCATTTTTCTTTAATTCTTGTGGAACACCTCAAGGGTTAACAAAGTTAGTAACATCCGTTTGAGGGGTGTAGTTTCTAAAATGGGGTTATTTATGGGTGGTTTCCATTATGTAAGCCCCTCAAAATCACTTTATAACTGAATTGGTGCTCAAAAAAATGTTTTTTTTTCTCAGAATGGCTTGGATAAGTAAAATTGTTTTAAAGTTATTACTACATAGAGTGACACATTTGCAAAAATTGGCCTGGGATTTAAGGTGAAAAGTGGCTCGGTACTGAAGGGGTTAAATACATTGAAAGCATAATACTGAGCTCTATCTGTCCTAATTTTTCTGGGAATGCTTATTTTCCTTCCTACAGCTCATCCTCTTATACTGATAAATCTAATAGGCCTCTTTCACACGAGCGTGACGGATTGGCTCCAGGTGTGTTCAGGATGCTATCACGGATGATCCGTGAGAATATTGAACCGTCCTCCCAATATTATCAATATTACTATCACTTATTGATCAATGGGTCTATTAAACAGTATTCATTTCCATAGGCCCCAGAACCTACAATCTGATTACTCAGAGCGTCTCCTTCTTGTGTACCCAAAGAACAAAATGGTCCTTTTGTTCAAGTCAGTCAATAGATGCCCAGCAGATAACGCAATTACAGCTGGTTGCCTTAGGTTGACCCTACACAAAAGAACTTCCCTTTCTGCAGAGATATAACAGCTAGGTGTGAAGACTACACCTGGGGGGAGCCATTTGGTGTCACTGCCATAAGGGGCTTGTAAGCTAGCTTGAGTCAGACAGGCCGGCACCAAGGTTCCCAGATTGAAACATGAATCTGGGATATGATTTTTACCCTTTTTAAGAGAGACCAGGCATCTTACGGACGCAAAGTTACGTCATCGTGCACTCAGAATTCACTGGACATTTACATATGACAAACATAACTCAAGAGATGCCCAGGTAAAGTTATGGTGTTACCCCATCATAGAACCAGTTATAATAGTCATATTTGGTATCCCTGAACTCCATATTTTGTGGGGAATGTAAATATGTGCTTGTTACTTGTGTACAGCAGAGACATCCCGAGATATGGCACATACCATATTTCAGAACTGACATTCACCTCAGGAATACAGCCTGCCCCAGCAGGCGGACTCAATTCCCCGCCTTGATCCTTGGACCCTTATAACAAAGGACTAGAATCTGCTAAAAGAGTTCTCCACTTTTAACACCACCTGAAGAGGGCCTCAGCCAGAGAACCCGTGGGCTGTAGGCAGATTCGGATTACTACACTCTGGACAAAGGTTTCTTGGACTTTCTTGGAGATTCACCCCATCACCAGCAACCACCAGCTTGTTACGGTGAATGACCAGCTCGTCACCGGTTTCCGGGACACGGAGCCAATGTCACCCTGGTGCGTCCGGACCTTGTGTCAACAAAGGACATTATCCCAGACAAGTATCTCACCCTCAGTGGCGTGGGGGGCACTCTTTCTCACATTCCCCAAGCCTGGGTTTCCATCGACTGGGGAGTGGGTGTTCAAGAAAAGGTAGTTGGAATCCTAGACCAGCTACCAGTTCCTGTTTTGTTGGGGTCCGATTTGGGCAAGCTGGTATCCTATTATGAACCTGTCACGGCTGAGGATGGGGAAAACCCTCAGCCGTGCGATGACAGAAGATGGTAGTCGCTTCATACTGTCACGGCTGAGGAGGGGGAAAACCCTCAGCCGTGCGGTATCAGCAGATGGATGGTCAGAGCATGGCCAGGACAGGAATCAGGGAGCAGGTCACCTCCTAACAATCCCTAATTCTGACCCTGTCTCCTAGCCTGTATGAGCCGACCCTGATGGTAGGAGGGCTCATACTCCGGAACCTAATATTCCTGCTAGCCCTCAGGGTGGCCCTGGACTAGGAGCTGGGTAAGACTACCTGTTCCTCCTAGATACGGACGAACAGGAGTCTCACTGGCCAAGCTATAAAGACAAGGGAAAACAGAAACAGAGATATGGCAATGGCAGGTAAGTGAGACTAGTACCACACCTACCTGCCACCGACACAGAGCCTGGAACCCATGTATAAGTGCTGTTGTCCACAACAACACAAGAGACACAGCACACAACACACATCACATGGGAAACCAGGAAACCATATGCTGCAAAAAATAAAGACCAAAGAAACATCTACTTAACACCATACATAAAGCTTATGACCACAAGGGTGGCCTCCACTGGCAGATGTTATAACAGGAGGTTGTCTCCAGCAAGCATGGCTGAAGAACCCATCAGCTAACTGAAAACAGCAGAGACTTTATAGCCCAAAGTAGACACACTCACACTCAGACACACCAGGTGATCACACACACAGAAGGGAGTTAACCCTTCCAACACAAGGCAAGGGAAGACGGCCACTTAAAGGGGAAGTACACACATAAACACACACTTCACCTGTTGCTGCGGGCAACGGCATGCGTGGCAACCATGTCCTGGGGATCAGCCATAGGGCTGAGACACTGCCACCACATGCACACAACACCACACGTTGCCACGGGCAACTAAGCAAAGGAAAGTGTCACAAAACACACCATAGGCCGTGAAAGAACCCGCCACAAACCCCTCGGGATCCCAGGAAGGGGGTCCGCCCTCTGCCCCCACCCAGGAGCTTGGCACCCAGGGGCAAAAGTCTGGGGGAGGGGGGTTGAATGTATCCAGTGTTAATGTTGATGATATGCATGACGTACCTGCTAATGTGATTTCTACATGTGATGTTGAAAATGCTAATCTGATTGCTCCGAAGTCATACCTGTCCTAGCTGTGACTCGGAGTCGACCCACCCAAAACTTGAACTCAGAACAGGGGGAAGAGGCTCCGTTCTCCTCCCACTCCTCTGACCCCAGGGAGGAATACTGTCAGCAGCAGGCCTCATACGCCACGGGCCAGCTGGCTGAAACAGATAGTGCTGCCTTCGAGCACGCACTCCAAACGGTCCTGGCCTCGAGGGTCTCAGAAGACAGGCTGCTGAGCCCCTCGCGGATGGGGCCGGGTTCAAAGTGTACTGGGAAGGTGGAAAGTTGTATAGTGAGGCGATACAACTCGCCGAAGGCAAAATGACCGTGAGTACCAAGTCGCTTGTGGTACCTAGTGCCTTCCGGGGGCATGTGCTGAAATCCGCACATGACATCCCCTTGGCAGGACACTTAGGAATTCGCAGGACACTTGACCGTATTCAGGGGCATTTCCACTGGCCTAGAATGAGGATAGATGTCATCAATTATTGTCGCTCCTGTACGGTTTGTCAGAAGGTAAAACGAGCTGGGAATCCACGCAAGGCTCCCTTGTGTCCACTGCCAATCATAAGTGAGCCATTTTGCCGAGTGGCAGTCGATATAATTGGACCACTGCCCATTCCCAGCCGCAGCGGAACAAGATACATCTTGACGCTGGTGGATTATGCAACTCGCTACCCGCATGTGGTCGCTCTCTCCTCCCTGAGGGCAGACAAGGTAGCAGACGCGCTAATTACCATATTTTCGCGTGTAGGGTTCCCTGCGGAGATGCTCACAGATCAGAGACCCCAGTTTATGTCTGAACTGATGGACACCCTGGCGGCAAAGATCCAGATGACGCACCTCGTCTCTAGTCTGTACCACCCGCAAACCAACAGCCTCTGCGAGCGCTTTAACGTGTCATTAAAGCAGATGCTGGCCACGTACTTTGAGTTGCAGGGTGGGGACTGGGAACGATACTTGCCTCATCTGCTGTTTGCCTACAGGGAAGTATCACAGGAGTCCACCGGGTTCTCCCCGTTTGAACTCCTGTATGTCAGGAACGTCCGAGGACCACTAAAGCTGATGCGAGAGACGTGGTAAGGCAAAGGTGATCCCACGGATGTCTCTGTAGTGGAGTATGTCCTGAAGTTCAGAGACAAAATTGAGTCACTCTTTGCCATGGTAACGGAGAATGTGGCCCAGGCCCAGGCCAAACAGAAACTATGGTACGACCGCACCGCAGGAGACCGGGCGTTTGAAACAGGAGACAAGGTCTATGCCCTTTTTCCCCTACGGCACAATAAGTTACAGGTGGCATGGGAGGGGCCATACACCATAGAGAAGCGTTTGAACCCCCTGACATACTTGGTGAACATGGGGGGTAGAAAAACAGAAGGTATTTCACATTAACATGCTGACGGCCCACCATGATAGAACCCAGTATGTACTCCCAGTGTGCATCCGGTAAGAACAGGGCGAGACAGACCCTCTGGTAGATCTGCTGGCTGACACCCGGGAGACGGACGGGGACATAAATGTCAATCCGCAGCTCTCCCTGTCCAAGAGAGAGCAGTTGCAGAAGGTGTACCACCGGACCTTCTCAGGTATCCCGGGTCGGACCAATCTGGTCGCTCACCGGAACACATCCCCCCATCAAGCTATCGGGTCTCTCCGGAGGTGCAGGCGGACATGCTGCGTGAGGTGGGGGAAATGCTAGAACTGGGGGTCGTTCAGTGGTCCTGTAGTCCATGGGCGGCACCCGTCGTCTTGGTACCTAAGAAAGACAAGAGAACGCGGTTCTGTGTGGACTACCAGAAGTTGAAACGCCGTAACCACTACAGATGCCTACCCCATGCCTCGCATCAATGAGATGCTAGATAAGCTGGCAGCTGCCAGCTATCTATCAATCATGGATCTGAGCCGGGGGTACTGGCAGATCCCTCTTGCCCCGAACGCGCGGCAGAAGTCGGGCTTTATCACTCCTTTCGGGCTCTTCGAATTTCCGACGATGCCCTTTGGAATGAAAAACGCGCCTGCCATGTTCCAGCGGGCTATGAACGACCTGCTGGAGGAAATGCAACTGTATATCTATATATATAAAAAATGACCTTCAAGTCATTTCTCTAGCCATATGCCTGCTTTCAAACACTGCAAAAACTTACCCTAGCCTCTCCGAAGAGAAAGCTACTCGGTTCTGTTATCCAGATAGTGGGTTCCTTGCTCCCATAAATTGCAAGGTGGTGGCAGTTAAACTACCCTGTGTGTGGTTCCGGTCCGGTCGCTCACACGCTTACTTTCAACCTATCAACTGTACGGACTCAAGTTAGACTGTCGGTGTGCTGAAAGTGGCTGGGAGGCCTGTTTGCGGATTTACCACTAGGGGCACTGTGACCAGGGGAGCACCCAGGAATTTTGTCTAGGGGGGGTCCGAAAGGCAAAAAAATGTGGCATGTGTAGTGTGCTCTGCTAATTCAATTTTTCAAAGCCCCCTTTATATTTAAAACTGCAGGGACGGGGTGAAGTGTGTTGCGCTGATTCTTTTACTTGGCGATTCTAAAAGCTCTGTAGGAAAATAGCAATGCGGCGTGCAATTTTTTTGCCCCACCCATTATTAAAAGCCCCTCCTACATATATTAGGCCACTCCCAACAAACACTGTACAGCTGACATTCTATAGTTGCGGCCTGTCTCTACACATCATACGGAGAGAGGGGGAGGTCTGTCCTGGCTGCACTGCCTGCTTCACATCATACAATAAACAGCAGGCTACAGCCAGGAAGCTCCTCCGCTCTCCTCCCTCCCCAGATCCTGCTCAAGGCCTGTGGTGTCCCCCACCATCTGCCACCCACCCGTGGCCTGCTGCCCCCTTTGGCCGTCCTTACCAATCTCTGCAAATGGCAGGGGGAGGAGCCGGAGCATCTCCTACATAGCGCCCCATACCTCTTACATCCAGTGATGTCACCTTTGTTGTAGACGTTCTCTTTCCTCATCTTCTCCATTCAGACCAGACCGCCATGATGATTTTTCAGCCATTTCCCGTCTCTGCAGAGATTAACAAACAGACATTAGTTTCCCACATTTCCATCATCTTCACATCTTCTGAACACCATTTCCTGCCACCCCCAATACTGTGCCCGCTGTGCCCCCAATACTGTACTGCAGAAACAGTCCCCCTGGAAATACTGCTACCACACAGATAGTGCCCCAATACTGTGCATGCTGTGCCCCCAATAATATACTGCAGAAACAGTCCCCCTGGAAATACTACTACCACACAGATAGTGCCCCCATCAACAATTATTGGCACACAGTGCTCTAAAAAAATAACTGCGCCCAGACACTAATAGTATAAAGATAATGTCCCCCAAAAATTATTGTGCTAAGCTGATAACGTGGCAGGGTGCCCCCCAAAGTAACAGGGCTCCCCAAAATAGAAATAATTCTCTGCCAGAGCACACTTAGTAGTAATAATGCCCCTATAGTGCCCATACTAGTAATCATGTTCCTCATAGCCCCCCAGTATTAGCAAAGCTCCGCATAAAACCTCTTAGTACTAATAATTCTCCCTACAATATGACAGTACATGAAATACCCCCGCTTAGTACCCACTGTTGAGCTAATGTCCCCATAATGTATGCCAGTATAAAATACCCCTATATAGTGCCCCAGTAAATGTCTCATAGTGCTCCTCTCCCCCTTCCCCATAGTGTCCCCCATAATATGGCAGTAAAAAATGCCCCTTCTAAGTGCCACCATATGCCCCAATAGTGCTCCTCTCCCCCATAGTGCCTACCATAATGTGCCAGTAAAAAAAATGCCCCCTTAGTGCCACCAGATGCCATAATGTGCCAATAGGAATAAAGGCCCCTTTAGAGCCCCCACTTCCCCTTAGTACCCCCAAATAATGCCCCTATAGTGCCACCAGATGCCCCATAGTGCCATTCTCCCCTATAGTGCCCTGATACTGTGTCAATAAAAAAAAAGCCCCTTTTGACCCCCCAGATGCCCCCATAGTGCTCCTCTCCCCCATGGTGCCACCCCATAATGTGCCAGTAAAAAATGCCGCTTCAAAGTGCCACCATATGCCCCCATAGTGCTCCACTCCTCCATAGTGCCGCCCTGCCCTATAATGCCTCCCATAATGTGCCAGTAAAAAATGCCCCCTTAGTGCCACCAGATGCCATAATGCCCCCATGTGCCAATAAGAAAAAAAAGGCCCCTTTAGAACCCTCACTTCCCCATAGTGCCCCCAAATAATGCCCCTATAGTGCCACCAGATGCCCCATAGTGCCATTCTCCCCTTTAGTGCCCCCATAGTGCCGTTCTCCCCTTTAGTGCCCCCATAGTGCCGTTCTCCCCTTTAGTGCCCCCATAGTGCCGTTCTCCCCTTTAGTGCCCCCATAGTGCCGTTCTGCCCTTTAGTGCCCCCATAGTGCCGTTCTCCCCTTTAGTTCCCCCATAGTGCCGTTCTCCCCTTTAGTGCCCCCATAGTGCCAGCTCCCCCCCTCAAAAAAAAAACAAAAAAAAAAAACACTGATACTTACCTCAATCAGCAGCGATGCAATGCAGGCCTCTTCTGGCCCGTGTCCCTGCTGTGTGCTGCCCGGCTCAGGCGGTGCGATGATGACGTCATCGCGCCGCCAGAGCCGGCCTCTGATAGGCTGCAGGCATTAGTGCCTGCGGCCTATCAGAAGAACAGGGGAGGGACACACCTCTCCCCTGCCGCAGCACAGGCATCTGTATCACTGTCCTAAGGACATCGATACAGATGCATTAGATATGGAGATGAGTGCTTCCACAATGGAAGCGCTCATCTCCTACGGCCCCCCCACCACCACCGCCGCCGCAAATGCCCGCAATTATATCCAGGGCCGCGCCGCCTGTGGTGATCAGCGGTGCGGCCCTGAAGGATAAAAAAAAATAATTTGGGCTGGTTGTTCTGGGGGGGTCCAGACCCGCTGGACCCCCCCTGTAGGTGCGCCACTGACTGTGACGGATTTGTGATGTATTGTGGCCGCGGCGGTCGCAGTTCGTCACAGATGTGTTCCGTGAAACTCGCACCATTTTGCAAGCAAGTTCAGTCAGTTTTATCTGCGATTGCATTCAGTTGTTCATTTTTTTCCACGTGGGTGCAATGAGTTTTGATGTGTTTTTCACACACGTGATAAAAACCTAAAGGTTTACAAACAACACCTCTTAGCAACCATTAGAGTTGAGCGAACACCTGGATGTTCGGGTTCGAGAAGTTCGGCCGAACTTCCCGAAAATGTTCGGGTTCGGGATCCGAACCCGATCCGAACTTCGTCCCGAACCCGAACCCCATTGAAGTCAATGGGGACCCGAACTTTTCGGCACTAAAACGGCTGTAAAACAGCCCAGGAAAGGGCTAGAGGGCTGCAAAAGGCAGCAACATGTAGGTAAATCCCCTGCAAACAAATGTGGATAGGGAAATGAATTAAAAAAAAAATTAAATAAATAAAAATTAACCAAAATCAATTGGAGAGAGGTCCCATAGCAGAGAATCTGGCTTCCCGTCACCCACCACTGGAACAGTCCATTCTCAGATATTTAGGCTCCGGCTCCCAGACAGAGGAGAGAGGTCCCGTAACAGACAATCTGACTTCATGTCAGCAGAGAATCAGTCTTCATGTCATAGCAGAGAATCAGGCTTCACGTCACCCACCACTGCAACAGTCCATTTTCATAAATTTAGGCCCAGCACCCAGGCAGAGGAGAGAGGTCCTGTAACAGACAATCTGGCTTCATGTCAGCAGAGAATCAGTCTTCATGTCATAGCAGAGAATCAGGCTTCACGTCACCCACCACTGCAACAGTCCATTTTCATAAATTTAGGCCCAGCACCCAGGCAGAGGAGAGAGGTCCCGTAACAGACAATCTGGCTTCATGTCAGCAGAGAATTAGTCTGCATGTCATAGCAGAGAATGAGGCTTCACATCAGCCACCACTGCAACAGCCCATTGGCATATATTTAAGCCCAGCACCCAGGCAGAGGAGAGAGGTCCCGTAACAGAGGATCTGGCTTCATGTCAGCAGAGAATCAGTCTTCATGTCATAGCAGAGAATCAGGCTTCACGTCACCCACCACTGCAACAGTCCATTGTCAGATATTTAGGCCCAGCACCCAGGCAGAGGAGAGAGGTCCCGTAACAGAGGATCTGGCTTTATGTCAGCAGAGAATCAGTCTTCATATCATAGCAGAGAATCAGGCTTCACGTCACCCACCACTGCAACAGTCAATTTTCATAAATTTAGGCCCAGCACCCAGGCAGAGGAGAGAGGTCCCGTAACAGAGGATCTGGCTTCATGTCAGCAGAGAATCAGTCTGCATGTCATAGCAGAGAATCAGTCTTCATGTCACCCACCACTGTAAGAGTCCATTTTCATAAATTTAGGCCCAGCACCCAGGCAGAGGAGAGAGGTCCCGTAACAGACAATCTGGCTTCATGTCAGCAGAGAATCATTCTTCATGTCATAGCAGAGAATCAGGCTTTTCGTCACCCACCACTGCAACAGTCCATTTTCATAAATTTAGGCCCAGCACCCAGGCAGAGGAGAGAGGTTCCGTAACAGACAATCTGGCTTCATGTCAGCAGAGAATTAGTCTGCATGTCACAGCAGAGAATCAGGCTTCACGTCAGCCATCAATGCAACAGTCCATTGTCAGATATTTAGGCCCAGCACCCAGGCAGAGGAGAGAGGTCCCGTAACAGAGGATCTGGCTTCATGTCAGGAGAGAATCAGTCTTCATATCATAGCAGAGAATCAGGCTTCACGTCACCCACCACTGCAACAGTCCATTTTCATAAATTTAGGCCCAGCACCCAGGCAGAGGAGAGAGGTCCCGTAACAGAGGATCTGGCTTCATGTCAGCAGAGAATCAGTCTTCATATCATAGCAGAGAATCAGGCTTCACGTCACCCACCACTGCAACAGTCCATTTTCATAAATTTAGGCCCAGCACCCAGGCAGAGGAGAGAGGTCCCGTAACAGAGGATCTGGCTTCATGTCAGCAGAGAATCAGTCTTCATGTCATAGCAGAGAATCAGGCTTCACGTCAGCCACCAATGCAACAGTCCATTGTCAGATATTTAGGCCCAGCACCCAGGCAGAGGAGAGAGGTCCCGTAACAGAGGATCTGGCTTCATGTCAGCAGAGAATCAGTCTTCATATCACAGCAGAGAATCAGGCTTCACGTCACCCACCACTGTAAGAGTCCATTTTCATAAATTTAGGCCCAGCACCCAGGCAGAGGAGAGAGGTCCCGTAACAGACAATCTGGCTTCATGTCAGCAGAGAATCAGTCTTCATGTCATAGCAGAGAATCAGGCTTCACGTCACCCACCACTGTAAGAGTCCATTTTCATAAATTTAGGCCCAGCACCCAGGCAGAGGAGAGAGGTCCCGTAACAGAGGATATGGCTTCATGTCAGCAGAGAATCAGTCTTCATATCATAGCAGAAAATCAGGCTTCACGTCACCCACCACTGCAACAGTCTATTTTCTTAAATTTAGGCCCAGCACCCAGGCAGAGGAGAGAGGTCCCGTAACAGAGGATCTGGCTTCATGTCAGCAGAGAATTAGTCTGCATGTCATAGCAGAGAATCAGGCTTCACGTCAGCCACCAATGCAACAGTCCATTGTCAGATATTTAGGCCCAGCACCCAGGCAGAGGAGAGAGGTCCCGTAACAGAGGATCTGGCTTCTTGTCAGCAGAGAATCAGTCTTCATATCATAGCAGAGAATCAGGCTTCACGTCACCCACCACTGCAACAGTCCATTTTCATAAATTTAGGCCCAGCACCCAGGCAAAGGAGAGAGGTCCCGTAACAGGCCTTATGTCAGCAGAGAATCAGTCTTTATGTCATAGCAGAGAATCAGGCTTCACATCACCCACCACTGTAAGAGTCCATTTTCATAAATTTAGGCCCAGCACCCAGGCAGAGGAGAGAGGTCCCGTAACAGACAATCTGGCTTCATGTCAGCATAGAATCAGTCTTCATGTCATAGCAGAGAATTAGGCTTTTCGTCACCCTCCACTGCAACAGTCCATTTTCATAAATTTAGGCCCAGCACCCAGGCAGAGGAGAGAGGTCCCGTAACAGACAATCTGGCTTCATGTCAGCAGAGAATTAGTCTGCATGTCACAGCAGAGAATCAGGCTTCACGTCAGCCACCAATGCAACAGTCCATTGTCAGATATTTAGGCCCAGCACCCAGGCAGAGGAGAGAGGTCCCGTAACAGAGGATCTGGCTTCATGTCAGCAGAGAATCAGTCTTCATATCATAGCAGAGAATCAGGCTTCACGTCACCCACCACTGCAACAGTCCATTTTCATAAATTTAGGCCCAGCACCCAGGCAGAGGAGAGAGGTCCCGTAACAGAGGATCTGGCTTCATGTCAGCAGAGAATCAGTCTTCATGTCATAGCAGAGAATCAGGCTTCACGTCAGCCACCAATGCAACAGTCCATTGTCAGATATTTAGGCCCAGCACCCAGGCAGAGGAGAGAGGTCCCGTAACAGAGGATCTGGCTTCATGTCAGCAGAGAATCAGTCTTCATATCATAGCAGAAAATCAGGCTTCACGTCACCCACCACTTCAACAGTCCATTTTCATAAATTTAGGCCCAGCACCCAGGCAGAGGAGAGAGGTCCCGTAACAGACAATCTGGCTTCATGTTAGCAGAGAATTAGTCTGCATGTCATAGCAGAGAATCAGGCTTCACGTCAGCCACCAATGCAACAGTCCATTGTCAGATATTTAGGCCCAGCACCCAGGCAGAGGAGAGAGGTCCCGTAACAGAGGATCTGGCTTCTTGTCAGCAGAGAATCAGTCTTCATATCATAGCAGAGAATCAGGCTTCACGTCACCCACCACTGCAACAGTCCATTTTCATAAATTTAGGCCCAGCACCCAGGCAGAGGAGAGAGGTCCCGTAACAGACAATCTGGCTTCATGTCAGCAGAGAATTAGTCTGCATGTCATAGCAGAGAATCAGGCTTCACGTCAGCCACCAATGCAACAGTCCATTGTCAGATATTTAGGCCCAGCACCCAGGCAGAGGAGAGAGGTCCCGTAACAGAGGATCTGGCTTCATGTCAGCAGAGAATTAGTCTGCATTTCATAGCAGAGAATCAGGCTTCACGTCACCCAACATTGGAACAGTCCATTGGCATATATTTAGGCCCCGGCACCCAGACAGAGGAGAGGTTCATTCAACTTTGGGTAGCTTCGCAATATAATGGTAAAATGAAAATAAAAATAGGATTGAATGAGGAAGTGCCCTGGAGTCCAATAATATATGGTTAAGGGGAGGTAGTTAATGTCTAAACTGGACAAGGGACGGACAGGTCCTGTGGGATCCATGCCTGGTTCATTTTTATGAACGTCAGCTTGTCCACATTGGCTGTAGACAGGCGGCTGCGTTTGTCTGTAATGACGCCCCCTGCCGTGCTGAATACACGTTCAGACAAAACGCTGGCCGCCGGGCAGGCCAGCACCTCCAAGGCATAAAAGGCTAGCTTTGGCCACGTGGACAATTTAGAGACCCAGAAGTTGAATGGGGCCGAACCATCAGTCAGTACGTGGAGGGGTGTGCACACGTACTGTTCCACCATGTTAGTGAAATGTTGCCTCCTGCTAACACGTTGCGTATCAGGTGGTGGTGCAGTTAGCTGTGGCGTGTTGACAAAAGTTTTCCACATCTCTGCCATGCTAACCCTGCCCTCAGACGAGCTGGCCGTGACACAGCTGCCTTGGTGACCTCTTGCTCCTCCTCTGCCTTGGCCTTGGGCTTCCACTTGTTCCCCTGTGACATTTGGGAATGCTCTCAGTAGCGCGTCTACCAACGTGCGCTTGTACTCGCGCATCTTCCTATCACGCTCCAGTGCAGGAAGTAAGGTGGGCACATTGTCTTTGTAGCGTGGATCCAGCAGGGTGGCAACCCAGTAGTCCGCACAGGTTAAAATGAGGGCAACTCTGATGTTGTTGCGCAGGCACTGCAGCATGTAGTCGCTCATGTGTGCCACGCTGCCCAGGGGTAAGGACAAGCTGTCCTCTGTGGGAGGCTTATCGTCATCGTCCTGCCTTTCCCCCCAGCCACGTACCAGTGATGGACCCGAGCTGCGTTGGGTGCCACCCCGCTGTGAGCATGCTTCATCCTCATCCTCCTCCACCTCCTCCTCATCCTCGTCCTCCTCGTCCTCCAGTAGTGGGCCCTGGCTGGCCACATTTGTACCTGGCCTCTGCTGTTGCCAAAAACCTCCCTTTGAGTCTCTTCGAAGAGACTGGCCTGAAAGTGCTAAAAATGACCCCTCTTCCTCCTCCTCCTCCTCCTCCTCTTCCTGGGCCACCTCCTCTTCCATCATCGCCCTAAGTGTTTTCTCAAGGAGACATAGAAGTGGTATTGTAACGCTGATAACGGCGTCATCGCCACTGGCCATGTTGGTGGAGTACTCGAAACAGCGCAACAGGGCACACAGGTCTCGCATGGATGCCCAGTCATTGGTGGTGAAGTGGTGCTGTTCTGTAGTGCGACTGACCCGTGCGTGCTGCAGCTGAAACTCCACTATGGCCTGCTGCTGCTCGCACAGTCTGTCCAGCATGTGCAAGGTGGAGTTCCACCTGGTGGGCACGTCGCATATGAGGCGGTGAGCGGGAAGGCCGAAGTTACGCTGTAGCGCAGACAGGCGAGCAGCAGCAGGATGTGAACGCCGGAAGCGCGAACAGACGGCCCGCACTTTATGCAGCAGCTCTGACATGTCGGGGTAGTTGTGAATGAACTTCTGCACCACCAAATTCAGCACATGCGCCAAGCAAGGGATGTACGTCAAATTGGCTAGTCCCAGAGCTGCAACGAGATTTCGCCCATTATCACACACCACCAGGCCGGGCTTGAGGCTCACCGGCAGCAACCACTCGTCGGTCTGTTGTTCTATACCCCGCCACAACTCCTGTGCGGTGTGGGGCCTGTCCCCCAAACATATGAGTTTCAGAATGGCCTGCTGACGTTTACCCCGGGCTGTGCTGAAGTTGGTGGTGAAGGTGTGTGGCTGACTGGATGAGCAGGTGGAAGAAGAGGAGGAGGAAGCCGAGAAGGAGGAGGTGGCAACAGGAGGCAAAGAATGTTGCCCTGCGATCCTTGGCGGCGGAAGGACGTGCGCCAAACAGCTCTCTGCCTGGGGCCCAGCTGCCACTACATTTACCCAGTGTGCAGTTAGGGAGATATAGGGTCCCTGGCCGTGCTTACTGGTCCACGTATCTGTGGTTAGGTGGACCTTGCTACAGATGGCGTTGCGCAGTGCACACTTGATTTTATCGGATACTTGGTTGTGCAGGGAAGGCACGGCTCTCTTGGAGAAGTAGTGGCGGCTGGGAACAACATACTGTGGGACAGCAAGCGACATGAGCTGTTTGAAGCTGTCTGTGTCCACCAGCCTAAATGACAGCATTTCATAGGCCAGTAGTTTAGAAATGCTGGCATTCAGGGCAATGGATCGAGGGTGGCTAGGTGGGAATTTACGTTTTCTATCAAATGTTTGTGAGATGGAGAGCTGAACGCTGCCGTGTAACATGGTTGAGACGCTTGGTGACGGAGGTGGTGGTGGTGGTGTTGGTGGTACATCCCCTGTTTGCTGGGCGGCAGGTGCCAACGTTCCTCCAGAGGCGGAGGAAGAGGCCGAGGTGGCAGCAGCAGAAGAGGCCGAGGCGGCAGCAGCAGAAGAGGTAGCAGGGGGAGCCTGAGTGACTTCCTTGGTTTTAAGGTGTTTACTCCACTGCAGTTCATGCTTTGCATGCAGGTGCCTGGTCATGCAGGTTGTGCTCAGGTTCAGAACGTTAATGCCTCGCTTCAGGCTCTGATGGCACAGCGTGCAAACCACTCGGGTCTTGTTGTCAGCACATTGTTTGAAGAAGTGCCATGCCAGGGAACTCCTTGAAGCTGCCTTTGGGGTGCTCGGTCCCAGATGGCGGCGGTCAGTAGCAGGCGGAGTCTCTTGGCGGCGGGTGTTCTGCTTTTGCCCACTGCTCCCTCTTTTGCTACGCTGTTGGCTCGGTCTCACCACTGCCTCTTCCTCCGAACTGTGAAAGTCAGTGGCACGACCTTCATTCCATGTGGGGTCTAGGACCTCATCGTCCCCTGCATCGTCTTCCACCCAGTCTTGATCCCTGACCTCCTGTTCAGTCTGCACACTGCAGAAAGACGCAGCAGTTGGCACCTGTGTTTCGTCATCATCAGAGACATGCTGAGGTGGTATTCCCATGTCCTCATCATCAGGAAACATAAGTGGTTGTGCGTCAGTGCAGTCTATGTCTTCCACCGCTGGGGAAGGGCTAGGTGGATGCCCTTGGGAAACCCTGCCAGCAGAGTCTTCAACCAGCATAAGAGACTGCTGCATAACTTGAGGCTCAGACAGTTTCCCTGATATGCATGGGGGTGATGTGACAGACTGATGGGGTTGGTTTTTAGGCGCCATCTGTGCGCTTTCTGCAGAAGACTGGGTGGGAGATAATGTGAACGTGCTGGATCCACTGTCGGCCACCCAATTGACTAATGCCTGTACCTGCTCAGGCCTTACCATCCTTAGAACGGCATTGGGCCCCACCATATATCGCTGTAAATTCTGGTGGCTACTGGGACCTGAGGTAGTTGGTACACTAGGACGTGTGGATGTGGCAAAACGGCCACGTCCTCTCCCAGCACCAGAGGGTCCACTAACACCACCACGACCATGTCCACGTCCGCGTCCCTTACTAGATGTTTTCCTCATTGTTATGGTTTACCACAACAACAAAAATATTATTTGGCCCAATGTATTGTATTCAAATTCAGCTGAATATAAATTTGAGGCCTAGTATTTAGGAGCTGGGTGACCGGTATGGATTTACTGACAGAATTAGACTTGGAAATGCACAGTAGCGTGTGTGTGAAGTTTTTCTGAATGACCCTATGTGCACCTTGAATATTATATACCCTTTTAGGGATAGATTTCAAATAGCTCTGATATAGCAGAAACCACTAAATTATGAAATTGCTAAATTGGGAATTGCATTTCAACCCAGAACAAAAAATGTGCTTTGACGGACACTAAATAACTTGCCCATCTACAACAGGACAGCGGTAACGACAGATTTAGCGGGATATAAATTTGAGGCCTAGTATTTAGGCGCTGGGTGACCGGTATGGATTTAGTGACAGAATTAGACTTGGAAATGCACAGTAGCGTGTGTGTGAAGTTATTCTGAATGACCCTATGTGCACCTTGAATATTATATACCCTTTTAGGGATAGATTTCAAATAGCTCTGATATAGCAGAAACCACTAAATTATGAAATTGCTAAATTGGGAATTGTATTTCAACCCAGAACAAAAAATGTGCTTTGACGGACACTAAATAACTTGCCCATCCACAACAGGACAGCGGTAACGACAGATTTAGCGGGATATAAATTTGAGGCCTAGTATTTAGGCGCTGGGTGACCGGTATGGATTTACTAACAGAATTAGACTTGGAAATGCACAGTAGCGTGTGTGTGAAGTTATTCTGAATGACCCTATGTGCACCTTGAATATTATATACCCTTTTAGGGATAGATTTCAAATAGCTCTGATATAGCAGAAACCACTAAATTATGAAATTGCTAAATTGGGAATTGTATTTCAACCCAGAACAAAAAATGTGCTTTGACGGACACTAAATAACTTGCCCAGCCACAACAGTACAGCGGTAACGACAGATTTAGCGGGATATAAATTTGAGGCCTAGTATTTAGGCGCTGGGTGACCGGTATGGATTTAGTGACAGAATTAGACTGGGATATGGCCAAAAAATAACCACACTATTGCTGGTTAAATGCACTTGGTGTGACAGCTTGACCAACCACACTACTGAGGGTTAAATGCACTTGGTGACGGGCGCAGCTTGCCCCTGATGTAGTATATGGCCAAAAAATGAACAGACTATTGCTGGTTAAATGCACTTGGTGTGACAGCTTGACCAACCACACTACTGAGGGTTAAATGCACTTGGTGACGGGCGCAGCTTGCCCCTGATGTAGTATATGGCCAAAAAATGAACAGACTATTGCTGGTTAAATGCACTTGGTGTGACAGCTTGACCAACCACACTACTGAGGGTTAAATGCACTTGGTGACGGGCGCAGCTTGCCCCTGATGTAATATATGGCCAAAAAATGAACAGACTATTGCTGGTTAAATGCACTTGGTGACGGGCGCAGCTTGCCCCTGATTTAGTATATGGCCAAAAATGAACAGACTATTGCTGGTTAAATGCACTTGGTGTGACAGCTTCACCCTGATGTAGGCCTTAGCCAAAAAACAACCACACCATTGAGGGTTAAATGCACTTGGTGACAGGCGCAGCTTGCCCCTGATGTAGTATATGGCCAAAAAATAAACAGACTATTGCTGGTTAAATGCACTTGGTGTGACAGCTTCACCCTGATGTAGGCTTTAGCCAAAAAACAACCACACCATTGAGGGTTAAATGCACTTGGTGACAGACGCAGCTTGCCCCTGATGTAGTATATGGCCAAAAAATAAACAGACTATTGCTGGTTAAATGCACTTGGTGTGACAGCTTCACCCTGATGTAGGCTTTAGCCAAAAAACAACCACACCATTGAGGGTTAAATGCACTTGGTCGCAGCAAGGGCTGGCGCACCACAAGACACAAAATGGCCGCCGATCACCCCAGAAAAAAGTGACTGACAAACGGTCTGGGCAGCCTAAAAACAGTGAGCAATTGAATTTCAGCAGCTCAATGATGCACAGCTGCAGATCGATCGATTAATCAAGTCCTTTGGAGGAGTTAATCTGCCTAATCTCGCCCTACTGTCGCATCCGCAACCTCTCCCTACGCTAATCAGAGCAGAGTGACGGGCGGCGCTATGTGACTCCAGCTTAAATAGAGGCTGGGTCACATGGTGCTCTGGCCAATCACAGCCATGCCAATAGTAGGCATGGCTGTGACGGCCTCTTGGGGCAAGTAGTATGACGCTTGTTGATTGGCTGCTTTGCAGCCTTTCAAAAAGCGCCAAGAAAGCGTCACAAAAGCGCCAAGAAAGCGACGAACACCGAACCCGAACCCGGACTTTTACGAAAATGTCCGGGTTCGGGTCCGTGTCACGGACACCCCAAAATTCGGTACGAACCCGAACTATACAGTTCGAGTTCGCTCATCCCTAGCAACCATCAGTGAAAATCGCATTGCATCCGCACTTGCTTCTATGGGGCCAGGGCTGAGTGAAAAACTGAGAATATAGAACATGCTGTGTTTTTCACACAATGCAGAACTGATTCGGAAAAAAAAACGCTCATGTACAGAAACCCTTTGAAATGAATGTGGGTACTATGCGTTCACGTCATGCATTGCACCCACACGGGAAAACTCACTCGTGTGAAAGGGGCCATAGCATACCCCCTGTGGTGCTACCTGCAGTTCTCATTCTCATAAGGAGCAACTAATCTAAACATATTTATGTGGTACTGACCCGTGCCCTACTCCCCCGCAAATCCATTCCTATAGCTGTATTGCGACTATCTTGCTAGTTTTTTACCCCTTTTCCCTCAGTAAGAGACTTGCAGCATGTAAGTTTGCATGTTTGCATTCTTTTTTCAATTTTTGCAATGTATAGGGGCAGTGATACAAACCATTTTTGTAATATACTTTAATTACGGAAATTGTACATTTCTATTACAAAAATAGCTCTAAAGTGGCGCATTTTGAGCCTTAGCAACACTCCCTTGTCTTCTGTTTACATATCTGTGGAGACAGAAGACAGAGGAGCGTTGCTTGCTCAAAATGGGAAACTTTAGAGCTATTTTTCTAAAATAAATGCACAATTTCAGTAAATAAAGTATATTACAAAAATGGTCAGCTTCACTGCCCCTATAAATTACAAAAATAAAAGAATGACAGTTACAGTAAACTTTAAATACAATTGCTTATAATATTATATATATATAGTAACATAGTAACAAAGTAACATAGTACATAAGGCCGAAAAAAGACATTTGTCCATCCAGTTCGGCCTGTCATCCTGCAAGTTGGTCCAGAGGAAGGCAAAAAAACCCTGTGAGGTAGAAGCCAATTTTCCTCACTTTAGGGGAATAAAAATTCCTTCCCGACTCCAATCAGGCAATCAGAATAAATCCCTGGATCAACGATATCTCTCTAGTAGCTATAGCCTGTAATATTATTACGCTCCAGAAATACGTCCAGGCCCCTCTTAAATTCCTTTATTGTACTCACCATCACCACCTCCTCGGGCAGAGAGTTCCATAGTCTCACTGCTCTTACCGTAAAGAATCCTCTTCTATGTTTGTGTACAAACCTTCTTTCCTCCAGACACAGAGGATGTCCCCTCGTCACAGTCACAGTCCTGGGGATAAATAGATGATAGGATAGATCTCTGTACTGACCCCTGATATATTTATACATATTAATTAGATCTCCCCTCAGTCGTCTTTTTTCTAAAGTAAATAACCCTAATTTTGATAATCTTTCAGGGTACTGTAGTTGCCCCATTCCAGTTATTACTTTAGTTGCCCTCCTCTGGACCCTCTCCAGCTCTGCTATGTCTGCTTTGTTCACTGGAGCCCAGAACTGTACACAGTACTCCATGTGTGGTCTGACTAGTGATTTGTAAAGTGGTAGGACTATGTTCTCATCACGGGCATCTATGCCCCTTTTGATGCAACCCATTATCTTATTGGCCTTGGCAGCAGCTGCCTGACACAGTTTTTTGCAGCTTAGTTTGCTGTTTATTAAAATTCCTAGATCCTTTTCCATGTCAGTGTTACAGAGTGTTTTACCATTTAGTATGTACGGGTGACTTGCATTATTCCTTCCCATGTGCATAACTTTACATTTATCAGTGTTAAACCTCATCTGCCACTTATCTGCCCAAGCCTCCAATCTATCCAGATCCCTCTGTAGTAGTATACTGTCCTCTTCAGTGTTAATTACTTTACACAGTTTAGTGTCATCTGCGAAAATTGATATTTTACTATGTAAGCCTTCTACAAGATCATTAATAAATATATTGAAGAGAATAGGGCCCAATACTGACCCCTGAGGTACTCCACTAGTGACAGTGACCCAATCTGAGTGTGTACAGTTAATAACCACCCTCTGTTTTCTATCATTGAGCCAGTTACTTACCCACATACAGACGTTTTATCCCAGTCCGAGCATTCTCATTTTATATACTAAGCTTTTATGTGGTACAGTGTCAAATGCTTTGGAGAAGTCCAGATACACGACATCCATTGATTCGCCGCTGTCAAGTCTAGAACTTACCTCCTCATAGAAACTGATTAAATTTGTTTGACATGATCGATCCCTCACGAAGCCATGCTGATATGGCGTTATTTGCTTATTTCCGTTAAGACGCTCTAACATAGCATCTCTCAGAAAACCTTCAATATATACTACATTTGTACATGTCATTACTCAATGCTCATACTTTGTATTTGACTATTGAAATGCCTCTGTACCTATTTGATTGCTACATTTCACTGTAATATCTTTAAACAAAGAATTTATATATCTATAAATAAATAAATAACACAAGCTCCCTGCTGTGGTGATCTACAGTCGTGGCCAAAAGTTTTGAGAATGACACAAATTTAGTTTTTACAAAGTTTGCTGCTAAACTGCTTTTAGATCTTTGTTTCAGTTGTTTCTGTGATGTAGTGAAATATAATTACACGCACTTCATACGTTTCAAAGGCTTTTATCGACAATTACATGACATTTATGCAAAGAGTCAGTATTTGCAGTGTTGGTCCTTCTTTTTCAGGACCTCTGCATTTCGACTGGGCATGCTCTCAATCAACTTCTGGGCCAATTCCTGACTGATAGCAACCCATTCTTTCATAATCACTTCTTGGAGTTTGTCAGAATTAGAGGGTTTTTGTTTGCCCACCCTCCTCTTGAGGATTGACCACAAGTTCTCAATGGGATTAAGATCTGGGGAGTTTCCAGGCCATGGACCCAAAATGTCAACATTTTGGTCCCCGAGCCACTTAGTTATCACTTTTGACTTATGGCACGGTGCTCCATCGTGCTGGAAAATGCATTGTTCTTCACCAAACTGTTGTTGGAAGAAGTTGCTGTTGGAAGGTGTTTTGGTACCATTCTTTGCTGCTGTGTTTTTGGGCAAAATTGTGAGTGAGCCCACTCCCTTGGATAAGAAGCAACCCCACACATGAATGTTCTCAGGATGCTTTACTGTTGGCATGACACAGGACTTTTTTCCTGATGCCCTAAACAATCGAAAAGAGGCTTCATCAGAGAATATGACTTTGCCCCAGTCCTCAGCAGTCCATTCACCATATTTTCTGCAGAAGATCAATCTGTCCCTGATGTTTTTTTGGGAGAGAAGTGGCTTCTTTGCTGTCCTTCCAAAAGTCTTTGCCTCACTGTGCGTGCAGATGCGCTCACACCTGCCTTCTGCCATTCCGGAGCAAGCTCTGCACTGGTGGCACTCCGATCCCGCAGCTGAATCCTCTTTAGGAGACAATCCCTGAAGCCTTCTAACAAGAATTGAACCTCTTTCCTTAAAGTTCTTGATGATCCTATACATTTTTGATTGAGGTGCAATCTTAGTAGCCACAATATCCTTGTCTGTGAAGCCATTTTTATGCAATGCAATGATGGCTGCACGCATTTCTTTGCATGCATGCGCCTTATTTTTTTGCATAGTGCCAAACTTTGACCCATAAACACATCCATCAGGTGGGACAGGACAGCCAATTGAGATGTTTCAGCACTTGGACACCCCCCAACTTTATGCACTCTCCAATGCAGAGGCCCGGTTTAGAGGGGCAGGTCTGACAGTAGTAAGTGGTGTCTTTCCTAACCCCTTTAACCAAGCAAACTCGACACCTTATTTGGGTTTGCCTTTTTTTTTTTTCTGTGGGGGGAAGTTCTCCAGGGAAATGCTGCCCACGTATTATTCTTGAGGGCTCAGAAGCACTGCTGGCTGAAAAACTGCTCTGCATATATATTTGTTTGTTCCACCATCAAGTTAATTAGGTCATCAGTGAAGAATAGGTGGAAAAAAAAAATATTTTACTGAAACCTGTGGTATCTACATTGATGCCTGGAGTGGCTCTAAATTCGGGCACCTAGGGCACATAGTTATCTGCAAGGGTCCATGAAGAGTCACTTGTATGGGGCTGTGGCTGCGCACTACCCCTATGACGCCTATAAGGGTGTTCATCATTAGATGAATCATCTGAGGAAGATGAAACTAAAAACATCACTTCATCTCCACTGTTGGAGTCAGTGTCCTCAAAAAGCATAGAATATGCCTCTTCGGCAGTGAAAAGCCGTTTAGTCATTTTAAAATGTAAACTAACGTTTTGTCTTTTTTTTATCTATTTTTTTTTTTTTTTAGAACAGCAGACTAAAATACTGTATATCCTTTAGGATAGGATACTGTATATCCTTTTAGGATCCCTCTAAACTCCCCTCCTCTTCCTCTCTTGTGGGCACCCACGTTATGTCCATCGACACGTGATCATTGTCATCTTCAGCACCACTGACATTAGAGATCTCGAAGTAGGCAGCAACAGTGGGGACCACCCTCCTTGGACTGATCTTGGTACTGTCATCAGACCTCTGGGTGGCGGCCGTTGCTACCTCATCTTCCTGTCACACCGCCTGTCCATCCGTCAAGACACCCATCACACACTCCCAAGTTACATAAAAAATAAAAAAAACAATAACCCTGTCACTATGTGTACCATCCTCCTGTGTGTACATACTCGTGTCCTGTGCTTGAGTGGCACCATTCTGTAAAAAATAAGTCTCTTATGCCCCATGTGGATTTGTACCACTCGGTCTCCCATTAGCCGCAGACCTGCTGCTTAGCTTTGGGAGCAAGGATCTGTGCTTGACCTCGTTCCCAGGGCGGCTTTGCTAGCTGGGAGGCTCCCTGCTCTTAAGTCTGCCTTGAGCGCCGAGCTGAACACTCGGTGCTCGACTGGTTGGTCTGTCGGTCATGTGATGCTGGCCACGTCACATGACCCTCACTCCCCACTATAAATACAGGCAGCCTGCTGGCCACAGGTTGCCTGTTAATTTAGGTTCCACCTGTGATCTTGTATTTCCTGGCGTACTTACCTCCTGCGGTTTCCTGACAATCCTCTGCCTGCTCCTTGTGTACCTTGCTGCTCTCCTGGTATTCTGACCCCGGCCTCCTCCTGACGATCCTCTGCTTACTCCTTTGGTACTTCACGACTCTCCTGGCATTTATGACCCCGACTTCTCCTGACTATTCTCTGCTTGCTCCATTTGTATTTTGTAGCTTTCCTGGTATTGACTCGGTCCGTTCACGTTCTGTTTGTCTGTAGGCAGGGCCAGGGGTAAGGGTGGAGCGCAGTGGTCACTTCCCTCCCCCCGTGTGTGTGTGTATGTGACCGTTACAAGAAGCAGGCAGAACTCGCAGTGCACAGGAGGCAAAAAGCTGACTATAAATGTTTCTGGAGTGAAAAATCCCTTTCAACAGAATGACATAGACACTTTTCCATGGTACAAAGGAGACCCTCACTGGGATAAATATGAAAACTTGTGGACAAGCATGGATATAAGTGCAAATGTTTTGGACTAATTTGTGCAGTTCAAATACAAGACAGCAAAGTAGAACCCCCACTCCAACTCCTGCCCCACCCCCATATGTGCCATTGTACCCTTTAGTAATGAAATTAACAACAGAATCAGATGATGACATATGCACACACTTGACTGTACCACAAGTTCCTGGCTTTAGAGAACCTAAGGAACAGGTTTTTCTCTGAGCATGCTAATCAACCTATTGTACAGTCTGCACAGCCCAGTAGAACAATATATGCAAGGGCAGCAAAGATTAAGAGTTTTGAACTAGGAGATACCCCTCCCATAGCAGCTGAAGCATTCCCTTTTGTAATAATGGGGAATCAGATGGTAATGAATCCATTACCATCCACTGTCTTAAATTATAGATGCTTTTGAGATGTTCAAAATGTATCTTGTTTCAACCCCTGCATTGGGCATTCCACAATACAATGTGCCATTTCACCTGTATGCACGTGAAAATTGCAAAACCATAGCTGCTGTGTTAGCTCAAGACCATATACAGCCAGGTCCATAAATATTGGGACATCTACACAATTCTAACATTTTTGGCTTTATATAACACCACAAAGGATTTGAAATGAAACAAACAAGATGTGCTTTAACTGCAGACTGTCATCGTTAATTTGAGTGTATTTACATCCAAATCAGGTGAATGGTGTAGGAATTACAACAGTTTGCATATGTGCCTCCCACTTGTTAAGGAACCAAAAGTAATGGGACAATTGGCTTCTCAGCTGTTCCATGGCCAAGTGTGTGTTATTCCCTTATTTTCTCAATTACAATGAGCAGATAAAAGGTCTAGAGTTCATTTCAAGTCTACTATTTGCATTTGGAATCTGTTGCTGTCAACTCTCAAGATGAGATCCAAAGAGCTGTCACCATCAGTGAAGCAAGCCATCATTAGGCTGAAAAAACAAAACAAACCCATCAGAGAGATAGCAAAAACATTAGGCCTGGCCAAAACAACTGCTTGGAACATTCTAAAAAAGAAGGAACAAACCCGGTGAGCTCAGCAACACCAAAAGATTCGGAAGACAACGGAAAACAACTGATGGATGACCGAATAATTATTTCCCTGGTGAAAAAATCACCCTTTACAACAGTTGGCCAGATCAAGAACACTCTCTAGGAGGTAGGTGTATGTGTGTCAAAGTCAACAATCAAGAGAATACTTCACCAGAAGAAATACAGAGGGTTCACCACAAGATGTAAACCATCGGTGAGCCTCAAAAACATGTATGGCTGCCAATGGAACTGGTTCTATTGTATTTATTGAGGATGTGACTGCTGACAAAAACAGCAGGATGAATTCTGAAGTGTTTCGGGCAATATTATCTGCTCATATTCAGCCAAGTGCTTCAGAACTCATTTGACGGCGCTTCACAGTGCAGATGGACAAAGACCCAAAGCATACTGCAAAAGCAACCAAAGAGTTTTTTAAGGGAAAGAAGTAGAATGTTATGCAATGGCCAAGTCAATCACCTGACCTGAATCCAATTGATCATGCATTTCACTTGCTGAAGACAAAACTGAAGGGTAAATGCTCTAAGAACAAGCAGGAACTGAAGACTGTTACAGTAGAGGCCGGTCAGAGCATCACCAGGGATGAAACCTAGCCTCTGGTGATGTCTATGCGTTCCAGACTTCAGGCTGTAATTGACTGCAAAGGATTTGCAACCAAGTATTAAAAAGTGAAAGTTTGATTTATGATTATTATTCTGTCCCATTACTTTTGGTTCCTTAACAAGTGGGAGGCACATATGCAAACTGCTGTAATTCCTGCACCGTTCACCTGATTTGGATGTAAATACACTCAAATTAAAGCTGAGAGTCTGCAGTTAAAGCACATCTTGTTTGTTTCATTTCAAATCCATTGTGGTGGTGTATAGAGCGAAAAAATGTTAGAATTGTGTCAATGTCCCAATATTTATGGACCTGAATGTATATCCAAACTACTCCCAGTCACTGTGCAGGGCATGCCACCATATCTCAGGACCTTGGCAACATGTGCCATGGCTGTAGAATTGACAAGCTCGATCACACTGGGACACGATACCATACTGTACACATCACACTCTGTCCTACACCTTTTAAAAACATTTGTCCACACAACACATGACTGCCCAAAGGTTGGCAGGATATGATGTTATCCTTACCACCACCCCGGGGCTCCAGGTCTATTATTGCGCACCAACAACTGCACCAATGCCGTTTTTGAACTCTTTCCTAGGGCTAAAGGGCCCAAAAGATGAGATTTCAGAACAACAAATGTGCAGAACGAATTCACATAGCTACCAGCCCCTGCCCCTCCCTACAAAGTGTTCCTTTTTCTGATGCAGAAGATTTTTTTTTTTTTTGTAGATGGCTCCTTCACCCAACCAGATGATCACACATTTCATGCTGGTTAAGCAGTTGTACAATTGCCCGATACAGTTCTTGAGGTCATGCCAGCCGCTGTTGCATCAGCACAAGCTGCAGAGTTAATCACACTTGCTAGTGCTTGCGAAATTGTGTCTGGCAAGCGAGTAAATGTATACACAGACTCTAGAGTCACATTTTCCGTGTGTCATGATTTTGGGGTAATATAGCAGCATAGAGGATTCACTTTAGCGACAGGCAAGGCAGTAGCACATGCCAAAGCAGCTTCCCGTGTCACACAAAATTGCACGACCAAAGTTTTTATAAATTCCCCGCTAGTACCGCTCACTCCTGAAAATAACATAATTTTGTCCCAGCTCCAAACATTTGCAACATCAGCAGACACGGCTTATTGGGAGATTCAAAGGTTGAACAAAGACACTTTGTTCAACGGTCTATGGTCAAAGGGAGGAGTAATATTTGCATGGGGAGACCCTTCCCAACCCCATGGACAATAAGTCCATTAATTCTGATGCCTGGAGAATTGCAGCAGATACATGATGAATATGTGGCAAAACTGATTGAGAAATTAAACAGTGATTATGATGATTTTGCTCTTCTTTCCTTTGCCAACAGGTGCATCAACCCAACCCTTGTGTTACAGGAAAAGATGGCACTGGATTATCTTTTAGCTTCTAAGGAGGGGTTTCTGTGAGTTTATAGGGATCACTGTACTTTAGTGCAGAGCTAGGGCTATTACTAATGAGGGATAGAATACTTTTGAAGCTTTGGGTGGTTTTAGAGATTTCCTGTTTTCCATAGGTAACAGGTTGAAGGAAATAGGAGTATATATCCTCATGTTGTTGTTTTTCTCTTTATCCTATATTTCCTGATGAGGTTTTCCTGCTGTTTGATCGATCGGATTGCCCATGCACGTGCAGATAATCACATCCTCATCGCAGCTCCCGGATATACCACGGATCAACCTATGTCTTTGATAGAAAGGAGGTACAACTAAACGTTCATCACCACATCCGGACCTCCCTCACAGTCAACTCCCCGAAGAATGGAGCCGAAGGATGGAGCATCATCATGGAGGCAATGACACCCAAGGAGCACCACAATCGATGAGGGCAAGCTGAAGAAACCGAAGATTCAGCAAGAGATTCAAAGAACACAGGGGACATATTACAGAGAGGAGGGAACTGTCGTGGAAAGTTTTATTAAGCAAAGGATGACTATAGTGGACTTTCTTTTTAGCTTAAGAATGTTATGTAGGTTTATTTTGTATATGGCTCCCTGTGTAAGGTCTGACCTGATTACGGTTATGAGAGCGTGATCGGGTCAGGTCGTTGCAAGGGAAATTCTATAGATCAGCACTCTGGTCCCTACTTTCCATGTGAAAGCCGCCACCGTTGGTTTGAGGGGGATGTAATGGCTGCTGGCTCTGAGAGCAATGTTCTTAGTGAAAGTTACCAGCGGGTCCTCATCAGCAACGGTGGGGTATAGCACGCTGATGCCGGTCTCACTGAACCATGGGCGCCCCAACATGAAACATTGGTTGGTGGGACTGGTGTCCATGTGAATGCTATATCACCTTTCTTAGTCGATCCTGTTTTAAAAGACGTTCCTCAGGGACTGATCCCCCGTTTCGGAACCATGTCTAACAGAGGTTCACTTTGGGTCAGCAGCATATTTGTACAAGATTAAACGGATGTTGTCCGATTAGGGCCACATTTGTTTAAAAAAAGGCTGATTCATTTGGGAGCATTTGCGCATGTTCTGGGTGTGGTAGTGGATGGTGAGCATGTTTGAGCTCCACCCACTGGCACTCTCAAGAAATGTGCAAATGTGTACCTTTCATAAAAAGTACTTCTATTGGTCAAGGCATGAGGTGGATTGTACCTCCCTATC
The DNA here is from genome assembly GCF_014858855.1 of Bufo gargarizans. Taxonomy (NCBI): domain Eukaryota; kingdom Metazoa; phylum Chordata; class Amphibia; order Anura; family Bufonidae; genus Bufo; species Bufo gargarizans. The sequence continues at coordinate 408,093,739 of NC_058081.1, read as the reverse complement.
TGTAATATTACTGGGCGGCCATGTGCCATGGAGGGCGGGGTTAGCCCAGTAACAGGTCTAACCTGAACATCCTATCAACAGTACAGACCAAAACTTTGGACTTACCTTCTCAATCAAAGAGTTTTCTTTTTTTTCATGACTATGAAAATTGTAGATTCACACTGAAGGCATCAAAACTATGAATTAACACATGTGGAATTATATGCATAACAAAAAAGTGTGAAACAACTGAAAATATGTCATATTCTAGGTTCTTCAAAGTAGCCACCTTTTGCTTTGATTACAGCTTTGCACACTCTTGGCATTCTCTTGATGAGCTTCAAGAGGTAGTCACCTGAAATGGTCTTCCAACAGTTTTGAAGGAGGTCCCAGAGATGCTTAGCACTTGTTGGCCCTTTTGCCTTCACTCTGTGGTCCATCTCACCCCAAACCATCTCGATTGAGTTCAGGTCTGATGACTGTGGAGGCCAGGTCATCTGGCGCAGCACCCCATCACTCTTCTTCATGGTCAAATAGTCCTTACACAGCCTGGAGGTGTGTTTGGGGTCATTGTCCTGTTGTAAAATAAATGATGGTCCAACTAAACACAAACCACATGGAATAGCATGCCGCTGCAAGATGCTGTGGTAGCCATGCTGGTTCAGTATGCCTTCTATTTTGAATAAATCCCCAACAGTGTCACCAGCAAAGCACCCCCACACCATCACACCTCCTCTTCCATGCTTCACGGTGGGAACCAGGCATGTAGAATCCATCCGTTCACTTTTTCTGCGTCACACAAAGACATGGTGGTTGGAACCAAAAATCTCATATTTGGACTCATCAGACCAAATCACAGATTTCCACTGGTCTAATGTCCATTCCTTGTGTTCTTTAGCCCAAACAAGTCTCTTCTGCTTGTTGCCTGTCCTTAGCAGTGGTTTCCTAGCAGATATTTTACCATGAAGGCCTGATTCACACAGCCTCCTCTTAACAGTTGTTCTAGAGATGTGTCTGCTGCTAGAACTCTGTGTGGCATTGACCTGGTCTCTAATCTGAGCTGCTGGTAACCTGCGATTTCTGAGGATGGTGACTCGGATGAACTTATCCTCCGCAGCAGAGGTGACTCTTGGTCTTCCTTTCCTGGGGCGGTCTGCATGTGAGCCAGTTTCTTTGTAGCGCTTGATGGTTTTTGTGACTGCACTTGGGGACACTTTCAAAGTTTTCCCAATTTTTCGGACTGACTGACCTTCATTTCTTAAAGTAATGATGGCCACTAGTTTTTCTTTACTTAGAATTTGTATTATGCCAAGAAAAAAGCAGCTAACAATCTATTCAGTAGGACTATCAGCTGTGTATCCACCTGACTTCTCCACAATGCAACTGATGGTCCCAACCCCATTTATAAGGCAAGAAATCCCACTTATTAAACCTGACAGGGCACAAGTGTGAAGTGAAAACCATTTCAGGTGACTACCTCTTGAAGCTCATCAAGAGAATGCCAAGAGTGTGCAAAGCAGTAATCAAAGCAAAAGGTGGCTACTTTGAGGAACCTAGAAGATGACGCTCACAGCCGGCCCGCGCATGCGCATCGCGGGCCGGCAAAAGTTCGAGGGGGGTTACATCATTAGCCTGCCATCCAATGATCATCGCTGACAGGCTGATGATTTTTAAAAAAACTAATCACAAGCCAGTTAACACTTTATATTTATAAATATAAGGTGTTAAATGGCTGCTGTGCTCCTCTGCTGGTCCTTTTCGTCGGTTGGTCTCAGCAGAGGAGCACAGTTCACAGTGAGTACAACAAAAAGCACACTTAGCCCCCAGATCACTCCCTATCACCCCAATTAACCCCTTGATCGCCCCTGTCAATCACCTAGTGAAAGGGAAAAAAGTGATCAGTAAACTGTCACTTTTTTTTCCCACTGGTATTGACTGATAGTTTTAGGATAGTTTAGGCCCCTTGGTTAGGTAGTTAGCAATTGGTTAGCGCCCAGCCCACCGCACCGCAGTCACTGATTCGCTGATTAGCGTATCGCTAATCAGCATTTGCACTTTTATAGTATCTGTAAGTGATCAAAACTGATCACAGTCAGATCTATAATAGTATTAGTGTTACCTTAGCTCGCCCTCCCCCCAAAACGCAGTATTTTCCCGATCAGGCCTGATCGGTCGCCCACACGTGCGTTCACCCACGCCCACCCCACTGCAGTGACAAAAATTATATATTTTTTTATCACTGCACAATCACTTTCCAAGCGCTGCGGCGATAAAAAAAAAATCAGTTTTGATATTTTTTATCAATCGCAGCGGCCTCCGGTACTTCGCTAGCCTCCGATTTGTAAGACAGGCTTGCTTTTTTTCTTGGGTAGTCTCAGGGAATACCCCTTAAATATAGTAGTCCAAATGTCAAACAAGGGGTATTCTTCTGAAGAGGCCTATAGGATTCTGACCCAGTCAGATGAGGAATGGGAACCCTCATCTGACGAATCTAGCGGGTCAGAATATGAACCTGTAGAAAGCAGTGGAAGTCTGACCCAAAGTTCGGAAGAGGAGGTTGAGGTCCCTGATACCAACAGGCGTACCCGGCCCCGTGTTGCTACACCACAGGTTGCGCAGGATCCGCTTCAAGGGCAGCAGAGTGGGGCTGGCTCTGTCAGATTACGTGGTGAGACATACACCAGCAGCGCAGCCCACCCTGGACCTAGTACCAGCACTGCCGTACAACATGGTGAAGTGGCGAGCACCAGAAGGGCAGTTAAAGCGGGTACGGTGGCACGTGCAATAGTTACCCCGTCGCAGCCACCGCACAGACAGGCCCGTAGACCCCCTAGAGTCCCTGAGGTGCTGGCAAACCCTGATTGGCAGCCCCCAACTTCAGCCGCACCAGTAGTTCCCCCTTTCACCGCCCAGTCTGGAGTTCGGGTTGAGACAGCTCAGATCGGTTCGGCCCTGGGATTTTTTGAGCTGTTCTTGACTGCGGAGCTCTTGGACATAGTTGTGAGAGAAACAAATCGATATGCCACTCAATTTATATCCGCCAACCCGGGAAGCTATTATGCCCAGCCTTTCCGGTGGAAACCCGTCCATGTTTCCGAATTAAAAAAATTTCTGGGCCTTCTCCTCAACATGGGTCTAACCAAAAAGCATGAATTGCGGTCATATTGGTCCATGAACCCAATTCATCACATGCCCATGTTCTCTGCTGCCATGTCCAGGGCACGATTAGAGGCCATCCTGCGTTTCCTGCACTTTAGCGATAACACCACCTCCCGTCCCAGAGGCCACCCAGCTTTTGTCCGGCTCCACAAAATTCGGCCTCTCATAGGCCACTTCAACAACAAATTTGCAGATTTGTATACCCCTGAGCAAAACATCTGCGTAGACAAGTCCCTTATACATTTTACCAGGCGTCTTGGTGTCATGGAACCATGAACCAGACGTACAACAAGAGATAAGTGGAAATAAGAAGGCTTTATTGAAAATAAAGCTGTAAGGCCAAAGTCCAAACGGATGGCTAAACCGAAGCAGGGTCTTGCGAAGCCAGAGGTCAGGAACCAGAAGGGTAGTCAGACGAAGCCAGGATCAGGAACCAGCAGGGTAGTCAGACGAAGCCTGGATCAGGAACCAGCAGGGTAGTCAGACGAGGCCAGGATCAGGAACCAGAAGCAGCAGCAGTCTTAGAAGCATGTGAACACAGGAGGACCAAGCAAGGAACTGAAGCCACAGACCTCCTATATATATGAGCTAGGCATCCAGCTCCTCCCAGTGGGAAGGAGAAGCCGCAGGGTGGGAGGCTACAAGAAACCCAGAAACCAAGATGGCCGCCAGCACATGTCAAACGAAGGAGAACAGCAAGAAGGTAAGACCATGACACTTGGCTTCAAACAATAGATCCCAAGCAAGCGCGCCCGGCATGGGGTCAAATTGTATAAGCTCTGTAAAAGGGCCACAGGCTATACCCACCAATTTCGGATCTATGAGGGTAAAAATCAGACCCTGGAGCCGGCCGGTTGCCCTGACTACCTGGGGAGCAGTGGGAAGACAGTCTGGGACTTGGTGTTACCCTTATTTGGCAAGGGGTACCATCTTCATGTGGACAATTTCTACACAAGTGTGCCCCTCTTCAGGCATTTGTTCCTAGAACAGATTGGCTGCTGTGGCACCGTGCGACCTAGTCCCCGGGGCTTCCCCCAATGGCTCGTTACCACCCATCTTGCAAGGGGGGAGAGGGCTGCCTTGTGTAACCAAGAACTGCTCGCGGTGAAATAGAGAGACACAATAATCCAAATTGAACGAGCAACCAGTGTCATTGAAAAGCCCCTCTGTGTCCATCACTATAATTCGCTCATGGAAGGGGTGGACTTCAATGACCAGATGTTGGCTCCTTATTTCGTTTCCTGACGCACCAGGCGCTGGTATAAGAAGGTGTCTGTATATTTAATTCAATTGGCGGTATATAATAGTTTTGTTCTCTACAGTAAGGCTGGGAGAACAGGATCCTTCCTCAAATTTCAGGAAGAGAATCCAGAAGGTTCCGTGGACCCATCCACCAGTGTAGTGAGCCGTCTACACGAGCGAAATTTCCCCAATGTTGTTGCTGGTACCTCAACCCAACCGTCACCCCGAAAAAGATGTTGTGTCTGTAGCAGGAGTGGAATAAGGTGTGACACACGCTATTTCTGTCCTGACTGCCCTGACCACCCTGCCCTATGCTTAGGGGAGTGTTTCCGGAAGTACCACACACAGGTACACTTAGCATAGGGATTGCATCTCACAGGACAGGCACACAGGGCTATTAGGGCCCATCCACTCACATTCAACTGGGAGAAAGTGCATAATGTATTTCGCCACATCTTTGGGCGATTTGCGCTTTGCACATTGTCCCATGGGGAAGGAGAGGTTTGTCCTATGAAGGTAAAAAAATAAAAATAAATCACCAGTAAGCAAAAAAGTTAACGTTCTGTTCAAAAGTTTAATAAAGTTTATATATTCCATTCAAATGTTATTATAAAGTTAAATTAATTGCGTTGCGGCCTGTTTTCTTTTTTTTTTTGCCTTCCAGGTGGACCAAGCGATCGACTAGCTGCAGCACTGATGTGCATTCTGACAGAAGCATTGCGCTGCTGTCAGATTGCACAAAAGTCGGTGTATGCGGCGCTGCAAGACGAGATTTCTCCTCTGCAGTAAAAGATACGTTTGCCGAGGCATATGAGCTGAGGGGGCGGCGGTGTTCATATGCTTTTGGAAACACTTTGTACATATAAAAAAAAAAAATAATAAATCCCGGCAATGATTTATTCATCCACATCGTTTGATGTGAATGGAGCAATCGGGTTTGCCAGGGCATACGAGCTAAGTGGGTATGGATGTTGGGCGGAACTCCTATGTCCTAGCAGACGCTTTTCCCCTCTTTTTTTTTGTTTGGCAGAGATTTTTTCATTCACATTGATCAATGCGAACGAAGAAATCTGTGCCGTTCATTTTTTCTTTCAGCCCAGAGGCTGAACGGAAAAAAATATCTCATTACCTGTATGCTCAATATAAGGAGAATAGCAGAAACTCCTAATGCTGGCCATACATGTAATGATTGCGGAGGCCCTCAAATGCCAGGGCAGTACAAAAGCCCCACAAATAACCCCATTTTGGAAAGAAGACACTCCAAGGTATTCGCTGAGGGGCATATTGAGTCCATGAAAGATTGAAATTTTTGTCCCAAGTTAGCAGAAAGGGAGACTGTGAGAAAAAAAAATATTTCCGCTAACTTGCGCCCCCAAAAAAAATTCGATGAACTCGCCATGCCCGTCATTGAATACCTTGGGGTGTCTTCTTTCCAAAATGTAGTCTTATGTGGGGTATTTATACTGCCCTGGCATTTTAGGGGCCCTAAAGCGCGAGAAGAAGTCTGGGATCCAAATGTCTAAAAATGCCCTCCTAAAAGGAATGTGGGCCCCTTTGCGCATCTAGACTGCAAAAAAAGTCTCATATTCTTACAAAGTCTCATATTCCACTAACTTGTGACAAAAAAATAAAAACTTCCATGAACTCAATATGCCCATCATGAAATACCTTGGGGTGTCTTCTTTCCAAAATGGGTCACTTGTGGGGTAGTTATACTGCCCTGGCATTTTAGGGGCCCAAATGCGTGCAAATATCTCGACTAAAGACAACTTTTCCCATTTATTTATACAAAGTTGGCATTTGACCAAGATATTTATCTCACCCAGCATGGGTATATGTAAAATGACACCCCAAAACACATTGCCCAACTTCTCCTGAGTACGGCGATACCACATGTGTGACACTTTTTTGCAGCCTAGGTGGGCAAAGGGGCCCACATTCCAAAGAGCACCTTTCGGATTTCACAGGCCATTTTTTACAGATTTTAATTTCAAACTACTTCGCACACATTTGGGCCCCTAAAATGCCAGGGCAGTATAACTACCCCACAAGAGACCCCATTTTGGAAAGATGACACCCCAAGGTATTTCATGAAGGGCATAGTGAGTTCATGGAAGTTTTTATTTTTTGTCACAAGTTAGTGGAATATGAGACTTTGTGACAGAAAAAATAAAAAATAAAATTTCCGCTAACTTGTGCCTAAATTTTTTTTGATGAACTCGCCATGCCCCTCATTGAATACCTTGGGGTGTCTTCTTTCCAAAATGGGGTCTTATGTGGGGTATTTATACTGCCCTGGCATTTTAGGGGCCCTAAAGCGTGAGAAGAAGTCTGGGATCCAAATGTCTAAAAATGCCCTCCTAAAAGGAACTTGGGCCCCTTTGTGCATCTAGGCTGCAAAAAAAGTCTCATATTCTTACAAAGTCTCATATTCCACTAACTTGTGACAAAAAAATAAAAACTTCCATGAACTCACTGTGCCCATCACGAAATACCTTGGGGTGTCTTCTTTCCAAAATGGGGTCACTTGTGGGGTAGTTATACTGCCCTGGCATTTTAGGGGCACAAATGCGTGCGAAGTAGTTTGAAATCAAAATCAGTAAAAAATGGCCTGTGAAATCCGAATGGTGCTCTTTGGAATGTGGGCCCCTTTGCCCACCTAGGCTGCAAAAGTGTCACACATGTGGTATCGCCGTACTCAGGAAAAGTTGGGGAATGTGTTTTGGGGTGTCATTTTACATATACCCATGCTGGGTGAGATAAATATCTCGACAAAATACAACTTTTCCCATTTATTTATACAAAGTTGGCATTTGACCAAGATATTTATCTCACCCAGCATGGGTATATGTAAAATGACACCCCAAAACACATTGCCCAACTTCTCCTGAGTGCGGCGATACCACATGTGTGACACTTTTGCAGCCTAGGTGGGCAAAGGAGCCCACATTCCAAAGAGCACCTTTCGGATTTCACAGACCATTTTTTACAGATTTTGATTTCAAACTACTTCGCACACATTTGGGCCCCTAAAATGCCAAGGCAGTATAACTACCCCACAAGTGACCCCATTTTGGAAAGAAGACACCCCAAGGTATTTCATGAAGGGCATAGTGAGTTCATGGAAGTTTTTATTTTTTGTCACAAGTTAGTGGAATATGAGACTTTGTAAGAAAAAAAAAAATTCATCATTTTCCGCTAACTTGTCACAAAAAATAAATAGTTCTGTGAACTCACTATGCCCATCAGCGAATACCTTAGGGTGTCTACTTTCCGAAATGGGGTTATTTGTGGGTTTTTTCTACTGTCTGGGCATTGTAGAACCTCAGGAAATATGACAGGTGCTCAGAAAGTCAGAGCTGCTTCAAAAAGCGGAAATTCCAATTTTTGTACCATAGTTTGTAAACGCTATAACTTTTACCCAAACCATTTTTTTTATCAAAGACATGTAGAACAATAAATTTAGAGAAAAATGTATATATAGATGTCGTTTTTTTTGAAAAAAAATTTTTGCAAAAATTTCGTTAAATTTCGATTAATAACAAAAAAGTAAAAATGTCTACAGCAATGAAATACCACCAAATAAAAGCTCTAGAAAAAAAGGAGGTAAAATTCATTTGGGTGGTAAGTTGGATGACCGAGAAATAAACGGTGAAAGTAGTGTTGTGCAGAATTATAAAAAGTGGTCTGGTCATTAAGGGTGTTTAAGCTAGGGGTGCTGAGGTGGTTAATGCAAGGATATATATATATCTGAAAGAGGAAATATAGGACGGCTCTCCCTCTGATTGGGGGTGGCAAAATGCTCCAAACTGATGTCGCACTGAAATCACTGAAAATAGTACAAAGAAGATGAATGGGCACTCATATCTGGACACACACAGGATCAATGTAGAATCATTAAATATATTTATTATGTGGATGTAAATATCAAAGGGATGCAAGTAAATACGTGTACTATATGACAAATCATACCGATGACTCAGAAATATAAAATATATAAAAATATATACAATATACACCACAATGTCAAATATAAAATATAATCCTGCCACTCTAATAAAGAGCTGGATGGGATGGCTGCTTGACGACGGATACTGTGGCTTAAATGAAATTCCTTCACATCTCTACTTATAGCAAATGACTGTATCCCCCTAAATCACAATATGGAAATTGAGATTCGTGACTGCAAACACAAATCTGTGAGCTGTGAATCAAAAAAAGTCCAAATCCAATAGAATCTATATATTGCAGTGAAAGGAGATAAAATGTTCAGAAAATCAATTAATAATATATAACGTGAACCTATAAATGTCTATGTGCTCACAAAAAATAATCAAAGTGATTAATCGTAAATAGAGTTGAGCGAACACCTGGATGTTCGGGTTCGAGAAGTTCGGCCGAACATCCCGGAAATGTTCGGGTTCGGGATCCGAACCCGATCCGAACTTCGTCCCGAACCCGAACCCCATTGAAGTCAATGGGGACCCGAACTTTTCGGCACTAAAACGGCTGTAAAACAGCCCAGGAAAGGGCTAGAGGGCTGCAAAAGGCAGCAACATGTAGGTAAATCCCCTGCAAACAAATGTGGATAGGGAAATTAATTAAAATAAAAATTAAATAAATAAAAATTAACCAAAATCAATTGGAGAGAGGTTCCATAGCAGAGAATCTGGCTTCCCGTCACCCACCACTGGAACAGTCCATTCTCAGATATTTAGGCCCCGGCACCCAGGCAGAGGAGAGAGGTCCCGTAACAGACAATCTGGCTTCATGTCAGCAGAGAATCAGTCTTCATGTCATAGCAGAGAATCAGGCTTCACGTCACCCACCACTGTAAGAGTCCATTTTCATAAATTTAGGCCCAGCACCCAGGCAGAGGAGAGAGGTCCCGTAACAGACAATCTGGCTTCATGTCAGCAGAGAATCAGTCTTCATATCATAGCAGAGAATCTGGCTTCCCGTTACCCACCACTGGAACAGTCCATTCTCAGATATTTAGGCCCCGGCACCCAGGCAGAGGAGAGAGGTCCCGTAACAGACAATCTGGCTTCATGTCAGCAGAGAATCAGTCTTCATATCATAGCAGAGAATCAGGCTTCACGTCAGCCACCACTGCAACAGTCCATTGTCATAAATTCAGGCCCAGCACCCAGGCAGAGGAGAGAGGTCCCGTAACAGACAATCTGGCTTCATGTCAGCAGAGAATCAGTCTTCATATCATAGCAGAGAATCTGGCTTCCCGTTACCCACCACTGGAACAGTCCATTCTCAGATATTTAGGCCCCGGCACCCAGGCAGAGGAGAGAGGTCCCGTAACAGACAATCTGGCTTCATGTCAGCAGAGAATCAGTCTTCATATCATAGCAGAGAATCAGGCTTCATGTCAGCCACCACTGCAACAGTCCATTGGCATATATTTAGGCCTAGCACACAGGCAGAGGAGAGGTTCATTCAACTTTGGGTAGCCTCGCAATATAATGGTAAAATGAAAATAAAAATAGGATTGAATGAGGAAGTGCCCTGGAGTCCAATAATATATGGTTATGGGGAGGTAGTTAATGTCTAATCTGGACAAGGGACGGACAGGTCCTGTGGGATCCATGCCTGGTTCATTTTTATGAACGTCAGCTTGTCCACATTGGCTGTAGACAGGCGGCTGCGTTTGTCTGTAATGACGCCCCCTGCCGTGCTGAATACACGTTCAGACAAAACGCTGGCTGCCGGGCAGGCCAGCACCTCCAAGGCATAAAAGGCTAGCTCTGGCCACGTGGACAATTTAGAGACCCAGAAGTTGAATGGGGCCGAACCATCAGTCAGTACGTGGAGGGGTGTGCACACGTACTGTTCCACCATGTTAGTGAAATGTTGCCTCCTGCTAACACGTTGCGTATCAGGTGGTGGTGCAGTTAGCTGTGGCGTGTTGACAAAAGTTTTCCACATCTCTGCCATGCTAACCCTGCCCTCAGAGGAGCTGGCCGTGACACAGCTGCCTTGGCGACCTCTTGCTCCTCCTCTGCCTTGGCCTTGGGCTTCCACTTGTTCCCCTGTGACATTTGGGAATGCTCTCAGTAGCGCGTCTACCAACGTGCGCTTGTACTCGCGCATCTTCCTATCACGCTCCAGTGCAGGAAGTAAGGTGGGCACATTGTCTTTGTAGCGTGGATCCAGCAGGGTGGCAACCCAGTAGTCCGCACAGGTTAAAATGTGGGCAACTCTGCTGTCGTTGCGCAGGCACTGCAGCATGTAGTCGCTCATGTGTGCCAGGCTGCCCAGGGGTAAGGACAAGCTGTCCTCTGTGGGAGGCGTATCGTCATCGTCCTGCCTTTCCCCCCAGCCACGCACCAGTGATGGACCCGAGCTGCGTTGGGTGCCACCCCGCTGTGACCATGCTTCATCCTCATCCTCCTCCTCCTCCACCTCCTCCTCATCCTCGTCCTCCTCGTCCTCCAGTAGTGGGCCCTGGCTGGCCACATTTGTACCTGGCCTCTGCTGTTGCCAAAAACCTCCCTCTGAGTCACTTCGAAGAGACTGGCCTGAAAGTGCTAAAAATGACCCCTCTTCCTCCTCCTCCTCCTCCTCCTCCTGGGCCACCTCCTCTTCCATCATCGCCCTAAGTGTTTTCTCAAGGAGACATAGAAGTGGTATTGTAACGCTGATAACGGTGTCATCGCCACTGGCCATGTTGGTGGAGTACTCGAAACAGCGCAACAGGGCACACAGGTCTCGCATGGAGGCCCAGTCATTGGTGGTGAAGTGGTGCTGTTCTGTAGTGCGACTGACCCGTGCGTGCTGCAGCTGAAACTCCACTATGGCCTGCTGCTGCTCGCACAGTCTGTCCAGCATGTGCAAGGTGGAGTTCCACCTGGTGGGCACGTCGCATATGAGGCGGTGAGCGGGAAGGCCGAAGTTACGCTGTAGCGCAGACAGGCGAGCAGCGGCAGGATGTGAACGCCGGAAGCGCGAACAGACGGCCCGCACTTTATGCAGCAGCTCTGACATGTCGGGGTAGTTGTGAATGAACTTCTGCACCACCAAATTCAGCACATGCGCCAAGCAAGGGATGTGCGTCAAATTGGCTAGTCCCAGAGCTGCAACGAGATTTCGCCCATTATCACACACCACCAGGCCGGGCTTGAGGCTCACCGGCAGCAACCACTCGTCGGTCTGTTGTTCAATACCCCGCCACAACTCCTGTGCGGTGTGGGGCCTGTCCCCCAAACATATGAGTTTCAGAATGGCCTGCTGACGTTTACCCCGGGCTGTGCTGAAGTTGGTGGTGAAGGTGTGTGGCTGACTGGATGAGCAGGTGGAAGAAGAGGAGGAGGAAGCCGAGAAGGAGGAGGTGGCAACAGGAGGCAAAGAATGTTGCCCTGCGATCCTTGGCGGCGGAAGGACGTGCGCCAAACAGCTCTCCGCCTGGGGCCCAGCTGCCACTACATTTACCCAGTGTGCAGTTAGGGAGATATAGCGTCCCTGGCCGTGCTTACTGGTCCACGTATCTGTGGTTAGGTGGACCTTGCTACAGATGGCGTTGCGCAGTGCACACTTGATTTTATCGGATACTTGGTTGTGCAGGGAAGGCACGGCTCTCTTGGAGAAGTAGTGCCGGCTGGGAACAACATACTGTGGGACAGCAAGCGACATGAGCTGTTTGAAGCTGTCTGTGTCCACCAGCCTAAATGACAGCATTTCATAGGCCAGTAGTTTAGAAATGCTGGCATTCAGGGCCAGGGATCGAGGGTGGCTAGGTGGGAATTTACGCTTTCTATCAAATGTTTGTGAGATGGAGAGCTGAACGCTGGCGTGTGACATGGTTGAGACGCTTGGTGACGGAGGTGGTGGTGGTGGTGTTGGTGGTACATCCCCTGTTTGCTGGGCGGCAGGTGCCAACGTTCCTCCAGAGGCGGAGGAAGAGGCCGAGGCGGCAGCAGCAGAATAGGCCGAGGCGGCAGCAGCAGAAGAGGTAGCAGGGGGAGCCTGAGTGACTTCCTTGGTTTTAAGGTGTTTACTCCACTGCAGTTCATGCTTTGCATGCAGGTGCCTGGTCATGCAGGTTGTGCTCAGGTTCAGAACGTTAATGCCTCGCTTCAGGCTCTGATGGCACAGCGTGCAAACCACTCGGGTCTTGTCGTCAGCACATTGTTTGAAGAAGTGCCATGCCAGGGAACTCCTTGAAGCTGCCTTTGGGGTGCTCGGTCCCAGATGGCGGCGGTCAGTAGCAGGCGGAGTCTCTTGGCGGCGGGTGTTCTGCTTTTGCCCACTGCTCCCTCTTTTGCTACGCTGTTGGCTCGGTCTCACCACTGCCTCTTCCTCCGAACTGTGAAAGTCAGTGGCACGACCTTCATTCCATGTGGGGTCTAGGACCTCATCGTCCCCTGCATCGTCTTCCACCCAGTCTTGATCCCTGACCTCCTGTTCAGTCTGCACACTGCAGAAAGACGCAGCAGTTGGCACCTGTGTTTCGTCATCATCAGAGACATGCTGAGGTGGTATTCCCATGTCCTCATCATCAGGAAACATAAGTGGTTGTGCGTCAGTGCATTCTATGTCTTTCACCGCTGGGGAAGGGCTAGGTGGATGCCCTTGGGAAACCCTGCCAGCGGAGTCTTCAAACAGCATAAGAGACTGCTGCATAACTTGAGGCTGAGACAGTTTCCCTGGTATGCATGGGGGTGATGTGACAGACTGATGGGGTTGGTTTTCAGGCGCCATCTGTGCGCTTTCTGCAGAAGACTGGGTGGGAGATAATGTGAACGTGCTGGATCCACTGTCGGCCACCCAATTGACTAATGCCTGTACCTGCTCAGGCCTTACCATCCTTAGAACGGCATTGGGCCCCACCATATATCGCTGTAAATTCTGGCGGCTACTGGGACCTGAGGTAGTTGGTACACTAGGACGTGTGGATGTGGCAGAACGGCCACGTCCTCTCCCAGCACCAGAGGGTCCACTAACACCACCACGACCATGTCCACGTCCGCGTCCCTTACTAGATGTTTTTCTCATTGTTATGGTTCACCACAACAACAAATATATTATTTGGCCCAATGTATTGTATTCAAATTCAGCGGGATATAAATTTGAGGCCTAGTATTTAGGCGCTGGGTGACCGGTATGGATTTAGTGACAGAATTAGACTTGGAAATGCACAGAAGCGTGTGTGTGAAGTTATTCTGAATGACCCTATGTGCACCTTGAATATTATATACCCTTTTTGGGATAGATTTCAAATAGCTCTGATATAGCAGGAACCACTAAATTATGAAATTGCTAAATTGGGAATTGTATTTCAACCCAGAACAAAAAATGTGCTTTGACGGACACTAAATATCTTGCCCAGCAACAACAGTACAGCGGTAACGAGAGATTTAGCAGGATATAAATTTGAGGCCTAGTATTTAGGCGCTGGGTGACAGGTATGGGTTTAGTGACAGAATTAGACTTGGAAATACACAGTAGCGGGTGTGTGTGAAGTTATTCTGAATGACCCAATGTGCACCTTGAATATTATATACCCTTTTAGGGATAGATTTCAAATAGCTCTGATATAGCAGAAACCACTAAATTATGAAATTGCTAAATTGGGAATTGTATTTCAACCCAGAACAAAAAATGTGCTTTGACGGACACTAAATATCTTGCCCAGCAACAACAGTACAGCGGTAACGAGAGATTTAGCAGGATATAAATTTGAGGCCTAGTATTTAGGCGCTGGGTGACAGGTATGGGTTTAGTGACAGAATTAGACTTGGAAATACACAGTAGCGGGTGTGTGTGAAGTTATTCTGAATGACCCAATGTGCACCTTGAATATTATATACCCTTTTAGGGATAGATTTCAAATAGCTCTGATATAGCAGAAACCACTAAATTATGAAATTGCTAAATTGGGAATTGTACTTCAACCCAGAACAAAAATTGTGCTTTGACGGACACTAAATATCTTTCCAAGCAACAACAGTACAGCGGTAACGAGAGATTTAGCAGGATATAAATTTGAGGCCTAGTATTTAGGCGCTGGGTGACAGGTATGGGTTTAGTGACAGAATTAGACTTGGAAATACACAGTAGCGGGTGTGTGTGAAGTTATTCTGAATGACCCAATGTGCACCTTGAATATTATATACCCTTTTAGGGATAGATTTCAAATAGCTCTGATATAGCAGAAACCACTAAATTATGAAATTGCTAAATTGGGAATTGTATTTCAACCCAGAACAAAAAATGTGCTTTGACGGACACTAAATAACTTTCCCAGCTACAACAGGACAGCGGTAACGAGAGATTTAGCGGGATATAAATTTGAGGCCTAGTATTTAGGCGCTAGGTTACAGGTATGGGTTTAGTGACAGAATTAGACTTGGAAATACACAGTAGCGGGTGTGTGTGAAGTTATTCTGAATGACCCTATGTGCACCTTCAATATGATCTACCCTTTTAGGGATAGATTTCAAATAGCTCTGATATAGCAGAAACCACTAAATTATGAAATTGCTAAATTGGGAATTGTATTTCAACCCAGAAGAAAAAATGTGCTTTGACGGACACTAAATAACTTTCCCAGCTACAACAGGACAGCGGTAACGAGAGATTTAGCAGGATATAAATTTGAGGCCTAGTATTTAGGCGCTGGGTGACAGGTATGGGTTTAGTGACAGAATTAGACTTGAAAATACACAGTAGCGGGTGTGTGTGAAGTTATTCTGAATGACCCAATGTGCACCTTGAATATTATATACCCTTTTAGGGATAGATTTCAAATAGCTCTGATATAGCAGAAACCACTAAATTATGAAATTGCTAAATTGGGAATTGTACTTCAACCCAGAACAAAAAATGTGCTTTGACGGACACTAAATAACTTTCCCAGCTACAACAGGACAGCGGTAACGAGAGATTTAGCAGGATATAAATTTGAGGCCTAGTATTTAGGCGCTGGGTGACAGGTATGGGTTTAGTGACAGAATTAGACTTGAAAATACACAGTAGCGGGTGTGTGTGAAGTTATTCTGAATGACCCAATGTGCACCTTGAATATTATATACCCTTTTAGGGATAGATTTCAAATAGCTCTGATATAGCAGAAACCACTAAATTATGAAATTGCTAAATTGGGAATTGTACTTCAACCCAGAACAAAAAATGTGCTTTGACGGACACTAAATAACTTTCCCAGCTACAACAGGACAGCGGTAACGAGAGATTTAGCGGGATATAAATTTGAGGCCTAGTATTTAGGCGCTGGGTGACCGGTATGGATTTAGTGACAGAATTAGACTGGGATATGGCCAAAAAATAACCACACTATTGCTGGTTAAATGCACTTGGTGACGGGCGCAGCTTGCCCCTGATGTAGTATATGGCCAAAAAATGAACAGACTATTGCTGGTTAAATGCACTTGGTGTCACAGCTTGACCAACCACACTACTGAGGGTTAAATGCACTTGGTGACGGGCGCAGCTTGCCCCTGATGTAGTATATGGCCAAAAAATAAACAGACTATTGCTGGTTAAATGCACTTGGTGTGACAGCTTCACCCTGATGTAGGCTTTAGCCAGAAAACAACCACACCATTGAGGGTTAAATGCACTTGGTGACAGGCGCAGCTTGCCCCTGATTTTGTATATGGCCAAAAAATGAACAGACTATTGCTGGTTAAATGCACTTGGTGTGACAGCTTCACCCTGATGTAGGCTTTAGCCAAAAAACAACCACACCATTGAGGGTTAAATGCACTTGGTGACAGGCGCAGCTTGCCCCTGATTTTGTATATGGCCAAAAAATGAACAGACTATTGCTGGTTAAATGCACTTGGTGTGACAGCTTCACCCTGATGTAGGCTTTAGCCAAAAAACAACCACACCATTGAGGGTTAAATGCACTTGGTGACAGGCGCAGCTTGCCCCTGATTTTGTATATGGCCAAAAAATGAACAGACTATTGCTGGTTAAATGCACTTGGTGTGACAGCTTCACCCTGATGTAGGCTTTAGCCAAAAAACAACCACACCATTGAGGGTTAAATGCACTTGGTCGCAGCTTGTGCTGGCGCACCACAAGACACAAAATGGCCGCCGATCACCCCAGAAAAATGTGACTGACAAACGGTCTGGGCAGCCTAAAAACAGTGAGCAATTGAGGATCAGCAGCTCAATGATCCACAGCTGCAGATCGATCAGTTAATCAAGTCCTTTGGAGGAGTTAATCTGCCTAATCTCGCCCTACTGTCGCAGCCGCAACCTCTCCCTACGCTAATCAGAGCAGAGTGACGGGCGGCGCTATGTGACTCCAGCTTAAATAGAGGCTGGGTCACATGGTGCTCTGGCCAATCACAGCCATGCCAATAGTAGGCATGGCTGTGATGGCCTCTTGGGGCAAGTAGTATGACGCTTGTTGATTGGCTGCTTTGCAGCCTTTCAAAAAGCGCCAAGAAAGCGTCACAAAAGCGCCAAGAAAGCGACGAACACCGAACCCGAACCCGGACTTTTACGAAAATGTCCGGGTTCGGGTCCGTGTCACGGACACCCCAAAATTCGGTACGAACCCGAACTATACAGTTCGAGTTCGCTCATCCCTAATCGTAAATTATCCACATTTGGGGAAGTTCTGCAGAGATGATAGTATGATCCCTGAAGGGGAATACAGTTTGCTGCATTATTTGTTATACAGTGTTGCAATGTTGCAATCTAGGATATCCAATTGGCAGTGCAATCTAGCAAGAGGTTTCTGTATCAGGTATTATAACATACTGTTTCTCAGGGAAAGGGTCCTGTACTCACATGTGTCAAGATGATGTCCAATTCGTGGCGTCCCACGTGGTGCGAGTAGCAGGTAAGCTTACCTCTGCTTTTGAGCTGTTGTACGGAAGTTTCACCGATACCTTGCTGGTACGGATGTAGTCTGTTATAGCTGGTGAGCGAATCCTGTGATCAATAGGGGGTACTTCTTTGGCTGTTCCGGAGTCACTCTGTAGTGGGTTCCCTGTTGGTCTCGGGCATCCCTCGTGTCTCCGGCCATACTCCGTGAAGGTGATTGGGCTTCACTGGATACCTGCTACTTCTTGTAGCACGTCAGACTCCTTTTGGATAGAAAGCGCTTTCTTTGACGATGGCTGTAACAGCGGTGTTACTTTTTCCTTTTGCCAGTTATTGCCAAATATAGATCTTTTATCCTCCACGCCAGACGTGTTTCGAAGGCTATACTGCCTACTTCCTCAGTCGCGTCTGGCATGGAGGATAAAAGATCTATATTTGGCAATAACCGGCAAAAGGAAAAAGTAACACCACTGTTACAGCTATCGTCAAAGAAAGTGCTTTCCATCCAAAAGAAGTCCAGGCCTTTTGTTAGTGTCTGACGTGCTACAGGAAGTAGCAGGTAGCCAGTGAAGCCCAATCACCTGCACGGAGTACGGCCGGAGACACGAGGGACGCCCGAGACTAACAGGGAACCCACTACAGTGTGACTCCGGAACAGCCAAAGAAGTACACATCACAGGATTCGCTCACCAGCTATAACAGACCACATCTACACCAGCAAGGTATTGGTGAAACTTCCATACAACAGCTCAAAAGCAGAGGTAAGCTTACCTGCTACTCACACCACATGGGACGCCACGAATTGGACATCATCTTGACACATGTGAGTACAGGACCCTTCCCCTGAGAAACAGTTTGTTATAATACCTGATACGGAAACCTCTTGCTAGATTGCACTGCCAATTGGATATCCTAGATTGCAACATTGCAACACTGTATAACAAATAATGCAGCGAACTGTATTCCCCTTCAGGTATCATACTACCATCTCTGCAGAACTTCCCCAAATGTGGATAATTTATGATTAATCACTTTGATTATTTTTACACTTATAGGTTCACGTTATATATTATTCATTGATTTTCTGAACATTTTATCACCTTTCACTGCAATATATAGATTCTACTGGATTTGGACTTTTTTTGATTCACAGTTCACAGATTTGTGTTTGCAGTCACGAATCTCAATTTCCATATTTTGATTTAGGAGGATACAGTCATTTGCTATAAGTAGAGATGTGAAGGAATTCCATTTAAGCCACAGTATTCGTCGTCTAGCAGCCATCCAATTCAGCTCTTTATTAGAGTGTCAGGATTATATTTTATATTTGACATTGTGGTGTATATTTTATATATTTTTATATATTTTATATTCTATATTTTGGCGTCATCAGTATGATTTGTCATATAGTACATGTATTTACTTGCATCCCTTTGATATTTGCATCCACATAATAAATATATTTAGTGATGCTACATTGATCCTGTGTGTGTCCAGATATGTGAGTGCCCATTCATCTTCTTTGTAAGGATATACATATACCTGAGGAAGTTTCCCTAACCAAGGATAAAGCCATTAAAAGGGCATACGGGCCTTGGGATAAAGACAGACAGGATTCTGAGAAAAAGTGCAGCCTGGTCTGTAAGTGTTTTAACCCTCTGAGTATCTTGCAAGAACATTGTGCCTGCCATTTGTGAAAGCCTGCCTGTAACAGCCTGATTGCATGTGGAACTGAACCCAGACTGTAAATAGTTGACTGTTTCCAGTAAAAGGAAGTTTTGGTTCACTACAACATCGTGTTCCTCAATTATTCCTATCATAAATCAGTGTGCCACCGTTACCGGCACTGGCATCATGAATCTTAAAGGGATCTTGCCACCGGCACATTAAACATCTCCAACATCCAGGGCACCTCATCTACCATCAGGCCTGGTCCCTATACCCAGAAAGTGCCCCAGAGGTCCCCTGTGCCAGCCTCTCCATCACTGCTGTACGCCTGCCCAGGGTCTTTCAAGAAACCGTGAGTAACCCAGAGCAACCCTCGTTTGCCTAAGTAACCGTGACCTCACCATCGCAATACCCTGCAGGGCTGCGTACTGCATATATATAAAAGTTGGGATCAATGGAAGGGTTGAAAGGGATTGCCATCCACCATGCACGGTCACATCTTGCGCTCCCAGGACGCAGGCACATGGCTTCGCAGTGTGGGCTTTTTTAACATGTCAGCTGCTGATAATAGTGTTGTCATCTGCAGCATGTGCTGTCAATGCATAAGTCGCGTTAAGCCCAACACTCACATAGGGACGACCGCCTTAAGTAGGCACCTGGCCTCTCATCACTGAGCCCAGTCGGAGCAATGCCATCAGAACACACAAAGCCACACTCCCGGCACTCCACATCCTGCCTCTTCTCCTTCCTCCCATTTTTCCTCTATTCCACCTTCTACCATGCCGTAGTCACGTTTATCTAGCACAAGGCAGGCTTCCGTGGCCCAAATGTCAAAGCATAAAAAAATGATGATGCCAGATAATCCTCTTGCCCAACGGCTGACCGATGGCTTGTCGGAACTGCTAGAAAATTTGTGGCCATTGGCAAACTGCAATGGAAGGTCCCCGGAAGGAAATATTTCTCCCAGAAGGGCATCCTTGAACTACATGGCCGCATTCAGCGGCAAGTAAAATTATCTCTGGCACACTGTGTCGGTGCCAAGATACATCTGACCACAGACACATGGTCTAGCAAACACGGGCAGGGAAGGTACATAACTTTTACTGCCCACTGGGTGAACCTTCTGACAGCTGACTTTTACTGGCCACTTGGTAAAACCTTCTGATGGCCGTCAAGAATGCAACCCGTGGCACCCGTGTGGATTTGGTGTTACCAGCATGGATTGCATGTGGGCCTGCCTCTTCTTTTCCTCCTTCTGCTCTATCTTCCGTCTCCTCCTCAGCTGACTCCTCCTTTTCCACTGCGCCACCAAGCTCTCCAGAACCTATTTATCGTGCCAGGTGAGACGTTGCCATGATGTGCTGAGGCTGTTGTGTCGGGAAGCCAAGAGCCACATTAGCCCTGCACTCCTTTCAGGTTTGCATTCACAGGCCGATCAGTAGCTAACCCCGCTCAATTTGACAGTTGGTAAAGTGGTGTGCAACAACTGTGCCAATCTGCTGAGTGCGCTAAAACAGGGCAAAATTACACACGTGCCGTGCATGGCACACGTCGTGAACTTAGTCGTGCAGTGATTCGTTGCCAAATACCCCAGGGTCCAGGACATCTTGTGGCAGAACAGGAGAATTTCTGTCTATTTTAGAAGATCTTACACGAACATAGATCGCCTTGCTGACGTTCAGCGGCGACACCACCTGCCCGTCAGACGTCTGTTTTGTGACTGCCTGACTCACTGGAACTCCACTTTTTATATGCTTGATAGGCTGCTCCAGCAGAAACGTATCACTAACGACTACCTGTACGAACTCTGTGGCAGGACAGGTTCTGGGGATCTAGTTTTTTTTTCATCACGGCATTGACTGGTCAGTCGCAGCCAAGGTACTATCAGTGACATCAGACCATACGCCTTATTTCTAGAGCATGCATTGCGTCGTGTCATTGATCAAGCCGTCAAGGAGCAGAAGCTGGAAGATGAGGAAGTCGTAATGCTGAATAAATCCACAGAGGTGGCTGCAAATATGACCTGAAGGTTTTTTAAGTTCGCTTGCCATTAAAGTAAATGGGGCCCGCTGTATACTTGCGGTTCATGAACATTTGATCGCGATTGCGAATTGTCTCGGCCGATGTTCGTCCATCACTAGTAGTTGATGTTGAATATGACAATAATAACCCTGTACTGCTTGTGGATGTGGCCTGGCTGATAGAATTACAGTATGACAGGAAGCAGGAGGATACTCTTGTTCCATTTGTTGGATAGTTCACTTTTGCACTGGATCAGGTGATGCCATCTTCTGTGCCGAACTAAAGCCATAGTTCTGACATTGGTGCTTAACTGGTCATGATTAGAGTTGAGCGGACACCTGGAAGTTCGGGTTCGAGGGGTTCGGCCAAACTTCACAAAATAGTTTGATTCTGGAACCCAAACTTGACCCCGAGCCCCATTAAAGTCAATGGGGACCTCAACTTTGGAGCACTAAAATGGCTCTAAAAAAGTAATGGAAAGGGCTAGAGGGCAGCAAAATGTGGTTAAGAGCATGGTGAGTGCTCTGCATACAAATGTGGATAGTGAAATTACTTAAAATAACAAAATACGTAAAAAAATAAAAAAAAATTAGATATATATATATATATATATATATATATATAATCTTGATCTAGGAGGAGGAGGTCCATATAGAGTAGGAGGTTGAGGAGGCAGTGGATGTGGCAGTGTAGGTGGAAGCGGCGGTGGAGGAGGTAGCCAACACTGTTTTTTTGTTTGTTTGTTTAACCCCTTAAGGACGCATGACGTACCGGTACGGCATGGTTCCCGAGTCCTTAAGAACCCATGACGTACCGGTACATCATGGGTTTAAAACGTGATTGCGGCGCGGTGGGGGTTAATCGGAACAGGATGTCCGCTGAAATCATTCAGCGGGCATCCTGTTACAACGCCTGGGAGGGTCATGTGACCCCTCGTATCGGCGATCGCAGCAAACCGCAGGTCAATTCAGACCTGCGGTTTCCTGCGTTTCCGGTCCATTCAGGTCTCCGGTGACCCGATGAACTGGAAAAAGACTGTGATCGGTGGTGTTATTACACACCACCAATCACAGTCCGAGCATTTGGGAGAGGCGGTGCTGGCCGTGGTGCTGATGACTGCTGTCCAGGGTGCTGATTGGTGCTGGTGAGAGGCAGGAGATTCAAACTCCCGGCGCTCCTCTCTCCCCTCCTCTTCCTGTTTCAGCACCTGCACCATCCATCACCGTCCTCACCAGCTCCTGCGATCCCACCATCGTCGGCACCCATCACCCTCCTGCACCCATCACCCTCCAGGTAGGTTAGGGTCAGTGAGGGAGAGGCACAGTTAGGCAGGGATAGAAGGGAAAAGTTAGAAAAAAACAAAACAAAAAAACCCACTTTATCTAAATTTATTGTTTTCTAGCTTTGAGACCCTAGGACCCCCTTCCCGCCACTCTCAGATCAAGTCCTCAAGCCATATAATGCCATGCGCAAAACCCAGGCATGGTACGAAAAAGTTGCGTTCTACTTGGTACAGGTTGCCTTGTACAACGCTTTTGTACGATCCCAAAGCGCTGGCAGCACAGGGACATTCCTCCAATTCTATGAGGCAGTCCTCAAGGACCTGATCTTTTCAGACCGGGAAAGAGCAGTCTGGAGTACCTCGAATTGGAGGCGCCTGGATCGTCCCTGGCCAACATTTTCCAGGTGTGGTCCCCCATACTGGAAAGAAGGGACGAACCCAAAAAAGATGCAGACTGTGTCGCAAGATGGGGATACAGAAGGACACCACCACTCAATGTGACACTTGCCCAGATCATCCGGGCCTGTGCGTTATCGATTGCTTCAGGGAGTATCACACTTCCATGGAGTACTACATTTTTATAATCCCCAACAGTCCCCTAGAGAACATAAAAAACTATGGCTCTCAGACTTTGGAGACACGGAAACAATTGTGTGCCTGGTGTTTGAGGGTGCAGGAACCCACCCTCGGAGCCACTTGTGAATGTCTGGCCTGAAACCCTATGAAATAATCCCTCTTCCTCCTCCTCCTGTGCCACATCCTCTTCCATCATCGCCCGAAGCATTTTTTCAAGGAGGCATAGAAGTGGGATAGTAACGCTGAGAACAGCTTCATCGGCACTGGCCATGTTGGTGGATTACTCGAAACAGGGCAACAAGGCACACAGGTCTCGCATGGAGTCCCAGTCATTGGTGGCAAAGTGGTGATCATCTGCAGAGCAACTCACCCGTGCGTGCTGTAACTGAAACTCCACTATTGCCTGCTGCTGCTCGCACAGTCCACCTTGTAGGCACGTCGCATATGGGGCGGTGAGCGGGAAGGCCGAAGTTACGCTGCAGCGCTGACAGGAGAGCAGACGCAGGGTGAGAACACCAAAAGCGCGCACAGACGCCCCGCACTTTCTGCATCAGCAAGGAACTTATGCACCACCAAATTCAGCACATGTGCCAGGCAAGGGATTTGCATCAAACCGGCTAGCACCAGAGCTGCTACGAGATTTCACCGATTATCACACACCACCAGGCCGGGCTTGAGGCTCCTTGGCATCAAACACTCATCGGTCTGTTGGTCTAGGCCCGTCCACAGCTCCTGCCTGCTGTTGTTTACCCCTGGCTGTGCTGAAGTTAGTGGTGAAGGTGTTACGCTGACCGGATGAGGAGGCGGTAGAGGATGAGGAAGCAGAGTAGGAGGAGAAAGCAACAGGAGCAAACTGAAGCGCCCTGCAATCCTCGGTGGTGGAAGGACATGCGCCAAACTGCTATCTGCCTCAGGCCCAGCCGCGACTGCATTTACCCAGTGTGCTGTTATGGAGATATATCTTCCCTGACCATGCTTACTGGTCCAAGTATCCGTAGTTATGTGGACCTTGCCACAGATGGCACTGCACGGTGCACACCTGATTTTGTCCCCCACTTGGTTGTGCAGGGAAGGGACGCCTCGTCTGGAAAAGTAGTGGCGGCTGGGCACCGCCATCAGATTCTTAAAACTGTCCGTGTCAAGCAGACGGAATGACACAATTTCTAAGGCCAGGAATTTGGAAATGCTGGCATTCAGGACCAGAGATCATGGGTGGGAAGGCGGGAGGGGTACTTCCTCTTTCACTCCAGTGTTTGAGATATAGACAGCTGAATGCTTCCATGGGACATTGTGGAGATGCTTGGAGACCGAGGTGGTGGCATTGCTGCCACATCCTCTGTTTGTGGGGTGGTAGGTGCCACTGTCACTCCAGAAGTGGATGAAGAGGCTGAGACTGCAGCAGAAGAGGAAGCAGGAGGAGCCAGAGAACTTTCTTGGTTTTTTAGGCGTCTACTCCACTGCAGCAAGTGCTTTGCACTTCGATGCCTGGTCATGCTGGTTGTGCTCAGGTTTAGAACATTTCAGGCTCTGATTGCACTCGTGTTTTGTCATCAGCACATTGTCTGAAGAACTGCCACGCCAGGGAACTCCTTGGAGCTGGCTTTGGTGTGCTCAGTCACTTGGTGCGGTGGGCAGTAGCGGGTGTACTGTCTAGGGGACTGTTAGGGCAAAGCCCCTACTTCTATGATCTGCTGAGGTCCAAATCAGATAAAAGTACGAGCATACTCGGGAGAGAAAAAATGACAGGCTAAAGGCTGTATCAGAATGATCTCTCTCATGTTTATTGGGTGGATACAAAATATTTATACCCTTTTTCTAGAACTCAAGCCAAACACAGATATCGTCATTTTACGTAAGCATCACATGATTAATAATAATAACTTCCTTTTGATGCTTGCAAGTCAAGCATATTTGATTACAAAAAACCTTATCTTAGTCTTAAAAGTACCTAGTACCAGTTACACTCCCAAAACATCAGGCACACATACGTCTGAGAACTAATAAGCAATTAACTTTGTTTGCCTCAAATACACACAGCTCAGCAATTCTCAATTCTGACCTAAAATAAACCAGCAAAGTAAAATGGAACCCAGGATACAAAATGAAGGTGCAATCCCTCACAATTCCCCCATTTTGAGATATTCACTCATTGCAGGTGACAGGTACACATACTTCAGCGGGACATTCCCCTTTGCTCCTGGTTTCCCAGATTCTGCATATGCATACCTGCATGAGGGATAATCTCAATACATTTTAATAATCTCTCCTACTACTGGTTTTGTTACACACTTTACTAAAGCACATTAATGCTATCTTAGGCTACTTTCACACTAGCGTTCGGGCGGATCCGTTCTGAACGGATCCGCTCATAATAATGCAGACGGAGGCTCCGTTCAGAACGGATCCGTCTGCATTATATTAGCAAAAAAAAGCTAAAGTGTGAAAATAGCCTGGGACGGATCCGTCCAGACTTTCAATGTAAAGTCAATGGGGGATGGATCCGCTTGAAGATTGAGCCACATTGTGGCATCTTCAAACGGATCCGTCCCCATTGACTTACATTGTATGCAAGCAGCGTTCAGCTGTCCGCCTGTCCGTGCGGAGGCGAGCGGAGCGGAGGCTGAACGCCGCCAGACTGATGCAGTCTGAGCGGATCCGCTCCATTCAGACTGCAAACGGAGCTCACGAGCGGACACCCGAACGCTAGTGTGAAAGCAGCCTTAATCACAATGTAAATAAGTGCAATAATCAACAGAATCTGTATTATCCCCTGCACTATGCCCACAAGTCATCAACCAATATTTTGGAATCAATTTGCTGGGTTCAAGAGAGAGAAAGTGTCTGACCACCAAGAATCTTTATCCGCACTATATTCATCCAACCAAGTATCTCTCATTTCCTTCATCTTTTCAATACATGTCCTTATCTGGAGGTTACCTTGTGGATCTATATAATGACAGCAGGTTGGTCCTATCACTTGACACATTCCTCCTTCTCTGGCATTGAGATAATCCAGAACTAAAGTAAGCTGGTTAGTGACTATGATTAAGTGAGATTGTACATCATTTGTTTTTGGTTTACAAGGCCTAGCACATCCTATATTTGGTCATCTAGATAATCTGTTGCTACTACTAGCTTATCCCACATCTGCATAATCATTGGCTAAAATAACCAAGTACTAAAGAACTTATTTGCAATACTCATCTCTACTACATTAGGCCTCCCATTTGGTCTTGGTTTGTTTTCTGCAGCTCTTTTATATAATGTATGTTTAGGCACAACATTTATATTAAGCTTATCATGTGACAGTATAAATGTGGCTGGAGTCAGTCGGACAAGAGTACAGGTTCTGGAAGCTCCAGGTGGAATCCACTTTATGTTAGCAAGCTCTAACCACGGTACCGGGATTACTAAATAAGGCATAGTCTTTGAACTCAAAGCACTGTGAGTACAGATCCTACAGTTTTTATAACTGTCCGCATCTGTCATATTCTTTAACATGACCTGATGATGGCTAATAAGGGCATTGTCCCAGTCACTTTTTAGGTTCACATGTAGAGCTTGGAGGTTCAGAGCCAGGAGTAGCAGTGCATTGATCTCCATCCTCAGGGTTTGGCACTTTCTTGCAATGTGAGGCGTGAATGCAGTTAGGCTTTCCTTCCACCTTTATGGAGGTTGCAGTTTTCAACAGGACTTGGAAGGGACTATCAAATCTGGGCTAAAAATTTTTCCTCACATGCCTCTTTATCACCACCCAATCTCCAGGCTCAAGACTGTATGTACCTTCTATGGAGTTGGGATCTGGAATGGAAGCAAACACTTGTTTATGAGTGTGATCTAACCTTTCAGTGAGGGCCTTTGTGTAGCCGACCATACTGTCAGCCTGCAACTGTTGAGGGAAATGCAATCCTAGCCTTGGGGCACTACCAAATAATATCTCAAAGGGGGACAACCCTATCTTCTTGTTTGGTGTGGTTATTATTTAGTACAAGGCTAGAGGCAAACAGTCTGTCCATGGTTTACCTGTTTCCAGAATGGCTTTCAGAGTTTTCAGTTTTATTGTCCTGTTCAAGCATTCAACACGGCCGCTGCTTTGTGGGTGGTAAACTGTATGGAAGGCTTGGGTCACACCTAAAGCTTACATAACCTCACTCATCACTTCACCTGTAAAGTGGGAACCTCTATCTGACGCAATGACTTCAGGAACACCATACCTGTGAGCTCTACTGAACCACAGCCTGAGTCAAAACCTAGCAAAACCTATTAACAGTGGATCAACAGAATTCCTCTAAATATCAAAAGACTATATTCTGTCTGGGTGTATATGCCGCAACTAAAACCAGCTACAGTAAAAGTTGTGAGTTGTATGCTACCACTGTCTACTTCCTTCTTCAATCTTCAATCACTACAACTGGTTGTACCACCATAAACGGTACTGGCGTCATGACAAATACCACCAAGGGACCCAGCCGCAACAAGTACCCTAAACACCACTGCCATCAAGGGCACCTCAACCCCCATCTAGGCTGGTGCTTCCCTACCACAGAGTGTGCACCGGAGGATTTCGTGCTGTCTTCCTCATCACTGTGCTGCTGGCCCAGGGAGGCTTTCTGCTAACCGTGAGTAAACCGATGAACTGTATTATTACTGGCCCCTCATCGGCCCACCGTGCACCTCACGTGTAGCCCCTGCGGTTCTGGCACGCCACAGTACTGACCCATAGAATAAAGGGTATGGTTCAGTTTTGCAGCAAACGGAACACTATGGGAACAAAACCTGTAAAACGGTGGAGGAATAGCTTTTTTTTTCCAATTCTACACCATTTAGATTATTTTTTTTACTGTCTCCTACTACTTTTCATGCCATAATTAATGGTAGCATTAGTTCAATTTGTCCCACAAAAAAAAGAAGCTCTCATACAGCCATGTGACCAGAATAAAACAAACAAACAAAAAAAAACCCGCAATGGATCAAGAAAAATGAGGGAAGAAAAATGAAAACGCAAAAACAAAAACAATTTGGTACCCTAAGGGTTAAATCAATCTAACTAAATCTCTCAGGCCAGGGTCACACATGACTGAATTGCTACAGATTTGCAGCCGAGGATTTATGTACAGCATATCTGCAGTGTTTTATAGTAGCGGCAAAGTGGATAAGAAACTGTAATGCTAATGAAACAATAAAGCCAAACTGACGGCCAGCAAATGCGCATACTAGACACACTTTGTGCAAACTGTTAGGTCTGTTAGGTCCATTCTGTTAGGTCCATTCATTTCTATGGGGCTGTGCACATGAGCAGCGATTTTCATGCATCACTTGTGTTTTGCGATAAAATTGCAGCATGCTCTATTTTGTGCGTTTTTTCATGCAACGCAGGCTCCATAGAAATGAATGGAGCTGCGTGAAAATCGCAAGCAAGTGTGGATACGGTACGATTTTCACGCATGGTTGCTAGGAGATGATCGGGATCACAATCATTATTATTTTCCCCTCTAACATGGTTATAAGGTAAAATAATAGCATTCTTAATACAGTATGCTTAGTAAAATAGGGCTGGAGGGGTATAAAATATTTTTTTAACCCCTCCAGCCCTATTGTACTAAGCATTCTGTATTAAGAATGTATTATTTTCCCTTATAACATGGTTATAAGGGAAAATAATACAATCTAAACAACACCTAACCCAAACTTCTGTGAAGAAGTTCAGGTTTGGGTACCAAACATGCAGATTTTTCTCACATGCATGCAAAACGCATTAAAATGGTTTGCACTCACACGGAAAAAATAAATAAAATCGCGCATTTTCCCGTATCTTATCCGGCACAAATCAATGACGCCTGTGTGAAAGAGGCCTTACACTCTGAAAACCTTTGAGGGCCAGGGTACTCTACTCCCACCTCTAGCCATAAGGGGAACTTTGGCAGAGCCCTTCCCAGGTGTCAGTAGCAGGGCTGCTGGTGGCTGGGCACACCGTCCAGAGTTGGGCAAAAAAAAAACAAAGTAAATACGGTGACACTATGCAATGATCAATAGGGAAACACGAGAATGGTCAGTAAACATAGCCAGAGCACAAGAACCAGAAGACAACCAGAGTCAGAGTCAGAGTCAATAACCAGAGAAATCACTCACCAGATCGCTTCAGATCCAGAGCCAGGGAAGTAACTGAATAATCAGCAGTGAGTGGGAGAAAAGACCAGGTTTAAATATCCCTCCAAAGATTACATGACTCTACTGAGGTCACACCCTATCTCCACCCTCAGACCAAGGAAGTACAGGTGAGGGCTGAGAGTGTGAAAAGGAGGGAGCCACCCACCACATCTCTGAGTCAGGAGACATAACAACAGAGGTTCCCTGGCAACAGCTGACGCTCAGCGTCCTGGGACCCCTGACCAGCACCAGCACTGGGAATGACGTCCCGTCTCCCAGCAGCACCAAGATTCGGAATGGATCCCACAGAGTGACGTGCGCGCGTAAAGCGCAAACCTTTACTAGCATTGCCCTCTGGAGGCGACACCCCATCCCAGCTAGGAATGAGGAATGTCGTGCCGGAGGGCCAGAGACCCCCTGGGAGAATGAGAGACACGTCTTTGCGTGGTGACATGCTTCCGGCGAGACTGCGTCTGTCTCCCTGGCTGCCTGACAGAATGCCTGAATTCTCATACACATGTTGCAGGGAAAAAAAGCTGCAGAAAAGCTATGATATTGCGGATTACAAATCTACAGCAGGTCAATTTATACAGCAGATTTCTCTCGCAGACTTCCCCCTTTCCAATGGAGAAAAAAAAAAAACAATCCTGTATTTTGAGCATCTATAATAAAGCCTCTTTCAGACAGTCAGTATTTAATCCGTGTTTTGCATCAGTATTTGTTCAGCAATTGTAAGCCAAAAACAGGATCCATAAAACTAAAGGCAGAATCAGAATCAACGAAAGCTCTACCTGACCCCATGAAGGTCTCAAAGGCAACAGAAATGGGTAACGATAAGTTCTTTCTTACCACCTCCGGAAGTACCTTGTCTTTATCTCCCACAAAATTGGACGCTCTTCCAGAAGGAGGAACCTTGGGACATTGACAAACCCAATGTTCGGAGTTGCCGCAGTAGAAACAGGTGCCCCGTCGGTGACGTTGCTCTCTACGAGTCATACCGAGTTGCATAGGTTCATCCATTTGTGCCTCCAACTTGAGTCCTGCCGGAACGGGTTCAGGTTTGGAAAAACCCTGTGGAGAAAACAGATGTTCCCACTGTCTCTCCCTGACACGTCTGTCCTATCTAATGGCCAAGGTCATGGTCTCCTCTAAGGTCTCAGGACATGGGTAGCATACTATCATATCCTTAAGATTCTCAGCCAGGCCTGACCTGAACTGGCTCTTGAGCGATGGTTCATTCTAGATGGAGGGTATGCACAGATTTCAATAGTCGGCCCTTTATAGAAATGCCTATTCTTGTCCGCAAAATGGACAAGAATAGGACATAACTCATAATTTCTGCGAGGCCACAGAACGGAGCAACGGATGTGGACAGCACACGGAGCGCTGTCCGCATCTTTTGCAGCCCCATTGAAGTGAACGGGTCCACACCCAAGCCTAAAAAAAATGTGGCTCGAATGCGGAACCAAACCACGGTCATGTGAATGAGCCCTAAAAGAACATATTAGCTACGGTGAATTTGGGTCGAGTTGGTGAAGTGATTTGTGTGGTTCATTCCGATTGCCAATGACTCTCCTCCTGTATGGCAATAATCCAGCTGCCATGTTTGATCCATCAAGCAAGTTTGGCTCATCAGGTTTTACCTAATATATGTTGAAAGCAAAATACCATTAGGTTAATAGTATGGAGGGATATCAGACTCTATGGAGGAATCCACATGAGCTAAAATTTCGTTGCACTGACAGTGAAATAGAATTTTTGAAAATTTTGTTGTGACTGTCAGAGTGACACACAGTAAACTTTTCCATAACAGAACGTGGTAGCTAGGAATGATGAATTTGGGTCCAGTTGGTGGAGTGATTTATCTGGTAATACCATTATAGTTGCAACCATAAATGATTGCAATAACGACGCAGACAATTTTTTTGCAAAAAGAAGGTATTAGGTAATATGAATTTGGGTTGAGTTGATGGAGCGAATTGTGTGGTTCATTGCGATAACTAGTGTTGAGTGTTGAATCAAAGATGAATCAGGCATGGCTCAACACGGATTTCCAGACATCAGAACTGTGAAATATTGTGCAAAATGGGCTGTTACTTCTGGCCATGTGCTGCTGCCACCCACCCGATGCCACCCTCCTGCTGCTGTCATTCCTACAATGGGGCTTCTTGGCCTACTGATGTATACATGTTACATTTTTAAAAGGATATGCATACCATTGGCCAGGGGCGTAGCTAGTGTCTCATGGGCCCTGTTTTAAGAGTTCAGCTTGGGGCCCCCTTCCCTCAGTGCTTTGTGGCTAGGGGTGTAGGACGCACAAGGCCTTAGTGCTGCCTGAGGCAAAGATTTTAACTGCACCCCCTTGAGCCAGAGGTGTAACTTGACCAGCATGCACTTTCTATAATACTGGTGTCTTCTTATGCACCACAAGGGTCTTTGGGCCCCCTCAGGCTCCAGGGCCCATAGGCGACTGCACCCCCTATAGCTACGCCCCTATATAGTGTATGGACTTCATCCCCATGATCCTTTACCCCTGTCTGCAATCTTCTGAGGGACCAGTTGCTAATTCTTTGTTCAGAGACTTCCTAAGCATCTGGAGACAGACTAAGGACTCTATTTCTCAGGCAGATACTCGTATGAAGAAGAGTGCAGATACCAGACGTAGACCACCTCCTCAGTTCTCTCCTGGTGACAAAGTCTGGCTTTCCACCCGGAACCGCATGAAGGTCTCCTGTTACAAATTTGCTCCCTGGTTTCTGGACCCATTTGAGATCCTAGAGCTCATCAACCCTGTTTCCTACAAACTCTGGTTGCCTCCTACCCTCCGGATTCCAAACTCCTTCCATGAATCTCTCTTGAAACCATTATTGGTCCTCAACTCCTTTTCCAGAACCCCGTCCACCACTATTTCCTTTCCTACTGGCAAAGAATATGCATTTGAAGTACAGAACATCCTCGATTTCAAGGTAGTTGGTGGAAAAAGGTACTTCCTTGTAGACTGGAAGAATTATGGTCCTGAGGAATGTTCCTGGGAGCCGGAGGAAAATGTACATGCTCCAAATATTCTCAAAAGATTTTTTCAGGACATCGGGACCAAGAAGAAGGGGCGTGAGAGGGGGGATACTTTAACTATGGAAGCTGGCAGTCGCCAGCGTGCAGCACATCCTGCTATGTACCTCAGTCGAATTGCACACAAGGCTCCTCTTTTCCACTGCAGGCTCCGGACCCAATTTCCTGCACTGTCGTGGGCAGTGACAGCTTCAGTTGCACCTGTTTCTTTAAGGGTTCGTGCACGCCCCTGATTCCGCCTTCGCTCCAATCTCGGCCAGGCACAACCTTTATAAGGGTGATTCCCCCTTCCTATGATGCCTGAGCAATATTGCAGTTTTCTACAGCAAAGGTTCCAGCTTGTTGTTCCTGTGTTGATATCCTGCTTCCGACCTTAGCCTGTATCCTGACCTCGTCTCTGCCTGATCCTTTTGTACCTCGCTGCTCTCAAGTGTATGATTCGGCTTGACGACCATGCCTCTGTCTGCTGTTCAGCTTGTTACACCTGCTGCACTTGAGCTGTCCAGCTCTGCTAAATGACAAATTCAGCTCTGCTTTATCTGACTCTGCTGCTGCGCTCCTTTCATCCAGTGACAGCTCGCTCCAGCTGCATGTATCCCCAGTGCTTGAACTGGAGCGTTCTGGCCTGCTTGGCCAGCTGCCATTTAACTGGGACCACTCTTGCGGTAGCGACCTGGTGTCTCCCCTGCAGCCAAGACCAGCTTCCGCATTTTGGAACGGGATAAAGTGTGAAAACCAAGGGAACACTTAGATTCTGCTCCCAAGTTTGGCCCAAAGCCAAACCGGTAAGTGGCACAGTGGGTCCACACCCGTTGGAGCATTACAAGTGGTCTTTCACTGACTCCAGCAGGTTTTGGGGTAAACTGGCAGGTAAACTTGAATACCTTGCTTTATCTTTCTCTGCTGTGCTAGACTCTGGCTTTGGTCTGGTAGCTGGACTTTTTGAAAGTTCTGGTACCTTTGAGTGGGGTGCCTTTGGCTGTTCACCCCCTTGTAATACTCAGTCTATAAACTGTAAGGAGACAGGGTGCTTCTCATCTCTTTACAACTCTCAATTTCACTCTTGACTGACTCTAGCTTCCTGCAACCACTCCCTCGGTAGGACTAGCCCAATTCTACCCAAAAGGGGGAGAAGACAAAGAATAGTGGTGAGCCGCTATATTAGAATTTGCAATATTTCACTAATATTTTGTAGAATATTTGCCATATTTGCAAATTAAGAATTCAAGATTATTTTATTGAATGCGAAAAATCGTCAATGGAAAAATCGCGTAATGTGAATTCATAACAAGAAATACAGACGTGGGTCACTTTGGCTACATTTTTCAAGCTGGTATTAGTTTCCTGAGACTAAAGAAAATGGCTGGCATAGCAGAACATTAGAATAGATTTATATGCAGATAGAATCAAGTGCTCCAATATATTCGCAATTGCGCTAATCGGCATTGATTAGATAATTTTTTAGCAGGTCTGACTACAGATTACTGATTGGTGCACTAAGTATTGTTGAGAAATTGACATTGCTTCCTTCTCATTGGCACACAAGCAAGAAGCAGAGAGGAATCATGTGTTCAGATGGAAAAAAATGCTGAATATTCGATATAACGAATATATAGCAATATATTCTAAATTTTCACAAATTCTCGAAGTGGCGATATTTTCAATACAAATTTGCTATTCGAATATTTGTGTTCAACACTAATAAACAAGATAAAGATACTCTGTCAGACACACTGCCACCTGCTGGACAACCAGACACAGTACATGTAATACAATACATAAATTACATAGCAATGTTATTAAAGGGGTTGTCTCACTTCAGTAAGTGGCATTTATCATGTTGAGAAAGTTAATACAAGGCACTTACTACTGTATTGTGATTGTCCATATTGCTTCCTTTGCTGGCTCGATTCATTTTTCTATCACATAATACACTGCTCGTTCCCATGATTACAGACAGGGGTGGATTGGCCATAGACCTTACAGGGAAATTTCCCGGTGGGCCGATACCCATGGGGCTGCCTACGCCCTCCTCACGACTGGCCAGTGGAAGTTTTTGGGGATGTATTTTGTGCTGCTGGCAGTATTTTGTGATGGACTGTGTTATTTGGCTCTGTTGGGGTGGTAAAATATGCCACTATATGGTATTGCTGGTCCTGACTTCCATCAATTTGGACCTGACTAAAAAACGGGGCCACTTTTAGTATTTTTTCCAGGGCCACTATAAGTTCCCAGTCCGCCCCGGTTACAGACCACCCTGCAGACCGTCAGTGGTGGTCGTGGTTGCATACTAGAAAAAAGCATCAGCCTCTCTGGTGGCCGGAACCAAGGGAGCAAACATAGGCTAGTGCTTTTTCCTATATTGTGCAAGCACGGCCACCACTGATGGATTGCAGGGTGGTCTGTAACCATGGAAACAAGCAGTGTATATTGTGATAGAAAAATTAATCCAGCCAGCAAAGGAAGCAATATGTCTAATAAAAATATATTAGTAAGTGGCTGGTGTTAGCTTTCTCTACACGATAAATGCCACTTACTGAAGTTGGACAACCTCTTTAAGACACAATATCAAAGGACCTGGAATCAAATACAGATGACATTATTTGTTAGCCATTAGAGACAGTAGCAGGGTGTAGTAATGGTAGTGCCCACTCTGAGGTACTACAGATAGACTTCCTAGATATCTTTTTTTTTTCTTTAATCTAAATATATTATTTTGTTTTCAACAACCTTGATACTGCTATTTTCTACTGGATTTGATTTTGAAGCATCCAGTAGTCCAGAAAATGATAAACCTTAGTATCCTGAGTTTTATGCGTTCTAGATTATTGGCTGTGACACAAAATTGTAATTTATTAATCATTAATAGAGTTAGAAGTTATAGAAATAGACATTTATTACGCCAACTTATTCAGCTAGTGTCAAATTATTTCTAAATGTATCTTTGGAATTGAGGTAGGAATATAAACTGTGTATGCAAATTCTATTGATAGCCGTGCAGTCAAATCAAATGTATGTTTAGGTTTTCTACTCAGCACTATTACTAGCAGAATATTAGGAATTGTTATCTGTCAGGACAATTGCTGATGAACAATGAAAGGTCGTATTATTGCAAGCTGAATGTGTTGTCCCGAGGCATTGTTCATTCAGGAATTTACATAAGTAAAGATTATGACATTCTTTTGACTTGCTTGTCAACATAGTGTCTGCTAAAGCACATTAATTCGGCAAAAATGTTGAAAAGCGGAAATAGCTGAAAGGCAGACTTTCTAACGAGATGAATATTTACTACTCTAAGCTTGACACTTTTTTAAAAGCAAGACAGAAAAGGACAGGAGGTGACAGATGTGCCGTCATCAACTTCTTAATCTGCTAGAACGTGACTATAAGGACTAAGTGTCAAATTAAACAACGTAGTACTACATGTTAAACATAAAACACATTATGAATAGTGATGACTTCTCATTATTGCGACAGACAAACCTTCTCTTCCAAGTATGTTATATCGTTATGATCCTGTCTTCAAATCCTTCACACACAAATTAAGGTGGAAAACAAGGAGACTAGGTCATAAAGTAGAATAATCAGGACCATAAAGAGAAAAATTGAGGTAAAAGAAATTCAGTATCTTAAACAGTGTGGTGCATTTTATGTTCTTGTTTATTATGCTGGTTATGATAAGGCTACAGTTCAAGGTATAGCACTTGGACACATGCCAAGGAGGCTCAAAAATAAATAAGTACAAATGGAGCCTTTTTGACTAGGAACTCCTTTAATAATCTATGTAAACCAGGGTTTTCAGGGGTTCATGTGGAGGCTTGATAACTAGAGATGAGCGAATCGAAGCTGTGGAATTCATTACGAACTTCAGGAAAAATTCGAATTGCACCGAATGTGAATTTCCTCACACTTCATGGTAACGAATCACATTTTTCCTAAAATGGCTGCTGCACGTGTGGACATGGAGAAAGGAACTCTGGGAAGGCAGGATAATAATGCCATGCATGCAGACAATCAGCAGCCAGCCACTGCCAGCCCTGTGATGTCACAGCCCTATAAATATGGCAGCCATCTTTGATTCTGCCATTTACCAGTGTACTTAGTGCAGAGAGAGATGTTTCTGCAGGCACTAGTGAAAAAAGTCATTGTGCAAAAAAAGAAATAAATAATGATTTACAAGTGCAGGGAAAGATTATTCAAGGTGTAGGGAAAGGATAGGGAGGAATCATTCCACAGCACAGCCTGGGTAATAGGAACAATCTTAATACACCTTGCTGCACTGACTGGGCACCCAAATTGCCATTACGCAGCTCTGTAATTCCAACAAACTGTTCTTACTACAGTGCAAGTGCTGTTAACAGGCATTAACAGGGTTTATTACAAGGATTACAAGGAAACATTTCTGCGCTTCATTTGCCCTATGTTCTAAAGGATTTTTTGGCTTATATTAATGGAAAAAATGGCCTTTTAGCCTTTTTGTGGTGAAGTGAGAAAATTACAGCCCTTTTTGTCATGTATTAGTGGCGGTGCAGTTATCTGTTTTAAAGCCCTGATTTCTTCTCGTTTCTTATGGCCACCTGCCTCAGCTACTATTCTGATGCTGCCACCCGCCTGATGCCACATATCTGATGCCAAGTGCTCCTTCTTTCACCCACCATCTTCAGCGGGTACTGGAATTACCACCCACTCCCTCACTATGTTACCTTGCCACTCTGTGGCCTCCTGATGCTGTCGCCACCTACAGATTCTGTGATTTGGCCACTCTGTGGTCTCCTCATGCTGCTTTCACCTCACCACTATGTCACTTTGCCACTCTGTGGTCTTCTCATGCTGCCGCAACCTGCATACGCTGTCATTGTGCCTCTCTGTGGGCTGATAGAGATGTTTGATTTTCTTAGGTAGTTGCCTTAAGCTGCTTGTTCCTTATCTCAACTGCCTTTCCCCCTTTGCTTCAAGCTGTCTATTTGTCCAACACTGAAGCAAGAACGGAGGGGGATTGAAGTGACAACAGTATACGTGCACTCATCCAACAGCACAGAAGCTGAAGTTGCTGGTGCTGCAGTCCTTCCCTTTCCAAATGGTGCACTCTGCACCTTTTAGAGAACGATGGCTTGTGCCAAGCTGAGGTGGAGAGTCCCAAGCCGTCATTTATTTGCCAAAAAGGCATTACCAGCCCTGCACACATATGTAGAAC
Source organism: Bufo gargarizans (assembly GCF_014858855.1). Taxonomy (NCBI): domain Eukaryota; kingdom Metazoa; phylum Chordata; class Amphibia; order Anura; family Bufonidae; genus Bufo; species Bufo gargarizans. The sequence goes on along the minus strand of NC_058081.1, from coordinate 408,056,586 downwards.
AGAAGGTGGGCCAGTCTTTGAGCCTGTCAGTGTCTGCCAAAGTGCACGGCAGCGCTGACGTGTGGATCTGTAACTACGGTCAGGGACGATACATGTCCTTTACGGCCCGCTGGATGAATGTGTTTCCTGTACAGCCACACCAGCAACTTGGCCAGGTGACTTCACTTCCGCCTCCACGTTGGCACGCCATTGGTCCAGCGACAATGTCCGTCTCTGCCTCCTCATCCTCCATCATCTCCTTAGCCTCCACTGCAGGGACAATGCACAGTGCCCCTCCAGCATGCCACATGTGCAGGGCACAGTGGTGTTATGCTGTTCTGCACCTGGTTTGCCTGGGCAAACGGAGTCCCACAGGGGAGGAACTGCTCCATGTCCTTCAGGAAGAAATCAAATCTTGGCTTTCTCCGCGACAACTAAAAATCAGAAGCATGGTGACCGACAACGGGAAGAACATTTTGTGTCAGTGCTGCGTCAAGGAGGGCTGAGCCATGCGGCCTGCATGGCACAAGTGTTCAATCTGGTTGTCAAGCAGTTTTCTGAAGTCTTCCACCCATCAGCTAGACATTCTAAAAATAGCTAGGAAACTTTGCATGCACTTCAGCCACTCATACAGCGCAAAACGCACCCTCCTTGTACCGGCATCCCCCAACATAGGCCGATATGCAATGTTTCCACCCATTGAAATTCCACCCTCCATATGTTGGACTGACTGTATGAACAGAGAAAGGCCATCAACGATTTCCTGATGATCCAAGCGGACAGGAGTACTCCCCTGTGTCACTTTGATGTCAGCCAGTGGCAGCTCATGCGTGACACCTCCCGTTTGCTCAGGCCCTTTAAGGACGCCACGTTATTTGTCAGTCACCAGGATTACAGGATGAACGATGTCATTCCACTGCTTCATGTCCTGGAACAGATGCTGGTAAATCTGGCTGGTCAGGGGACTGGAGACGTGGCGCCAAGATGTCACAGCCACATGAGTCCTATTGGGGCTGAACTGGATGAGGAGGAGGTGGAGGACATTGGAGCACAAGCAATGTCTAGCCAAATGGGTGGTTTTGCTACACAGGTGACAAAAGAGGAGGATCAGGAGCAGTGGGAGGAGCAAGAGGGAGATGAGGAATAGTGTTGGGCACGAATACTCGAATAGACAATATTAATCACGAATATGGGCACTTCGTGAATTCGCAAATTTTTAGAATATAGTGATATATATATTAAGAATTTCGAATTTTCTTGATTTTTTTTTTCATCAGTAACCTCCCTTCTTGCTTGTGAGCCAATGAGAAAGCTGCAATGTTTTTATCTGAGCTTAGCAACATCCCTAGCAACCAATAGCAAAGTTGCCTACCCTTTACTATATAAGAACCTCCACAGCAGACCTTGTATGCAGTATTTTGCAGATCTGAGAGAGACAGCAGTGGTATTGCTGGGCTCTCTGCTTTCCTATGTCATTACATTAGATAGTTAGTTAGTAAATATATATATATATATATATATATATATAGAGACGAAAAAAGTCGGACTGCACTCCAAAATGATGGTGAAATAAAGTGTTTTAATCACCCATAATATGGCAACTTGCGACGTTTCGGCTCACAAGAGCCTTCCTCAAGCAAAGAGACAGTGAAAATGGAAGCATATATAGGTATAACAAAGGTATAGGACCAATCACATTAAAGTTACAATCAAGGTACAATTACATACATCTGCTGTGAAAAACAAAGTGCATGTGCATAAAGTGACATGTGCCATGTGATCTACATTCACAGGGACAAATCCCTTAACGTAGAAAAATATAAATGATATATAAGTGTTGGCAATAAGAGACAAGTTTAAAACTGTGTCATAATAGTGAATAATGAATAATAAATACGGATCACAGAAATCAGGCCTTCAGAAGTTGTAGCGTCCACATAGACCATCGTGTTGGTTGAGCGTCTCTATCTCTATCGTGCGCATGTCCAGATCTACGTCATCGTATGAGTCATGGTGCAAAGAGTATGGCGCATGCGTTCTATGATATCTAACGAACGTCGCCATATTGCTTAAGGGAAAATTGCCCTATAGTTCTATGTATATACATAGTCCACAGATGGGAGCTGTAAAGATGTAGAAATATATACGAATATAAGGCCGCAGTAGGGATCTCCTACATGTGTCAGCAGAAGGATCGGGATCCCGCCCCTCCGGGAGGGACACCGAACCTGGAGGGCCGCAGGTGTCGAAGCGAGACACTTCCATGAATCACATCGACATCAGCAGCCAAACCGCATACATAGAAGCAGCCATAGAGGGAACATCCCTCCACATCATCTAGCAGCATCGCATCCAAGAAAGAATAAAAGACATAATAATCCGCAACTAGATTACAGATCTGGACTTGCGCAGAGAGGAGAGAAGGATGATGTCAGCTCTGGTCTGTGTAGCTTCCAGAAGGACATAATTCTCGGACCCGTATCCAATATTATGTGTGTTAAAACCATCTAAAAGGCAAAGAGAGAATACATATATTAATGTATATAGATATCAAATTACAATACTATATTATTTTTTTCACAATTCTCTTGCACTATCATACATTAATGAGGAAGGTATCTCACACAAGAAGGAAAGGGAAGCGGGCCACCAATCAAAAGGCTCTCACCTAAGGTTTAGGTGAGAGCCTTTTGATTGGTGGCCCGCTTCCCTTTCCTTCTTGTGTGAGATACCTTCCTCATTAATGTATGATAGTGCAAGAGAATTGTGAAAAAAATAATATAGTATTGTAATTTGATATCTATATACATTAATATATGTATTCTCTCTTTGCCTTTTAGATGGTTTTAACACACATAATATTGGATACGGGTCCGAGAATTATGTCCTTCTGGAAGCTACACAGACCAGAGCTGACATCATCCTTCTCTCCTCTCTGCGCAAGTCCAGATCTGTAATCTAGTTGCGGATTATTATGTCTTTTATTCTTTCTTGGATGCGATGCTGCTAGATGATGTGGAGGGATGTTCCCTCTATGGCTGCTTCTATGTATGCGGTTTGGCTGCTGATGTCGATGTGATTCATGGAAGTGTCTCGCTTCGACACCTGCGGCCCTCCAGGTTCGGTGTCCCTCCCGGAGGGGCGGGATCCCGATCCTTCTGCTGACACATGTAGGAGATCCCTACTGCGGCCTTATATTCGTATATATTTCTACATCTTTACAGCTCCCATCTGTGGACTATGTATATACATAGAACTATAGGGCAATTTTCCCTTAAGCAATATGGCGACGTTCGTTAGATATCATAGAACGCATGCGCCATACTCTTTGCACCATGACTCATACGATGACGTAGATCTGGACATGCGCACGATAGAGATAGAGACGCTCAACCAACACGATGGTCTATGTGGACGCTACAACTTCTGAAGGCCTGATTTCTGTGATCCGTATTTATTATTCATTATTCACTATTATGACACAGTTTTAAACTTGTCTCTTATTGCCAACACTTATATATCATTTATATTTTTCTACGTTAAGGGATTTGTCCCTGTGAATGTAGATCACATGGCACATGTCACTTTATGCACATGCACTTTGTTTTTCACAGCAGATGTATGTAATTGTACCTTGATTGTAACTTTAATGTGATTGGTCCTATACCTTTGTTATACCTATATATGCTTCCATTTTCACTGTCTCTTTGCTTGAGGAAGGCTCTTGTGAGCCGAAACGTCGCAAGTTGCCATATTATGGGTGATTAAAACACTTTATTTCACCATCATTTTGGAGTGCAGTCCGACTTTTTTCGTCTCTACAAATCTTGGGTACAGCCGTTGCCCTCTGCTGGACTTTGCACCCGCAACCTGGTTGGTGCTCCCGCTGGACTTTTTCTTCTCATATATATATATATATATATATATATATATATATTACAGATAGTTAGTGGGAGATAGTCAGTGTAGGTTAGATAGTGATATAGTGTAGCTAATAGGTTCTGCTGTCCATACATACATGCTACATACATAGTGCTGTATGTATGCTACATACAGTACATACATACATACAAAGTTCTGTGATGTCACAAGTTCACAACAATACTTAGTGCACCAATCAATAATAAGAAGTCAGACCTGTTAAAATGCAATGTTGCACCTATTGCATCTTCGCATCATTAGTGCCGATTTTGCAAGAGCAAATATATTGGAGCACTCTATCTGCATATAAAGCTATTGTAATATTCTGCCGTGTCAAAATTTTCTCCAGTCTCAGGAAACTTCTAGCAGCTTGAAAAATTTATCTATAGCCTGTATTTTGCACCCATTACACAAATATTACATTTCCGATTTTTTGCGATCAAGAAAATAATCTCGAATTCACAAATATATGAAGAATTTTCTACCAAATATTCACAAAATATTGCAAATTTGAATATTACCCCTGCCGCTCATCACTATGAGGAAGACAAGCTAGATGACCCAGACACACGGGGCAGTGGGGATGACTACTGGCTCTCCACCATGTTAGATCCTCACTACTTGTCCAAAATGGGGGCCTTTTTTACACCTGCTGAGAGTGAGGACAAACTGAACTACTATAGAGACATCCTATGTAGTCAGTTGGCCGCTGCCTATCTTCCTATCTACTGTTAGACCAACCTATAAAAAAACCCTCACATATAATGTATAGATTACAGAGGTCTAGTATAATATACTGAGCCAACCCAAAAACAGAACCAATAACCCCAAAGAAAAGTGGGAGACACACATATAAAATATATGTAATTTATTGAGACATGATCACATAACAAACAATATATGAAACAAAAGGCACAAGTGTACAGGAGGGGGGGAGACCTCATGTAAGGAGGTCAGATACAACCTCTCTCCCAAACACCCAACTGGCAGGGAAAAATATGTCACAGCCCTAGGTATACATCAGCATGAAAATTGTGAGAACTGTAGGTCCCCTCAAAGTGACATGTGCTGGTATGTATGTTGCATGCACAGAAAGATAAATGAAAAAAATGTACAAATAGCACAAAGCAAACTAGCCCACCCAAAAACCTTGGATGGCCGCATAAGGTATGCACATAGGCATTGAACTGTACAATACAGACAGAGGCAAGTGTGCCAAGTGCAGTTGGCAATAGAGATATAAAAAGAAATGTAACAACTAACTGAGCAAAACAACAAAACATGTATTACCCATGATATGCTGGACCCAGAGCGTGTGACCAAAAGCTGCACCTCGACGTACGTTTCACCTGGAGAGGCTTTCAGGGCAGGTATATCACCTACACTGCGCATTGGGTCAACCTGCTGACGGCTGCCAAGCATGGAATGTGTGGCTCTGCAGCGGAGTTGGTGACACCGCCACGACTTGCAGGCAGGCCTACTGCCACCTCCTCTACTCCTCTTACTCCACCCTCTTCCATAACCTCCTCGGCTGAGTCCTCTTCTGCTGCGGCCTCTGGCTGCACATCAACTGAATCCCCCCAGCTCCCCAGGGGCTATTCCACATCCTGGATACGACAGTGTCACGCTGTCTTGGGGTTGACTTGCCTGGATCAGTGGCTGACCCCGCACCAACTGGAGATCGGCAAAGTGGTGTGTGACAATGGAAGCAATTTGTTGGCGGCATTGAATTTGGGCAAGTTGTCACATGTGCCGTGCATGGCACATGTGTTGAATCTCATCATACAACGCTTTGTGTCTAAGTACCCAGGCTTACATGGATGTCCTCAAGCAGGCCAGGAAGGTGTGTGGCCATTTCAGGCGTTCCTACACGGCCATGGTGCAGTTTTCAGACATTCAGCGCCAAAACAACATGCCAGTGAGGCGCTTGATTTGAGACAGCCCAACACGTTGGAATTCAACACTCCTAATGTTCGACCGCCTGCTCCATCAAGAAAAAGCCGTCAACGAGTATTTGTATGACCGGGGTGCTAGGACAGCCTCTGCGGAGCTTGGAATTTTCTTGCCACGTTACTGGACGCTCATGCGCAATGCCTGTAGGTTCATGCGTGCTTTTGTGGAGGTGACAAATCTAGTCAGTCGCACCGAAGGCACCATCAGCGACCTCATCCCATTTGTTTTCTTCTTGGAGCGTGCCCTGCGAAGAGTGCTGGATCAGGCTGTAGATGAGCGTGAAGAGGAAGAGGAAGATTTGTGGTCACCATTACCACCAGAAACAGCCTTGTCATCGTCGCTTGCCGGACCTGCGGCAACGCTGGAAGAGGAGTATGAGGAAGAGGAGTCAGAGGAGGAATGTGGCTTTGAGGAGGAGGAAGAACAACCACAGCAGGCATCCCAGGGTGCTCGTTGTTGTCACCTATCTGGTACCCGTGGTCTTGTACGTGGCTGGGGGGAAGAACAGACCGCCAATGACATCAGTGAGGACGAGGAACGGGAAATGAGTAGCTCGGCATCCAACCTTGTGCAAATGGGGTCTTTCATGCTGTCATGTCTGTTGAGGGACCCTCGTATAAAAAGGATGAAGGAGAATGACCTGTACTGGGTGGCCACGCTACTAGACCCCCAGTATAAGCAGAAAGTGGCGGAAATGTTAACAAATTACCGGAAGTCAGAAAGGATGCAGCAGTTCAAAACCAAACAAAAAAATATGCTTTACACAGCTTAAAAGGGGAATGTCACAGCACAACGGGAATCTAACAGGGGAAGAGGGGGAAGTAATCCTCCTCCTACCACGACCACGGCGGCAAGGACAGGACGCTTTACAGATATGTTGTTGATGGAGGACATGCAGAGCTTTTTCAGTCCTACACATCGCCACAGCCCTTTGGGATCCAGCCTTAGAGAACGACTCGACCGACAGGTAGCAGACTACCTCGCCTTAACTGCAGATATAGACACTCTGAGGAGCGATGAACCCCTTGACTACTGGGTGTACAGGCTTGACCTGTGGCCTGAACTATCCCAGTTTGCGATAGAACTTCTAGCCTGCCCTGCTTCAAGTGTCCTGTCAGAAAGAACCTTCAGTGCAGCAGGAGGCATTGTCACTGACAAAAGAAGTCGCCTCGGTCAAAAAAGTGTTGATTACCTCACCTTCATTAAGATGAATGAGGCATGGATTCCGAAGGGACTGACAGTGCGGGATACGTTTGACTAACAAAAGGCCTGATGACATGCCTTGGCCTCAAAATGGTCCCCACGCTGCTGTATTTAATGTCTGCATACCGGATGACTTTCGTGAATTCTCCACCACCAACTAGGGTTCAAGCCGCAATGTTTTAGTCACCTTTCTGCCTGGAAAACATCAATTTTTCCGACCGCTGCTACAGCAGCAGCTGCAACAATATCTAGTTTTTCAGGCATGTGTACATGCCTAATTTTTCTGGTCTCTAGTGCTGCACTGCGGCTGCAAAAACAAAACAAAAAAAAAGGCACATACATGTGTCAGTTCCCCTTCGTGATCGGTACCTTGTTGTGAGGCTTGCGTATCACAATGAAGCGATCATCACCTCTATGAGTGTGTTGGCAATGTTGCCACACCCCAGATAAGGCCGTTGCTTCATTATGATCAGACTAAAAGCGATCAGCTGGATCATTTTTCATAGAAAAAACATTATTTTTCATTTTTTTTTCATTTTTTTTTGTTGTATGGGTTTTTAATACATAAAATTAAAAAATCATAATAAAGTCTCTTAAATAGTTTATTAGAAATAATGCAGACAATTAAAAAAATCCCCATCAATTCCAATACAAAGCAAATGCAAAGCTCAGAACAAACTTATTTCAGGATGTCGTTAATTCAACAATGATTAATCAATTCGACACAGGGATTAAACTAATAGGAATAGTACTAGTTAAGACACCACTCATATAGGGTGTCACAGCACATTGCTTCGTGCATGCGCAGTGCCCCAACTTGGGAGTGAGAGGACCGACAAAGCTGCTTTTTCCATCTCCCGGTTCCTAAAATCAATTTAGTTTGGTGTATCAGAGTTTGGTCTGTCACTGTGAAGGCAGTCGAAGGTACCCGGCATAAATTTTTTTTCACAAAAGGCAATCCCTGATATGGGACCTAACAGGGATTAAACTGATGAGCATAGTGCTACAGAAAATAGCACTCATATCGGGTGTTATAGTAAATTGGACGGCGCAGACACAGTGATCGTGGCGTGGATTCAAACAAAGGGGAGGGAGCCAGCGGTTTTTTAACCCTCTCCCCGTTTGAAAAATCAATTAAATTCACCTTTCGGGGACCCTTGGTGTTGTACGTGGCTGGGTGGAGGAGGAAACCTTTAATGACATCAACGGGACATGGCTAGCTTGGTATCCAACCTTGTTCAAATGGAAAGTTTGCGGTTGGGCAAATGGACTGTTTGCGGTTGAATGCTGGATCCGGCATTTTTTTCCATAGGAATGTATTAGTGCCGGATCCGGGATTCAAAATACTGCAATGCCGGACCTGAAAAAAGTGTGAGAAAAATAAATGCTGGATAAGTTTTTCCGGATGACACCAGAAAGACGGATCCAGCATTTCAATGCATTTGCAAGATCGATCAGGATCCTGATCAGTCTTACAAATGCCATCAGTTGGCATACGTTTTGATGGATCCAGCAGGCAGTTCCGGTGATGGAACTGCTTGTCGGATTCTTCTGCCGCAAATGTGAAAGTACCTTTACTGAGGGGTGTAATATACTTATAATATACTTTCTAACATATGGATGTAGCAGGGTTAACACTCATGCTTTATGAGTCATGTTATCTAAACTAAATTAAGCAATTGCTTTTCAATGGCTTTTGTTTCAAGATAACGCAATGAATTAATGAATTTGAGTTAAGAGCGTGTGTGTTAATATTCAATGTAGGATAGACTGTCTTTTGACTATCTGTAAGCTCAGTAGTCTCAAATAAACATTATATTGTGAACTGAATGTACCATGTGAGATAAAATAATACGTAGCTTTTATTAATCTTTTTTTAAAATGAGTGGGACAGTGTTACTAAAATTCTTGCACATGTGCTTTTGTGCATATGGCTCTTTGCTGTAAGAAGGTTTGTCAGGTCTATTGCCCTAGTGGGGGCTAGGCGGTTTTATGATGGGAGTAGCTTCTTGGCGAGATCAACAGATATTACTCCTGTACAGATTAGCCTAATTGTCTCTGACCCTAACTCTAGTCTTGAGTGGGGAGTGGGGAAATTGGCCAACTGGCTGTAGTCGGAGCACTCGCCCTGAAAACATCGACCCCAGCTGCTGGAACCTTGGGCCTGATCTGTATATCCCTTCCTCTAATAGCTGACTGCAAGTTCTATCCGACGCGTTTCCCCATAATACAATGGTTCATCAGGGAGCGATCAGTGCAGTGGCAGAGTTTCTTCATATAAAATGGCAATTGTAGCTTGCTAAAGGATTCTGTCTCCTTTTGTTGTTCTAGCCCCGCCCCTCAGGCAGCGCTCAGCCAATCCCTGCGAAGCAGAGGAGGGCCAATGGGCAGTTCTAAACCGCCCTGACACTCTCCACTCCGCCTACTGGGAGTGATGCTTAACCAGGGGTGGACTTGTTTCCATGGGGATCTTACTACGCGTCCCCGGCAGAATCACTTCCAGCTCACTTCCTGTTTTTATCAGCGCTGTCAAAGCAGTGACAGCGCTGGTGACGATCGGACTCATCCAGTGGCTCTAAACAGTTGATCTTAGTATACTTAATGAGCTGTGTTTTAGGGCTCTTTCACACCTGCGTTATTGTCTTCTGGCATAGAGTTTCGTCGTCGGGGCTCTATGTCGGAAGAATCCTGATCAGTTTTATCCTAATGCATTCTGAAGTGAGTGAAATCCGTTCAGGATGCATCAGGATGTCTTCAGTTCCGGAACGGAACGTTTTTTGGCCAGAGAAAATACCGCAGCATGCTAGCATGCTTTTTGCTCCGGCCAAAAATCCTGAAGACTTGCCGCAAGGCCGGATCCGGAATTAATGCCCATTGAAAGGCATTGATCCAGCCTTAAGCTAAATGTTGTTTCGGCGCATTGCCGGATATGACGTTTAGCTTTTTTAGAGTGGTTACCATGGCTGCCGGGACGCTAAAGTCCTGGCAGCCATGGTAAAGTGTAGCGTCACATGGCACGTCATCCATGCGTATGGGGCGCTCTGACGTCACTCTGGAGCGCTCCGGGAGCCGCGCGGACTATAAGTATAGTAACTGGGTGCCATAGTAACACTGAAAGCATTTTGAAGACGGATCCGTCTTCAAATGCTTTCAGTACACTTGCGTTTTTCCGGATCCGGCATGTAATTCCGGCAAGTGGAGTACACGCCGGATCCGGACAACGCAAGTGTGAAAGAGGCCTTAGTGTGATTATCCTGTGTATATACAATCAGGTCCATAAATATTGGGAAATCAACACAATTCTAAAGTTTTTGGCTCTATACACCACCAAAATGGATTTGAAATGAAACAAACAAGATGTTTTATCTGCAAGCTGTCAGCTTTAATTTGAGGGTATTTACATCCAAATCAGGTGAACGGTGTAGGAATTGCAACAGTTTGCATATGCGCCTCCCACTTGTTAAAAGGAACCTGTCACCAGTTTTATGGTGTCCTAACTAAGGGCAACATAAATAAGTGACTGATTCTCTTAGCAAAATGCTGGGTCACTTTCTTTAATTGACCCAGTCAATCTGCCAACATCTTGTATTGAAAAGCTCCAACTCATAATGATGAGTCCTGAATATTCATGAGCTCCTGACTCTCCCCACCTGCCTACTGCTGATTGACAGTTATTTTCCATATGAATCAGCAGCAGGTGGGCAGGGGAGTGGCTATATCTCTGAGTTTAAAAAACGCTGGACTCAATGACATCACGCTGGACTCAAATCAGCTCATTAGCATGCGGCATGTGGCATCTTTGTGTGTATATTATGAGGTAACCATCTGTCACACCAGTAAGTGAATACATCTAAGGGGCTTTTTAGTAGTTAATGATTGTATATAATTAGTTATATTATAAACAAATATCCACTTGACTGATTCCCTTTAAGGGACCAAAAGTAATGGGACAGAATAATAATCATAAATCAAACTTTCACTTTTTAATACTTGGTTGCAAATCCTTTGCAGTCAATTACATCCTGAAGTCTGTAACGCATAGCCATCACCAGACACTGGGTTTCATCCCTGGTAATGCTCTGCCAGGCCTCTTCTGCAACTGTCTTCAGATCCTGCTTGTTCTTGGGGCATTTTCCCTTCAGTTTTGGCTTCAGCAAGTGAAATGCAGCCTTAATAGCATTCAGGTCAGGTGATTGACTTGACCATTGCATAACATTCCACTTCTGGTCCGTTAAAAAACTCATTGGTTGCTTTTGCATTATGCTTTGGGTCATTGTCCATCTGCACAGTGAAGCGCCGTCCAATGAGTTCTGAAGCATTTGGCTGAATATGAGCAGATAATATTGCCTGAAACACTTCAGAATTCATCCTGCTACTTTTGTAAGCAGTCACATCATCAAATACAAGAGAACCGGTTCCATTGGCAGCCATACATGCCCATGCCATGACACTACCACCACCATGCTTTACTGATGAGGTGGTATGCTTAGGATCATGAGCAGTTCCTTTCCTTCTCAATATTCTTCTCTTCCCATCACTCTGGTACAAGTTGATCTTGGTCTCATCTGTCCATAGGATTTTGTTTCAGAACTGTGAAGGCTTTTTTAGATGTTGTTTGGCAAACTCTAATCTGGCCTTCCTGTTTTTGAGGCTCACCAGTGGTTTACATCTTGTGGTGAACCCTCTGTATTCACTCTAGTGAAGTCTTCTCTTTATTGTTGACTTTGACACACATACACCTACTTCCTGGAGAGTGTTCTTGATCTGGCCTGTTGTGAAGGGTGTTTTATTCACCAGGGAAAAAATTCTTTGGTCATCCACCACGGTTGTTGCTGAGCTCACCGGTGCGTTCCTTCTTTTTAAGGATGTTCCAAACAGTTTTTTTTTTTTTACTATTTTTATTGTTTTTACTAGATAATCACAAATATCCATGAGCATAAATCATACATTCAATCTTGTACAAGCAGGTTACAGATATAAGTGTAAGAAGCCAGAATGAACCTATGACAGCCCCAACACGTGGGTATAGGTATTATATCAAATACAATTAATAACATAACTGTAACAACAAAAGGTAGACATGAAAAGGTACCAGTGAGCTCTTGTCAAGTTAAAGTACGTAGCATACAACTTGTCAATAATGTTGCAGGCGAAGACATTCAATGTAGGAAGAACTATGAGAATTCCCTATATTTTCTCCAAGGTGACCATATTTGAAGAAAAATGTGTCTTGATCTTAACTTCCAGTGGGAAATCTCTTCTAATCTATAAATCTGGTCAACTTTGTTGATCCACTGCTGAATCTTTGGAATTTTGGGGGAGAGCCAATGAGAAGGCAGGATACTAGCTGCTGCTTAGCTGCTGCAGAGAGAAAAGGGAGGATTTATGTTTGTTACTACCTTCCAGTCCCAAAGTGAGAAGTACCAGTTCCGGGGTACAAGGGAAAGATGTTTTGCATATCTGGTTGCTAATTTTAACTATCTCTGACCACCAAGTATTTATTAATTTGCAGGACTACCATATATGAAAGAAAGTGCCCTTCTCCTCCTGACATCTCCAGCAGGCATCAGAAGAGCCAGGATTGTACAGGCTTGTTTTGTCTGGGGTCTTATACCAACGTAATAGTACCTTGTAGCTGTTTTCCTGTATACGGATACACCTGGAAATCTTATGAGGGGTAATTAGTATCCTTGCAATTTCAGAAGTTGACAAGGATCGCTTCAAGTCTCTCTCCCATAGGCCAATTGCCGCAGGTTTGGTAGTGGAGAGGAGGGACTTAAGAGATTTATAAATAGTTTATATTACTTTGGGAGGAGGGCGTAAACTGGCTATCAACCTCTCAAACCAGTCTGTATCTTTTGGAAGGGGAGTGTATTTTGTGAGGCTGAGAGTTTCTTTCTTAATAAAGTGCATCAGCATATAGTTTTGAGCAGATAGCCCCAATTTTTTGTGAAGCTCAGGGTCAGAGGGGATACATCTCTCAGAGTCCAGGATGTCAGAAACAGGGAGCTTAGATGTTCTCAGAGTAGTGGGACAGCTATCTCTAAGTTCCTTATGAGCCAGATCTAAGATGTCTTTTAAAAGTAAAAGGAGGGAAGGCAGCGCCAGGGCCCCACCATCGGCCAAGAACCACCTCCAAACTCTCACTGTGTTACAGATCATGGGGTTAGGTATAGAACTGAAAGTCGGAGGTGATCTATTGGCTAATAGAAGGGCCCGAGCCGGAGTGGGTAAGAAGGAGTTTTCCAGGGCAATCCATGTTTTGTGGGGTGGGCTTCTTATCCATTCAACTGCTCTGGAGAGCTGGACAGCCCTCATATACATTTCGGGTTCAGGTAACCCAATGCCACCCTGTGATCTGGGCTTAGTGAGCGTGTATAAGAAGATATGCAAACATTTCCCTTGCTATATAAATTTGCGAATTGTTTTGTTTAGGGAAATAAAGAAAGTCTTAGGAATCTCAATGGGTAGTACCTGCATCAGGTAAGTTAACCTTGGGATGGCTAAGGACATAAGCATGTTCTTTCGCCCGAACCACAATAAATATGGGAGGCTCAATGAGTCCAGCTGGGTAGTTATAGATTGTAGTAACGGTTTATAATTAAGATTAAATAACTCTGGTAGGGAAGGAGTAAGTTTCACTCCAAGGTAGGTTAGTTGTTGAGAGCGCCAATTAAAAGGGGAGTCTTTCTGAAGAGAAGAAAGAGCTAGGGAGAGAGGCCAATATGAAGAACCTGAGACTTGGAGGGATTAATTTTAAAGTTAGACAGGGAGCCAAAGTGGTTTAGTATTGATAGGATAATGCCCATGGATTTACAGGGATTGGTCATGAGGATTAGTAAATCATCAGCAAAAACAGCAAGTTTAAGTTCTAAACCCTTAACAAAAAGACCTCTGATGTCCCTCTCCTCCCTGAGAGCCTGTAATAAGGTTTCCATGACTATTACAAAAAGGAGGGGGGAGAGGGGACATCCCTGTCTCGTACCATTCCTGATCCGGAAGGGGGGAGGATAATGTTCCATTGACTGACATGGATGCCGAGGAGCAGCAGTACATAGAGAATACTGCATTAATGTAGGGCTCAGGGAACCAGAACTTAGCCATAGTTAACCTGATATAGGTCCAATCCACTCTGTCAAATGTTTTCTCTGCATTCGTGCCCATCAGAACCAGGGGGATGGATTTATGGGAAGCATAAAATAGGGCATCAAGTACTTTCGTAGTGTTATCTTTTCCCTCTCGCCCCTTGATGAATCCCACCTGGTCAGGATTAATTAAATGGGGTAAGAAGGTCTGCATGCTAGAGGCTAGCATTTTAGCTATTAATTTGAGATCTATGTTAAGTTGTGAGATCGGGCGATAGCTAGAGCATGCCTAAGGGTCTTTCCCTTCTTTGGGGATTACTGTGATAGTGGTTCTAGTCATATCTGCAGAAATGGGAAGGTTGAGCATAGATAGGTTACATAAAGGGAGCAGAAAAGGGAGAAGGGAATTTTTAAAGACTGAGTAATAGGATATGGGGAGGCCATCTGGGCCTGGACATTTACCTTTGGGGGTGGAGTTAATGGCTCTCGTCAGCTCTTGAATAGTAAACGGTTTTGTTAAGGAGTTACGTTGGGTCGGTGTAAGGCTTGGTAGGTGGAGAGAGTCAAGGAACTTGCTGATATTGGCCTCTCTTCCCAAGGAGGGGTTAGGGAGATCAGAGGAAGGCAGATTGTAAAGCTCTGCATAAAAAAAGCTTGAATTGTTCAGCAATCTCTTCTGCTTTGAAAATTAGTTCTCCACTCTCAGCTTTAATGGACTGGACATGTCTGGAGTCCCTTCTCTGTTTAATTCTCTGCATCATAAATTTAGATGCCTTGTTTCCGTGGGCATAGAACTTTTGCTGCGCAGATAGAAAATATTTAGCTGAGCGCTCATTTAAGAGGTTCTTTAGTTCAGTCCTGAGAGAAGTGAGTTTGTCTAACTGTTGAGCAAGAAGAGATTGCTTGTGGGCTTTTTCAAGTATGTGAATCCTTGCTAGTAAGGATGTGTATTTTTTTTTTCTGATTCTTTTTTCAGGAAGGAGCAGAGTCCAATCAGCCTACCCCTGATATAGGCCTTATGCACATCCCACAATGCTTGGGGGGAGATGTCTGGGGTGTTGTTAGTTAAAAAGTATTCATCTAGGTATGAAGTGATCTGGGATACATACTCTGGTTTCCCAGTAGGGACTCATTGAACCTTCAATTAGCAGTTCTGTTTCTCCCATCGGGGGGTTGGATGTCACAGAATAGATTTCTTCTTAGAGGTATCAATGAGAGGGTTAATAGGCAGATTAAAATCCCCTTCTATTATTAATATCCCTTCTCTATGTGTCTCTATAAGTTTAAGGAGGGAGGATAGCCAAATAATTTGGTTCGAGTTTGGAGCATACAGGTTTACCAATGTGTATAGGGATTGCCCTATGAGGCCTTTAAGGATTAGGAATCTACCCTCTGTGTCCTGAGTGTGGGCCTTGTAATGGAAGGCCAAACCCCTGCTAAAACCAATACTAACACCTCTCGAGGCGGCGCCCCCAGCTCCACAGTGATACCAGTCAGGGAATTTGGAGAAAGTAAGGTTAGGGAAGTTACCCTGTTTAAAGTGGGTTTCTTGTAAAAAGGCAATGGAGCATTTCTCTTTATGTAGCTGGGAGAAAATTTGGCTTCTTTTGGAAGGGGATGTCATTCCCTTAACATTGCAGGAAACAATTCTAAGATTGTTCATGTTGGATCGTATTGAGAGAGGGGGATAAGGGATATTCTCACCTTACAGTTATGTATAACTGACATCAGTGGAGGGGGAACACCGCCTCGAGGTAGAGAAGCATCTAGCAATTTTCCTGGAGTATGATATATTTGCCTGCTGCTGGACCAGTCATGTCTAGAAACCAGAACATAATTAAAGAAAACATTACAACAAAACAGTAAATGAGCTGGCTTAAGGGAAGGCATTTCTGAAAATGAGTATGGGTAGGATTTGAGTAGAGAGAGAGGAAAGAAAATTAAGTAGAGAGAGAGAGAGGAGGGGGGAGGTTACACAGTGAAATGTTGTATCACCCATAATGGAAGATGGGATCCAAGACAGGATCCAACAGGAGACATCAAAGAGAGATGAAGCAAGAAAAGAGGCTGCGGCATAAGAAGGAGAGGTTGTAGAAGACAATAGGGAGAGTAAAGGAGACGCAGTCCATATGATAAGAATCTCGCTATATGGGTTCATCTCGTTCTCC
Source organism: Bufo gargarizans (assembly GCF_014858855.1). NCBI lineage: Eukaryota > Metazoa > Chordata > Amphibia > Anura > Bufonidae > Bufo > Bufo gargarizans. The sequence continues at coordinate 408,040,277 of NC_058081.1, read as the reverse complement.
CAGGGCTAATCATCTTGGCGTCAATTTAGAGATTCCTCTTCTGCTCCTTTGTGGTTTAGGGGTCCGTTGTTTTTCCCAGGGTTCCAGGAGAGGAAGGGTTGGTAAATCTGTCAGATCTTGGACAGGGTCCCAGTTCTGTATGTCTAGGGGCTTAATCCCCAGGAGAGCATAGGCCTGGTTCAGGTCTTGGAATGAAGAAATGCTGATCCTGCATCCATGTGTGAATGAAAGGCCAAAAGGAAAGACCATCTATATGGGGTATTTCTTGATCTGAGCCATTCGGTAAGAGGCTTTAAGGAGCGTCTGTTTTTTAAAGTAGACTGTGCCAAATCCTGAAATATCAGGATGTATTGGTCATCCCATATGACTGTTCTTGCCTCTCTTGCTTTACTTATGACTGCCTCCTTAACTTAAAAAAAAGCAGGAACTTACATATGATGTCCCTAGGGGGTGCCGTGGGAGCAGGTTTAGGCTTTAAGGCCCTGTGGGTTCTTTCCAGAAGCACTTCATGAGCCGAATCAGGGCCCAGGAGGGAGAGACAGATCTGAACAATGGTGTTGGATATGTCCCCAGGGGCAACAGTTTCTGGTAAACCCCTGAAACGCAGATTATTCCGCCTCCCACGATTCTCCTGGTCCTCCACCGCCTCATATAAAGAATTGATGTTAGCCTGGATCTTGTGGAGGGAATGCTGCACAGCGCTCTGGTGCTGGATAATCACTGTCTGTGACTCCTCCAATGAATCAACACGGTGTCCTATGTTATCTTGTTTTATGACCAGGAGGTCAGAACTCAGGGGCTCCAGCGCCGCTGCTAGCGAGGAAGTGAGGGCATCCCTGAGGTACCTGTGGGAGATGGGTAGGGAGTCTAAGTCTTCCTCACCTCTATGAGAAGCACCTGAGGATTCCGTCAGTTTATGTGCAGCGGCGTGCAGCGAGGTCGGCGCCATCTTGGTTTCTCTGGCAGCATAAGCAGAGGATGCCTTCTTGATGAATTTATCCATCTCTCCTTCATTCAATGAGGATTTGTGCTGGTTAGAGGAGTCGGCTGCTTTAGAGCCTCCTATCTTGACCATCCTGAATCCGACAGGCTGAAAAACCAAGCTGTTAGGGCGATATAGTGACCGGAGCTACTGCTGCATGCGACCGAACAGATCAGGCGCTAGCTCCGCCCCCCCAAACAGTTGTTTTGGCCACGCCTAATGTTTTTGCTATCTCTCTGATGGGTTTGTTTTGTTTTTTCAGCCTAATGATGGCTTGCTTCACTGATAGTGACAGCTCTTTGGATCTCATCTTGAGAGTTGACAGCAACAGATCCAAAATGCAAATAAAACACTTAAAATGAACTTTGGACCTTTTATCTGCTCATTGTAATTGGGATAATGAGGGAATAACACACACATGGCCATGGAACAGCTGAGAAGCCAATTGTCCCATTACTTTTGGTCCCTTAACAAGTGGGAGGCACATATACAAACTGTTGTAATTCCTACACTGTTCACCTGATTTGGATGTAAATACCCTCAAATTAAAGCTGACAGTCTGCAGTTAAAGCACGTCTTGTTTGTTTCATTTCAAATCCATTGTGGTGGTGTATAGAGCCAAACATGTTAGAATTGTGTTGATGTCCCAATATTTATGGACCTGACTGTAGGTCAACTGATCATTCTCCATACCGCCCACTTCCTATTTACATCAGCACTGTCATAGGACTGTCAGCGCTGATCATAATCAAGCTCATATAACGATTCAAGGTAGTCAACGTATATGTTGTAGTCTCACAATCCATGTTTAAGTGGGATTAGTATATGCAAACGCCCCACAAATATTATCCATCCATGCGATCATTTTGAAAGGTTATTGCTGGCTTAGTCTAGTCAGATGTACCCTTTTGTATAGCAATTCTGCAAATCAGTATGAGGGATCCAGTCTGATGGATCTAGTCATACTGAAAGGTTATTTCTGGCTTAGTCTAATCAAATGTACCCTTTTGTATAGCAATTCTACAAATCAGTATGAGGGATCCAATAATTACCAACATATATAATTCTACAAATCAGTGTGAGGGATCCAGTCTGAGGGATCCGATAATTATCAACATATATAATGACAGATTATTGATGCTGTTGATGTCACATATGTGTATGTGCCAGCCTATGAAGGGTATTATTATGTGGCTGACATTATCCTTACACAGTGGAGGCAGGAATTTATATATTCTGGGATAATATAGCCCATGAACCAGTTTGTGGGGATTTGTCTATAGATGACACTCCGGACAGGAGTGAGTCCCTCCCATACATAGTGGTCAGGCTCAAAAGTCATCATTGAAGGAATCACTTGAAGGAGAGATATTTATTCAAACCACTCGGCGTGACCGTTTTTAGCTTGAAAATCCATTTGGATTCTGCCTTCAAGATTTTATTATCAGAATCCCCCCCTCTTCTAGGTTGGGAGATATGTTGGATGACCACAAATTTCAGGCATGATGTACTTGATATATGTGCCTCACCACCGACGCATCTTTTTCTTTGGCAATGTCATTATAATGATCCCCCATACGGCGTCTAAACTCTCTTTTGGTCTTGCCCACAAATTCCAGAGGGCATGTGCACTGTGCCAAGTAAACTACTCCTACTGTCACACAATTTATGAAATCCAGGTTGTCATACTCTATTCCCGTGTGTGAGCTCCTAAATTTTTGGATGGAATTAACTTGCCTACAGCCTGCACATTTACCACATCTAAACATGCCCAGTGGTCTTCTTGACAGCCAATTCCCTGTTGGTTGTGGGGGTTGGAAGTGGCTGTTAACCAGCCTGTCTCTTAGACTACGTTCTTTTCTAAAGGTGATCTGTGGATATGTTCCAATCACCTCTTTCAGGTCTGGATCCACGCATAGGATGTCCCAATATTTGGTTAGTGTCTGTCTGATTTATGCGTGTGCGTTATCATACGTCCCGGTGACTCTGATCTGTCTATTTGATGACTGTTCTATCTCTGCTGTTTTCTTGGGGACCAGAAGCGACTCTCTTTTTGCTCTGCATGCTGATTCAAACGCAGACCTGAGGATCCTATCAGGGTATCCCCTGTCCCTGAACCTTGTTCTTAAATTATTGGCTTGCAGTTTGAATTTCTTCATGCTAGAACAATTGCGACGTAGCCTAATGTATTGACTCTTTGGTATACCTTTTCGTAGGGAGTAGTGATGTGCACTCTCCCAACATAGTAGGCTATTCGTCGCGGTTGTTTTTGGGAAAACTGATGTCCTAATGTTATTATCTGGGCCCCTCTCGGTCAAAACATTGAGAAACGAAAGTGAGGTTCGGTCCGACACGGAGGTGAATCTCATTCCTAAATCATTTATGTTAATGATTTTCACAAACTCTTTGAATGACCGCTCTGTGCCTCTCCAGAGAACAAACACGTCGTCTATGAATCTATACCATAGAGCTATACTTTCATGCCACTGATTTAATGACTCAGACCATATAATATTGGCCTCCCACCATCCCAGGTGTACATTTGCGTAAGATGGCGCACAGGGACTTCCCATCGCAGTACCCCTGAGTTGGTAGTAGTGGTCATTGAAAGTAAAATAGTTCCTGGTTAAACAGAATGGTAGGAGATCCAGTATAAAGGTGTTGTGTGGTGACAGCCTTTTGGCCCTGTTTTGTGTTACCCCTGCAAGTATTATAATCCATTTGTATTGTGCAGCAGTTGTGTGCGGTTCTGCTGCGATACTGCAGCTACACAGAGGGACAAACGCTATTGGAACAAATAATTTCTACTGGTGTGATATACCAGTTGCCCCCCCAAAAAACTGTGTGTGATATACCAATAATATTCTTTCTATATAGTGCATTTGGGTAGTTCAGCATATGTTTGCGGTTTTGCAGCGTTACCACAGCTACACAGAGTGCCAAACACTATTGGAACAAATAATTTCTACTGGTGTGATACCAGTTGCCCCCCAAAAAAACTGATTGAAGCAGGGGTGTTATATGCAAATAATATACTTTCTATATAGTGCATTTGGGTAGTGCAGCATTTGTTTGCGGTTTTGCTGCTTTACCGCATCTAAACAGAGTGACAAACAGTATTGGAACTAATAATTTCTACTGGTGTGATATGCCAGTTGCCCCCCAAAAAATGTTGTAAAACAGTGTTGTTATATACAAATATTATACTTTCTATATAGTGCATTTGGGTAGTGCAGCATTTGTTTGCGGTTTTGTTGCGTTAACGTAGCTACACAGAGTGCCAAACGCTATTGGAACTACTATCATTTCTACTGGTATAATATACCAGTTGCCCCCCACAAAAAGTGATTGAGGCAGGGGTGTGATATACCTTCTTCCACAAATACTGCTCTTCTATAGGGACTTTTGTCACAGGGTCATTTTGAAAATGACAGGCAGAGGAAGAAAACACAAAAGAAAGAAAAAAACCTGTATCTGGCGCCAAATGCCTCAGAAGTAATCGCCCACTTGTAGTTAAATGGTTAAATATGGAGTAGCTCTAATATGGGTTTTAAAATCACAGTGTTTGTATAACGAAGCAGAGTTACCTTTTAAAACAATAGTGAATTAAAACCACAGTGAGAATATAAATAAAATTTTCAAGTAAAAACTCACTTCACCCAGGAGGGGCAGGGTGGGATAAAGCACATAAAACCCACTCTGCTTCCTCCTGCGCCTGGGTCGCCTGTAAGATCGTCCAGAAATAACAGCAGTCACAAATGGAACATCTGGTTATTATCCTTTTTTATTTGCACAGGGTAGGGGTAAGAGTAGGCTCAACACATTTCGGGGTCACTAGGATCCCCTTCATCAGGAGTATATGTATATTACATACATTAACAGGTATTTATACAATAAAAAAGCACCAAAAAAGCTCCAAAAACGGGGGGGAGGGGAGTGATGTCATTTCCGGTATGCGTTCCAGAACCGACATGGATTGGAGTTACTTCTGGCTTGCGTTCCAGCGTGGAACGCATTGGAACACATCTCGGCTCATGGTCATTTGGATGTGTGCGCCGGAGGGGAAGTGACGTCACTTCCGGTCTGCACTCCAGCATGGAACGCATTGAGACTGGCGTGACTCAGGGTTAGTCCCGGTAGGAACCCTTTCCCCGGGACCACCAGTAACACCATCGACCACCCCAACCCAGAAAGTAATTTAGAGCATACAGCTGTTGAGTCCCTTTTTTACCCCAACCAACTACACCCCCAACCCGAGTCCTCATCTACAGAATCGGAGAATCACACAATTCTTCAGCCCACTACCAATGACACGAAAAAGACCAATAAAAGAACAAGAGGATGCAGAGGAGGCAGACATAGACACACCAAAAAAACAAAAAGTACAAAAAGCTTGAGGCCATCATGCAACACACTCAATCAGAACGTCTAAATCCATCCCCTTCCACTAGTCTACCCAATACCAATCACACCAAAAACTAATGGAATCTTCAATCTCTCTAGATATCCTCTAAAACAAGAAGAACTATTACTCTTAAGTAAAGGCCTTTCTTTTTGCCCCACTAATTATCCAGACCCCTTTGAATTATTTGTCGATCTCAATCAGTTTATTAGAAGATTACCCTCGAAGAGACACTTTTCCATCAAAAACCTCATTGACGGGGACCATGATCCCTCAATCCACATCTCTGAGGCCACCAGTCTCACTGAATCTGAGGATGTTTGCATGGTTGTTTCCAACGAACCACCTCCTGTACCTTTGAATCTAAAACCCAAATCTTCCTTTTACCATCTAGGAAGTAGACAAATGTCACGAACTATGGATCCGATCGCTTTGGATCCCACAGCTGTGACGTAGTGGTCTGTGACGGAGTCTGCGCACACACAGAGACCTCACGTGACCGGGGTATTACCATTCGGCTAACACCCCCCACTACACTTCGGTAACTGCCACCACGTGGGTTCCCGGTTCACGAGCCGACTATCCGGGTAATTCACTATCACACAGATCAGTGGATGAACCGGATATCACTTACTGACCAACCGCAGTCAATCACCCCCAGCTACAATTCCTAAATGCAATTTAACTAACTACCTGGTAACGTCTCTTCAAAGGCAAGGTACATTGTTCAGCAGCTTAGAATATGGAAGACTTGGCTATTTAGATTTTATAATCTTTAATAAGCGGTAAAAAGCAGTGCATACAAGTCTAAAGAAAATGACTATAAATCTACAGAATAATAATAACAATATAAATAATCATGACAGTTCAAATGAAAGGGAAAAAGATGAAAGAATACTTAGTTTCTCTGGAGGGTTTCAGATGGTCGTTCATATGTCCTTTTTGAATCCTTGCAAACCCCTTTTCAGTATGTATCAGGGGAGATCCTCAAAGTTCTTCTGATACAGGGATATGCCGTCAATGTCCAATTAAGTGTCTGGTGATGTTCCATGGGTCTCTCTCCTCTGTCCTTGTGCATGGATTTTTATGAACTCTCCCATGGGCAGGAGACTTACTCCTGTCAGCCAATGGCAGCAGAGTGAATGTGAAGCTTAGGGATTGGCCCCCAAGTGTTTTATGACCCCATCAAAGTTCAGTTCCTACAATGAGGATTATACTTAAGCTCGTATCTCCTTGATACATCGGCATATTTTTATACAGAATACATATTTGTGATCCTTATTTATTTACCTACAGAATGAGACCACACACGGTAATGCTGGGACCTGTAGTTCTTCTACCACCCATAGGTCAGCTACGGAATCACATCCTCTAGTCATATTTGATACCCAATTAACCACAATACTCTATAGAGCCTGGATCTGGTGTCAGAAAGGGCATAAGTTGATTCATAACTGAAATATGAAAGTGGACTGGTTTTATGCCTATTAGCTATTAGCTCTCCTCAAACCAGACCTGGAAATTAATGACGTCACGCTCCAGCCAGGCTTGACAGTGAGCTGATCTTATTTTAAAGGACAGGATGAGCTGGGCCTGGTATAGCCTTTATGACCTTTTTATAGCCGGCCTCACAGAGTAGTGGTAATAAAAGTGTCCATCTATATCATAGGTGACCCAGGCTTCGGGAAGATGAGAGTTCACAGTTTTTTTTACATATGCCAGAAGCATATAAGATGGCTACCCAGAGGAATTATATATGTATGCCGGCACAGCCCCCACTTAGAAACCTTTTTTTAATCTAGTCCTTGAAGATTTTAAAACTCTAACCAAAGTTCAATCTAATAAACATCCGCTTAATCTCAAAACCCTTGAGAACAGAGCCCTGAAGGCCCTAAAGAACAATGGCGACATAGTCATAACGAACACCGATAAGGAGAGGGGGGGTCGTCATTATGGATCGCAACATCCATTTAAAAAAAAAAATCTTCAGTCATTAATAGACTCTGGCTTTTCTTCAGAAATTATTAATAAAAAAGAGAAAGCATTCCTTTACAACAACCATCCAACAATAGCACGCTTTCATTTTTTACCTAAGATACACAAATCCATTTAAAATCCGCCAGGCAGACCCATTATATCCGGAATTGACTCCCTTGCATCCAATCTATCCGCTTATGTGGACAAATTTCAGCAAAAATACGTCATTGAACTTCCCTCGTATCTCAGAGATTCCTCACACCTAATTGGTATTCTAGATACGGTCCAATGGAAAACCAACTACCATTGGGTAACATTAGATGTGAGCTCTCTGTACAGCAATATTCAACACGAATTAGGCCGTAAAGCAATCAAACATTTTTTATCCAAAGATCACGACATGCCCTCATTTTATCCTCAAGTCCATCCACTTCATTCTTCACCATCATTTTTCACATGAAATATTTTACCTACAACACAAGGGGACAGCAATGGGGACAAAATTTTCACCCTCCTATGACATTCTATTTGTAGGCCTTTTTGAGGAAAAGCTAGTCCTCCTCTCCCATGATCAGATTATATTCTATAAAAGATACATCGATGACATCATACTGATCTGGGATGGACGAGAGGAGGAACTAGTCAACTTCATCAAGGAGCTAAACACCAATAGTTGGGGCCTACAATTCAGCTCTGAACATGACCCTCAGCAAGCTATCTTTTTGGACATCCATATCAAAACCCTATCAAATAAAATCACAACCCGAACGCATTTTAAAAAAGTCGATGCAAATAGCTATCTTGAATATTCCAGCTGTCACTACTCCAAATGGAAAAACAACATTCCATTTGGCCAAATGAAAAGAATTATAAGAAACTGCTCCAATGACCAAGTAATGAGAGAACAACTAGAGATCATCAAAAGAAGATTCAAAGAAAAGGGGTATCCCAAAGGACTAATCAATGCCACTGCAAAGAAGGTATGCACCCTAAATCAGAAATCCACTCTTAAATCCACCAGACCGAAAATCACAACCAACGAGAAATACCAATGCAACCTCATTACCCATTTTAATGCTAAACATAAGAATATCAGACAAATATTAAATAAACATTGGGGCATCCTCCTTAAGGATCCAATTTTAAGGGACTCCCTACCCAGACAACCATCTCTCACATTCAGAAGAGCCCAAACTCTGAAAAATCTAATTGCTCCATCCTGCCCTAAACTAGAGATGGAAAAAAGTGATTCTGCCACCAGGGACTACTCGAGATACAAGTAGGAAAGGAATACGGAAATGTCAACTCAAAAAGTGCCTATGCTGCACCATGATCACTCATGGTACCAAAGAGCTGTCTATTGATACACCAAAAGAGGCCTCTAACGAAATATGGAACATCAAACAAGATCTACATTGTGGTACAAAAAATGTGGTCTATATACTAACTTGTCCTTGTAAACTAAAGTATGTCGGTAGAACCACGCAAACAGTCACGGAGAGAATGAACGAGCATCGCTCCAACATCAGACGAGGCGTTTTAACCCACAGTGTGTCCCGCCATTACTCAAAAAAACACAACAGGGACCCATCAACACTTAAAGTTTCACCTATAGAACATATAACCACCTCATACCAACAACTCTGCCAGAAGGAAATGCATTGGATCAATTGCTTTAACACACTAACACCCTTTGGACTGAACGAATCAATTGAATACTCAAATTATTAACCAGTACCTCCGAATACCATGACGTTAACAAAATAAATATATAAATACAGTATGAAGAAAAAAGAGGGATTTTGTCCAGCTTGTAGTTGTGGTAATCCAAAGGCTTTTATTCAATAATCATGCGAGTATATTGCGGTTCTCATGGTACGGTATTCAATAATCACGCGATATATTGCGGTTCTCATGGTACGGTATGTCTGATATATGTTTTCTGATGCATGTTTTTATTGCATTAGTCGTACATCCTACATATTGCAACTTGCACCTTGTGCATGTTATACAATAAATTGCATAGGTAGTATTGCAGTTAAGGAAAGATTGTATTTTAAAAACCTGGCCATTAACGCTGGACTCAAAACTTTGACAGATTTTCATATGTCTGCAGCAAGTGCAAATGGAGTGACCACATTCATAATTCCCTTTTGCTGACAACCAGGTATTTTGAAGTGTACGGGACTTTTGAAGAGAGATGGACTCACAGACCTACCACTGGCTATGGTAGGTGCCTTTATGCCTTTTTGTGCCATTGCTGCCCATTTTTTTGTCACACGCTAGCACTGGGAAGTGCTTTTTGACGATGTTACAAATTTGATTATATTCATTACTATATTGTGTGACAAAAATATTTTTTCTTTCATGATTGGATGTCTCTCTAATATTTTCTCCCTTTATTTTTACTTGTGTGGCCAATAATAAGTTCCTGTTCATGTTTAGAATATCTCCGTTGCATTTTTACATCATTTTTTGTGAATATGCTCTATGTGTCAATCTTCTTATAATATTTTGAGCCTCCGCTGCATAGGCTGAATCATCACTGCAATTTCTTTTAGCCCTAATTAGTTCTCCTTTAGGTATATTTCTTATGGTATGTATAGGGTGGCATGACTGGGCATGCAATAATGTATTGCCTGCTGTTGGTTTTCTGTATGTGCTGGTGCATATGGAGGCCGTGGCGGAGTCCCCCCTGAGGCGGAGATCCAGGAAGTCAGTGTTACTGGTGCTGTGTTGAACGGTAAATTGGATACCGTTCACACATGCATTCAGATATTCAGCAAAGAGTGGTATGGCAGCCACATCACCAGACCAAATGAAGATCAGGTCATTGATGTAACGGCCATACCACTCCACGCAGTCTGAAAAGGGGCTTGCGCTCTAAAAAAAAACAACGCCGCAGAGTCTCATTCAGCTCCACGGAGGCCGATTCACCTGAATCGGAATGTGACACCAACCTGACCCAGATTGAAACATCAAATAATCGACCGACACAAGGAACCAGTCCACACAGACAGGCGTCAAAAAACGCAGAGGAGGTCGCCGTTACCCAGCAAGATTCAGGAAGGGGAAAACGAACTACAAATAATCATCTTGTCGGCTTGCATATTGTCAGAACATGAACTCACAGTTCTAGGCAAAGGTTTAATGCTTGCTCCGTCATATCATTTTGATTTGTACAAAACCATATTGGACGTGAACAGACTCGCTCGCAGTTTAACTCTGCAGCAGCATTTCCAACCAACAGACTCACAGGAGTGTAGTCCAGGAGAGGCTGCAGCTTGCATGTTCACCTCCAATGTGGATCCAGCTCCAGGTATCACCAATCCAACTTTGATTCCAGATCACACATTTAATCCAACAAGTATGTCTTTCAATGAAATGTTACATGTATATGATCTAATTGAACTGGAAAATACCTGTCTCTCCTCTAACCCTGTCTATTGTTTGTCAGACTTTAACCCTTCCAACCGTGACTTCTATCCGGTGCAATCCAGATCTCATGCACTGGACAGATTTCAGGAACTAGTTGAGAGGAATCTAGTCTCACTGAACAATTCAGTAGCCTCACAACACAAGGACTCAAATAATTTATCCAAAAAAGAATCTCTAGCATTGCGCAATCTTAGCAATAGAGATGACATTGTTGTGAGGCAAGCTGATAAGGGGGGAGCGGTGGTCATCCTTGATAGTGAACTGTATAGATCCCGTATTCATCATATGCTACAAAATGACAGGATCTATAGCGCTTTACAGGGTGACCCGCTCCCCTCTTTTCAGAAAGAACTGAAAGCCTTGCTGTTGCAAGGATTTAACTTAGGTATCCTCACTCAGAAAGAATATGATTATATCTTCATTGCATTTCCAGTTATTCCAATTCTACACGCTCTACCAAAAGTGCATAAACCATTTTTTCCCCCTCCACTGAGACTAATTGTTTTGGGCATAGGGTCGTATTCAGAACGCCTATGCCAGTGGGTTGACTCACTACTGCAACCCCTAATCCCTAATATCCCTGGCTTCTTGAGGGATACCAAATCGGTCCTACAAGCAGTACAAAACTTTAAATGGTCCCAAAAACACTCTTGGGTAACAGCTGACGTAGTTGCACTTTATCCCAATATCCCCCATGACTTGGTAAATATTTCTCTGGTATGGTTTCTGGAGAATTTTGGAAATTTTTCTGCGGTGCTATTGGAGTATGTGGTGACTGTGGTGGACTTCCTCCTGAGGCGGAATTATTTTATGTTTGATGGAAAGTTTTTCCTGCAGACATCGGGGGTGTCGATGGGGGCCAAGTTCTCTCCCTCCATTGCTAATATATTTATGGCATGGTGGGAGAGGAGCTTTCTCCTCAACGACACCAACCCCTTTTCAGACTGCGTGGAGTGGTATGGCCGTTACATCGATGACCTGATCTTCATTTGGTCTGGTGATGTGGCTGCCATACCACTCTTCGCTGAATATCTGAATCCATGTGTGAACGGTATCCAATTTACCGTTCAACACAGCACCAGTAACACTGAGTTCCTGGATCTCCACCTCAGGGGGGACTCCGCCACGGCCTCCATATGCACCAGCACATACAGAAAACCAACAGCAGGCAATACATTATTGCATGCCCAGTCATGCCACCCTATACATACCATAAGAAATATACCTAAAGGAGAACTAATTAGGGCTAAAAGAAATTGCAGTGATGATTCAGCCTATGCAGCGGAGGCTCAAAATATTATAAGAAGATTGACACATAGAGCATATTCACAAAAAATGATGGAAAAATGCAACGGAGATATTCTAAACATGAACAGGAACTTATTATTGGCCACACAAGTAAAAATAAAGGGACAAAATATTAGAGAGACATCCAATCATGAAAGAAAAAATATTTTTGTCACACAATATAGTAATGAATATAATCAAATTTGTAACATCATCAAAAAGCACTTCCCAGTGCTAGCGTGTGACAAAAAATGGGCAGCAATGGCACAAAAAGGCATAAAATGTGCAGCCAGAAAGGCACCTACCATAGCCAGCTCTGTGAGTCCATCTCTCTTCAAAAATGATAAATCCCGTACACTTCAAAATACCTGGTTGTCAACAAAAGGGAATTATGAATGTGGTCACTCCATTTGCACTTGCTGCAGACATATGAAAATCTGTCAAAGTTTTGAGTCCAGCGTTAATGGCCAGGTTTTTAAAATACAATCTTTCCTTAACTGCAATACTACCTATGCAATTTATTGTATAACATGCACAAGGTGCAATATGTAGGATGTACGACTAATGCAATAAAAACACGCATCAGAAAACATATATCAGACATACCGTACCATGAGAACCGCAATATATCTGCGGCAAGCCTTCATTTTGCTACAATACATGGTGGTGATGTCTCCTATATGTCGATACAGGGTATTGAAAAGGTTAAAAAACCAATAAGAGGTGGCGATAGAAAAAGGAAACTCTTAAATAGAGAATCTTATTGGATTTTACGATTAGAAAGTCTCCAACCACAAGGCCTAAATATAAGGCTGGATCTCATTCTACAGTATTAATTGTACGTCCAGCTTTTTATTTATTTACTAAAAATTATTGTATTTTTTTCTCTTTTCTTCCTCTTCCTTCCTTCCCCGTTTGTTCTATTCCTTTAAACCTTTGCTTTATACAGACTATATTATCTTATTTTGGTATGTTTTTATCTATGTGCACACTTGTGGAGAGGAGGGATTGACTCTCAGCCTGATTGCTTCAGGTGTGGGAGCCTCTCCCTCCTCCCTATAAGAACAACTCACAGTGTATTTGAAATTTGTCATGAGTAAGGGCTAAAATTGAATTGTGCCCGAAACATGTAGACCTGCTTTCTTGTACCTGGATTTTATACTCACGTGATTATTGAATAAAAGCCTTTGGATTACCACAACTACAAGCTGGACAAAATCCCTCTTTTTTCTTCATACTTCGTATTTCTCCTGATTCGGGTGAAGGAGTTGTTCCGTGCTACACAGTGGAATCCTCGGCAGGTGAGAGCTGCTCAAATCTTTGACCTTTTTTTATATATACAGTATATACAAAAAAAATCAACTCGATAAAATATATATTTTATTAAAATACCTTTTTATCTATCCCACATATATCTTTTATTCAATTTGTATGCATCTTGTATTTTTAATGCATCTCATTTTCTAGTGCACCTTTAGCAATACTTTTACCGCCCTCTGTTGAGCTCCACGTGACTAAATGCTTAGGGTATACCCCCTTATATGTATACATACATGTTCTTTTAGGAACAAGAATATGTTTGTGTGTTTCGAGATACGTACATACAGATTGCCTTTTATGTGTCCATGATTCCCATATAATCTTTGTATAATCTATGCATTTTTCCTTCTTTTGTCCTCCACAGTATGCACACCTTGCTATGTGCGTATATGTGTTTTATTTACAGTACAGACCAAAAGTTTGGACACACCTTCACATTCAAAGAGTTTTCTTTATTTTCATGACTATGAAAATTGTAGATTCATACTGAAGGCATCAAAACTATGAATTAACACATGTGGAATTATATACATAACAAAAAAGTGTGAAACAACTGAAAATATGTCATATTCTAGGTTCTTCAAAGTAGCCACCCTTTGCTTTGATTACTGCTTTGCACACTCTTGGCATTCTCTTGATGAGCTTTAAGAGGTAGTCACCCGAAATGGTTTTCACTTCACAGGTGTGCCCTGTCAGGTTTAATAAGTGGGATTTCTTGCCTTATAAATGGGGTTGGGACCATCAGTTGCGTTGTGGAGAAGTCAGGTGGATACACAGATAGTCCTACTGAATAGACTGTTAGAATTTGTATTATGGAAAGAAAAAAGCAGCTAAGTAAAGAAAAACGAGTGGCCATCATTACTTTAAGAAATGAAGGTCAGTCAGTCAGAAAAATTGGGAAAACTTTGAAAGTGTCCCCAAGTGCAGTCACAAAAACCATCAAGCGCTACAAAGAAACTGGCTCACATGCGGACCGCCCCAGGAAAGGAAGACCAAGAGTCACCTCTGCTGCGGAGGATAAGTTCATCTGAGTCACCAGCCTCAGAAATCACAGGTTAACAGCAGCTCAGATTAGAGACTAGGTCAATGCCACACTCTAGCAGCAGACACATCTCTAGAACAACTGTTAAGAGGAGACTGTGTGAATCAGGCCTTCATGGTAGAATATCTGCTAGGAAACCACTGCTAAGGACAGGCAACAAGCAGAAGAGACTTGTTTGGGCTAAAGAACACAAGGAATGGACATTAGACCAGTGGAAATCTGTGCCTTGGTCTGATGAGTCAAAATTTGAGATCTTTGGTTCCAACCACCATGTCTTTGTGCGACGCAGAAAAGGTGAACGGATGGACTCTACATGCCTGGTTCCCACCGTGAAGCATGGAGGAGGAGGTGTGATGGCGTGGGGGTGCTTTGCTGGTGACACTGTTGGGGATTTATTCAATATTGAAGGCATACTGAACCAGCATGGCTACCACAGCATCTTGCAGCGGCATGCTATTCCATCCGGTTTGCGTTTAGTTGGACCATCATTTATTTTTCAACAGGACAATGACCCCAAACACACCTCCAGGCTGTGTAAGGGCTATTTGACCATCAAGGAGAGTGATGGGGTGCTGCGCCAGATGACCTGGCCTCCACAGTCACCGGACCTGAACCCAATCGAGATGGTTTGGGGTGATCTGGACCGCAGAGTGAAGGCAAAAGGGCCAAATGCTAAGCATCTCTGCAAACTCCTTTAAGACTGTTGGGAGACCATTTCAGGTGACCTCTTAAAGCTCATCAAGAGAATGTCAAAAGTGTGCAAAGCAGTAATCAAAGCAAAAGGTGGCTACTTTGAAGAACCTAGAATATGACATATTTTTTAGTTGTTTCACACGTTTTTGTTATGTATATAATTCCACATGTGTTAATTCATAGTTTTGATACCTTCAGTGTGAATCTACAATTTTCATAGTCATGAAAATAAAGAAAACTCTTTGAATGAGAAGATGTGTCCAAACTTTTGGTCCGTACTGTATATACTAAGGAGGTGTTACCTATTGATCTAAAAAAAACATGTTATTTATTGTCCTAAAAAAGCCATTCCCAGCTCAAGGGTTGTGGTCAATATGTATTTTTGTGATTTTTTTTTATATATCCCCAGATTTGTGTTAATTTATTTATGTGAAGAATCACACCCCCCCTATATACAGAAATGTATCCGAAATTCTCTACTATGAGCGCCAAGTATTATAAGGCCCCCTGCACACGATCAGGATTGCGTGCGGATTTTCCGCGCGGATTTGCGTGCGGAAAATCCGCACCGTAGGTCATGTACATTGTATTCTATGAGAATTTGAAATTCTCAAGGCACACGATGCGGATTTTTTCCGCACAGATTTTGACCTGAGGTGCAGATTTTAAAATCTGCGACATGTCAATTAATTATTTTTTTCCTGACCGGATTTTCTTAATTCACTTAGTGAAATCCGCATGCAGAAAATCCGCACCGAATCCGCACCAAATCCGCACGCAAATCCGCATGCAAATCCGCACCAATTAATGCGGATTGACCGCACGGATTTGCCTGTGAACACCTGCGGATTTCAGTGCGGATTCTCCGCACATGAATCCTGAACGTGTGCATGTAGCCTAAAGATGAGAAACTGCGGTGCATTCCACGCTGGAACGCACACCGGAACTAATATCATCTCTTGTTTTGCCTTTGGCCATTGCAAATGCCCCCTGTTATCACATATGATAATCCTACACTCAGCCAAAACATTCCAGAACTAGCTCATTAGTTTCTGACCCAAAGTGTGTTCCGATGCGTTCCAAATTGGAACTAACCCTGAATCACGCCGGTCTCAATGCATTCCATGCTGGAGCGCAGACCGGAAGTGACGTCACTTCCCCTCCGGCACACACATCCAACTGACCATGAGCCCAGATGTGTTTAGATGCATTCCACGCTGGACCGCAAACCGGAACTAACTCCAACCCATGCCGGCTACCATGCGTTCCACTCTGGAACGCATACCTGAAATCACATCACTTCCTCTCCCTCCCCCGTTTTTTGGCGCTTTTTTATTGTATAAATACCTGTTAATGTATGTAATATACTTATTCTCCTGATGAAGGGGATCCTAGTGACCCCGAAACGTGTTGAGCCTACTCTTACCCCTACCCTGTGCAAAAAAAGGATAATAACCAGATGTTCCATTTGTGACTGCCATTATTTCCGGACGATCTTACAGGCACAGGAGGAAGCAGAGTGGGCGTTATGTGCTTTATCCCACCCTGCCCCTCCTGGGTGAAGTGAGTTTTTACTTGAAACTTTTATTTATGTTCTCACTGCGGTTTTAATTCACTTATTGTTTTAAAAGGTAACTCTGCTTGGTTATACACTGTCATTTTAAAATCCATTTTAGAGCTACTCCATATTTAACCATTTAACTACAAGTGGGAGATTACTTCTCAGGCATTTGGCGCCAGATACATTTTTTTTCTTTCTTTAGTGTTTTTATCCTTGTACTATGTCCACTTCAGGTTAACTCCTATTTGGACAATATACCTGTGGCAGCCTACCACCTCTCCAGTAACTAAATATTACCGAAATATACTCCTCATCCTCTGTTTCAACTCCCTCCTCATCCTCTGTTTCTGCACCCTCTTCACTCTCTGGTGTGTGCACCCCCAAAGACACCACCACCATATCCCCTCCGCTCGAATCAGAGGAATTATTTTCCCATCCATTACAAGACCTTACCGATGTGCAGCCTTTCTTTGCATCGTATCAGGAAAAGGAGGTATCTACCCAGATCAGCGCAAGGATGGTGGCCCCCACTGTTGATGCCTACTCCGAGATCTCTAATGTCAGCAGTGGTAAGGGTGATGATGATGACGTGTCAATGGACATCACATGGGTGCCCACAAGAGAGGAAGAGGAGGGGAGTTCAGAGGGAGAGATGGAGCAGCAGATAGGGAGGATAAGGAGGAGAAGCAGGCAGAACTTTAAGTGCACAGGAGGCGAAAAGCAGACTGCTAATGTATCTGGAACGAGCCATCCACCATGAACTGTCACATCTGGCGCTCCCAGGACGCTTGCATATGGCTTTGCAGTTTGGGCTTTTTTTTAACGTGCCCGATGCTGACAATAGTGTTGCCATCTGCAGCCTGTGCTGTCAATGCATAAGTTGCAGTAAGCCCAACACTCACCTAGGGATGACCGCATTAAGAAGGCACCTGGCCTCCCATCACTGAGCCCAGTGGGAGCAACACCATCAGAACACACAAAGCCACACTCCCGGCGCTCTACGTCCTGCCTCTTCTCCCTCTTCTCTCTTCTCCCATTTGTCCTCCAGTCCACCTTCCACCGTGCCATCATCTGGCAAAAGGCAGGTTTCCGTGGCCCAAATGTTCGAGCGAAAAAGATGAGGACACCGGATAACCCTCTCGCCCCAACGCCTGACCACTGGCTTGTCAGAACTGCTAGCCAGCCAACTACTGCCTTATAAACTGGTGGACTCAGAGGCCTTTAGAAAATGTTTGGCCATTGGCACACCACAATGGAAAGTCCCCGTAAGGAAATATTTCTCCCACAAGGGCATCCCGGAGCTGTATGGCCACATCCAGTGGCAAGTGAATGTATCTCTGGAACACTATCGGTGCCAAAATACATCTGACCACAGATACGTGGTCTAGAAAACACGGGCAGGGAAGGTGCATAACTATCACAGTCCACTGGGTATACCTTCTGACTGCCATCAAGCATGCAACCGGTGGCACCCTTATGGATTTTGTGTTACCGCCACAGATTGCATGCAGGCCTACCTCTCCTCCTCGGCTGACTCCTCCTTTACCTCTGCTACCGTCTCTTCCACTGCACCCCCAAGCTATTTGACATGCCAGGCGATACATTGCCATGCTGTGCTGCGGATGTGGTGCCTGGAAGCCAAGAGCCACATTGGTCCTGCACTCCTTTCAGCTTTGCGGTCACAGGCTGATCAGTGGCTAACCCCGCTCAATTTGACAGTTGGTAAAGTGGTGTGCGACGATGGTGCCAATTGCTGAGCGCGCTGAAACAGGGCAAAATGACACACATGCTGTGCATGGCACACGTCCTGAACTTAGTCGTGCAGGACTGAACGACGCAATGGAACTCCACCTTGTATATGCTTGATAGGCTGCTTCAGCTGAAATGTGCAGTTAACAACTACCTGTACCAACTCTGCGGCAGGACAGGTTCTGGGGAGCTTGTTATTTTTCACACGGCCAGTGGCTGCTCATGCGCGACGTGTGCAGACTTCTGCGGCCATTTGATGAGATCATCAAACTGGTCAGTCGCAGCCAGGGCGCTATCAGTAACATCGTACCTTACACCTTCTTTCTAGAGCGTGCATTGCGTTGTGTCATTGACCCTGTGTGAAAAGCATAAAGGGCAAAGACCAGTACTGGGTGGCAATGTACTTAGACCCCCGGTACAAACACAAAATGGCATACATGTTACCAGCATCACAGAGGGCTGTCAGAATGCAGGAATTCCAAGCCTTGCTTCGAGAAATGCTGCATTCTGCTTTTGTGGGTGCTGGCAGAGGAATTTCCACTTACAGAGAAGAGCATGCAAGAAGAGGACGGTTTGAAGATGTGTTGGTCACTTCGGATATGAGATCATTCTTGCCGACCCATCGACAGCCACCCTCCGGATCCAGCCTCAGCGAACGCCTAGACCGACAGGTGTCCGACTACATCTGGTTAACGGCTAATGTGGACACTCTGAGAAGTGAGGAACCCCTGGACTACTGGGTGTGCAGGCTTGACCTGTGGCCAGAGCTGGCATAATTTGCCATGAAACTCTTGGCTTGCCCTTCGTCCAGTGTCCTGTCCGATAAGCGCACTTGCCTAGCTCACGACAGCGTTGACTACCTCACATTTCTAAAAATGAATGAGGCATGGATCTCGGAGGAATTTAACACCTGTGACGACCACTTTTAATTGAATTTCCTCATGACAGACCGCAAATATCCACCACCACCCAGAACAAATATTGGTCCCTCTGTTAGGTAAATACAGCGGCATTAATGGCCTTTTCTGTCTTTGAATGCCTATTGTTTTGGGCCTCGGAGGAAATCAACACCTGTGGTGACCACTTGCTTCAACTATTATCATTAGGAGTTTTTTCAAGAGGGGGGATTTTGTTAGCCATGATTTTAATCCAATTTTATCTTTTTTGTTCTTTTAAACATATGTATTTGACCTCTATTTTGACAGGCCCTCAGTAAAATTGATATCCATTGACCGTCTAATAGACCTCCAGCCACATACTTACTTGTTCTTTTATGTACGCTGAATGCATAATTTTTGGGGCCTGTAGTCCACTGGCCTGCTATAAAATTGATATCCAAAGGTATCAAAGGTTTCGGTTATAAGGGGGGAAAGCCTGTTTAGGGTTTGAGACAACCACTAAAAGGTCATCAGCATATGCTGCATGTTTTATCTCCAAGTCACAACATCTTAGGCCGCCAATCTCAGGATTCTGATGAATGGATTGTAGCAGAGGTCCTAATGATAAGATGAATAATAATGGGGAAAGTGGGCAGTCTTGTCTAGTGCCATTATTTATATGTACCGCTCAGGACAGGGTATCATTAACCTTTATGTAGGCACAAGGAGATGCGTACATTGAGAAAATTGCTTTAATGAACGGATCTAGGAATCCAAATTTTTGCAGGGTACTAATGATATAGAGCCAGGCCACTCTATCAAACGCTTTCTCTGCATCTGTCCCGAGCAGTACAATAGGTGTCTTACGGCATTTGGCTAGAACAATAGCATTGATGATTTTGTACATTCCATCTTTCCCTTCTCTACCTGGGACAAAACCTGATTGATCTGGATGGATTAGACCTTGAAGTAAGGGTTTTATCCCGGCTGACAGAATTCTGCCATAGATTTTAAGAACCAAGTTTAATAAGGAGATGGGACTATAACTTGAGCAGAGGGTATGATGGGAATCAGTGTAATATGAGCACTCAGTGTTTGGGGGGTAAAGGGTGTTCCTCCTAATGCAGCGTTAAAGACTTAAACCATGTATGGGACAAGTATATCTTGGAATATTGTGCAGTATATGGCAGGGAAGCCGTCTGGGCCTGGAGACTTGGCGATTGATTTCAGGGTATCCATGATCTCTTTATCAGATATTGGTTAGTGATGAGCGGCAGGGGCAATATTCGAATTCGCGATATTTTGGTGAATATTCGCCATATATTCGAGAATTCGCGAATTTGTGATCTCCAGCAATTATTTTCTTGATTGCGAAAATTCGCATAAAATTCGCATAAACATTTTCTTGCATAAAAATTCGCATGAACTGGCATTTAAAAAAATTTGAATATTCGCGATTATGAATATATTTTGCGATATTCCAAATATTTGTGAATTCTCGAAGTGCCGATATTCGCGATTACAATTCGCAATTCGAATATTCGTGATCAACACTAATATTGCTCAGCATAATTTGCTTGCCTGGTTTATACTGATAGCTGGTAATTTTAACTTCTGCAGGAAATCAGATGTAAGTTTAGATTTATTCTGTTTAGTCTCATCTGGGCAATGGATGTATCTTCTCTATGGATCTGGTCCCTATTCGTCTTAATTGACAGGATCCTAGATTTGCGTTTTTGTTGGCGTAGTAAAGCCAGCATGAATTTGGTAGGTCTATTGTCATGAGCAAAAAATTTTTGTTTCAGTGCCAAATATATTTTTAAAGATTGGGCATTAAGGTGAGTTTTCAACTCTTTTCTAGTTGCATTGAGTTTTTCTAGGATGTCCCTCTTCTTGAGACGTTTATGGGAGCATTCTAGCTTGGAGATCTTGGAGAGTAATTTATCAGTCTTTTTTTGCCTTTCTTTGTTTGAGTTGGAAGCAAGAGATATAAACTCCCCTCTTATAACTGCTTTGTGAGCTTCCCATAAAAATTGTGGGGAGGTCTCTCCTTGATTATTATCTTTAAAATATTCCTTACATATTTTTTTTTATGGCAGTTTGTATGTTTGTGGAGCTAAGTAATGTTTCGTTCAGGTGCTCTTGGGAAATGAGTTAGGAGGTTTAAAATTGAGGAACACTGGTGCATGATCTGAATGTATAATGAGACCAATTTTAGCTTCCTGGCAGAGGTAAAGGTTATTAGTACGAAAGAAGATATAGTCCAGTCTTTGGTATGATTTATGTGGAGCTGAGTAGTGAGTGAAATCTTTTTCTTTTGGGTTAAGTGCTCTCCATACATCTACTAGGGAACTTTTATGTATGGATCTTTTTTGGAGATCAGCGATTTATTTGGTACTGCTGATTTTCCTGTTGAGGAATCTGTGTGTGGATTGAGGGTCAGGTTGAAGTCACCAGCTACTACGACTATCCCTTCTCGGAAGGATTCAAACTCAGCCAGAATTTGTCAAACCAGTTTTTTTGTGCAATGTTAGGGGCATAAATATTGACTAAGGTATATAATTGAGTGTTCATTCTACCCTTCACCATTATGTATCTCCCTTCTCTATCTGACATAATGTTTAATTTTAGGAAGTCCGTATTTCTATGGATCCCTATGCTAGTGTTACGCTGAGCGCTCCGGGTCCCCTGCTGGCCGCGGAGCGCTCACAGCGTATGCCCCCAGGCAGCACTACAGTGTCTCGGCGTGTGCGTCCTCGCTCTCTAGGGCGTGCGTGTGCCGGAACTCTTAGATTCAAAGGGCCAGTGCACCAGTGATTGGTGCCTGGTCCAAAAGGGATATTAAGGGTTAAGGTTTGTGAGAGGCAGTGCTGACTTAATTAGGCTGCACCTGTGCACTGCCCATTTATACCTTCTCCTCCCACAGCTTCCTGCCGGATCCTTGTGCCTTGTGCCTCAGAGAAAGCGTTCCACAGTGTTTGTTTGCCTTGCCTGTTGCCGAACCCGTTGCTACCGTCTACTCGCCTTAGAACCTTTGCCGCCTGCCCTGACTTCTGCTACGTCCGACTACGCTCTTGTACCACGCCTTATCAGCTGCCAGAGAGGTCGAGTTGTTACTAGGGGACACGACCTGGTAGTTACCGCCGCAGCAAATCCATCCCGCCTTGCGGCGGGCTCTGGTGAAGACCAGTAACTGCTTAGAACCGGTCCTTTAGTACAACCCGCGCCATCGCCTCTCTGGTCCAGAGGATCCACTACCTGTCCTGCTGGTACGTGACAGTAAGATCCGGCCATGGATCCCGCTGATGTTCCCCTGCCAAGCCTAGCGGACCTCACCACTATTGTGGCCCAGCAGGGTCAACAGCTGGCCCAGCTGACCGCCATGTTGCAGCAGCTCCTGCCTTCTCAGCAACAGCCAGCTCCTCCGTCTGCTCCTGCTGCGTCACCTCCGCCTGCAGTTGCCACCGGTTCCAGAATCTGTTTGTCCCTACCAGACAAATATGACGGAGATCCTAAGCAGTGCCGTGGGTTCTTGTCGCAGTGCTCTCTCCACCTCGAGCTTCTGTCCGACCAGTTTCCTTCTG
Source organism: Bufo gargarizans (assembly GCF_014858855.1). Taxonomy (NCBI): domain Eukaryota; kingdom Metazoa; phylum Chordata; class Amphibia; order Anura; family Bufonidae; genus Bufo; species Bufo gargarizans. The sequence goes on along the minus strand of NC_058081.1, from coordinate 408,017,364 downwards.
AGCGAGCCAAGGTAGCCTTTATTCTCAGTTTGCTGTCCGGGAAGGCCCTGGCCTGGGCTACACCACTATGGGACCGCGCAGATCCTGCCACCGCTTCCGTCCAGAGCTTCTGCCTAGAGTTCCGGAATGTTTTTGAGGAGCCTGCCCGGGTTACCTCCGCAGAGACTGCCTTACTAAATTTGACCCAAGGAGGTTCTTCCGTGGGTGACTATGCCATTCAGTTCCGCACCCTGGCCTCTGAGCTGAACTGGAACAATGAAGCCCTTTGCGCCACCTTCAAGAAGGGACTTAATAGTGAAGTAAAGGACGTTCTGGCTGCACGTGAGCTCCCTTCCACTCTTAGTGACCTCATCTTGCTGGCCACTAGGATAGACAAACGTTTCGCCGAAAGACAAGAGGAACTCCTCCTTGAAAAGGAAAAAGCTCGTCCTAGACGCTTTCCTCGTCTGGCTCCCGTTTTTCTGCGTCCACCTCAACCCGCTACTGGGCTTTCCGCCGTGGAAGCCATGCAGGTGGATCGGTCACGCCTGACTCCGCAAGAACGAAGCCGCCGCAGAAACGAGAACCTGTGTCTGTACTGTGCCAGTACCAAGCACTTCCTTAGAGATTGTCCTCTCCATCCACCGCGTTCGGGAAACGCTCGCACCTAGTAAACGTGGGAGAGGCGTTGCTAGGTGTGGATTCTTCCTCTCCACGTCTCATCATACCCGTGCAGTTGATCATCTCTTCCAAGTCCTCTTTCTCCGCAGCCGCCTTCTTGGATTCCGGTTCAGCTGGCAACTTCATTCACGCCTCCTTGGTTGATAAGTACCGTATTCCAGTAATCCGTCTACCCAAGCCGTTTTTCATCTCTACTGTTAACTGTGAGAGACTCTCTGCCACCGTACAGTTCCGTACCCAGCCCCTGCAGATGGACATCGGAATATTTCATACCGAGACTATAGAGTTCTTTGTCCTTCCCTTCTGTTCCTCCGAACTCCTCCTGGGTCTGCCGTGGCTTCAACGTCATAGTCCTGTCCTGAATTGGTCCACCGGTGAGATCCTGCGTTGGGGTTCCTCCTGTTCGGACCGCTGTCTCAAGCCTGCTCTGGTCAAACAGAACCCGCAAGTTTCTCCGCCTTCTGGGCTGCCCAAGCCATACCATTCCTTCGCGGATGTCTTCTGCAAGAAACAAGCTGAGGTCCTTCCTCCTCACCGATCCTATGATTGCCCGATCGACCTGATACCCGGTTCTACTCCACCTCGGGGCAGAATTTATCCTCTCTCACCTCCTGAGACTCTTGCCATGTCCGACTATATACGTGAGAACCTACAGAGAGGATTCATAAGAAAATCTTCTTCTCCTGCTGGGGCCGGTTTTTTCTTCGTGACAAAAAAAGACGGCTCCCTCCGCCCCTGCATTGACTACAGAGGTCTTAATAAAATTACCATCAAGAACCGTTACCCTCTGCCTCTAATCTCTGAGCTATTTGATCGTCTCCGAGGGGCTAAGATCTTCACAAAATTGGACCTTCGAGGGGCCATAATCTGATCCGTATCCGGGAAGGAGACGAATGGAAGACCGCCTTTAACACAAGGGATGGCCATTTTGAGTATTTGGTGATGCCCTTCGGCCTCTGCAACACACCTGCTGTCTTTCAGGAATTCGTCAATGATATTTTCAGGGACTTACTTTACACCTGCGTGGTCGTATACCTCGATGATATCCTGATCTTTTCCTCCAATTTGGATCAACACAGGGTCCATGTGCAACAAGTTCTTACTCGTCTCAGGAGAAATCGCCTGTACGCTAAACTTGAAAAATGTCTTTTTGAACGGACCTCCCTGCCTTTCCTGGGATACATTATCTCAGCCCAAGGACTTCAAATGGACCCAGCCAAGCTCTCGGCGGTTCTGGATTGGCCACGCCCCTCTGGTCTCCGAGCCATACAAAGATTTCTGGGCTTTGCGAATTACTACAGGCAATTCATCCCTCACTATTCCACTCTGGTAGCTCCTATCGTGGCCCTCACAAGAAAAGGAGCTAACCCCAAATCCTGGCCTTCCCAAGCCGAGGAAGCCTTCCAGTCCCTGAAATGCGCCTTTGCCTCTGCACCCGTTCTCTCTAGACCAGATTCCACCAAGCCTTTCTCTCTTGAAGTGGATGCCTCCTTGGTGGGAGCCGGAGCTGTCCTCACCCAGAAGTCTTCCCGGGGCAAGACTTCTACTTGTGGCTTCTTTTCTAAAACATTCTCTTCCGCAGAGAGAAATTACTCGATTGGGGACAGGGAACTGCTGGCTATTAAATTGGCACTGGAGGAATGGAGACATTTACTCGAGGGCGCCACACATCCTGTGTACATCTTCACGGACCACAAGAACCTGGCTTATCTCCAGTCTGCTCAGAGATTAAATCCCCGTCAGGCTCGTTGGTCTCTGTTCTTCGCCCGCTTTAATTTTGAGATCCATTTCCGTCCAGCTTGTAAGAACATTAGGGCAGATGCTCTGTCTCGCTCCTCTGATGTGGTGGGCGACGAGTTAACACCTCGATATATTATCCCTCCAGAATGCCTTATAACAGTCGCTCCCGTGGACCTGCACCTTCTTCCTCCTGGCAAATCCTACGTACCACCATGTCAGCGGCTGCGAATTCTCAAGTGGGGCCACGCCTCCCCTTTTGCCGGTCATCCAGGGGTGCAAAAGTCTCTCCAACTAATCTCCCAAAGGTACTGGTGGTCTTCTCTAGAGAAAGATGTCTCGAACTTCGTCCAGGCCTGTATGATTTGTGCCCGGGATAAATCCCCTCGCCAGAAACCAGCGGGTCTCCTCTTGCCTCTACCCATTCCTGAAGTTCCCTGGTCTCACATCGCCATGGACTTTATTACAGATCTTCCCTCCTCCCATGGCAAGTCCGTTATTTGGGTCGTGGTGGATCGCTTTTCCAAGATGGCTCACTTTGTACCCCTGCCCGGTCTACCCTCTGCACCCATGTTGGCCAAACAATTTTTCCAACACATCTTCCGTCTCCATGGCCTTCCCAAACATATTGTCTCGGATCGTGGGGTACAATTCGTCTCCAAATTCTGGAGGGCTCTATGTGCCCAGCTCGGGATCAAATTGGACTTTTCTTCTTCGTACCATCCTCAGTCTAACGGCCAAGTAGAACGGGTGAACCAAATTTTGGGTAACTATCTGCGTCACTTTGTATCCTCACGCCATGACGACTGGGCTGATCTACTTCCCTGGGCGGAGTTCTCCTACAACTACAAACAATCCTCTGCCTCTAACAAGTCTCCTTTCTTTGTCGTTTTTGGCCGTCATCCTCTTCCACCTCTGCCGCAGTCTCCCACTCCTTCTTCTGTACCTGCCGTGGACAGTCTTGTACAGGATTTTTCCTCCATCTGGCGAGAAACCCACGCTGCTCTCCTCAAGGCTTCAGCCCGTATGAAGGTTCAAGCTGACAAGAGACGCAGATCTCCTCCGGAATTTCGCCCAGGTGACAAGGTGTGGCTCTCCTCTAGGTACATCCGATTTAGGGTCCCAAGTTACAAGTTGGGCCCTCGTTTCTTGGGACCCTATAAAATCAAGAGTCGTATCAATCAAGTTTCTTATCAGCTCCATCTTCCTCCCTCCCTCCGAATCCATAACTCCTTCCATGTCTCCCTTCTTAAACCTGCTGTCTTTAACCGTTTTTCTCCCAAGCTTGTTTCTCCCACCCCTGTCGCCGGTACCTCCGATATATTCTCTGTCAAGGAGATCTTGGCGACCAAGATCTCCCGGGGAAAAAGATTTTTTTTGGTCGACTGGGAGGGCTGCGGTCTTGAGGAGAGGTCATGGGAGCCGGAGGAGAACATCCTGGACTGCAGTCTCATCCGCAAGTTCTTCGGTACCAAAAAGAGAGGGAGACCAAAGGGGGGGTACTGTTACGCTGAGCGCTCCGGGTCCCCTGCTGGCCGCGGAGCGCTCACAGCGTATGCCCCCAGGCAGCACTACAGTGTCTCGGCGTGTGCGTCCTCGCTCTCTAGGGCGCGCGTGCGCCGGAACTCTTAGATTCAAAGGGCCAGTGCACCAGTGATTGGTGCCTGGTCCAAAAGGGATATTAAGGGTTAAGGTTTGTGAGAGGCAGTGCTGACTTAATTAGGCTGCACCTGTGCACTGCCCATTTATACCTTCTCCTCCCACAGCTTCCTGCCGGATCTTTGTGCCTTGTGCCTCAGAGAAAGCGTTCCACAGTGTTTGTTTGCCTTGCCTGTTGCCGAACCCGTTGCTACCGTCTACTCGCCTTAGAACCTTTGCCGCCTGCCCTGACTTCTGCTACGTCCGACTACGCTCTTGTACCACGCCTTATCAGCTGCCAGAGAGGTCGAGTTGTTACTAGGGGACACGACCTGGTAGTTACCGCCGCAGCAAATCCATCCCGCCTTGCGGCGGGCTCTGGTGAAGACCAGTAACTGCTTAGAACCAGTCCTTTAGTACAACCCGCGCCATCGCCTCTCTGGTCCAGAGGATCCACTACCTGTCCTGCCGGTACGTGACAGCTAGTTCCAGATTTATTAGCTGAGGCTGATGAGCTGTGGAACCAAAGATTATATTTGGTTCTGGATAATTCTGGGATTTTATTAGGTTTAAAATGGGTTTCTTGTAAAAAGATTATGTTAGTTTTCTCCTTGTTAAGTTGGTTAATAATTTGGCTTCTCTTCACAGGGGATTAAAATCCTCGAACATTGTAGGTAGCTACTTTAATTATTGCCATGAGGGTGGGTATGTGTAAGATCATATGTTGCTGTTTTACTCACAGGTGAGGTATTCCCGGGCATACTAGGAAGAATGTTGATGTCACAGATGGTGTTGCAGAAAACAAGAAGTAACAAATAAAGATCCGACTGACTTGATCCCAAACTAAGGAACAAAAGGGTGAGCCCTATTAAAGCCCTATAGCTCTCCCTGACTGCTCAGCCAATGCAAAGATCTCTGTGATAGAAAGCTGCATGTCCACGTACCTAGACTGAGTGACACCTGAAAACCCTATAATAGTGAGGGGACACGACCACCGGCTCCCTGCACTTAATACCGAAGGAGTCAGGGTCACCTAGAATCAAGCCAACAGGAAAACACAAATAAAAGGATAGACTTATCTCAGAAACCAGCAGTAGCAAACTTCTAGCAGTGAGCACAATCCAGGAAGTAGTATAAACTGCAAAGTGAGGCAGTATGGGAGGGGATATAAAGGGAGGCAATCACTGCTAATAGATGACAGCTGATAGAGGGAGAAGAGATGTCAAAGCGAAACCAAAACAAAAGAACTTCATGCAGGAGGTACTGAAGAACGTCTGTCAGAACGCCTCACAGACCTGGCGGTGACAGTACCCCTCTCTCTACGAGTGGACTCCGGACACTCAGAGCCCACCTTCTCAGGATGGGACCTATGGAATGCCCTGATAAGACAAGTAGCCCTAATGTCTGCCACTGGGACTCATATCCTCTCCTCAGGACCATAGCCCTCCCAATGAACAAGGTACTGGAGAGAACCGCGGATAACACGAGAATCCACAATTCTAGAGACCTGAAACTCAAGATTACCATCAACCACAATCGGAGGAGGAGGCAAAGACAAGGGTACAGTGCGTTGGACATAAGGTTTTAATAGGGACTTGTGAAAAACATTATGGCTCTTCCAAGTCTGAGGAAGATCAAGACCGAAGGCAAAGGGATTGATGACGGACAAGATTTTGTAAGGCCGAATAAACTTAGGACCCAACTTCCAGGAGGGAACCTTCAACTTGATATTCTTAGTAGACAACTATACCATATCATCAACATTCAGGTCCGGACCAGGCACGCGTCTCTTATCCGCCACACGCTTATATCTCTCACTCATGCTCTTTAGATTATCCTGAATCTTTTGCCAAATAGATGACAAAGATGAGGAGAATCTCTCCTCATCAGGTAAACCAGAAGACCCCTCTCCAGAGAATGTCCCAAACTGCGGATGAAACCCATATGCACCAAAAAATGGCGACTTGTCAGAGGACTCCTGACGACGGTTATTTAAAGCAAACTCAGCAAGGGACAAAAAAGAACACCAATCCTCCTGATTCTCCACCACAAAACCGCGCAGATATGTCTCCAGATTCTGATTGACGTGCTCTGTCTGGCCATTCGACTGCGGGTGGAAAGTAGAAGAGAATGACAACCGAACCCCAAGCGAGAACAGAAAGCCTTCCAGGATCTGGAAACAAACTGCGTGCCCCTATTAGAGACTATGTCTGAAGGAATGCCATGCAATTTGACAATGTGATCCACAAATTCCTGTACCAGAGTTTTAGCATTGGGCAACCCAGGAAAAGGAATAAAATGCGCCATTTTGCTAAAACGGTCCACCACCACCAGAATCACAGTCTTCCCCGAGGAACGAGGCAGGTCCGTAATGAAGTCCATGGAGAGATGTGTCCAAGGACGGGAAGGAATGGGTAACGAGAGGAGAGGACCTGATGACCGTGAATGAGGGACTTTTGCACGAGCACAGGTCTCGCAGGCTGCCACAAAACCCTCAACCGACTTACAAAGAAGCCAGCCACCAGAATCCACTGTGGCTCTACCCCCCGAGAGCCCAGCAAGGACAGTATCCTCCTTAAAAACCTTATGTCGCAAAGCGAGAGGCACAAACAACCTCCCAGGAGGACAAAGATCAGGAGCCTCTACCTGGGCTGCCTGAACCTCTGCCTCCAATTCAGGATAAAGAGCAGAGACAACCACCCCTTCAGCCAAAATGGGACCCGGGTCTTCAAAGTTCCCCCCTTCGGGAAAACAACGCAATAGGGTATCCTCCTTCACATTCTTAACCCCAAGGCCAAACGTGACAACAAAATTAAACCTTGAAAAGAACAAAGACCATCTGGCCTGTCTCGGGTGCAGACGCTTGGCTGACTCCAAGTAGGCCAGATTCTTATGGTCGTTAAACAATTCCTCAAAAGCTAACTTGATGGCCAACAACTCCCTATCTCCTACATCATAATTTCTCTCTGCGGAGGAGAGTTTCTTCGAGAAAAAGGCACACAGTCGCCATTTGGCAGGAGAGGGACCCTGAGACAAGACCGCACCCACACGCACCTCAGAGACTTCCACCTCAACAATGAAAGGCAGAGAGACATCAGGTTGTATCAAGATGGGAGTGGAAGCAAAACTCTCTTTGATACTAGAAAAGGCCTTACGCGCATCTACCGACCAGGAGGAAAAAATCGACCCCCTTTCTAGTCATATCAGTGAGTGGCTTAACAACAGAGGAATAATTCAAAATGAACTTCCTGTAATAATTGGAAAAAAACCAAAAATGCATCAGCGCCTTCTGATTCTCAGGAAGCTTCCAATCAAGCACAGCGTGGACCTTCTTGGGGTCCATAAGAAAACCAGAAGCGGAGAGAAGAAAACCCAGAAATTGACTTTTTTCTTTTTGTTTCTTTATTACCCTAAAAAAAACTCCCTGAATCTCCTAGAGGGACAAACATTTGCCAAATGATTTATACCTCCACAACAGAAACAAACCCTCCTCTGAGAGCTGAATCCTCTATTATTAGAGGCAAGCAAACCCAGCTGCATGAGCTCCTGCTTAGAGAGGATTGAGAGAGACTGAGGCTCCTGTGCACTGAATGAGAGGAAGGAGTGATCTATCCTCTCTCTCCATGACGCCTGTCATTACGAACAGCCCGAGACTCCAAGGAGGTTGGTCTCTCATGAAAGGCAAATGCATCTTTCAATCCCTCTGAAAGACCATGGCAAAATTGACTTTGGAGTGCAGCATCATTCCAACCAGTATCAGCTGCCCATCTCCGAAATTCTGAACAGTATATCTCTGCGGACTGTTTACTCTTGCATAAAAGACTCAGTTTAGATTCAGCCAGAGCAATATGATCCGGATCATCATATATCTGACCCAGGGCTAAAAAAAATTCCACCTGCAGCAAAAAGGCCCAGGACTGAGCTTTATCCCTGAGTAGCGAGATGATGATCCCCCACCCTCCGCTCCTCATCACCAGAGGAATGGGGAAGTAGGCGAAAATGGAGTTTGCAAGCCTCTCTAAAACGAACAAAATTCTCACTACCCCCGGAGAACGTATCCGGAAGCGAGATTTTAGGCTCAGAACAAATTCCATAAACGCAAGCGGAAACGGTCACCTCAAACTGAGAGACAGTTTTCCGGAGATCTCTTACCTCCAGTGAAAGACCCTGCATGCGGTCAATCAAGGCTGAAACCGGATTCATGCTTAAGACGGTTTTGGCGGTTTATAATGTCATGGATGGTGTTGCAGAAAACAAGAAGTAAATAAAGATCCGACTGACTTGATCCCAAACTAAGCAACAAAAGGGTGAGCCCTATTAAAGCCCTATAGCTCAGCCCATGCAAAGATCTATGTGATAGAAAGTTGCATGTCCACATACCTAGACTGAGTGACACCTGAAAACCCTATAATAGTGAGGGGACATGACCACTGGGTCACCTAGAATCAAGCCAACAGGAAAACACAAATAAAAGGCTAGACTTATCTGAGAAACCAGCAGTAGCAAACTTCTAGCAGTAAGCACAATCCAGGAAGTAGTATAAACTGCAAAGTGAGGCAGTATGGGAGGGGATATAAAGGGAGGCAATAACTGCTAATAGATGACAGCTGGAAGAGGGAGAAGAGATGTCAAAGCGAAACCAAAACAAAAGAACATCATGCAGGAGGTACTGAAGAACGTCTGTCAGAACTCCTCAGAGACCTGGCGGTGACAGTTGAGGCGTCTGATATCATGAGGTGGTACTTTAGGTAAAAGGTTTGGTAAGGGGAGTAGGGTAAATCCAATCTAAATAAATGAAAAACAGAACAAAGGTTAACAAAGAACATAGTCAGTGACAACCATTTCACAAAGGTCATGACCTTTGCGTGAGAGTGATAGGTAATAGTGGTTCTTATATAGGTCTGCGAGAAAGACCTACATGTGTAACAGTATAACATATATTTCAAAATGTTGTACTTAATGAGTACGACACAGGTGACATTAATTATTTCAATACTAAACTTGTAGATAGGAACGTAATGATGTTATAGAATTGTGTTGAGCCAGCTCATGTGGCCCAAAGGGGGGAGGTGGTGGTCCGGATGTGCAGCAGAGGCATCCCAACCATATCTTAATGTAATCACAAAATTATTTAGCCTGGTGAGTTAGGGGTAATGTATGAAGGGGGGGAGGTAGGAAAGGTTGAGGAAGGGAGAAGAGGAGGGGATGGAAAATAGAGAAAGGTAGGAAATCCCATGCTGCAGACCAGGACCAAAAGAGAACATAATGTCCACTCTTCAGTTTGAGGGAGTGAGGAGAGTTCTAGCTCTTCAAGTGGTGCTCCCCTAGAGGGAGGTAGAGAAAGTCCAGGGCCATTATTCTAAATATCTTCAATCGTCATCTGCGATAAGACGTCTTGGTGTCATCTTCCATTGCCTCCTTTTGTTCTTCTGAGCTTTGCTTGAGAGGACTGTTTCCCAGGTGGTAGAAGGCAGAATCTCTGGTGGTATGAGAACATCAGTGGCCATGGACCAGTCTGGGATATCTAGGTCATCTATTCCTAAGGCCGCAAGGACATCTGGTAGGTCTCTTGGTGTTCCTATGACATATCTCTTCTCCCTCCAGGTTATTAAAATACCAAAGGGGAACAGCCAGCGGAAGGCAATTCTTTTGTGTCTTAGATAATCCGTAAGAGGCTTTAGCATGCGTCTTTTATTCAAAGTAACAGGTGCTAGGTCTTGGAAGAGCTGGATTTTTGAGTCTTCATATTCAATACTTTCCAGTTCTCTAGCTTTTTTCATTATTGCTTCTTTCTGTGCAAGGTTCAGAAGTTTTCAAATTACATCTCTAGGAGGTTCACCAGCTTTTGATTTTGGGCGTAAAGCTCTGTGGGCCCTTTCAATGGTTATAGAGCCTGCTGTGTTGTCTTCTAACAGAGACTTGCATATCTCCTCTACTGCTTTTGGTATTGCTTCATTAGTGACAGATTCAGGTATTCCTCGGAAGCGAATGTTGTTCCTTCTGCCTCTGTTATCCTCATCTTCTATATAGTAATGGAGATTATTGATGTGTTGTTGGTATTTTGAGAAGGTGTCAGATGCTTGTTTAGTATAATTAGTAATGGCAGTTTGGGTGGTTTCAAGTGCTTGAACTCTGCTACCAATCTGTCTCATTTCTCTCTTGATCTCAGAGAGTTCTTCCAATACTGGATTTGGTGCATCTGATAGAGCTGTAGAAATGAAGGATCTGGATAATGGAAGTTCTGCCATAGGTTCTGTGGCATCTTCATTGTCGCTGTCTCTCTCTTGTTTGCGTGTTGTTTTCGGTACAGCCCCTTTAGGGGTAGAAGCTTGCGGACCTGTGGAATCATGAGATTTCTTCATAATGAATTTGTCTAGACTGTATTGATACCGATGAGGAAGTTTTGTGACGTTATGGTGTTCTTGGCTGGTGCCTTTGTACTTTCCTATTTTTACCATAAGTGCTTGTGTCTGAAACCACTTAGTAAACTATGTCACCCATGACTATAGCATGGAGGTAGGTTACAGTTTAGTGCATAGCGGACCTTCACTGGTCAGCAAATATAAAAGTCAATTGGAAAATAACTTCTAAGTGTAGCTATTGTCCACTTGACTCGTGGAGATTTGTAAAGCTTGAAATACTTTGTAGATAGATATTTTCACCTTCATAAGACTTGTATTTGTTTTGCTGTTTATATATAACAATTGGGTCGCTGGCACTTTAAATCATATAAGATATAGGTCTTTGCTTGAATATCTGAAAATTGTGTGAGACCTATAACAGTCATCTAAAGGTTGATGGATGAGTGAAGATTAGTTATATGAGAGTCTGTATGTAAAGTCTGATATATGGATTCAGGACTATGTCCAGTCACTCAGGTTCTTTGCGATGGAGCACTTAGGGGGTAAGTATGTGAGCGTGCCTGCTCCGACCACTGCCATGCCACAGTAGTTTTTTAACACGGACTGTGTTGCGATCAATTGTCAGGAAAGTTATAGGGCTAGGAGGTGACTAGGCTGTCCGGTACTAAAGTGAAAGATTCAGCCCCATGGTTTGGGCCTGTCTGATGGCGCACTTTTACAGTGCGATCATATCCCTGTAGTCCGGGACCTCCTGTTAGATAATGCCTTATGTCGGCTATCGGGTTGAGGAGATATTATCTTCCTTACCGGTACCTCTTACGCCTCTCTTTTCGGGGTGTTCCTCTCTCGGCTGATCCTGACTGCAATAGAGCGCGAGGATCGACTCTCCGTCTAGGCCTCAGATTGTGTGCCAGTGTCACGACCATGTTTATGGCCGTGACTCCTTGGGAGCCGCATACAGTTGCCCGCGGTTTGGGTTGTTGTGTCAACCGCAGCTGGAGGCATTTTGCTGTTTGCCTCAAGTGCGGTTGCCGCGAACAACAGGTATGTGTGTGGTTGCCTTGGAGTTGTGTGCGTGTATGTATGCACTTTTGTATGTTTGGTGTGCACTCTGTTTTATGTTTGGTGTGCACTGACATCTTCCCTTCACTGTGGTTGCCCGTGGCAACGTTTGGTTGGATGTGTGCATGTGGTGGCAGTGTCCCGGCCTTCGGGCTGACTCCCAGGACATGGTTGCCACCCATGTCGTTGCCTGCGGCAACAGCCACAGTGTGTTCTTGGGTTGGACACTTCCCCTTTAAGTGGTGTTTTCCCTTCTCTGGTATTGGAAGGGTTAACTCCCTTTCTGTGTGAGACACTGGGTGTGTCTGACTGTTGGGTGTGGCTTCTTGGCCCTATAAAGCCTCAGTTGAAGGCAGTAGTCAGAGAGGGTGCTTCAGCCATGCTTGCTGGAGACATCCTCCTGGTTATTTACCAGCTGCCAGTGGGGGCCACCCTTCTGGTCATAAAATAATGTTGTTTGGTGTTTAGAAGATGTGTTTGTCTTTATGCTTCTTTATTGCACCTTATGGTCCTGGGTTCCTGTGTGATGTGTGTTGTGTGCTGTGTCCTTTTGTTTGTGGATAGCAGTACTTTCACATGGGTTCCAGGCTTTGTATCTGTGGCAGGTGAGTGTTATGTTTGTGGAAAGTACCTGCCATTGCCATAAGTTGTATTTGTTCTCCCTTCCTTGCAGCTTGGCCAGTGAGACTCCTGTTCCTCCATATCCAGAAGGAACAGGTTGTCTTTCCCTGCTCCTAGTTTAGGACCACCCTGAGGGCTAGCAGGGACTCCAAGGTTCCGGAGTATGAGCCCTCCTACTTTAAGGGTCGGCTCATACAGCTAGGAGTCAGGGTCAGATTAGGGATGCGATTAGGAGGTGACCTGCTCCCTAATTCTGTCGTCCTGGTTGAGCAGTAACCATCTTCCGCCATCGCACGGCTGAGGGTTTTCCCCACCCTCAGCCGTGACAGCCGGTTGTTTCAGCCATATATGTTCAAGAAAGGACTCGATATGCTCCGGGCGACTATGGTAGTCTAATGAAGCAGGTTGTGGAGTCTTATTACTTTTGTGAGCGTTAAGATGGCTTGAGATATAGTTTGGATCGCAGGAGCTCTGGGTAGACGCCTTTTCCCTGTTTGGCTGGTAGCCTGTCCCCTCGTTAGCCATGTTTTTAATCCAATTTTATATTTTTAGTTATTTTAAACAAATGTATTTGGCCTGTATTTGCACTGGCCTGCAGTAAAATTGATATCCATTGTTATCTACGGCCACATAATCACTTGATATTTTCTGTCCGGTGAATGCCTAATGTTTGGGGTCTGTAGTCCAGTGGCCTACAATAAAAATGTTATCCATTGACCGCATAATGTACCTCGAGCCACATAATCAGAATTTATTTTATATCAGGCGAATGCCTAATTTTTAGGGCCCGTACTCCCATGGCCTAAAATAAAAAATTTCTAGGCTCCAACAGGGCACATTTCAAAGAATTTCCCTTTAAGACATATAAAAATGTCCCCTGATTAAGACATATTTTTTGTTGGAATTTTTGTCATTGATCCCCCTTGAGTATGTCACTGTCCATGTTGTGGGACTATTTGTACATTTCTACTAAGTATTTGGTGGCTGCAAATTTGAGCTGAAGGTTTTTCAGTTTATCTTGCCAATAAAGTGAATGGGGCTGCCGCAAACTTGCGGTTTGCAAACATTTGATCACGTTCGCGCAATCGCGTTCGCGAACCGTCCCGGCCGATGCTCGTCCATCACTATTCCTTATCTCAACTGCCTCCCCTCCCCCTTTGCTTCAAGCTGTCTATTTGTCCGACACTGAAGCAAGAACGGAGGGGGATTGAAGCTGCAATAGGCCCCTCACTTCTCCCTCAGAATGATGTATAGACTGTAGAAGAATGTTTGAACCAATTATTTAGCTAGACACACACACACATATTATTCACTGCCTATAGAAAAGCACCTCCTTGAAGTGTCACACATGACATATGTAGTATTGATGTTAGTAAGACCGCCATTATAACTAGTGATGAGCGGCAGGGATAATATTCGATTTCGCGATATTTCGCGATTATTTGTGCAAATATTCATCATATATTCGCAAATTCGTGATCTCTAGTCATTATTAGAGATTCGTGATCTCTAGTCATTAATTGAAAAAATTGAGATAACAATTTGCGATACGAAAATTTGCGATCAACACTACTCCTAAAGTCAAAGATATTGCAGCCTTTTCATTGGCACACAAGCAAAAAGCAGTGAGGGATCGTGGCGTGGGTACTGATGAAAAAATTTAGAATATTCACGAATACGAAGATATAGCACTATATTTTAGATATTCATGAATTCTTGAAGAGCCAATATTCGTGATAAAAATTTGCGAATATTATAGAATATTTGCGATCAACACTAATTATAACATGGCGCTCACCCACATGTGTTTACATTAGTTTACAAGTGTTATCTTCTTTCTTCTTATCTATTTTTCCTTCTTAGCCAATGAAATAAAAAGGCATGAGTCTCAGAGGGGGGGGGGGGGGGGCGCCCCCCCCCCCCCCCCCTCTGAAGATGTAAAACAGCTTTACTTATTGTAATAGAAAAAAAGAGATTGTCTTCACCAGCTTTGTGTTAGCGTGTGTCTCTCCACGCGTGGATATTAACCCCTTAAGTGTACCTTAATTTGGAGCACCAGAGTGTATCTTAAATGCTTTAATTAAAGCAACTTCAACAGGCCTCCTGATGCTGCCACCACTTACAGACTCTGTCATTGGACCACTCTGTGGTCTCCTCATGCTGCTTTCACCTCACCACTATGTCATAGGGCAGCTCTGTGGACTTCTCATGCTGTTCCCACTCTCCCTACTTTATTTCTGGGCCAATATTTTGCCTTTTTGGCTTGACTGACATTTTTATTTATTTGACCCTTCCTCTGATCTGTCAGAAGGAAGGAAAAATGAGACGCACAACGGATCCTGTCTGTGTAGCAGCTGTAAGGCCTGTATGCTCCCGTTAGAATCAGACTCACAGTATTATTTTACCACCAAAGCAGATTCCCCATGCGTGTTACTGCAAGTCACAGTGTTCTACACCACTATAATGGCTCTCTGCAGCCAGGAAATAGACATTTTTTTACGTAATTTGCCGCAAATTCGGATCAAGCCAAATTTTTCGGAAAAAAAATCTGCAAACTCTGCAGATAAATTTTTTTAAAAATGTGCTCATCTCTATTGATGGCATATGCTTGTTGATAAGTGACTTAATCATAGCTTTCCCTCTACACAAATGAATGCTTAATTTTAACATTGTATATAAATCCTATACAGTATGATGTACCATATTTTTGCTTTATAAAATGCACCTGATGATAAGCCGCATGCTGGATTTACAGGAGGAAAATAAAAATATATATATATTTCATCAGACCTCAGAACAAACCCTTTAATCTTCATCAGACTTCAGATCAAAACCACACATCAGACTTCACATCCTACCCACACATCAGACCTCAGATCAGACCCCCATGTCTGACTTCAGATCAGATCCCTGTGTAAGACCTCGGACCCCCATCAGAGCTCATATCAACCTCCCCCCTTCATGTCAGACTTTAGATCAGATGTAAGAGAAATAAATTTTTCTTGCTCCCTCCTTTCCTGCTATGCCACTACTCTCCAGGTCTGGCAGTGTCTACTGCCAAGGCAAAACGTCAAGGTGCGTTCTTGGACCCTTTGCCCCACCCTCTCTCTAACATGTCCACAGGTTGGTTATTGTACGGACCTCGGTTTTTCCTATATAATTATATTTTTTTTCCCCTTATGTCTCTCCTGGTCCTACAGCGACTATAGGTGGCTAATCCTTTAAGTGGGTATGTTACTTCATCTACTCTGTAGAATTAGGTTTGCTATATAGCTCTAATATCATTATTTCCTGATAATATTTTGATTGGTACAGGCTTCCCTACCTTTCTGTTATGTACATGTATTTCCATCTCTTGTGGGAGCTAAGTGGGTGCTTTAGGATCCATACACAGTACGGCATTTGTGGACATTGTTCCATATCTAGATGTTTTTTCCCCATTTTAAATGATTACTGTCTGCATATTTATATGTGCTGCAATAAATAATATAATACTTTTCATATACAACGTTTTGAGTCCTGCTTAATTTTTCCCCCCATAACAGGTGGGGGGGGGGGGTAGTTCTTTTTCGGGGGTTGCAACCATACACTTCTTCATAGACACCAGAATTTAGGGGGTAAACTGTGATTTATTGTGGCAAAAGCACAAACAAACAGTGCAAAATAAAAGCCTGCCCTTCTGGGCACTAACTAAAACATAAGACATGTTTCTCTGACTCACCTACAGTATACATCACAGTTCACACACTGTTTCAGGTGCGGCTTTCTCAGCCCAGTAGTCCACCAATCCCCAGGCTGCAGCACAGTCAGAATATCTCCCAGCCTCATGGTCTTTCAGCCTTGCTCAGCTGAGACCACACTCACAGAGCCTCACCAGGCCTCTGTTTGCACACTCTCCCCTTACTGACACCCTGGGAGGTGCTTTATTTCTGCCTGAGTACCTCCAACTGCTCTCACCTGTGGTGGAATAGGGGTGTGGACCGCACTATCCACCCCTTCCTTGCCTCTAACCTGTGTGAGATCTGTCACTGTCCCACATACCCCCCTTTGTTCAAGCCCGTGAGGGCCTATAACCTTCCCTTTGTTCTGCCAGACCCATGCCAGCAGAGCTTGGTTTATCACCAAAACTGACATCTTGCCCAATAGAAACTGCCTAAAGACCTCATGTGCCTATGTCATGGCCAGATACTCTTTTTATAGTATTTCCCGGGTGATGATGGGATTTTTTTCAGCAGTAGTTTCTCCAGCTAGGTGGCAGATTCAGAGACCTCTGCTTCTTTAGTGGCTTTTTCCACTTTGGCTGCCGCTACTTTTGTCTTAACTTTGGTCTCTGCAGTACCTGGGGACTTCATGTCCACCAACACATCAGCCTTAACTTCTTCAGCCTTTGTCTTTTTGGAGTCTCCAGTCTCTTTGACAACCTTCTCATCCTTCCTGGACATGGCACCATACACTTTCCCTTTTAACTCCTCCCCCTCTTTCTCATCGAGGCAGGAGGCACTGCGGTATGCCAGACGTTGCAGGGGAATTATGTGTGAGGTCACGGCGTGAGCAATAGGTGGGTCGAGGTAAATACAGTTCTGGTTACTCACGGTTATGTCGTCCCTGGGCAGGCTCGCATAAGTGAAAAGGAGAATGGCACAATGATTCTCTGGGGCACACTATCTAGTGTAAGGGACACTGGCCAGATGTTGGTTTGAGGTGCCCTTGGTGGTCTGTATTAATGTGCCAGTGGCAAGGTCCCTTGTACAAAAAAATGAAATAGGACAGCACCACTTACTTGAAAAAATAATTCATGATATGGCGGTGGTGTTCGTTGGCGTCAGGTCCTGGCCTCAGGGACCCCTCAAATTGTAGAAAAATCTATAGAAAAGTCACGGCACTCTCGAGCTTCAATACAAATTTAGTGTTTAATCACACTGAAAAATACAGCAACGTTTCGACACACAGGTCTTTCTCAAGCTACATGTGGTTTACAAGTGAACTTCAATACATATATAGGAATATCATTTAATCCAAATTGGTTGAGGGGTTGTACCACAGAAAGGGCAAACCCTCCTCCTGTATAATAACCCAATCGTGTTCTAAAGTGACATCATTCAATAATATATCGGCAAATCGGTTTTAGCTGTGTACTTCAATTAAAATAGAACCTACCATGTGTCAGAGCAGAGCACCCATTCGGCATTAAGCGTGTACTGAGTGGCGTCTCCCACATGTCAATGCGCATGCGTGAGTTATGGAACGAGATTCCCGGTGATCACGTGTTCGACATTGCGGTCACATGATCGGGAGTCCCGGAACCACGCAGGCGCCCTCCAGCCATGACTAGTCATGTGATAGAGCGTCCAACTTGTATCCTGGCAACCTAAGGTCCTAAACTCACACAAATATGTTATGAACGGCCCTGTAAAGCCGAGGATAAGATCCTATATGGGAGCATTATAGGATTAATATAGTGCCACTCACCCCACGCATAATGAGATCCAGATTATGTACATATAAAAGCAATGCAAATATTGGCCCATGAACCAGAACTGCAGGAACCAGTCTATAGTAGATATCCTATATACAGTGTGTTGCTACAATGGCAATGGTTGTATCCCGAGCTGGACTGTGTTCTGGGCGAAGTATGGAAAGAACCACAAATCATTGAGCTCCACCAAATCCATAGGTGGAGGTGTATTGAGTGTGTCTCAGAGAGATTGGGGCAACTTGAGTCTAAATGAAATCACAAGGATCAGACAGTACAGCCTCATGCTCAAAGCCATACAATTATAGGTGTCCCACCGCACAATACCCAATGGTTTCCACCATCGGGGTGTGCTGGGGAAACACGCATTTATCTGTAATCAGACGGGAAATACTGGGGCCAACAAATCACCAACCCCGGTCAAGGGGAGGTGAAATATATCGTACACAGCTAATATATCGTCCCCTGCCTGGTCTGGGCCCAACTACAAATAAAGAAGACCCCTACCCTGCTTATTCCCCACTTTGTCTTGTAAATGGCTTGGATCCTGTGGAATGGCCCCCTGTGACATCTCATATCACACTCGATCCATATGAACTGTGCCGTTCCTCAGGGAAAGGGGATCAGAATTTTTAAAATATGCCTAATTTCACTACAACATAAATCTCTCAGAACACATATCCAGCACAGGCAGAAAACCTAGAGTAAAACTAGTATAACAAAGTAATCTGACTGGCCAGCTCCCAAGTCGCTGATATTGAGGGCTGAATATAGTTCTCCGCTCAGGTGACACATGGTAGCACACTCTAAAAGTGAAAAAAGAGAAAAAGAAAATGAATGTCTGGTCACGATGATACATTGTGTACTATAGCTTAAATCACACTAAAATATCCCAGTCCCACATCCCAGGCGGCGATTAGAAAAGGGAGCCCACCTTGAACTCCCGGTTGAGACCCTTAGGTTCAATGGTGTCAAGTTTGAAAATCCATCTGAGTTCTAAACGTTTCAGTAATCGTTCCCGGTCCCTCTCTGTAGTGGGGGAATACTGTCAATGATTCTGAACCTCAACTGCGCAACCTTATGTCTGCACCTATAGAAGTGCTCTGGAACAGGGAGTTCACCCTCCACGCCCCCTGACTCTGCATCTTTGTGAACAGTATCCAAATGCAATATCTGTGTTGATTAATTCTCAACTTGCAGGCCTGTGTGTTCTCACCCACATAGATGAGGCCACACGGGCACTGCACTGCAGCGTGTAGATTATGAAGTCAGAAGAACATGTATAGAAGCCCCTAATGTCATACCTTTTCCTGGTGTGGGGATGAAAAAAGGTTTCACCCTTAAACAGATTGTTACAATTTCAGCAATTGAGGCAGGAATAACAGCCCTTCTTAGAGATACGTAGTTTGTTTAACTTCCGCGAGGAAGAGTGTACAAGTTTATCCCCCAAATTTTTGGACCTCCTATAAGACATAAGGGGTTAATTGAAGTACATAGCTGAAATTGATATGCCAATATATTATTGAATGATGTCATTTTATAACACGATTGGGTGATTATACAGGGGGAGGGTTTGACCTTTCTGTGGTACAACCCCTCAACTAATTTGGATTAAATTATATTCCTATATATTTATTGAAGTTCACTTGTAAACCACATGTAGCTTGAGAAAGACCTGTGTGTTGAAACGTTGCTGTATTTTTCGTGTGATTAAACACTAAATTTGGATTGAAGGTCCCTTGTAGTCGTGACGCCAGTACCTTTTTATGGAGGTACAACCATTTACTATAGTGTTAATACAGGAACTAAGTCTGAAGCAAGCAGGATGAAACTCAAAGTAGCACTTTACTGAAGATGACTCTTGATAACAATACATCCAATGGCATTAAAACAGTCTCTTGATACAATCCGGCATTAAGCACAATCTCCCATACATATGGGGAAAGGGAAATTCAAATCCTCAATGAAGTACAGGCTCTTGTAATACATAAGAAAGCTACTGCTTAGACTAGGCTGGTAATAATGAAAGGCTTACACTGGTCACAACTGTGGCCTGATCCTAATCCTTGATTAAGGTGTTTTTCTGAATCCTGAAACTTCTATTCCAATGTTGTTCTGACAGTTTGCCTTACTGTCCTCAGGATTTGAACTGAAGATGTAGATGCTTCAAGCTACCTCCTACACATATTACAAAGGTGCCTAATAAGTACTCAGGTAATGACTATCTTGCTAATCCTTTGTCTTGCATAAACGTGATAATTCCTTAAATACTCGGCTGCATACAGTTTAGACATTGGTCACCCTGTGTCGCGGAAGGTGTACAGAAAACTAGAAGACACAAAATGAAGGTGTACAGAAAACTAGAAGACACAAAATGAAGATCCGACTGACTGGATCCAAAACTAAGGAACCAAAGGGAGAGCCCTGCAACAGACCTGGCTCTCTCCCTAACTGCTCAGCCTATGCAAAAATCTCAATGGTAGATGATCGCATATCCTCGTTCCTCAACTGTATAACACCTGAATACCCTATAATAGTGAGTGGACACGACCACCGGCTCCCTACACTAGATACGGAAGGAGTCATGGTCACCTGGAATCCAGCAAACAGGAAAACATAAATGAATGAACAAAACTTATCTGTGGAAGACTCAGTAGTAGCATCCAGCATGCACACACTCCAGGAAGTTGTATAAACCGCAAAGTGATGCAGTATGGGAAGGGATTTAAAGGGATGCAATCAGTGCAACTACATGACAGCTGAGAGAGGCTAACGAGATGAGGAAACGAAAGCAAAACAAAAGGAACCTCAAAGAGGAGGTTCTGAAGAACGTCTGTCAGAGCTTCTCAGATGTCTGGTGGTGACAGTGCCCCTCCTTCTACGAGTGGACTCCGGATACTCAGAGCCCACCTTCTCAGGATGGGACCTATGGAAAGCCCTGATGAGACGAATGGCCATAATGTCCGTCACTGGGATCCACATCCTCTCCTCAGGACCATAACCCTCCCAATGAACGAGGTACTGGAGAGAACCGCAGACAACACGAGAATCCACAATCCTAGAGACCTGAAATTCAAGATTACCATCAACCACAATCGGAGGAGGAGGCAAAGACAAGGGTACAATGGGTTGGACATAAGGTCTTAATAAGGACTTATGAAAAACATTATGGATCTTCCAAGTCTGAGGAAGATCAAGACGGTAGGCAACAGGATTGATGACGGACAAGATTTTGTAAGGCCCAATAAACTTAGGACCCAACTTCCAGGAGGGAACCTTCAATTTAATATTCTTAGTAGACAACCACACCAGATCACCAACATTCAGGTCCGGACCAGGCACACGTCTCTTATCCGCCACACGCTTATATCTCTCACTCATGCTCTTTAGATTATCCTGAATCTTTTGCCAAATAGATGACAAAGACGAGGAGAATCTCTCCTCATCAGGTAAACCAGACCGATGGTTATTTAAAGCAAACTCAGCAAGCGACAAAAACGAACACCAATCCTCCTGATTCTCCTCCACAAAACAGCGCAGATATGTCTCCAGATTCTGATTGACGCGTTCTGTCTGGCCATTCAACTGTGGGTGGAAAGCAGAAGAGAATGACAACCGAACCCCCAAGCGAGAACAGAAGGCCTTCCAGAATCTGGAAACAAACTGCGTGCCCCTATCAGAGACTATGTCTGAAGTAATACCATGCAATTTGACAATGTGATCAATAAATGCCTGCGCCAGCGTCTTAGCATTGGGCAAGCCAGGAAAAGGAATGAAATGCACCATTTTGCTAAAACAGTCCACCACCACCAGAATCACAGTCTTCCCCGAGGAACGAGGCAGGTCCGTAATGAAGTCCATGGACTTCATGTGTCCAAGGACGGGAAGGAATGGGTAACGGAAGGAGAGGACCTGATGGCCGTGAATGAGGGACTTTGGCACGAGCGCAGGTCTCGCAGGCTGCCACAAAACCCTCAACCGACTTACGAAGCGCCAGCCACCAGAATCTCCGAGCGATGAGATCCACTGTGGCTCTTACCCCCTGGTGCCCAGCAAGGACAGTATCGTGGTGCTCCTTAAAAATCTTGTGTCTTGAAGCGAGCGGCACAAACAACCTCCCAGGAGGACAAAGATCAGGAGCCTCTCACTGGGCTACCTGAACCTCTGCCTCCAATTCAGGATAAAGAGCAGAGACCACCACAGCTTCAGCCAAAATGGGACCCGGGTCTTCAAAATTCCCACCTCCCGGAAAAAAACGTGACAGGGCATCCGCCTTCACATTCTTAACCCCAGGGCGGAACGTGACAACAAAATTAACCCCTTAAGGACCGGGCTCATTTTCACCTTAAGGACCGGGCCATTTTTTGCAAATCTGACCAGTGTCACTTTAAGTGCTCATAACTTTAAAACGCTTTGACTTACCCAGGCCGTTCTGAGATTGTTTTTTCGTCACATATTGTACTTCATGACACTGCTAAAATTGGGTCAAAAAAGTTATTTTTTTTGCATAAAAAAATACATTTTTTACCAAAAATTTTGAAAAATTAGCAAATTTCAAAGTTTCAGTTTCTCTACTTCTGTAATACATAGTAATACCCCCAAAAATTGTGATGACTTTACATTCCCCATATGTCTACTTCATGTTTGTAGCATTTTGGGAATGATATTTTATTTTTTGGGGATGTTACAAGGCTTAGAAGTTTAGAAGCAAATTTTGAAATTTTTGAGAAATCTTCAAAATCCCACTTTTTATGGACCAGTTCAGGTTTGAAGTCATATTGTGAGGCTTAGATAATAGAAACCTCCCAAAAATGACCCCATTCTAGAAACTACACCCCTCAAGGTATTCAAAACTGTTTTTTCAAACTTTATTAACCCTTTAGGTCTTCCACAAGAGTTAATGGCATATAGAGAAACAATTTTGAAATTTCTATTTTTTGGAAAATTTTACAATATAATCAATTTTTTCCAGGAGTAAAACAAGGGTTAACTGCCAAACAACACTCAAAATGGGTTGCCCTGATTCTGTAGTTTGCAGAAACACCCCATATGTGGTCGTAAACTACTGTTTGGCCGAACGGTAGCACATAGAAGGAGGGGAACACCATATGGGTTTTGGAAGGCAGATTTTGCAGGACTGGTTTTGTTTATACCATGTCCCATTTGAAGCCCTCTGTTGCACCCCAAGAATAGAAATTTCAGAAAAGTGACTCCATCTAAGAAAGTACACCCCTCAAGGTATTCAAAACTGGGTTTACAAACTTTGTTAACCCTTTAGGTGTTCCACAAGAGTTAATGGCAGATGGAGAAACAATTTTGAAATTTCTATTTTTTGGAAAATTTTCCAATATAATCAATTTTTTCCAGGAGTAAAACAAGGGTTAACTGCCAAACACCACTCAAAATGGGTTGCCCTGATTCTGTAGTTTGCAGAAACACCCCATATGTGGTCGTAAACTACTGTTTGGCCGAACGGTAGCACATAGAAGGAGGGGAACACCATATGGGTTTTGGAAGGCAGATTTTGCAGGACTGGTTTTGTTTATACCATGTCCCATTTGAAGCCCCCTGTTGCACCCCTAGAATAGAAATTTCAGAAAAGTGACTCCATCTAAGAAAGTACACCCCTCAAGGTATTCAAAACTGGGTTTACAAACTTTGTTAACCCTTTAGGTGTTCCACAAGAGTTAATGGCAGATGGAGAAACAATTTAGAAATTTCTATTTTTTGGAAAATTTTCCAATATAATCAATTTTTTCCAGGAGTAAAACAAGGGTTAACTGCCAAACAACACTCAAAATGGGTTGCCCTGATTCTGTAGTTTGCAGAAACACCCCATATGTGGTGGTAAACTACTGTTTGGCCGAACGGTAGCACATAGAAGGAGGGGAACACCATATGGGTTTTGGAAGGCAGATTTTGCAGGACTGGTTTTGTTTATACCATGTCCCATTTGAAGCCCCCTGTTGCACCCCTAGAATAGAAATTTCAGAAAAGTGACTCCATCTAAGAAAGTACACCCCTCAAGGTATTCAAAACTGGGTTTACAAACTTTGTTAACCCTTTAGGTGTTCCACAAGAGTTAATGGCAGATGGAGAAACAATTTAGAAATTTCTATTTTTTGGAAAATTTTCCAATATAATCAATTTTTTCCAGGAGTAAAACAAGGGTTAACTGCCAAACAACACTCAAAATGGGTTGCCCTGATTCTGTAGTTTGCAGAAACACCCCATATGTGGTCGTAAACTACTGTTTGGCCGAACGGTAGCACATAGAAGGAGGGGAACACCATATGGGTTTTGGAAGGCAGATTTTGCAGGACTGGTTTTGTTTATACCATGTCCCATTTGAAGCCCCCTGTTGCACCCCTAGAATAGAAATTTCAGAAAAGTGACTCCATCTAAGAAAGTACACCCCTCAAGGTATTCAAAACTGGGTTTACAAACTTTGTTAACCCTTTAGGTGTTCCACAAGAGTTAATGGCAGATGGAGAAACAATTTTGAAATTTCTATTTTTTGGAAAATTTTCCAATATAATCAATTTTTTCCAGGAGTAAAAGAAGGGTTAACTGCCAAACAACACTCAAAATGGGTTGCTCTGATTCTGTAGTTTGCAGAAACACCCCATATGTGGTGGTAAACTACTATTTGGCTAAACGGCAGGACATAGAAGAAGGGGAACGCCATATGGTTTTTGGAAGGCAGATTTTGCTGGACTGGTTTATTTACACCATGTACCCTTTCAAGCCCCCTGATGCACCCCTAGAGTAGAAACTCCATAAAAGTGACCCCATCTAGGAAACTACGGGATAAGGTGGTTGTTGTTTTGGGACTATTTTAGGGGTAAATATGATTTTTGGTTGCTCTATATTACTCTTTTTTGAGGCAATGTAACAAAAAAATTAAATTCTAAAATTGTTTCTACATTCGCTATTTAGTTTTGTGGAACACCTAAAGGGTTAACATAGTTTGTAAAGTAACTTTTGAATACCTTGAGGGGTGTAGTTTCTTAGATGGGGTCACTTTTTTGGAGTTTCTAGTCTAGGCTACATCAGGGGGGGCTTCTAATGGGACATGGTGTCAAAAAAAAAACTGTCCATCAAAATCTGCCTTCCAGAAACCGTATGGCGTTCCCTTCGTTCTATGCCCTGCCGTGCGGCTATATAGCCATTTACGACCACATATGGGGTGTTTCTGCAAACTACAGAATCAGGGCCATAAATATTGAGTTTTGTTTGGCTGTTAACCCTTGCTTTATTACCGGCAAAATGGATTTAAATTGAAATTTTGCCCAAAAATAGGTGTTTTGGCACAGTTTTTATTTTATATTTTTAACACCGTTCATCCGAGGCGTTTGGTCAAAAGTTATTTTTATAGCGACGACTTTTACGGACGCGACGATGCCCAATATGTATGGCTCTCAGACTTTGGACACACTAAGCAGGCATCCTAAAACTGCGGCCCTCCAGATGTTGTAAAACTACAATTCCCACTATGCCCTGATGATGGCTGTAGGTTGTCTGGGCATGCTGGGAGTTATAGTTTTACAACATCTGGAGGGCCGCAGTTTGAGGATGCCTGCACTAAAACGAATATTTTTTGGGGAAAGAAAAATAGTTTTCGTGTCTCCAAAGTCTGAGAGCCATAGTGTTTTATGTTCTCTAGTGAACTGTTGGGGATTATAAAAATTTAGTACTCCATGGAAGTGTGATACTCCCTGAAGCAATTGATAATGCAGAGGCCCGGATGATCGGGGCACGTGTCACACTGAGTTGTGGTGTCCTTCCGTATCCCCCTCTTGTGACACACTCTGCACTTTTTTTGGGTTCGTCCCTTCTTTCCAGTATGGGGGACCACACCTGGAAAGTGTTGGCCAGGGACGATCCGGGCGCCTCCAGTTCCCGAGGTACTCCGGCCTGCTCTTTCCCGGTCCGAAAAGATCAGGTCCTTGAGGACTGCCTCATAGAATTGGAGGAATGTCCCTGTGCTGCCAGCGCTTCGGGATAGTACAAAAGAGTTGTACATGGCAACCTGCACCAAGTAGACCGCAACTTTTTTGTACCATGCCCGGGTTTTGCGCATGGCGTTATATGGCGTGAGGACTTGATCAGAGAGATCAACTCCTCCCATATACCGATTGTAGTCGACGATACAATCGGGCTTGAGGACCGTTGCCGCGGTACCTCGCACAGGGACTGGGGTGGTGCCGTTACCGTGGATTGTGGACAGCATAAGGACATCCCTCTTGTCCTTATACCTGACCAGCAACAGGTTTCCACTGGTAAGTGCACGGGTCTCACCCCTGGGGATAGGTACCTGGAGGGGGTAGGCAGGGAGGCCGCGCTGATTTTTCCGCACGGTCCCACAAGCGAACGTGGATCTGGCGGCAAGGGACCTGAACAAGGGAATGCTGGTATAAAAGTTATCCACGTACAAGTGGTAACCACTATCCAGCAGTGGGTACATAAGGTCCCACACGAGTTTCCCGCTAACACCCAGAGTGGGGGGACATTCTGGGGGTTGAATACGGGAATCTCGCCCCTCGTACACACGAAATTTGTAAGTGTACCCTGAGGTACTCTCACAAATTTTGTATAGCTTCATGCCATACCTCGCCCGCTTTGTGGGAATATATTGGCGGAAACTGAGTCTCCCCTTGAACGCAATGAGCGACTCATCAACCGCGACCTCCCTTCCAGGTACGTAGGCCTGCTGAAATGTGGCCCCAAAGTGATCGATGACCGGCCGTATCTTATACAGCCGGTCATAGGCAGGATCACCTCGGGGTGGACATGCTGCATTATCGGAATAATGCAGACATTTCCGGATGGCCTCAAACCGGTGACGTGTCATGACCATACTGTACAGTGGGGTCTGGTACAAGACGTCCCCACTCCAGTACAGTCTGACACTGGGTTTTTGGACTAGACCCATATGCAGCACGAGGCCCCAAAATGTCCTCATTTCGGCTGCACTGACCGGCGTCCAGCCACCGGGTCTAGCCAAAACTGAGCCTGGGTTTTGAGCGACGAACTGTTGGGCGTACAGATTCGTCTGCTCCACCATCAAATTCACCAGTGGGTTACTGAAAAAAAAACTAAAATAGTCTATTTCAGTAAACCCCACTGTGGGAATCTGGATTCCAGGATTGCCAGCGAAATCCGGAATCTCAGGCTCAAAGTCCACTGGGGGACACCAGCTAAGTTCATCGGCAGGGGTCTCCGGTGGACTTATTTGGTGGGCCGGGAAACCAGTACGAACCCCAGGGCGGCTCGTACTAGGGTGGGCCACAGGATCCCTAGCATGTGGGGCCCCTGGCTCCGCCTGGCGGCGTCTCCGCCGCCTTGGTGGCTCATCGTCATCCGATGATGATGAGGAGGATGCGGATGATAAGAGGAACGTGGGGTCATCCTCATCCTCACTGGGGCTCTCAGAGTCGGAGGCAATCTGGGCATATGCCTCCTCGGCCGAGAACACCCGGCGGGCCATGGGTGTGTGTGCGTGTAGGTGTGCGTGTGTGTAAAACTTTATTATATGTGCGTGTGTGTGTGGGCAACGGGTGTTCGCGTACTAAAAAAGGCAAAAAAAAAGGGCAAGTGTTAGGAAAAAAAAAAGTTAAAACTTGCTGATCAGCGGTACAACGCTGATCAGCGGTCGGTGGAGTGTGGGGCGGGCGATGCGCTAACAGTGGACGGACGCTAAAAAGTGCCGGCCAGTCAGCGCACGCAGAAAAAAAAAAGTGGTGGTGAGGAGGGGGGCTGGTGGGGGGTGGGGGGGCTGGTGGGGGGTGGGTGGGGTGGGGGGGGGCTGGTGTGGGGTGGGGGGGCAAGTGGCAGGGGGGGGTCTGGGTTAGGGTTAGATGGATAGATGGAAGTTTGGATAAGTTTTTTTTTTTTTTTTTTTTCCTAACTTACTTTTCCCTTCTTTCCCTGCCTAACGGTGCCTCTCCCTCACTGACCCTAACCTACCTGGGTGGCGATGGGTGCAGGAGGGTGATGGATGCCGATTAGGGGGACACAGGAGCTGGTGTTGGACGATGCTGCCGGGTGCTCGTGCAGAACAGGAAGAGGAGGGGAGAGAGGAGCGCAGGAAGTTTGAATCTCGCGCCTCTCTCCCCTGCACCAATCAGCACCCTGGACAGCAGTGTTCAGCACCAGGGCCAGCACCGCCTCCTCAAATCCTCGGACTGCGATTGGTGGTGTATAATTACGCCACCGATCGCAGTCTTTTTCCGGTTCATCGGGTCACAGGACACCCGAATGGACCGGAAACGCAGAAAACCGCAGGTCTGAATTGACATGCGGTTTTCTGCGATCGCCGATACGGGGGGGGGGGGGGTCAAATGACCCCCCCCTGCGTTGTTACGGGATGCCGGCTGAATGATTTCAGCCGAAATCCCGTTCCGATTAACCCCCGCGGCGCCGGAGTTACGGTTTTAAGTCAGGACGTACCGGTACGTCCTCGGTCCTTAAGGACTCGGGAAATAGGGCGTACCGGTACGTCCTCGGTCCTTAAGGGGTTAAACCTTGAAAAGAACAAAGACCATCTGGCCTGTCTCGGGTTCAGATGCTTGGCTGACTCCAAGTAGGCCAGATTCTTATGGTCAGTAAACACGGTAATAGGGTGTCTGGCTCCCTCTAGCCAATGGCGCCATTCCTCAAAAGCTAACTTGATGGCCAACAACTCCCTATCTCCCACATCGTAATTTCTCTCTGCTGAGGAGAGTTTCTTCGAGAAAAAGGCACACGGTCGCCATTTGGCAGGAGAAGGACCCTGAGACAAGACCGCACCCACACCCACCTCAGAAGCGTCCACCTCAACTATGAAGGGTAGAGAGATATCAGGTTGTACCAAGATGGGAGCGGAAGCAAAACTCTCCTTGATATTAGAAAAGGCTTTACGTGCCTCTACTGACCAGGAGGAAAAATCTACCCCCTTTCTAGTCATATCAGTGAGTGGTTTAACAACAGAGGAATAATTCAAAATAAACTTCCTGTAATACATAGTAACATAGTACATAAGGCCGAAAAAAGACATTTGTCCATCCAGTTTGGCCTCTCATCCTGCAAGTTGATCCAGAGGAAGGCAAAAAAAAAACCCTGTGAGGTAGAAGCCAATTTTCCTCACTTTAGGGGAATAAAAAATTCCTATTACACTCCAGAAATACATCCAGACCCCTCTTGAATTCCTTTATTGTACTCACCATCACCACCTCCTCAGGCAGAGAGTTCCATAGTCTCACTGCTCTTACAGTAAAGAATCCTGTGACGCAGGGGATGTCCCCTCGTCACAGTCACAGTCCTAGGAATGAATAGATGATGGGATAGATCTCTGTACTGTCCCCTGATATATTTATACATATTAATTAGATCTCCTCTCAGTCGTCTTTTTTCTAAAGTGAATAACCCTGATTTTGATAATCTTTCAGGGTACTGTAGTTGCCCCATTCCAGTTATTACTTTAGTTGCCCTCCTCTGGACCCTCTCCAGCTCTGCTATGTCTGCTTTCTACACTGGAGCCCAGAACAATACACAGTACTCCATGTGTGGTCTGACTAGCGATTTGTAAAGTTGTAAGACTATGTTCTCATCACGGGCATCTATGCCCCTTTTGATGCAACCCATTATCTTATTGGCCATGGCAGCAGCTGCCTGACACTGGTTTTTGCAGCTTAGTTTGCTATTTATTAAAATTCCTAGATCCTTTTCCATGTCAGTGTTACCAAGTGTTTTACCATTTAGTATGTACGGGTGACTTGCATTATTTCTTCTCATGTGCATAACTTTACATTTGTCAGTGTTAAACCTCATCTGCCACTTATCTGCCCAAGCCTCCAATCGATCCAGATCCCTCTGTAGTAGTATACTGTCCTCTTCAGTGTTAATTACTTTACACAGTTTAGTGTCATCTGCGAAAATTGATACTTTACTATGCAAGCCTTCTACAAGATCATTATTAAATATATTGAAGAGAATAGGGCCCAATACTGACCCCTGAGGTACTCCACTAGTGACAGTGACCCAATCTGAGTATGTACCATTAATAACCACCCTCTGTTTTCTATCATTGAGCCAGTTACTTACCCACTTATAGACGTTTTCTCCCAGTCCGAGCATTCTCATTTTATATACTAACCTTTTATGTGGTACAGTGTCAAATGCTTTGGAGAAGTCCAGATACACGATATCCATTGATTCGCCGCTGTGAAGTCTAGAACTTACCTCCTCATAGAAACTGATTAAATTAGTTTGACATGACCGATCCCTCACAAAGCCATGCTGATATGGCGTTATTTGCTTATTTCTGTTAAGATGCTCTAACATAGCATCTCTCAGAAAACCTTCAAACAGTTTACCCACAACAGATGTTAAACTTACCGGCCTATAGTTTCCAGGCTCTGTTTTTGAACCCTTTTTGAATTTTGGCACCACATTTGCCATGCGCCAATCCTGTGGGACATTCCCTGTCAATATAGAATCTGCAAATGTCAGAAATAAGGGTCTGGCTATGACATTACTTAATTCCCTTAGGATACGGGGGTGTATGCCATCCGGTCCTGGCAATTTGTCTATTTTAATCTTTTTAAGTCGCTGATGTACTTCTTCCTGGGTCAGACAGGACACTTTTAATGTGGAATTTATTTCAACATTCGGCATTTCATCTGACAGTTTATTTTCCTCAGTGAATACATTGGAGAAAAAAATATTTAACAGCTTTGCTTTCTCCTCGTCGCTCTCTGCGACTCCCCCCTCATTACTCTTTAAAGGGCCAACACCTTCAGATTTATACTTTTTAACATTTATATAATTGAAGAATATTTTAGGGTTAGTTTTACTAAAATTGGCAATTAATCTCTCGGTCTCTAGTTTGGACGCTTTTATTTGTTTTTTACATTTTCTATTTTTTTCCTTATAGTTTTTCAGTGCTTCCGTGCTACCTTCCTGTTTTAGTGTTTTATATGATTTCTTTACAGTTCTGTTTATCCACATTGGTTTCTTTTTGTTCCTTAACCTTTTATTCCCATACGGTATGTTCCTCTCACAATGAGATTTTAGGATGCTTTTAAAGATATCCCATTTTGTGGCTGTATTTTTATTTGTGATGACTTTATCCCATTTTGTTAGGCCTATGGCCTCTCTTAGTTGGCTAAATTTAGCTTTTTTGAAGTTTGGTATTTTTGTTCCTCCCTGTAGAAACGCTCTTTTGAATGATAATTGGAAGGTTATTACTTTGTGGTCACTATTTCCCATAATAATTGGCAAAACCCAAAAAATGCATCAGCGCCTTCTGATTCTCAGGAAGCTCCCACTCAAGCACAGCGCGGACCTTCTCGGGGTCCATGCGAAAACCAGAAGCGGAGAGAAGAAACCCCAGAAATTTAATTTCTGGAACTGCAAACACACATTTTTCCAGTTTAGCGTACAATTTATTCTCCCGCAGGATGAGCAAGACCTGACGTAAGTGTTCCTTATGAGTTTTGAAATCAGGAGAAAAAAATCTAAATGTCATCTAGATACACTAATACAAATTTCCCCATTAAATGATAAAAAATGCTGTTCACAAAATGCTGAAAGACGGCTGGAGCATTCATCAAACCAAAAGGCATAACCAAATTCTCAAAATGGCCCTCAGGGGTATTGAAGGCCGTCTTACATTCGTCTCCTTCTCTGACCCTGACCAGGTTGTATGCCCCTCTTAGATCCAACTTTGAAAAAACTTTAGCCCCAACAATCTGGTTAAACTGGTCCGGGATCAGAGGAAGCGGATAAGGGTCACGAATTGTGATACTGTTCAGCTCCCTGAAATCCAGACATGGTCTTAAAGAACCATCTTTTTTCTTAACAAGGAAAAAAACCAGCAGCAACAGGTGACTTCGAGGGTCGTATGTGTCCCTTTCTCAGACTCTCAGAGATATAAGCACGCATAGTGACCCTTTCAGGTTGGGAGAGATTGTATAAACGAGATTTAGGCAGCTTGGCGCCTGGGATGAGATTAATAGGGCAATCGTACTCCCGGTGAGGGGGCAAGTCCTGAACACCACTCTCAGAAAACACATCTGAAAATTCTGAGAGAAAAGATGGTAGAGTCTTAGTAGAAACCTCAGAAACAGATGTTGTGAGGCATTTCTCTCTGCAAAAGTCACTCCAACCATTTATTTGCCTCGCTTGCCAATCAATGGTGGGGTTATGTTTAGTGAGCCAGGGTAGCCCCAACAGTAGAGGAGTAGGCAACTCGCTTAGGACGAAACATGACACATCCTCAACATGAATATCACTCACAGTCAAACGGATATTGTGAACTATGCCCTTTAATGATTTCTGAGAAAGTGGAATGGAATCAATAGCAAAAACAGGTATATCCTTTCCCAAAGTGCATACTGGGATACCATGAGTTATAGCAAATTGATTATCAATGAGATTGACAGCTGCTCCACTATCTACAAAAATCTCACAAAAAAATTTCTTGCTCTCTAGCGCCACCCTGGCAGGTAGGACAAAACAGGAACCTTTAATTTCCGCATCAACTTTGCCAATAGTAACAGATGGAACGTTTTTAGAGGATTTTTTTTCTTTTTGTTTCTTTATTACTCTCAAAAAACTGCCTGAATCTCATAGAGGGACAAACATTTGCCAAATGATTTATACCTCCACAACAGAAACAAACCTTCCCAGCAAAACAAAAGGAACCTCAAGGAGGAGGTTCTGAAGAACGTCTGTCAGAGCTTCTCAGATGTCTGGTGGTGACACCCTGGAAGAGAGATCTATAGGAGTGGATTGCTCACCTCTAGGTAGAATATTTGCAGGCCTTAATCCTGGGCTAGGGAGCTGACAGGGACATAGTAGAGAGTCTAGGAAAATACCTCCCTCCAGATATTCAGGTACATGGCTGTTGCTTTCTTGTAGGCTCATGAGAGAACTGCATTGAACTGAACTCTCACTTGGATTGACCTGAGCTCACCTCCACTGGTTTGGATTGACCTCAACCAGCCAACAACTTAACTTATTTGCCTAACTTAGGTCTGAGCTAAGCTATTTATGCACACTGAAGCTGCTCCATTTTGTGGAGAAACAAGTGTAGTGCACCCTGACTAGGCCTGTGTAAAAGGACATTTGCATATAAAATCACATTGTGACATGGAGAATATGACAGAAGATAAAATACAAAATACAGGCATATCACATGACATTAATACATAATTAAGATACGTTTGCGGGGCCCACGGTCACTTGAGTGGGACACTGAAGCACCGGGATCTTCAGCAGACTCCTCGTCTTTTGGCATTTTCTCCAGAGGCTCACTCAGGACACTGTTCTCCTTTTGGGGAGGAGTCAGGAGAGACAGCCTATCGTAATAACCAGGATCCAAAAACGGTTCATTCACCTCCTTGTACTTCTTACCCAGCAGGCTGCTGGCTATTTGGAAGGCCTTGTAGGCAGAGGGAACATCTTCCAGGCCTGGGCTTCACTCTACCATGGGTCTGTGGTCTTTGGCATCGACATCATCCCCATCAACTGGTTCAGCAGAAGCATCTTCCATCTTCTCTGGCTCAGCCAGCACCGCAGTGCCACCATCTCCAGACCCATTCTTAATAGACGTCATCCTTTGAGCTCACGACATTCTCTATCTCTGCTCTGAGTT
This sequence comes from Bufo gargarizans, assembly GCF_014858855.1. Lineage (NCBI taxonomy): Eukaryota > Metazoa > Chordata > Amphibia > Anura > Bufonidae > Bufo > Bufo gargarizans. The sequence continues at coordinate 407,984,171 of NC_058081.1, read as the reverse complement.
GCTTGTTCAGCCTCTCAAATTCAGCCTGCTCCTCAAGTGCTTCTTCAAGGGCTCTAGCCAAGGAGAGGGCCTTGGTCTCTTTCTCCCAAACATCAGTCTCCACTCAGTCGCGTTTTTTGTCATATCAAGCAGAGATGTATTTTTCTTCAGCCAGGAGCCAGTCAAACTTCTTCTGTTTGTTCTCTAGGTTAGACATAATTTTCTTCTGGTGGTCCAGGTCCACCATCAGATCATCCAATGCTCGCTGAAGTTTGTTCTTGGTTTTCTCCAACTTTTCGTATGTCAGACCCTTTTTCTCCAGGCGCTGAGCCATCAACTCCATGTTTTTCAACAGTTTATTTTCAGCTTTTCGCACAAGCTTGTGGGAAGTGCTCCACTTTTGGGCCTCTGGTTCCAGCTGCTCCTCACTCGGCTCTGCTACAGCAGATGTAGGAGTATCACCATTCTCTTTCTGTCTCTCCTCCTTTGACCCTTCTGAAGCCTTCTTCAGTTGCTCTGTGAAGACAGCTAGTCCCTTCTCTAACGTTTCTAGGGAGCATGTGGAGAGAGAGAGAGAGAGAGAGATCATCCTACTGTTTGCAACTGTACTGTCCTGTCAGGTCATCTACAACTTTCTGGATATGGGCTTCAGACACTTAATTCTCATCTTGTCAGATATAACTGTCTGGTTGCTACTAGTAACCACCTTAGTTTTACAGGACCTTGACATGGTAGCTTCACTCTCTGAGTTGATATCGGTCACAGCACATACGTCCCATATACCGCTCATGTCATTATTAATTCTGACCTCTAGGGGCACCGATGAGCTAATCCCCACCTGGGACACTTCCTTAGTAACCATAAAACACTGTGGAGACTGCATATCCACCACTGGCACGTGCGGTACACCCTCTAGCCCCATCATATTTTCCTGCACATTCAAACACTGAGTTGGAGCTGTGCTTAGAACTGTTCACCATTTGTACATCACAAGTTGCAAGGGACTGTATAGAGGAGGCTCAGGAGCCTACTTAATACACAGCTGGTGTAGGTTGTAATAAACAAAAAAGGAACTGAGAGTGTGCATGTTATAAATTGTGCAAATTAGTGCAAAAATAAATACATAAATAAAAACACAATTATACCATAGCATGTGAGCACATCCTTAGAACTGTTCACCATTTGTACATCACAGGTTGCAAGGAACTGTATGGAAGAGGCTCAGGAGCCTGATTGATACACAGCTGGTGTAGGTTATAATAAGCAGCTGACACCACTACAATGGCTGGGATTGGAGCTAACTCATTGGACGCTTTCACACGAGCGAGTTGTACACTCTGGACTCGGCGCTTCAGTATAACACAGCTCCCGTCCTGAACTCCCAGCACTGCCGGGGTCACATAGCATTATATTGATCTATGATGCTATGTAACTGTTACAGTTGTGGAATGTATTAGATGACACTGACAGCATTATGTCACTGTTATCCAATACATTCTAGACCTCTAATGGTGGGTTCACATCTGCGTTCTGGGTTCTGTCATGGCTTTCTGTTATAACATGGTTATAACGGAAAAAAGCGGAATTCATAAGACAGAAGTCAAAACAGAAGCCTTTAAGAGGCATTCCGTTTTGATCCATCTTAGGCCTCCTGCACACAACCATAGGTGTCCCATTGCCGTTCCTTGTGCATTCCGCATCATGGATGTGGACCTATTCACTTCAATGAGTCCGCAAATCCGAAGATACAGAATGGTGCAGAACGGAAGCACGAAACTGAACCCTACAAAAGCACTACAGAGTGCTTCCGTGGGGTTTCGTCCCGTACTTCCGTTCCGCAAAAAGATAGAACATGTCCTATCTTTTTGCTGAGCGTCCGGATCACGGACCTATTAAAGTAAATGGGTCCGCAATCCACTGCGGCTGCCCCACGGTCGGTGTTCATGCATTGCGGCCCACAGCACGGCCGCGGGGTGCACACGTTCATGTGCAGGAGGCCTTAATAGAATGGGAATCATAATAGATCCGTCTGGTTCTCATTATGCAAGACGGAAAACAAAGTCCTGTCAACAGGACTTTTTTCTCCATTCTGCATAACGGAAACGGGATGGATCCATTATGATTCCCATAGACTTCTATAAAAACAGAATGCCTTTTAAAGGCTTCCATTTTGCATTCCATCATAATACAAGTCTATGGGCAGCATAATGGATCCGTCCTTCTGTATAAAGTAATCAGCATAGAGGTCTCGAAATGCAAGTCCAGCAGATCAAGGCCGTCCATGATGAGTCTGGTCCAATCCTCCAGATGAAGAAGCCGCTACCAGACTCCACTAAACCAGTATCTAAGAGATCATCATGAATCCTGACAAAGTTATGCAGGATCACACAAGCTTTAATAACAAGGGTGGCATTGTCCGGTGACATCTGTAAGGATGACAGGAATACTCTCCGCTTGTTGGTGAGTATTCCAAACGCACACTCTACATACCGACGGGATCTAATCAGCCGACAGTTAAATATGCGTCACAACCAAAGAGTTTTTTTAAGGGAAAGAAATGGAATGTTATGCGATGGCCAAGTCAATTACCTGACCTGAATCCAATTGAGCATGCATTTCACTTGCTGAAGACAAAACTGAAGGGAAAATGGCCCAAGAACAAGCAGGAACTGAAGACAGTTGCAGTAGAGGCCTGGCAGAGCATCACCAGGAATGTCTGGTGATGTTTATGCATTCCAGACTTCAGGGTGTAATTGACTGCAAAGTATTTACAAACCAAGTATTAAAAAGTGAAAGTTTGATTTATGATTATTATTATGTCCCATTACTTTTGGTTCCTTAACAAGTGGGAGGCACATATGCAAACTGTTGTAATTCATACACCGTTCACCTGATTTGTATGTAACTGCCCTCAAATTGAAGCTGACAGTCTGCAGTTAAAGCACATCTTGTTTGTTTCATTTCAAATCCATTGTGGTGATGTATAGAGCCAAACATTTTAGAATTGTGCAGATGTCCCAATATTTATGGACCTGACTGTAGTTACACATAACAAAGTGAGTCTAACACACTTAATATCAAGATTAATATTAACAGATTATTTAAATAACCATTGTAATAAATAGACATACCTCAACGTCACGTTCCTCAGGAGAAATGCAGCCTTCCTCAGGAGAAATGCAGCGCCTCATGGTTGTGTCCTGGTATGTGAGGCCAGGGCGCAGAGACGCTAACAACATGTCAAAGCTGCTCACAGATATACGACAGAACCCAAGAAATTTCTCAGGATGCTGTCGCAAATCCATATACAGCTTGTGGAAGTGGCCCTTCCTGCGCCTCTGAGAGACAATGGGGTGAACCCAATGCCTTCTCATCGGTTCGTTGCTCAGCATAGTAGGCTGCCTTTCATCGTGCCGAGAAACCAGCCAGCGCAGAAGTAGATCTTCCTCAAAGTCAGCCATAATACATAATACAACAGATAGCCAAAATCAGAAACCAATGCCAACAAGACACCAACTTCTAACAAAGATCTCAATGTTGCAAAAAGCTGTAGAAAATGGAGTCTGCACCATCACATGACCATCTGTGAAATGGAAACAGAGTATATACGGAAAAACAACAGATTTGCGGAAACTGAACCACGGATCCGTAAAAAACAGACGTGTGTGCGTGAGCCCTTATACTAATGTTCTGAGTCCGGAGTGTACAACTCACTTGTGTGAAAGCAGCCATTGTCTAAGGTCAGTTTCACCTGAGCAAATTTAGTCCAGGACACACACCACACTGCTTCTGTGAGTTCATGAACTCACAGCATTATAATGCTATGAATTTCAGTCTGTGGCTATTCTCAATTTTGCTGACAGCACTTTGTAAGTACAATTCAGTCACAGGAGCAATGCTCAGCCAGGAAATACAGTTCTTAAATGAAGCATATTTCACATTTGCTCTAACTCTCTGCATGTCAGGGATGGAGCAAAGCATACGCAGTAACTTGGTAATTAGTGTTGAGCGAGCATGCTTAGCCAAACACCACGTGTGTTCGAGCTCGATGCTCAAGTCAGTGTATTTAAATGTAATTTAGCATCTATTTCTGAAAAGTTTCTGCTGGGATTTGAACTCACAACCCCTTGTACATTAAAGGCAAGGACCTTATCCACCTATAAAGCTGAATGCTAAACTGTGTCAGGAAAACCCTCATAGTAGTTTCTGATTTAGTGAGTATTCCTATTCAGCAAAATACATATTTTATATTTCTGTGCAGGTTAACATATAGCTGTATAGTGTAGTGGTTAACATCCTTGCCTCTAATGTACAAGCTTGGTGGTTTGAATCCTGGCAGAAAATTTTCAGGAATTAGATTTAAATACACTGGGGTGTCTCCAAGCACTGACTCGATATACAGATATATCTATATTCAGAGTCAGAGCAGTGAATCCTAAGCTGAACTAGAGTCCCGAAACCCTCCTCTCTTCAGATCAGGAGGTGCCTGGGGTTCTCCCATTGACTTCCATTGTGCTCGGGTGATCGGTAGAACACACAAGCATCGCAAAGTGTTCTACTCGAGCACACAAGCATTTTGGTGCTCACTCAACACTAATGGCAATATAGAAACCCGAAAGAAACCCCGTAGGGACACACATACACAAAATATATAAAGCTTTATTAAGTAATTAAATACAAATAATTACAACACATGATTGAAGAGGTGGATTCAAGTGGACAGATAACAACTGATCTATAAAGAAAAGAAACTTCGGTGAAAGCTGTATTGCATGCAAACTCCTCACACCCCGGTAATCTAATGAAAAACATACCAGTGGGTCAGTTCCTACGTGCTCGTTGGATCTGTTCGTCTGATGAGACCTTTGAATTGCAGGCGGATGACCTTAGAGAGATTTGAACAGAGGGGCTACGGCAGGCGCTGCATTGAGAGAGCCTATAAATGAGCAAGGACATCTAAGAGACAAGATCTTCTCCATAAGAACAAAAATGTACATAGAGGTCAAGAGACACAACCCATCAGATGTATTACTGGCTACAGCAAGAAATGGAAAGAGGTAAATACAGCTCTAACCAAATATTGGGGAATTTTGTCACAGGATCCCCAATTTTGTCATCACATCCCTCAATGACGTTTCGGAGGGCAAGAAATCTACGTGACCATTTGGTCCGTAGTGACTACGTTCGTAGAGAGGCGAACCCTTTTGGGGCTAAGGGATCCCCATGGGGGAGCAAGGAATGTGGGAGATGTGTCGCCTGACCTCACGCCCGCTTAAAGGAAGGAGGATGCCACACAGTTGAAGACCTTGGCCAGGCATTTTAAAGACAAACATGACTCAGACGGAACCTTATTACGGATCAGAGGAATTGACCGAGTGCTTATTCCAAAAAGAGGAGGCAATTGGAAAAAACTGTTGGCTCAGCGTGAGACCAAATTAATTTTTCTTCTAAATACTGTCTCGCCTAGTGGCCTTAATGAGAGTATTAGTTATGCCCCATTCATTTAGATAGGGGTTTTTGGGTTGGGATGTCCTTGAGTTCTGTTTTCTGTGCCTTCTACTCTATTTACATCTTGGTGCCCTGCGGCCGGTTTGTCCAAACCAATACGTAGTTGTGTTTCTTTTAACTGTGTATTCTTAACATTTGTTATTATGTTTTTATTGTGCATTTTTAACAGTTTGCATACATTTGCTACCAATCACTCATGACCATTTGTATATATTCCAGATTAGGGGACAGTTGTTGGATGGGGATGCTAAGACATGGAAGAAAGAGCTTCCTTATTTTTGCCTGAGATGTTGTACTTCCGTGGGATGATGGGACTTTTATGTTCCTTCATGTCTATCTTATGTTTATATTTGATCTATATATTTATAAATGTAAAATTACTGATTATTAGGGATATACAGTACTGTTACTTTTGATATTTGGATTTATTTGCCTTATACATTTTTTTTTCCGTTCACTGCATGTCACTTCACTTGTACTTTGCACTTTCACTGCACCAGCACTTTTTTATAGCACTATATATTTAGTAGTATTCATTGTAATATTGAAGTATGAAGTTTTTATATAATATGAAGTATCTATATGGTTCACAATAAATTCATATTTGTCTATTTATCTGCATGTATTTCACTTGAGCACTTTATAAAGTATAATATGTTATTAGAAATTACTACATATGAGCACTGTTGTCCTCTGACGTTAGGTTACTTAGGCAAATGTATTTGCTAGTATGTCGTGTATCTAGCATGATTTATAAAGTATTTTACTATTTAAGACACATCACCACTGTATCATATGTTGATTGCGCTAACTCCTCCTCCTACTACAATGTATTTATAATGTTATACCTATGTGGCTGGGATCCCGTCTTCCTGGGGAGAGATGGTTTGGGTGCGATCGTGTGACCTGCTCGGTGATGTCACGGTCATGTGGCCGCGGCCGGGCGAGACAGTTTCGTGCGTGGTCTCGCGTGACTTGCATGCCTTAGCGAGGCTTCGCGCAATGTGCCGCTGTGTGACGTTGCGGTCACGTGACCGTGGTCAAGTGAGGCTGTTCCGTGCATAATATTGTGAGAGTGGTTGCGAAGTGATTAGTGACGCAATATTGGGGGATGGCCACTGGCGGTCATGTGACTGCTATGATGAGAGATTACATCACTGCCTCTGTCTCCCGCGATTCTGCCCAGGATAAGCAGAGCTGATCCATTGGTACATCCACAGTTATCCCAGGTAATGAATTAGTTTCTGGATATATAATGTGGCTGAGTGTTTAATCAGATACGCCCCTTGAGAAAGCGGAGCAAAACGTACGTCGGGGTGCGCTCACAGCTGACCGGAGGTTGGATCCCTGTATTGTACCACTGCTCAGGTATTTTCTGTTCCTCTTTTCTTTCAGTTGCCTGTAGTTTGTATATTCACTGCTGGCTTCCTCTTGGTACCTTGTGTGGATTGTTTGCATACAGGGGATTTGGGAATATCAGATAGGTTTCAGGGTATTACTGGTACATATATTACTCTTTGGCACTACTCACTTGCCTTTGTGCCGAGTTAGCTTAGACATTGGGATCTTATACCACACCAGTCAGCATGTGAGCTACCACTCGCAACACTATCTGTATTGCTTCTTAAATTTTTTAGATTATTGTCTTCAATCATGTGTTGTTGTAATTATTTGTATTAAATTACTTAATAAAGCTGTATATATTTTGTGTATGTGTGTCCCTACAGGGTTTCTTTCGGGTTTCTCTATGATGTCATACATCTTACCAACAATTTGTTGGTTCAATAAGGTTGTACTAATGGCAATATAGTTGAGAAGGCTCCCCCTGCAGGGAGAGTAAATAGGGACTATATAGTCAGCTTCCAGAGGGCAGGGAGACTGATTCTGTCCAGAGCCCACCTACCAGCTGGAAAAATGAGGAGCAGAACTAAGGTACTATATGGTTCACATGGTGAACATGGAAGCAGAAATTAAGATAGAAACACTGTAAATTACTTGAAAGCAGCTATTATCCATCTTTCAGGACTTCTGGTATGAAAATTAGCAATTTGAAAATGTATTTTATGTGTGTTTTTTTTTTTGCATTAAATATTATTGTGAAATATAAAGCCCACAACACCAGAAAAAAAAACGCTTGCTAAAAAAAACACTAAAAAAATTGCCATTTTTACCAGCAGTTGCCAGAAATGTGCTCTGGCCCATTACTTCTTCGGCAATTGCAACTGATTGCTGGAGGTTTCAGAAAGAGGTTGCACAGTTCTTTTTAGCATATGTATGCCTAGTTTAAGTCTATATACGTTTTCTAAAAGGTATCGAATAGCACAGCAATAGTAAACATATGTAACTGTGTAGGCATTACAATTTCATACCTCTACAATATAGTTTTATGTTTTTATACATATCAAACACAAATATTCACTGAACATAATGTGAACAAAACAACATTGAAATATTTATTTAGTCTAAATCCACTGTAACATGCCGCACTACCTACCTGTAAGATAACTGATCTGTTCGCTACAATGTAAATTAAAAGCTTCATAATATGAGGATTAGAACACAATCACAAAAGTAGATAAAAATAAATTAAGCTGAATATAAGGTTAATCAGCTGAAAATGGTATCACATAGTAATTTCAAGTCTCACACTGCGTTTATAATTATCCTTTATTCTATCATTACAGATCACTTACAGCTCATTATTTTAAGTCAACAATACTGCAGGGCTGCTTTAAGGCAAATTATTTCATAGGAATATATTTCGTTAAAAAAAGCGAAACCTAATATATGTTGTATATACTAGAATATTATCTGTCATTTCTAAAGCTTTTAATAACATTTGTAACAATTTGATATAGGAGTGGGAAAGTACATGGGTAAAAAAAAAATGGTTTAATTACATGAGTAGCTTAAATGGTATTTTCTAAATACTTCAAGGAACTGTACCTGGTGTAGTTTGACAATCAGTGTTGTGTTGATCGTGGATAGAACACCATGGGGGTACTTCAGGAATTTGTGCACCATGGCTGCCACAAATGGCACTGCTGGGGAGAAGGGTTGCAGCTGTGAGGGTGGAGAGCGTCATGGCTGATACAGCTAGAAATGGATTATGGCTCGAAACGATCGGTAATGATTGATACAGTAGTTGTGTGGAATCATGGCTTGCACCACTAAAGGGATATTTCTCATTGCAATTAATAAGGTGATCTGTGGCATATCTGCAAAAAAAATCCAAATTTGAAACATGGATTTTTCAGTAGATCCATGACACACTCTAAGAAAGGCTTAAAAAGATCCTGTCACCACAAAATGCTGTTCAATCTTCAAGCAGCATGTTATTAAACTGGAGGAGCTAATGAGATTGATATATAGTGGGGAAAAGATTGATTCAAACGTGTAATTTATACATTTAATCATCTGCATTTTCTATACTTAAGACTGCCCCCATATACAACAGTGACTTACAGCTATCAATGTATATATACAGTACAGACCAAAAGTTTGGACACACCTTCTCATTTAAAAAGTTTTCTTTATTTTCAAGACTATGAAAATTGTAGATTCACACTGAAGGCATCAAAACTATGAATTAACACATGTGGAATTATATACATAACAAAAAGTGTGAAACTGAAAATATGTCATATTCTAGGTTCTTCAAAGTAGCCACCTTTTGCTTTGATTACTGCTTTGCACACTCTTGGCATTCTCTTGATGAGCTTCAAGAGGTAGTGTAAGATCCTCACCTGCTTTGCACTCCAGGGGAACCAAGAGGGGTCCTCGTGGAGTTGCAGGACAGGTTATGCGTGTCTCTGATGCACCAGCGCTGACCCCTTTGCGAGCCAGTGCGGAGATGCGTTCTCGTGGACATCGGAGGGGAGGACCGTCGGAGTCCCGGGGACAGAGTGACAAGACGCCGCGGCCAGGGTTGTCTCCGGTGTCTCCTGCGACTTCCGTTTCCGCATCTGGGTCCACACGCTCGCATACTCGCGCTGAGTCAATCATGCGTCCGTGCGTACGCACGAGGGCAGGTTCGCAAAGGGATACACGGTTGCGAGTACGCGCTTCTTATGCACTTCGTCGACCAGTGGCGCATATTATACTGACTCACAAGAGCAAAGTGGATTAGGGAGCCAGCCATGGGTTAATCAACTTGTGATTGCCTTAGGCCTTGTACTCAGGTGCAGGGCAATTTATTCACCTATGGTAGTGGACACTTGGCACCCTGGGATTGGTTAGCAGGCATTTAAAAGGAGGTCTCTCAGGGTGATCAGTGCCCACTGTTATTTTCCCTCAACCAGGTATAGGTCACAACTCCTAGTGACTGAAGACTGCCAGGAACTTTGTCCTTTACAGCGGATCCAAGATCTGGAGTGACTCGACTGCCAAGTGCACAGCATCATTCAGCACTGGTTGGGACTATTCCTGGAATCTCCTTGCCTGGTTTTTTGTTATTATTCCTTGTTACCAGCAAGTGTCCTGGACGTTTATGTTTCTGGTGAATAAACACCTTTTTGCTTTCATCACTGGTCTGTTTGTTGGTGCCTAGCATTACAGGTAGTCACCTGAAATGGTCTTCCAACAGTCTTGAAGGAGTTCCCAGAGATGCCTAGCACTTGTTTTCCCTTTTGCCTTCACTCTGTGGTCCAGCTCACCCCAAACCATCTCGATTGGGTTCAGGTCTGGTGACTGTGGAGGCCAGGTCATCTGGCGCAGCACCCCATCACTCTCCTTCATTGTCAAGTAGCCCTTACACAGCCTGGAGGTGTGTTTGGGGTCATTGTCCTGTTGAAAAATAAATGATGGTCCAACTAAACGCAAACCGGATGGAATAGCATTCCGCCGCAAGATGCTGTGGTAGCCATGCTGGTTACCTCTATACATATATAGAGAAAGCTATCAATCACTGAAAACACCTCCCATGTGAACAATGAAGTTAGAAATAGCAGAGATATAAATATATGAATTATAGGTTTTACTGAATCTAGAGATAAGCGAATCAAAGTTGAAGAAGTGGAATTTTTTCCAAATTAAGGGGAAAAAATCTATTTGCAATGAATCTGAAATTCCACACCCTTCGTGGTAACGATTCACATTTTTTCCTAAAATGGCTGTTGCATATGTTAAGAAATGGAGCAAAGAACTCTGGGAACGAGGGATCACCCACAATGCCATGCATGCAGCCAATCAGCAGCCCGCCAGCCCTGTGATGTCACAGCTAGAGATGGCCCTGCGGTTTGTCTGGCGGTCGTTTTGCAGCGAACTTTGCACGTTCGTGATTTGCCGAACATGCGAACATATGGCGATACTCGCATGCGCAGTACTCTTTTACATTGTGCCGAACTTTGAACCGTGACACATCCATCAGGTGGGACAGGACAGCCAATTGAGACATTTCAGCACATGGACACACCCCCACCCTATAAAAGAACCCGATCTGGCAGCCATTTTACATTCTGTGTTTTGCCAGTGTAGGGTGAGGTTGCTTTAGGGAGAAGGGACAGACTTTTAGGGACACCAAACGCTAGCTAAAGGGCCGCAAAAGTCCTTTTAATAGAGACATAGCTATATAGAGGGACAAACTGGTGTGATATACATGTTGCCCCCCAAAAAATGATTGATTGGTGTGATATACCTATAATATACCTTCTAACATAGAAAGTATATAGTGCATTTGTATTGTGTAGCAGTTGTGTGCGGTTCTGCTGCAATACCACAGGTATATAGAGGGACAAGCGCTATTGGAACAATTATTTGCAACGGGTGTGATATACCTGTAGCCCCCCAAAAAAACTGATTGTGGGGTGCAATATACCTGCTTCCAAAAAATAATTATTACGTTTTTTTATATATACCTGCTTCTACAAAATACTGATTCAGGGGTGCGATATAACTGCTTCCACAAAATATTGATTAAAGGGTTATATATACTGCTGTTTCCACAAAATACTGATTGAGGGGTGTGATATACCTGCTTCCACAAAATACTGATCAAGTGGTTTGATATATCTGCTTCCACAAAATACAGATTGAGTGGTGCGATATACCTACTTCCACCAAAATATTGATTAAGGGGTTCTATATTCCTGCTTTCATAAAATACAGATTGAGGGGTGCAATATACCTGCTTCCACAAAATACTGATAAAGTTTTTTTTTTATACCTCCTTCCACAAAATACTGATTGAGGGGTGCGATATACCTGCTTCCACTAAATATTGATTAAGGGGTTCTATGAACCTGCTTCCACAAAATAATTATTAAGGAGTTTGATATACCTGGTTCCACAAAATATTGATTGAGGGGTGCAATATAGCTGCTTCCACCAAATATTGATTAAGGAGTTCTATATGCCTGCTTTTACAAAATACTGATTAATGGTATAGATATATCTGCTTTCACAAAATATTGAGGCCTACGATACACCTGCTTCCACAAAATACAGATTAAGGGGTTTGATATAACTGCTTCCACAAAATACAGATTAAGGGGTGCGATATACCTGCTTCCACAAAATATTGATTAAGTGGTTCTATATACCTGCTTCCACCAAATACTGATTGAGGGGTGCGATATAACTGCTTCCGCAAAATACTGAATAAGGGGATTGATATACCTGTTCCCATCACATATTGATTGAGGCCTGTGATACACCTGCTTCAACTAAATACTGATTAAGGGGTTTGATATACCTGCTTCCACCAAATATTGATTAAGGGGCTCTATATACCTGCTTCCAAAAATACAGATTGAGGGGTGCGATATACCTGCTTCTACAAAATATTGATTAAGGGGTTTTTATATAAATGCTTCAGCAAAATACCGATTGAGGGGTGTGATATACCTGCTTCCACAAAATATTGATTAAGGGGTTCTATATACTTGTTTCCACAAAATACTGATTAAGGTGTGCAATATAACTGCTTCCACAAAATACAATATGCATGCTTCCACAAAGCACTGATTAATGGGATTGATATACCTGCTTCCATAAAATACTGATTAAGGGGATTGATATACCTGCTTCCACCAACTATTGATTGAGGCCTGCAAAACACCTCTAATGGGATTGATATACCTGCTTCCACAATATACTGATTAAGGGGTTTGATATACCTGTTTCTACCAAATATTGATTAAGGGGTTCTATATACCTTCTTCCAAAAATACAGATTGAGAGGTGTGATATACCTGCTTCCACAAAATATTGATTAAAGGGGTTCTATATACTTGTTTCCACAAAATACTGATTGAGGGGTGCGATATAACTGCTTCCATAAAATACTGATTAAAGGGGTGCGATATACATGCATCCACCAAATATTGATTAAGGGGTTCTATATACTTGGTTCAACAAAATATTGAATAAGGGGATTGATATACCTGCTTCCACAAAATACTGATTAAAGGGTTTAATATACCTGTTTCCACAAAATACAGATTGAGGGGTGTGATATACCTGCTTTCACAAAATACTGATTAAGGGGTTTGATATATCTGCTTCCACAAAATATTGATTGAGGCCAGCGATACACCTGCTTCCACAAAATACCGATTAAGGGGATTGATATACCTGTTTCCACCAAGTATTGATTGAGGCGTGCAATATACAAGCTTCCACAAAATAATGATTAAGGGGTTCATCATCAGTGACATCGTACCTTACACCTTCTTTCTGGAGCGTGCATTGCATTGTGTCATTGATCAAGCCGTCGAGGAGCAGGAGCTGGTAGATGAGGAAGTCGCAATGCTGAATGAATTCCCAGGGGGGGCTACTCCACCTGAGACCAGTCAGCAAGAGTCTGAAGGTGAGTCAGAGGAGGATGGTGGCTGGGGGAGGAGGATGAGAAAGAAGAGCAGGCTTTGAGTGGGACTTTAAACTTTTTGGTGATATCTGGTGCAAATGGGGGCCTTTATGCTCCAATGTTTGAAGAAGGACCCCGTATAAAAAGCATAAAGGGCAAGGGCCAGTACTGAGTGGCAATGTACTTAGACCCCTGGTACAAACACAAAATGGCGGACATGTTACCAGCATCAAAGAGGACTGTCAGAATGCAGGATTTCCAGGCCTTGCTGAGAGAGATGCTGCATTCTGCTGTTGCGGGCGCTGGCAGAGGAATTTCCACCCACAGCAAAACAGGCGCGGGGACCAATTCTAACGCACCTGTAAGAAGAGGGCGGTTTAAAGATGTGTTGGTCACTTCGGATATGAGATCATTCTTACAGCCAACCCATCGACAGTTGCCCTCCGGATCCAGACTCAGGGAGCGCCTAGACCGACAGGTGTCCAACTACATTGAGATAACGGCTGATTTGGACGATCTGAGAAGTGAGGATCCCTTGTACTACTGGGTGTGCAGGCTTGACCAATGACCAGAGCTGGCACAATTTGCCATGGAACTCTTGGCTTGCCCCTCATCCAGTGTTCTGTCGGAAAGGCCATTCAGCGCAGTAGGGGGTATCGCGACCGATAAGCACATTCGCCTAGCTCACGACAGTGTGGACTACCTCACATTTCTACAAATAAATGAGGCATGGATCTCGGAGGAATTCAACACCTGTGATGAACACGTGTAATTCAATTTCCTCATGCCAGCCCTCACAAATCCGCCACCACCCAGAGCAAAGAATGGTCCTTGTCTTATGTATATAAAGCAGCATAAAAGGCCTTTTCTGTCATGTGAATCCCAGTTTTTGGAGCCTCTACTCCAGTGGCCTACAGTACTGGCCGACAGTAAAATTTTTAGCCAGTGACCGCCTAATGTACCTCCAGCCACATAATTACAAGTTCTTTTTTGTCAGATGAATACCTAATTTTTGAGGCAGCTACTTGCCTACAGTAAAATTGTTATCCACTGACCGTCTAATATACCTAGAGCCACATAATCACTTATTCTTTTCTGTTAGGTGAATGCCTATTTTTTGGGGGCCTATACTCCACTGGCCTACAGTAAAATTGTTATTCAATGACCACCTAATGTACCTCCAGCCACATAATCACTTGTTCTTTTCTGACAGATAAATGCCTATTTTTTGGGGGCCTGTACTGGCCTCCAGTAAAATTGTTATCCACTGACCGTTTAATATACCTCCAGGCACATAATCATTTGTTCTTTTCTGACAGGTGAATGCCTAATTTTTGGGGCCTTTACTCCACTGGCCTACAGTAAAATTGTTATTTAGTGACTGCCTAATGTACCTCCAGCCACATAATTACTTGTTCTTTTCTGTCAGGTGAATGCCTAATTTTTGGGGCTTGTACTGGCCTACAGTAAAATTGTCATCCAGTGACCGTCTCGTATACCTCCAGCTACATGATCACTTGTTCTTTTCTGTCAGGTAAATGTCTAATTTTTGGGTCCTGTACTGGCCTACAGTAAAATTGTTATCAACTAACCATTTAATATGAGTGATCAGTGGCAGGGGTCATAATCGAATTTGCGATATTTCGTAAATATTTCACAGAATATTCATCGAATATTCGCTAGGAGTAGAGTTGATTGCGAATTTTCGTAATGCGGTTTTTCGTAATGCAAATTTTCCTAATGAGAATCAATGAGATTGTGAAAACTCAGATCTGATGGTATAGTCTAACCCCCAGGCGTTCCCATGGTGACAGGGACGCTTGTCGAGGAGAAGTATGCCAAAGTGGAACAACTGTACAGATTATTTTTTTTAAAGACAAATATTTAGGAAAAAAAAATACTTGTTTTTTAGAATATTCTTCATATTCAAAAAAAGAATATATAGCAATATAGCGAATATTCGAAATAAAACAAATATGGAGCAATTTAGCTAATATAGTGCTATTATCTTCTTTGTAGAAAAATTAGTTGTAATTTTTAGTTGTAATTTTTTTCTCATCTAAAGTCCAGATTGGAAAAAATATTACAACTTTAAAAAAAAGCATTATAACACTATATTAGCTAAATTGTTCTACATTCATTTTTTTTCGGAAAATTCGCTATATTGCTATATATTCTTGTAAAACGAATATATAGCACTATATCGAATATATTCGTTTTTTTAATATTTGTCTTTTTTTCCATCTGAAGTCATGATTCCTCCCTGCTTTAGTTACTAGAAGCAGGGAGGGATTGTGTGCACTGATAAAAAAAAAAATCTTGAATATTTGAAATTACGAATATAAATAATTATAGTCTAAATATTTGCAAATTCTTGAAGTGCTGATATTTGCGATAAAAATTAGCAATTTGAATATTCATGATCAACACTTTCTAATGTTCCTCCAACCACATAATCACTAGTTCTTTTCTGTCAGGTGAATGCTTAATTTTTGGGGCCTCTACTCCACTGGCCTACAGTAAAAATGTTATTCAGTGACCGCCTAATGTACCTCCAGCCACATAATCTCTTGTTCTTTTCTGTCAGGTGAATGCCTAATTTTTGGGGCTTGTACTGGCCTACAGTAAAATTGTCATCCAGTGACCGTCTCGTATACCTCCAGCTACATGATCACTTGTTCTTTTCTGTCAGGTAAATGTCTAATTTTTGGGTCCTGTACTGGCCTACAGTAAAATTGTTATCAACTAACCATTTAATATGAGTGATCAGTGGCAGGGGTCATAATCGAATTTGCGATATTTCGTAAATATTTCACAGAATATTCATCGAATATTCGCTAGGAGTAGAGTTGATTGCGAATTTTCGTAATGCGGTTTTTCGTAATGCAAATTTTCCTAATGAGAATCAATGAGATTGTGAAAACTCAGATCTGATGGTATAGTCTAACCCCCAGGCGTTCCCATGGTGACAGGGACGCTTGTCGAGGAGAAGTATGCCAAAGTGGAACAACTGTACAGATTATTTTTTTTAAAGACAAATATTTAGGAAAAAAAAATACTTGTTTTTTAGAATATTCTTCATATTCAAAAAAAGAATATATAGCAATATAGCGAATATTCGAAATAAAACAAATATGGAGCAATTTAGCTAATATAGTGCTATTATCTTCTTTGTAGAAAAATTAGTTGTAATTTTTAGTTGTAATTTTTTTCTCATCTAAAGTCCAGATTGGAAAAAATATTACAACTTTAAAAAAAAGCATTATAACACTATATTAGCTAAATTGTTCTACATTCATTTTTTTTCGGAAAATTCGCTATATTGCTATATATTCTTGTAAAACGAATATATAGCACTATATCGAATATATTCGTTTTTTTAATATTTGTCTTTTTTTCCATCTGAAGTCATGATTCCTCCCTGCTTTAGTTACTAGAAGCAGGGAGGGATTGTGTGCACTGATAAAAAAAAAATCTTGAATATTTGAAATTACAAATATAAATAATTATAGTCTAAATATTTGCAAATTCTTGAAGTGCTGATATTTGCGATAAAAATTAGCAATTTGAATATTCATGATCAACACTTTCTAATGTTCCTCCAACCACATAATCACTAGTTCTTTTCTGTCAGGTGAATGCTTAATTTTTGGGGCCTCTACTCCACTGGCCTACAGTAAAAATGTTATTCAGTGACCGCCTAATGTACCTCCAGCCACATAATCTCTTGTTCTTTTCTGTCAGGTGAATGCCTAATTTTTGGAGCCTGTACTGGCCTACAGTAAAATTGTCATCCAGTGACCGTCTAATATACCTCCAGCGACATAATCACTTGTTCTTTTCTGTTAGGTGAATGCCTTTTTTGGGGGGCCTATACTCCACCGGCCTACAGTAAAATTGTTATTCAATGACTGCCTAATGTACCTCTAGCCACATAATCACTTGTTCTTTTCTGACAGGTGAATGCCTATTTTGGGGGGCCTGTACTGGCCTACTGTAAAATTGTTATCCACTGACTATTTAATATACCTCCAGCCACATAATCACTTGTTCTTTTCTGTAAGGTGAATGCCTAATTTTTGGGGACTGTACTCCCGTGGCCTAAAATAAAATTTTCCAGCATGGCACATTTTTGAGAGTTTCCCTTTAAGACACATAAAAATGGCCCCTGGAATTTTTGCCATTGATCCATTGATCTCCTTCTGATATGTCACTGTCCATGTTGTGGGACTATTTGTGCACTTCTAGTAAGTATTTGGTGGCTGCAAATATGACCTGAAGGTTTTTTAAGTTCGCCTGCCATTAAAGTGAATGGTGCCCGCCACGACCGCGCGGTTCGCGAAAATTTGATCGCAAATGCGTGTTTGTGTAACATCCGGCCGATGTTTGTCTATCATTAGTCACAGCCCTATAAATGGGCTTAGACATCTTGGATTCAGCCATTTCCCAGTGTACTTAGTGCAGGGAGATCAAATTGTTGCCGGTTCCTTCTAACAACTACTAAACTTCAGAGATTCGCATTTTATGATTTATCGTTTTTATTGGTTTCGCATAGCAAATGTATACGACAATGTATATAATGCAAAGTAATATTCAAAGAACAATTGGCGTATCACCAATAACAAAGTGAATCAGTACAGTTGAGGGCGAGGCACAAACCCTCTAGTTGCCTCTTAGTATTGCATAGAATCAGACACAGTGCAAAAAGCAAATTATCATCGGTATCAGATCGATTAACAAGGGAACCCAGTACAATGAGTTCCAAGTTAGCAAGAAAATAAAATAAAGTAAAATTGAGGTTAAATAAATTCTGAGTTACTAACATAAAAAGAAAGAAAATACGACAATGAAGGCCTCCTGAGCAGTGCGGCAGCTGTATAGAGCTCATTCCATAAGTCAAAGTGAAAAGTGGGGGCTCAACCTCCAGGGGGACCAGGTCTTCATCTTTATATTCTGTTTCGTCATCGATTCTGGAAGAAGACTCTCGAGTCTGCATGTATTGTTAACCGTTTGAATTACTTCAGAAATAGTTGGGGGGGTTACTGCTTTCCAATGCCTAGTGATGACCAATTTGGCGCTAAGCATAATATGCCCAATAATACATCTATTATCAAATGGAAGATCCTCAATATTGATAAAAAGAAGAGCTAGCGTCGGGGAAGGGGACAAGCGTATACCTGTGACCTGAGCTATTAGATCAAATGTCGCGTTCAGAGATTCGCATTTTAAAGCAAACAGGTAGCTGAAAATTAGGAACTCTAATTTCCTTAAAAAATATTGCCCGTGCTAGGTTAAATTATTGGTTTCAATAAAAATTTAAAGATGTAAAAAACATAAGCATACAAATATACACAGAACAGTTATTAAAATAAAAAGGATGAAATAAAACTGATGCCTACTTTACTCACACAGAGACTTGCAACTGAGGCAAGACAGAAAGACACGGATCCTTATTCAATCAGATTGGGCTTAAAATGGGGAACACAGTACAATCTGCTCTGTCCAATTTATAAGAATTGGTTCAGGCAGTCTGTAAACCCACCTTGGGTTGGCTGTGACTTTTATGACCGGGTAGTCATGCTGAAATCTGGTCTAAAATGGATTTCTGCCCATAACTCTACACAGGAGAATGCCCGCCCGATAATTGTGGGCTAATTTTTCAGCTCTCAGTATTGGGGTCACAGGGGTACCAAACACCACTCAGAAGAACTGATTTCCTGAACCAGGATTTAACATAAGTGGTTGGATTTTGGTATGTGTGGCACCGTCACCTCCTGACCGTTAAAATGGCATACCTCAATAATCTCTATTGAGCCGTATTTTCGAGTTATGACCGGAGTTAGATTTTGGGATTTTTCCACTGACAGCGAGGCATAGAGAGCAGCTTACCTCCACCCTCCGGAAGCTTGCCCCTATCATAAAGTAATAAACCCCTCTGAAGCTGTCCACTATACAGGCATGTCTATATAAAGTGTCATGGAGGCCAGTGATCGTTGTCACCTCTGGGTCAGGGACTAAGAAGTTTATGGCCTGGTAGTCTGGTTTAGGATGTGGGGGAAGAGGGAGAGAAGGGACAGTTATTTGTTTAAATAAGGGGGAGCTCTGAGTCAGAGAAGGGACAGTTATTTGTTTGTATAAAGGGGAGCTCCGAGTCCCCAGGACAGAGGCCAAGCACTCATGCACAGTGTGCCACACTGGTCCCTACAGTCGACAGTAAATTCTTGGCTAGATGGCAGGGTCCATATGAAATACTTGAGAAAATGGGAACGGTGACCTACAAGGTACACCAACCCTGAGGGAGGAAGCCAGAGCAGGTGTACCATGAGAATTTATTAAAGCCCTGGGAAGATAGGGAGACTGGTCCGGACAACTGTCCTTGGCCAGGGTTTTTAGGGTTAGAGTGACCAGTTCCCCAGTCTAACTCGAGGGAAGCTGTTGCCATGATAAAGGTTGCTAACAAGCTATCTTATAAACAGGCTCAAGAGGTCAGGGAGTTCATTAGCAGAAACACGGATGTGTTCTCGGACCTTCCGGGATGCACCGCTGTCGTCCGCAATGACATTGTCACGGAGCCTCGGGTCAGTGTCCGGTTGAGACCATATCGGGTACCTGAGGCCCGCCGACTTCCGCAGACTAAATTAAGTCTCCAAATTTGACGCGTACCCTATGCCCCAATATCCATTAACTTTCCAAAGGTTAATGGATATTGTCCTGCGACCCCATCGTCAGTACGCCTTGACCTACTTGGACGATATCCTCGTCCACAGTACTGACTGGGAGAGTCTTTTACCTAAGGTGCAGGCTGTAGTGGACTCCCTTAGGAAGGCAGGCTTAACCGCAATTCTGAAAAAATGTGCAGTAGGGTTAGAGGAGGCCAAGTACCTGGGATATGCAAACGTGCTGGGGGTAGATCACTCACTTCGCAGGATAAGATAAGATAAGATGCCTTTATTGTCACTGTACAATACAATGTAATACAATGTACAATACAATGAAATGTTGTTTGGAGCAATCCTAGATGCCATGGACAGAGGAGCATTACACTAGAAAAAAACAAAACATTGAACTAGAAGGCAGTACTATTTACAGTTCACATCATATATACAGGGAGTGCAGAATTATTAGGCAAATGAGTATTTTGACCACATCATCCTCTTTATGCATGTTGTCTTACTCCAAGCTGTATAGGCTCGAAAGCCTACTACCAATTAAGCATATTAGGTGATGTGCATCTCTGTAATGAGAAGGGGTGTGGTCTAATGACATCAACACCCTATATCAGGTGTGCATAATTATTAGGCAACTTCCTTTCCTTTGGAAAAATGGGTCAAAAGAAGGACTTGACAGGCTCAGAAAAGTCAAAAATAGTGAGATATCTTGCAGAGGGATGCAGCACTCTTAAAATTGCAAAGCTTCTGAAGCGTGATCATCGAACAATCAAGCGTTTCATTCAAAATAGTCAACAGGGTCGCAAGAAGCGTGTGGAAAAACCAAGGCACAAAATAACTGCCCATGAACTGAGAAAAGTCAAGCGTGCAGCTGCCAAGATGCCACTTGCCACCAGTTTGGCCATATTTCAGAGCTGCAACATCACTGGAGTGCCCAAAAGCACAAGGTGTGCAATACTCAGAAACATGGCCAAGGTAAGAAAGGCTGAAAGACGACCACCACTGAACAAGACACACAAGCTGAAACGTCAAGACTGGGCCAAGAAATATCTCAAGACTGATTTTTCTAAGGTTTTATGGACTGATGAAATGAGAGTGAGTCTTGATGGGCCAGATGGATGGGCCTGTGGCTGGATTGGTAAAGGGCAGAGAGCTCCAGTCCGACTCAGACGCCAGCAAGGTGGAGGTGGAGTACTGGTTTGGGCTGGTATCATCAAAGATGAGCTTGTGGGGCCTTTTCGGGTTGAGGATGGAGTCAAGCTCAACTCCCAGTCCTACTGCCAGTTTCTGGAAGACACCTTCTTCAAGCAGTGGTACAGGAAGAAGTCTGCATCCTTCAAGAAAAACATGATTTTCATGCAGGACAATGCTCCATCACACGCGTCCAAGTACTCCACAGCATGGCTGGCAAGAAAGGGTATAAAAGAAGAAAATCTAATGACATGGCCTCCTTGTTCACCTGATCTGAACCCCATTGAGAACCTGTGGTCCATCATCAAATGTGAGATTTACAAGGAGGGAAAACAGTACACCTCTCTGAACAGTGTCTGGGAGGCTGTGGTTGCTGCTGCACGCAATGTTGATGGTGATCAGATCAAAACACTGACAGAATCCATGGATGGCAGGCTTTTGAGTGTCCTTGCAAAGAAAGGTGGCTATATTGGTCACTGATTTGTTATTGTTTTGTTTTTGAATGTCAGAAATGTATATTTGTGAATGTTGAGATGTTATATTGGTTTCACTGGTAAAAATAAATAATTGAAATGGGTATATATTTGTTTTTTATTAAGTTGCCTAATAATTATGTACAGTAATAGTCACCTGCACACACAGATATCCCCCTAAAATAGCTAAAACTAAAAACAAACTAAAAACTACTTCCAAAAATATTCAGCTTTGATATTAATGAGTTTTTTGGGTTCATTGAGAACATGGTTGTTGTTCAATAATAAAATTAATCCTCAAAAATACAACTTGCCTAATAATTCTGCACTCCCTGTATAGTAAGTGCTTGTGAGTATATATACACTGATTCAGACACCACTGCAGACAAGAGGTCATCATGGGTTCATGAATGCAGCAGGAGCCTACCTGCCCGGAAAGTAGTGGTGCAGGGGTTCACAGAGGCAGGGGTGGTAGCAGTTAGTCAATGCAGAGTGTTGGGGGAAAAGTAATCTACCTGGTGGTGTGGCAATGTTTTGTTAAGCCGCCAGAGGAGGTGAACATGGCCATTTGCCCAATCTGTGGGCAGAAGATGATGAGTGGCCAGGGTGCCAATGTTGGTACTATGGCCCTGCATCAACATATACAGCATCACCATAAAGTGGCCTGGGAAAACCGTGGCTCCTATGTGGTGGTCCAGCCTGCCGCAGCAAACGCTGCATCACCCAGTGGCAAAAAGCCGATTTCAGTCAATCAAGGCTCCACCACAGCAGTCAAATGGAGCTGTCTGTCCTTCCCATCATCTACCGGTCCTGATGCTTCTGCTCCTCCTGATGCTTCTGCTCCTCAAGGCGTAAGGCGTAATGTCACTGATGGTGCCCTGGCTGCAACTGACCAGTTTGGTGATCTCATCAAATGGCCGCAGAAGTCTGCAAGCATCGCACATGAGCAGCCTCTGACGTGGTGGAAAAAAAACAAGCTCCCCCGAACCTGTCCTGCTGCAGAGTTCGTACAGTCATTAACTGCACATTTCTGCTGGAGCAGACCGTCAAGCATATACTGTACAAGGTTGATTTCCATTGCATCAGGCAGTCACAAATAAGACGTCTGACGGGCAGGTTGTGTCGCCGCTTAATGTCATCAAGGCGAGCCATGGCCGTGTAAGATCTTCTGATATGGCCTGAGATTTTCCTGGCCTGCCGCAAGACGTCCTGGACCCCAGGGCATTTGACAATGAATCACTGTACGACCAAGTTCAGGACGTGTGCCATGCACGGCATGTGTGCAATTTTGCCCTGTTTCAGCACGCTCAGCAGATTGGCACCGTTGTCGCACACCACTTTACCAACTGTCAAATAGCCACTGCTGAAAGGAGTGCAGGACCAGTGTGGCTCTTGGCTGCCAGGCACAACAGATGCAGCACAGCATGGCAATTTCTCACCTGGCATGTTGAATAGGTTCTGGGGATCTTGGGAGCAGTGATGGCCAGTTCGCAGTGTTCGCCCGCGAACACATGCAAGCTGCCATCTTATATCACAAGTACGAGAACAGCCACCTGGGGCCTTCATCGGGCTGTTCTCCGAACTGCCTGCTGCCAGTGACCGCATTTGGTTCAGACCGGCTCGCGGCGCAGGCACAGGTAAGGACTTACCTGTGTCTCGCCAGACTTGTGATTTAAGTTGGCAGCTCGCATGTGTTCGCTGGCGAACACGGCGAACTGGCCATCACTACTTGGGAGGTGCAGCGGAAGAGACGGCAGCGACGGAAAAGGAGGAGTCAGCTGAGGAGAGGGAGGATGGAGTAGGAGAAGAAGAGGCAGGCCTGCATGCAATCCATGGCGGTAAAACCAAATCTACACGGGTGCCACGGGTGGGCAGTAAAAGTTATATACCTTCCCTGCTCGTGTTTGCTAGACCACGTGTCTGTGGTCAGATGTATCTTGGCAATGACACTGTGTGCCAGAGATACATTCACTTGCCGCTGAACGTGGCCATATAGCTCTGGGATGCCCTTCTGCGAGAAATATTTGAAAGGTCTCAGAGTCCACAGGTTTATATGGCAGTAGTTGGCAGGCTATCATTTCCGACAAGCCAGCGATCAACCGTTAGGCAAGAGGGTTATCAGTAGGGATGAGCGAACTCGAACTGTAACATTTACGTAAAAGTCCGGGTTCGGTGTTCAGCGCTTTCTTGGCGCTTTTTGAAAGGCTGCAAAGCAGCCACTCAACAAGCATCATACTACTTTCCCCAAGAGGCCATCACAGCCATGCCTACTATTGGCAAGGCTGTGATTGGCCAGTGCAGCATGTGACCCAGCCTCTATTTAAGCTAAAGTCACATAGCACCGCACGTCACTCTGCTCTGATCAGTGTAGGGAGAGGATGCAGCTGCTGCTGTTAGGGCGAGATTAGGTAGGGATTTACTCATCCAAAACACTAAATGAAGTGATCGATCTACATAGTAACATAGTAACATAGTACATAAGGCCGAAAAAAGACATTTGTCCATCCAGTTCGACCTGTTATCCTGCAAGTTGATCCAGAGGAAGGCAAAAAAAAACCTGTGAGGTAGAAGCCAATTTTTCCCACTTTAGGGGAATAAAAAATTCCTTCCCGACTCCAATCAGGCAATCAGAATAACTCCCTGGATCAACGACCCCTCTCTAGTAGCTATAGCCTGTAATATTATTAAGCTCCAGAAATACATCCAGGCCCCTCTTAAATTCCTTTATTGTACTTACCATCACCACCTCCTCAGGCAGAGAGTTCCATAGTCTCACTGCTCTTACTGTAAAAAATCCTTTTCTATGTTTGTGTACAAACCTTCTTTCCTCCAGACGCAGAGGATGTCCCCTCGTCACAGTCACAGTCCTGGGGATAAATAGCTGATGAGATAGATCTCTGTACTGACCCCTGATATATTTATACATATTAATTAGATCTCCCCTCAGTCGTCTTTTTTCTAAAGTGAATAACCCTAATTTTAATAATCTTTCAGGGTACCTTAGTTGCCCCATTCCAGTTATTACTTTAGATGCCCTACTCTGGACCTTCTCCAGCTCTGCTATGTCTGCCTTGTTTACAGGAGCCCAGAACTGTACACAGTACTCCATGTGTGGTCTGACTAGCGATTTGCACAGCTGTGTATCATTCAACTTCTGCTAGTTAATTGCTCATTGTTTTTAGGCTGCCCAGACCGTTTTTCTGTAACTTTTTTCTGGGGTGATCGGCGCCACAAGCTGCCATCAAGTCCATTTAACCATCAATAGTGTGTTTGTTTGTTTTTTTGCTATATCCTACAACAAGGGCTTGATTGTGCTTGCTATTTATTGAGGGGTGAAATACAATTGCCAAAATAGCAGTACCCTAAATCTGGTGCCGGGGCCTAAAAATATCTAACAGTGGCCTGTTCCAGTGTTGGGCGACATGAAGCCTGATTCTCTGCTATGACATGAAGCCTGATTCTCTGCTATGGGACCTCTCTCCTCTGTCTGGGTGCCGGGGCCTAAATATCTGACAGTGGCCTTTTTCCAGTGGTGGGTGACATGAATCCTGATTCTCTGCTATGACATGAATCCTGATTCTCTGCTATGACATGAATCCTGATTCTCTGCTATGGGACCTCTCTCCTCTGTCTGGGTGCCAAGGCCTAAAAATATCTGACAATGGCCTGTTCCAGTCGTGGGTGACATGTAGCCTGATTCTCTGCTATGGGACATCTCTCCTCTGTCTGGGTGCCGGGGCCTAAATATCTGACAGTGGCCTGTTCCAGTGGTGGGTGACATGAAGCCTGATTCTCTGCTATGGGACCACTCTCCTCTGTCTGGGTGCCGGGGCCTAAAAATATCTGACAATGGCCTGTTCCCGTGGTGGGTGACATGAAGCCTGATTCTCTGCTATGGGACCTCTCTCCTCTGTCTGGGTGCCAGGACCTAAAAATATCTGACAATGGCCTGTTCCAGTGGTGGGTGACATGAAGCCTGATTCTCTGCTATGGGACCTCTCTCCTCTGTCTGGGTGCCGGGGCCTAAATATCTCACAGTGGCCTGTTCCAGTGGTGGGTGACATGAAGCCTGATTCTCTGCTATGGGACCTCTCTCCTCTGTCTGGGTGCCGGGGCCTAAATATCTCACAGTGGCCTGTTCTAGTGGTGAGTGACATGAAGCCTGAATCTGCGCTATGGGGCCTCTCTGCAATTGATATTATTTAATTATATATATATATTTATATATATATATATATATATATATATATTTTTTTTTTATTAATTTCCCTATCCACATTTGTTTGCAGGGGATTTAGCTACATTTTGCTTCCTATAGCCCTTTCCTGGGCTATTTTACAGCCTTTTTAGTGAATTCAATGGGGTTGGGGTTCGGGTTTGGGGCGAAGTTCGGGTCGAGTTCAGATCCCGAACCCGAACATTTTCGGGAAGTTCGGCTGAACTTCTTGAACCCGAACATCCAGGTGTTCGCTCAACTCTAGTTATCAGGCATCATCTTTTTTTACTCTCAAACATTTGGGCCACAGAAGCCTGCCTTTTCCAGACAAACGTGAGGACGGGATGATGTTAGGTGGAGTGGAGGACAATTGTGAGGAGAGAGGAGAAGGAGAAGAGGCTGGACGGTGAGAGCCTGGAGTGTGGCTTTGTGGATTCCCACTGGGCTCGGTGATGGGAGTCCAGGTGCCTTCTTAAGGTGATCGTCGCTAGGTGAGTGTTGGGATTACCACGACTAATCCGTTGACTGCAAAGGCTGCAGATGGCAACACTATTGTCAGCAGCGGACTTCTAAAAAAAAAGCCCACACTGCGGAGCCATGTGCTGGTGTCCTGGGAGCGCCAGATGTGACCGTACATGGTTAATGGCTCGCTCCTGATGCATTAGCAGTCTGGTTTGTCCCTCCTGTGCAATGTAAGTTCGGCCTACTTCTCCCTATCTGCTGGTCCATCTCTCCCTCTGAACTCCCCTCGTCTTCCTCTTTTGTGGGCACCCACGTTACGTCCATAGACACGTCATCATCAACGTCATCTTCCCCACCACTAACATTAGAGATCTCGGAGTAGGCAGCAACAGCGGGGACCAACCTCCTTGCTCTGATCTCTGTACTGTCGTCAGACTGCTGAGTGGCGGCTGTTGCTACCTTCTCTTCCTGATCCGAAGCCAAGAATGGCTGTGCATCGGAAATGTCTGAAATCTCTTGCGATGGATCGGAAAATAATTCCTGTGACTTAAGCGGAGGGTATATGGTGGTGGTGTTGGTGGTGGTGTCTTTGGGGGTGCACACAGCAGAGAGTGAAGAGGGTGCAGATAAAGAGGATGAGGAGGGTGCAGAAGTGGAAGGCTGAGTGAGCCACTGAACCAAGTCTGGTGCATCCTTTGACGTAATCGAACGCACCTTCTGCAACTTCCCACTTTGGCTCCAGCCTGGTGCTCCTGTCCTACCCCTACCAACCCTGCGGAAGGGCCTGCTCTTCCTCTGCCTGTCATTTTTAAAATGACCCTGTGACAAAAGTCTCTAGAGAAGCGCAGTGTATGTGGAACAAGGTATATAACACCCGCTTCAATATTTCGTTTTGGGGGGCCACTGGTCTATCACACCAGTTATAAAAAATAAATCCTGTAACTTTTTTCACTGTGTTTAGCAGAGGTAACGCAGCGAAAAAAGCAACATTTCTGCAGTACCCAAATACACTATTATAAAAGTATATTCTTATATAACACCCTGCTTCAATATGTCGTTTGGGGGGGGCCACTGGTCTATCACACCAGTTATAAAAAAAAAAAATTACTGTAACTTTTCTCACTGTGTGTAGCAGAGGTAACACAGCGAAAGAGAATACATTTCTGCAGTACCCAAATACACTATTATAAAAGTATATTCTTATATAACACCCTGCTTCAATCTGTCGATTTGGGGGCCACTGGTTTATCACACCAGTTATATTACTTTTTTCTAATTGCGTTTGTCACTCTTTGTAGTTGTAGTATCGCTGCAGAACCGATCACCAGTCACAATGCTGCACAATACAAATCCACTAAAATTTGCTTTCTATATTAAAAAGTATATTATAAGTGTATTACACCCCTATATACTGCACACCAAACAATAGTACACCTATACCAGTTCTTAAAAGGACTTTTGTGGACCTATTAGCTAGCGATTTGTGTCACTAACAGTCTGTCCCTGCTCCACACAGCAACCTCTCCCGACACTGATAAAAGACAGAATGTAAAATGGCGGCCAGATCAGGTCTATTTATAAGGTAGGAGGTATGTCTATGTGCTGAAATGTCTTAATTGGCTGTCCTGTACCACCTGATGGATGTGTCATGGGTAGAGTTGAGCGGACACCTGGATGTTCGGGTTCGACGGGTTCGGACAAACTTCGGAAAAAAAATTGTGTTCTGGACCCAAACTTGACCCCGAACCCCATTGAAGTCAATGGGGACCCGAACTTTTGAGCACTAAAATGGCTGTAAAAATGTCATGAAAAGGGCTAGAGGGCCGCAAATGTTGTCAAAATGTGGTTAAGAGCATGGCAAGTGCTCTGCAAACAAATGTGGATAGGGAAATGACTTAAAATAACATAAAATACGTAAAAATAAAAAATAATAATCTTGATCTAGGAGGACCAGGTCCATATGGAGTAGGAGGTTGAGGAGGCGGTGGAAGTGGTGGTGGAGGAGAAGGAGGTAGCCTACACGGCTTTTTGGTTTAAAATGTATATATTTTTTTTAATTAGGGTACACCCCAAAACATTGGGAAATATAACCATCCAGTCGTGCTAAACACACGTTCAGACAATACACCGGCTGCAGGGCAGGCCAGCACCTCCAAAGGGTAAAGGGCAAGCTCAGGCCATGAGCCCAATTTTGGAGACCCATAAGTTGCAGGGGCTGACCTCAGTTAGTTCGTGTAGGCGTGTGCATACTTACTGCCCCACCATGTCGCACGTCCCCGTGATGTTCACGATCCAATTTTATATCTGCTCTATCAACTTTCTTTTATGCGCCTACCATGGTAATCACGAGTGGCGGGATATCAGTTTTCCAGGCCAGAGAGGGAGCATGAGAAAAAGAGACCAAATTTAAGGGATATAAATGTAATAAGAACATTTGGGATCAAGCAGAAATAAGGGAAAAGCTATTGAGGCGCAAATATGGAACAAATTACAGAAGCCCAAATGTGGGCCAAAAGAGTCAAGCGGAATTGTGGGAAAAGCTATTGAGGCGCAAATGTTGTCCAAAAGAGTATAGTGGAAATGTGGGACAAAGTATTGAAGCTTAAATGTGGTACAACTTGTTTAAGCATTGAATTAAGGGCCGCTTCACACGAGCGGATGCCGTGCGTGGCATCCGCTCCGTGAAAGAGTGCCAAGACCCGCTGCAGACTGCAGAGGCACGGAGCGGTAACATGACTGTTAATGCTCCGTGCCTCTCTGTGATCTCTTTACTATGAAATCACAGTTGTCACTGTGATTTTGTAGTAAAGAGATCACAGAGAGGCACGGAGCATTAACAGTCATGTTACCGCTCCGTGCCTCTGCAGTCTGCAGCGGGTCTTGGCACTCTTTCACGGAGCGGATGCCACGCACGGCATCCGCTCGTGTGAAGTGGCCCTAAAGGAGGTGGCGCGCATCAATTAAAGAAGCATTTCAGAAATTATATTCCTTGTCACCTATGCAGAGCAGGGGTTTATTCACGTCTAAAATTGCATAATGTCAACCCAAGAATGTAACAGAAAAATTACTGAAATTAATTAACCTGTCTACTTGGTAGAGCAGGGGTCTATGACAGAAAACAATTGTTTATTGTCACCCGAAAATGTAAAATAAAAATTATTGAAGTTTATAAAGCTGTCAACTAGGTAGAGGAGGGGTATATTACACACAAATATTGGCGAATTTGACCATAAAATGTAACTGACAAATGTTTTTTTTTTATTACTGGTCTAATAGGTATAGCAGTGGTACATGACACAAAAAAAAAATTGGTTATTTTCACCCGAAAATGTAGCTGACATTTTTTTTTTATTAACCGGCCTACTAGATATAGCAGTGGTACTATACACCCCAAAATTTGTGAATTTCACCAAGAAAATGTAACAGATAAAAAAATATAAATTATTTTACCGGTCTAATAGGTATAGGGGTGGTACTATACACCCAGAAATTGGTGAGTTTCAACCGAAAATGTTAATGATAATTTATTTTTATTTTTAACCGGCCTACTAGGTATAGCAGTGGTACTATATACCCCAAAATTAGTGAATTTCACCCGAAAATGTAAATGACAATTTTTATTTATTTTTTAACCAGCCTACTGGGTATAGCAGTGGTACTATACTCCCAAAAATTGGTTAATTTCACCAAAAAATGTTAATGAAAATTTTTTTTTTTTTTTTTACCGGCCTACTAGATATAGCAGTGTTACTATAAACCCCAAAATTGGTTAATTTCACCAGAAACTGTAACATAATTTTTTTCACCGGTCTAATAGGTATAGCAGTGGTACTATACATCCAAAAATTTGTGAATTTCACCCGAAAATGACAAATAAGTGAAATTATATAAAATAAAACACGTACAAAAAAAAATAATTAATTTATGAGGTGGAGTTCCATATGGAGTAGGAGTTTGAGGAGGCGGTGAACATAGCAGAGTAGGTGGAAGCGACGGTGGAGGAGCATGAGATAGCCAACACAGGCTTTTGGTTTGAATTACATTTTTTTAAATTAAGGTACATACCAAAAGAGTGTGAAATATCCAAAATACAAACATGAGCAACTGCGCTGCAGTATAACAATGGCTGGTTATGCCATGTATACATGTCTATTCTGGACAAGGTACGCACAAGTCCTGAGGGATCCATACCTGGTTCATTTTAATGAACGTGAGCTTGTCCACATTGGCTGTGGACAGGCGGCTGCGCTTGTCCGTGATGACGCCCCCTGCCGTGCTAAACACACGCTCAGATAATACACTGGCTGCAGGGCAGGCCAGCACCTCCAAAGCATAAAGGGCAAGCTCAGGCCATGTGCCCAATTTGGAGACCCAGAAGTTGAAGGGGGCAGACCCGTCATTTAACATGTGTAGGAGTGTGCACACATACTGCTCCACCATGTTGGTGAAATGCTGCCTACTGCTAAGATGTTCCACATCAGCTGGTGGTGCTGGTTGCTGTGGCGTGCTGACAAAGCTTTTCCACATTTCGGCTATGCTAACCCTGTCTACTGAGATGCTGGCGGTGCCCCAGCTGCGTTGGAATCTCTTCCTCATCCTCTGCCTTCGCCTTGTGCTTCCACTGTGCCCCCGCTGTCAGGTGGGAATGTAGTGTCCCACTAGGTATGGGTGGGCACTACACAAGGGTCAATTGGTGTGCGCATTACTCTTACTCACAAGGAACAGAAATGTCATATTTAATTCTGCATTTAATGCATGTTTTAATGTGTTGTTATATGCAATGTACCCCTGTCTAATGCAGCGGCAGGCCTAGTTGGGTGTAGTTAGACATCCCAGACACTAGAGGGAGATAGGGAGCCCCTAGTATAAATGTCCAGGCCCAGACAGGGAGAGTTATTGCAGAGTCAGGAGTCTGAGAAGACACAGGTTAAGAAGCCTGCTCCTGACATGCAGCTGGATAGCCCTGGCTGCTAGTGATGTCCAGGAGGCTGTTGAGAAGCTCCAGCCTGCCTGAAGAACAAGAGAGCCTAAGTTAGCTCTGAAGAGACACCCCAGTTGCAGGATTCAACCTCCTGGGAGAAACCGACAGTTATCCACCTGAAAGGAGGAGGCGCCCCAGGGTAAGCGAAGTGCCCCTGATAGGCAGAGGAACTTAGGAACCATTGCAAGCAATATAATACCTGAGGAAGGAAGTAACCAAGGATATAAGCCACCCTTTTAGGCATCCGGGCCTTGGGAATTATCAAGCCAGAGTAGGAGTCCTAGAAAGGACAGTGTAAAAGTGCAACCTGCTGCTGAGTGCTTGTGGAATTTACCCTCAGTGTAACTTGCATGTCTATTGCCTGCCATACTTGTGAATAAGCCCCTTTTTGTGGAACTGTAATACTGAAGACTATACTACTCCCTGCTGTACAAAGTTGGATTGTCCAGTAAAGTTTATGTTTGGTTCACTGCATACTTGTGTACCGTTATCTTTTCAACCACCAACCGGCGTGCCACCGTCCAAAGGCACTGGCGTCACGAATACCACAGGGACCTTGCCCCAGGCACACAAAATACTTGTAACATCCAGGGCACCTCAACTACCATCCGGCCTGGTCCCTATCTACAGAGCGTGCCCCAGAGGAACTGTGTCTACCTCTCCTTCACTGCCACGCGCCTGCCCAGGGTTCTTCAAATATAGTGAGTACCCTCGATTGCCCATAACTGTGACCTCACTTCGTCATACCCTGCAGGTCTGGCGTGTTGCAGGAATGCCACAAGCAGTGCATCTACCAGCGTGCGCTTGTACTCATGCATCTTACAATCATGCTCCAGTGACGGAATTAAGGACAATACGTTGTCCTTGTAATGGGGATCCAGCAGTGTGGCCACCCAGTAATCAGCACAAGTTAGAATGTAGGCAACTCAGCGGTCTTTGCAGAGACACTGCAGCATGTAATCGCTCATGTGTGTCAGGATGCCCAGAGGCAACGACAAGCTGTCTTCTGTGGGAGGTATATCGTCTGTGTCCTCTGTATCACCCCATCCACGCACCAGTGATGGCCATGAGCTGGTCTGGGTGCCACCCTGCTGTGAACATGGTTCCGACTCCTCCATCTACTCATCCTCCACAACTGTAGCCTAACTGGACAATTGTGTACCTTGGGTTTGTAAGTGCAGGAACCCACCCTCGGAGCCACTTGGAAATGACTGACCGGAAACCCTACAAAATGATCCCTCTTCCTCCGCCTCCTCCTGTGCCATATCGTCTTCAATCATCGCCAGGAGTGTTTTTTCAAGGAGGCATAGAAGTGGGATAGTAACACTGAGAACGGCATTATCGGCACTGGCCATGTTGGTGGAGAACTCAAAACAGCGCAACAAGGACTGTTGGTAGTCACTTTCAGGAAAGGAGAAGGGGGGGTGAGGGAACCATCTAACCCTTGGCCCCAACATGCCCTCCCACCACAAATGACACAGACAACCTTGTCACGTTTATAACTTTTATTTAACAATTTTGTTGGGTGGTAGTCGGCCACAGCTAATTCTTTAAACGGCATAACCATAGCTGAGCCCATGCGATCCGCCAGCCGCTGGCCTCCCAGCGGGCGGATGACGCCAGTTCACCTGCTCAGTAACCAACTTCTGTTTACCAGCCGCCAGCTGTGACTTAATAGGATGCCCCAATTAACAAGACCTACATGACCAAAAACCCACCAACATAAACCTCGTATCCAAACAATAGGGAGGGAGGGAGGGACACAGCGCTTCTGCAAAGAGGAAGAGGGAGGGGACGCAGAGCCTTATAAAGGGGCACTCAGCAGCACGCCCCTTCCTGCCGGCAGGATGCAACCATTAACCCCCAACGCCCCAGAACCTTAACCCAAACGAATGGGGCCCTATAACAAGGATAGGGGACCTAGGAAAAGGGGAAGGGGGACCCACAGTCCCTGTACACCCTCCCCATATGGTCAGGTGTCCACCAGACTGTTGGTAGTCACTTTCAGGAAAGGAGAAGGGGGGTGAGGGAACCATCTAACCCTTGGCCCCAACATGCCCTCCCACCACAAATAACACAGACAACCTTGTCACGTTTATAACTTTTATTTAACAATTTTGTTGGGTGGTAGTCGGCCACAGCTAATTCTTTAAACGGCATAACCATAGCTGAGCCCATGCGATCCGCCAGCCGCTGGGCTCCCAGCGGGCGGATGACGCCAGTTCACCTGCTCAGTAACCAACTTCTGTTTACCAGCCGCCACGGAGGAGACCCAACCTCACACGGGGCTCCGACCACCACCCAACAAGAACATGGCCTGCTCAATCCCGTCCTGGATACCAGAGAGAAAAATGTCCAGGCCGATATCGGACAAGTGGACACCATCCGGCCTCATCAATGACCTATTGTCCCCTTCCAACTGCCGATGACGAACAACTACTCCCCCGCGGGATCTAACAAAACGGGACATGCGAGCATTCACCGTACGCCTGCACTTCTCGATGGCCTCACCATCCCTGCCACTTTGCCATACCGCCCGCGGCACAATCTCTGACCAGACTAAAATGACCTCCCGGAAAAAAGATGGAAAACGTTCCAAATCAGCCCGCATGAGCGTCAAGAGCTCAAGCAACGGCACTGACCCGATGTCGTTGCCCCCCGCGTGGACCACCAACACAACAGGACCAACAGCCTGCGTGCCAATTTCCACCACCTGTGACAACAGCTGGGACCATCTGAGGCCCCGGATCCCCCTCCACGACACTCTCACATCGCTGAAGCCCAGGGATCTCCCGCCGGGTCGACATTCGGCTCTCTGCGCTGCCCAGAAAATGTAGGAATGACCCACCATCCACACCGTTGGACCTACTGCGCCTGCGAAGAAACAACCATTAAAACCGCGAAACATGCATTTTTCTTTTTTTTTTTTTTTTTTATGTCATTTTTTTTTTTTTTTTAAACACATATACCCAGTCTCTTTCCAGTCTTACTGTTCTATAACAGGTCCGGTCTAATATATCGCGCAAAACAAGCAGACTTCCACCTACCTATCCTCATAACCTCGGACTCTGGCAAACCCGCCCTAGCGGCTTCCGTCGCCGCCCCAATCCGAAAAGAATGAGTGCCAAATTCCCTGGGATTCATACCAGACAACTCCAGACATGACTTAAAAACCGAAGTGAACTGGAACTTAGTCAGAGGGGAGCCATCAGCATGCGCCAAAAAGTTATGTCCCGGACCTCGCATGGAGCTATAACTAGACGTCAGCCGCACAGGGCATGACACACCGGGAACCGGGTGAAGGGGGATCCACTGACCCGCTACCAAACTGGTCCGTCTTGGAGCGACTCACCCTGATCCTCAACGCGCCATTACCCAGGACCACGTCAGCACAAGAAAGGCCACCTGGTCTGCTACCAGACGGAGCAACCAGCTCGCCTATCCGTAACGCTGCAAAGAATGCTATACTGAAACTAGCAGAAAACAACGCAACCTCGAACGGGGACCGACAGACGTCAGAAAGCCTAGCAATGAGCCTGCCTAACAGGTTAAATGATACCGGACGCCTACATTCACGGTATACAAGTTCCTTCCTCCACCCCCGAAGAGCCTGACGTATAATGAATCTCTTAGTAACATCCGGCCAATCACGCAACTTAAAATGGAAGGCAACCCCTGACAATCTACGCTGCGCCATCGAAGCTGACACCCCGCTAGCGCGCAATTGCAACAACCATTCAACCGTTACCTCAAGGCGGAGATCATCACTGGACGCCACATCTCTCCCTCCCACCATGCTCTCCCAGTCCCCCCACGCCTTACCATGCGCCTGCCAAGTTGCAGGGGAAACCGAAGCCTGAATCAGCGGCATTAATTGTTGTCCACCAGGAGCCATAAGTGCTGCGGGCACTCCTTGCCTTCCAAATCCGCCTCCGGGTGAAGGGACCGAAACTCCTGCCAATGAAAACGGGAAAGAGCATCAGCAATCTTATTCTCTACCCCCGGAACATGACGAGCCCTGAAATAGATGTTAAACTCGAGACACCTAAGCACCAAATGCCGCAGCAATGACAAAACCGGGAGGGAAGAGGAAGAAAGACTGTTAATACCATAAACCACCGACAGATTATCCGTCCAAAATGAAACATGTCTATTGGATAAACTCCTACCCCAAAGCTCTACCGCCACAATAATAGGGAACAGTTCTAGCAACGTGAGGTTACGGCACAACCCAGAGGAAGACCACGACACCGGCCATGCGGCAGCACACCACTCGTTCCCAAAAATGGCGCCGAAACCACAGGATCCCGCGGCATCGGAAAACAGACACAATTCCGAGTTAGGAACCACTTTAGACATATAACACGTATGCCCATTAAAAGCCAGCAAAAAAGATCTCCAAACCTTCAAATCCTCCTTCATGGACCTAGTAAGCCTGATATGATGACTAGGAGCTTTGACACCACACGAAGCCAACGACAAACGCCGTGCAAAAACCCGCCCCATGGGCATCACTCTGCACGCAAAGCACAGAAGACCTAACAAGGACTGAAGCTGAAGCAGAGTAACCTTCCTAACGGCTAGGAAACCGTCAATCAAGCCGAGAAGCTTCTGAAGCTTCACGTCGGGAAGTCTAAAGACCATCTCCATCGTGTCAATCTCAATCCCCAGGAAAGACAAACGTGTCACAGGACCCTCCGTTTTTTCAACCGAAATGGGAACCCCAAACTGAGACATCCTCGACAAGAAGTTGTCTAACAGGAATCGACAACCGCCCTCCGGACCGGGGGAAACAAATAGAAAGTCATCTAGGTAATGTAAAATAGATGTAGACCCAGTGTCATAACGAACGACCCATTCCAAAAAGGATCAAAACATCTCAAAATAATGACACGATATAGAACACCCCATTGGGAGACACGTGTCGTAGTAAAACAAACCATCTACACGGCAACCTAGCAAATGAAAACAATCAGGGTGAACCGGAAGGAGGCGGAACGCCGACTCTATGTCTGATTTTGCCAAGAGAGCCCCCCTACCGGCTTCCCTGACCAACTCTACTGCCCTGTCAAATGACACATATGATACTGACGCATCCTCCGGGGTAATGGCATCATTCACAGACGAGCCCTTGGGATAAGACAAATGGTGTATCAACCGAAACTTACCCGCCTCCTTTTTAGGGACCACCCCCAATGGAGAAACCCTCAGGTTAGGGAAAGGTAACTCAATAAACGGGCCCCTCATACGACCCAATTCCACCTCTTTCACAACTTTCTCCCTGAGAACATCTGGGAAATCCCGAGCTGACCTCAGATTATCTGACAAGACCGGACAACGACTCAAGATAAACGGAAAAAAGAACCCTTCTGAAAACCCCGCCCTCAGCTGCTCGGCCGCCTGCCTATTGGGGTAACTGTCTAGCCAGGGGGACATCTCTGCTACACTCACCGGAGTTCTTAAGCAAACCCTGCTCGCCCGGTTTGGGGGGTCTAATGGGAGGGCGGGAACACTTATTGGCTGAATGGGGGCCACCACACGCGGAGCACTCATGCTTAAATCTACACAACCCTGCAAACCTGCAATTACCCTCATTGAACAACCAACATGACCCTGGTCGGCGGACGGCCACCGGGCCCGGGGAAGAAGACCCCCCTGGTCCAGCGGCCACCCCCGAAAAGGGGGGAGGTTTCTGCCCTACCATCAACCTAAGCCAGACATCCGTAGCCTTAACACCCCAACCCAAGTCTGGCTGCAATGCTAAGCGGCGCCTAAACTCCTCATCATAACGCCACCATGCAGAGCCGCCATGGCTTTTATAAGCGCTGTAAATGACGTCCTGGTATATAAACAATTCCGAACAGCGTTCGGGGTGGCGCTGACCCATGACACAACCCAAAACCGAAAAGGCTTGCAACCAATTATTCATTGTCTTCGCCACTTTCGGCCTCCGCTCATACGGCTTCTCCGGGAAGCGCCTCTCCTTATCCACCGTGTGTTGGTCCACAGATACTAGGGACCAGATATCTATATACTGATTGGCCCAAACCTTCTCCCTAACCGCCTCTTCTAAATGGGCTCCTAGCGAGCTAACTCCACAGAAACAAAAATCCTTATAAACACTAGCTAAAGCTGGCACCGGCTTGACCGGGGGAGGAGGTGGGGGGGTAGGCTGGCTTAGCGGGGGCTGACTAAACTTCTCCAACAGCGCTTTTAACAACGCTGCTGTATCAGAACCCCCACTGCCCGATCCCCAGGCCCCCGTGAACTGGTACTCACCGGACATAGAAGGAATCTGCTCCGACACAGGATTCGACACAGCAACTTCAGGTTGTGGAAAAGCCACTGGAACCAGGCTATCAACCCTGGAAGAATGGCTAGGCATCCGCCTCTTGTGCGTCTTGTGCAAAACCCGACCAGACTCTCCTGAAGCAGCGGAGGACCCCTCAGAGGAGGATGGGGACCGCCACCTAGAAGATCTGGAGCGTCTACTCCACCGCGAATCGCCAGACCGGCGACGGGACTGACGCCTACGTGATCCCCGCCGACTCCGCCTCCGGCTCTGGACAGAGGAGGATGATGAATCCGAATCAACTCTGCGCCTGCGTGACCGCCTAGTGATAGAAGTGGTGGCCTGAGGCTGCCGGACAGGAGCCCCTGCAGCAGCTACTTGAGGAGCATTCACATTATCACCCACAGTAGCAGGCAAGTTCATAATACCCCCCACCCGGGCAGATGACACAGTGGGTACGTCCACCCCTTGCTCAGCAACAGCAGGGGGGGTTGGGAGAGGTGGGGGCTGAGCACTAGGAGGGTTAGGTGGCGAATCCCCAGAGGGAGGACTGCTGACATTCGCCCCCATACCAATATCATGAAGTTCGCACATATACCGAAACCGGAAGTGCAGGCGCCGAAACCGGAAGGGGCGGAGCTACGGCCGGCACAGCGGAGAAGCGCTGGCCAGCCGGGATCACAGCTGCACGTACAGTGCTTAAGGTACGCCGCGAGGAAGGGGGAGGGCTATGCCCCAGTCTAACAGGGGGGCGGCTATTGCGGGAAGACCGCCGACCCCCCGAATGAGCTCCAGAATCAGGGGGTGTCTCAGAAACGCCACCGGCGGTCACAGCAAGGCCAGGGGCAGACGGCAGGGGGGATCCGAGGCTGCAGAGAAACGAGCGCAGCCAGTCCTCACCCCCCTCCGCCATGCGAGCTATAAACAAATCCCTCAGGGGATCCATGCCTCTATGCAGACGGAACGCTGATCTTACCAGTGACACAGCGCTTCTGCAAAGAGGAAGAGGGAGGGGACGCAGAGCCTTATAAAGGGGCACTCAGCAGCACGCCCCTTCCTGCCGGCAGGATGCAACCATTAACCCCCAACGCCCCAGAACCTTAACCCAAACGAATGGGGCCCTATAACAAGGATAGGGGACCTAGGAAAAGGGGAAGGGGGACCCACAGTCCCTGTACACCCTCCCCATATGGTCAGGTGTCCACCAGAACACAGGTCTCACATGAAGGCCCAGTCATTGGTTGTGAAGTGGTGCTGTTCCGCCGAGTGACTCACCCGTGCGTGCAGCAGCTGAAATTCCACTATCGCCTGCTGCTGCTCGCGCAGTCTGGCCAGCATGTGCAAGGTGGAGTTCCACCTTGTGGGCACGTCGCATATGAGTTGCTGAGCGGGAAGGCCGAAGTTACGCTGCAGCGCTAACAGGCGAGCAGCAGCAGGGTGAGAACACCGGAAGCGCGCACAGACGGCCTGCACTTTATTCAGCAGCTCTGACATGTCGGGGTAATTTTTAAGGAATCTCTGCACCACCAAATTCAGCACATGCGCCAGGCAAGGGATGTGCGTCAAACCAGCTAGTCCCAGAGCTGCTACGAGATTTTGCCTATTATCACACACCACCAGGCCGGGCTTGAGGCTGACTGGCACAAACCACTCATCGGTCTGTTGTTCAAGGCCCGTCCACAGCTCCTGCGCGGTGTGAGGTTTGTCCACCAAACAGATAAGTTTTAAAACTGCCTGCTGTCGTTTACCCCTGACTGTGCTGAAGTTGGTGGTGAAGGTGTTACGCTGACCGGATGAGGAGCTGGTAGAGGATGAGGAAGCAGAGTAGGAGGAGGAAGCAACAGGAAGCAAACTGCAGCACCCTGCAATCCTCGATGGTGGAGGGACATGCACCAAACTGCTATCCGCCTCAGACCCATCTGCCACTGAATTTACCCAGTGTGCTGTTATGGAGCTATAACGGCCCTGACCGTGCTTACTGGTCCACGTATCCGTAGTCATTTGCACCTTGCCACAGATGGCATTGCGCAGTGCACACCTGATTTTATCCCCTACTTGATTGTGCAGGGAAGGGATGGCTCGCCTTGAAAAGTAGTGGCGGTTGGGCACGACGTACTGTGGGACAGCCACCGCCATAAGGCCTTTAAAACTATCCGTCTCCAGCAGACGGAATGACAGCATTTCAAAGGCCAAAAATTTAGAAATGCTGCCATTCAGGGCTAGGGATCGCGGGTGGGTAGGGGGGTACTTCCTTTTTCTCTCCAGCGTTTGGGAGATGGAGAGCTGTACGCTTCTGTGGGCCATTGTGGAGATGACCCAAGTGTTGGTGTTGCTGGCAGATCCTCTGTTTGCATGGTGGCAGGTGGCACTGTCACTCCAGAGGTGGATGAAGCGGCCACAACTGCAGACGAACCAGAGACCTTTCTTGGTTTTTGAGGTGTCTACTCCACTGCAGCTTGTGCTTTTCACTTACATGCTTGGTCATGCAGTTTGTGCCCAGGTTGAGAACGTTTATGCCTCACTTTAGGCTCTGATTGCACAGCGTGCAAACCACTAATAGTTAAGGCTGCATGCAGCCTGTTGTTGTGGGAGGGGCCAGGTCCCCCTACTTAAACCCCCCTGCACAGCTCACCTTCACCGCGTCCGCCACCGCACTTCATGTGATCGTCACTTCCGGTAAGCACGTCACTTCCGGCAAGCACGCGCCCCGGGTAAGTATCGCCGCGTTCCCATGGTGAGCTCCGGTCTCCCGCCTGCCGGGCCATGTCCGTCCGCCGGCTCACTCCTCCACCCGCATTCGGCCGCCGCGGGCACCCCTCCCTCCCCTCTCCGCCGTCCGGGCCGCCCGTCCTCTCGCGAGAGGCGGGACGCATGCGCGGCACCACGGCACCCGCTCCCGAACGCACGCGGGCAGCCGGGGGGGGGGGGACGGACACCGCCGGCCACAAAGTTGTGTCATTTCGCGGCACCCCGACTGGACACTGCAGCCGCGCATTGTGTGGATTCTGGAGCTGTCTGGGGGGGAGGCTGGCTGTTGCCCATGGCGACCAGTCACGGCCCGGCGGTCATTCCAAATTCTGCTCATGGAGATTGGAGGCTGTGGTGTGGTTGGTTGCCATGGGCGGGGGCATCTTTCCCTTTAGACATTTTCACAATTGTGTCCCTTCTCAAAAAAAAAAAAAAAAAAAAAAAAAAAAAAGGATCATGCCCCGGTGGGGGCGGAGGCATGCGGGCACTCAGTCCTCCCGCCCCGGCTCAGGCAGCCGCCACCCGCGCTGTCCAGCGGCCACATTCCGGTCTCTCATGTGGCCTGGGCCACGTCCTGCTCCAGGCCCAGCCTGGGATGGCCCCCTGGTCATGACCGACACTGGGTGGTCTGAGCCCTGGCACGCGGTGATTTGCCCGCCACAGGTGGCCAGATGGGCAATTCACGGGCCACATCCCCTCCACATCCCGCGGCCCCTTCAGGTCGCCGTGCCGGGCCGGCATGCCCACCCCCAGGCCCGCTCCGGCCAGGCCGGCACACGCCACGGTTCCGTCGCACACGTCCAGGTCAGGGGCGCTCCAGGTCATTCATGCCTCGGCCTACCCACGGCCTCACTGCGGGGCCCCTGGGGGCTCCGGCCTTGGTGCTCTCCATGTTCACATGTGTGTTCCTTTCCCAGGTGCCAGTAGCGTTCGTGGTTCCCGTCGTACCTTATTCCGACTTTCCCGACGTCAGGTTAGGTCCTGCAGGAAATCGCTGTCGGCCGCTCGCGGGAGAACTCATACCTGAGGGTTCAGGTAGGTAGTCGGGGGCTGCTTCTGGCAGTCCCTCCTCCCGACATCCCGGGTTGCCTCCCAGGAGGCACACGGGGATGTGTTCTCGCTCTCAACCCGAGACGGTCAGGTGTCTCCTCTGTCCTGCTTAAGCCTGAGGCGTTCAGGTGTCTTCTCTTTCCAGGTACCCTGAAACGTTCAGGTGTTCTTTCTGTCCATCTTGGCCTGAGGCGTTCAGGTGTCTTCTCTCTCCAGGTTCCCTGAAGCGTTCAGGGGCCTCTCGGTCCATCTTTGCCTGAGGCGTGCCGGTGGCTTCTCTGTATAAGTACCCTGAAGCGTTCATGGGTCTTCTCTGTCCATCTTTTCCCAAGGCGTCCAGGTGTCTGCTCCATCCAGGTACCCTGAAGCATTCTGGTATCTTTTCTGTCCTTCCTTGCCTAAGGCACTTAGGTGTCTTCTCTGTCCAGCTACCCTGAAGCGTTCAGGTGTCTTCTCTGTCCGTCCTTGCCTGAGGCATTCAGGTGTCTTCTCTGTCCAGATACCCTGAAGCGTTCAGGTGTCTTCTCTGTCCGTCCTTGCCTGAGGCATTCAGGTGTCTTCTCTGTCCAGATACCCTGAAGCGTTCAGGTGTCTTCTCTGTCCGTCCTTGCCTGAAGCGTTCAGGTGTCTTCTCTGTCCATCCTTGCCTGAGGCGTTCAGGTGTCTTCTCTGGCCAGGCGCCCTGAGGCGTTCAGGTGTCCTCTCTGTCCTTCCTTGCCTGAGGCGTTCAGGTGTCTTCTCTGTCCAGGCACCCTGAAACGTTCAGGTGTCTTCTTCGTCCAGGTACCCTGAAGCGGTCAGGTGTCTTCACTGTCCATTCTTGCCTGAGGCGTTCAGGTGTCTTCTCTGTCACGGTGTCCATGCGCACCCACAATAGTTCCAGTCTCGCGCGGCTTTTTTCTCATGTCACTCCCAACTTTCCAGTTCCCAGGTCCAGCCGGTTCGTTCCCGTCCATCCTCTGACGGTAAGACAAGGGTGTTGACCCAACGCTCCCAGGTACGTCATCTTTTACGTTCATCCACGACCTTTGTTAGTCGGGGTGCACGACCCCACGACCTCTCCAGCGGCCGTATTGTTGTCTTTAATTCCAGGTGTTGCAAGGTCTCTGCCATCGTTGAAGCCATGTCACAGGTCTCTGACGTCGACGACATGTTGTCCCTCCCGGGTACGTCAGTCTCCAGCCAAGGCGGCCCAGTTGCCCTCCGAAGATGGACTGTGCCGAGGCTCATTGCGGAATTGGCCAAGAGAGGCATCAGACACCCAGCGTCAGCCAGGAAGGCCGAGTTATACCGCCTGTTGATGACCCAGTCCAGCGCTCCTGAAGGGGAAGATCCACCTCCAGCCATCCAGCAGTCCCTGGTGCTGTTGCAGGCCTCCTTGGATTCCCTCATCTCGTCCGTTGCTGACATCAGGACCAGGGTGGTGGACTTGGAGTCCAGAACACCGGCATCTTCCCAGGCGGTGGTCCCCGTCTCCGATTCCCCTCTGTTGCAGCTTCCGGCTCCAGGTACGTTCCCGGCTGCTCCGGTGGTGGCTCCTGCGCACTTGGTACCCGACCACATCAGGAAGGACATCTTGGCGGGCAAGGACGTGAATCTCGCGTCCATCCTGATTGCGTCCCACGATGCCGCAGACAGCAAGACTTTTGACTGCGGGGAGGTCTCGGTGGTCCTTCGGGCCAAGGATGGGCGTCTTAACCGCAAGCTCTCTGTCGTCGAGTTTGTTTTGGCCTTCGGCCTGTTTAGAGACGTGCTCTGCTCCGCTTCCCCGGCCCGCCGGGAGGAGCTGGACACGTATCTACACAGGGTCACTGGACTGGGGCACAAGTACGGCGGCACGGCTTTTTATGACTACCACCGCTCCTTCTCAGCCAAGGCCGCCGCCGCGCTTGCCCAGTTCCAGTTCTCCGTCAACTGGGCCACGCTGGACATGGAGTTGTTCTGCCAGCATTTCGCCGGCCTCCGGGCCCCCGCTTGTTCGACCTGCCAGTCGATTTTCCATTCCACTGAGTGGTGTCCTCAAACGGCCACGGCCCAACCAGACAAGGCCATTCCGGGCCCCTCTGGGGTCTCCCGCAGCCCCTCCACCACCGACAAGCTGGGCAGACCCATTGTCT
This sequence comes from Bufo gargarizans, assembly GCF_014858855.1. Taxonomy (NCBI): domain Eukaryota; kingdom Metazoa; phylum Chordata; class Amphibia; order Anura; family Bufonidae; genus Bufo; species Bufo gargarizans. The sequence continues at coordinate 407,940,682 of NC_058081.1, read as the reverse complement.
ACCTTGGCAACAGCCAAGTTTGCAACAACTTTAACTTTGGTGCATGTGTTTTTAGCGGTTGCAGGGCCCTGCACATCTGCTCCATCTGCTTCAGGGCCCACCCCAGGTCCACATGTCCCAAGAAGGGGTACAAGCGCCTATGACTAGCCGACTGCGACATCAACCTCCTGGCTCTCCTGTTACGGGACCATCCGGTGCCAGGGTTCGTGGACTTCCTGATCACTGGCCTCTGCTCCGGGTTTGACACAGGGTTGGTGGCACTACCCCATTCCACCTGGGAGTGCGACAACCTGCAGTCGGCCAGGTCAGATCCCACCGCTGTACAGGAACTCCTGAATTCGGAGGTAGAGAAAGGGTTCCTCCTGGGCCCCTTCAACCAGGTTCCTTTCTCTCGCTGGCGGATCAGTCCCATAGGCATCGTGGCCAAAAAAGATTCAAATAAAAAACGTTTAATTTATGATCTCTCCGCCCCCCATGATTCTGTCATCCCCAGCATCAATTCGCTCATCCCTTCGGAAGAATTTTCCATGACCTACGCGTCCATAGACGAGGCCATTGCCCTCATCCTTAGCGCCGGGAAAGGCGCCTGGTTGTCCAAAACTGACATTGCGGACGCCTTCAAACTGCTGCCCATTGCCCCTCACCTTTGGCAGTTCTATGGCATCAGGTGGGAAGGCAGGTTCTATTTTGCCAACATGTTGACCTTCGGCTCAAAAAGCAGCCCGTGGTTATTCGACCAATTGGCGCAGGCCCTGCACTGGATCCTGATCCACCACGGCAGCGCCCCAGCGGTCATCCATTACCTGGACGACTTCCTCCTCATTGAACCTCCGCTAGGTCAACCATCAGGGCTGCTCTCACTCCTGGAGATCTTTGCCGCCCTTTCCATCCCAATCTCGCAGGGGAAGACCGCGGGGCCGGTCACTTCCATCACCTTCCTGGGCATTGTCCTGGACTCAGACAAAATGGAAGCCAGGCTTCCAGAGGCAAAGCTGTCCCAGATACGGGAAGTCGTGGCCAGGGCCATCACCTCGTCCCAGGTGACCAAGGTCGAGCTACAGTCCATCCTGGGTCGGCTGAACTTTGCCTTAAGGGTCATGCCCCAGGGCAGGGCTTTCATTTCCCGGCTGCTCTCGCTCCTTCCCTCAGCCTCCGAACCCAGCAGCATTGTCCACTTGGACAGGGCTGCCATGGCAGACTTACGCATGTGGGACAGCTTTCTGTTATCTTGGAACGGTGTCAGCCTGTTTGTCCCCTCATGGTCCCAGTCATCCACCAGGGTGTTTGCCGATGCCGCAGCATCCCGGGGTTTCGCGGCCATATTCGGGTCCCAGTGGCTGGCTGGCCCATGGCCTCCTCAGGTCAGTTCCGACCCTCAGTCCCTCAGCTCATCACCATTCCTGGAATGTTACCCCATCGTGGCGGCCGCTTCTGTCTGGGGTCACCTCTGGGCGAATTCCAGCGTCATGTTTGTGTCTGACAGCCAGGACCTCGTGGACATCATCTCCAAAGGCCGAGCTAAGTCGGCCAGGGTCATGTCCCTGTTGCGCAAACTGGTCTGGCTGGCCATGACCCATAACTTTCATTTTTCATGTTCCCATATCCCAGGTACCAGCAACACGGCGGCCGATGCCTTATCGAGGTTCAATTTTCACACCTTCTTTCAGGTATGTCCAGAAGCAGACCGGACCGGGGCCCGAATTCCCGGTTTCAGCGACCTGATGTTGGACTAAGGTCTCTGCTGGCAACCGCCGAGGACCTCAGGCACCGATCCCTTTCGGTCAACACGGCTCGCAACTACGGCACGGGTTGGAACCACTTCCAGGCGTTTTCCAGGGTCCATCCCCAACAGGGGATGTCCTTCATTGCGTACATCATGGCTTTCATGGCCCATTGCCATGTCAACCTCAAGCTGGCACCCAGCACCATACGTTTGTACCTGGCCGGGGCGCAGCACTTCTTAGCCCTTCAGAACCCAGAAGTACGCGCAGCGTTCACATCCCAAGCCGTCAAGGCCACGCTCAGAGGCATTGAGAAAAACAGTAAAGACTCCAACCCGTCCCGTCGGCCGGTCTCCGGTGAGCTGTTTAGGCAGCTGTCTGCAGCCCTAGATGGCAATCCTTTTGGCCATTTCACTAGCCTGGTCATCAAAGCCGCGATGTACCTAAGCTTCTACGGCTTCCTTCGTCCAGGAGAATTTTCAGTTCCTTCCCGGAAAACGGTCTTCCTGAAAAAGAAACAGCTATCCTGGAGCCAGGATCATCTGGTACTAAGCCTGCCTTCCACCAAGACGTCCCAGACCGGTCCTCCCGTACTGATCCGTTTCTTCAAGTCCGGGAACGCCTGGTGTCCGGTGGTGGTACTCCAACATCTCCTGGGTTACACACCATCTCCAGATCCAGAGTCTCCGTTGCTGCCATTCCAGGGGAACCCCCTTTCCACGCCACAGTTTGTCTCCCACATCAGATCCCTGGTCGCAGGGTTGGGGGTGGACCCCAAAACCATATCAGGACATTCATTCCGCATCGGAGCAGCTTCAGCGGCTTCCAAGCACGGGACGCCTCCGCACGTCATCCGTCACATGGGTAGGTGGAGATCTGCCTGTTTTTCTCGATACATCCCGGATCCGCTGACTGAAACCCGACAGGTATTCCGTTCCTTGGCTTTGTAACCCTGTTCCACACGCATTAAACAGCAGCACTTCTCCTACCTGGTGTCTCTTTGGCCCTCTTTTAGGCAGGCCCACGTCCCGTGGCTCCAGGCACACACCAGCCACTGTCTAGCCCCCTCCCGTCACCTTACTGACCGTGGCCGCGGCCACAAATAGTTAAGGCTGCATGCAGCCTGTTGTTGTGGGAGGGGCCAGGTCCCCCTACTTAAACCCCCCTGCACAGCTCACCTTCACCGCGTCCGCCACCGCACTTCACCCACCCTTTCCCCCCCTTTTCTTCCACTCTCCCTAGGGTTGGCCCTCTTTTAGGCAGGCCCACGTCCCGTGGCTCCAGGCACACACCAGCCACTGTCTAGCCCCCTCCCGTCACCTTACTGACCGTGGCCGCGGCCACAACTGTCTTGTTGTCAGCACATTGTCTGAAGAACTGCCATGACAGGGAACTCCTTGGAGCTGGCTTTGGTGTCAACTCAGTCTCTTGCTGCGTTGGGCAGTAGGAGGCGTACTGTCTAGAGGACAGTCTGATCCCTCTTCTGCTGGGCTGGTGGCTCTGTGCGACCACCGCCTCTTCCTCCGAACTACATAGGTCATTCGCATGACCTTGATTCCATGTGGGGTCGAGGACCTCATTGTCCTCCAGATCATCTTCCACCTAATCTTCACCCCTGCCTTCCTTGTCGGTCTGCACACTTTCGAAAGCCCCAGCAGTTGGCACCTGTGTTTCGTCATCATGCGAGACATGCTGCGATAGTCCTCCCATGTACTCATCTTGAAAGATAAGTGGTTGGGCATCGGTGCACTCAATATCTCTCCAACTTCTGGGGCAGGGCTAGGTGGATGGCTCTGGGAAACCATGCTAACAGAGTCATCAAAAAGCAGAAGAGGCTGCTGCATGAATTGGGGCTCAGAGTGCTTGGCTGATTTGCAAGAGGTGTGGTGAAAGACTGATGGACATTGGCTGCAGGTGCCAACTGTGGTCTTTCAGCAGGTGACTGGGTAAGAGACAATGTGAAGGAACTGGATCCACTGTCATAAACCCAATCTACTATCGCCTGTACAATTCATGGAGCAGCATTAGGGCCGACCAAATACAGCTGCAGGTTTTCTCACCTACTTGCACCTGGGGAAGGGGTTTCACTTGTGCGTGTAGCTGGCACAGATCGACCACTTTATCTGCCTGCAACCTGGGCCACGTCACTTATTTGACTCTCTCCTCATATTTTTCAAATTTAGGATCCTGCCTAAAATGGGTGTTTAATTAATAGTAGAATAAAAGGACAGTATGTAAAGGGTGTAAAGGGTGTATCTCACACGGCCTGAACCAGACTAGGCCTTAATTAAAGATTTTCTTTGCCCAAAATGGCTGTATTTCAAATTCCTGAATCAAACCCTTGTATGTAAAGGGTGTATTTCAAACGGCCTGAACCAGTGTAGGCCTGAATTATAGATTTCTTTCTCCAAAATGGCTGTATTTCAAATGGCTGTATTTCAAATGCTTGAATCAAACCCCTGTATGTAGAGTGTGTATCTCACACGGCCTGAACCAGTGTAGGCCTGAATTCAATATCGGTGCACCAAATGGCGGTATTTCAAATGCCTGAATCAAACCCCTGTAGGTAGAGGGTGTATCTCACACGGTCTGAACCAGTGTAGGCCTGAATTAAATATTTATTTGCATAAAATAACTATATTTCAAATGGCTGCATTTCAAATGCCTGAATCAAACCCCTGTATATAGAGGTTGTATCTCACATGGTCTGAACCAGTGTAGGCCTAAATTAAATATTTATTTGCACAAAATGGATGTATTTTAAATGGCTATATTCCAAATGCCTGAATCAAACCCCTGTATGTAGAGGGGTTATCTCACAGGGCCTGATCCAGTGTAGGCCTAAGTTAAATTTTTCTTTGCACAAAATGGATGTATTTTAAATGGCTATATTTCAAATGCCTGAATCAAACCCTTGTAGTTAGAGGGGGTATCTCACAGAGCCTGAACCAGTGTAGGCCTGCATTCAATATTGGTGAACCAAATGGCGGTATTTCAAATGCCTAAATTAAACCCCTGTATGTAGAGGTTGTATCTTACACGGTCTGAACCCTTGTAGGCCTGAATAAAATATTTCATTGCACAAAATGGCTGTATTTCAAATGGCTATATTTCAAATGCCTGAATCAAACCCCTGTATGTAGAGGTTGTATCTTACACGGTCTGAACCCTTGTAGGCCTGAATAAAATATTTCATTGCACAAAATGGCTGTATTTCAAATGGCTATATTTCAAATGCCTGAATCAAACCCCTGTATGTAGAGGGAGTATCTAACAGAGCATGAACTAGTGTAGGCCTAAATTAAATATTTATTTGCCCAAAATGGCTGTATTTCAAATGGCTGCATTTCAAATGCCTGAATCAAACCCCTGTATGTAGAGGGTGTATCTCACACAGTCTAAACCAGTGTAGGCCTGAATGAAATATTTCTTTGCACAAAATGGCTGTATTTCAAATGCCTGAATCAACCCCTGTATGTAGAGGGGATATCTCACAGGGCCTTAACCAATGTAGACCTAAATGTAATATTTATTTGCCCAAAATGGATATATTTCAAATGGCTGTATTTCAAATGCCTGAATCAATCCCCTATATGTAGAAGGGGTATCTCACAAGGCCTGAACCAGTGTAGGCCTAAATTAAATATTTCTTTGCCCAAAATGGATGAATTTCAAATGGCTGTATTTCAAATGCCTGACTCAAACCCCTGTAGGTAGAGGGGGTATCTCACAGGACCTGAACCAGTATAGGCCTAAATTAAATACTTATTTGCACAAAATAGATGTACAGTCCTGAGCAAAAGTTTAAGACCACTTGAAAAATGCCAAAAAATCATATTTAGAATGGCTGGATCTTAACAAGGTTCCAAGTAGAGCTTCAACATGCAGCAAGAAGAAATGGGAGTAAGACAAAACATTTTTTGAGCATTCAATTTAATGAAAACAACGAATAAACTGAAACAGGCTGTTTTTCAGCTGATCAAAAGTTTAGGACCACATGCCTTTAAAAGGCCAAATCTGTGCAAAGATGTGGATTTATTGTCATTTTCTGTCAGGTAGTCACACGTTGTGATGGCAAAGGCAAAAAAAAATCTCCCTTTTTGAAGGTGGTCGGGTTGTTGAACTGCATAAGCAGGGTCTCTCACAGCGCGCCATCGCTGCTGAGGTGGGACACATTAAGACAGTCATTTGGAAGTTTTTTTAAATAATCCTGAGGGTTATGGAACAAAAAAGTAAAGTGGAAGACCCCAAAAAATGTCATCAGCACTGAGCAAGAATTTTGGAAGTGCCGAAACGAATTTTGGAAGTGATAAACAATAACGGTGCAGCTACTCATTACTGAGTTCATGTTGGATTTCTGTTTTGCGGGGGTTTAATTTTTTTGGGGAGGTGTGGTCCTAAACTTTTGATCAGCTGAAACTTTTGATCAGCTGAAAAACAGCCTGTTTCAGTTTATTCGTTATTTTCATTAAATTGAATGCTCAATTTTTTTTTTTTGTCTCACTCCGAATTCTTCTTGTTGCATGTTGAAGCTCTACTTGGAACCTTGTTAAGATTTTTTAACTGGTCTTAAACTTTTGATCAGGACTGTATTTCAAATAGTGTATTGCAAATGCCTGAATTAAACCCCAGTATGTAGAGGGGGTTTCTTAAAGGGCCTGAACCAGTGTAGGCCTAAATTAAATATTTCTTCGCACAAAATGGATGTATTTCAAATGGCTGTATTTCAAATGCCTTAATTAAACCATTGTATTTAGAGGGGGTATCTCACAGGGCCTGAACCAGTGTAGGCCTGAATTCAATATTGGTGCACCAAATGGCGGCATTTCAAATGCCTGAATCAAACCCCTGCATGTAGAGTGAGTATCTCACACGGTCTGAAACAGTGTAGGCCTAAATTAAAAATGGCTGTATTTCACATGCCTGAATTAAACCCTTGTATGTAGAGGGAATATCTCACAGGGCATGAACCAGTGTAGGCCTAAATTAAATATTTCTTTGCCCAAAATGGATGTATTTCAAATGCTTGTATTTCAAATGCCTGAATCAAACACCTGAATGTAGAGAGGGTATCTCATATGGCCTGAACCAATGTAGGCCTAAATTCAATAATGGTGCACCAAAAGGCGATATTTCAAATTCCTGAATCAAACCCCTGTATGTAGAGGGTGTATCTCATAGGGCCTGAACCAGTGCAGGCCTGAATTCAATATTGGTGCACCAAATGGCGGTATTTCAAATGCCTGAATCAAACCCCTGTATGTAGAGGTAGTATCTCGCAGGTCATGAAACAGAGTAGGCCTAAATTAAATATTTATTTGCACAAAATGGATGTATTTCAAATGTCTGTATTTCAAATGCCTGAATCAAACCCCTGTATGTAGAGGGGGTATCTCACAGTGCATGAACCAGTGCAGGCCTGAATTCATAATTGGTGTACCAATTGGAAGTATTTCAAATGCCTGAATCAAACCCCTGTATGTAGACCCCTGTATGTGTCTCACACGGTCTGAACCAATGTAGGCCTGAATTAAATATTTCTTTGCACAAAATGGCTGCGTTTCAAATGGCTGTATTTCAAATGCCTGAATCAAACCCCTGTATGTGGAAGGAGTATTTCACAGGGCATGAACCAGTGTGGGCCTAAATTAAAGGGCTTCTGTCACCCCACTAAACTCTTTTTTTTTTTGGGGGGGGGGGGGTACTTATAATCCCTATACTGCGATACAGTGGGATGCAAAAGTTTGGGCAACTTTGTTAATCGGCATGATTTTCCTGTATAAATCGTTGGTTGTTACAATAAAAAATGTCAGTTAAATATATCATATAGGAGACACACACAGTGATATTTGAGAAGTGAAATGAAGTTTATTGGATTTACAGAAAGTGTGCGATAATTGTTTAAACAAAATTAGGCAGGTGCATAAATTTGGGCACCACAAAAAATAAATAAAATCAATATTTAGTAGATCCTCCTTTTGCAGAAATTACAGCCTCTAAACGCTTCCTGTAGGGTTCCAATGAGAGTCTGGATTCTGGTTGAAGGTATTTTGGACCATTCCTCTTTACAAAACATCTTTAGTTCATTCAGGTTTGATGGCTTCCGAACATGGACAGCTCTCGTTAAGTCACACCACAGATTTTCAATTATATTCAGGTCTGGGAACTGAGATGGCCATTCCAGAACGTTGTACTTGTTCCTCTGCATAAATGACTTAGTGGATTTTGAGCAGTGTTTAGGGTTGTTGTCTTGTTGAAAGATCCAGACCCGGCACAGCTTCAGCTTTGTCACCGAATCCTGGACATTGGTCTCCAGAATCTGCTGATACTGAGTGGAATCCATGTGTCCCTCAACTTTGACAAGATTCCCAGTCCCTGCACTGGCCACACAGCCCCACAGCATGATGGAACCACCACCATATTTTACTGTAGGTAGCAGGTGTTTTTCTTGGAATGCTGTGTTCTTTTTCCTCCATGCATAACGCCCCTTGTTATGGCCAAATAACTAAATTTTAGTTTCATCAGTCCACAGCACCTTATTCCAAAATGAAGCTGGCTTGTCCAAATGTGCTTTTGCCCATCTGAAGCAGCACTTTTTGTGCTGTGGGCGGAGAAAAGGCTTCCTCTGCATCACTCTCGCATACAGCATCTCCTTGTGTAAAGTGCGCCGAATGGTTGAACGATGCACAGTAACTATCTGCAGCAAGATGATGTTGTAGGTCTTTGGTGTTGGTCTGTGGGGTGACTGACTGTTCTCACCATTCGTCGCTTCTGTCTATCCGAGATTTTTCTTGGTCTGCCACTTCGAGTCTTAACTTGAACTGAGCCTGTGGTCTTCCATTTCCTCAATATGCTCCTAACTGTGGAAACAGACAGCTGACATCTCTGAGACAGCTTTCTGTATCCTTCCCCTAAACCATGATGGTGAACAACCTTTGTCTTCAGGTCATTTGAGAGTTGTTTTGAGACCCCCATGTTGCTACTCTTTAGAGAAAATTAAAAGAGGAGGGAAACTTACAATTGACCCCCTTAAATACTCTTTCTCATAATTAGATTCACCTGTGTATGTAGGTCAGGGGTCACTGAGCTTACCAAGCCAATTTGAGTTCCAATAATTTGTTCTAAAGGTTTTGGAATCAATAAAATGGCAACAGTGCCAAATTTATGCACCTGCCTAATTTTGTTTAAACAATTATAGCACACTTTCTGTAAATTCAATAAACTTAATTTTACTTCTCAAATATCACTGTGTGTGTCTCCTATATGATAGATTTAACTGACTTTTTTATCGTAACAACCAATGATATATACAGGAAAACCATGTACAAGGCTGCCCAAACTTTCGCATCCCACTGTATATCTATACATTATGTTATTAATCATTTTCATTCAGTAGATAATGCAAAAAAACATATTTTTATAATATGCAAAGTGGGGTGACAGGAGCCTTTAAATATTTCTTTGCACAAAATGGATGTATTTCAAATGCCTGGTTTAAACCCCTGTATGTAGAGGGAGTATCTCACAGGGCCTGAACCAGTGTAGGCCTAAATTAAATATTTATTTGCACAAATTGAATGTATTTCAAATGCCTGAATAAAACCCCTGTATGTAGAGGGGGTATCTCACAGGGACTCATCCAGTGTAGGCCTGAATGAAATATTTCTTTGCACAAAATGGCTGTTTTTCAAATGGCCATATTTCAAATACCTGAATCAAACCCCTGTATGTAGAGGGGGTATCTCACAGGGCCTGAACCAGTCCAGGATTGAATTCAATATTGGTGCACCAAATGGCAGGATTTTAAATGCCTGAATCAAACCCCTGTATGTAGAGGGAGTATCTCACAGGGCATGAACTAGTGTAGGCCTAAATTAAATATTTCTTTGCACAAAATGGCTGTATTTCAAATGCCTGATTTAAACCCTTGTATGTAGAGGGAGTATCTCACAGGGTGTTAAAGGGGATATTAATTATTGATATTTATGCAAATCTCAATAATTAATATTCATAAATAGGCGTGAATCATCTTGTGATAACTCCGCCAATTTATGCCTGAATTAACAACAAATCACTGCTGATTGCCTTACGCTTATAACCAAACTACCCTAACTGCATGCGCCTTACTGACTACCGCTAGTAATCACACCTTACACAATAGGTATAAATTACACAGTATTTATTAATCCTTACAGAATACACTAATAATCCAGTGCCAACACTATACTACATCTATTGCGGCGACTCCTTACTAATACAAAGGAATAAATATGTTTATAACTATATATATCTATATCAAGGGGATAGATATATATTGTTATAACAGCGCACAACAATATAAGTACACACACTAATACAATACACTAATACGGTTCTAACTACACTAACACAGTCCCAAATCCTCCCCAAAATCTATCTATAATCAGCAGCCCACCCAATCCTGACAATATGCTATCCCTACGGGGAATAACCAGGGGTTATTACGGACACTGTTGCTGCTGGGGTAAGCAGGACAGCCGTGATGGGGGTAGAGACACCGGGGAACAGGGGATATGATGGAACACAGGGGATATAAGGAATATAAGGGGACTTGGGACAGGGGAAGGTAAGGGTAACCAGGGGTACAGGGGGTGAGGGTATACAACAGGGGAAGGTAATTTGGGATATAGTATGGGGGGGAAGTAAGGGTAGTGTATGGGGGGAATAAGGATTATTGTATGGGGGGAATAAGGGTTATTGATAGGGTATAGGGGTAGATAGGGGGGTAATATAGGGTTAATAATAATATCGTTGGTGGTATAGGGGTAGATAGGGGGGTGATATAGGGTTAATAATATCTTTGGTGGTATAGGGTATAGCAGGGTTTAAGGATGCTTATTGTCTTTTGCTCGTTGTCCAGGGGGGCTCGTTTGTCCAGGGATGATCCTCTCCGGCTGGGGGTCGTGTTCCGGACTGCCTCAGCGTAGCGCTGCCCGTCCTGCGGCGCCAGAGCGCGCTTCCAGGCGGAGGGTTCCTTTGATCCTCCGCCTGTAGTGCCTCTGCATACCCTGCGGCGCAATGAGGTATGCAGATAACAGAGGGAGGGATGTTTGTTTCCCTCTCTCTGTTATGTTAACTATCCCCAGCAGCTGGGGATAGTTAAATACCAAAAGGCATCGGATCTCAATTGATCCCATGCCTTTTGAGGTCACCAGAGGCTGGACATAATTGTCCAGCCATCTGGTGGCCTTCTCATCCCCTGCAGGGATGCAGGAGGAGGGGGGGGGTGGCACATCTTGTCCTATACTATATGTGTATGGATGCTTGGGGCACATCCATACACATATATACATATATATATATATATATATATATATATGTATTTTTATATATAAATATATACACAAATATATACCCATCAATCTACTGGGAGGGGGAAATATATCTATATGTATATAAACGTATATTCATGGTTGTTTGGGGCACATCCATAAATATACACCTACACACAGACCCATCAATACATATGTATAAATACATATACACAGAGATGTATGCCGCCAAGGGGCCTATGTACATCTCCATGCATACCTACAGATCCCACCTGGACGGGCCCACAGACAAGGGCTAATATACATGTATATATGTCAGGGCATATATACATATATATTTAAATATGACACTTCTCTCAACACAGGGCATGAACCAGTGTAGGCCTAAATTAAATATTTCTTTGCCAAAAATGGCTGTATTTCAAATGGCTGTATTTCAAATGCCGGAATCAAACCCCTGTATGTAGAGGAGGTATCTCACAGGACATGAACCATTGCCTGAATTCATAATTGGTGCACCAAATGGCAGTATTTCAAATGCCTGAATGAAACCCCTGTATGTAGAGGGTTTATCTCATACGGTCTGAACCAATGTAGACCTGAATGAAATATTTATTTGCACAAAATGGCTGTATTTCAAATGGCTGCATTTTAAATGCCTCAATCAAACCCCTGTATGTAGAGTGAGTATCTCACAGGGCATGAACCAGTGTAGGCCTAAATCAAATATTTATTTGCCCAAAATGGATGTATTTCAAATGTTTGTATTTTCAAATGCCTGAATCAAACCCCTGTATGTAGAGGGATTATCTCACAGGGCATGAACCAGTGTGGGCCTAAATTAAATATTTCTTTGCACAAAATGGATATATTTCAAATGGCTGTATTTCAAATGCCTCAATCAAACCCCTGTATGTAGCCGGTGTATTTCACAGGGCCTGAAGCAGTCTAGGTCTGAATTCAATATTGGTGCACCTAATGGAGCTATTTAACATCTCTGAATGCAACCCAAATGTATGAAGGGTGTATCTCACAATGATCTGCATCAAAGGCTGCCAACTAATTTTATTTTTGCCCAAGCGAGTGTATGTTTAACAACTGAATTTGACAGCAGTATATAAGCCTGTAATTCTACACGTGCTGATGCTGCAAGGCCTGAATATAGTGTTTTTTGTCAAAAAAAAGTGTGTTTTTCAAATCCCAGAAAATGATGGGTGCATTTTTAGCTTAAATTGCACACTGACTAATCAAGGTGTTGTAGATTTCCCCTAAATGTTTTTTTTTTTTGGTAACAGAATATGAAAGCTGTATATATTAAACTTGAATTTAACACTTTCAGATCTGGAAAATGCAGTTTTACAAGTCCAGCAGCATCCTCTCCCTACACTTGTAACAGTAGAGTGATGTGCAGCGCTACGCGACTCAAGCTTATATAGAGCCTGGGTCACTTGCTGCTCTGGCCAATCACAGCCATGCCATTAGTAGGCATGGCTGTGATGGCTTCTAAGGTCAGACAGTTAACTGCTTGTTGATTTGCTGCTCTGCAGCCTTTCAAAAAGCGCCAAGAAAACGCTGAACACCGAACCCAAACTTTTACGGAAATGTTTACATTTACATTGGTTCGCTCAATTCTAGTCATGGGTCAAAGTTCTTAACAATGTAAAAGAAGATGTTGGGAGCGAATATCGCCATGTAACCTTGCATGTCTGTGGCCTCCTCATGATGCTGCTAAATCAACACTATGTCACTGGGACACTCAATGGCCTCATTATGCTGCTGCCATCTCCACACTATATCACCTTGCCACTCTGTGGCCTGATCATGCTGCTGCTCTGCTGCCACCTCCACATTATGTCACCTTGCCAATCTGTGGTCTCCTTATGCTGCTGCTAAATCAACACTATGTCACTGAGCCACCCTGTGGCCTTATCATACTGCTGCTGCTGCCACCTCCACACTATGTCAGTGGGCTACTCTGTGCTCTACTCATGCTGCTGCCGCCACCTCCACACTATGTCACCTTGCTAATTTGTGGTCTACTTATGCTGCTGCTAAATTAACAGTATGTCACTGGACCACTCTGTGGCTCCCTCATGCTGCTGCTGCTGCCACCTTCACACTATTTCACCTTGTCAGTCTGCGGCCTCCTCATGCTGCTGCTAAATAAACACTATGTCACGGGGCCACTCTGTGGCCTCCTCATGCTGCTGCTACTGCCACCTCTACATTATGTCACCTTGCCAGTCTGTAACCTACTCATGCTGCTGCTGCCACGTCCACATTATGTCACTGGGCCACTCTGTGGCCTCCTCATGCTGCTGCTGCCACCTCCACTCTATGTCATCCTGCCACTTTGTGGTCTTCTCATGCTGCTGCTAAATAAACACTATGTCACTAGGCCACTCTGTGGCTTTCTCATGCTGCTGCCACCTGAACACTATGTAAATGGGCCACTTTGTGGCCTCCTCATACTGCTGCCACCTCCACACTATGTCACCTTGTCAGTCTATGGCCTCCTCATGCTGCTGCTACCTCCATAATATGTCACCTTACCACTTTGTGGTCTCCTTATGCTGCTGCTAAATTAACAATAGGTCACTGGGCCACTCTGTGGCCTCCTCATGTTGCTGCTGCTGCCACCTCCACACTATGTCATCTTGCCAGTCTGTGGCCTCCTCATGCTTCTGCTAACTCAACACTATGTCAATAGGCCACTCTATAGCTTCCTCATGCTGCTGCCACCTAAACACTATGCAAATGGTACACTCTGTGGTCTCCTTATGCTGCTATTGCTGTCACCTCCACACTATGTCACTGGGCCACTCTGTGGTCTCCTCATGCTGCTGCTATCTCAACACTATGCCACAAAGGCACTCTGTGGACTTCTAATGCTGTTCCCACCTTCCCCACTTCATGACTGGGCCACTATTTTGCCTTTTTGGCCTGGTTGACATCATCATTTATTTGACCCTTCTGCTTATCTGTCAGAAGGAAGGAAAAATAAGATGCACAATGGACCCTGTCTGTGTAGCAGCTGTAAGGCCAGTATGGTCCCATCAGAATTGGATTGTGATTTGGTAGCCAAAAGCCGGAGTGGGTACAATACACAGAAAACATGCAAATAATCTATTCATGTGTCATCTCTGTTTTGGATCCACTCCTGGTGTTTTTTTGGCTTAAGCAATGCTGATAGATTACTGACCAAATGCTGACCGAGTGAAGGCGGATGCTCAACAGACAGGATCCCTTTTTTGGGGGGTTATTTTTTTGATGGATCAGAGGAAGGGCAAAATAATCAGTGACGTCAACACAAACTTACCGCTGACACCATCTCCACTGTCAGGGGGCTCTACTTGTATAAGCGTTTAATAGAACAGGTTCTGTAGACATCTATGTGGAATCAACTGACAATGGTGTAAAAGTAGGGCGCTCGTTCACGCTACAGTAGGATCTTGGGCCTCTGCACGGTTCTTTATACCTGGCGCTAACATCGACCTGTAAGGTTCACACTTGAGTTATTTAGTCAGTTTTGGCCCCGTGACTGCCTAAATAAGTGAAATGTGCAGTGATTCTAAGAGCAATATCTATCATGCGCGTTTCATACTGACTCACGGTATTGTTTCACTACCACAGCAGACTCCCTATGCGTGCTACTACAAGTCACAGTGTACACCACTATACAGGCTCTCTGCAGCCATGAAATAGCAGTTTTTTAGCGCGATTGAATCTTTTCGGAAAATTCTGCGAACCGCCGGAATCAAATTTTTTAGAAATTCGATCATCTCTAACTGAATATTTTTCCACAAAACCATATGTCACTCTGCTTAGCTTCTCCTGCTCTACAACCTGATGCCTGCAGACAGCATTGCATTGTTGCTGACTTGTTTACACACTCACATACTAAAAACTTGTTATGGTCTGCCCCCACTGCTGCTTTTCTCCTCCCAGTGGGCATGGCCACATCTTCTACCTGCTATGGCACATCTTTTATTCCCAGCATTCCCTTCTTCCTACCTGGTGGGCCTGGCCAGCTTCTCTCACCTCAATAAAGGCTTAGGACTGCTTCTGCTGTGCCTGTAGGATGCATGCACATTCCCTCCAGCTCTTAAATGGCCAGTACATGCCCTCTAATCTTCTACAGCCTATGGCTGGCCACTTTCTGGTATCTGTGGGAAGATGCATAAGGGAGGCTTCACTATAGCGTTTCCCTCTCCATTATAACATTCCAATCAAATGTGAAAGCCAAATGGAACACTATACATGGACAAGCAAAAGGGTAACAATGTTTTCAACTTTTGACTTTCAGGCTCTATATTTCACCATCCACTACAGCTTTGAACGTGAGACTACCATAATTTTGTAGACAATCATCTTGGCTATCTCATACATAAATTGGACTTGCAACTATTTAGCATATGATTAGTTATGCAGATTCTTGTCATGCAACATCATTGTTACTGTTCTGCTCCTAAAATTCAAAATTTGTATTATTTTGTATATCCACTTTTGGCTTTCAACAGTGCATCAATCCTGGGCATGCTCTTGATCAGATTCAAGCATGTCTTAAGCAAAATCTGTTCCCAGGTTTCTTCTACACTTTCTCAATGTTGATGCATACTGGTCGACTCTCCTGGGTATGAATACAGCTTTTTCTTCAACTCTACCGACAAGTGTTCGATTGGGTTGAGGTATGGGGGCTGTGGGGGCCAATCCAGCACCTCTACTTCATCGGTGCTTGCATGAACGTCTGTGATCACACAATTATGAGGCATATTACCCATCTTCACTGCTGTGTTTGTCGTGCCAGAACTGATAGACCTTGTGATGAGCTGACTTGTTGACACTGATATTTTACCCTTTGGCTTTGAAATGGATGGATGGACTTTATTTAATATTGCAATTGTCATGGTACTCACATGCTGCAGTTTGGCAATTTTCTTGGCCGAGATACCGCTATTGATTAGCTGGATTATGCTGTTTCTCTTACCTTGGGAAATCTTCATAGCTGCTCCTGGAGTTGAACCTGTGACTTTTGCTTGGGAATCAACCTAATAACACACTGAGCTATTAGGTTATGTTGTAATTTGTAGTATACAAGAATAAAAAAGATTGTTACCCCACCAGGAGCAAAACAGTAACAATGCAGTTACAGGACAATAATCTGCAGAACTAATCATATTCTTAAATAGTTGCAAGCTGTAGTGGATGATGAGAAATGGAGCCTGAAGTTCAAAAGTTCAAAACATTGTTATCCTTTTGCTCGGCAGTGTAAAACGCTTTAAAGTGTTCCGTTTGACTTTCCATGATAGCAATTCCAATATTTTCTATTTTAATCACATTTAAACGTAATTATATAATGGAAAGGATAATGCAACAGGTTCTAGTTTGTCTTGCAAAGGTGTGCTGTTTCTATGTTCATCTGCCCATGTACTTTTTCTTGTTTCCTGGATTTGACCCTTCGCTGCTTGACTTGACCTCTGGCTGATCTCTGTTCTGACCCTGAGCTGCCCATCCTGACCTCAGAATGTTTATTGATTTGCACAATCTCTGCCTGCCCTGACCTCTTCCACTCTATTACTACAATATTGGCTGATCCCTCTGTACTCCACACCAGTATTTTTTTAACCTTGTGGGTCAGTAGTCACATCAATAAAGACTATTCCAACAGGCAGTGGCCTTGTGTTTCCCCTGCAGCAAGTGATGGCCAGTTCGCATTGTTCGCCTGCGAACATATGCGGGCTGCCATCTTTTTTCACAAGTGCGGCGAGGCACAGGTTAGCCCTTACCTGTGCCTGTGCACGAGACGGTCTGAAAACAAGTGCGGTCAGCCGGAGCAGGCAGTTCTGAGAACAGCCACCAGGGGCCTTCACCGGGCTGTTCTCTGAACTGCCTGCTCTCGGTGACCGCATTTGTTTTCAGACCGGCTCGCGGCACAGGTAAGGGCTTACCTGTGCCTCGCCGGACTTGTGAAAAAAGATGGCAGCCCGCATATATTCGTGGGTGAACAATGAGAAATGGTCATCACTGCCTGCAGCAAAGTCGAGATTCAATACAGGAGTTAAATGGTGAATACCACTTAGATAATTATTTTAGGAGTAGCCCCAAACTAAATCTGTTAAAGTGACACAGTGGATCCATATCCGCTTCATAACAAAATTATTAAGAATATTAGGCATTAACTAAGAGTCCTTTGATCTGCATTAAACCTGCCATCTTGTGCTTATACATAAATTAACTGCTCAGTGACTTCTAATGTTCTGATTATTTATAGCATGGGTATTTGTCTTATAACATTATCTAGAAGCCAATGGTAAATGCGTCATTGGAAATGTTAGGCAACCAGTGACAGCATACACTAATGTAAGTAACTGACTGAAGTTACACCTGTAGTTAATCTAGAGGCTTTAGTAACAGTTTTATTTCATAAAGACATTTCAACACCATATGAGCCTTTTTAAAACTTTGTTTGTCAGCTTTTTGTAAGCTTCCACTTGCTTTAAATGCTAATTGCTAGATTACACTTAATGTAAAGAGAAGATTTTATGATCAACTCATAACTTATTTAGCAAGAACCCATCAAAGAGCATAAATATACAAATGACATAGGCCTTACATGTGTAATACACAAAGTGAATGTAGTGCTGCTACTCAAAGATTTTCCCTTTCAAAGACATAGCACTCACATTATATATTGATGACGGAAATTAAAAATTAAAATTAAGGCACAAGATCAAAATGTATCATATTAGATGGAACAAAGAATTAGCCTGATACTTGAGATAAGCAATGTCCTAATGTCAGATATAGCTTTTAAGTAAATTAAGATCAAAGCTCATTTAAGTTAACTGAAGAATCATCAGAAATGTATCTATCATAAAGGAAAATGTATGTGCATAATGTATGCCATTGCCTATTTGCACCGATAATTGCCTTGTCCTCAGAATAGCTGAGAGCTGCATTGTATGCAGCCATGATTTCATTTGTGCTCTGTTGCTTGTCCCCATATACAGTAGAATCATTGTTTCGAGGTAACAGATCAAACCACTATCTGCTGCCTAGAAATAATGATTTAAGGCTCTGCATCAGCAATACTTTCATCCGCTCAATGACCATTTGGTCGTTCATAAGGTGATTGGGAGGGAGTGCTCCTAGCAATGCTCCTTGGCAATAATTGTCCTCATTATCAACCCATGTAAAGAGAACTGTACTAACAATAAAAGATCTATGGCAAAACCTGAAGGTAGCACCTTCACATTTTGCTTATAATGTTTTGGATTAACTGTCGAGGCTGGGGAAAGTATAATTTTTGCAATGTGTAGGTTGGTCGTACAGATAGATGGTGATTATTCACAAGCATATTTTAGACTGGCAATACAGAGGATGGGGACTCCTAGTGGCTACTAGCAGTTAGCAGTGATATTACTAGGAGGAAGAGTAGCAGATAAGCTGCTAAAAATTGATTTTCTATACTGATCTGAGCCATAGCCCATTAAAATGGGTTAAAGAAAGAGAAGGGGACAAAGTGGCCCAGAACGAAGGAAGAGAGAACATAACCTATCAGCTTTGGGCAAAGAAATCAGTGTAGGCATGCCAGCTGGATGAAGGCATTCAGGGTTCAGAAGCTCCAGTGGAGTGTTTCATGGTGATTGTCTCTTTTTTTTATAAAACAAAATAGTAAATACAATTTTCATTGTATATATTCTTCTTTTAAAGTGGTATTCTGGTTACATTAAATTATCCCCTATCCACACAATCATGAGAAAGGGGGCCCCTTACCCTGAATCCCTATGAAATGAACAGACTGGCTGGTTGGGCATGCATTCAGCTGCTCCATTCATTTCAATGATAATTCTGGAGATTGCCGTACTCAGCAATCTCCGGAACTCCCATAGAAAATAATGGAGTGCCTATGCATATGCCCAGAAGCCTGCCCAGTTTATTTCAAGGGGTACTTGTGAGCAGTGGGGGCCCTAGCCAATAACATAGTTTACATAGTTTATATAAGGCTGAAAAAAACACATCTGTCCATCCAGTTCAGCCTGTTATCCTGCAAGTTGATCCAATGGATATGGGATAAATTAACGTAACTAAAAATACCCAATATTATTGAAGATTATGAATAACTAATATATCTAAAAAAGGAGAATTCCAATAAGCAGTACACAGTTTTTGCATTCCATTGACATACTAGAGCAGTGTTTTTCAACTACTGGCTTTCCAAAATATTCTAGGGTAAGTTAAAGATCCTGGGTAACAATATCAAAGGGATGCACATACAGTATGATGTATCAGTTATAGCACTGGTTTTCTAATATAGGGCACAACATCTTTTAGCGCCGTCTCAGGCTCCAGGGAACAGGCGTAACAAAAAGTCAGCAACCTCTAGTATCTTACCATTAGCTACCTTATGTACTGTAAACTCTACTACATGTGCAGTAACCCACTGCAAGAGTGTATCTACAATTTGGTTTGTAATGTTTGTACTGTTTTTAATGCTAATGTAATGTAATGCACACTCAGCAAGAATCAGATATGGGCAGCGTTCCATTCACACATCCGTGTGTGATTTGCAGGTCTGCGGATCCGCAAAACACGGACACCGGCAATGTGCGGGTCTGCATTTTGCGGAACGCATATGGCTGAGACTAATAGAATATGCCTATTCTTGTCTGCTATTGCAAGAATAGGACATGTTCTATTTTTTGGGGGATCGGAAGTGCGGCCCCATAGAAATCGTGCGGCCCCATAGAAATCGTGCGGCCCCATAGAAATGAATGGGTCCGCAATTCCATTTTGCAAAATGCGGAACGAAATTGCGGATATGTGATTGGAGCCTTAACCTAACCATCCTTGCCCAGCCCTCTCTGGAGCTGAGGGTATGGGCTGATTCCATTCCCTAGTTCCAGAAGAGTCCAGTCAGTCTAGATGTAGAGAGGGAGGAGGAAGAGAGCACTCTCCCCCATACTCCATCTCCAAGCCCTGGAGCCCCGTCACCTCCACAAGCTCCAGGAGATCAAAGCAAGAAGACCTAAAAAAAGGAGGAGTTGTATGGCTACACAGAGAGACAGCAAGGTAACCCAACTTAAAGCCTTTCAGACCCTACTGCTGCCAAGGAGAAAACATTTGCACCCCAGAATAGTGGACACTACAGGCATGGTAGCAATATACCAGCTATTAGCCAGAGATCCCTATAGCACATACCATATTTTAGCCAAAGTAATCTGAGGGTATGTGCCATATTCATCTGCTTAGCTCATGCTTGGACATCTAGGAGAACTTTGCACTGTGTAAAGAGATTTTCGGGATGCACTTCAACTACTATCCTGCAAACAGTAAACAGAAACTGTTATAAATTTTAATCTGGCCTGGTCTGTGATTCTCCACACATATCCTGTCTACAACCACATGGATATTAATCCCATGGACATTCCCAAACCACAATCACACAGGAAGCCCATAGCTACAGGGAATGCCCAGAGGGAACCCAGGGTGCCTCAACTTCACTGAACTGACCCCAGGGAGCAATGGCCTGAGGGAGTACACCATAACACATCATCATCAGGGCCACTACCACTCCTATCCTCTGTTCATGCAACATTTTCATGTTTAAAGGACTAGCATACATGTAACAATTTCTGTACTAGCTCAGAACACATAGAAAGATAGAATGTATCGGCAGATAAGAACCATTTGGCCCATCTAGTCTGCCCAATATACTGAATACTATGAATAGCCCTTGGCCCTATCTTATATGAAGGATGGCCTTATGCCTAACCCATGCATGCTTAAACTCCTTCACTGTATTTGCAGCTAGCACTTCTGCAGGACTATTTCCTCTTGTAGTAGTTTTTCTGCCTTTAAATATTCTCTCCTCTTTTAGCTTGTTGATTTCCTTTATGTATTTAAAAGTTTCTATCATATCCCCTCTGTCTCGTCTTACTTCCAAGCTATACATGTTCAGGTCCTTTAAACTTTCCTGGTAAGTTTTATCCTGCAATCCATGTACTAGTTTAGTAGCTCTTCTCTGAACTCTCTCCAAAGTATCAATATCCTTTTGGAGATATGGTCTCCAGTACTGCGCACAATACCCCAAATTTGGTCTCACTAGTGCTCTGTAGAGTGGCATGAGCACCTCCCTCTTTCTACTGGTAATGCCTCTCCCTATACACCCAAGCATTCTGCTAGCATTTTCTGCTGCTCTATGACATTGTCTGCCTACCTTAACCCTTTCATGACCAAGGGTCATTGATGCCCCAGTGTCCAGGTCAAAATTTACAAATCAGACACGCGTCACTTTATGTGGTAATAGCTTAGGAATACTTTTACTTATCCATGCCATTCTGAGAATATTCTCGTGACACATTGTACTTCATGATAGTCATATATTTGAGTCAATATTTCACCTTTATTTATGAAAAAAATCCCAAATTTACCAAAAATTGGGAAAAATTATCAATTTTCCAAATTTCAATTTCTCTGCTTCTAAAACAGAAAGTCATACCTAATAAAATATTTATTACTTAACATTCCCCATATGTCTACTTTATGTTGGCATCATTTTTGAAATTTCATTTTATTATTTTAGCACGTTAGAAGGCTTAGAAGTTTAGAAGCAATTCTTACAATTTTTAAGAAAATTTCCAAAACCCACTTTTTAAGGACCAGTTCAGGTCTGAAGTCACTTTGTGGGGCTTACATAGTGGAAACCCCCCATAAATGACCCCACTGTAGAATCTACACCCCTCAAGTTACTCAAAACTGATTTTACAAACTTTGTTAACCCTTTAGGCAGTCCACAAGAATTTAAAGGAAAATGGAGATGACATTTCTAAATTTCACATTTTTGGCAGATTTTCCACTTTCTAAAAATTTTTTCTTTAACACATTGAGGGTTAACAGCCAAACAAAACTCAATATTTATTACCCTGATTCCGCGGTTTACAAAAACACCCCACATGTGGTCGTAAACTGCTGTACGGGCACACGGCAGGGTGCAGAAGGAAAGAAATGCCATACGGTTTTTGGAAGGCAGATTGTGCTGGATTGGTTTTCTGAACGCCATATGTTTTTTATTTTTCTTACGATCGTCTTGTGCAGGGGCTCGTTTTTTGCAGAAAGTGTGGAGGTTTATATTGGTACCATTTTTGGGTACATAGTATTTTATGATCATTCATTATTACACTTTATGGGGCAAGGTGACCCAAAAATTGGCTGTTTTGGAACAGTTTTCATTTATTTATTTTTACAGCGTTCATCTGAGGAGTTAGGTCATGTGATAGTTTTATAGAGAAGATCGTTACGGACGTGGCAATACCTATTATGTATACCTTTTCTTATTTATTTAAGTTTTACACAATAATAGCATTTCTGAAACCAAAATAAATATGTTTTAGTGTCTCTATAGTCTGAGAGCCATAGCTTTTATTTTTTACACCACATCAGTATATTGCCATTCCCTCGTAGAGAGGGCATGGCATTACATAGAAACTGGCAATTGTTAACTCTTGTTAGCAGGAATAGGTGCTAGTTGAGTTGTTAGGACATTTGAACAATCCTCCCGCCACTTCAACCATGGAGCCCATATTCGCAGATGTTTGTCATGGGATAAAGATTCCCAACTAGAATCAGATCTCCTGGACTTTATTTATCCAACCTGTTATCCCCGCTATTTTGTTGGTGAGCCAAAACATTGGAATCAGGAGTTTTGCCGCAGCTATTAGGGAGGACAGCAAGGAATGTTTGGTAAGTATACATTTTTCACTGGGCAAGTTTAGCAGAACTACCAAGAGGGTAAGTGGTGACGAGGAGGGGACAATGTCTAGGATATAATTAGAAATCATATCCCAGAATGGGAATATCAAGGGACAGGTCCACCAGATATGGATTAGAGTGCCTGTATTTCCTCTACATCTCCAGCATTGATCTGAATGTGAGGGGTTCATGACATGAAGTTTTGCAGGTGTATTATACCACCTGGTCACCAATTTATAAGCATTCTCTTGGGTCCTGATACATCTAGAGTATCCATGAGAGTGACATAATATCCTATCTACTGTACTATCATCAAAGGTGGTGCTCAAATCGTTTTCCCACTGGGAAATAAAACAAGGTTCTATAAGGGCCTACCTCATCCAATAATTTGTTATATATCTTAGATATGCATCCTTTTTTGCCCGTATGTTGTAGTAACATCGAGTCGTACCAAGTGGGATCAAGTTTATTAGGAGTGCAAGCTAAGTATTTAATAGAGTCTCAAAAACTGAATAATGTATGGGTGACCATGGGATATGAAGGAAACTTGATTTCAAGCTTTGAATAAAAGGGACTGTCTGTTTTTTCAAGACATCTCATATTGCCACAGTACCCAACGCCCTCCAAAGGCCCAGATCATCTTGGAAACCCTGTACTACCAAGTATGGGACATAGCAAGTGTGTCACGGCTGTTTAAGGGTAACCAGAGCATACACAGTAAGAAGAGCTACTGACCGGACCCCAAACTAGGGAAGAGAAAGGGTGACCCCTGTCAGACCCTCAACACTCTCCCTATGCTGCTAAAGCACATGCCCGGATCCAAATGGTGGAACGAGGCATGCCCGCGTACCTTAGACTGATGAGCCCTGTAACCCCTACAATAGTGGAAGGGGCACGGCCACCGATGCCCTGCTCAGAATATGGAGGGAACCGGGGCCACCTCAGATCCAGTCAGGAAATCACCAGGTACACAACAAAGTCTGCACACTTAGCTGATGGAGCTGCAACCGCAGAGAAGACGGATCCAAGGGCCGCTGGCAATATCCGGAGTGCTTGCAGCAGCAGAACACAGGTCCAGAGAACTAGTAGCTAAAGAAGTGAAGATACTCAAGGCAGAGCTACAACTGAAAAGAGAAATATAATCCACGCCCTGCAATAGGAGGAGGGGTGATTTAAAGGCAGAGAAATCAAGCGCAGGAGAGACAGCTGGGAGTAAAGACCTCATCACAGGGGCGGAGAAACAGAACAGTGAGAACACCTCCAAACTCTAAGTGACATCATCACAGGGGTGGAGACACAGAGCTGTGAGAACGTCTCAAAGCTCTGGTAGTGACAGTACCCCCCCCCCCCCCCGCTACGGGTGGACTCCGGACACCCAGGACCCACCTTCCCAGGATGAGCCCTATGAAATGCCCTGATAAGGCGAGTGGCTTTAATGTCTGACATCGGAACCCACATCCTCTCCTCAGGACCATAACCCTTCCAATGAACGAGGTACTGAAGAGAACCGCGGACAATGCGAGAGTCCACAATTCTGGAAACCTCAAACTCCAGATTGCCATCAACCAAAATCGGAGGAGGAGGCAAAGAGGAGGGTACCGTGGGCTGGACATATGGTTTTAAGAGAGATCTGTGAAATACATTATGTATCTTCCAAACCCGTGGAAGATCAAGGCGGAAGGCAACAGGATTGATGACTGACAAAATTTAATAAGGCCCAATAAACTTGGGACCCAATTTCCAGGAGGGAACCTTCAGTTTAATATTTCTTGTAGACAACCACACCAGATCACCCACATTCAGGTCCGGACCAGGCACATGTCTCTTATCAGCCACACGCTTATACTTCTCACTCATCTTTCTGAGATTACTCTGAATCTTTTGCCAAATGGTAGACAAAGACGAGAAAAATCTCTCCTCCTCAGGTAAACCAGAAAGAGCCCCTCCCGAGAATGTCCCAAACTGCGGATGGAACCCATATGCACCAAAAAATGGTGACTTATCAGAAGATTCCTGACGACGGTTGTTCAAAGCAAACTCAGCAAGAGGGAGAAATGAACACCAATCCTCCTGGTTCTCTGCCACAAAACAGCGCAAATATGTCTCCAGATTCTGATTGAGGCGCTCAGTCTGACCATTCGACTGCGGGTGAAAAGCAGAAGAGAAGGACAGCCGAACCCCCAGGCGAGAACAGAAAGCCTTCCAGAACCTGGACACAAACTGCGTGCCTCTATCGGGAACAATCTCAGAGGGAATGCCGTGCATTTTAACAATATGATCGACAAAAGCTTGCGCCAACATTTTAGCATTGGGTAAACCAGGGAAAGGAACGAAATGAGCCATCTTGCTAAAACGGTCCACGACCACCAGGATCACCGACTTCCCCGAGGAACGAGGAAGATCCGTGATAAAGTCCATGGACAGGTGTGTCCAAGGACGGGAAGGTATGGGTAACGGGAGAAGGGAACCTGAAGGTCGTGAACGAGGGACCTTAGCGCGAGCGCACGTCTCACAAGCCGCCACAAAACCCTCCACAGACTTACGAAGAGCCGGCCACCAAAATCTCCGAGCAATGAGATCAACCGTGGCTCTACTCCCGGGGTGACCAGCAAGAACCGTATCATGATGTTCCTTAAAGAGTTTGTGACGTAGCTCAGGAGGCACGAACAACTTCCCGGAGGGACAACGGGCAGGTGCCTCAGACTGGGCAGCCTGGACCTCGGCCTCCAAATCGGAATATAGAGCAGAAACAACTACCCCCTCCGTCAAAATGGGACCCGGGTCCTCAGAGTTTCCTCCTCCCGGAAAACAGCGAGAGAGAGCATCAGCCTTCACATTCTTGATCCCAGGGCGGAAAGTAACAACAAAATTGAATCTGGAGAAGAACAGAGACCATCTGGCCTGTCTCGGATTCATACGCCTGGCCGACTCCAAGTACGCCAGATTCTTATGGTCGGTAAAAACGGTGATAGGGTGCCTGGCCCCCTCCAACCAATGGCGCCATTCCTCGAAAGCCAACTTGATGGCCAACAATTCCCTATCTCCCACATCATAGTTTCTCTCTGCCGGGGAGAGTTTTCTAGAGAAAAAGGCACCAGGTCGCCATTTGGCAGGAGAGGGGCCCTGGGACAAAACTGCACCCACACCCACCTCGGAAGCATCCACCTCAACAATAAAAGGTAAGGAAACATCGGGATGCACCAAGATGGGAGCAGACGCAAAACTCTCTTTAATCTTAGAAAAAACCGTCCCCTTTTTTGTCATGTCAGTAAGGGGTTTGACAATAGAGGAATAATTCAAAATGAACTTTCTATAGTAGTTAGCAAAACCCAGAAAGCGCATCAATGCCTTCTGATTTTCAGGAAGCTCCCACTCCAGCACAGCACGGACCTTCTCCGGATCCATGCGAAAACCAGAAGCAGAGAGGAGAAAACCCAGAAATTGAATCTCCGATACCATAAAAAGACATTTCTCCAGCTTGGCATACAGTTTATTTTCCCGCAGTATCTGCAGGACCTGAAAAAGATGATCCTGATGGGTCTGAACATCAGGGGGAAAAATCAAAATATCATCAAGATACACCAATACAAATTTCCCCATTAAATGATAGAAAATACTATTAACAAAATGCTGAAAGACGGCCGGAGCATTCATCAGGCCGAAAGGCATAACGAGATTCTCGAAATGCCCGTTAGGGGTATTAAAGGCCGTTTTCCATTCATCCCCCTCTCTGACCCTGACCAGGTTGTACACGCCTCTCAGATCCAATTTGGAAAACACCTTGGCCCCAACAATTTGGTTGAAGAGGTCCGGGATCAGAGGAAGGGGATAGGGATCGCGAATCGTGATACGGTTCAGCTCCCTAAAATCTAAGCAAGGTCTCAGAGAGCCATTTTTTTTTTTAACAAAAAAAAAACAACCCGCGGCAACAGGCGACTTTGAGGGACGAATATGCCCCTTCTCGAGACTCTCGGAGATATAGGTTCGCATTGCGAGTCTTTCCGGTTGTGAGAGATTGTAGAGGCGTGCCTTTGGCAGCTTGGCGCTGGGAATGAGGTTAATGGGACAGTCAAACTCCCGGTGAGGAGGTAGCTCCCAAACACCGCTCTCTGAAAACACATCCGAGAAATCAGAGAGAAATGATGGCAGAGTTTTAGTAGACACCTCTGCAAGAGTGGCTGTGAGACAATTCTCTCTACAAAAGTCACTCCACTCATTTATTTGCCTTCCTTGCCAATCAATAGTGGGGTTATGTCTAGTGAGCCAGGGTAGCCCCAAAACTAGAGGAGAAGGCAATCCGTTAAGGACAAAACAAGATATCTCCTCCACATGAGTGTCACCTACAGCTAGCCGGATATTGTGAACAATGCCTTTCAGAGATCTCTGCGAGAGTGGGGCAGAGTCAATAGCAAAAACAGGTATATCCTTTTCTAATGTACAAACCTGAAAACCATGCAAGGCTACAAATTGAGTGTCAATAAGATTGACGGCCGCTCCACTATCGACAAAAATCTCACAAGGAATGACTTTGCTCTCTAGCGCCACCCTGGCAGACAGGAGAAAACGGGAACTGCAGGTCAAAGGAAAAGCATCAATTCCCACATCAACTTTGCCCAAAGTAGCAGATGAAGCAGAACTTGATGATCTACCTCTTGAGGTTTTTCTCTTATTATCGCTCTTAGTACAGGTCAGGAATCTCCTAGACAGACAAACATTTGCCAAATGACCTATGCCCCCACAACAAAAACACACCATATTCTGAGGACTAAATGCTCTTTTATCAGGGGCAAGTCGGCCTAGCTGCATGGGCTCCTCCTCAGAAGGGAGCGAGACAGGATGAGACCCCTGCATACTGAATGAGTCCGCACCATTGCCCCTAGACTGACAATGGCTGGACAGAGAGGTCTTGTTTCTTTCCCTTAGACGCCTGTCAAGGCGTACCGCTAATGACATGGCAGACTCTAAGGATGTTGGTCTCTCATGGAAAGCAAAGGCATCTTTCAAATCCTCTGAGAGACCATGACAGAACTGACTTCGGAGTGCAGCATCATTCCAGCCTGAATCAGCTGCCCATCTCCGAAATTCAGAACAATAAAGCTCCGCAGACAGTTTGTTCTGGCATAGAACACGTAAGTTCGATTCTGCCAGAGCAACACTATCCGGGTCATCATATATCTGTCCCAGGGCCACAAAAAACCTTTCCACGGATCGAAGGGAAGGATCCCCTGATGGCAGCGAAAAAGCCCAAGTCTGAGCATTACCTCTGAGCAGGGAGATGACAATCCTCACCCTCTGTTCCTCATTACCAGAGGAGTGGGGACACAAACAAAAATGGAGTTTACATGCCTCTCTGAAGCGAACAAAATTCTCACTGCCCCCGGAGAACGTTTCCGGAAGTGAGACCTTTGGCTCGCAACAGACTCCATGAGCCGGAGCAGAGCCCAATGCTTGTAGCTGAGTCAGAGATTGACGGAGATCCGCTACTTCCAAAGAAAGACCCTGCATGCGGTCAACCAGGTCAGAAAGCGGATCCATGTCAACAAGGACGGTTTTGGTGGATTATAATGTCACGGCTGTTTAAGGGTAACCAGAGCATACACAGTAAGAAGAGCTACTGACCGGACCCCAAACTAGGGAAGAGAAAGGGTGACCCCTGTCAGACCCTCAACACTCTCCCTATGCTGCTAAAGCACATGCCCGGATCCAAATGGTGGAACGAGGCATGCCCGCGTACCTTAGACTGATGAGCCCTGTAACCCCTACAATAGTGGAAGGGGCACGGCCACCGATGCCCTGCTCAGAATATGGAGGGAACCGGGGCCACCTCAGATCCAGTCAGGAAATCACCAGGTACACAACAAAGTCTGCACACTTAGCTGATGGAGCTGCAACCGCAGAGAAGACGGATCCAAGGGCCGCTGGCAATATCCGGAGTGCTTGCAGCAGCAGAACACAGGTCCAGAGAACTAGTAGCTAAAGAAGTGAAGATACTCAAGGCAGAGCTACAACTGAAAAGAGAAATATAATCCACGCCCTGCAATAGGAGGAGGGGTGATTTAAAGGCAGAGAAATCAAGCGCAGGAGAGACAGCTGGGAGTAAAGACCTCATCACAGGGGCGGAGAAACAGAACAGTGAGAACACCTCCAAACTCTAAGTGACATCATCACAGGGGTGGAGACACAGAGCTGTGAGAACGTCTCAAAGCTCTGGTAGTGACAAAGTGGGGGTGAACGGAGAAAGGCAAGGGGAAGAGCGCAAAAGTGGTGATACTTTAGACTATGTGTGCATAACTCCCTTCAGGGGGTCTAGACCTTTCTTACCCATATTGTCATTTATTGTTAATTTTGGGTCCCATAAGGTCGCTACACCCTCGGGACCTAATAGACTTCTAACTAACCTGCAGCCCAGTCTGGCGTTCATAGGGTTGCTAATTTCGGAGTGTAATCTGAGCTGAACAGCTCTATAATATGCAGCCACATGAAGGGAGGCCGAAACCACCTTTAAATATGGATTTGGTGAGAACCCTATACGCCAACCTGGGTCTGCAGCCGCCCCACACAAATGAGGAGTAAAGACTACGTACTCGTGCCAGAAAGGACTTAGGTATGGATATAGGGAAGGTCTGTAAAGTATACAGCAATTTAGGCAGAATATAGGTTTTTAATAATTTTTTTCTCCTTAGCCAAGACAGAAAGGGGATCTTTATTTCAGCTAATTGCTGTTTCATACTGGTAAGTAGTGGCGAACAATTGGCCAGGGTCTTTTGTTACATTGATGCCCAGATATTTAATATGTGATTGGGAGATATTAATACTCAGTGCCGTGCAAAGATTAATTTTAAAATTGGACAAGGAGCCAAATATATCTAATTGTTTTAATAGAGCCGGCAATGCCTCTTCAGGTTTTGTTAAGAAGATAAGCATGTCGTCTGCAAACGCAGCAACAGTATGTACATCCCTACCCACTTTAAGCCCCTGAATTGCAGGATCCTGTCTCAAAGACTGAATGAATGTTTCCAAACACAGAATGAACAGCATAGGCGAAAGCGGACAACCCTGACGTGTCCCGTTTGTTATCCTAAAGGAAGGGGACAGGATACCATTCACCTGCACTTTTGCGGAGGGGTTAGAGTACAAAGACAGCACCGCCCCTACAAATTGAGGGGGAAGGCCAAATTTCAGCAGTGAGGCTTCCATGTAATCCCAGTCCACTCTATCAAACGCCTTTTCGGCATCAGTGCTGAGAAACATAAGTTTCTTCCCCTATCTCAAAGCAAATTGCTGGGCCTGTAATACTCTAAAGGTGCTGTCTCTGCACTCCCTGCCCCCCACAAAGCCTGATTGTTCATGGGATATAATCCCCGGAAGTAGAGGGGAGAGCCTACTGGCCAATATTTTAGCCCATAGTTTTATATCTGCATTTAGCAGAGAAATCGGTCTATAGCTAGATGGGACTTCGGTGTCCTTGCCCTATTTTGGTAGCACAACTATGTGCGCCTCCAAAGCCTGGTTAGTTAGGGGGGTTCCATTTAGCAGGGCGTTGAAGAAATTAACCAGTTGTGGACCTAGGATCGAGAAAAACGTTTTATAATAAGCCACGGTAAGTCCATCAGGGCCCGAACTCTTACCCGAAGGAGTCGTATTTAGTACTTTTTTCACCTCAGCCAGGGTGACAGGTGCTATCAGTGATAATTTAGCGGAATCATTAATGGCCGGTAAATTCAATGTCCTCAGAAAGTTTTCTGTTTCTCCTCTATGCGTTATCCACATGCCATCCCGTTCCTCCCCTCTAAGATTATACAGGTTGTGATAATAATCCCTAAAGATTTTTGATATCTTTTGAGTATCCGTTACCACAGGCCCCTCCTGTGACTTCATGTGTTTAATAAAAACTTGATTATCACGTTTCTTAATTAGCGCGGACATCATCTTACCGCCCCTATTCCCGTGAACATAATGTTTATGTTTCACTTTCAAATAGGCCTTGAACGCCTTAATACTCAACAGTTCCTGTAGTTCACGTCTCTTAACTCTTAACTCCTCAAGGTCTTTAAGTGCACATGAGCGTTTATGTGGCGATTCTAGATTAGTGATACAGGATAGGAGGTCTGACAGTGTTCTCGCTCTTGTTTTGTTAATATGTGACCCTAACGCAATAAATTCTCCCCTAATTACCGCCTTATGCGCCTCCCATATTATTGTATGGGGCATATTGGGCGTTGCATTGGTAGTGAAGTACGCCTGTAATCTTTGCGATATGGAATCTACCTGGGTTTGCAAATCTAAAAGGGTATGATTTAGCCTCCAGATCCACTCCCTACCACATAATTCTGGAAAACAGATGACCAGGGAGACCGTCGCATGGTCAGAGACCGCAATATTGTGGAGTGTAGAGGACTTTACTGCTGGCAAATACTTGTCTTGCACAAAGAGGTAGTCTAACCTCTGGTATGATTTATGAGGGTTAGAATAGAACGTGTAATCACATCTGTCACCATGCGCCGACCTCCAAACGTTGCTAAGGTGTAAAGATCTAAGGTGTGTCTGGGCTGACTTGAGAGCACGGAATGAGACGGCTGATTTCTGGGTAGAAGAGTCAAGCAGGGGATTCAGGGTGAAATTGAGGTCCCCACCTACAAATAGCATACCTGTGGCGAATGCACCTATCTTACTCAATACGTCTTTTAGCCAACTAACCGGTTTCACATTGGGCGCATACAAGTTACAGACCGTGACTGCGATGTGGCCTATTTCCCCTTTCAGTAATCGATATCTCCCTTCTGGGTCTCTGACTTCAGAGTGTAGTGTAAAGGGGGTGCCCCTTTTGAAACCAATGCTGACTCCTCTAGCCGCAGAACTGTTGGAAGTGGCATGATACCAAACATTAAAAGGGGAGTTGCTGAGATCGGGGATATGTGAATGGGAAAAATGGGTCTCTTGAAGGAGTATTATGTCTGCACCGATTTTCTTGAGAATTTGGAATATTCTACTGCGTTTTTTAGGATCATTGCAGCCGTGTACATTATGGGTGGATAAACATTAAGTTAATGGAGCCAACTTAACTAAGTGACATTCTGCAAGTTAAATTTGCGTATCTGACCAGACATGAAAGGTGCATGCAACAAATCAACGAACAATGTAAAACAGTAACCACAACTTGAGGGTGGTTCCAGGTATGTATGGAATTTTGAGCTGGGGGGGGGGGGGGAATAGAAGAATTGCACATGTTAGTACCATGTGTATCCCAACCAGCCCAGAACCCCAACTCCTAGCCTCAATGATAATAAGCAAGGTGTATTAAGACTATCCTGGCAAATATTCTTGCTAGGAAAGGCACCGCTTGGTAGAAGCATATAGCTTACACAAAGGATTAAAAAAGAATTGAAAAAAGGAAGGGACGGTAGGCGTCATTAATACTGAGAAAAGAAAAAAAACAAATGACAGGAAGCTGTCCGAACATATCGATGCAGCTGCATCTGATGTAGAGAAGAAAGGACATTAGCAGCAAACCCTCAATCTGGATCTCCTTGGGACCAAGCCCTCTTGTTCTTCCCGGATCTTTGGGGTTTCGGCTTCATCCATCTCGACACAGAGCGGAGAGGTGGTAAGTCCTCCATATGCGGGATGGGTAACCAGGAGAGAATTTCAACTGGTGGTTGTTGCAGCGCTTCCCAAACCGGTTGTAGATCCTCAGGCATCCGGACAGTGATTCGGCGGTTCCCCGCAGTGATTAAAATCCCAAACGGAGAAAAACCCATCTATATGGGAACTTGGATGACCGTAAAAGGTCTGTAAGCGGTTTCATCAATCTTCTCTTTTGTAAGGTAGATGCTGCCAAGTCCTGGTATATCTGGACACTGACGCCCTGAAGCTTCACTTCTCCCTTTTTCCTTGCTGCTTGTAAAATTTATTTGGTGTCCCTATAGCTCAGGATACTGCTGATTATATCCCTTGGGTTATCACGGGATGCCGGTTTAGGTTTTAGGGCTCTATGAACCCTTTCAACAGTAACATGTACTGCTTGCTCTGGGCTGAGCAGCATGTGGAAGAGGGAGTCCATAACTTGGAACAGGTCCTCTTTCTCTTCAGCCTCTGGAAGGCCCCTGAGTCTGATATTTCTCCTCCTATTTCTATATTCTTGGTCTTCCATCTGGAGCAGGAGTGTGTTCATTGCCTTAGCATGTGAGAGCAGGGAGTCCTTCACCGCCGAATTAAATGTGAGCTTGGCGTCTTGGGATTGCTCCAGCGTCTCAACCCGGTCACCGATATGATGGACGTCTGCTTTAATGGACACCAGATCCGCAGCGAGTGGGGCAAGCGCCCTTTCAGGGCTCCCTCCAGAAACTCTCTGGTGAGATCGGACCTCTCGTCGCTTATACAGGGGTTTGAATCAGGTATTTTATGCAAAGATATATTTACTTCAGACCTACACTGGTTCAGGCCATGTGAGATACTCCCTCTACATACAGGGGTTTGATTCAGGGATTTTAGATACAGCCATTTGAAATACAGCCATTTTGTGCAAATAAATATTTACTTCAGGCCTACACTGGTTCAGGCCCTTCGAGATACACCCTCTACATACAGGGGTTTGATTCAGGGAATTGAAATACAGCCATTTGATATACAGACATTTTGTGCAAAGATATATTTACTTCCGGCCTATTCTAGTTCAGACCGTGGGAGATATTCCCTCTACATACAGGGGTTTGATTCAGGAATTTAAAATACAGCCATTTTGGGCAAATACATATTTTCTTCAGGCCTACACTGGTTCAGACCGTGTGAGATACCCTTTCTACAGGGTTTTGAATTCAGGGATTTGAAATACAGCCATTTGAAATAAAGCAATTTTGTGCAAAGATATATTTACTTCATGCCCACACTGGTTCAGACAGTGTGAGATACTCCCTCTACATACAGGGGTTTGAATCAGGCATTTGAAATACAGTCATTTAAAATACAGCCATTTTGTGCAAATAAATATTTTCTTCAGGCCTACACTGGTTCAGGCCCTGTGAGATACTCCCTCTACATACAGGGGTTTGATTCAGGGATTTGAAATACAGCCATTTTAAATGCAGCCATTGTGTGCAAATAAATTATTACTTTAGGCCTACACTGGTTAAGACTGTGAGAGATACTCCCTCTACTTACAAGGGTTTGATTCAGGGATTTGAAATACAGCCATTTGAAATATGGCCATTTTGGGCAAAGATACATTTGCTTTAGGCCTACACTGGTTCAGACCATATGAGATACTCCCTCTACATACAGCGGTTTGAATCATGCATTTGAAATACAGCCATTTGAAATACAGCCATTTTGTGCAAAGATATATTTATTTCAGGCCTACACTGGTTCAGGCCATGTGAGATAATCCCTCTACATACAGGGGTTTGAATCACACATTTGAAATTCAGCCATTTGAAATACAGCCATTTTGTGCAAAGAAATATTTACTTCAGGCCTACACTGGTTCAGACCGAGTGAGATACTCCCTCTACATAAAGGGCTTTGAATCAGGGATTTGAAATACAACCATTTTGTGCAACAATATATTTACTTAAGGCCTACACTGGTTCAGACCATGTGAGATGCTCCTTCTACATACAGGGGTTTGAATCAGGCATTTGAAATACAGCCATTTTGTGCAAAGATATATTTACTTTAGGCCTACATTGGTTCAGGCCCTGTGAGATACTCCATCTTAGTACAGGGTTTTGATTCAGGAATTTGAAATACAACCATTTGAAATACAGCCATTTTGGTCAAATATATATTTACTTCAGGCCTACACTGGTTCAGGTCCTGTGAAATACTCCCTCTACATACAGGGGTTTGATTTAGGTATTTGAAATACAGCCACTTGAAATACATCCATTTTGTGCAAAGATATATTTTGCTTCAGGCCTACACTGGTTCAGACCATATGAGATACTCCCTCTACATACAGGAGTTTGAATAAGGCATTAGAAATACAGCCATTTTGTGCAAAGACATTTTTACTTCAGGCCTACACTGGTTCAGGCCGTGTGAGATACTCCCTCTACATACAGGGGATTGATTCAGGGATTTGAAATACAGCTATTTAAAATACATCCATTTTGTGCAAAGATATATTTACTTCAGGCCTACACTGGTTCAGACAGTGTGAGATACTTCCTCTACATACAGGGGTTTGAATTAGGCATTTGAAATACAGCCATTTGAAATACAGCCATTTTGTGCAAAGAAATATTTACTTTAGACCTACACTGGTTCAGGCCGTGTGAGATACTCCCTCTACATACAGTGGTTTGAATCAGGCATTTGAAATACAGCCATTTTAAATACAGCCATTTTGTGCAAAGATATATTTACTTTAGGCCTACACTGGTTCAGACCATGTGAGATACTCCCTCTACATACAGGGTTTTGAATCAGGCATTTGAAATACAGCTACTTGAAATACATCCATTTTGTGCAAAGATATATTTTGCTTCAGGCCTACACTGGTTCAGGCCGTGTGAGATACAGCCATTTTGGGCAAAAAATATTTTATTGAGGCCTAGTCTGGTTCAGGCCGTGTGAGATACTCCCTTTACATACTGTTGTTTTATTCTACTGTTAATTAAACACCCATTTAGGGCAAGATCCTAAATTTGAAAAATATGAGGAGAGCGTCAAATAAGGGACGTGGCCCAGGTGGTGCTGCTGGTGGAGCTCCTGTTGCAGGGAGAGGACATGGTCGATCTGTGCCAGCTACCTGCACAAGTGAAACCGCTTTCTCAGGTGTGAGTAGGCGACAAAACCTGCAGTGGTATTTGGTCGTGCCTAATGCGGCTCTACGAATTGTGAGGCCTGAACAAGTACAGGCGATAGTAGATTGGGTTGCTGACAGTGCATTCAGTTCCATCACATTGTCTAACACCCAGTCTCCTGCTGAAAGACCACAGTTGGCACCTGCAGCCGATGTTCATCAGTCTTTCACCTCACCCCCTTGCAAATGAGCCAAGCAGTGTGAGCTCCAAGTCATGCAGCAGTCTCTTCTGCTTTTTGATGACTCTGTTAGCAGGGTTTCCCAGGGCCATCCACCTAGCCCTGCCCCAGAAGTGGAAGAGATTTAGTGCACCGATGCCCAACCACTTTTTTTTCAAGATGAGTACATGGGATGACCATCGCAGCATGTCTTGGATGATGACGAAACACAGGTGCCAACTGCTGGGGCTTTCGAAAGTGTGCACACCAGAAAGGAAGGCAGAGGTGAAGACTGGGTTTAAGATGATGTGAAGGACGATGAGGTCATCGACCCCACATGGAATCAAGGTCATGCAAGTGACCTATGTAGTTCGGAGGAAGAGGCGGTGGTCGCACAAAGCCACCAGCAGAGTGTGCAGGGTGCAAAAGCTGAGCGGCCGTCCTCTAGACAGTACGCCTACTACTGCCCACCGCAGCAAGGGACCGAGCACACCAAAGCCAGCTCCAAGGAGTTCCCTGGCGTCGCAGTTTTTCAGACAATGTGCTGACGACAAGACATGAGTGGTTTACACGCTGTGCAATCAGAGCCTAAAGTGAGGCATAAACGTTCTCAACCAAAGCACAACGTGCATGACCAGGCATTTAAGTGCAAAGCACAATCTGCAGTGGAGTAGACAAGTCAAAAAGAAAGGTCTCTGGCTCCTCTTGCTTCCTCTTGTGCTATAGTCGTGGGCTGTTCATCCACCTCTGGAGTGACAGTGCCACCTGGCACCCAGCAAACAGAGGATCTGCCAGCAACACCAACATCTGGGTCACCAAGCATTTCCACAATGTCCCACAGAAGCGTTCTGCTCTCCATTTTCCAAACGCTGGAGAGGAAGAGGAAGTACCCCCCTACCCACCCGCAATCCCTAGCCCTGAATGCCAGCATTCTAAATTACTGGCCTTTGAAATGCTGTCATTCCGTCTGGTGAAGACGGATAGTTTTAAAGACCTTATGGCGGTGGCTGTCCCACAGTACGTTGTGCCCAGCTGCCACTACTTTTCAAGGCGAGCCATCCCTTCCCTTCACAACCAAGTAGGGGACAAAATCAGGTGTGTACTGCGCAACGTCATCTGTTGCAAGGTGCACCTGACTACGGATACGTGGACGAGTAAGCACGGTCAGGGCCGTTATATCTCCATAACAGCACACTGAGTAAATGTAGTGGCGGCAGGGCCTGAGGCAGATAGCAGTTTGGTGAATGTCCTTCCACCATCGAGGATTGCAGGGCTCTTCAGTTTGCCTCCTGTTGCTTGCTCCTCCTACTCTGCTTCCTCATCCTCTACCACCTCCACATCCGGTCAGCGTAACACCTTCACCACCAACTTCAGCACAGCCAGGAGTAAACAACAGCAGGCAGTTTTAAAACTTATCTGTTTGGGGGACAAACCCCACACCACGCAGAAGCTGTTGACGGGCCTAGAACTACACACCTATGAGTGGTTTGTGCCAGTCAGCCTCAAGCCCGGCCTGGTGGTGTGCGATAATGTGCAAAATCTCGTAGCAGCTCTGGGACTAGCCGGTTTGACGCACATCCCTTGCCTGGCGCAAGTGCTGAATTTGGTGGTGCAGAGATTCCCTAAAAATTACCCCGATATGTCAGAGCTGCTGCATAAAGTGAGGGCCATCTGTTATCACCCTCCTGCTGCTCGCCTATCAGCGCTGCAGCGTAACTTCGGCCTTCCCGCTCACCGCCTCATATGCGACGTGCCCACAAAGTGGAACTCCATCTTGCACATGCTGGCCAGACTGTGCGAGCAGCAGCAGGCGATAGTGGAGTTTCAGCTGAAGCACGCATGGGTGAGTCGCTCGGCGGAACAGCACCACTTCACCACCAATGACTGGGCCTGCATGCGAGACCTGTGTTCCTTGTTGCACTGTTTCTATTACTCCACCAACAGTCAGTGCCGATAACGCCGTTCTCAGCGTTACTATCCCACTTCTATGCTTCCTTGACAAAACGCTCCTGGCGATGATAGAAGAGGATGTGGCACAGGAGGAGGAGGAGGAGGAGGAGGAAGAAGAGGGATCATTTCATAGGGTTCCCGGCCAGTCATTCCCAAGTGGCTCCAAGGGTGGGTTCCTGCACCCACAAACCCAAGGTACACAATTGTCCAGCCAGGGCACAGTTCTGAAGGATGAGGAGGTGGAGGAGGAGATGGAGGAGGAACTATGTTCACAGCAGGGTGGCACTCAGACCAGCTCATAGCCATCACTGGTATGTTGATGGGGGGATACAGAGGACACAGACGATACACCTCCCACAGAGGACAGCTTTTCGTTGCCTCTGGGCACCCTGGAACACATGAGCGATTACATGCTGCAGTGTCTCCGCAACGACCGCCGAGTTGCCCACATTCTAACTTGTGCTGATTACTGGGTGGCCACGCTGCTGGATCCCCGTTACAAGGACAACATACTGTCCTTAATGCCCTCACTGGAGTGTGATCGTAAGATGCGCAAGTACAAGCGCACGCTGGTAGACGCGCGCTGCTGGTGGCATTCCAACCTGATAGCGGGGGCACAGTGGAAGCACAAGGCGAAGGCAGAGGATGAGGAAGAGGTCGCCAACGCAGATGGGGCACTGTCAGCACCTCAGAAGGCAGGGTTAGCATGGCCGAAATGTGGAAAAGCTTTGTCAGCATGCCACAACAACCAGCACCACCAGCTGATATGGAACATCTTAGCAGGAGGCAGCATTTCACCAACATGGTGGAGCAGTATGTGTGCATACACGTACTGAATGACGGGTCTGCTTCCTTCAACTTCTGGGTCTCCAAATTGGGCACATGGCCTGAGCGTGCCCTTTACGCCTTGGAGGTGCTGGCCTGCCCTGCAGCCAGTGTATTATCTGAGCGTGTGTTTACCATGGCTGAGGGAGTCATCACAGACAAGCGCAGCTGTCTGTCCACAGCCAATGTGGACAAGCTCACGTTACAATGACATTAAAATGAACCAGGCATGGAGCCCTCAGGACTTGTCCGTAACTTGTGCAGAATAGACATGTATACTGGCACTAAGCAGCCATTGTTATACTGCAGCGCAATTGCTCATGTTTGTTAATGTTTCTTAATTATACAAAATTAAATTAAAATCAAAAACCTTTGTTGGCTATCTCGTCCTCCTCCACCGCCGCTTCCACTTACTCCACTACGTCCACCGCCTCCTCAAACTTCTACTCCATATGGAAATCCACCTCATAAATCCATTTTTTTTTTGTACGTGTTTTATTTTATATCATTTCACTACTTTGTCATTAACATTTTCTGGTGAAATTCACTAATATTTTGTTGTATAGTACCACTGCTATACCTAGTAGGACGTTTAAAAAAAAAATATATATAAGAATTGTCATTAACATTTTCGGGTGAAATTCACCAATTTTTCAGTGTATGGTACCACTGCTATACCTAGTAGACAGGTTAAAAAATAAATAAATAGCAATTTACATTTTAGGGTGAAATTCATCAATATTGGTGTGTATAGTACCACTGCTATACCTAGTAGACCGGTAAAAAAAAAATATAAATAAGTTGTCAGTTACATTTTATGGTGAAATTAACAAATTTTTGGGCGCATAGTACCACTACTATACCTAGTAGACAGGTTAAACAAATTAAAATTGTCAGTTATATATTCTGGTGAAATTCACCAATTTTTGGGTGTGATGTACCACTCCTATACCTAGTAGACCCCCCAAAAAAATTGTCAGTTACATTTTTGGATGAAATGCACAAATTTTGGGGTGTAATATACCCCTCATCTACCTAGTTGATAGCCTAATAAATTTCAGCAATTTTTCTGTTAAATTCTTGTGTTGACATTATACAATTTTAGATGGGAATAAACACCTGCTATGCATAGGTGACAGGGAATAAAATTTAATGCGCGCCACATCCTTTCATTCAATTCTTAAACTTTGAAAAGTTGTCACACTTTTACGCTTTAATAATTTCTCCCATATTTCAACTATTTCAATTAAACATAATTTTAAATTTGAAAAAAATGAATCCTACCTTGGATGTGGTCTCTCTTTCTCACGCTCCCTCTCTGGCCTGGTACCCTGATTCCCTGCCACACATGATCACCATGGTAGGCGCATAAAAGAACATCGAAAGTTGATAGCGCAGATATTAAATTGGATTTTGAACATCACAGGGACGAGCAACATGGTGGGGCACTAAGTGTGCACACGCCTACACAAACTGACTGACAGGGGTCAGCCCCTGCAACTTCTGGGTCTCGAAATTGGGCACATGGCCTGAGCTTGCCCTTTACCCCTTGGAGGGGCTGGCCTGCCCTGCAGCCAGTGTGATGTCTGAACGTGTGTTTAGCACGACTGGAGGGGGTTATCACAGGTTATATTTCCCAATGTTTTGGGGTGTACCCTAATTTTAAAAATATTATTTAAAACCAAAAAGCAGTGTAGGCTACCTCCTCCTCCACCGCCGCTTCCACCTACACCGCCACATCCACCGCCTCATCAACCTCCTACTCCATATGGACCTGGCCCTCCTAGATCAAGATTATTATTTTTTATTTTTAGGTAGTTTAAGTCATTTCCCTATCCACATTTGTTTGCACAGCACTTGCCATGCTCTTAACCACATTTTGACGACATTTGCAGCCCTCTAGCCCTTTCAATGACATTTTTACAGCCATTATAGTGCTCAAAAGTTCTGGCCCCCATTGACTTCAATGGGGTTCGGGGTCAAGTTTGGGTCAAGTTCGGGTCCCTAACTCAAACTTTTTTCTGAAGTTCGGCCAAACCCATTGAACCCGAACATCCAGGTGTCATCTCAACTCTAGTGTGCTATCGATGCCCATAGAGGCAGACCACGTCACTGCTATGGGGCCCGCGGCACTGGGGGGCCCGTAGCGCAGATAAGGCCCCGCCCACACTATTTGGCCCCGCCCACTCATGACCTGCTGCAGCTGGCTATGCGGCTGCTTTTCTCCCCAGGGCCCAGCCCCAACATCAACTCATCTTCCGCAATCGCCTCGCCACATCCTGACCATCAGGATGAAACACCAGCCTGCATGTGGCGCTCGTGCCGCTGGCCAATCAGGACAAGGCAGCTGCTGATTGGCCAGTGGCGCAAGGGGGCGGGCGGGAGAATCGGCTCGAACTTTGCCGTCGGCCCTTCACCAGAGAGTCAGTGCCTGCCCTGAGCTGAGGAGAGAGAAGGAGTTCTGAGGAAGATTCTGAACTCTGAAGCAGTGAGTAGTACTGTGAGTGAGCACTGAGCAGTGCATCGGTTGTGTCCCTGGCTGGCTGGCCTGAACTTGAGTCTTGAAGTAAGTCACTCGTCTCAGACTCAGTCAAGTGAAGTACCGTTAGTTCGTCCCTGCCGTGTTACTGTGCCTGGCCCGGCCGACTAGTCCAAATTCCAAATATATTATAGCACAATGTACACAGAGATATTTACCACTACTGACTCATGGAACCCCAGAAATAGTGCCCCGGCCCCCAACCA
Source organism: Bufo gargarizans (assembly GCF_014858855.1). Taxonomy (NCBI): domain Eukaryota; kingdom Metazoa; phylum Chordata; class Amphibia; order Anura; family Bufonidae; genus Bufo; species Bufo gargarizans. Next base: position 407,899,419 of record NC_058081.1, on the reverse strand, counting down.
TCATGGCTGATGTCCCATGTGACAGGTCCCAAAAATCTAGCAGATGTCCCGATTAAAGGGATTCTGTCACTAGCAATTTATTTTTTTCACCATGCCAGTGGCTGTTCATGCGCGACGCATGCAGACTTCTGCGGCCATTTGATGAGATCACCAAATTGGTCAGTCGCAGCCAGGGCGCCATCAGTGATATCGTACCTAACGCCTTATTTTTGGAGCATGCATCACGTTGTCACATTGATCATGCCATCTAGGAGCAGGAACAGGAATATCAGGAAGTCACAATGCTGAATGAATTCCCAGGGGGGTCTACTCCATCTGAGACAAGTCAGCAGGAGTCTGAAGAGGAGTCAGAAGAGGATGGTGCTTGGGGGGAGGAGGAGGAGCAAGAAGAGCAGGCTATAAACCTTTCTTGGATCCCTGGTGTTGTCCGTGGATGGGGGGAGTAGACAGAGGATGACATTCTCCTGGGCGATGAGCAGGAGCCAGGTTGCTCCACCGCTTCCAATTTAGTGCAAATGGGGGCCTTCATGCTCCAGTGTTTGAAGAGGGACCTCCGTATAAAAAGCATAAAGGGCGGTGACAATGTACTTAGACCCCCGGTACAAACACAGAATGGCGGACATGTTACCAGCATCACAGAGGGCTGTCAGAATGCAGCATTGCCAGACCTTGCTGCGAGAGACGCTGCATTCTACTGTTGCAGGCGCTGGCAGAGGAATTTCCACTCACAGAGAAACAGTTGCGCGTATCAATCCTACAGGGCATGCAAGAAGATGGCGGTTTAAAGATGTGTTGGTCACTTTGGATATGAGATCATTCTTGCAGCCAACCCATCGAGAGCCGCCCTCCGGATCCAGCCTCATAGAATGCCAGGTGTCTGACTACATTGGGTTAACGGCCCATGTAGACTTTCTGAGAAGCAAGGAACCCCTAGACTACAGGATGTGCAGGCTTGACCTGTGGGCAGAGCTGGCACAATTTGCCATGGAACTCTTGGCTTGCCCATCGTCGAGTGTCCGGGCCGAAATGACTTTCAACGCAGCAGGGGGGATCGTGACCGATAAGCACACTCAACTAGCTCACAACAGTGTGGACTACCGCACATTTCTAAAAATGAATAAGGCAAGGATCTCAGTGGAATTCAAAACCTGTGACGACCACGTTTAATTAAATTTACTCGCGACAGCCCACAAATATCAGCCACCACTCAGAACAAAGAATGGTCCCTGTCAGGGTCGGCTCCAGGTTCATGTGGGCCCTTGGGCTATAAATCCCAGTGGGCCCCCATGAGGCATTTTTTTACATTGACATGTTTCCCTGTGGCTCCCACACGGTATAATGACCCCCAGTGGCCCCTATACAGTATAATGACTACTAGTGGCCCTTCACACAGTATAATGACTACTAGTGGCCCTTCACACAGTATAATGAACCCCCAATTCCCCCCCCCCTGTATAATGACCACATGTGGCCCTGCATTCAGAATAATAACCCCCAGTCGCCCCCATTCAGAATAATGACCCCCAGTAGCCCCTACACTGGGGGAATACTGTATGGAGGGGGCTCTGGGGGTCATTATACTGAATGGAGGGTCATTGGTGATCATTATACTAAATGGGGGACACTGGGGGTCATTATACTATGTAAAGGGCCCTCACAGTATAATGACCCCACAGTGACCCTCCATTCAGAATAATGACCCCCAGTCGCCCCCACCCTGGGGGTTATACTGTATGGAGGGGGCACGAGGGGTTATTATATTTAATGGGGGCTCTGGTGGTCATTATGCTAAATGGAGTGTCAATGGAGATCATTATACTAAATGGGGGGCGCTGGGAGTCATTATACTGTGTAAGGGGCCCTCACAGTGTGATGAATGACCCCCCAGTGGCCCCCTCACATACCTATCATTGCAGGGGAGCTGGTGGTCCTGTCATTCACTAACCGCAGCTCCCTGCGCTCCTTCTCTCCGGCGGCCCGCTGCAGCAGTGAGGAGATGTGCAGTGATGTAGCTAGAACTGACTGGGCCCCACAGCAAATTTTAGTATGCCCCCTCCCCCCCAATGTGTGTTCACATCACGTTTTTCCTATCGATTTGATGTATACATATGTGCAGCACTCCACATCTTTGTATCCTGCAGAGTCAAGTAAAAAATGCATACATTAACGTATATGTTTTTTTACAATGGAACTGTATGGTGAACTGACCCCACTGTACGGCATCAGTCTGAGGTATCTGTTAACGCATACATTTTTGGTATGCATTAAATGGATGGCACAAATGTGATTGAACCCAGCCCTAGTGTCAGAATAAGCAGAGTACACAGCGGAGCAGCGTGGCGAAGAGGGGAGGCCGCCATGTGCTGACAGAGCGCTACCTGGTCCTGGTGGTCAGGGATGAGGACTGTGCTTCCCAAGGATCATTTTCTACTGGGAAATACAGGGCACAGTATAATACACTAGAATCTATATACTATAAAGATATTAGCCCTACCCCCAAATAATAATACAATTAGGGGGTCATTTATTATATAGAAATACGTCTATATTAGGCGTATTTCTGACACAGATTGTGGAGCAAAGGTCCTTAACACCGCAATCTGTATCTTTTCCCGCTCATGCCAGGTCTAAAAAAAGTGGTGTGGGCATGGAAGGGGATACAGTTATGGCCATGCAGTTATTGGATACCACCACCATATAGTCATAACACCGCCATACAGTGACCGGATAAAAGGGTATAAGAAGGCACAGTACAGGGAATGACTATGGGCACTGCACAGGGTGTGGTAAGAGGGCACAATGCAGGGTATAAAGGGGCACAGTACTAGGTGGGGGGCACAGTCACATGACCCTGTGACGTTAGAAGGTCCTTATGGTGAATGCTGTTCAGACGCCACCATAATGAGAGGCAGAGGAGTGAGACAGGGGCCCTGGATGGACAGGAGGGGTGGACACAGCAAGTAGGGGGAAGGGGCTCTGAGGGGGATTCATACAAGACGTAGGGGCAGGAGGTCTGTGCAGGGCAGCAACAGGAGATAGGAGGGTGAAACAGGAGCTCTGGATACATGAGGGAGGAAAGCAGACAGCAGGGGCCCCATGAGGATGAGATAGGACAGGATATGTGGGGGGGGGGGCAGGTGTCATGGAGACAAACTGCTTAATGAAACAGTAACACAACTAAATAGAATGAAGCAGCAGCCGATCGAAGAGTCCCCCCCCCCCTTCTGTCCCACAGACAAGAGACAGTCAAAGTGCAGACTCACTCACAGACTGTCCTCACACTTCTCTGCTCCAGCTCCAGCCCTCCGGTCTCTCTCCTCAGGCAGCATGTGTCCTGTGTAGAGGGGGCGTGTCCTGTGTAGAGGGGGCGTGTCTGAGTATCTGCAGCTCAGAGGGCCCACCAAAGGGGTACTGCATAAGTGAAATTACAGCAGTGAGAGCTCCCATCTGTATTGATGGAAGTGCTCATAGCAGCTCAGTGGGCCCCCCCAGGAGCATTGGGCCCCGGCACTTGCCCGGGGATGCCAGGTTATGACGCCGGCCCTGGTCCCTGTCTTAGGCAAATAGAGCGGCATAAAATGCCTTTTCTGTCCGGTGAAGGCCTAATGTTTGGGACCTCGGAGAAATTCAACATCTGTTGACGACCACGTATTATTGACTGACAGCTATTATCATTTGGGTTTTTTTCCAGAGGGGGGATTTCGTAAGCTATGTCTTTAATCCAATTTTTATTTTTTTGTTCTTTTAAACATATGTATTTGACATCTATTTGTACTGGCCTGCAGTAAAAATTGATATCTAATGACCGTCTAATATACCTCCAGCCACATAATTTCCTGTTCTTTTCTGTCCGGTGAATGCCTAATGTTTTGGGCCTGTACTACACTGGCCTGCAGTAAAATTGATTTTGAATGGCTGTCTGATATACCTCCGGCCACATAATCACTTGATCATTTTTGTACGGTGAATGCATAATGTTTTGGGCCTGTAATCTAATTGGCCAACAGTAAAATTGTTATATACGGTGACCACCTAATTTAACTCCAGCCACATTCTCAATTGTTCTGTAGTCTACTGGCCTGCAGAAAAATTGATATCCATTGACCGTCTAATATACCTCCGGCCACAAAATCACTTGATCTTTTATGTACGGTGAATGGCTAATGTTTGGGGCTTGTACTACACTGACCTGCAGTAAAATTAATATTGAATGACCATTTTGATTGCTTCCTGATGCACTTTTAGTGATGTAATGTGGCAATTTTTTTTTATTTAGCACAGTTTTTATTTCATTTAAAAAAAAAAGTGTTCTTCTGAGGGGTTAGGTCATGTGATATTTTTATAGAGTTGGTTGATATGGATGTGGCGATGCATAATATGTCTACTATTCTTTTTTTTCAATTTTTCAATTTTTTTTAACTTTATTTAGGAAAAAGGACTCTTTTCTTCTTGAAAATTATTTCTTTTTTTTAAAACCTATATTTTTTAAACTTAGTTTTTTCATTTTATTTTTTGTCCCTCTCTGAGACTTCAACTTTTGTGGGTCTGATCCCCTTTACAATGCATTACAATACTTCTGTATTTTAATGTATTGGCTGTAAGTGTATTACCAGTGTAATACAGGGGTCTGGATCTCACAGGCCCTCCTGGAAGGCATCCATGATGCCTAAGGAAGGCATTGGTCTACCTTCCCTGGAATCAGGTCCCCATCACAGCAGCAGCGTGGGGACCCGATGGACACATGTCTGAGGCTCGCACGTGCCGCGGTCAGAGCTGACCACGTCCATGCAGTGGTTAATGCGCCGGCATCGGTGATTTCTCCGATGCCGGCACATGCAGCAGGGGTCTGGCTATCAGTGACTGCTGGACCCCTGCCCCCAATCGGGCCCTGATAAAAAGTGAAGTTATATGTATTGAAAAAAAAATATTGGATCATAAGTGGCGATTTTTGCAAAAAAATATTTTATAACACTCTATCTGAATATAAAGCGATTGGTCTGACATGCATGTCTAATGTAATCAAATACACTGGTGTAATGTGAAATTACTTACAGTGATCAGATGTTCTTCCTCACTGTCTTGAAAATTGCTTCCTACCATTTTTTAGAATCGGCTCAAACTCTGGGTAGTTCGAAAACAGTTGCTAGGCCACGCCCTTTTTGTGCATGCACATTAAGTGAATTGTACATTACGATTTTAGCAACAAAAAAAAAAAGTGAATGAAAATAGCAAATTTGCTAATTCACGAATATATGACAAATATTCTACCATATAGGGATGAGCGAACTCGAACTGTATAGTTCGGGTTCGTACCGAATTTTGGGGTGTCCGTGACACGGACCCGAACCCGGACATTTTCGTAAAAGTCCGGGTTCGGGTTCGGTGTTCGTCGCTTTCTTCGCGCTTTTGTGACGCTTTCTTGGCGCTTTTTGAAAGGCTGCAAAGCAGCCAATCAACAAGCGTCATACTACTTGCCCCAAGAGGCCATCACAGCCATGCCTACTATTGGCATGGCTGTGATTGGCCAGAGCACCATGTGACCCAGCCTCTATTTAAGCTGGAGTCACATAGCGCCGCCCGTCACTCTGCTCTGATTAGCGTAGGGAGAGGTTGCGGCTGCGACAGTAGGGCGAGATTAGGCAGATTAACTCCTCCAAAGGACTTGATTAACTGATCGATCTGCAGCTGTGGATCATTGAGCTGCTGATCCTCAATTGCTCACTGTTTTTAGGCTGCCCAGACCGTTTGTCAGTCACATTTTTCTGGGGTGATCGGCGGCCATTTTGTGTCTTGTGGTGCGCCAGCACAAGCTGCGACCAAGTGCATTTAACCCTCAATGGTGTGGTTGTTTTTTGGCTAAAGCCTACATCAGGGTGAAGCTGTCACACCAAGTGCATTTAACCAGCAATAGTCTGTTCATTTTTTGGCCATATACAAAATCAGGGGCAAGCTGCGCCTGTCACCAAGTGCATTTAACCCTCAATGGTGTGGTTGTTTTTTGGCTAAAGCCTACATCAGGGTGAAGCTGTCACACCAAGTGCATTTAACCAGCAATAGTCTGTTCATTTTTTGGCCATATACTAAATCAGGGGCAAGCTGCGCCTGTCACCAAGTGCATTTAACCCTCAATGGTGTGGTTGTTTTTTGGCTAAAGCCTACATCAGGGTGAAGCTGTCACACCAAGTGCATTTAACCAGCAATAGTCTGTTTATTTTTTGGCCATATCCCAGTCTAATTCTGTCACTAAATCCATACCGGTCACCCAGCGCCTAAATACTAGGCCTCAAATTTATATCCCGCTAAATCTGTCCTTAGTGCTGTAGCTGGGCGAGTTATTTAGTGTCCGTTCAAGCACATTTCTTGTTCTGGGTTGAAATACAATTCCCAATTTAGCAATTTCATAATTTAGTGGTTTCTGCTATATCAGAGCTATTTGAAATCTATCCCTAAAAGGGTATATAATATTCAAGGTGCACATTGGGTCATTCAGAATAACTTCACACACACCCGCTACTGTGTATTTCCAAGTCTAATTCTGGCACTAAACCCATACCTGTCACCCAGCGCCTAAATACTAGGCCTCAAATTTATATCCAGCTAAATCTGTCCCTAGTGCTGTAGCTGGGCGAGTTATTTAGTGTCCGTTCAAGCACATTTCTTGTTCTGGGTTGAAATACAATTCCCAATTTAGCAATTTCATAATTTAGTGGTTTCTGCTATATCAGAGCTATTTGAAATCTATCCCTAAAAGGGTATATAATATTCAAGGTGCACATTGGGTCATTCAGAATAACTTCACACACACCCGCTACTGTGTATTTCCAAGTCTAATTCTGGCACTAAACCCATACCTGTCACCCAGCGCCTAAATACTAGGCCTCAAATTTATATCCCGCTAAATCTGTCCTTAGTGCTGTAGCTGGGCGAGTTATTTAGTGTCCGTTCAAGCACATTTCTTGTTCTGGGTTGAAATACAATTCCCAATTTAGCAATTTCATAATTTAGTGGTTTCTGCTATATCAGAGCTATTTGAAATCTATCCCTAAAAGGGTATATAATATTCAAGGTGCACATTGGGTCATTCAGAATAACTTCACACACACCCGCTACTGTGTATTTCCAAGTCTAATTCTGGCACTAAACCCATACCTGTCACCCAGCGCCTAAATACTAGGCCTCAAATTTATATCCCGCTAAATCTGTCCTTAGTGCTGTAGCTGGGCGAGTTATTTAGTGTCCGTTCAAGCACATTTCTTGTTCTGGGTTGAAATACAATTCCCAATTTAGCAATTTCATAATTTAGTGGTTTCTGCTATATCAGAGCTATTTGAAATCTATCCCTAAAAGGGTATATAATATTCAAGGTGCACATTGGGTCATTCAGAATAACTTCACACACACCCGCTACTGTGTATTTCCAAGTCTAATTCTGGCACTAAACCCATACCTGTCACCCAGCGCCTAAATACTAGGCCTCAAATTTATATCCCGCTAAATCTGTCCCTAGTGCTGTAGCTGGGCGAGTTATTTAGTGTCCGTTCAAGCACATTTCTTGTTCTGGGTTGAAATACAATTCCCAATTTAGCAATTTCATAATTTAGTGGTTTCTGCTATATCAGAGCTATTTGAAATCTATCCCTAAAAGGGTATATAATATTCAAGGTGCACATTGGGTCATTCAGAATAACTTCACACACACCCGCTACTGTGTATTTCCAAGTCTAATTCTGGCACTAAACCCATACCTGTCACCCAGCGCCTAAATACTAGGCCTCAAATTTATATCCCGCTAAATCTGTCCTTAGTGCTGTAGCTGGGCGAGTTATTTAGTGTCCGTTCAAGCACATTTCTTGTTCTGGGTTGAAATACAATTCCCAATTTAGCAATTTCATAATTTAGTGGTTTCTGCTATATCAGAGCTATTTGAAATCTATCCCTAAAAGGGTATATAATATTCAAGGTGCACATTGGGTCATTCAGAATAACTTCACACACACCCGCTACTGTGTATTTCCAAGTCTAATTCTGGCACTAAACCCATACCTGTCACCCAGCGCCTAAATACTAGGCCTCAAATTTATATCCCGCTAAATCTGTCCCTAGTGCTGTAGCTGGGCGAGTTATTTAGTGTCCGTTCAAGCACATTTCTTGTTCTGGGTTGAAATACAATTCCCAATTTAGCAATTTCATAATTTAGTGGTTTCTGCTATATCAGAGCTATTTGAAATCTATCCCTAAAAGGGTATATAATATTCAAGGTGCACATTGGGTCATTCAGAATAACTTCACACACACCCGCTACTGTGTATTTCCAAGTCTAATTCTGGCACTAAACCCATACCTGTCACCCAGCGCCTAAATACTAGGCCTCAAATTTATATCCCGCTAAATCTGTCCCTAGTGCTGTAGCTGGGCGAGTTATTTAGTGTCCGTTCAAGCACATTTCTTGTTCTGGGTTGAAATACAATTCCCAATTTAGCAATTTCATAATTTAGTGGTTTCTGCTATATCAGAGCTATTTGAAATCTATCCCTAAAAGGGTATATAATATTCAAGGTGCACATTGGGTCATTCAGAATAACTTCACACACACCCGCTACTGTGTATTTCCAAGTCTAATTCTGGCACTAAACCCATACCTGTCACCCAGCGCCTAAATACTAGGCCTCAAATTTATATCCCGCTAAATCTGTCCCTAGTGCTGTAGCTGGGCGAGTTATTTAGTGTCCGTTCAAGCACATTTCTTGTTCTGGGTTGAAATACAATTCCCAATTTAGCAATTTCATAATTTAGTGGTTTCTGCTATATCAGAGCTATTTGAAATCTATCCCTAAAAGGGTATATAATATTCAAGGTGCACATTGGGTCATTCAGAATAACTTCACACACACCCGCTACTGTGTATTTCCAAGTCTAATTCTGGCACTAAACCCATACCTGTCACCCAGCGCCTAAATACTAGGCCTCAAATTTATATCCCGCTAAATCTGTCCCTAGTGCTGTAGCTGGGCGAGTTATTTAGTGTCCGTTCAAGCACATTTCTTGTTCTGGGTTGAAATACAATTCCCAATTTAGCAATTTCATAATTTAGTGGTTTCTGCTATATCAGAGCTATTTGAAATCTATCCCTAAAAGGGTATATAATATTCAAGGTGCACATAGGGTCATTCAGAATAACTTCACACACCCGCTACTGTGCATTTCCAAATCTAATTCTGTCACTAAACCCATACCTGTCACCCAGCGCCTAAATACTAGGCCTCAAATTTATATCCCGCTAAATCTCTCGTTACCGCTGTCCTGTTGTGGCTGGGAAAGTTATTTAGTGTCCGTCAAAGTACATTTTTTGTTCTGGGTTGAAATACAATTCCCAATTTAGCAATTTCATAATTTAGTCGTTTCTGCTATATCAGAGCTATTTGAAATCTATCCCTAAAAGGGTAGATCATATTGAAGGTGCACATAGGGTCATTCAGAATAACTTCACACACACGCTTCTGTGCATTTCCAAGTCTAATTCTGTCACTAAATCCATACCGGTCACCCAGCGCCTAAATACTAGGCCTCAAATTTATATCCCGCTGAATTTGAATACAATACATTGGGCCAAATAATATATTTGTTGTTGTGGTGAACCATAACAATGAGAAAAACATCTAGTAAGGGACGCGGACGTGGACATGGTCGTGGTGGTGTTAGTGGACCCTCTGGTGCTGGGAGAGGACGTGGCCGTTCTGCCACATCCACACGTCCTAGTGTACCAACTACCTCAGGTCCCAGTAGCCGCCAGAATTTACAGCGATATATGGTGGGGCCCAATGCCGTTCTAAGGATGGTAAGGCCTGAGCAGGTACAGGCATTAGTCAATTGGGTGGCCGACAGTGGATCCAGCACGTTCACATTATCTCCCACCCAGTCTTCTGCAGAAAGCGCACAGATGGCGCCTGAAAACCAACCCCATCAGTCTGTCACATCACCCCCATGCATACCAGGGAAACTGTCTCAGCCTCAAGTTATGCAGCAGTCTCTTATGCTGTTTGAAGACTCCGCTGGCAGGGTTTCCCAAGGGCATCCACCTAGCCCTTCCCCAGCGGTGAAAGACATAGAATGCACTGACGCACAACCACTTATGTTTCCTGATGATGAGGACATGGGAATACCACCTCAGCATGTCTCTGATGATGACGAAACACAGGTGCCAACTGCTGCGTCTTTCTGCAGTGTGCAGACTGAACAGGAGGTCAGGGATCAAGACTGGGTGGAAGACGATGCAGGGGACGATGAGGTCCTAGACCCCACATGGAATGAAGGTCGTGCCACTGACTTTCACAGTTCGGAGGAAGAGGCAGTGGTGAGACCGAGCCAACAGCGTAGCAAAAGAGGGAGCAGTGGGCAAAAGCAGAACACCCGCCGCCAAGAGACTCCGCCTGCTACTGACCGCCGCCATCTGGGACCGAGCACCCCAAAGGCAGCTTCAAGGAGTTCCCTGGCAATGCACTTCTTCAAACAATGTGCTGACGACAAGACCCGAGTGGTTTGCACGCTGTGCCATCAGAGCCTGAAGCGAGGCATTAACGTTCTGAACCTGAGCACAACCTGCATGACCAGGCACCTGCATGCAAAGCATGAACTGCAGTGGAGTAAACACCTTAAAACCAAGGAAGTCACTCAGGCTCCCCCTGCTACCTCTTCTGCTGCTGCCGCCTCGGCCTATTCTGCTGCTGCCGCCTCTGCCTCTTCCTCCGCCTCTGGAGGAACGTTGGCACCTGCCGCCCAGCAAACAGGGGATGTACCACCAACACCACCACCACCACCTCCGTCACCAAGCGTCTCAACCATGTCACACGCCAGCGTTCAGCTCTCCATCTCACAAACATTTGATAGAAAGCGTAAATTCCCACCTAGCCACCCTCGATCCCTGGCCCTGAATGCCAGCATTTCTAAACTACTGGCCTATGAAATGCTGTCATTTAGGCTGGTGGACACAGACAGCTTCAAACAGCTCATGTCGCTTGCTGTCCCACAGTATGTTGTTCCCAGCCGGCACTACTTCTCCAAGAGAGCCGTGCCTTCCCTGCACAACCAAGTATCCGATAAAATCAAGTGTGCACTGCGCAACGCCATCTGTGGCAAGGTCCACCTAACCACAGATACGTGGACCAGTAAGCACGGCCAGGGACGCTATATCTCCCTAACTGCACACTGGGTAAATGTAGTGGCAGCTGGGCCCCAGGCGGAGAGCTGTTTGGCGCACGTCCTTCCGCCGCCAAGGATCGCAGGGCAACATTCTTTGCCTCCTGTTGCCACCTCCTCCTTCTCGGCTTCCTCCTCCTCTTCTTCCACCTGCTCATCCAGTCAGCCACACACCTTCACCACCAACTTCAGCACAGCCCGGGGTAAACGTCAGCAGGCCATTCTGAAACTCATATGTTTGGGGGACAGGCCCCACACCGCACAGGAGTTGTGGCGGGGTATAGAACAACAGACCGACGAGTGGTTGCTGCCGGTGAGCCTCAAGCCCGGCCTGGTGGTGTGTGATAATGGGCGAAATCTCGTTGCAGCTCTGGGACTAGCCAATTTGACGCACATCCCTTGCTTGGCGCATGTGCTGAATTTGGTGGTGCAGAAGTTCATTCACAACTACCCCGACATGTCAGAGCTGCTGCATAAAGTGCGGGCCGTCTGTTCGCGCTTCCGGCGTTCACATCCTGCTGCTGCTCGCCTGTCTGCGCTACAGCGTAACTTCGGCCTTCCCGCTCACCGCCTCATATGCGACGTGCCCACCAGGTGGAACTCCACCTTGCACATGCTGGACAGACTGTGCGAGCAGCAGCAGGCCATAGTGGAGTTTCAGCTGCAGCACGCACGGGTCAGTCGCACTACAGAACAGCACCACTTCACCACCAATGACTGGGCCTCCATGCGAGACCTGTGTGCCCTGTTGCGCTGTTTCGAGTACTCCACCAACATGGCCAGTGGCGATGACACCGTTATCAGCGTTACAATACCACTTCTATGTCTCCTTGAGAAAACACTTAGGGCGATGATGGAAGAGGAGGTGGCCCAGGAGGAGGAGGAGGAGGAGGAAGAGGGGTCATTTTTAGCACTTTCAGGCCAGTCTCTTCGAAGTGACTCAGAGGGAGGTTTTTGGCAACAGCAGAGGCCAGGTACAAATGTGGCCAGCCAGGGCCCACTACTGGAGGACGAGGAGGACGAGGATGAGGAGGAGGTGGAGGAGGATGAGGATGAAGCATGGTCACAGCGGGGTGGCACCCAACGCAGCTCGGGTCCATCACTGGTGCGTGGCTGGGGGGAAAGGCAGGACGATGACGATACGCCTCCCACAGAGGACAGCTTGTCCTTACCCCTGGGCAGCCTGGCACACATGAGCGACTACATGCTGCAGTGCCTGCGCAACGACAGCAGAGTTGCCCACATTTTAACCTGTGCGGACTACTGGGTTGCCACCCTGCTGGATCCACGCTACAAAGACAATGTGCCCACCTTACTTCCTGCACTGGAGCGTGATAGGAAGATGCGCGAGTACAAGCGCACGTTGGTAGACGCGCTACTGAGAGCATTCCCAAATGTCACAGGGGAACAAGTGGAAGCCCAAGGCCAAGGCAGAGGAGGAGCAAGAGGTCGCCAAGGCAGCTGTGTCACGGCCAGCTCCTCTGAGGGCAGGGTTAGCATGGCAGAGATGTGGAAAACTTTTGTCAACACGCCACAGCTAACTGCACCACCACCTGATACGCAACGTGTTAGCAGGAGGCAACATTTCACTAACATGGTGGAACAGTACGTGTGCACACCCCTCCACGTACTGACTGATGGTTCGGCCCCATTCAACTTCTGGGTCTCTAAATTGTCCACGTGGCCAGAGCTAGCCTTTTATGCCTTGGAGGTGCTGGCCTGCCCGGCAGCCAGCGTTTTGTCTGAACGTGTATTCAGCACGGCAGGGGGCGTCATTACAGACAAACGCAGCCGCCTGTCTACAGCCAATGTGGACAAGCTGACGTTCATAAAAATGAACCAGGCATGGATCCCACAGGACCTGTCCGTCCCTTGTCCAGATTAGACATTAACTACCTCCCCATAACCATATATTATTGGACTCCAGGGCACTTCCTCATTCAATCCTATTTTTATTTTCATTTTACCATTATATTGCGAGGCTACCCAAAGTTGAATGAACCTCTCCTCTGCCTGTGTGCTAGGCCTAAATATATGCCAATGGACTGTTGCAGTGGTGGGTGACGTGAAGCCTCATTCTCTGCTATGACATGCAGACTAATTCTCTGCTGACATGAAGACAGATTCTCTGTTACGGGACCTCCCTCCTCTGCCTGGGTGCTGGGCCTAAATATATGCCAATGGACTGTTGCAGTGGTGGGTGACGTGAAGCCTGATTCTCTGCTATGACATGCAGACTAATTCTCTGCTGACATGAAGACAGATTCTCTGTTACGGGACCTCTCTCCTCTGCCTGTGTGTGTGCTGGGCCTAAATATATGCCAATGGACTGTTGCAGTGGTGGCTGACGTGAAGCCTCATTCTCTGCTATGACATGCAGACTAATTCTCTGCTGACATGAAGCCAGATTGTCTGTTACGGGACCTCTCTCCTCTGCCTGTGTGTGTGCTGGGCCTAAATATATGCCAATGGACTGTTGCAGTGGTGGCTGACGTGAAGCCTCATTCTCTGCTATGACATGCAGACTAATTCTCTGCTGACATGAAGACAGATTCTCTGTTACGGGACCTCCCTCCTCTGCCTGGGTGCTGGGCCTAAATATATGCCAATGGACTGTTGCAGTGGTGGCTGACGTGAAGCCTCATTCTCTGCTATGACATGCAGACTAATTCTCTGCTGACATGAAGACAGATTCTCTGTTACGGGACCTCCCTCCTCTGCCTGGGTGCTGGGCCTAAATATATGCCAATGGACTGTTGCAGTGGTGGGTGACGTTGACATGAAGACAGATTCTCTGTTACGGGACCTCTCTCCTCTGCCTGTGTGTGTGCTGGGCCTAAATATATGCCAATGGACTGTTGCAGTGGTGGCTGACGTGAAGCCTCATTCTCTGCTATGACATGCAGACTAATTCTCTGCTGACATGAAGCCAGATTGTCTGTTACGGGACCTCTCTCCTCTGCCTGTGTGTGTGCTGGGCCTAAATATATGCCAATGGACTGTTGCAGTGGTGGCTGACGTGAAGCCTCATTCTCTGCTATGACATGCAGACTAATTCTCTGCTGACATGAAGACAGATTCTCTGTTACGGGACCTCTCTCCTCTGCCTGTGTGTGTGCTGGGCCTAAATATATGCCAATGGACTGTTGCAGTGGTGGCTGACGTGAAGCCTCATTCTCTGCTATGACATGCAGACTAATTCTCTGCTGACATGAAGCCAGATTGTCTGTTACGGGACCTCTCTCCTCTGCCTGTGTGTGTGCTGGGCCTAAATATATGCCAATGGACTGTTGCAGTGGTGGCTGACGTGAAGCCTCATTCTCTGCTATGACATGCAGACTAATTCTCTGCTGACATGAAGACAGATTCTCTGTTACGGGACCTCCCTCCTCTGCCTGGGTGCTGGGCCTAAATATATGCCAATGGACTGTTGCAGTGGTGGCTGACGTGAAGCCTCATTCTCTGCTATGACATGCAGACTAATTCTCTGCTGACATGAAGACAGATTCTCTGTTACGGGACCTCTCTCCTCTGCCTGGGTGCCGGGGCCTAAATATCTGAGAATGGACTGTTCCAGTGGTGGGTGACGGGAAGCCAGATTCTCTGCTATGGAACCTCTCTCCAATTGATTTTGGTTAATTTTTATTTATTTAATTTTTATTTTAATTCATTTCCCTATCCACATTTGTTTGCAGGGGATTTACCTACATGTTGCTGCCTTTTGCAGCCCTCTAGCTCTTTCCTGGGCTGTTTTACAGCCTTTTTAGTGCCGAAAAGTTCGGGTCCCCATTGACTTCAATGGGGTTCGGGTTCGGGACGAAGTTCGGATCGGGTTCGGATCCCGAACCCGAACATTTCCGGGATGTTCGGCCGAACTTCTCGAACCCGAACATCCAGGTGTTCGCTCAACTCTACTACCATATAGTCGCAAAATATCGTGAAATCAAATATTGCCCCTGCGGCTCAACACTATGTCTAATATACCTCCAGCCACATAATCACTTTTCTGTCCAGTGAATGCATAATTTTTGGGGCCTGTACTGCACTGACCTACAGTAAAATTGCTATGCACTGACCGCCTAATTTACCTCCAGCCACATAATCACTTGTTCTTTTCAGGTGAATGCATCATTTTTGGGGCCTGTACTCACGTGGCCTAAAATAAAAAAAATTCTAGGCTCCAGCAGGGCATATTTTTGTGAGTTTTCCTTTAAGACGCATAAAAAGTCCCCTGATTAAAATACATATTTTTTGTGATAATTTTTGCCATTGATCCCCCTCTGGTATGTCATTGTCCATGTTGTGGAACTATTTGTGCACCTCTAGTAAGTATTTGGTGGCTGCAAATATGACCTAAAAGGTATTTCAGGTTCGCCTGCCGTTAAATTGAATGGTGCCAGCCGTGGAATTTGATTGCGAACGCGTGTTCACTTAACGTCCCGGTCGATGTTCATCCATCACTACTGGCAACATTGTTCCTGCAAGCCTGACTGTAATTCCCAGTTGAGGGGTACAGGATTAAGATATGGTGTGCCAACCGTGTCCAAGGATGAAAGGTGTTTTAGCAATGTCCTTGCTTTAATAAAGTCTCTATCAGTCTTAAACAGCCAATACCTTACTGACTGACTCCAATGCTTGGCCATGTACATTCTAGACCTTCTAGTTCTTTCCTTTCGCTTTTCCTAAAATACTGTGAAGGAGATTGGTTTCTCTGAAAGATGAAGGTTCTCTGAAGCTAAGGCCTAGTACTTCTTTTCTGCTGGACCTCTCTTCCTATCAGCTCAGGATGCAGTTCAAGGATGAAAAGGAGCATGTGCGGACTTCTCAGTGAGCAGGTCAAGAAAATTTGAAAAATAACAAACATCCGGTGGCACTATTCAGATAAATGTTATTGAATAACTCAGTTGCTATACAAAAATTTTAATTACATACAGTTTCAAAGGTATTCAGATCCAGGTGCTGGTTTGAAAAATGTATAACATTTTTCGTGGAAAAACCTCTTTAAATAAAATTACAGAGCAAAAGCAGTTTGCAAGTACTGTATTTTGAGGTACTGTAGTTGCATTGCACATCAGCTTTTAAAGGGGTAATACTCTTTTTTCTGTACAGAAACCATAATAGGTGTGCAATAAGCATATTTTACAGAATCACCAGCAGCGTATATTTTGTTGCAGATATTGCACAATTACATCAATTGCAATCACTGCTATAATGTGGACCATAGGCTATCACAATTAATCAAGTTAGTTTTTGTGGAAGCTACTGAATCCTTAAATATTTGATTTGAACTAATAAAGTGACTACTGAGTATGGTGGGTTACATGTCAAAGATAGGCCCTCATATTAATGAAATGTTGACATCTATACATTGCATCACTTTACATTTTCCTACAGAATAACTGAGAAAGGCATCTTTCTGAACACACAATTCGCATATCGTATGATGAAGCAAATTTTTTCTAAAGTAAAATCTCCAGTATTCCAATTTAAAACTCCTGTTATCTTGTGGTGAAAAAAGTGGCCAAAGGAGGAAAAAGGTGCTCATAGGGTGAGTAGGTTCAGAACAAGCCTCCAAATACAGGAAGAGTGGTACTGCTCACCTGTTGTTGTTGCACCTAATGTTCGGTGAAACTGTACTGGAGGCGAGTAGGAGTGGTTTAAGTGTTGCTGGTTGGTGCTGCCGATTACATCCGTGTTCACCTTTGGTGGGGGCCAGGCCGCTGTCTGGGTCAGTGTATGAGATATGTATCCACTGGACTCTGGGGTCGATTGGAGGGTGGACCATAGGCGCAAATCTCAACCAGAGTTTGTTTCAAACCAATAGGTTTCTTTATTTTTGTTATCGTGACAACGCGTTTCGAGGTTCTGTGGACCCCTTTTTCAATTCTAAAAAAACATATATACAATCATACAAATTAAGAACACACTGGTAGGCGTATGGTTACGAGAAAAAAAAATATATCTGTGTATATATATATATATATATATGGATAATAGTAATAATAATAATAGTAGTAATAATAATATGACCGTCAAGGAGGGGGGGGGGGGATTAATTCAACCTTAGATTTTGATGTACATATAAATGGATGAATGGATACATAAATACGTGAATACCATGAAGTCAATAAAAAATTATAAAAATAAAAACAAATATCAATTGTAAAATATGAAAATAAAAATGTAAATATATATATATATATATATATATAAATATATACACATAAGAGAGGCGCCAGTTGATTACGTGGCTGATAATAAATAGCTGCTGATGAATAGCTATTTGTAGGGCGCGTGTAAAATTAATCAATCTTGATATTGATATGCAATATAAGTTTATGCAGTTAAATATTTAATTAGTGGTTAAAATGCGCATAGATTAGTGAGAAGAGAAATTTTTATTTTCATATTTTACAATTGATATTTGTTTTTATTTTTATTATTTTTTATTAGCTTCATGGTATTCACGTATTTATGTATCCATTCATCCATTTATCTCTACATCAAAATCTAAGCTTTAATTAATCCCCCCCCCTCTTTGACGGTCATATTATTATTACTACTATTATTATTATTACTATTATCCCTTTTTATATATACATACAGATATATTTTTTTTTGTAACCATACACCCACTAGTGTGTTCTTAATTTGTATGATTGTATGTATATGTTTTTTTGACTTGAAAAAGGGGTCCACAGAACCCCGAAATGCATTGTCACGATAAACAAAAATACAAATAAAACCTATTGGTTTAAAACAAACTCTGGTTGCGTTTTGCGCCTATAGTCCACCCTACACTCGACCCCAGAGTCCAGCGGATACATACCTCATTATCTTGTGGTAACATAAGGATTTTAGCAATTTATAATTTTTTTAAGTGGTTATTTAGGCTATTTTGAAAATAGTTCTTGCAGCTGAACAGGAAAAGCCGAACATACATACCCGGAACAAGAGACAGTATTAATCTAGTGATCGTATTCTATAGGGCATTAGAAAGAAATGTTTTTATAAATAGCCCAGGGAACCCCCTTAATGATAGATGTAATACAAATCTATTGATATTAATCCAGTGAGGTCATAAAGCCAAATACCTGCACGTTCCATTAAGCTTGCTGCCAATCTTTTTTTCTTATCTTGTTTTGCTAACTAGATCATATTGTTTAAAAATAAAAATAAAGGAAATTATGCTCTGAATTTTTGATTAAAATAAATAATCAATTTTAACAATACATATTACTACTCAATAAAATTCACTAGCAGAACTGTGAAACAGTCACAGAATTCCTGTTAAATGGCTTGCTACATTGAGAAAGCATGATAATTTTCTAGTTTCCTTAGCTATTATTGCTTTTTTTCTAGGTCTTCAAAGTCAATAGGCAATTGATAAATTTTCTGTCACCCCAGGCAATAATAGGAGTTACACAGCATAGGTCACATCAATTTTAATCTCTGTAAAGAGAAAAAAATTGATTTCACAAACTTACTGGAGCCTATTGATCCAATACTGTTCCCTATGCCTTTCCCAGTTAACACCTTTGTGCAGCCATTGAATAAAAATAAAATCAGCCTTGTCGAATAAAATGTGATTTCACAGAGTCATATCTCTAACATGTCTTTGGTGGAATGTTCAGCTTGAATAATATGTTTTACAAAAAAGCTAAGATTTTTTTTTTTTTTTTTTTTTATTAAAGCCAAGAGTTTAAAAGTACAGCAACTAAATTAGATATACTGCAGTTTTAAATTACTTCTAAGCTTACATTATACATATGCTGTCGATGATGTCACTTCCTCAATTTGCTCTTGCATTATGTCTGTTTGCAGAGTAAAAAAAAAAATTGTAAACGTGTATATAACAGTTTTACTGCCTTGAGGCAGCTGGAAATAGATTTAATATTCCTGTCTTACATTAATTCAGCATTAATGTAGACCAAGCTCATTCGGTATAATAAAATTAGTGCATCTTGATATTTGACACTTTCTTTTGATTTTATACCACCTATTGGCTGGCTTATTCTGCACTAAATCTTTACAATTTTTGCGAGCAATTTTGTTACATGTAGTATTTTAAGTCACACCCTGTTGTCCAGTGAGGCATTCAAAACACAAAATAAATGTAGTGTAAGGTGTGTGTGTGTATATACAGAATTCTGGTACATTTAGTAAATGCCCACTTTGTATTCTTATGTGCAGTAATCATTTGAACATAAGGATCCTCTTCTTCCATGGGATTTTCTAATAGTTTTCTAGAATAATTATATGCCCTTTGATAACTACTAACAGAACAAGCATTCTATTTTCATTGATATGACTTCTTTTAAAAAACTAATTGCACATGTCCCAGATGTACTATATTATACATATTATATAACCCTAATACCAATTTATATATTTGCAAATTCATACAGTACACCAGCTAAATGTCACACCGGTGACAGTTTTTGGAAGGTCTGAAAGATTATCTGCACATTAGTGATCTGACAGCCTCTTTTGGTTTCACTTTGTGTGTTGCGTGTATGTCCACACCTCCTGTTCAGGTGTGGATCATGTAACCTTTACCTCCCCCTATTTAGTCTGACTTTACTCATCACTCCTTGCTCTGGATAGCTTAATTTGGTTTTTGGAAGAGCTGGAGTGTGGTTCTGGTTGAAGTCCATCAGCCTCAGAAGTTAAGTGTTCCGGTTGTTGTATTTTGTATTCACCCCCACCTTTGTTGTTTACTAGGCCTCAGCGAGACGCTGGTTCCTTCACCAGGGAAAGAGCGGGATGTCTCTTACCACTAGGGCATCCGAGGGCCATCAGGGTTTTCTAGGTTCCTGTGAATGGGTATCTCTACCATCGAGAGGTGCCCATACGGATAGGAGTTAGGGCCAGGAGCAGGGTTTTATAGGAGGTGACTAGAGTTGAGCGGACACCTGGATGTTCGGGTTCGGCAGGTTCGGCTGAACTTGAAAAATAAATTTGGGTTCGGGACCCGAACCCGAACCCCATTGAAGTCAATGGAGACCCGAAGTTTTGAGCACTAAAATGGCTGTAAAAATGTCATGGAAAGAGCTAGAGGGCTGCAAAAGGCTGCAAAATGTGCTTAAGAGCATGGCAATTGCTCTGCAAACAAATGTGGATAGGGAAATGAATAAAAAAAAACATAAAAGACTTTAAAAAAATAGGAATAGGTAGCCAACACAGATGTGTGTTATTTTTCATTTTTACATAGGAGTACCCCCCAAAATATTGGGACATATAAAAAAAAAAAAGGAATAAGTGCACTTGAGTACAAGAATGGATGGTTGAGGTTGTTAGAACTGTCTATTCTGCACATGGTACAGACAAGTCCTGAGGGATCCAAGCATGGTTCATTTTAATGAACGTGAGCTTGTTCACGTTGGCTGTGGACAGGCGGCTGCATCTGTCTGTAATGACGCCTCTTGCCGTGCTAAATACATGGTCAGAGAGTACACTGGTTCCAGGGCAGGCCAGCACCTCCAAGGCATACAGGGCAAGCTCTGGCCATGTGGACAATTTGGAGACACAGAAGTTGAATGGGGCAGAACCATCAGTCAGTACATGTAGGCGTGTGCACAGGTACTGTTCCACCATGTTGTTCAAATGCTGCCTCCTGCTAACATGCTCCATATCAGCAGTTTGGCCGGTTGTTGCGGCGAGGTGACAAAGCTTTTCCACATGTCGGCCATGCTAACCCTGCCTTCTGAGGTGCTGGCACTGACACAGCTGCGTTGGTGACCTCTTCCTCCTCCCCTGCCTTCACCTTGTTCTTCTACTTGTCCCCCGGCGTTAGTCGGGAATGCTCTCAGAAGCGCGTCTACCAGCGTGCGCCTGTAGTGGCGCATCTTCCGATCACGCTCCAGTGAGGGATTTAAGGACAGCACATTGTCTTTGTAATGGGGATCCAGCAAGGTGGCCACCCAGCCACGCACCAGTGATGGGCCCAAACTGCGTTGGATGTCACCCCGCTGTGAACATGCTTCATCCCTATCCTCCTCCTCCTCCTCCTCCTCCAGTAGTGGGCCCTGGCTGGCCAAATTTGTGCCTGGCCTCTGCTGTTGCAAAAATACTCTTTCTGAGCCACTTCTAAAAGACTGGCCTGAAAGTGTTAGCGATGACCCTTCTTCCTCCTCCTTGTCCTAAGCTACATCCTCTTCCATCATCGCCCTAAGTGTTTTCTCAAGGAGACATAGAAGTGGTATTGTAACGCTGATAACTGCGTCATAGCCACTGGCCATGTTGGTGGAGTACTCAAAACAACGCAACAGGGCACACAGGTCTCGCATGGAGGCCCAGTCATTGGTGGTGAAGTGGTACTGTTCCGCAGTGCGACTCTCCTGTGAGTGCTGCAGCTGAAACTCCTCTATAGCCTGCTGCTGCTTGCACAGTCTCTCCAGCATATGCAAGGTGAAGTTTCATCTGGTGGGCACGTCGCATATGAGGCGGTGAGCGGGAAGGCCGAAGTTACTCTGTAGAGCAGACAGCCGAGCGGCGGGCGGAAGAGAACACTGGAAGTGCGCACAGATGGCCCGTACTTTACGCAGCAGCTCTGACATGTTGGGGTAGTTATGAATGTAATTCTGCACCACCAAATTAAGCACATGCGCCAGGCAAGGGATGTGTGTCAAACCGGCTAGTCCCAGAGCTGCAACAAGATTTCGCCCATTATCGCACGCCACCAGGCTGGGCTTAAGGCTCACTGGCAGCAACCACTTGTCGGTCTGTTGTTCTATAACCCGCCACAACTCCAGAGCGGTGTGGGGCCTGTCCCCCAAACACATCAGTTTCAGAACGGCCTGCTGACGTTTACCCCTGCCTGTGCGGAAGTTGGTGGTGGTAGATCTGTCGCTGACCGGATGAGGAGGTGGTAGAAGAGGAGGAGGAATCCGAGTAGGAAGAGGAGGCAACAGGAGGCAAAGAATGATGCCCTGCGATCCTTGTCGGCGGAAGGACGTGCGCCAAACAGCTCTCCGCCTGGGGCCCAGCTGCCACTACATTTACCCAGTGTGCAGTTATGGAGATATAGCATCCCTGGCCGTGCTTACTGGTCCACATATCTGTCGTTAGGTGGACCTTGCCACAGATGGCGTTGTGCAGTGCACACTTGATCTTATCTGATACTTGGTTGTGCAGGAAAGGCCTGGAGAAGTAGTGCCGGCTGGGAACGACGTACTGCAAGCGACATGAGCTGTTTGAAGCTGTCTGTCTCTACCAGCCTGAATGACAGCATTTCAAAGGCCAGTAGTTTAGAAAAGCTGGCATTCAGGGCCAGGGATCGAGGGTGGCTAGGTGGGAATTTACGCTTTATATCAAAGTTTTGTGAGATGGAGTGCTGAACGCTTCCGTGTGACATGGTGGAGATGCTTGGTGATGGAGGTGGTGTTATTGGTGGCACATCCTCTGTTTGCTGGGCGGCAGGTGCCAACGTTTCTCCAGAGGTGGAGGAAGAGGCCGAGGCAGCAGCAGAAGAGGGAGCAGGAGAGGCCTGAGCCCTTTCTTGGTTTTGAAGGTGCTTACTCCACTGCCGCCCGTGATTCGCATGTAGATGCCTGGTCATGCATGTGCTAAGGTTCAGAACGTTAATGCCTCGCTTCAGGCTCTGATGGCACAGCGTGCAAACCACTTGGGTCCTGTCCTTAGCACAATGTGTGAAGGAGTGCCATGCCAGGGAACTCCTTGAAGCAGCCTTTGGTGCTCGGTTTCTGGTGATGGTGGCCAGTAGAAGGCGAACTGTTTTGGCGATGGCTGCTCTGCTTTTGCACCCTGCTCACTCTTTTGCTACGCTGTTGGCTCGCTCTCACCACTGCCTCTTCCTCCGAACTCTGAAAGTTAGTGGCATGACCTTCATTCTATGTGGGGTCTAGGACCTCATCGTCCCCTGCATCGTCTTCCACTCAGTCTTCCTCCCTGACCTCCTTTTCGGTCTGCACACTGCAGAAAGACGCAGCAGTTGGCACCTGTGTTTCGTCATCAGAGACGTGCTGAGGTGGTATTCCCATGTCCTCATCAGGAAACATAAGTGGTTGTGCGCCAGTGCTTTCTATGTCTTCCACCCCTGGGGAAGGGCTAGGTCGATGCCCTTGGGAAACCCTGCCAGCAGAGTCTTCAAACAGCATAAGAGACTGCTGCATGACTTGAGGCTCAGACAGGTTCCCCGATATGCACGGGGGTGATGTGACAGACTAATAGGTATGGGTTTCAGGCGCCACCTGTGCGCTTTCTGCAGAAGACTGGGTGGGAGATAATGTGAACGTGCTGGATCCACTGTCGGCCACCCAATTGACTAGCGCCTGTACTTGCTCAGGCCTTACAATCCTAAGAACGGCATTAAGCCCGACCAAATATCGCTGTAGAGTCTGGCGGCTACTGGGACCTGAGGTAGTAGGTTCTGTAGGACTTGTAGCTGTGGCAGAACGGCCACGTCCTCTCCCTGCACCAGAGTCTCCACCAACACCACGACTATGACCGAGTCCCTTATTAGAGGTTTGCCTCATAGTTTGCATTCACAAAGCAAAGTAAAAAGTGATTAAGTCTGTTAAAAATAATAAAGCACCAATGAAAACCCTGATGTAGGGTATTTCACTCAATGTTTTTTTTTTTTTTGTTTACTCTATATGACAGCGGTATTTGGTATCCTAAATCAATAGTGGGGAAATAAATGGAAACCATACTTAAGAAGAAGATTGTGGAACAACTAAAATACCATGGATTTTATTGGGTGACTAAAATAATACATGGGGGAGGTGCGGTATACTTCGCTTACCTAGACTTTAGTAAGGCTTTTGATACTGTCCCACATAGAAGGCTTATGAATAAATTGCAGTTTTTGTGCTTGGACTCCCATATTGTTGAATGGATTAGGCAGTGGCCGAGGGACAGACAACAGAGGATTGTAGTCAGTGGAGTATATTCAGACCATGGGACCATGGTCTTGTTACCAGTGGGGTACCTCAGGGATCTGTTCTGTGACCCACATTGTTTAATATCTTTATCAGCGAAATTGCAGGAGGCCTCGATGGTAAGGTGTGTCTTTTTGCTGATGACACAAAGATTTGTAACAGAATTGATGTTCCTGGAGGGATACACCAAATGGAAAAGGATTTAGGAAAACTAGAGGAATGGTAAAAAATCTGGTAACTAAAATTTAATGTTGATAAGTGCAACATAATGTCCCTGGGGTGTAAAAACCCAAGAGCAGAATATAAAATTTGTGATATAGTCCTAACCTAAGTATCTGAGGAAAGGAATTTAGGGGTCATTATTTCAGAAGACTTAAAAGGTAGGCAGACAATGTCATAGAGCAGCAGGAAATGCTAGCAGAATGCTTGGGTGTATAGGGAGAGCCATTACCAGTAGAAATAGGGAGGTGCTCATGCCGCTCTACAGAGCACTAGTGAGACCTCATTTGGAGTATTGTGCGCAGTACTGGAGACCATATCTCCAGAAGGATATTGATACTTTGGAGAGAGTACAGAGAAGAGCTACTAAACTAGTACATGGATTGCAGGATAAAACTAACCAGGAAAGATTAAAGGACCTTAACATGTATAGCTTGGAAGAAAGACGAGACAGAGGGGAAATGATAGAAACTTTTAAATACATAAAGGGAATCAACAAGGTAAAAGATGAGATAATATTTAAAAGAAGAAAAACTGCTACAAGAGGACATAGTTTTAAATTAGAGAAGCAAAGGTTTAAATGTAATATCAGGAAGTATTTCTTTACTGATAGAGTAGTGGATGCATGGAATAGCCTTCCTGCAGAAGTGGTAGCTGCAAATACAGTGAAGGAGTTTAAGCATGCATGGGATAGGCATAAGGCGATCCTTCATATAAGATAGGGCCAGGGGCTATCCATAGTATTTAGTATATTGGGCAGACTAGATGGGCCAAATGGTTCTTATCTGCTGACACATTCAATGTTTCTATGTTTCTATTACCAGCTCTTAAAAGGACTTTTGTGGCAATTTTAGCTCAAATTTAGTGTCCCAAAGTTTCTAACATCCTGTCCCTGCTCCAAAATGCAACCTCTCCTTACACTGGCAAAACACATAATGTAAAATGGCTTCCAGATGGAGTTCTGTTATTGGGTTGGGGGGGTGTCCATGTGCTGAAACGTCTCAATTGGCTATCCTGTCCCACCTGATGGATTTGTCATGTTCAAAGTTCGGCGCAATGCAAAAGAATATGACGCACGCGGGCATTACCATATGTTTGTATGCATTTTAATCCACTTTATTAGCCCAATGAGAGGATGTCCATAGATTTTCAATGGTTGGGAATGATCAAGTCAGGAAGAGGGAAAGAAGAGCCATCTTTTGGAGTTAGGGAAAGCGTAAAGAGGACCTTTAACCACTCCTGACATGCCTGTTTTAATAGCTTCATTCATTCTCCATGTAATAACAATTCTGAAACATATATTCTTATGATTATTTTGAGCCATTCCCTTATTATTTCTACTAGAAGTTGTGTATAAATTGCTATTAGCCTTCAGTAAGGATACAGAGGGGTGGTAACAAGTTGGGGGTGTACCTGCACAGACTTACTCTATCCAATTAGTGCTGCCATTTTCAGACTGTGCAGGGCCACCACCCAACTGGTTACCAACCCTTTGTACCCTTACTGAAGGCTAATAGCAATTTATTCATAACTTCTATTGCAAATAATAAAGGAATGGCACAACATAGAGACTTAGAAATAGCTGCTCCAGTATTGTTATTACATGGGGAATGCATGAAGCTATTAAAACAGGTATGTCAGGAGAGGTGAAAGGTCCTCTTCAAGGTTGCAAACAAAATGCATGTGTTTAACCCCTGTTGTGCCTTTTCATAGGTAAATGCATTGATATCCAATTAATTCTAGTCAAGATGAATGTTCATTGCCTTTAATAGCCATGCTCGACTATAGTTACAATTTTGTATGTCTTGAGAAGGCCAAAGTAAGGTCACACAAATGTTCCACTCTTTAGTGTTATTCTTCTCATGAATGTATCAGTCTGAGAAGAGGCCTCCTTGTCTTCTTTTACATTTATGACGGGAGATAAAGATGAGCTCTATGCAGCTGGTGATAATTACCTATACAATTAGGCATTTATGAATAAAGCAAAATATATAATATGTATGTATTCATTTAATGAGCCTTAGTCCTTAGCATAAGACAATCAGTAGAACATATAATATATATTATATTATACTGTTTGTGTTATGAAGACAACATGTATCCAGTATATTATATATATTTCTCGAAATTATGAAATAGTAGGACGCACAGGGCTGCTAGTCACCGACCAGGGTGCTCTCGGTCAAGTAGTACCACCCTACTACTAGTTGAGAACAAATATATAGATAAAAAGACTGGGCACACCTGAGGAAATTGATCACTCTATTTATTGATAAAACATATGACTAGTAGGAAGGAAATAATATGCTCGGTTTACACTTGGGTGGACAGGTATATATTGGGCAGTAGATATATAAAATACAATATATACCTCCACTATAGGCTACACAATAAGCAGGGTATACAATATAATCGATCAGTTGAATTCCTATAAATAAGATAAAATTAAACCATCAATAAAAAATGGAAATAAATATAGCAGCATGCAGCATATGGGGCAGCATTAATAGGAAGATCCAAATAGCAGCGTAAGTGTCTAGAAGGCAGCTTGAAATAATGTCTCCAATGGGGAGGAATCGGGTGACACAGAATATACCAGTGGCGGCTGATTGCCGTAAAAAGTCGCAAGTAAGTTTGTGATTATGTATCCATTGCGATCATCAGTTTATATTCCCAATTCAACAGACAAGCTCCGTTGTATCCACCATGGGATATTGCAGTCAGTGTGATAGGTCAGTACCAAAACCGCAAGTGCATCTAGGGTCACAATGCTTGAGCTGAGCGCAGCGGCGTCCCGCTGACTAAACCTAGCGGCGTCCCACTAGAGATAGATAATGCAATTGATAATCACTCTAAGTTCAGAACGGTCTTACCGATTGCTGAAGACCTCTGCCGTCCTGTAGACTCTAATGGGATGCTTTCCCCTTGTCTTTCAGGCTGTTCCTTGACCGCGTTGGTGGGTTGTTGCACGTGGGCCAGCCAATTCAAGTCCAGGCTCCAGCTCACCTCCACCTTCTCCCGCGGAATTTCAAAGTCAGTTTTTTTGGCACTTGGTCTTATATTGATTGTCTGTGGTGCACTCACATTTAAATCGGGGGTCTGACCAGACGCGTTTCGTGGTTTGCGTGTCCCCTTCCTCAGTGGTAATCGGACCCCCCCAAGAAACATCCCTTTTATAACGAAAATGTGTTCACTGCAAAACCAGGAATGGATCCCATTCCGGAAGTCTGCTAGTTATTTTTATCTGGCATAGTTGTGCCATTTTGCTATAATGTGTCAGTGATCAAATGTATTATTCCATAAATGATACTATTCCATCGATCTGTCCATCCATACAGTGATACTTTACAGTTACTTATTCCATTTACAGCAATCAATTCAGACCTGCGTTTTTCTGCATTTCCGGTCCATTCGGGTGTCCTGTGACCCGATTAACCGGAAAAAGACTGAGATTAGTGGAGTGATTACACACCACCAATCGCAGTACGAAGATTTGGAGAGGCGGTGCTGGCCCTGGTGCTGAACGCTGCTGTCCATGGTGCTGATTGGTGCAGGGGAGAGAGGCGCAAGATTCAAACTTCCTGCACTCCTCTCTCCCCTCCTCTTCCTATCCAGCACCCTCACCATGCAGCACCATTCAGCACCAGCTCCTGCATCCCCCTAATCGCCATCCATCACCCTCCTGCACCCATCGCCACCCAGGTAGGTTAGGGTCAGTGAGGAAGAGGCACCATTAGGAAGGGAAAGAAGGGAAAAGTTAGTTAGGAAAAAAATAAATAAATAACTTTTACCCTAAACTTTCTTTGATCCATCTATCAGACCCCAGATCTCCCTCTGCCACTTGCCCCCCACCACCATTCCCCTTACCACCACTTTATTTTTATTTTTTTATTCTGCGTGCGCTGACTGTCCGGCACTTTTATCGTCCGGCAACTGTTAGCGCATTGCCCGCCCCACTGCTGATCAGCGTTGTACCGCTGATCAGCAAGTTTGAACTTTTTCCTAACACTTGCCCATTTTTTTGCCTTTTTTAGTACGCAAACACCCGTTGCCCCCACACACACGCACATATAATAAAGTTTTCCACACACGCACACATACACGCACACACACTCATGGCCCGCCGGATGTTCTCGGCCGAGGAGGCATACGCCCAGATTGCCTCCGACTCCGAGAGCCCCAGTGAGGATGAGAATGACCCCATGTTCCTTTTGTCATCCGCATCCTCCTCATCATCATCGGATGACAATGAGCCACCAAGGCGGCGGAGCCAGGGGCCCCACATGCTAGGGATCCTGTGGCCCACCCTAGTACGAGCCGCCCTGGGGTTCATACTGGTTTCCTGGCCCACCAAATAAGTCCACCGGAGCCCCCTGCCGATGAACTTAGCTGGTGTCCCCAGCGGTGGACTTTGAGCCTGAGATACAGACAAATCTGTACGCCCAACAGTTGGTCGCTCAAAACTTTAGGCTCATTTTTAACTAGACCTGGTGGCTGGACGCCGATCAGTGCAGCCGAGATGAGGACATTTTGGGGCTGGGTCTGGTCCGAAAACCGAGTGTCAGGCAATACTGGAGTGGGGTCGTCCTATACCAGACCCCACTGTACAGTATGTCAATGACACGTCCCCGGTTTGAGGCCATCCGGAAATGTCTGCATTATTCAGATAATGCAGCATGTCCCCCCCGATGTGATCCTGCCTATGACCGTCTGTATATGATACGGCCGGTCATCGATCACTTTGGGGCCAAATTCATGGAGGCCTACGTACCTGGAAGGGAGGTCGCTGTTGATGAGTCTCTTGTTGCGTAAAAGGGGAGACTCAGTTTCTGCCAATATATTCCCACAAAGCGGGCGAGGTATGGCGTGAAGCTATACAAAATTTGTGAGAGTACCTCAGGGTACACTTACAAATTTCGTGTGTACGAGAGGCGAGATTCCCGTATTCAACCCCCAGAATGTCCCCCACTCTGGGTGTTAGCGGGAAACTCGTGTGGGACCTTATGTACCCACTGCTGGATAATGGTTACCACTTGTACGTGGATAACTTTTATACCAGCCTTCCCTTGTTCAGGTCCCTTGCCGCCAGATCCACATTCGCTTGTGGGACCGTGCGGAAAAATCAACGCGACCTCCCTGCCCACCCCCTCCAGGTACCTATCCCCAGGGGTGATACCCGTGCACTTACCACTGGAAACCTGTTGCTGGTCAGGTATAAGGACTAGAGTTGAGCGAACACCTGGATGTTCAGGTTCGAGAAGTTCGGCCGAACTTCCCGGAAATGTTCGGGTTCGGGATCCGAACCCGACCCGAACTTCGTCCCAAACCCGAACCTCATTGAAGTCAATGGGGACCCAAACTTTTCGGCACTAAAAAGGCTGTAAAACAGCCTAGGAAAGAGCTAGAAGGCAGCAACATGTAGGTAAATCCCCTGCAAACAAATGTGGATAGGGAAATTAATAAAAATAAAAATAAAATAAATAAAAATTAATCAATATCAATTGGAGAGAGGTCCCATAGCAGAGAATCTGGCTTCACGTCAGCCACCACTGTAACAGTCCATTGTCATATATTTAGGCCCAGGCACCCAGGCAGAGGAGAGAGTTCCCGTAACAGAGAATCTGGCTTCATGTCAGCAGAGAATCAGTCTGCATGTCATAGCAGAGAATCAGGCTTCACGTCACCCAACATTGGAACAGTCCATTGGCATATATTTAGGCCCCGGTACCCAGACAGAGGAGAGGTTCATTCAACTTTGGGTTGCCTCGCAATATAATGGTAAAAAAAATAAAAATAGGATTCCCTCCAGCCACGCACCAGTGATGGGCCCGAGCTGCATTGGGTGCCACCCCGCTGTGACCATGCTTCATCCTCATCCTCCTCCACCTCCTCCTCATCCTCGTCCTCCTCGTCCTCCAGTAGTGGGCCCTCGCTGGCCAAATTTGTACCTGGCCTCTGCTGTTGCAAAAAACCACCCTCTGAGTCACTTCGAAGAGACTGGCCTGAAAGTGCTAAAAATGACCCCTCTTCCTCCTCCTCCTCCTGGGCCACCTCCTCTTCCATCATCGCCCTAAGTGTTTTCTCAAGGAGACATAGAAGTGGTATTGTAACGCTGATAACGGCGTCATCGCCACTGGCCATGTTGGTGGAGTACTCAAAACAGCGCAACAGGGCACACAGGTCTCGCATGGAGGCCCAGTAATTGGTGGTGAAGTGGTGCTGTTCCGCAGTGCAACTGACCCGTG
Source organism: Bufo gargarizans (assembly GCF_014858855.1). NCBI lineage: Eukaryota > Metazoa > Chordata > Amphibia > Anura > Bufonidae > Bufo > Bufo gargarizans. The sequence continues at coordinate 407,868,860 of NC_058081.1, read as the reverse complement.
CGTGCTGCAGCTGAAACTCCACTATGGCCTGCTGCTGCTCGCACAGTCTGTCCAGCATGTGCAAGGTGGAGTTCCACCTGGTGGGCATGTAAGAAACAGTCATGTAATGTCTCTAAGTTTCATTATCCTGGTAAACTGTGTTAAAATTTAATGTATAATGCTATTTCAGTAATACAGATAAATGTATATGCCTGCAGTATTTGTTTGGTCAGTAGATGGCAGCATAGGACCAATTTGCATTGAAGTTTACCATAGAGAAAGTGTATTAATGTGATACTGGCTCTTTAAGGCAGCAGTTAAGTGTTGAAGTGACACGCCCCTTATGATGTCAGCCTGCCTCAGTGTGAGCAGGAAGAAAGAGGAAGAAAGACTGGAACTATAACGGCTGCCATATTGGCAAAATAGAAAAAAGTTCTGTGCTGTGTAAGACATGTGTGGAGATACTAAAGGACTTTCCTGTGCAGCCAAGCTGTGTGAACTTCAGTCTAGAGACGGATGGAGTATAAAGGAACCGTGCATTTAGTGAAGCAAAGTTAAAAAGGACTGTGCAGCAACTAACCTGTGGAGCCGACATTGGGCTGAGTGGATTGCCCCAAACAGTAAAGAGACTCACAGTGCTATCGAGGTACCGGACAGTAACTGTAAAATTCTGGATTATATTCAACTGGTTTTCCGGCCTGCTGAGGAGGACTTCTTTGTTGCGGATCCTGCGCTGGTTAAAGGAAAAGGACGACATCGGGCCCCACCGTGCACTTCTACAAACTGTAAGAGGTCCACTTGGACCACTGGGATAAGGGGGGTGCACACCCGCTTGAAAGTTAGGGTCAGTTAGGGATAGTTCCTGGGACTGTTATTTCTTAGTGTCTGCACTGCGAATACGGACACAGCAAAGGTGAAAATTGTTGCAGTATTTGACTTGTATTGTTTATACTGTTTTGAATATTTTGCTTGTCTTTATCTCTGTAACTTCACTGTTAACCTGCTTTTATTAATTTATAGTAAATGCAATTTTCTTAAATCTTGACTTCTGCGTACGCACTCTTTTCTGGTTGCGGAGTCAAACCACCTGCCTTGCTCTCGGTTCACAAATTGGTGTAGTCGGCAGGATCCGCCTACCAGAATGGACGGCGATACCCCCGTTAGGAGGGATGGTGCTGGAGGAAGAATGCCAGCAGGGGCTGTAATGAGTCAGTTAGCAAGGTTTGATGGCAATAATATGTCTGTGAGTGTGTGGGCAGAGCAGATACGAATGGTACAGCGCATGTACCAGACCGCACCAGAAGTACTAATAGAGCTAGCCATATTGACGTTACAAGGAGATGCTAAGACCACAGTGATATTGCGGCCATTTGAACAAAGACAGACATTTGAGCAAGTTGTCCAGATTCTAGAAACTATTTATGGAGAAACCGCATTGCTGGGGTCCCTGCAGGCACGGTTCTTTCAGAGGGTACAAAAGGAGAATGAAAGTCTCCCTCAGTATTCAAATGCGCTACAAGAACTGCTCCGATATATTCAAGGGAAGGAAAGAGGGGGCTCACCAGCCTTCTGTAACCCTGATCGGACACTCCGTGACCAGTTTGTTCTAGGGATCCGTGATGGCAGTTTGACTGTTGCTATGCAGGACTTTATACGATGGGAGACTGATGCTAAATTTCATGACGTACAGGTGGAGGCCATCTCACGTGCCAATAGTATGGTTCAGAAGCCTCAGACCGCAGTTGGAGTTACATTGTCGCAGGGGCTAGCTCTGGCCCAGAAACAGTGGAAAAAGGGACAGTTAAAGAGATACTTACAGTAATGCAGAAATTGCAAGAGCAAATGGAAAACCTACAAACCAATTGTAATGAGAATTCTATCAGAATTGCTGGCCTCCAGAAAACTAGAGACGAAGTGGTGGGCCGTTCACACCAAGAAGGTCAGAATCACCCACAACCCTACTGGAGGGATGAGGATAGGACCTACCGAAGGGGTCCCAATAATGTAATACAACTCTCAGGAGAGAACGATGGGGCTTACTGAAGGGGCCCAACCAATGGCCAGAGCGACGGGAAATACGCTGCTGGGAGTGTGGATGCGTGGGCCACATTGCTGCTAGATGTCCAGGGCAGCGACAAGCTTATGAGAGACCGCCGTTAAACTGAAATCCCCTGCTGCAGTAGGGCGGGCAGTAGGAGAAACTGAGAATGAGACTATGAGAGGAGAATGCCCTGAAGAGGATCTGATCGCTGCAAGTCCCATCATACAGATGGAATTGGAAGGTATTCCGGTTACCGGGATGATTGACACTGGTTCCCAAGTAACGACCCTGAGTAGAGACTGTTACGAACTGTATTTTCAGCGACATGTAAAATATGATCCCCATACATTCATACGAGTGGTCGCAGCTAATCAGTTACCAGTACCGGTGGTGGGAGTGGCCTGGATGAATGTCAGATTATGTGGCCAAGATCTAGGCAAGAAAGGCATTGTGGTAGTACAGGAGTCACATGAAGTAAAGGTCCCTGTCATCTTGGGGATGAATGTGTTAAAAGAATTGGATCAGATTCTCTTTAAAAAGAAAGGTCACGGTTATTGGAGAGAAACCACTAGCCATCGGCCTACTCAAACGGCCTTCCAGCGGCTGGTCCGAACATGTGGCTTACAGAAAAGTTCAGATGCACAGTGTCCTCTTGCTCGAATTTCAGTCCCTCTGCATACAAAAGTTACGTTGCCACCCAGACGGGAGATTATAGTGTCCATGCCTGTAGGCACCTGTAGGAAACTAGAGGGCATAGCGGTGTTGATAGAACCACTGCCGACAGCCGGAAGAAGTGTTGATCCGCTAGTAGCCCGTTCCTTGGTAGTAGTCAGCAATGGGAGAGTACCCCTCCGATGTGTGAACACCCAGGATCAGAGTGTAGACCTAGCCTCAGGAAGGCTGCTGGCTAACCTCTATGTGATTCCGGAGGAAGTGAGGAAAGTGACCCCGATGCAGTTGAGGCCGGCTGAACGAGGTGAATGGGCCGTAACCGTGTCTATGGGGGAAGGCGAGAACCCCACCCCTAAATGGAATGGCGGTGCAATTCGAGAACAGATGAAGATAGAGACTTCTTTGTGTTCTCTGGAACAGATCCGGAAGGACGATGAACTGTTATGGGAAAACCGCACAACCTTTGCACGTCATGCTGAAGATTTTGGATGTGCAACAGGGATCTACTATGAGATTCCCACAGGAGACACCCCTCCAATCAGAGAGCGCTACCGACAAATTCCTCCACAGATGTATCAGGAGGTGAAAGAACTGTTGACCCAGATGCTGCAGAGTGGGATCATTCAAGAAAGCCAAAGTCCCTGGGCAGCTCCCGTGGTACTAGTAAGGAAGAAAGATGGGTCCATTCGATTTTGCGTAGACTATCAAAAGTTGAATACCTGCACCATACGAGATTCCTACCCCTTACCTCAGATTGAGGAGTCCCTTTTGGCACTAGGAAGAGCCCGGTACTTCTCCTCGCTAGACCTGGCTAGTGGGTATTGGCAGGTGCCGATGGCCGAGAAAGATAAGGAAAAGACAGCCTTTATCATGCCCATGGGACTATATGAATTTAACCGGATGCCCTTTGGGTTGACAAATGCACCTGGAACGTTTCAACGATTGATGGAGAAATGTCTTGGTGACTTCAACTTTTAGTTCACTCTCATCTACTTGGATGACATTATAGTGTACTCTGCAACCTTTGAGGACCATCTCCACCAGTTGGGACAAGTATTTCAACGATTGCGGGAACATGGGCTCAAACTGAAACCCAGTAAATGTCGGTTGTTCCAATCTGAAATTGATTATTTGGGTCATTGTGTATCAGGAGAAGGGGTGAGGCCGTCAAGGGACAAGATAGTGGCTGTTCAAGACTGGCCGACACCGACTACCCTGCGAGAGGTGAGGGCGTTCCTGGGAGTAGCCGGCTACTATCGACGGTTTATTAAGGACTTTGCTATAGTAGCAGGGTAGGCATTGAAGAATGCTCTTACAACAGCCCCAATCTTGGCGTATGCTGATTACCACTTGCCCTTCCAGCTATATACCGATGCAAGCCTGTATGGTCTCGGAGTGGTGCTTTCTCAGTTCCAGGATGGCCAAGAGCGTGTCATAGCGTATGCCAGCCGATCCTTGCGAGATTCTGAGAGAAACCCTGACAATTATAGTTGATTTAAGTTAGAACTGTTGGCACTGGTATGGGCCATGACTGAGAAATTCTCTGAGTATTTGACCGGAGCTGAAGTCTTAGTACTGACTGACAACAACCCATTGGCTCACCTGGAAAATGCCAAGCTCGGGGCTTTGGAGCAGAGGTGGATAGCCCGAATGTCTAAGTTCAATTACCGCATTAAGTATCGGTCCAAGACAGAGAACCAAAATGCCGATGGACTTTCTAGGGTAACTACCCAGGCCCCCAGCGGAGACGTGGATCATGAGTTAGAGAATGTGGAGGTGCCTGACTTCAGCAGATTTTCACAAGCCTTGGTCACTGCTATGCAGTGTGCAGTGGAAGGGACCGAAACGGCTCCTTTCTTTGGCCCCTCACGACAGGAATGGGTGCAAATACAGCAGGCCCATGGGGGGCTGGTGAAAATGATCAAGTGTGTTGAAAAAGGCAAGAAGCCCTGTAAAGAGGAAAGAGAACGACTGACATGTGAAATGCTATCAGTCCTGAGTCAGTGGGAAAAGTTAGAGATGAAAAATGGAGTGTTATGCCGAAAGGTATATCTACCTTCTGAAATCGACATTTGTTACCAAATCGTAGTGCCTAGTGAACTGGCTCAATCATTGGCTCTTGAGGCTCATAATAAGAATGGACATTTTGGTCATGATAAGACCTTTCGTTGGCTACAGAGACTGATTTACTGCCCAGGCCTCCGTCAAATGGTCGAAGAAGTATGTCATTGATGTCGAACTTGTGAGATCCATAAGGCGATAGAACAAAGAGCTCCCCTACAAACCATAGTGACCCAGGAACCTTTGGAAATCGTCATTATAGACTACCTAATGGTGGGCCCATCCAGCAGTGGGCACCAGTACTGCCTCGTAATGGTGGACCACTTCACCAAATTTGCGGTGGTGACCGCCACCAAGGACCAGACCGCTGAGTCGGCAGCTCGAGCCCTATGCCAAGACTTCATCCGAGTGTACGGGTGTCCGCAACGCATCCACTCTGACCAAGGAACTTGCTTTGAGGGACATGTAATGAAAGAAGTTCAACGTATCTACGGGATAAAGAAGTCGCACACGACTCCATACCATCCCCAAGGAAACGGAGCCTGCGAACGATTCAATAGAACTCTGCTACAGATGGTGCGGACTTTGGAGGAGGACAAGAAGTTACAGTGGCCTCAGTTCTTGTCTGAGATGGTGTGGGCCTATAACAATCAGGTCCATTCTACAACGGGGTATTCTCCTTATACTCTTCTCTTTGGACGGTCTGGGCGAAGTGTCGGAGAGTTACAGTTAAATGATGTGGATGGGTTCCCTCCAAGAGATCCAGCCTCCTGGGTGCGAGCACACCGGCAGAGACTTGAGACAGTTCATCGATTGGTGCGACAGCGTCTGCAAGAAAATTCTCATCCTGATAAGACCCCGGTGCAAAGGGCACCATTGTAGCCAGGTGACCTGGTGCTGGTACGTGTCAAGAAGCCTCAAGGAAAATTGGAAAGCAGGTGGGAGGCTGTGCCGTATCGTGTAGTTGCCCGCAAGTATGCAAATAGCCTGTGTACGAAGTCCAGAAGGAAGGAACTGATTGTGTCCGAGTACTTCACAGAAATATGTTGCGCCTGTGTCAATCTGAAGAAGCAAATAGTGATGGAACTGATAATGTCAACGAGCTCCTACAGTCTGAGACTGGTGGTGTGGAATGGGCTTACAATGATGAAGATGATTGTTGGCCAATCCCCACTCCTGAGGATGTTCCACCTGTGACTATTGTGCCCCCAGTCTGTGCTCCCTCTGGTGCGGAGTCTGCTGGTCCTTCTCAGCCTATGGCTACAGTACCCCAGAGTATACCAGTGGTTCTCAGACGCACCACTAGACCAAATGCTGGCACTCCCCCTGTTCGGTATGCGCAAGATGAGTTTATTTGGCCTGCCATACAACGGTACATTACCACTCTACGTATAAGAGTACAGCCCTCTGGATATTCAGTCATTGGCAGGGACTGCCAATCTTAAAGTGGGGGGGAATATGTAAGAAACAGTCATGTAATGTCTCTAAGTTTCATTATCCTGGTAAACTGTGTTAAAATGTAATGTATAATGCTATTTCAGTAATACAGATAAATGTAAATGCCTGCAGTATTCGTTTGGTCAGTAGATGGCATCATAGGACCAATTTGCATTGAAGTTTACCATAGAGAAAGTGTATTAATGTGATACTGGCTCTTTATGGCAGCAGTTAAGTGTTGAAGTGACACGCCCCTTATGATGTCAGCCTGCCTCAGTGTGAGCAGGAAGAAAGACTGGAACTATAACGGCTGCCATATTGGCAAAATAGAAAACAAGTTTTGTGCTGTGTAAGACGTGTGTGGAGATACTAAAGGACTTTCCTGTGCAGCCAAGCTGTGTGAACTTCAGGACGGATGGAGTATAAAGGAACCGTGCATTTAGTGAAGCAAAGTTAAAAAGGTCTGTGCAGCAACTAACCTGTGGAGCCGACATTGGGCTGAGTGGATTGCCCCAAACAGTAAAGAGACTCACAGTGCTGTCGAGGAACCGGAAAGTAACTGTAAAATTCTGGGTTATATTCGCCTGCTGAGGAGGACTTCTTTGTTGCGGATCCTGCGCTGGTTAAAGGAAAAGGACGACATCGGGCCCCACCGTGCACTTCCACAAACTGTAAGAGGTCCACTTGGACCACTGGGATAAGGGGGGTGCGCACCCGCTTGAAAGTTAGGGTCAGTTAGGGATAGTTCCTGGGACTGTTATTTCTTAGTGTCTGTACTGCGAATACGGACACAGCAAAGGTGAAAATTGTTGCAGTATTTGACTTGTATTGTTTATACTGTTTTGAATATTTAGCGTGTCTTTATCTCTGTAACTTCACTGTTAACCTGCTTTTATTAATTTATAGTAAATGCAATTTTCTTAAATCTTGACTTCTGCGTACGCACTCTTTTCTGGTTGTGGAGTCAAACCACCTGCCTTGCTCTCGGTTCACAGGCACGTCGCATATGAGGCGGTGAGCGGGAAGGCCGAAGTTACGCTGTAGCGCAGACAGGCGAGCAGCGGCAGGATGCGAACGCCGGAAGCGCGAACAGACGGCCCGCACTTTATGCAGCAGCTCTGACATGTCGGGGTAGTTGTGAATGAACTTCTGCACCACCAAATTCAGCACATGCGCCAAGCAAGGGATGTGCGTCAAACCGGCTAGTCCCAGAGCTGCAACGAGATTTCGCCCATTATCGCACACCACCAGGCCGGGCTTGAGGCTCACCGGCAGCAACCACTCGTCGGTCTGTTGTTCTATACCCCGCCACAACTCCTGTGCGGTGTGGGGCCTGTCCCCCAAACATATGAGTTTCAGAATTGCCTGCTGACGTTTACCCCGGGCTGTGCTGAAGTTGGTGGTGAAGGTGTGTGGCTGACCGGATGAGCAGGTGGAAGAAGAGGAGGAGGAAGCTGAGTAGGAGGAGGTGGCAACAGGAGGCAAAGAATGTTGCCCTGCGATCCTTGGCAGCGGAAGGACGTGCGCCAAACAGCTCTCCGGCTGGGGCCCAGCTGCCACTACATTTTCCCAGTGTGCAGTTAGGGAGATATAGTGTCCCTGGCCGTGCTTACTGGTCCACGTATGTCTGGTTAGGTGGACCTTGCCACAGATGGCGTTGTGCAGTGCACACTTGATTTTATCGGATACTTGGTTTTGCAGGGAAGGCACGGCTCTCTTGGAGAAGTAGTGCCGGCTGGGAACAACATATTGTGGGGCAGCAAGCGACATGAGCTGTTTGAAGCTGTCTGTGTCCACCAGCCTAAATGACAGCATTTCATAGGCCAGTAGTTTAGAAATGCTGGCATTCAGGGCCAGGGATCGAGGGTGGCTAGGTGGGAATTTACGCTTTCTCTCAAATGTTTGTGAGATGGAGAGCTGAACGCTGCCGTGTGACATGGTTAAGATGCTTGGTGACGGAGGTGGTGGTGTTGGTGGTACATCCCCTGTTTGCTGGGTGGCAGGTTCCAACGTTCTTCCAGAGGCGGAGGAAGAGGCCTAGGCGGCAGCAGCAGCAGAAGAGGCCGAGGCAGCAGCAGCAGAAGAGGTAGCAGGGGGAGCCTGAGTGACTTCCTTGTTTTTAAGGTATTTACTCCACTGCAGTTCATGCTTTGCATGCTGGTGCCTGGTCATGCAGGTTGTGCTAAGGTTCAGAACGTTAATGCCTCGCTTCAGGCTCTGATGGCACAGCGTGCAAACCACTCGGGTCTTGTCGTCAGCACATTGTTTGAAGAAGTGCCATGCCAGGGAACTCCTTGAAGCTGCCTTTGGGGTGCTTGGTCCCAGATGGCGGCGGTCAGTAGCAGGCGGAGTCTCTTGGCGGCGGGTGTTCTGCTTTTGCCCACTGCTCCCTCTTTTGCTACGCTGTTGATTCGGTCTCACCACTGCCTCTTCCTCCGAACTGTGAAAGTCAGTGGCACGACCTTCATTCCATGTGGGGTCTAGGACCTCATCGTCCCCTGAATCGTCTTCCACCCAGTCTTGATCCCTGACCTCCTGTTCAGTCTGCACACTGCAGAAAGACGCAGCAGTTGGCACCAGTGTTTCGTCATCATCAGAGACATGCTGAGGTGGTATTCCCATGTCCTCATCATCAGGAAACATAAGTGGTTGTGCGTCAGTGCATTCTATGTCTTCCACCGCTGGGGAAGGGCTAGGTGGATGCCCTTGGGAAACCCTGCTAGCGGAGTCTTCAAACAGCATAAGAGACTGCTGCATAACTTGAGGCTCAGACAGTTTCCCTGGTATGCATGGGGGTGATGTGACAGACTGATGGGCTTGGTTTTCAGGCGCCATCTGTGCGCTTTCTGCAGAAGACTGGGTGGGAGATAATGTGAACGTGCTGGATCCACTGTCGGTCACCCAATTGACTAATGCCTGTACCTGCTCAGGCCTTACCATCCTTATAACGGCATTGGGCCCCACCAAATATCGCTGTAAATTATGGCGGCTACTGGGACCTGAGGTAGTTGGTACACTAGGATGTGTGGCTGTGGCAGAACGGCCACGTCCTCTCCCAGCACCAGAGGGTCCACTAACACCACCACCACCATGTCCGAGTCCTTTACTAGATGTTTTCCTCATTGTTATCGTTCACCACAACAACAAAAATATTATTTGGCCCCATGTATTGAATTCAAATTCAGGCCTTTTTTTTAAAGACACCTAACACTATCTGGCTATCTATTTAGGTACCGTATTACACTAAAGCAGGCACAGCAGTAACCACAGATTTAGCTGACTATAAATTTGAGGCCTATTATTTAGGCGCTGGGTGACAGGTATATGTTTACAGACAGAATTAGACTGGGATATGCACAGTAGCGTGTGTGTGAAGTTATTGAGAATGACCCTATCTGCACCTTTAATCTAATATACCCTTTTAGGGATAAATTTAAAGTAGGCCTGATACAGCAGAAACCACTAATTTAGAGAATTGCTAAATTGGGAATTGTATTTCAACCCAGAACAAAAACTGTGCTTTGACGGACACTAAATAACTTGACCAGCTACAGCAATAACAACAGATTTGGATGACTATAAATTTAAGGCTTATTATTTAGGTGCTGGGTGACAGGTATACGTTTACAGACAGAATTAGACTGGGATATGCACAGTAGCGTGTGTGTGAAGTTATTGAGAATGACCCTATCTGCACCTTGAATCTAATATACCCTTTTAGGGATAAATTTAAAGTAGGCCTGATACAGCAGAAACCACTAATTTAGAGAATTGCTAAATTGGGAATTGCATTTCAACCCAGAACAAAAACTGCGCTTTGACAGACACTAAATAACTTGACCAGCTACAGCAATAATGACAGATTTGGATGAATATAAATTTGAGGCCTATTATTTAGGCGCTGGGTGACAGGTATACGTTTACAGTCAGAATTAGACTGATATGGCCAAAAAATAACCACACTATTGATGGTTAAATGCACTTGGTGTGACAGCTTGACCCTGATGTAGGATATAGCCAAAAAACAACCACACTATTGAGGGTTAAATGCACTTGGTGGCAGATTGTGCTGGCACACCACAATACACAAAATGGCCGCCGATCACCCCAGAAAAAAGTGACTGAAAAAACGCTCTGGGCAGCCTAAAAACAGAGAGCAATTCAATAGCAGCAGTTCAATCATCCACAGCTGCAGATCGATCTCTAAATGAAGTCTTTTGGAAGAGTTAATCACTGCCTAATCTCGCCCTAACGTTGCAGCTGCAACCTCTCCCTATACTGATCAGAGCAGAGTGACGGGTGGCGCTATGTGACTCCAGCTTAAATAGAGGCTGGGTCACATGCTGCACTGGCCAATCACAGCCATGCCAATAGTAGGCATGGCTGTGACGGCCTCTTGGGGCAAGTAGTATGACGCTTGTTGATTGGCTGCTTTGCAGCCTTTCAAAAAGCGCCAAGAAAATGTCCGGGTTCGGGTCCGTGTCACAGACACCCCAAAATTCGGTACGAACCCAAACTATACAGTTCGAGTTTGCTCATCCCTAATAAGGACAAGAGGGATGTCCTTATGCTGTCCACAATCCACGGTAACAGCACCACCCCTGTCCCTGTGCGAGGTACCACGGCAACGGTCCTCAAGCCCGATTGTATCGTCGACTACAATCGGTATATGGGAGGAGTTGATCTCGCTGATCAAGTCCTCAAGCCATATAATGCCATGCGCAAAACCCGGGCATGGTACAAAAAAGTTGCTGTCTACTTGGTACAGGTTGCTATGTAGAACTCTTTTGTACTATCCCGAAGCGCTGGGAGCACAGGGACATTCCTCCAGTTCTATGAGGCAGTCCTCAAAGACCTGATCTTTTTGGACCGGGAAAGAGCAGGCCGGAGTACCTCGGGAACTGGAGGCGCCCAGATAGTCCCTGGCCAACACTTTCCAGGTGTGGTCCCCCATACTGGAAAGAAGGGACGAACCCCAAAAAGATGCAGAGTGTGTCACAAGAGGGGGATACGGAAGGACACCACCACTCAGTGTGACACGTGCCCCGATCATCCGGGCCTCTGCGTTATCGATTGCTTCAGGGAGTATCACACTTCCATGGAGTACTACATTTTTATAATCCCCAACAGTCCACTAGAGAACATAAAAAACTATGGCTCTCAGACTTTGGAGACACGGAAACAATTTTTTCCCCCAAAAAAATATTAGTTTTAGAGCAGGCATCCTCAAACTGCGGCCCTCCAGATGTTGTAAAACTATAACTCCCAGCATTCCCAGACAACCTACAGCCATCAGCAGGGCATGGTGGGAATTATAGTTTTACAACATCTGGAGGGCCGCAGTTTTTAGAATGCCTACTTAGTGTTTCCAAGGTCTGAGAGCCATACATATTGGACATCGTCGCGTGCGTAAAAGTCGTCGCTATAAAAATAACTTTTGACCAAATGCCTCTGATGAACTGTGTTAAAAATATAAAATAAAAACGGTGCCAAAACACCCATTTTTGGGCAAAATTTCCATTTGAATCCTTTTTTCCGGTAATAAAGCAAGGGTTAACAGCCAAACAAAACAAATTATTTATTGCCCTGATTCTGTAGTTCGCAGAAGCACCCCATATGTGGTCGTAAATGGCTATATAGCCACACGGCAGGGCATAGAACGAAGGGAATGCCATGGAAGGCAGATTTTGATGGACTGTTTTTTTTTTCCACACCATGTCCCATTAGAAGCCCCCCTGATGTAGCCTAGACTAGAAACTCCAAAAAAGTGACCCCATCTTAGAAACTACACCCCTCAAGGTATTCAAAAGTTACTTTACAAGCTATGTTAACCCTTTAGGTGTTCCACAAAACTAAATAGCGAACGTAGAAACAATTTTAGAATTTAAATTTTTGGTTACCTTGCCTCAAAAAAGTGTAATATAGAGCAACCAAAAATCATATTTACCCCTAAAATAGTCCCAAAACAACAACCACCTTATCCCGTAGTTTCCTAAATGGGGTGACTTTTATGGAGTTTCTACTCTAGGGGTGCATCAGGGGGCTTGAAAGTGTACATTGTGAAAATAAACCAGTCCAGCAAAATCTGCCTTCCAAAAACCATATGGCGTTCCCTTTCTTCCATGTCCTGCCGTTTAGCCAAATAGTAGTTTACGACCACATATGGTGTGTTTCTGCAAACTACAGTATCAGGGCAACCCATTTTAAGTTTTGTTTGGCTGTGAACCCATTTTTTCCAGTAATAAAGTAAGGGTTAAAATGGAACATTTTCCAAAAAATAGAAATTTCTAAATTGTTTCTCCATCTGCCATTAACTCTTGTGGAACACCTAAAGGGTTAAAAAAGTTTGTAAACCCAGTTTTAAATACCTTGAGAGGTGTACTTTCTTAGATGGAGTCACTTTTTTGAAATTTCTATTCAAGGGGTGCAACAGGGGGCTTCATATGGGACATGGTATAAACAAAATCAGTCCTGCAAAATCTGCCTTCCAAAACCCATATGGTGTTCCCCTCCTTCTATGTGCTCCCGTTCGGCCTCACAGTAGTTTACAACCACATATGGGGTGTTTCTGCAAACTAAAGAATCAGGGCAACCCATATTGAGTTTTGTTTGGCAGTTAACCCTTGTTTTACTCTTGAAAAAAATTGATTATATTGGAAAATTTTCCAAAACATTGAAATTTCGAAATTTTTTCTCAATCTGCCATTAACTCTTGTGGAAGACCTGAAGGGTTAATAAAGTTTGAAAAAACAGTTTTGAATACCTTGAGGGGTGTTGTTTCTAGAATGGGGTCATTTTTGGGAGCTTTCAATTATCTAAGCCTCACAATATGACTTCAAACCTGAACTGGTCCATAAAAAGTGGGATTTTGAAGATTTCTGAAAAATTTCAAAATTTGCTTCTAAACTTCTAAGCCTTATAACATCCCCCAAAAATGTAATATCATTCCCAAAATGCTGCAAACATGAAGTAGACATATGGGGAATGTAAAGTCATCACAATTTTTGGGGGTATTACTATGTATTACAGAAGTAGAGAAACTGAAACTTTGAAATTTGCTAATTTTTCAAAATTTTGGGTAGATATGGTATTTTTTATGCAAAAAAATTTACTTTTTGGACCCAATTTTAGCAGTGTCATGAAGTACAATATGTGACGAAAAATCTCAGAACGGCCTGGGTAAGTCAAAGCATTTAAAGTTATGAGCACTTAAAGTGACACTGGTCAGATTTGCAAAAAATGGCCAAGTCCTTAAGGTGAAATAGAGTCCTTAAGGGGTTAAAATGGAAAAATTTGCCCAAAATTTTGAATTCTTTAATTTCATCTCCATTTGCCAATAATTCTTGTGGAATACCTAAAGGGTTAACAAAGTTTGTAAAATCAGTTTTGAATTCCTTGAGGGGTGTACTTTCTACAATGGTTCCATTTGTGGGTGGTTTCTATTATGTAAGCCTTACAAAGTGACTTCACATCTGAACTGGTCCTTAAGAAGTGAGTTTTTGATTTGCTTGTAAATTTCTAAACCTTGTAACGTCCCCAAAAAATGAAAGGTCATTCCCAAAATGATCCAAACAAGTAGACATATGGGGAATGTAAAGTAATAATTATTTTTGGAAGTATTACTATGTATTATTGAAGTAGAGAAATTTAAACTTGGAAATTTGAAATTTTTTCCAAATGTTTGGTAATTTTTTAATTTTTTAATGAATAAAAATGCATTTTATTTACTCCGTTTTTACTAGTGTCTTGAAGTGCAATATGTGACAAAAATATTCTCAGAATTAGATTAGAATAAGTAAAAGTGTTTTAAAGTCATTCACACATAAAGTGACACTGGTCAGATTTTCAAAAAATGGCCTGGTCCTTAAGATGAAAATGAGGCCGATCCTTAAGGGGATCAGAATTCTGATTGCATCTCCAAAATAAGTTACTTACATTGGTGAGCATTTGTCTTAACTAGGGTTGAGCGAACCCAAACTGTAAAGTTCGGGTTTGTACCAAACTGTAAAGTTCGGGTTTGTACCAAACTGTAAAGTTCGGGTTTGTACCAAACTGTAAAGTTCGGGTTTGTACCAAACTGTAAAGTTCGGGTTTGTACCAAACTGTAAAGTTCGGGTTTGTACCAAACTGTAAAGTTCGGGTTTGTACCAAACTGTAAAGTTCGGGTTTGTACCAAATTGTAAAGTTCGGGTTCGTACCGAACTTTAGGATTTTTGGACCCCGGACCTGAACTCGAACATTTCTGTAAAAGTTTGGATTCGGTGTTCGGCAATTTCTTAGCTCTTTTTGAAAGTCTGCAGAGCAGCCAATCAACAAGTGTTTAACTGTGTGACCTTAGAAGCCATGACATGTCTGTGATTGGCCAGTGCAGCATGTGACCCAGCCTCTATATAAGCTGGAGTTGCATAGCGCTGCACGTCACTCTGCTGTGCTTAGTGTAAGGAGAGGATGCTGCTGCTGTGAGGGAGAGAATAGGACAGAATCTTTAATCAGAACTCCAATTGAACTCAGCAATCTACATAGATTTAGTTGTGTGGGTGCAGTGCACAATCTTTTTACCCTGCCCTGAGCCCGGTGACGGTGAAAAAAAAAACTTTTATCCATTAGGTGGGCGGCAGCGGCCATTTTATGTAAGCTCAGTGTACCAGTACTGCATCTGTGCTTTTGTGACATTCAAATCCAAGCTTGAAATACTGCAATAATATATATATATATATATTTTTTTTTTTTTTTACTTTTTGGGCAATATCCTACATCTGGTGCCTTTGCAGCATTAGTCAATTAGTGTTCAATTAAAGCTTGAAATACAGCTATAATTTTCTGGGTTTTCAAAAACAACCTTTTTTGGCAAAATACACAATTTTACAGCCTTTGCTGAATCTGCACGTGTGAAATTCAAGCATTATATACAGCTGTTATATTCTATTATTTAAAAAAAAAAAAAAACATTTTTGGGCAAAATACTTAATATTGCAGCCCTTGCTGCATCTGTGATTGTTAAAAACAAGTTTGAAATACTTCAATAATTTTCTGGCTTTGAAAAAACAAAAATTTTTGGCCATAACCTTCATCTTGGGCATCTGCCACATTAATCAGTTTACAATTTAAGCTAGAAATACAGCAATAATTTTCTGGGTTTTAAAAAACACCCTTTTGGGGCAAAATACACAATTGTACAGCCCTTGCTGCATCTGCACGTGTGAAATTTAACCATTATATACTGCTGTCATATTCTGTTATATAAAAAAAACACCCATTTTGGGCAAAAAAAGTAATTTTGCAGCACTTGCTTGCTGTATATGTCATTGTGAGATACACACTTTAGATACTGTGGTTCTATTCTGCTATTAGAAAAACACCCCTTTTGAGCAAAAATCTTTAATTGCGGCCTAGTCTGGTTCTGTACATGTGAGATACACCCTTTACACACTGTGGTTCTATTCTGCTATTAATAAAACTTTAACAAAATGAAATAAGGGACGTTGCCCCGGTTGTGGTGCTGCAGGTGGAGCTCCTGTTGCAGGGAGAGGACGTGGTCAATCTGTGCTAGCTACATGCACAAGTGAAACACCTTCTTCAGGTGCGAGCGTGCGACTGAACCTGCAGCGGTATTTGGTCGGGCCTAATGCGGCTCTACGAATGGTGAGGACAGAACAAGTACAGGCGATAGTAGATTGGGTTGCTGACCGTGCCTCCAGTTCCTTCACATTGTCGTCCACCCAGTCTCCTGCTGAAAGATCAGAGTTGGCACCTGCAGCCGATGTCCATCAGTCTTTCACCTTACCCCCTTGCAAATCAGCCAAGCAGTCTGAACCCCAAGTCATGCAGCAGTCTTTTCTGCTTTTTGATGACTCTGTTAGCAGGGTTTCCCAGGGCCATCCACCTAGCCCTGCCCCAGAAGTGGAAGAGATTGAGTGCACGGATGCCCAACCACTTATCTTTCAAGATGAGTACATGAGAGGACTATCGCAGCACGTCTCGAATGATGACGAAACACAGGTGCCAACTGCTGGGGCTTTCGAAAGTGTGCAGACCGACAAGGAGGGCAGGGGTGAAGACTGGGTGGAGGAAGATGAGGTCCTCGACCCCACATGGAATCAAGGTGATGCGAATGACCTGTGTAGTTCGGAGGAAGAGGCGTTGGTCGCATAGAGCCACCAGCACAGCAGAAGAGAGAGCCCACCGCAGCAAGGGACCAAGCACACCAAAGCCAGCTCCAAAGAGTTCCCTGGCATGGCAGGTCTTCAGACAGTGGAGTAGACTCAAATACCAAAAAAGGTCTCTGGCTCCTCCTGCTTCCTCTTCTTCTGCAGTCTCGGCCTCTTCATCCACCTCTGGAGTGACAGTGCCACCTGCCATCCCGCAAACAGAGGATCTGCCAGCAACACCACCATCTCGGTCACCAAGGATCTCCACAATGTCCCACAGAAGCGTTCAGCTCTCCATCTCCCAAACACTGGAGCGATCCCTAGCCCTGAATGCCAGCATTTCAAAAATACTGGCCTTTGAAATGCTGTCATTCTGTCTGGTGGAGACGGAGAGGTTTAAAAGCCAAATGGAGGTGGCTGTCCCACAGTACGTCATGCCCAGCCGATACTATTTTTCCAGGCGTGCCATCCCTTCCCTGCGCAACCAAGTGGGCGACAAAATCAGGTGTGCACTGCGCAACACCATCTGTGGCAAGGTGCACCTCACTACGGATACGTGGGCAAGTAGGCCCGGTCAGGGACATTATATCTCCCTAACAGCACACTGGGTAAATGCAGGATAGAAGTTTGCCCCATGTCCTTCCACCACCGAGGATTGCAGGGCGCTTCAGTTTGCCTCCTGTTGCTTCCTCCTCCTACTCCGCTTACTCGGTCAGCGTAACACCTTCACCACCAACTTCAGCACAGCCAGGGGTAAACAACAGCAGGCAGTTTTAAAATGTATCTGTTTGGGGTACAAACCCCACACCATGCAGGAGCTGTTGACGGGCCTTGAACAACAGACCGATGAGTGGTTGGTGCCAGTGAGCCTCAAGCACGGCCTGGTGTGTGATAATGGGCAAAATCTCGTAGCAGCTCTGGGACTAGCCGATTTGACACAGATCCCTTGCCTGGCGCATGTGCTGAATTTGGTGGTGCAGAGGTTCCTTAAAAATTACCCCGAAATGTCAGAGCTGCTGCATAAAGTGCTGGCCGTCTGTGCATGCTTTCGACAATCTCACCCTGCTGCTGCTCGCCTGTCAGCACTGCAGCGTAACTTCGGCCTTCCCGCTCACCGCCTCATCTGCGATGTGCCCACAGGGTGAAACTCCACCTTGCACATGCTGACCAGACTGTGCGAGCAGCAGCAGGCGATAGTGGAGTTTCAGCTGCAGCACGCACGGGTGAGTCGCTCTGCGGAACAGCACCACGTCATCACCAATGACTGGGCCTCTATGCGAGACCTATGTTCCTTGTTGCGCTGTTTTGAGTACTTTGCCAACATGGCCAGTGCCGATAACACAGTTCTCAGCATTACTATCCATCTTCTATACCTCCTTAAAAAAACGTTGATGGCGATGATGGAATAGCATGTGGCACAAGCGGAGGAGGAGGGAGAGGGATCATTTCATAGGTTTTCCGGCCAGACAATCGCAAGTGGCTCCGAGGTTGGGTTCCTGCACCCACAAACGCCATGTACACAATTGTCCAGCCAGGGCACAGTTTTGGAGGATGACGAGGTGTAGGATGAGGAGGAGGAAATGGAGGAGGAACCGTGTTCACAGCAGGGTGGCACCCAGACCAACTTAAGACCATCACTGGTGTGTGGCTGGGGGATACAGAGGACACAGACGATACACCTCCCACAGAGGACAGCTTTATGTTGCCTCTGGGAAGCCTGGCACACATGAGCGATTACATGCTGCAGTGTCTCCGCAACGACCGCCGAGTTGCCCACATTCTAACTTGTGCTGATTACTGGGTGGCCGCGCTGCTGGAGATGGAAGCATGAACCTGAGCTCCTGCTCCATTACAGCTTTGCAGACCTGCTAATCCCCTTCAACATACACCAAACTGTCGTTTGCTTCTCCCTCCAAGCCCCTGTATGCCTCCATGATGACCAGAGGCAGGAAGAGCCTGAAACAACAAGACAAACTGGACTTTTTCTTTGCCCAAGAGAAGACCAAAGATGGCGCTGGCGGAGACGGAGCACGCAGCACCACGGGCTCTAGCCCTTCCCTCTCATCAGGGTCGCACTCTCCGTCCGGACCCCAGCATCACCAGTCTCCTTCGAGCGCTTCTTCTGTGGAGTCCCCTCCAACAGCGGCCTCAGACTGCAGAGAATGACGGAGGAAGACCTTCCCGCTCCCCCTGAGAACGCCATTACTCAGACCTCACCGACCGCTAGCCCTGACAAACAGCGGCCACGGCATCACGGTCCCAGCAACTCCGGTGAATGTTTTTCTCCGCCTGGGGGTCAGTTGGGTTCTCCCTCTATCCAGGAGGCACTGCAAAGTCTGCAGACATCAGACCAACCAGCCTCTGGGACCCTATTAAAAGACATGCTTCTGGCATTTCATCACTCCATTACTGCACAGATAGCAAAATCAATAGTCCCGATCCAGACTACAGTTAGAGAGCTGGGGGATAAAATGGTGCACGTGGAGACAAAAATGGGTGAATTAACCACGTCCCATAATACTTTGATTGACTCTCATGAGCTCCTCTCTGATGAAGTCACCCAACTTAAAGCTAAGATTGCGGACTTAGAGGACCGTTCCCGCCAGAACAACCTCAAACTGCGGGGGGTTCCAGAAGATATCGCCGCTTCTGAATTAGCAGGATACATACAAAAGCTGATCCGTTTGCTCCTGCCTAACAGCGCGGAACGCGATTTAATAATTGATAGGGCACACAGGATTGTCAAGCCTAAGCACCTGCCGGATGATGTTCCAAGGGACGTACTAACAAGGGTGCACTTTTTTCACATCAAGGAGCAACTTCTCATGGCCGCAAGGAAAATGGAGGCTCTCCCGGCCCCATATGAAGGGGTTAAACTATTTGTGGACCTCTCAGCAGCGACACTACAGCTCCGGAAGTCTCTTGCCCCTATTACTACTGCTCTGAGAGCACATTCCATTGCTTATAGATGGGGCTTCCCTGTTAAGCTCTTGATTCACAAAGAGGGCTCAATGGTGGTGATCCGTTCAGTAGCTGAAGGGAAAGCAACCCTTGCTTCATGGAACATTACAGTGGAACCTACAAGTGATCCTGATGTTCCTAGACGTCATCATGCATCTGGAGATTGGCAGTTGGTGGAGAATAGACGACGTAAGAAAGCGCATTAAAGGGGACCTTTTTTCTGCTTCTAGTATTATGGAGCAGTAGTCCTATTATCCTCTGTTATGGCATTTGGCAGGACTTTTTCCCCAATAATTGTGAAGGCGCATACATGTGCCTTACCAATGTGTTGTGACTCCTCAGTCACTATTTTTATTTTACCTTTCAGTTTTAACCCGTTTCATGTTCTTGGCAGAGTACTACCTTTTGCTATATTTACTTGTGTACGTCCTTGGCTGTTGGGGCTGCGCCTCCCTCCGCCTCATGATATCTTGTGCGTTAATAGCATCATGGATTACAAATGGTACTGAAGCTTAGCACTCTAAATGTTAGGGGGCTGAATAGCCCTTACAAACGCAACCTGATGTGGAGGGAGGCCCTTTCCCTGCAGTGTGGCATATTCTGTGCCCAAGAGACACATACAATAGCTGCTGACGCTGATTGCCTTAAACATAGATGTTTCCCAGTTATTCTCCAGGCTCACTGCACCAAGAAGAAAAGAGGGGTGCTGCTAGCAATCAAAAATACTGTTGCGTATACTGCGGTATCTTCTATTGTCGACTCCGGAGGGCGGTATATCATACACATCTGTTATCTAAACAACATCCTATACACCCTGGTAAGTCTTTACGCACCTAATACGCATCCCCAACGTTTCCTCCTCAATAAGGTCCAGTCCGTTCAACAGGGAAGGGTCCTTATCTGCGGAGATTTTAATTTGGTCCCAGATACATCTGTAGACTCCTCCTCCCTTGCGAGAAGGAACCCTAATACGCTAATGGGCCTTCTTTCTAAAATGGCCTTATATGACATCTGGCGCTTACACCACGCCATGGAACGAGACTACACTTATTTCTCTCCTTCACATCTGTCATACTCCCGCATAGATCTTGTGCTGGTAGACAGGGCTTCCCTCTCGCTTATTACAAGCTCAGACATAGGAACAATATCATGGTCAGACCATGCTCCCATTTCAGTGAAAATCTCAGAACAATATAACCGCCCTCCGAACCCGACTTGGAGAATAAATGAATACTTACTGGCCGATCTAGATAGCCAGTCAGAGGTGAAAGCCGCGCTGGCTGAATATTTTCAGAACAATGTAAACTCAGTAGACAATCCATCTATCACCTGGGTAGCACATAAGGCCTACATTAGGGGTATTTTTTTTTATCAAACTTGGACACAAAGCTAGAAAGAAAAGAGAGCATCTCATTACATACCTATTGAACAAAATCCGAGCATTAGAGATTCTGAATAAAGCGTCACCTACTTCTGGTTACTCAGAAGAGCTTTGCTCTCTTAGGGCTCAGCTAAGGGAGCACATGCTGCATAAATATGAATTGTCCCTGAAAAAAAACAAAGCTATGTATTATTCACAAGCAAACAAGGCAGGGCAACTTCTGGCCAGTAGAATTAAACGCAAGGCCCAAAACTCCCGGATAGCCTTTCTCTGGAACCCCTCAAAAACTCACAAAATATATGACCCAAAAGAGATTGCGAATAGGTTCATGTCCTTTTATTCACAATTTTATAACTTAGCTGACAACAATGAGGTGATTCAGCCTTCTGACCACGACATTGGTAATTTTCTTGACTCCCTCTCATTGCCTTCCATGTCTGAAGAGCAAAAAACTAGAATTTGCCTGCCCATCACACTAGAGGAAGTATTGAGTATTATCAAGCAGCTACCCCATCATAAGAGTCCTGGACCGGACGGCTTGTCTAATTCCTACTATAAACTTTTCTCAGAAATCCTAGGTCCGCACCTTCACTCATCCCTAGCGAGGATCATGTCTGATGGTTTTATGCCTAGAGAGATGCTAGAGGCCACTATTGTCACGTTACCAAAACCTGGTAAAGAACCGACTATCCCCCAAAACTTCCGGCCCATTTCCCTCCTCAATACCGACCTAAAAATCTATGCCAAATTGCTAGCGAACAGGTTGGCAGAGATCATCCCGTCCCTGATTGCCCCTGACCAGGTGGGCTTTGTTGTGGGTAGGCAAATCACTGACAACTCTAGGAGAGTGTTAAACCTCCTTGACAGAGTCAACAAACTGCGAATGCCCGCGGTGTTCCTTACACTGGATGCTGAGAAGGCATTCGACCGAGTGAATTGGTCGTTTGCCTTCTCTGTGCTCCAAAAGATGGGCTTCCCTGTCGCCACTATCAGAGCTATAGAAGCACTATACAAGGGCCCTGCTGCCCGAGTTTTAACCAACGGTGTGTTGTCAAACCCTTTTAACCTCTCAAATGGTACGAGGCAGGGGTGCCCCCTTTCCCCCCTTATTTTTATTCTATCCTTAGATCCGTTAGCGCAGGCTATCAGACAAACTGAGAATATCTCAGGAATCCGGATAGGCGATAGGCAACACACCCTGGGTAGCACATAAGGCCCTTCACGAGGTGAAAAAGGTCATCCACACTTACGGCACATTATCATTTTATAAACTAAATGAGAGTAAGTCCCATGCCCTCCCCCTTTTTATTCCCAGCCATACCCTAGATCAGTTCAAACAAACCTACCCCTGGGATTGGCAGACAACAGGAGTTCAATACCTCGGGGTCCAACTTACCCCTACTATTCCAAAATTATATGACACAAATTTTCCTAGTTTCCTCTCAGATCTTCAGAAAGAACTGGATAGTATGACGAGAACTGAACTATCATGGTTAGGCAGAGTGGCAGCCTTCCAGCAGCATGTGCTCCCTAAGCTTCTCTATTTATTCAGAATTCTACCATTGGACCTTCCCAGCTCCTTTTTTTAACTCTGTCAACAAGCTACTGAATTAGTTTATTTGGAAGAAAGGTCCACCCCGCATTGCTAAGTCAATAATGTCCAAATTCAAGAATGTGGGTGGCCTAAACCTCCCAACTATCTATGATTACTATCTAGCTACCAGGGTACACCAACTCAAGGAATGGTGGGCCACTGTTAACCCCAAACACTGGGTCCACATCGAGCAGACCCTTGCCCCAACCCATAATTTAAAGGCGTTATTGCTAGCTTCCCTTTTCAAAGAGATACCGTCACAATCCCTCCCGTATTTACTTTCCACCTCCTTGAAAGCCTGGAAAAGATATCATGGTGGTGGTCGTGGAACTACCGCTTCTATAGCGAAAGTCACACCAATAGAGGCGCTGCACTGCCTCATTCCTGATCTCTCTCTAGAGGGATGGAGGATCGGAGGAGTAGCAACGGTTGCTGATTTGCTCCACCTGGAGGGTCTTGATTCCTTTGAGAATCTGCAAAACCGTTTCAAGATACATAAAAGTGACTTTTATAAATATCTGAGGATTCGCCACCTATTAGCTACTAACCCTACGCTTATGGTACACTCACATGCTGAGCTCCTGAATCAGTGGAACATGAAACACTCCAAATGGAAGGGAATACGCCCTCTCTATACATTCCTGGGCAACAAAAACTCCTTTGTAAAAAACACTCCCATTATCTCGTGGGAACATGATCTGGGTCACGATATCCCCCCAGCGCAGTGGTCCGCAGCTATTACTTATGCAACTAAACGGCTGAAATGTGTATCTCACCTTGAAGCTTACTCGAAAACTCTACTCAGTCTCAGAGGGGTAAAATACCATCTGAGTCGCATTTACCCTGGCTTGGAGCCATTGTGCTGGAGGGGTTGTGGCGGTAGGGGGTCCCTTATACACATTCTTTGGAGCTGTCCTCTGCTAAAAGATTTATGGTCTAGCACTTTCCAACTAGTTGCAAAGGTAACAGGCCACGAGCTAGATAGAGACCCGGCTTTGGCCTTACTTTTTGTCAATATTACGGAGATCCCGTATGAATTTAGGACCATTGCTATGCATCTGTTCCTGGCCACGAAGTTAGCTATAACTAGGTACTGGAGAAGCCCAACAATTCAGACTATTCAGGAAATCATTAACTCAGTAGACAATACTAGGTCATTTGAAAAAATGATTGCACACAAGGGCTTCGCGTTATGCAGATTTGATAGGGAATGGGCGCAGTGGACCAACCCATCCGGCGTTTTAACAAGCTTACATAAATAATCTCTGTACACAAGTGTCGGATGCTAACACGCTAAACTGTTCACACTGATAGCTGCCTATGATGTACACCCCGAAGCCTTGGTTTTCAATACAAACTCTGCCGCTTTCTATTCTACTCTCTGGTTACTTTTCCCATGTTTACTTTGTTAGACGTTGCCACTGGATTGTACTGATGTTACACAAAACTGTCTTATAGATGTAATCATTGGAGTACATCTTATTGTCTTGCTCCTGAGAACAATGTACACTAATGTAATATGACCCGATGTACGGGTACCATGTACGATTCCTTTGACCACTGTTTTATTTGGATATATGACAAAAATCTTCAATAAAGATATATTGAAAGATAAAATGAACCAGGCATGGATCCCACAGGACTTGTCTGTACCTTGTGCAGAATAGACATGTATACCGGTCTTAGCCAGCCATTTTTATACTACAGCACAATTGCTCATTCTTGTATTTTGGATATTTGAGTGTACCCTAATAAAAAGTAATTAAAACAAAAAAACTGTGTTGGCTACCTCGTCCTCCTCCACCGCTGCTTCTACCTACACGGCTACATCCAACACCTCCTCAAACTCTTACTCCATATGGACCTCCACCTCATAAATTATGATAATTTTTTTTAATTTATACATATTTTATTTTAGTTTATGTCATTTCACTAAATTTTCTGTTACATTTTAGGGTGAAATTAACCAATTTTTGGCTGTGATATACCTCTGCTATACCTAGTAGACAGGCAAAAAAAAAAAAAAAAATCATTAATTTGTCTGTTACATATTCGGGTGAAATTAACCAACTTTTGGCTGTGATATACCCCTGCTATACCTAGTAGACAGGCAAAAACATTTCACTAATTTGTCTATAAAATTCTTGGGTGACATTTGACCATTTTTGCCGTGATTAAACCCCTGATCTGCATAGGTGACAGGGACATAAATTTCAAAAAATCGTCTGTTACATTGTCAGGTGAGATTTTACCAATTTTGCTGTATGCAAACCGTTGCTCTGCATAGGTGACAGGGAATTACATTTCTAAAATTCTTCTTTTATTGACACGCGCCACCTCCTTTACTTGTAAGCTTCGGCTTCAATAATTTGTCCCACTTTTCTGCTAGATCAACATTTAATTTCATCCATTGACCTCTCTTCAATGTGGTATCTCTTTCTCATGCTCCCTCTCTGGCGTGGAACCCTGATTCGCCGATAACAACATGGTAGACTCAGAAAAGAACATCGAAAGTTGATAGAAAAGATATCCAAATTGATTGTGGACGTGCAACCAGGCAGATTTTTTTCAGAGTCAACAAAGCGGCAGCAGGGCCTCTACTGTCTAACGTTTCCAAATCCAAAATACCCCAGTGACATTACCTATAATTTTTTATTAATCATTCCAATAACAGGGCATCCCAAGAGTCCTGTATTGTTATTTATCGTCACTACCTCCCCGAGTCGGGGATGGGTAATTGCCGCGCACCTCCTCCTTAACTTGGAAGGCTTAACTTTGGAGGCTTCAATAATTTGTCCCACTTTTCCGCTAGATCAACATTTAATTTCATCTATTGACCTTCCTTGGATGTGGTATCCCTTTCTCAAGCTCCCTCTCCATGTGGAACCCTGAATTGCCCGCTAACCGTGATCAACATGGTAGGCACAGAAAAGAACATCAAAAGTTGATAGAGAAGATATCCAATTGGATCGCGAACATCACGGGGATGTGGGACATGGTGGGGAAGTATGTGTGCACACGCCTACACGTACTGACTGATGGGTTTTACCCCTTCAACTTCTGGGTCTCCAAATTGGGAACATGGCCTGAGATTGCCCTTTATGCCTTGGAGGTGCTTTAGCATGACTGGAGGGGGTTATTACAGGTTATATTTCCAAATGTTTTGGGGTGTACCCTAATTTAAACAAAAAACTAATATTTAAACCAAAAAACAGTGTAGACTACCTCCTCCACCGCCGCTTCCACCTACAACGCCACATCCACTGCCTCCTCAACCTCCTACTCCACATGGACATCATCCTCCTAGATCAAGATAATAATTTTTTATTTTTGCGTATTTTGTTATTTAAAGTCATTTCTGTCATGGAACCATGAACCAGACGTACAACAGAGATAGGTGGAATAAGAAGGCTTTATTGAAAATCAAGCCGTAGCTAAAGTCCAAACGGATGGCTAAACTGAAGCAGGGTCTTGCGTAGACGGAGGTCAGGAACCAGGAGGGTAGTCAGACGTAGCCAGGATCAGGAACCAACGGGGTAGTCAGACGAGGCCAGGATCAGGAACCAGAAGCAGCAGCAGTCTTTGAAGCATGTGCACACAGGAGGACCAAGCAAGGAACTGAAGCCACAGACCTTCTATATATATGAGCTAGGCATCCAGCTCCTCCCAGTGGGAAGGAGGAGCCGCAGGGTGGGAGGCTACAAGAAACCCAGAAACCAAGATGGCCGCCAGCACATGTCAAACGAAGGAGAACAGTGAGAAGGTAAGACCATGACAGTACCTCCCCCTCAAGGGCCCCTCCTCCGCGGAGTAAGGAACGGTTTCAGAGGGAAGCGTGCGTGGAAGGCTCGGAGCAACGCAGGAGCATGGACATCTGTGGAGGGAACCCAGGAACGCTCCTCTGGACCATAACCACGCCAATGGACCAAAAACTGCAACCGACCGCGGACCAGGCGTGAGTCCAGGATATTGCTCACCTCATATTCCTCACGATTGCCCACTTGGACCGGACGGGGCCGAGGAACCGAGGAAGTGAAACGATTACACACCAATGGCTTCAACAGGGAGACATGAAACACGTTGGAGATCCGCATGCCAGGAGGAAGCGCAAGGGCATAGGCTACCGGGTTTACCCTGTGAAGCACTCGGAAGGGACCAACAAAGCGAGGCGCCAGCTTGGGAGTGGGCACTCGAAGGTTGAGGTTGCGGGTGGACAACCATACACGGTCTCCGACCTGGTAGGAAGGAGCGGGCGCTCGTCTGCGATTAGCCTGGAGTCTCTGGCGTTGCGCAGAGACCTCAAGGGACCTCTGGATCTGTACCCAAGAAGTACGTAGGACGGAAAGGTGATCCTCCACAGCCGGAGTATCCTGGGGAGAGAATACCTCCGGTAACACGGCAGGTTGGAACCCATAATTGGCCATGAAGGGAGACGTCCCAGAGGAAGAGTTCACCGCCGTGTTCCTGGCAAACTCAGCCCAAGGCAGGAGGTCAACCCAATTGTCTTGGTGATCGGAGACATAGCAACGAAGGAATTGCTCCAAGGCCTGATTGGATCGTTCTGCGGCCCCATTGGACTGAGGGTGGTAGGCCGAGGAGAAAGAGAGATGAATCCCCAACTGGGAGCAAAAGGCGCGCCAGAACCTGGACACAAACTGACTCCCCCGATCCGACACAATCTCCTTGGGCAAACCGTGCAACCGGAAGACCTCCCTGGCAAAAATCGAGGCCAACTCTTGTGCAGAGGGTAACTTCTTGAGAGGAACACAGTGGCACATTTTGGAAAACCGATCCACAATCATGAGAATGACCGTATGGCCTCGGGATGCAGGAAGGTCCACAATGAAATCCATCCCCAGGTGTGACCATGGACGCTCCCCGGTGGCTATGGGTTGCAAAAGGCCCAACGGAAGGTGCCGAGGGGACTTACTCTGGGCACAAACGGAGCATGCCGCTACATATGCGGCGATGTCGGAACGTAGAGAAGGCCACCAGAACAGACGTGAAACCGCCCAGGACAGCTGATTCTTTCCAGGGTGCCCCGCGGCCTTGGAGTTATGGTAGGTTCGCAACAACCGAGTGCGCAACTCCTCAGGCACAAAACATCTGCCGTTGGGTCTCCCAGAGGGAGCACCAGATTGAGCCGCCAAAATCTGCTCACCCAGAGGAGAGGTCAGGCTGGTGCGAATAGCAGCCAGGATCTGATTCGGGGGTATGACCGTAGTCGGAATCGACTCCTCCCCGGACAGCTCGGAGTACTGCCGTGATAAGGCATCCGCTCTGATGTTCTTGGAGCCGGGTAGGTAGGAGACCACGTAATTAAAACGTGACAAGAACAGAGCCCATCTGGCCTGACGTGGTGTCAATCTCTTGGCCTCAGAGAGGTAGGTCAGATTCTTGTGGTCCGTCAGGATGAGAACCGGAACCACCGAGCCCTCGAGCAAGTGCCTCCATTCTTTAAGGGCCTGCACGATGGCCAATAACTCCCTGTCACCAATCTGATAGTTGCACTCCGCGGAAGACAGTTTCCGGGAGTAAAACCCACAAGGAAGCAGAGGACCCTCTGGTGTTCTACGCTGAGACAGGAGGGCGCCTACTCCCGTCTCAGACGCGTCCACCTCGAGGACAAAAGGCAACCCAGGGTTGGGATGCGACAGAATCGGAGCCGACACAAAGGCGGACTTTAGAGCCTCAAAAGCTCGGATGGCCTCGAGCGGCCAGACCTGAGGATTACTGCCCTTCCTGGTCAGATCCGTGAGAGGCTTGGCTAGCATGGAAAAGTCCCTGATGAACTTCCGATAATAATTGGCGAAGCCCAAAAAGCGCTGCAGGGCACGAAGCCCACTGGGCTGGGGCCACTGTAAGACAGCCGAAACCTTCTCAGGATCCATGGAGAACCCCTCAGCGGAAATGATGTAACCTAAGAAGGTTTCCTGGGATCGGTGAAATTCGCATTTCTCAAGCTTACCGAACAGCTTGTTCTCTCGTAAGCGTTGCAACACTCGTCTGACATCCAGAATGTGGGCCTCCATGGATGCAGAATATACCAAGATGTCATCCAAATAGACCACCACACACTGCTGCAACAGGTCACGGAAAACATCGTTGATGAATTCCTGGAAGACTGCGGGCGCATTGCACAACCCAAAGGGCATAACCAAGGATTCATAATGACCGGTCCTGGTGTTAAACGCGGTCTTCCACTCATCGCCCGCCTTGATCCTTACCAGGTTATATGCTGCCCTCAGGTCGAGTTTGGTAAAGACCGTGGCCCCTTTGAGGCGATCGAACAGCTCGGAAATCAAGGGTATCGGGTAAGCGTTCTTGATCGTGATGCGATTGAGACCCCTGTAGTCGATGCAAGGCCTCAACTCACCGCCCTTCTTTTTCACAAAGAAAAATCCAGCCCCTGCCGGGGACGAGGATTTGCGAATGTGTCCGCGTGAAAGCGCCTCCCTCACGTACTCCTCCATGGCCTCATTCTCCGCTACCGACAGTGGATAGACTTTGCCACGAGGAGGAACGGCACCAGATTGTAACTCTATGGCACAATCGTATGGGCGGTGCGGAGGTAGGGCAACCGCACGCACCTTATCGAATACATCCCGGTACTCCTCGTATTCAGGAGGCAACAGAGAGTCCGAGGAAGTACACAGCAACTTGACAGGCCCATGGATGCAACTAGCCCCACACTGCGGTGACCACGAGAGGATCTCGGCCGATCTCCAATCGAAAGTCGGATTATGCTTCTGGAGCCAGGGGTACCCCAAGACCACCGAGTAGTGTGGAGACGAAATAACCTGGAGACAGACCGACTCTCTGTGAACGGCACCAATGGCCATCCCCACTGGAAGGGTCTCCTGAGTCACGTGTGGCGGCAGAAGGGGTCTGCCGTCTATCGCCTCAAGAGCCAGTGGGGAACCTCGAGGCTGCAGAGGAATGGAATTGGCGGCGGCGAACACACTATCAATGAACAAGCCACCAGCACCAGAGTCCACCAACGCCTGGGTCGTCACCGAGCCCCCGACCCAGGAGAGGACAACAGTAATCAGTGGTTTGTCAACACGGGAAACCGGGGACGAGGAGACTCCACCCAAGATCTGCCCCCGACAGGATCTCAGGTGCGAGCGTTTCCCGGACGGTTCGGGCATGCCAACCGAAAATGCCCACCGAGACCACAGTACATGCATCGGCCCTCGCGTCTCCGGAGTACCCTCTCCCCCTCGGACAGGCGAGCAACCCCCAGCTGCATGGGTTGACCCCCAGACCAGTCATCCCCAGGAGGCGTGGGAGGAGAGGGAGGCACGGGTGGGACAGCAAACGTAGGCGCGAATCTGTTAGAAGGCCTCCGCAGGCTCTCCTTAAAGGAAGGTCTCTCCCTGAGTCTGGTGTCAATCAAAATCAGGAAAGAAATAAGGGACTCGAGCTCCACTGGTAGGTCCTTGGCTGCAATCTCATCCTTCAAGGCATCCGAGAGACCATGAGAGAAAGCAGCGACCAGAGCCTCATTATTCCAGCCCACCTCTGCTGCCAGGGTACGAAACTCAATGGCGTATTCAGCTACGGATCGTGAACCCTGTCTGATGGACATAAGGAGCTTCGCAGCAGAGGCAGCACGAGCCGGCACATCGAATACCTTCCGAAGAGAAGCAACAAAACCGGAAAACTCGGCAACCACCGGATTGTTGTTCTCCCATAAAGGGCTGGCCCAGGCCAAGGCCTTGTCCGAGAGCAGCGAGATCAAGAAGCCCACCTTTGATCTCTCAGTAGGAAAGGCATGTGGCAGCAACTCGAAATAAATGGCCACCTGGTTAAGGAAACCTCGGCACTGAGTTGGCTCTCCCCCAAAGCGCTGTGGAAGGGGGGCAGAACCGGTCATACCCCGAAACACCGCAGGTGCAGCAACAGGTGTCGGGGTAGACTCTGGCGCAACAACCGGAGCGGCAGTAGGAGCGGGCCCAGGAGCGACAACCGACCCATCGGCAACGGAAGCTAAATGAGCCGTGCGTTCAAGCAGGGTTTGTAACGCCACAGCGAACCGACCCAACAGGTGATCCTGCTGATCAAGTCTGGCAACCAGCGTAGGTAGCGAGGATGGCCCTGTACCGTCAGAATTCATGGCTTGGTCCTAATGTCATGGAACCATGAACCAGACGTACAACAGAGATAGGTGGAATAAGAAGGCTTTATTGAAAATCAAGCCGTAGCTAAAGTCCAAACGGATGGCTAAACTGAAGCAGGGTCTTGCGTAGACGGAGGTCAGGAACCAGGAGGGTAGTCAGACGTAGCCAGGATCAGGAACCAACGGGGTAGTCAGACGAGGCCAGGATCAGGAACCAGAAGCAGCAGCAGTCTTTGAAGCATGTGCACACAGGAGGACCAAGCAAGGAACTGAAGCCACAGACCTTCTATATATATGAGCTAGGCATCCAGCTCCTCCCAGTGGGAAGGAGGAGCCGCAGGGTGGGAGGCTACAAGAAACCCAGAAACCAAGATGGCCGCCAGCACATGTCAAACGAAGGAGAACAGTGAGAAGGTAAGACCATGACAATTTCCCTATCCACATTTGTTTGCAGAGCACTTGCTATGCTCTATACTACATTTTGCTGTCATTTGCAGACCTCTAGCCCTTTCCATGACATTTTAGTGCTCAAAAGTTCGGGTTCCAATTGACTTCAGGGACAAGTTAGGGTCCCAAATTCGAACTTTTTGAGAAGTTCAGCCGAACCCGTCAAACCCGAACATCCAGGTGTACACTCAACTCTAGTGATTACCCAACCCATACTTCCTATTTAATTTTTTAAGCATTTCCTTTTCTAAAAATGTGCAATATACCATAATCTTTTTATGTCATATAATTTTATTCAATGTCGGTAATTCTAATGATTTAACACCTTCCCAACAAGGAGTAATTATTAGTGATCCCTCACAGCCTGTTCCTCTATTAACCTCAGAAGTAGGCCAAATGCACACGGTCGTTGTTCACGGCCGTGAGCGGTCCGTGGAACCGCGGCCTGGATTCCTGCTGAGTGCAGGAGCGCACGGCGTCATGGGTTGCTATGACGCCGTGTGCTCCCTGCTGCCGCCACAGTACAGTAATACACTGGTGATTTATCATTAGCTCAGGTCAGAATAATGGAGTGAAAAAGTCCCAAACGCCAAAACTGCGCACAAATTTGCAACTTTTTTCTGCTCTGCACTTTGCTCGACAGTTTTCTGAAAGTGGGTGTGCTTTCTTATGTAAATTAATCTCTAGACAGATTTACTATTGGGACTATTTAAAAAGTCGCAAAAAAGTTGCAAAAAAGTTGCAAAAAAGTCGTAATTTCACTCCAGTGAGGACCATGCTTATCTTATGAGACTTTTTAATAGAACATGCGACTTTTTCATTAAAACGTGCAACTTTTTGGTAAAGATGTGCGACTTTTCTAAAGCTGCTTACGGACGGATAAACTGCTACCGTCAAACCACATTTATTACAGTTTTAAAGGGCCGATCATAAATCTGACTTGGCTAAAACTGACTTTAGCCATATGTGAAAGTGGAGTGAGCTGTCAGAGTAATGAAAAATCTGGCCCTATGGGTCTATATGATGACATAAGTAAAGGGTCCTTATCTTGTTGTAATGGAATGAGGGCCTCTTACCTTTTCAATAAGTTTATACATAGAACTTCTACAAGGAAGCCAGCAGAATATCTTTAAACTCATAAATTTCATAAAAATGTTTGATCCACACTGTTAGGATATGACTTCAATAACAAAAAACGTAAAAAATTCAGATATCCATTTTGCATTAATATTAAAGAAGTATATACTCACACAAATAACCAAGACAGGCCATACAGATTATGAAGAAATGGTACATCTTGTCTCTTTTTCTACTAAGCAGAATTCATAACAGGCAGTACAACTTTTTTTTTATTCTATGAAACTATTCCCAAAGTTTGTAAGGTCTTTCTATGTTTAACCAGTGTTCTTGATTTCCTATGTGAGAGAATTTTCAATATCCACTGGAAGCACCATGTACTGTACTAGTGTATACTACATAATGCACATACACTATATGCATATTGCGTGTACACTATGCTAATACTAACGTCTGAATTCTGTAAAAGTCACCACAAAAGCAGTAGAGTCATTGCTGATTAATGTCAAAATGGGACTGGATAATAAACCTGGGATCACATCATGGAATTTATGTTATGAGTTTCATAATATCTGACATCATAATGAATAGGCTTTACAACTGAATTACTGTCTAGCTGTTAAAGACCAGGTTAGATGCATTACATACCAAAAACACATTTTCAAACGTATTCATGTATTTGACCGCAGCAAACCAAGCAATACTTAGATTCTCGCTGTCTATATATATTCTATACACAGGCAGATCGCCACTCTACTATGATCTGTACTTAGACAGTGAAGCAGATATTCAGTGTATCGGAAGCTAGCATTTGGCATCGTCGTGAGAGAAAATATCAAAACAGTTTAAGGAAAACACATCACATTTTAATATACAAAAGCCTCACTAGCTGCCTAAATGGCTCAGAGTGGCTCCCTTGAATGTCCTCATGCTCCCAAGTTGGTTGCAGTTCAATAAGCTAATAATCTCTCTCCATGCACATAGATCTTTTAGTTTAAAAACTTGCCACTAAAATTTGGCTTCAAAAGGAATTCCTTTATGATGATGGTACTTATTTCCCATGTTAGCTTCTGTCAGTACAGTATGTTTATTATGCATAATCTTTACCTTCTTTGTGATGGTAGACAAACGGTCAATGGCCAAAGATGAAAACCGAAGTTCAGTATGACCTTGAAGGACCATATCTGATTGCTATAAGTGTCCATTAATGTCAGTGATTCATAAAGCGTTACAGTATTTTCACCTCATAAAATGATTGTAGCGGTATGACCCATGGGTGCAACAGGCTAGCTGCCTTTGAAGTGAACTACAGGACAGCCTCATTCACTTGAAAGAGTATTGGGGTCATTTTTCAAACTGGTGTAATATAGAACTGGCTTAGTTGGCCATAGCAAGTACAACCATTCAGATTCCACCTTTTATTTTTGACAGTTCCTTTGGAAAAGGAAATGTGAAATCATATCAGTTGCTATGGGCAATTAAGCCAGTTCTACTTTACACCAGTTTTATAAATGACCCCATATGTGTTGCAGTTCGGTGGACATGAGATGACTTGGAGCCCCCCACAGGAAAAAAATAGTGAAGAGGATGCACAGTAAAATTAGTGCATTGACCCCTTCATTCTCAGGGTTGGGGGACCCCAGAGATCAAACCCATGCCAATCAAAAGTAATAGCATATTATTTGGGGTAAAATACACATAAATAATCACATTTTTGTGAATGATCCTTAGCATAGCAAGCTTGTAATGGTCCTATTATTGAAAACTTGAAATAAAGGGGGGGGGGGGGGACTAAACAAAAAAAAATCCTGAATTTTAACCTTGGCTTTAACTTTGAAACAATAGCTTCTGGTCCACAGCTTCATGAAGAGGGCATTGGCTATTTGCTCGGTCCTCCCCAATTACCTAACACCTTACACCGAGCCCCTCCCCCCAAATCCCAAAGAAATAAACACACCACACCACTGCTTGGATTTAATCGGCCACAGCAGCCGTTTATTGAAATACATACAAATTAAATAACATAAGTTAACCAATGACGAGGGAGGTCCTAGAAGCCCCAATAACTTAATAACACTGGAACACCTACATCACCATCTTACCCCCAGCCGTTGAACCCAGCTCGGAGGCAGCAACTGATGGACGCGTAATTAGTTCCTACCAGCTCCTCAATGAGAGTCCAGCCCCTCCCACGGGGCCCTCCCATCCTCAGGTACCACCATATTCCTCCACTTCAAGGACCTCCCCCGCCTCCAACAACGCGCAGCTTGACCACCTCAACCCTGCGCGTCCCCCCACATACGTAACGCTATTTCCACACCACTCTGGAGCCCCAGAGACCACAAATCCGTCCCCACCGCATTCAGGTGCACGCCATCAGCCCTCCAAAATGCACCCTCCCCTTTCTCCAGCACCTCATGCCGCACCACCACCCCGCCATTCCGTGCCATGAACCGGCCCACCGCCCTATTCACCTTGATCCGCGCCTTATTAAGACTCTCCACCGACCTCACACCCCTCCAAGCCTTCCGCGGAACAATGTCAGACCAGACCGTGATCACCCCCGGAAAAAAAGCCCAAATCCTAAGCAAGTCAAACTTAACATCGCAAACCAATTCCCTAAAAGGCCGCTTGCCCAAGTCATTCCCCCCCACGTGCAAAACCAACATATCCGAGGGCCGGTCCAACCGCACAAAATGATGCACCTCCCTCATCACCCCGCCCCACAACATACCTCTCACACCTAACCACCTGACCGTAGCCAACTCCGGACTGAAACCCAACTGTCACCCACTCGGCCGCACATCCGCTCTGATCGCACCCCAAAACACATAAGAGTGCCCCAAAATCCACACCAACGCCACCGCCGTCCGACCTGTGAACACAAAAGAACAAAATTAACACCCAACCACCACCCCAGTACCATTACAACAAAGCAGGCCGCACATAGGATTTAAAACGCACCGACTCCCATCGCCCAATCCTCCTAATCACTTCTTCACTGGCGCCCAGCCTGGCGGCCTCAGTCGCCGCACCAATCCGGAACGAATGACCAGAATAATCCTTGACCGGCACCCCCAACACCCTCAAACATTTCCTAAAGACCGCCAGAAATTGAAACCTAGACAAAAAGGAACCATCCTCATGCCTGAGGAAAGGAACCCCATCCCTCTCTAGGCCCGCCCCATAAGACCGCACACACCGCACCGGGCACATACTACACCCCGGCACCGAAAACAACATGAAACGGCGCCCCCTGCCCTCCTGATCCGTTTTCGACCTGCGAATCCGGACAGACAACCTATCCCCCATCAACTCGATATCCTCACTCCTCAGCCCCCCCGCTCGACGGACACTGTCACACACCAACTCCCCCAAGCGAAAGGCGCCAAAAAACGCCAACGCAAACGCAGCCCTAAACAGCCCCAACTCCCACCCGGAACTGCAAATCCCACTCAACTGGTCACCCATTC
Organism: Bufo gargarizans; assembly: GCF_014858855.1. Classification (NCBI taxonomy): domain Eukaryota; kingdom Metazoa; phylum Chordata; class Amphibia; order Anura; family Bufonidae; genus Bufo; species Bufo gargarizans. Next base: position 407,833,467 of record NC_058081.1, on the reverse strand, counting down.
GCCCCAACAACTCAAAAGACACCGGCCTCCGACAATCCGGCGCCCTGCCCGCGCCCCTCCGCCAACCCTTCAAAACCTGCCGGACCAAAAATTCCTTAGTCAAATCCTGCAGCCCCCGCAGCCGAAAACCGAACGCGACCCCTGCAATAAAATGGTTCACCTTTGACACCGACCACCCCTCGCCCTTCAGCTGCCCCAACAACATCAACAACCTCACATCCCCATCCCCGCCCCCAGCCCCCCAAGCCCCGTTCCAAGACTCCCAGATCGCCCACGCCTTACCATATTCCCTCCACGTACCCGGACTCAACGAATCCCTCAACATCCCCATCACTTCTCCTCCAAGATCCCCCACAGCCACGACGGACACTCCAGACCCTCCGCCTCCGCTTCTGGCGCTAGAAGCCGGAACCGCTCCCACTGCGAACGAGAAAGAGAATCCGCCACTGAATTAGACACACCAGCCACATGCTCCGCCACCACCCACACATTAATCGACAAGCAGCGCAACACAAAAAACTGCAACAGCAGCACCACCGGCGGAGAAGATGCGGACAAACCGTTGATAGCCTGAACCACCCCCAAATTGTCGCAATGAAAGCGCACCTTCCTGTTCCCCAATATCTCCCCCCACAACACCACCGCCATGACAATGGGAAAAAGCTCTAACAAAGCCACATTCCTCACCCACCCCCGACTGACCCACGACTCCGGCCACACGCCCGCGCACCATTGCCCCTGGCAATAAGCCCCAAAACCCACCCCCCCCGACGCGTCAGTATATAACTCCAACTCCACACTATCACACAATTCCTCCATCACCAACGACCTACCATTGTACTGACCTAAAAACTCCGCCCACACCCTCAAATCCCCTTTCAACTCCTTACGCAACCTGATAAAATGATGCGGCGCTGACACCCCCGCCGTAGCCGCGGCCAGCCGTCTACAAAAAATCCTACCCATTGGCATAATTTGACAAGCAAAGTTCAATTTTCCCAACAATGACTGCAACGCCCGCAACCTAATCTTCTCCCCCCCTATGGCCCTGTCAATCTCCTGACGCAAATCCACCAACTTATCCTGGGGAAGTCTGCACTCCATCCTCTCCGTGTCTATAACAATCCCCAAAAAACACAATTCCGTCACCGGACCAACCGTCTTCTCCCGCGCCAACGGTACCCCAAAACGCGCAAAAACTGACTGCACCGTGTGCAGCAACAAAGAACACACCCGTGAATTCGCCGCCCCCAAACACAAAAAATCATCCAAGTAATGGATAACGGATGAACAACCGGAAACGTCCACCACCACCCATTCCAAAAACGAGCTAAAAGTCTCAAAATATGCACATGAGAGAGAGCACCCCATCGGCAAGCACCTATCCACAAAATACTCCCCATCCCAAAAACAGCCCAACAAACCCATGCTCTCCACGTGCACCGGCAGCAAACGAAAAGCCGCCTCCACATCAACCTTAGCCATCAACGCCCCCCGCCCCAACCGCCTTACCCATCTCACAGCCGCATCAAAGGACGTATAGACCACCGAACAAAGTTCAGGAGCTATACCATCACTGACCGACGACCCTTTCGGGTAAGACAAGTGATGAATGAGCCTTATTCGGCTCCTTCTTCGGCACCACTCCCAGCGGAGACACCCTCAACCCCGGGATCGGCGGTTCCTTGAATGGACCCGCCATCCGCCCCAACTCCACCTCCTTCCACAACTTCTCCGTCACCACATCCGCATGAATAAGCGCAGACCTAAGATTCTTATGAACCATAGGCCCCGCCGTAACAACCGACAGAATCTGAAAACCAAAACTAAAACCATCCCCCAACAAAACAGCCGCAACCCGATCCGGGTACCTATCTAGAAACCCCTGCATCTCTTCCAACCGCACCGGCGTCCGTCCCTTTTCTAGCACTATCCCCCCCCCCTATTCCTGCCCCCTTTGAAGCAACGGTTAGCGCCATGGGCCCCTCCACACCCCGTGCACTCGTGCTTAAACTTGCACTTGGCCCCAAATCTGCAATTTCCTTCGTTAAATAGGAATCACAACCCCTTTGCCGACGCCGCTGCCAAGGCACCCGGGGATGACCCCCCGGACTCCCCCCGAAAGGACTGCCCAGCCCTGGGAGGCGCCGTCGCCCTCAACCACAACCCAATGTCCTTATGATCCCATCGGATATCGGGCCTAACCGCCTTCCGCTGCCGGAACTGCTCATCATACTGGAGCCAACCCATACCCCCATAAACCCTATACGCCTCCCCAATTGCGTCCTGGTAGCAAAACAGCGCCGAACAACAATCCGGCGACCGCTCCCCAATGACACTCGCCAATATGGCAAACGCCTGCAACCAATTAGCAAAAGTACGCGGGATCAATCGATGCCGCCGCTTATCCTCATCCTCCTTCTTCCCCTCGTCCTTCCTACCCCTATCCAGGTTAAACCATTCCAACGGAAGCAGCGAGAATATCTCCACATACTCCCCCTTCCAAATCTTCTCCCTCACCTCCTGCTTGAAATGAGCCCCGCACCAGCCCCCATACCCGATAACCATCCCGCCAAACCCCCCAACAACTGCCCCAAACCCCTACCAAACTCCCCCATGGACCCCCCCCCCCCAGCAACCGGGAAACCCTGCGCTAACATGGAGCCCCACGCAATCTCACCAGGCACCGCGGGCGCTGTGACTCCCGCTGTGACTCCCGACCGGACACTTCACCGTCATGGATCCTGGACGTCGACGGCTGTTCATCCCGGACCACCTGCACGACCCTCTGCACAACACTGGACGGGCCCCGGGCAAAGACCTCGGCGCCCCCCACGGCAAGGGGATCCTCATCCGCGCTGCTCCCATCTTCTCTGGACCTGCGCCGGCATCCGTCACCACCCAGCGCAGCCCGAGGAACCACGACGTCGTCCAGAAGCTGAGCGGACCGCCCGCTTAAGGAGGGACAGGTCCGGTCCGCCGTTCCCGGTCCGGAATCCACCAGCACAGCCGCAGGGAGAGGGGGAAGGGGCGTCCCGCTCCGCTCAGGGCCCTGCCGCGTGATGGGATTCCTCCCGCGGCGTGAGTGACTCGCAGAAGGCCGAGCGGCCGCTCTCCGCCGCGAAGGGTCCACAGAGGGGCTCCCTACTCGGCGCCGGGCCCGTGGGGTGACTTCAGGGCTTAGGCGCGCCGGCGGAACACCACGCCGCGGCCGGGCAGCCCGAACTGTGGGGGTAATCTCAGGAGCAGGGGACACCAGACAGGCACCAACCTGCTCCTGCAGCCAGCCAGGCCCCCGCACCTCCGCCTCACGCCGCAACCGCTCCAACATGGCATCGACCGACAGGACAGGCGCAGACATCTTGCCGTCCGTTTCGCTCCCCTGGCCACACTGCACACCGCTCCGCCCACTTCCTCCTTCCCTGCTCCGGCCGCACCCCCCGCTGCCCCGGCAACTCGCGCCTCAACTGGATTCCGCCCCCCGCACATATTAACCCTTACCTCACCTTTCCCTCGCCACCACGCCTCTTCATGCGTGTCCTCCCCCACCGCTGCGCTCCTGTCCGGCCTGACTTTCTAGCTGAATATGTTCAGCTGCTTGCTAAGCTTTTAGTAGTGAACATGACAGATACACATGAAGTGTATTGTGAACATCCATCTACAAGTCCTAATCAATATAACACTGAATGTTGACAGCAATAAAAGAAGAATGGTATAATTGATTAATTGCTACTAAACATCTACTTCTCAGGGATTTAATATTTGATGCTTATATGCTGACTTCAGAAGCCAAGAAGTTTCATATTTCTATGATTTTAACCAGCCATTTTAGCCAGCCTTTGGGGACGTTTTACAGAGTGCTGATGCGTCCTAAATAAAAAAGATGTGAATTTCAAAATAATATAGACAACGATTTATGCATAAAACAAAATTGTTAAAAGAAAGACTGATCAATTCTTTCTTTTCTCAGGTGAATTATTCATTGCACCTTTTACCAACAATGTAGTTCTAGTTTAATTGTATATTGTGGAGATTTGCTTTGGTAGACAGGCTTGTGGACACAGTACAGAGGCAATGACAACATCTTTAACTTAAACAGTGCAGTGTTTTATTCACACATAAGGAAAGTGACAACAAAAAGGCAGTTTCAAGGAAAAACAGTTACCTTGAGCACACAAGTCCTTGGGTGAAGCAGAAGTCCATGTGCTTTTTCCCAAACAATATAGCAGGTCTAAGTCCCGGCCCAAACTCTCAGGCTCCATCACCCAGGCTGACAAAGCTCCAGTATCAGATGGAGGGTAATCCACACAGCTGAGACTGCTGGCTGGGTTTTTATCCCAAACCAAAATCCGGCCTGGAACGTGAGGATCAGCCACTTACCCTGCACTTTGGCTGCTCCCAGTAAGAGCCGGCCCGGATCGGCTTTACAGCCACACTAAAAAATCAATAGTGTCAGTCAGCACTAGCTGCCGCTGACACTTAAAATTACCCGCTCTTACCTCACCGAGGCCAGGGACATCGGTGACACATATCTTCCGTCAATGACGGCCCCTTGCGCTTTCCTAATATATATACACTCACCTAAAGAATTATTAGGAACACCATACTAATACGGTGTTGGACCCCCTTTTGTCTTCAGAACTGCCTTAATTCTACGTGGCATTGATTCAACAAGGTGCTGATAGCATTCTTTAGAAATGTTGGCCCATATTGATAGGATAGCATCTTGCAGTTTAATGGAGATTTGAGGGATGCACATCCAGGGCACGAAGCTCCCGTTCCACCACATCCCAGAGATGCTTAGCACTTGTTGGCCCTTTTGCCTTCACTCTGCGGTCCAGCTCACCCCAAACCATCTCGATTGAGTTCAGGTCCGGTGACTGTAGAGACCAGGTCATCTGGCGCTGCACCCCATCACTTTCCTTCATGGTCAAATAGCCCTTACACAGCCTAGAGGTGTGTTTGGGGTCATTGTCCTGTTGAAAAATAAATGATGGTCCAACTAAACGCAAACCAGATGGAATAGCATGCCGCTGCAAGATGCTGTGGTAGCCATGCTGGTTCAGTATGCCTTCAATTCTGAATAAATCCCCAACAGTGTCAGCAGCAAAGCACCCCCACACCATCACACCTCCTCCTCCATGCTTCACGGTGGGAACCAGGCATTTAGAGTCCATCCGTTCACCTTTTCTGCGTCACACAAAGACACGGTGGTTGGAACCAAAGATCTCAAATATTGACTCATCAGACCAAAGCACAGATTTCCACTGGTCTAATGTCCATTCCTTGTGTTCTTTAGCCCAAACAAGTCTCTTCTGCTTGTTGCCTGTCCTTAGCAGTGGTTTCCTAGCAGATATTCTTCCATGAACGCCTGATTCACACAGTCTCCTCTTAACAGTTGTTCTAGAGATGTGTCTGCTGCTAGAACTCTGTGTGGCATTGACCTGGTTTATAATCTGAGCTGCTGTTAACCTGCGATTTCTGAGGCTGGTGACTCGGATTAACTTATCCTCCGCAGCAGAGGTGACTCTTGGTCTTCCTTTCCTGGGGCGGTCCGCATGTGAGCCAGTTTCTTTGTAGCGCTTGATGGTTTTTGTGACTGCACTTGGGGACACTTTCAAAGTTTTCCCAATTTTTTGGACTGACTGACCTTCATTTCTTAAAGTAATGATGGCCACTTGTTTTTCTTTACCTAGCTGCTTTTTTTTTTTGCCATAATACAAATTCTAACTGTCTATTCAGTAAGACTATCAGCTGTGTATCCACCTGACTTCTCCACAACGCAACTGATGGTCCCAACCCCATTTATAAGGCAAGAAATCCCACTTATTAAACCTGACAGGGCACACCTGGGAAGTGAAAACCATTTCAGGTGATTACCTCTTAAAGCTCATCAAGAGAATGCCAAGAGTGTGCAAAGCAGTAATCAAAGAAAAAGGTGGCTACTTTGAAGAACCTAGAATATGACATATTTTCAGTTGTTTCACACTTTTTTGTTATGTATATAATTCCACATGTGTTAATTCATAGTTTTGATGCCTTCAGTGTGAATCTACAATTTTCATAGTCATGAAAATAAAGAAAACTCTTTGAATGAGAAGGTGTGTCCAAACTTTGGATCTGTACTGTAAGTCACTAAAGGTTTTTCAATATAGCACTTGCACCCCAAGAACAAATTGCTGGAATGACAGAACTGTATAATGGCTATTTGGATCCCCAAATAATCTTTCCCTGCACTTGTAAATTGCTTTTCTAGCACTGTCCTAGTGCCTTCTGACATCTCTCCTTGCACTAATATGCTGTGACATGATTCCTTCCTATCCCTTTCCTGCACTTATAAATAGTTTTTTTCATTTTTTTTTGTCACAATGAGGTTTTTCCTATTGCTGTCCCCAGCTCCTTCTCACGTCTGTCCCTGCACTCTGAACTCTAGAAAATGCCTGAATCCAAGATGGCCACTATATTTATCGGGCTGCGATATCACAGGGCTGTCTGCTGATTGGCTACATGCATGGCATTATGGGTAATCCTGCTTTACTAGAGTTCCTTGCCCCATGTCCTCACACCTGTAGCCGCCATTTTAGGAAAACTTGGAGGAATTTTGCATTCATTGCAAATCAAATTTTTCCTGAAATCCACTTTGTCAGCTTTGATTCGCTCATCTCTAAAAGTGATGTTTTCGACACTGATGGAGGACAACATGGTCTGTTTGGATGTCACCATGCACTCTGCCATGCTGAAAACCCTCTACAAGATGACACTGGAGACTGGGCAAAAAAGAAGATAGCATACTGGGCCAGTTCGGGTCACATTTCTAGTCTTCCTGCAAAGAAGTCCATGGAGTCAGGGAACAGGATATGGGCCAGAGACAGGGCAAAATCCAGGTAGGACTGAACCTGGGCGTTGAGGTAATAGGTGTCCGTTTGCTGATGCCTCAGCCTGGCGCAGAATGTGAAACAACTGCTGCATCATGATGAGGAGACTGAACTGCAAGCGGAGTGGGTAGGAGGTGGGTGATTGTGGAAGGCGGAGAGGGGCCTGTCAGCTATGTGCTCATCGAAAGCTGCTGCATACACAGTGGCAATAAAGTCTCTGTAAAACGGAATATTAATTATTAATATTTGGGGTTAATATTAATGATTAATATTAATAAATAGACGTGGGTCATCTATTGTTGACTCTGCCTATTTATTCTTTATTCTCCCTGTTGAGCTAACTTTTCTGAACTACGTGCATTGAATTGTGGCAGCAACAAAAGACTATAAACTGTGCTAGAACAATAAAGTATTTATTAAACAATTACAGGTCTACAGTCAACTATTTATTCTATAGCTATATAAATTATTATCAATGGTTATATATATATATATATATATATATATATATATACATATAGTTGCACACAGTAATACACTAACAGCACTATGATACACCTAATTACAATAACACTATACAATTCCAACTAATTCCACCCCAAAATCTATCTATATATTGTCACAGTGGGGAGGGAGGGGGTTCCCCACCATACAGCATAGGAAAACAGGGAAGCAGCTAGACCTGAACACCAGGAAAAAAAATTCACCTCCTAGAGCCTTCCTAATCCTGGCCCTTGTTGAAACTGCCCTAAATTAGGGCATTTAAGATCAATGTTCCAAATCAATGTACCCCCCAGGGGTTAATATCCACGCGTGGCTGAGAGACTAGACACTGACACAGAAGTTGGTCAAAGCAATCTCTAACTTTTATTACATGGGGTAAGCGCATCAATATCTTCAGAAGAGGGCATTCCTCACTGAGGCTAAAACATTGTTTCATTGGTCATAAAGGAAGAAAAGATAAGAGAGAGGATATAGCACCCTGGCTTCTGCGCACTGGGTCCTACTTTGGAATGTGAACTAATGTAAACATCTGGTTACCATCGCCATTTTGTAATGGAGTTTTTTCTAACAAGAATACTGCCTACGTCATATGTGACACTTCAAAGAGGTGCCTCTCTATAGGCAGTGAATAATATATACATATCATCAAGCCATATGATTGGCTTACGCATTCCACCACACTCTTGTGGATAAATTGCTCCAAAATTTTCTAGCTGACAACGCTGGCTGCAAAGTGCGTAGTTATTTGGCCAACCGAGGGCAGGGGAACACACAGCAGTTCCAACAGAGGCAGGGCAACACTCTCCAAGGCCTGGGACAGTTTTATGACACCCCGCCAGCACCCTCAACCTTATGTGCGGCCTAGTGTCACAAGCTGTGAAACATTTCGGAAGATGACAAAGTAGTACATAGCAGACCAGGTCAGCGTCCTCAGTGATCCCCGTCTGCCTTCCAACTATTGGGTGTCCAAGCTGGACACGTGGCACGAACTGGAGCTCTACGCCTTGGAGGTGCTGGCCTGCCCCGCTGCTAGCGTTTTGTGAAAGCGTGTATTTAGGGCTGCTGGGGACATAACTGATATAACTGATAAGTGTATCCGCCTGTCAACTAAAAATGCTAACTGGTTAACTTTTATAAAAATGAACAAGGCCTATAATGTTTTAGATGGTCAGGTAGGCAGCAGGCCCTCGCCCACAACATTTTTTAGATGGTCAGCTCGGCAGCAGACCCTCACCCACAATTATTTTTAGATGGTCAGCTCAGCAGCAAACCCTCACTCCTAATGATTTATATGGTCAGATCAGCAGCAGTCCCTCGCCCCTAATGTTTTAGAGGGTCAGACCAGCATGCCCTTGCTCCCAATGGTTTTGAGGGTCACCAGCAGGCCATCAATCATAATTTTTCAAGGGCGTGTATGATGCCCTTCTTTATTTGTAATAAAGGGTGTATTGGAGTGCCGGTTCCTTGTAATTTTTGGCAGGAGTCACACTACCTGAACAATTCTACCGCAATGTGAATAAGGCCCTCCTTTATGTGAAATACAGGTTGTATCAGAGTGCCTCTTCCTTGTAATTTTTGGCAGCACTTGCACTTTATATACTAGTAAATATACAGGAACAGCAACAATTGTTTCTCTAAAATCGAGTCTATCTTCGGTTTAGTGCGTATTATTGTCAGTCTGTAAAAGTGGCATACTACTCGGAAAACATCTTTCCCAGCAGTGACCTGGGAGTTCAAGATGCATCCAGACATGCTCCCCATGCTGTTCCTGAACCATTTCAGTGGTTTTTCTATCTGACCTTTTACTATGAACCAGACACCCTCCCATCTTCAGAGCAGGGGGTGCATGGTTTAATGCTCGGGTTCTCCCATTGACTTTCATTGTGCTCTGGTGCTCTGTAGAGTACCCGAGCATCCCAAGGTGTTCTACTCGAGCACCCAAGCTTGACCAATACTAGTTAAATACAATAATGGCAATGCAGGGGTAACTGTGGGATACAGGGGTATGTTTGGCATACAGGGGTATAGCAGGGGTGATACAGAGTACAGGAATATGGCAAGGTGGGGTAAATGCAGTGAAAGGGTAATGCAGGGGTTAAAGGGATATTTTGGCCCTTGTGAACACTGCACCCGTTTTTTGGTTGGTGCTCCCGCTGGACGTTTCTACTATATACAGTCATGTGAAAAAATTAGGACACCCTTTGAAAGCATGTGGTTTTTTGTAACATTTTTAATAAAAGGTTATTTCATCTCCGTTTCAACAATACAGAGAGATTAAAGTAATCCAACTAAACAAAGAAAACTGAAGAAAAGTCTTTTCAAGATCTTCTGTAAATGTCATTCTACAAAAATGCCTATTCTAACTGAGGAAAAAGATAGGACACCCTTGCCCCTAATAGCGAGTGTTACCTCCTTTGGCTGAAATAACTGCAGTGAGACGGTTCTTGTAGCCATCTACCAGTCTTCGACATCGGTCTGAGGAAATTTTACCCCACTCCTCAATGCAGAACTTTTTCAGCTGTGAGATGTTTGAGGGGTTTCTTGCACGTACAGCCCTTTTCAAGTCACCCCACAGCATCTCAATGGGATTCAAATCTGGACTTTGACTTGGCCATTCCAGGACTCTCCATTTCTTCTTTTTCAGCCAATCTTTGGTTGATTTACTAGTATGTTTTGGGTCATTGTCATGTTGCATGGTCCAGTTCCGCTTCAGCTTTAATTTTCTAACTGATGGTCTCACATGTTCTTCAAGCACCTTCTGATACACAGTAGAATTCATCGTGGATTCTATGATGGTGAGCTGACCAGGTCCTGCTGCAGCAAAGCAGCCCCAAACCATGACACTTCCACCTCCATGCTTCACAGTTGGTATGAGGTTCTTTTCTTGGAATGCTGTGTTTGGTTTACGCCAAACATGTCCTCTGCTGTTGTGTCCAAATAATTCAATTTTGGACTCATCTGTCCAAAGAACATTATTCCAGAAGTCCTGGTCTTTGTCAACTTTATCTCTGGCAAATGTCAGTCTGGCCTCGATGTTTCTCTTGGAAAGCAAAGGTTTCCTCCTTGCACACCTCCCATGCAAGTTAAACTTGTACAGTCTCTTTCTGATTGTAGAGGCATGTACTTCTACATCAACAGTAGCCAGAGCCTGCTGTAGTTCTCGAGATGACACTTTAGGGTTTTTGGAGACCTCTTTTAGCATCTTGCGGTCTGCTCTTGGGGTGAACTTGCTGGGGCGACCAGTCCTGGGCATGTTGGCAGTTGTTTTGAAAGCCCTCCACTTCCGGACAGTGGAATGGCTGATTTCAAAATCTTTTGAGATCTTTTTAAATCCCTTCCCAGACTCATAGGCTGCTACAATCTTTTTTCTGAAGTCCTCTGACAGCTCTTTTGCTCTCACCATGGTGCTCACTCTCACTTCAACAGTCAGGAGCACACCAAACTAAATGTCTGAGGTTTAAATAGGGCAAGCCTCATTCAACATGCAGAGTAACGATCTACTAATTATGTGCACCTGGTGTGATATACCTGTGTGAGATCTGAGCCAATTTAAGAGGGAATACATGTGAGGGTGTCCTATCTTTTTCCTCAGTTAGAATAGGCATTTTTGTAGAATGACATTTACAGAAGATCTTGAAAAGACTTTTCTTCAGTTTTCTTTGTTTAGTTGGATTACTTTAATCTCTCTGTATTGTTGAAACGGAGATGAAATAACCTTTTATTAAAAATGTTACAAAAAACCACATGCTTTCAAAGGGTGTCCTAATTTTTTCACATGACTGTATATATATATATATATATATATATACACAAATTTTGCTGTAATAGTAAGGGTCTAAAAACATAGCTATCAGTAATCATCAGAATGCTTAATGTGAATGATACACCTGTCAGTGTGTAAGCAGGCAAGCATACAGCTTGCCATTCTGGCCGGCCTGCCCAAGGAGCCATTTCTTTCTTTCTGGGTGGTGTCATCATCAGGATTATTCTCATGCTCCTCCATCCCAGACTCATCCTCCTCCAGTGGCAATTCTTCCATCTCCTCCTCCATGGGCATTTCTCCTTGTGGGTCTCCAACAGATACAGGGCGGACAGCAAGATGTGTTAGCTGTTCTTCTTTCATCATCGTCCCTTGCTGCATGAGAATCAGTATCTGACCTAAGATAAATATGAGGGGGATGAGATAATTTATGCTGCAGTTGTCTTCACTGAAAAATGTAGTTTTTCTTCAGAGGGCATGTGACAGGCATATCTGATGAGCTTCCACTGCCTGACCTCAAAGCAACACATGTCCCCTGCTGAGTTGGTCTGGTGCATGATAGAATTTACATTTTTACACTGTTTGTACAGATGCTCAACTTTCTGTAAAGTTGAATTCCAGTGTTTTGGAACACCGAGCTGTGTATGGTAGACAGTTTTGTTGTTGCAAGTCCAGGAGAGCGTTCCCTGCCACATAGGAATAGCTGAAATGCTAGGACAGTCTCTTGGACATTGTCAGCACCTTTTGCAAGCCAGTGTAATTTTTTAAAAGTGGTCCACGGCCTGATTAATCACGAGCATCATGTAGGGAGCATGCGTTATTTCCCCTAGGTTTAGTGGACTCACTATGTTGTCGCCAGTTGGAGTTGGTGGGGAGACAGCCAGAGTGATGTTTTCTGCTTGATGCATTTCAGCAAGTTATTTGCTGTGTGGCCACTCTCGCCCAGGCTGATTAGCTCTAACATCTCATATCAACGCCTGACTTGACACATATGTCAGGAAGAAGTGGGAGCGACTCTCTGCCCTACTCCTGTTGGGTATGGATATCAATAGAGAAGAAGATGGAAGAGGCAAATTAGGACCTAGTGTTAAGGTGTCAAAACAACCTGACCTTGTGGCTGGGGTGCTGCCTCACCGCTGACACAAAAAACATTGACCCAATGGACCATAAAAGAAAAGTACTGTCCCTGTCCATAACAGCTTCTCCAGGTGTACACAGTGGCGTGCACCTTGATCTCTGGTCCTGGATCTCCGTCACGTGAGAGTACAAGGCAGGGATGGCTTTTTAGGAGAAATTATTTCATCTAGGTATCTTCTAGTAAGGCTAAGTACAACATCAGCTTCCTAAAGGCAGCATACTCTACTAAATGTTAATGCACTGACTGCACCGCCAGCAACTTGGCCAGGTGGCAATTAAGCTTGCTCATCATCGCATTCTGTTATCAATGGCTGATGATGGAGCAGAGGAGGAGGAGTCTGAATGAGAGAGGCAGAAAGTGAGGATGACTGTGAGACACCATACTACCTGTGGATCCTGCTTGACTGCTGCAAGGGAGACTGGGAGAAGGCAAAAAAGATAATGCCTTACCCCCTGTATCTTCATGCAGACCTGTGAATCTGATATGGGGTAGAGGTTTTTATTACCCAGTTATTTAAGAAAAATATAGTTTCCCCAAGTACCCCTTGGGTACCCATTAAAAGTGTCCTGTCTGACCCAGGAAGAAGTGCAACAGCGACTTAAAAAGATTAAAATAGACAAATCACCAGGACCGGATGGCATACACCCCCGTATCCTAAGGGAATTAAGTAATGTCATAGCCAGACCCTTATTTCTGATATTTGCAGATTCTATCTTGACAGGGAATGTCCCACAGGATTGGCGCATGGCAAATGTGGTGCCAATATTCAAAAAGGGTCCAAAAACAGAGCCTGGAAACTATAGGCCGGTAAGTTTAACATCTGTTGTGGGTAAACTGTTTGAAGGTTTTCTGAGAGATGCTATGTTAGAGCATCTTAACGGAAATAAGCAAATAACGCCATATCAGCATGGCTTTGTGAGGGATCGATCATGTCAAACAAGTTTAATCAGTTTCTATGAGGAGGTAAGTTCTAGACTTGACAGCGGCGAATCAATGGATGTCGTGTATCTGGACTTCTCCAAAGCATTTGACACTGTACCACATAAAAGCTTAGTATATAAAATGAGAATGCTCGGACTGGGAGAAAACGTCTGTAAGTGGGTAAGTAACTGGCTCAATGATAGAAAACAGAGGGTGGTTATTAATGGTAAATACTCAGATTGGGTCACTGCCACTAGTGGGGTACCTCAGGGGTCAGTATTAGGCCCTATTCTCTTCAATATATTTATTAATGATCTTGTAGAAGGCTTGCATAGTAAAATATCAATTTTTGCAGATGACACTAAACTGTGTAAAGTAATTAACACTGAAGAGGACAGTATACTACTACAGAGGGATCTGGATAGACTGGAGGCTTGGGCAGATAAGTGGCAGATGAGGTTTAACACTGACAAATGTAAAGTTATGCACATGGGAAGGAATAATGCAAGTCACCCGTACTTATTAAATGGTAAAACACTTGGTAACACTGACATGGAAAAAGATCTAGGAATTTTAATAAACAGCAAAGTAAGCTGCAAAAAACAGTGTCAGGCAGCTGCTGCCAAGGCCAATAAGATAATGGGTTGCATCAAAAGGGGCATAGATGCCCGTGATGAGAACATAGTCCTACCACTTTACAAATCATTAGTCAGACCACACATGGAGTACTGTGTACAGTTCTGGGCTCCAGTGAACAAAGCAGACATAGCAGAGCTGGAGAGGGTCCAGAGGAGGGCAACTAAAGTAATAACTGGAATGGGGCAACTACCGTACCCTGAAAGATTATCAAAATTAGGGTTATTCACTTTAGAAAAAAGACGACTGAGAGGAGATCTAATTAATATGTATAAATATATCAGGGGTCAGTACAGAGATCTATCCCGTCATCTATTTATTCCCAGGACGGTGACTGTGACGAGGGGACATCCTCTGCGTCTGGAGGAAAGAAGGTTTGTACACAAACATAGAAGAGGATTCTTTACGGTAAGAGCAGTGAGACTATGGAACTCTCTGCCTGAGGAGGTGGTGATGGTGAGTACAATAAAGGAATTCAAGAGGGGCCTGGATGTATTTCTGGAGCGTAATAATATTACAGACTATAGCTACTAGAGAGATATCGTTGATCCAGGGATTTATTCTGATTGCCTGATTGGAGTCGGGAAGGAATTTTTATTCCCCTAAAGTGAGGAAAATTGGCTTCTACCTCACAGGTTTTTTTTTTGCCTTCCTCTGGATCAACTTGCAGGATGACAGGCCGAACTGGATGGACAAATGTCTTTTTTCGGCCTTATGTACTTTGTTACTATGTAGTGTGTATTTGTGGGTGTAAGTTTGTGTATTTTTTGTTTCAGTAAGCCATTCATCCTCTCAATGAGCTCTACTGCCTGAGTGTTTGACTTCTGAAATTAGTGCCATTTTCAGGCTGAATTTCTGTGGCAGTTTTTGTATAGCACATCTTCAATTGCTTCTTCAGCTTCAGAACAGTCTCTTGATTTGCTTGGTTAGTAGGATAAGTGGTCAACACTCCAGAGTAGGTATCCTCTGCTGCAGGGGTCGAGTGGAGGGGGAACGCGTGGGAACGGCGTTCCTGCACTTTTTTCATGGCAGGAACGCTGTTCCCTTTCAGCCTCAAGCCAGGAGAACGCGGCTGAAATCAGATTCACAGGGCACAGGGGGCGGAGACGGAGCGGAGGCGAGGCCCTGCGTGAAGCGCACTGTGCAGGGCAGGCTAAGGGAGGAGGGAGGAGGAGCGGCTTCAGTTGAGAAGACGGAATTAGAGGAAGCTGTATGTGCGGTGCTGCTGACTGCGACTGCCTCACTGTGACTCCTCTCATGGCGCCTGAGAGCTCCCCTCCTCCTATCCTGAGCCAGCCTGCGACAAGTGCGACTGTCTGCTGAGGTGAGCGTCCGTGGATGGACCATCCGACCGGACCGGGGTCCTGGTGGTCCGGTCCAGACCAGTCTAGACTAAGTGTCTGTGGACTGTGACTCCCTGAGTGAGTGTCAACCAAAGCGATTGATCAGCCAGGGCAGGATTAATGTGCACAGCCTGGTTGGGAGGCCTCCCTTACCCTGGCCTTAGGCAAGTGACAAACTGCTACCCCTCCTCAATCTTAGGCAAGTGACAAACCCAGTTCTGCTACATCTACAATGAGCATCTACAACAAATGTAATGCCAAACTGCAGTTCCTCTATGTGATTGTGATGCCTTGGATAGCTTCCACTGGACCCACAGCCAGGGTCCAGTGGAAGCTATCCAAGGCATCACATAGAGGAACTGCAGTTGCAGTCGGCTGTGAGGGCTGCGCACAGGAGCCGAGTGAGTCACTCTGTGACGTCACTCCGTGCGCAGCCTACAGCAGTAGAAGAGGAGCGTCTGCGTCCAGGAGCAGGAGAGGTAAGTGTAAGTTTATTTATTTTATTTTATACTAAAGGCGTATAGGCTGAATGGAGAGATACTGACTGGAGGCTGGTGGAGGGGGCACTCGGGGCTGGTGGATGGGGCAGCACTGGGTGCTAGTGAATGGGGCCCTGGGGGCTGGTAAGAGGCACTGGGCGGCTAATGGAGAGGCTCTGGGGGCTGATATAGAGGACTGGGGGCTGATGAGAGGCACTGGGGGCTGATGAGAGGCACTGGGGGCTGATGAGAGATACTGGGGGGCTGATGTAGAGGCACTGGGGGGCTAATGTAGAGGCACTGGGGGGCTAATGTAGAGGCACTGGGGGGCTGATGGAGAGGCACTGGGGGCTGCTATGAGGCATGGGGCTCTTATCTGAGGTCTGATTGGGGGTCATTCATATTGGGTTCTGATCTGAGGTCTTATTGGGGTCTTATTGGGGTCTTATTAACATTGGGGGTCTGATTGGTGGTCTGACCTGAGGTGTAATGAAAAATATTTTTTTCTTATTGTGCAGTGCCCACTTCCAGCCCTGAGCCCAGCTGCCTAGAGCACTGATCCGGAGCAGCTTGGAGAAAAAAGGCCTCACAGTCCCACACTCCTTCTGCTCGGCCAAGCCAGCCAGCAGCCCTGAGGCCAAGCCAGCCAGCACCCCTGAGGCCAAGCCTGTCAGTCTTCAGAACTGTAAGTAAATTATATATAAGGGGAGTTTTTTTTTTGGGGGGGGGGGGGGTCGCAGTGGATCTTGGGTGAGTTCCCACACTTTTTTTTCCCAGGCCTTGACCCCTGCTCTGCTGTGGAAGAGTAATGGGCATGACCTGTACACTCTGGAAATGGTACATTGAAGTAAATTCTGCCAAACTTGACCTTCAGCCTATTTACCTGTCCTAGAGGTTGTTTTGATTGTCTTTGCTTGATTTCCTAGCACACTGGATACTTTACTTTGGTATTTTCTTTGTCTTTCAAAGTCAAAGGCATTCTTTTGTGTTTTGACCAGTTGTAAGTGGATTGAACTCCACTGTGGCCACTTTGTTTATTCATCCACTTACCTAGGATTGCTAGCTCTTCGTTTCTAACTTTTTCAACCTTTAAGCCTCCAACAAAGTTCCCAGACACATTAGTGCGGCAATTGACAAAACCTAGATAAATTGTCCTCTTGTTTCCTTGATCCCAAAGTTTATTCCATACACCTGGGCCTCCCTAGGGTGCCTTGCCTTTTATTTTAAGTCAAAATACAGCCCAACATCAGTGTAGATCAGGACCATTATTAAAGCTCTGGTAGCTGAATTGATCCATCATCACCTTTCTAATACAAAATAGTTTCAGTGGAGGGTTGAATATCTACAGCTGTCCAGGAATGTCCATTGTATGTCACATTGGCTGATCCATCTGTGAACCAGCATTGTAGTCTTTGTTCATCAGATAACTGGACCCAAGCAGCAGCTTCTATTAATTACCCTCCTTCAACTTGGAGTGGGGACTCTTCAGGTTATTGTGACTCAAACCCCAATCCTGCAAGTTGTTCTTTTTCTTGCAAATGTCACTTCCACTGCTGCAAAGTCTGTTTCTGGGCAACTGACATACGAGCGGCACCCAGTTACATATGGTCAGATCTGTATGAACAGTGACCGGCTGAAGCTTTAGTGGCTTCTGTATGTTGTAAAGCTGTACAGACTGCCAAAAGTTGCTCCTCCAATGGGCTTTTTTTGGCCCAGTGTAAACTGTTTAGATGGAACCAAATGAGAACCTGGCATGCTCCTGACAGTAGCCTTTTGCCATGACACCAAGACATGCCATGATCAGTCACTGACATACCAAAGATAAAGAGATCGTGTGGTCTTGTAGGCCCTAGTCTGTTATGGATCCTGGATGAAGTTTTTATTTATTTTTCAGTATTAAAACATGAGACAAATACATATGTGGTGTCATGATAATCATATCTACCTGGAGATTGAAAGTAACAGGTCAGTTTAAAAAAACATAAAACTACAGCGGAATTGTGTTTTTTTTTTTATAATTCCACCCCATTTGCTTGTTCCCACTGCATTGAGCATTGCATGGTCACCTACAGTAAATAAAGCATTACATACCACCTCTATATACGTAACTTTATTTATTTAAGTTCTTTGGCCTCAAGTCAATGCCAGACATATATATCTTACTGTATACAGTCCAGTATATCCTGCTGGCAAATAAAGACAACCCCTATTTAATTTTCTAATATTTCTCACAAAGAAAAGCAAACTATCCAGTAGTTATACTGAAATGTCCACTCTGAATGTTGTGAACTAAAATGCTGGGGACCAGTTATGCCAATACCCCCCGAGTCTCTATACATATTTCTAAACAATTTTACATTGCAGCACAAGTATTAAAATTACATTCACACAACATGAAAGATGCAGCTGTCCATTATGTTGCTGAGGAAATGTTTATCTATACTGATTTTCATAGGACATCTTGAATGAATAATTTGCTTGACCATAATTGTAAGCCATTAGATTGATTGCCTCATTTTCTGTTTCTAGCATAATATTAAAATTAACAATAGGTTATTTAAAATGTTCTAAGTTCTGTTATAGTGTGGGTTACATATTCGACAACATTAGATCTAATATGCATATTACGTCTGTCACATTTTCAGTACATTGTTTTCTAGGAAGTCTGGCAGACACTTTCAAGGAGCATGTTAAAGACTTTGCATTAAAGGTCTTTTAGGCTCAAACGTTAAATGTTATTTTTCTTTCTTTTTTTTCTTCTTTTCTAACCTGTAGAGTATACAATGAAAAGAAAGAAAGAAAGAAAAAAGCTTCAGTTTATGAATTCAGTTAATCCTTAGGCTAAGCACTGGCAAGTTCCAGAAAGAATTTGTAATTGAGCTTGCTTCTACTTGTTGGCATGTATTGCACAGCAACTGGGAAATACAATAAACGATACAGTAACAAAAGAATGAATACAATGAATGACAGTGCTATAACAAACCGGATAGCTTTTCTCAAAGGAAAATAAAAGAAATACTATCTATAAATTTTTCTGATAATGAAATCTTTTATTTAACCCATACAGTGAAATGAAAATCTGACAGCATCACCCCAATGATAGTAACAATCATAATCATAACAATTTTAGACTACTCACTATTATTCTTTTCTCAGAAGGAAAAGTATTGAAAGACAAATTTACATACCTCAGTATTTTTTTATATTTCTACTAATTCTACTGACAAGTACCTAAATGGCTCTATTCTACCAGCTGAAAAGAACTTGGAAGTCTTATATCTAGAGCCCTCCACTAGTCATAGCCATATACTGCATGTAGGCCAGATACTGGAAACAACCAGTACAAATATGAACTATGACAAGAGAAGGTAATGGAGGTGAATTAGTATAGTTTATTAGTAAAGCTAGGGAGGAGGGACTATTATTTGTCATTATTTTGTAAGCAACAATTGCTCAGTAGTTGCCTATAGCAACAAACACAAGACAAAATTAAAATGATCAACGTGTTACTTTGTTCGCAAGGTTAAAATTGACATAAGATTGGTGCTGGCTAGATATGAGCATATTGATTTAACAAATCGATTCTTCTTTTCAGCGGGACTTCTTCACCTGTGGGGGGTAAATCCATGCAGGTGAAGAGTCACAAACCTTCCTCTATATTGATTGGGCCAGACATTTAGCTTGGCCCTGAGAATTTCCAGCCTGTGCTTCTACTCCGATTAGCAGAGCATAGGCAGAGGCTCTTTTTTCGCCTGCAGTTAAAGATACAGCTCCAAAGTCAAAGCATAGCCCTGTCATTGATAGTGTTGAGCGGCATGTCCCATATTCGAATTCGCGAAATTTCGCGAATATTCAAAAGAATATTCGTAAAATATTCGCGAATATTCGAATTCGTTATTATTTCGCATATGCGATAATTCGAATTTTCGCATCGCATAATACATATTATGAGATGCAAAATTCGCATGTGCGCTAATGAAATCGCCTTACGAAGATTCGCAACTCAATTCAATCACTAATGTAAGAATGCAAAGCCCTTTGCCTCTGTTCTGGGACAAGTGCTGATATTCGCCTGTGCGCTAATAAAATCGCCTAACAAAGATTCGCGCCTCAATCACTTTCTAGGCAATGTGAGTAAGATCTGAGCTTTTGGACTTTTGTGAATCAATCGAGATACAGTGGGGGGTGATGACAGTAGTTGACAGAGTACAGATCAATGTAATCTGTAAGGTGGAAACTAAAATAAAAAATACGAATATTCGTAAATCGAATTTTACGAAGTTCTACGTATTCGCGAATATGGTGCTATACTATATGAATGCACAGGCCTTTGCCTCTCTGTTCTGGGGACAAGTGTAGATATTCGCATTTGCGTTAATAATATCGCCTTACGAAGATTCGCAGCTCAATTCAATCACTAATGTAAGAATGCAAAGCCCTTTGCCTCTGTTCTGGGACAAGTGTAGATATTCGCATGTGCGCTAATAAAATCGCCTTACGAATATTCGCGCCTCAATCACTTTCTAGGCAATGTGAGTAAGATCTGAGCTTTTGGACTTTTGGGAATCAATCGAGAAACAGTGGGGGGTGATGACAGTAGTTGACAGAGTACAGATCAATGTCATCTGTAAGGTGGAAAGTAAAATAAAAAATACGAATATTCGTAAATCGAATTTTACGAAGTTCTACGTATTCGCGAATATGGTGCTATACTATATGAATGCACAGGCCTTTGCCTCTCTGTTCTGGGGACAAGTGTAGATTTTCGCATTTGCGTTAATAAAATCGCCTCACGAAGATTCGCAGCTCAATTCAATCACTAATGTAATGCAAAGCCCTGTGCCTCTGTTCTGGGACAAGTGTAGATATTCGCATGTGCGCTAATAAAATCGCCTTACGAAGATTCGCAACTCAATTCACTAATGTATGAATGCAAAGCCCTTTGCCTCTGTTCTGGGACGTGCCGATATTCGCATGTGCGCTAATAAAATCGCCTTACGAAGATTCGCGCCTCAATCACTTTCTAGGCAATGTGAGTAAGATCTGAGCTGTTGGACCTTTGGGAAACAATCAATTATATGTGTACTGTCATTTTGTGGGAAAAAAAAAAAAAAAAAAAAAACGAATATTCGTTTTTACGAATATATAGCACTATATTCGAAATATTCGCGAAATCGCGAAGTTGCGATATTCGCGAAAAAAATTCGCTTTTCGAATATTCGCGCTCAACACTAGTGCCAACGTTCCTCTAGAGGCGAAGGAAGAGGCCGAGGCAGCAGCAGAAGAGGGGGCAGGAGGGGCCTGAGCCCTTTCTTGGTTTTGAAGGTGCTTACTCCACTTCAGCCCGTGTCTCGCATATAGATGCCTGGTCATGCAGGTTGTGCTAAGGTTCAGAATGTTAATGCCTCGCTTCAGACTCTGATGGCACAGCGTGCAAACCACTCGGGTCTTGTCGTCAGCACATTGTGTGAAGAAGTGCCATGCCAGGGAACTCTTTGAAGCTGCCTTTGGTGTGCTCGGTCCCTGGTGACGGTGGCCAGTAGCAGGCAAACTGTTTTGGCGATGGCTGCTCTGCTTTTGTAGCTTGCTCCCTCTTTTGCTTTGCTGTTGGCTCGGTTTCACCACTGCCTCTTCCTCCGAACTCTGAAAGTCAGTGGCACGACCTTCATTCCATGTGGGGTCTAAGACCTCATCGTCCCCTGCATCGTCTTCCACCCAGTCTTCCTCCCTGACCTCCTTCTCGGTCTGCACACTGCAGAAAGACGCAGCAGTTGGCACCTGTGTTTCGTCATCATCAGAGACGTGCTGAGGTGGTATTCCCATGTCCTTCTCAGGAAATATAAGTGGTTGTGCGTCAGTGCATTCTATGTCTTCCATCCCTGGGGAAGGGCTAGGTGGATGCCCTTGGGAAACCCTGCCAGCAGAGTCTTCAAACAGCATAAGAGACTGCTGCATGACTTAAGGCTCAGACAGGTTCCCCGATATTCACGGGGGTGATGTGACAGCTTGATGGGCATGGGTTTCAGGCGCCACCTGTGTGCTTTCTGCAGAAGGCTGGGTGGGAGATAATGTGAACTTGCTGGATCCACTGTCGGCCACCCAATCGACTAGCGCCTCTACTTGCTCAGGTCTTACCATCCTTAGAACGGCATTAGGCCCAACCAAATATCGCTGTAGATTCTGGCAGCTACTGGGACCTGAGGTAATAGGTTCAGTAGGACGTGTAGCTGTGGCAGAACGGCCACGTCCTCTCTCTGCACCAGAGGCTCCACCAACACCACCACCACGACCATGACCGCGTCGCTTATTAGAGGTTTGTATCATAGTTAGTGTTCACCAAGCAAAGTAAAAAGTGGTTAAGTCTGTTAAAAATATTTACCCGCCAATAAAATCCCTGATGTAGGGTATTGCACTAATTATTATTATTTTTTTTACTCTATATGACAGCGGTATTTGTGGCTTAAATTTCACAGTAAGTTATGCACCTTTAATCACAGATGTGCAGTATATAAAACACAGTGTTTTTTCCACCCCGGTATGCAAAAGCCGTATTTCTGGCCTAAAATGAACAGTCCCTTATGCACCTATAGTCCTAGATGTGCACTATACGAAAAAGAGGGGTTTGTTTCACCCATTATGCCAAAGCCGTATTTCTGGCCTAAATGTGACACTCAATTATGCACCTATAATCCTAGATGTGCACTATATGAAACAGATGTTTTTTTTTTTTGTTTTTTTTTACCCCAGTATGAGAAAGCCGTATTTCTGGTCTAAATTTCACATTAAATTATGCACCTCTAATCCCAGATGTGCAGTATATGAGAGATTTTTTAACCCCAGTAAGCAAAAGCCGTATTTATGGCCTAAATGTCATAGTAATTTATGCACCTCTAATCCCAGATGTGCAGTATATCAGAGTTTTTTTTTTTTTTAACCCCAGTAAGCAAAAGCTGTACTTGTGGCCTAAATTTCATAGTAATTTTTGCACCTCTAATCCCAGATGTGCAGTATATCAGATTATTTTTTTTTTTTTATCCCCAGTAAGCAAAAGCTGTATTTGTGGCCTAAATTTCACAGTGTTTTTTCCACCCTGGTATGCGAAAGCCATATTTCTGGCCTAAAATGAACAGTCCCGTATGCACCTATAATCCTAGATGTGCACTATATGAAACAGAGGGGTTTGTTTCACCAAGTATGCCCCGGTATGCCAAAGCTGTATTCCTGGCCTAAATGTGACACTCACTTATGCACCTATTATCCTAGATGTGCACTATATGAAACAGATGGGGTTTTTTCCACCCCAGTATGAGAAAGCCGTATTTCTGGCCTAAATTGAATAGTCACTTATGCAGCGATAATCCTAGATGTGCACTATATGAAACAAAGGTTTTGTTTTTTTTAACCCCAGTGTCTCAAAGCAGTATTTCTGGACTTGCAGACATGCAGATATCCTGTGCTGGTGCACTATTGTTGCATAAAATGGCTGCCGATTATGTATTGATATTGACTAACTGAAGGAAAAAAGTTTGTTTTCAGCTTAAAACAATTGTGCACTGCACCCACAAAACACATTTGTTGTAGATCGTTGAGTAAAGAAGCAGTTTTGAATCTTCATAAGATTTCTCCCTGATCTCTCCCTCACAGCAGCTGCAGCCTCTCCCTACACTAATCCGAGCAGAGTGACGGGCGGCGCTACGTGACTCCAGCTTAAATAGAGGCTGGGTCACATGCTGCAGTTGGCCAATCACAGCCATGCCAATAGTAGGCATGGCTGTGATGGCCTTTTGGGTCAAGTAGTACGACGCTTGTTGATTGGCTGCTTTGCAGCCTTTCAAAAAGCGCCATAAAAAACACCGAACCCAAACTTTTACGTAAATGTTAGGGTTCAGGTCCGGGTGCCGAAAAACCTAAAGTTCGGTACGAACCCAAACTTTACAGTTCGGGTTCGCTCAACTCTAGTGAATGGGGCTGCGTGAAAATCGCAAGCATCCGCAAGGAAGTGCGGATGCATTGTGATTTTCACGCACAGTTGCTAGGAGATGATCGGGATGGGGACCCGATCATTATTATTTTCCCTTATAACACGGTTATAAGGGAAAATAATAGCATTCTTAATACAGAATGCTTAGTAAAATGTCCATTGAGGGGTTACAAATAATAAACAAATTTAACTAACCCCATCCACTGTGGTGATGGACCATGTGATGGATCATGTGATGAGCGCAGTGACGCCATCAAAGGTCTTTTTGCCAGGTCCTGAAGAAAGAAGAAAGAGGAGATCTGCTACGCGACCAAGCGGATGGGGTTAGTTAAATTTGTTTAGTATTTTTAATCCCTCAATAGACATTTTACTGAGCATTCTGTATTAAGAATGCTATTATTTTCCCTTATAACCATGCTATAAGGGGAAATAATAAAATCTACAGAACACCTAACCCAAACCCGAACTTCTGTGAAGAAGTCCGGATTCGGGTCTGGGTACCAAACATGCCGATTTTTCGCACGTGCATGCAAAACACATTAAAATACTTTGCAATCGCGCCGAAAAATTGTGCATTTTCCCGTAAAGCACCCGCTTCCTATCCGGCCCTCACACGCGATGCCCGTGTGAAAGAGGCCTTAGTGAGTTCACCATCATCATCTCCTCTGGCAGAGACTTTGATATAATTCTGACTGCTATTACAGTAAAGAAGAGTGATGAGCGGCAGGGGCTATATATTTCGGCAGGGGCTATATATTTCGCAAATATTTGGGCGAATATTTGTCATATATTTGCGAATTCAAGATCTCCAGTCATTATTTCCTTGATTGTGAAAATCGGCAATCAGAAAATTTGTGATTAGAATATGCGCTATAAACACTAGTAAAGAATCCCCTTCTATGTTTGTTTAGAAATCTTCTTTCTTCTAAAGATAGAGGGTGTCCCCTTGTCACAGTCCTGGGTTTAAATAGATCATGGGAGAGGTCTCTGTACTGCCCCCATATATTTATACATAGTTATTAGATTTGCCTCTAAGTTGTATTTTTTTTTCTTAACCAAATAACCCTAATTCTGATAATCTTACCTCACATCATACCTCACAGACCGGACGTTTAGCGTCTCCCACTCCCGCACCACCTCCTCGTCTCATGCCCTCTCTGTTGGTGTCCCGCAAGGCTCTGTCCTAGGACCCCTGCTCTTCTCAATCTACACTTTTGGCCTGGGACAGCTCATAGAGTCCCATGGCTTTCAGTATCACTCCTATGCTGATGACACACAAATCTACCTCTCTGATCCAGACATCACCACCTTACTATCAAGAATCCCACAATGTCTATCTTCTATATCATCCTTCTTCGCCTCTCGCTTTCTTTTTTTTTTTTTTTATTAAACTTTTTTATTGATGGATAAAATGTAATACATAGCAATATGTAGAATATCAGACATTGGTCGACCAAGGCCGAACAAAAACAATCACAAAATAACAAAATACAAATATAGGTAGGTATGACATACATTGAGTGCATGTATACAGTTACTGACAAGAAGGAATTGTTGCCAAAATAAAAGGATGATACAACAATTGTGTCAAAAAAGCAAGAAAGCAAATAATCAAAATTTTCTATATCTTTCCCATTGTGCCCAATTGGTTTCAAACCTAGGATGGGATCTGTTCTCCCATGAAGCAATCTCCTCAAAACGGTAAATAGCATCTACTTTGGCAATCCATGAGGACTCCGATGGGGCGTCTGGGGACAGCCAAAGCTGCGGAACCAACAGACGCGCAGCCATAGTTAACTTGTTAAAGAGGAAGGGAATTTTGATGGGTTTGTCACCTTCAGGGTTACCCAAGAGGGCAACTAGGGGGGACAGCGGAACCATTGAGCCACAAATCAAATTAGATTTCTTGAATATTGTCTCCCACCATTTATAGATAATAGGGCATTGCCACCAAACATGGTAAAAGGTGCCTCTAGCTTGGCCACATCGCCAGCAGGTATCCGAGTTTCCCTCTCCATATCTGGAAGTCACGTCTGGGGTCTTATACCATCTGGTTAGTACCTTGTAACCGTTCTCTTGTATTCTTACGCAACGAGAGGAGGAGTGGGGGGTCATGAATATACGAGTTAATTCCTTTGAGGAGAAGCTATGATCGAGGTCTTTTTCCCAGAGGTTTATGAAAGCTGGTTTTGGTGGCATAATAGGTGAGTTAAGCCTTTTGTAAATTTGCGAGATAGGCTTAATAAGGGGGGGATTGAGTCTGGATCATGTGTTCAAACCACGTAAGAGGTCTTATTAGAGAGTGGTAAGGTATAAGTCTATTGATATTAGTCTTCAAAAATGAGGTAATAAGAGGGTTGGTGAAAGGGACATTTAAAGCCGAGTAGAATGCATCTCCATCTAATAAGGTCCCTGATTCAGTGTATAAAGAGATGATAGGAGTAGTTGAAAGGCAGAGGGCCATTGGAATATGTTGTTTCAAATCCTTGGAGGCAAGGTCAAGTACATCTCTTATCTGTACCATCGGTGAGGGGATGGGAATGCCCAAACTGGAAGTTTGAAACCATTTCCATGCTTCCAAAGTAGCTTTAGCTGAGGGGCTAGCAATTATATTTTTAAATGGGAAGCTGGAGGTGTCAACTAAAAGGCTCCTAAAAGAGTATCCAGACTGAGAAGCCTCCATGCCCACCCACGATTTATGAGGAGGTTGCCTAAACCAATCCAGGGCTCTTGTCAGGAGAATAGCTCTATTATACATAAGCGGATTTGGGAGGCCTATTCCTCCATCAGATCTATGTCTCTGAAGAGTAGGTAACGATATCCTCGATTTCTTCTTATTCCAAATGAACGTTCTAATTGCCTTAGAAAGGGTAGAGTAATAGTTTGTCGGGATAGGGATAGGGAGGACTTGTTGTAGGTAGTTAAGTCTGGGGAGGACCAGGGACATTACCATATTCTTATGGCCAAACCAGGATAAAAAGGGAGAGTGCAAAGTGGCTAATTGGTCCTGTATAGATTTAAGAAGTGGAGTGTAGTTAAGGGAGAATAGCTTGTCCAAGTCGTCGGAAATTTTGATGCCAATGTAGGTGAGAAAAGGTGTGTCCCAATTGAAGGGGGAGATTCTAGCAAGTTTTAACTTGACTGATGGTTTTATGCCGACAGCTAAAACATTGGATTTTTTTAAGTTAATTTTAAAATTTGAGATCGGACTAAAGGTTTCCAGTATCCTATAGATAATGGGTAGAGACATCTCTGGGTTCGTCGTAGTAATCATAAGGTCATCCGCAAAAGCGGCAACCTTATGGTCCTGTCCCCCTAACTTAATACCTTCAATCTTCTTTTCCTGGCGGATAGTCTGTAGGAGGGGCTCCATAACTAAAACAAACAAAAAGGGGGAAAGGGGACAGCCCTGTCTCGTTCCGTTCTTAATAGAAAAGGGAAGGGATAGGGAGCTGTTAACTATCACTGCTGCTGAGGCTCTGGTATACATTGAGTGGATTGCGGCAACGAATTCTGGGGGTAGTCCAAATTTTCCTAACGTAAGAGTCATATAATCCCATTTGACCCGGTCAAATGCTTTCTCAGCATCGGTGCTGAGAAAGACTAGGGGGGTAGAATGTTTCTTAGCGTGAAACAGAGCATTTAGCAACCTAGCTGAGTTATCTTTGCCCTCTCTTCCAGTAACGAAGCCAGTCTGGTCTCTATGTACCAGCAAGGGAAGTAGAGGAGATAAACGGTTGGCCAGCATTTTTGCTAGTAATTTTAGGTCCAGATTCAGGAGAGATATAGGGCGGTAGTTAGCGCAAGAGGAGGGATCTTTCCCCTCTTTGGGGATAATGGTGATATGCGCTGTGGACATTTCGGGGGACAAAGGGAGACCCTTCAAGGACAAATTACAAATCTTTAGCAGATGGGGGGCTAAAATTCCACCAAAGGTGCGATAGTAAAGGGCAGGGAGGCCATCTGGGCCAGGGGCCTTGTTCTTGGGAAGCTGTTTGATAGTAAGCAAAAGCTCTTCCAAGGTGAATGGAGAACTAAGTTTACTTCTTTGGGAGTCATCAAGTCTAGGAAGGGGGATTTGATCTAGGAATTGCTGAATTGAGGGAGGGGGTGGTACGGATTTTGTGTCACCGCTTGTTTGAGGGATATTATAGAGGGCTTTATAGTATTCATGGAATTGGTGGGCTATCTCCTTAGTAGTCACAGCTTGTTCACCTCCGGCCTTAACAATTTTATGTATATAGTTGTGGGCTCTTCTTTTTTTTTATTCTACTCATCATGAATCTAGACGTTTTATCACCATGAGCAAAAAATTTATACTGAGAATGTAAGAAAAGCTTGGCGGATTGTGCGTTTAGGTAGTTTTTCAATTCCGCTCTCAGTTCGCTAAGTCTGGAGAGCTGGGAATCCTGCAAAGACTTTTTATGAAGAGTTTCTAATTTGCGGATTTCTAACATTAGATGGTCCATATGTGCCTTCCTTTTCTTCTTAAGTATCGAGCCTGCCTTAATGAACTGACCTCTTATGAAGGCCTTGTGGGTGTCCCAGACTACATGGGGGGAAGTTTCAGGAATCGCGTTAAACGTGAAAAACTCCTCCATGTATTTCTGAATGCCTAGAATTTGTTCTTTAGATGATAGGAGTTGTTCATTAAGTCTCCATATAAAAGCCCTTGGAGACATTTGAGGTGTGGAGATGTTAACCAGAATAGGGGAATGATCGGATAAGTGGATAGAGTCAATCCACGCTTTAGAGCACAGATGGATATGCTCCCTAGAAATCATAATATGATCCAGCCTGTGGTATGAGCCATGGACCTAGGAGAAAAAGGTATAATCTCTAGATTCTGGGTTAAGGGTTCTCCAGACATCAATGAGGTCCTGATTGTGAAATAATTTTTTAATGGAAACTAAAGCCTTATGGGAGAGGGCAGATTTTTGGGAGGATGTATCTATTAAAGGGTCTAGGGTCAGATTAAAGTCTCCGCCCAATACAATGATACCTTCTTTAAATGGCTCTATTATTGGGACGAGACTATTAAACCAATGTTGTTGATTAGTATTTGGGGCATAGATATTAATAAACATGTAGATTTGATTCAAAATATAGCCCTTAACCAGAATGTAACGCCCTTCTGGGTCATGTAATTTAGAGCATAATTGGAAAGGCACATCTCCCCTGATTCCCACACTAACTCCCCTAGACGCTGAGGAATTGGAACCACAGTGGAACCATAGCGGGAATTTCGAATGGGATAAGT